>NC_046156.1:129042521-130302521 GCF_011064425.1 Rattus rattus | reverse complement strand
ACACACATACACACACACACACACACACACACACACACACACACACACACAGAGTCTGTCCACATCTAGACAAAGAGCTACCTGACAACTCATGAGTGCTTGGGAGGAGAATTAGTCTCTTGCAGGGATGTCCCCCTTTATTGGTTGTACTACACAGAGTAGTCAAAACTGAAATAGTATATTAATGTACTATTCAGAAGGTTGTATTTATATATTTATATATTTGTATACACATACAAGCCTATACACATGCTTATGAATGCATTCATGGACACTTACACTTAGCAATAGTAAACAAAGAAAAAGATGCTATGAACTGAGATCAACATAGTGTGGAAATGGGTAGACTTTTAGGGAGGAAAGAAAGGATACAATTACTGAACACTATGTCACTTAAAATCCAACAGATATTTATAGAGATATTTTTCCTGCATATTCTGTGCAAATAATGAAAGACCAATTATTTGATGTTCACAAGTAAGGTCACAAGCAGAATTTATTCTGATTGTGTCTTAGTACCATGCAAGGGGATTTTACTAATTGTTGTTCACCAATATCACTTTGCTTAGGACACAATTAATAGAATACTAACTACCTCAACTCTATTCACGTCTCATGTTCAGCAACATGATGGTCATTATTTGGCCCCTCCCTCCTCCTTGATGGTCATTTTTAAAGTAGTTTCTCAGATTTGACACATTTTTTTCTTTTAGCAACCATATCCTATTGATTTTCACACATTGTCACCAACAGCTAATTTTAAATCACCTTAAAAGAAACTCATGAATACTAAAGGTGAAATTGCTTAAATTTTTTGAATGCCTCTTCCCCAGTGAATTATTCTCCATATGTCCTGAACTGTCCTCTGCCTTCAGTGCTGTTATGGGGCTGTGTAGAAGCCACTGCAAGCTGGGTCTTTCCTCTGTGTTTGTACTACTCTCTGCCAACATCACTATCTCTTTTTTTTTTGGCATGTGACATTTAAACGACTTACAGATATATCCCTTTGAACTGACTTATATGTGTTTATTGATTTTGTAATTCAAGTGATTTTTTACCACATGCTTGGTTTACTGTCAACTAGCAGAAATGCCTGGGTAGTTAATAACAATTTGTGAGATAATTGTTTAAGATTTAGAGACACAGTAAGAAAACTCCCGAGTTTAGGAGGAGGAATAAGCTTATTTAAAATATAAATACCTGATGATTTTTAAATGCACTGACTAAAGGATTAAGCAGCTAGGATTTATACTAGGATTTATTCATGCTTTAGTCTTTGAAGGAATTACTTAGGCTTTTATGATAACTAAGAAGCTAAAATGAGATTTGTAAGACAACTGTAGTAGAGGGTGAGAACAGCCTCTTCACTCTCCATGCAGCATGTGCCCCCTTCAGCAGCTTCACACAGCAGCACCTGACAGCTGAGGCAATGATGGATTACAACTTTTGGCATCAATACTGAGTCTCATTCATTACATTCTTAGGTCCTCTGCTTTATATGAAAAGAACAATGTCAAGACTGAAGAGGAGAGAAAAATAAACCTTAGAGGACAACAACACTGAAGACCTGCTTTCAAGGACTCAATTCACTTAACATGTCTGGGGATAGCTGGTTTATTTTGAAAAATTCATTAAATGCCGAAAAGCACCAACCATAAAGAGTAAACATTTAGTATGTAGAAAGTTTATGTTGATATAAAACTACATTTGTGGTTCTTAGCAACGTTCTAAAATGCAGAGTTTCTTGCTGGGAGACAGTGATTGATTACATCACAAATATTAACACCATTTTGTCTTACATCAGTACTGTTTGAAAATCAGCTCTGACTGAAAGGACTTAAATTGTGAACCTTAAAATTGATTGCAGTTACATGGAGTTAATTCTTCAATATTAGCTAATGATGCATTATTGAGTATTCATGTTAAATAAAAATACTTTAATCCAATACTAATCATTCTTTCCAATTTATATAGCATTTCTTGTACCTCAGTACCATTTTTTTAGTTAGTAAATAACAACATGTACATATTTCTGTTTCTTAAATCAGATAAGTATTATTTTCACAATGTCATACTGCAATATGCAAAAGTTGTCAATAATACATTGTGATCAAACCACTTACACCAGATACAATATTCTGACAAACATAATTCTTTGGACACTAAAATTTATCCTCAATTACCATATATTGGACATATTACCATTATTTGTTTAATTAGACTAATATGATTTTTCCACGTTTTTAAGCTATAAATCATTACTAGGTACACAGAGATACAATAGAGAAAAGATATTTTTGGCCCTCACAAACAATTTTTATTCAGAATACACAGTTAAACAATCTACTTTAAATACATTAGCTCTTTTAAGTTTTAGTGTTAAAAATAACATTTTGTTGAAAAAACACTAACACCATTCCTTTTATCTCTGTTTACTAGAGAGAATGAATATTAGTCTATTACTTTCTATGCTGATAATAAATAAAATTCAATTGCAAAATATTATTTTCTAGTCATACTAGAACAAAATTCATATCTATATTTCCAAGCTATGTGATAGCATTTATTGTTTTTGTTGTTGATTATGATGATCAGAAAACAATATTAAAGTCATCACATATTAAATATTTTCTTTAAAAATCTTCATTCCTGCTACTAGTTATTTATGACTGAACTTCAGAAGTACAATTTCTTAACTTGGTTTACTTTTCAATGTGAATGCAGGGACTCTCAAGTTTTGGAAGGAGAATTAATATTGGGAAAATGTATAATGCGTGAAAACTTACACAGAACTCTAAGGTATGCACTTACTTTGTTTATGATTCTTTAAATGCAAGGAATTTTATACAATAGTCCTTTAAGGTTATAATGAAATGTATATTTAGCATTCAATACAGTAGAAAACATATATAGGACATAAAAGAAGAAAAGTGTAGAATTCGTGTGATTCTTAGTTATCACATGGAGTGCTGAGCCTCTGTAAATATTCAGACTGTGTTCATGGCCACTTGTTCACTCATCCATTTTTTTTCCAAAATACTCCCAAAAGTTTGGTTCTTAAATGTAGCAAAAATGCCAGCTACTGAGAATCAGTGTGCACTCATCCTCTGAAATAAGGCAAAGCATTTTTGTGTCTGCAAATTTTATCAGCTATGCTACTACCCCATTATATGTCTAATGTCAACCCAGTCTCAAGTTGTTCTTTCACAAAAATCCATTAGCTCTCTAGTCAACATAGAAAAAGAAATGAAAATAAAATAGTGATTGCATCATTTTATAATCTTACAATTCTTTGCTTAAACATAACAAACAAATATAGAAAATAGGTCTCCAGAATTTTAAGTGAATTTTCCTGCGTACATTTATATATAGATGCAAATGTATATAAATATCCATTTAAAGTTCTATACCTTCATTTGTATAGTCATTCATATATATATACATAAATGTATATAATCTCTAAATATTAGAAATATACTTATTATTTTCTGCATTAAGGAAGGATCTAATGACAACTTTTCTTTAGTCATATCTGCAAAATAATATGGAAATAAGAGGAAAGTACTAAAAATGAATTCATGCAACTGGAGTTGATTGTAAAGGAAAATGTAATAAATATTATGAGCTTAGATGAATTTTAAGTAGATCATGATTCAAAAAAATCCACTTATTTTAAAAGTTCAAAACCTAAATTTCCATAGTTCTTAAATATCAGAGACAGATACAGACTCCCAGGCTTTCAGTCCTGGGCTTCTTCAGTGATCACACGCTGAGGTTGGTTCCTTTTACCACACTTCCTCTTTCTAAGGAGAGAAATGGCCTGTCACATTTTGCTAAGATTTAAGGATGATTAAATAATTCTACTAAGTATACATAAATATGGATTATTTTAATGGCACTGAAACATCAATATACACTCCAAAGTCTATGCTGAAGAGGACTGCTTTGACAGGATAGATGAATAATTTGTAAATGTGAAAAACTCATAGGATGGCATTTGCTAAGAGGAACAATAAATTTATTTTCTCCACACTGGAAAAATTAGTTTTTGTAGAATAATAAAATTATGACTAAAAATGCACAGTAGAAACCTGCCATTGAACTGAGAATGGGGTCCCTATTCAAGGAGTTGCAGAAAGGTTAAAGGAGCTGAAGGGGTTTGCACCCCATAAGAACAACAATGCCAACCAACCACAGCTCCCAGGGACTAAACCACCATCCAAAGACTACACATAGACAGCTGCATGTGTAGCAGATGATAGCCTTGTTAGGCATCAATGGGAGGAGAAGCTCTTGTTCCTGCCAAGGCTGGACCCTCTTGGAGGGGAATGTCATGTCTTGGAGGCGGGAAGAGAGGGTGGTTTGGGAGGGGGAACACCCTTATAGAGAACGGGGAATGAGGATGGGATTGGAGTTTTAAAGATGAGAAACCGGAAAAGGGGATGACATTTGAGATGATGGGGAAAAAAATCCAATAAAAAAAAAAGGAAACGTGCCATATTACGAATTCAGTTCTTTGCCCAATAAAGCACGTTCTTCTTACACTGGAACTGAAATACATATCAAATAGGACCAGTATGGTGGCTCCGTGAGTAAAGGTGTCTATTGCCAAGACTGGCAGCCTGAGTTTCATACTCCAGAACCACATGGGAGAAGGCAAGTATCAACTGACTTCAGAAAGCGATCATTTGCACTACATCATCACATGACACATGTGCATATGCACACAAATTGAATAATTAAAAGTGAATGAAATATATGTATTAAAAGAAAACTTTGGACAGATAAGTTAGACAATCTTGGTTGACGACCATTTAAAGTACCTGTCCATTTCAAATAAAAAACCAACTTGATTTTAGGTTAAGCACAAAAAGTTATTTTATTAATGATTGATTTGTTATAAAATTTTATTTTATCTCATTTCCAAACATTTTGCTATCATTTATACTACTTATAAAAGCATTGTCTTGTCTTTCTCCTATGTAAGACAAATAAACAACAGTAGCATAAAAAAACAAACAAAAATAATGTTCGCATTCTATTTGTGAGTTAACAAAGGCATTCCTACCTTAGTAATGGCTTCATGAAGGTTGAAAGATGGATCCAATTCTTCAATTTTTGTTGCATGTTTAGGAAAAATGGCCTCAGAGAGAAAACTTGGACCCTGTGACAGACAAAAGAGAAAATCGTCATCGATTTTGTTTTTCATATTTTAGTTGGATTTTACTTTTAAAAAAATATAAATTGTTTTAAGGTTACTGCTGAATGTTAGCTTCATCTGAATGATCTAATTACCCACCTCAGAATATTTATAAATTTAAGTGAGTAGTTATTCTATTACTTTTAGTATGCTATATGCTCATAAAAAGATACTGTTTCACCAAAAGGATAACTTTTGATATTTCTGTCCTATTTGCTCTAATTATAATTTATATTTAGAAACTTAAAAGAAAAGTTTAGGCTACAAAATCTCTATTGTAATATCGTTTTCTATCATGATACATTGCTTGTTTATGGCTAGAAGATAACAATATTTTTTGATAAACATACATAAAAATCATAGGGAAAATGAGCATCACATGGTATCTTATATTTAATGTCAGCATCATCAAAACAATAAGATACAGGTAAAAATCACACATAGCTTTATGGACTGCCTAAAAAGTGATTCAGCATAGTATCAAAATCTTAGTGTCAGATCCCATTTTTCTATACATCTTTACTTGCAAATGTTCATTGCAATGATCTGGTTTGAGTTTTCTGCTACACTATCCATATTGGATTCTCACAAGGACTTCTCTCAGATATCCTGTTGTTATTCTGAAACTTTAAATCTGCAGGAATGGCCCCTTCATGTCCTTCAGCAGTTCATAGATGTGGTAGTTGCTGGGATGGGCCTATTCATAGCCCTGGATCTGCTGGGTCTGGGTAGTATCTGGGTTGGTCTGCCTGGCAGCTCTCCTGCACCCTGACCACCAGAGTGAGCTCTCCCGCACTCTCCCAGCTAGGCTACTGAATGCTTCAGCCATCAAGAGACAGAGCTAGCCCTTCTGATTTCATGATCCCAGGACTAGCTTTCCCATCTGCTGGAGTTGAGGAGAAGGGGCAGATACTAGATATTTTAAAGGGAGTGAACTTTTAATGCCTTTAACGTGTTTGAATGTGCAAAGACTGTAAGGCTTTAAGCTATTTATATTTTTAATGTGAGATGTTGAGGATGAATAGGAAGGAAAGGTTTGTGGCTTAATGGTGATGTGGTTATGTGTCAAGCTGATAATGGTTAATTGTGTTGGACAGATTTATGGCAGTTTGACCCAAGCATCAGCTGAAATGAGAAAACCACAATTTAAAAGGAAAGAAAAGAAAAGAAAATCCTCCAAGGGATATAGTTGAAAGGCATTTTCTTGATTAATGAATGATTGAGGAATGGCCTAGTCCATTGTGGGTGGTGCCATCTTGAGCTGGGGACTTTATGTTCTATTAGAAAGCAGGCCAAATAAACATGTAGAGCAACAGTAAGGAGTGTATCTCTATGGCGCCTGCATCAGGGGCAGCTTCGGGTTTCTGCCCTGCCTGAGTTTCTGCCATCACTGTTTTGCTATATGAAACTGAGTAAAATAAACTCTTTCTTTCCCAAGTTGCCATTGGTTATGAAGTTTCTTCACAGCAGTACTAACTCGAAGACTTTAATATTATAGGAAACAGAAAAATTTGGACTTGAGCTATATAAGTACGTAGGTAGATAAAAGACAATAGATAGATAAATATTACTTATTAGAGAGATAGACTGAGAATCATCCTTAAAAATCATTTAATATAGTAAAGTCAACAATGGCTGTAGGAAAGTAATGATCTGAATTTGCTATTTTTATTATACTATGTATTGGTGGCAATCAGTATCAGAGCAGGATTTGTATAGTGTATTAATGCTTAAGATTATGCTATCAGAATGTTTTGAAGATACTCAGATGAAGAGTGGTTGAAGCTATATCTTTCTGGAAAAGACATGTATTAACTAAGTGGTATTCGTACCCACCCATGCTAGTCTCAGCCCTCATTTCATCTGGTCTGCCAACTGAAAACAAATGTGTTAAAAGCTCTGTCAGATCCCAATCAATACAAAGTATCATAAAACTTTGCACAAATTATATAAGACCCAATATTTTGTAGCTATTTCCTCTGAATTGAAGCAGTGTTCTCAAAGGAGGAGGGAGAGGAATGAGATTCAAGGGACATAATAAGGTGCAATGTTGTGATGTGCAGGGCTTTGCAATTGACCTGACTGGGGCAACAGGCAAGGAAGAAATGACAGACATATAGAGAAAGCTGGGGTCATGTGGTATATCTCCTAAGAGCCATCAACACTATCTTGGAAACTAGAATGTTTATTATATATAGAATAGAGATGACTCTAAACCTAAGTTAGTGCAGGTATGATGATTCTTTCGCTGTATTCATTGTGATTTAACAATTATTTTCCTTATTCTCTCCCTTTTCTGTGCCCTTGTCAACTTTCCTAGTCCCTTTTATTTGCCCAAATAGTCCCCTTAGTGCTTTCATGTCTTTCTCTCTCTCCAAAATATAATCCGAAAATACTTTGTCTATTTCTCTCATTATCTTTTTGTACTCTTTTTTCTTGCTTCTTCTTTCTTCTCTGCTGCTTTCTTTTCCATTCAAATCCCTATCCAATTGCACACACACACACACACACACACACACACACACACTCACACACACACACACACATCTTCATATTATTCACAAGCATTGTTTTACTTTCTTTTTTATTCTCTTAATCCATACTTTTATTAAAGTATAGTTGTTTGTAGAAACTAATATTTATAAACATTTTAAAATTTTATTATGTGTCATGAAGGGACATACATGCATGCCACAGTAGACATGTAGAAGTCGGGTGACAACTAGAGAGAAATGAGTCTATCTTACTGCTTCAAAGGTCCCAGGGATTAAACTCAGATCTCCAGGCTTAGTAGTACACAGTTTCATCATCTGAGCTCTCCTCATTTATATACTTGCTTTTGTTGTTGTTTTCCTTTTTCTTTTTTTCTATCTGTCTGTAGACCTAGCTATCCATCTGTCCATTTACATAACAGTTTATTGAGACAGAATATTGCTGTGGAGCACTTATTTTCCTGGAACTCAGTGTGTAGATGAGTCAGACCTTAAACTTACAGAGCTATACCTGCCTCTGCCTCTAGAGAGCCAGACTGAAGGTGGTCACTACCACACCTACTTAATTTCCTTAATTTTAAATGATTATTTAACATATAGTGTTTATCATGGATATTCCTTAAGTTTAGGACAAATTCTTTATCAATACAGTATTTAATAGAATTTGAGGACATGAAAGACTCTTTACTACCAAAGATGAAGACAGCATCATGTTTTCTATGCATGTGAATATAACAGTTATATTATAAATAACAATCATGTTGTATAAACAAGTATCTTCAGAAAAGACTGAAAGAGAAACAGTTTGTAAAAATTTCAGTGATGCTTACAGTCACTACAGGTGATGTTTGCTTAGTAATATTTCATTGCTGAAGGTAAAGAAAGGGAAGTAAATTACCAATCATTTAGAATATGTTGCTTATAATAACTGTTTTATACAATAATCATTGTGAAAGTTAAAGCTTGTAAAACAGTATTATAAGGAACCTGGAAATCCTATCAGGAAGGTTTCAAATATGAATTGTATCCTTCCCAGGTGAGTTTGTTTGTTGTCAGTTCAGTTTGACAGAATGTAAAGCAAATTATATTTAGTTCTGTCATTTGCTTGTCATTCATAAATTTTCCTTATCTACAAAATCCTTGTGAAATATTAAATTGTGTATGTGTGTTTTATCTGTCTATATGTTTTGTGTATATGTATCTATATTTGTTTTGTTCCAGCATATCATCATGTAGATTGTCCTGACTTTATTTTCAATGACAACACTACAATATTCTAAAAACATTAATATTTATCTAACTCTCTATTTATTCTAATTTAACTCATCATCTGTTTTATGGAACTATCTGGAAATTGAGATAAATCTTACAAATCCTACCCATGGCTATAGTTCAGTTACTTTTTGCTTTTACTCCATGATGAACGTATGCGAAAGCCTAAGCATGTACACCATCACAGAGCCAAGTCATACCTGTCATTAGTCTCTTGTTTCTAAACCATTCTTTTGTACTGAAAAATTCATATTATCTCGTATTGTTTATTTCTGCTATAGCAACATGTTCACCAAATCTTGACTCTAACCTTCCCTAAGGTTTTATTTATGCTATTTTTCACTTCATCTTCAACTATCCTTTCTCCCTTTTATTCTGGTGTATTCATAGTGTAGATTTTCCTCTAATTCTCACCAATTTATTATATACTTCCTGTAATGTCGTCCCCTACTCTGTGATGTTTTTACATCATGTTTCTCATTAAAGTAGCTAAGACTACTCAGTGATCTTTGTGTAACTCATTCAATGTCTCAGGCTAAGTGTGATCATCCACAATTGTAAGTGCAAACATGACCAACTTTTCTTCATCAGGAAATTATATCAACATTTAACAAAGAAATGGCATACAAAAACATCTTGTAAGGAAGAAATAGATATTCAAATGAAGATATATTCAAATATCATCACTTATAAAAACTCACTTTTCTTTCTTACTTTTCTGTAACGTGGTAGGCACAATGTCGAACTATAAGGAGAGCTATGATCTCTCACATTCTAGCACTACCACTCCATGCTTATACTCTCATATCCATCTCAGCAAGTTTATTCTGTTTCTGTGTCTGTGAAGTAAGAGCTGTCTCTTCCTAATCTTTATATATGAGCCACACTATATAGATAGAATCACACTATAAATATTTGGTATAATTGCATACAAACTGCAATGTATCTGGTTTCATAGGCAAAACTTCTAACAGCATTCTGCTTCCCCACTGCAAAGTTTCTGTGTATTGCTCAAGGATAACTACTCCAGATTCTGTTTGAATTTCCTCTCAGCCTCAGTCTACTCTCCACAAGTAATCGAAGAGCTACAAACATTTTCAAGGCTGTAATCAAAGACTCCCTCCTTGAAAGAAAGAAAATTGAAACCAAACGTACCGCACACACTTCCTTCATTGTAATATTCTCTCCACAATCAAGATGATACACATCAATACTTAAATTTAATATATGAAATTAAAACACTTGTAGCCTTTGAATGGCACTGACATTCATTTTGTTCTGGACAGATGGAAGAGGTAATTACAGCCATAATTTTTGAAACATAATGTTCTCATTGCTACTCAATATAAAATAGAACAGAGATAATGTAGAATTTAAATAAAAGAGTAACCATCCAAGGGTCAAATGTGGAACAATATTGGCACATTATTTCCCGAATATACTCATTTTTTTATATTTTAATTATTTCCAAGTTCTAGGAAGTTCTATACATAGTACTGGCATAATTGAAAATACTCAGGCTACCTCTATAAGCCCACTCCAATTGATTTAGTGTTCTAATTTTAGACCTAGGAAAGACATTAAAAAATTTAATTCAACTTAAATACATGAAATAAAGAATAGGCTATTAAAATGACTACCTGTTCTCACAGAGCCACAAAACACAGTCCTAGAGATCTGCTGTGTGTCACATGGGTCTGTGCACCTAATAAATATTTTAGAAATTTTGAGTTATTTTTTGAGGTCAGAGATAAAATGTGTATGCATGTGCTTGTGTGTATGTGTGTGTATGTTTGTATGTTTATGTGTGCGTATACATGTACACACAAAGAGAAGACTAAAGCGAAGTGTAGATACTGTTATTTAGTAAACTAAGATCATAAACACTGTCTCTGAATCTACCATGTATGATTGTACAGGAGCTATGGACTTCTGTACATCTGCATGGTCAGGATGTCCTTGGGAAATTTTACTGTAACTCAGATTAAAGAATAATCCTGGGAAGTTTGTGATGAATGAATAATAGCAAAAGAAACCTAAGGAAATTTATATTATTGCTGAGAGAATGTAATCATATTCCAAAGGGCCTTAAGGTCTGAACCCTGGAATCTAACATAGCACAGCAAACAGGACTAGTAACATTATATTCCAAAGAAGAGTCATAGGCCCTTCCATGACTTCCTTTTCCCTAAGAAGAATAATGTTTATATAAATCTTAAAATTTGGATAATTCCAGTGAAACCAGGTGAGTTTTGTGTCAGGTATTATTGATAAAATACTTCCATCAGAAAATCTTCTTTATATTTTAGAGACTTACAAACATATCTCTCTTACATCTATATCATCCCTTAATCTTTCCGTCATGACTTTCATCCCTTAATCATGGATAGATGTGGTAGAATTAGAGAAAAAAAATGGAAGAATCTGAGGAGGAGGGCAACCTTGTAGGAGGACTAATAGTCTGGACCCCGAGATCTCTCAGATACTGGACCTCCAGTCAGGCAGTATACACCAGGTGATATGAGGCCCCCAACACATACACAGGAAAGAACTGCCTGGTCTTGGTTTAGTCAGAGAAGATGCACTTAACCCTCAAGAGACTGGAGACTACAGGGAGTGGGAAGATCTGGTAGGGTGTGGGGTACGGGATATGGAACAGTGGGAGGGTGGACTGGGATGGGGAAAAAAATCTCGAGTGTAAAAAAAAGATTAAATAGAATTTTAAGAAAAGAATAAAAAGGAAGTATTCTTAGGCAATTTCATGATTTCAAAACAATAAAAATAAGCTAAAAATCATTACAGAATCTTTTCTACTGGAGCAATACCTGCATGGCCAAATCTCAAAGTAATACAGATTTTCTTTCTTTCTTTCTTTCTTTCTTTCTTTCTTTCTTTCTTTCTTTTTTCTTTCTTTCTTTTTTTGGCTATTTTAACTTTTCTGTTATTTTAAATTTTTTATTAGATATATTTCTTTACTTACATTTCAAATTAGTAGAAGGCTCAACAGAATTTTTATTAAAAGTGCTAGGTACTACTTAGAAGGCAATCTCACCATCTTACTTAATTCATGGCTCTTAACATTTAAACCATAGTATCATTTAAAAATAAACAAAAAGGGCCAGCCAGATAAGTCAGTGGTTGAGGGGCTTTGCAACAATCCTCCTGACCTGAATTTAATCACTTGGATCATTGTGGTAAGATAAGAGAACCTACTACTACAGGTGACATTCATGTATATACAAAGTACACGTTTGTGTGTGTGTGTGCGTGTGCACACACGCGCACGCACACATACACACATACACACACACACATAGAATAAATAAATGTAGTTTAAAATAAATTTCACATACATTTATTTTTATAGATCTTAGCATAGATATTTATGTAAGTGAATTATAGAAGTGAATGATCTGATCTTCTACAGCCCTTGATAAACTCAGTAGTAAAAAAAAGGCATCATTTTTCCACTGTATGGTTTTAGCTCCTTTGTTAAAGATCAAGCGACCATAGGCGTGTGGGATCATTTCTGTGTCTTCAATTATATTCAGTTGATCTATCTGCCTGACTGCCTGTCTCTGTACCAATATCATATACAGTTTTTTTTTTTTTTTTTTTTTTTTGTAACTATACAGTTTGAGGTCAGGGGTGGTGATTCCCCCAGAAGCTCTTTTATTGTTGACAATAGTTTTCCCTACCCTGGGTTTTTCGTTATTCCAAATGAATTTGCAAATTGCTCTTTCTAACACTATGAAAAAATGAGTTGGAATTTTGTTGGGGATCGCATTGAATCTGTAGATTGCTTTTGGCAAAATGGCCATTTTTACTATATTAATCTTGTCAATCCATGAACTTGGGAGACCTTTCCATCTTCTGAGATCTTCAATTTCTTTCTTCAGAGACTTGAAGTTCTTATTTATGTCCTTCTTAAAGTCCTCTATCATCATCATGAGATGTAATTTTTAAATCCAAATCTTGCTTTTCCCATGTGTTTGGATATCCAGTATTTGCTTTGGTGGTAGAACTGGGCTCTCATGATGCCAAGTAGTCTTGGTTTCTGTTGCTTAGGTTCCCTATGCTTGCCTCTTGCCATCTGGTTGTCTCTGACGTTAGTTGGTCTTGCTGTCTTCAGTAGTGACTTGACACTCCTGTAAGCCTGTGTGTCAGCACTCAAGAAGACTGGCTTTCTCCCAATGAGATCTGGGGTACAGAGAGCGGTGGGACCCGGTCAGCTTTGGGGGCAGGCAGAAAGTGGAAGAATCCTGTCCCAGATTGCTTCTGGGTTTGTGTGTCCGAAGGGTTCCAGGCAGGTCCTTCAGAGCAGAAGTGGGGGTCTAACCTCTGCTCTCAGGTGTGTCAGTGCAACTTGGACTGACTTTTAGCTCGGAGTGCAGGCAGAGACTAGAAGGATCCTGTCCCTGACTCCTCTTAGGTTCCTATGTCCAGAGGGTTCTAGGCAGGTTCCTCTTGGACCAAGAATGTGAACAGAAGTAGTGGTTTCCCCTGAGCTCTCAGGATCGTCTGCACTTCTGAGAGTACAGCTGTCTTCTCCAGGGGATTTGGGTACAGAGAGCCGTGGGACTGGGTCAGCTCTGAGTGCAGGCAGAAACCAGAAATTAAGTTTAAAGTTTAACCTCAAAGAATATAATTATTTTTTACCTAAGTTTTGAAATAATTTCTTGTGTTACTATAAAAGCTTTGTAAAGGGCTAAGAGGAAAGCTGCTCTTCCAGGAGACTCAGGTTCAGTTGCCAATAGCCTAGTTTAGAAGGTTTCAAAAACTAGGTCCAGGGGATATGGTGTTCTCTTCCTGCCTTGAAAGGAGCCAGCATGCATGTGGTACACATACATACATGCAGGCAAAACATTCACAAAATAGATAAATCTTTTTTTTAAAGAAAAGCTTTCTGAGTAAAATTTTAGTATGGGAATTGAAATATTGGTTTTTAAATCTACCAGCTTATTGCCAAATTGATCAAAATAAAACTTGTATCAATTTATAAAATAAATAAATACAACTACATCTCTTCAACAATACAAAGAAATTTTAAAAAGAAGAAGGAAAATTGGTTTCTACAAGTGCTCTTGGCCAGTGGTAGTTGATAAAAACAAAATGAGCTCAATGTATTTTTCTATACTTTTTGTTCCATATTGCTTTGTTCAGGCATTTTTGCTTTGATCTTTTGCTTATATATTCTCAATAAACTATAGTTTCCAAGTTTGTTTTTCTTTTCTATGTGTTCATTTGTGTGTGTGTGTGTGTGTGTGTGTGTGTGTGTGTGTACTCTTTTTGTTCTGGTTTATATTTTATTTGTCTGTTTACCTATTTGATTTTTCTAGCGAGAGAGATAAAGAAGACATGAAATCAATTGCGGAGGTTGAAAGTTGAAAAGCAACTGGACAGACTTAGGAGAGCAAAAACCAGGAACAGAATATATTGTAAGAAAAATATTTTCAATTAATGAATCTATTTTAAAAAACTACAAAATTCATTCTCTATCACATAGAATACAAATTCTAATACATGAACATATACACTTCTGAAATTCCTTGCAAGTAAATCTATTGTCACTTTATGTGTATAAAAAGTAGAGAACTCTACTTAATATACTTTAAAACCTCTCCCATTTTATATGTTATTTTATTTATTTACATTTCAAGTGTTATCCTTCTTCCCAGTTTTCCCTCTCCAAGCCCCCTATCTCTTCCTCCCTTCCGCTTGCCTACTGGCCCACACACTCCAGCCTCAGTGGCCTAGCATTCCCCTACCAAGGGTCATCAAGCCTCCACAGGACCAAGGTGCCCCTCCCAGTGATGCCAGAAGAGGCAATCCTCTACTACATACCCAGCTGGAGCCATGGGTACCCCTTGTATACTCTTTGGTTTGTGGTTTAGTTCCTGGGAGCACTGGGAGTTCTGGTTGGTTGAAATTGCTGTTCTCCTGTGAGGTTGCAAAATCCTTCAGCTCCTACAGTCCTTGCCCTAAGTTCCCTAATGTAGTCCTGCACTGAGTCCAATGTTTGCCTGTACATTTGCATATGTGTTGGTCTGGCTCTGGCAGAGTCTCTTAGGGGACAGCTATACTGGATTCCTGGATACTTCTTGGCATCAGCAATAGTGTCTGAGTTTGGTGTCAGCACATGAGATGGATCTGTAGGTGGGGCAGTCTCTGGATGGTCTTTCCTTCAGTTTCTACTCCACTCTTTGCAACTGCATTTCCTTTTGACAGGCATAATTCTAGATTAATATTTTTGAGGTGGGTCAGTGGCCCATCCCTCAACCGGGGGCTGTGCCTATCCACAGAATATGGTTCTATGTCCCCTTTATTAATTATTTTGGCTAAAATCTTCCCTGTTGGGTCCTAGGAACCTCTTGGATCCCTGGCATCTGGGACTTTCTAGTGGCTAACACTAGTTCACCCTTCCCCACTGCTACATACCTCCTTTCAAATTCCTCACCCCCTGTACTTTTCCCCAATCTTCTCTTATATATGATTTGTCCCTCCCTTTTCCTCACTTCTCCCTCCCAGATCCCTCTTCCTGTCTACTTCCTGAAGATTATTCTCTTCCCCTTACTGAATAGTACTGCAGTATCCACAGTTTAGTGTAATCTTTCTTCTTGAGTTTCATATGGTCTGTCAGCTGTATCATGGGTATTCTGAGCTTATTTTTGGCTAAAATACATTTATCAGTGAGTACATACCATGTGTAGTCTTTTGTGACTGGATTACCTCACTCAAGATATTTCAAGTTCCATCCATTTGCCTGCAAATTTCATGAAATCATTGTTTTTAATAGCTCAGTAGTACTCCACTGTATAAATGTACCATATTTTCTGTATCCATTCCTCTATTGTGGGACAACTGGGTTGTTTCCAGCTGCTGGCTATTACATAGAAGGCTGTGAACATAGTGGATTATATATCTTTGTTATATGTTGGAGCATCTTTTGGGTATATAGCCAGGAGTGATATAGCTGGGTCTTTGGGTAAAACTATTTCTAATTTTCTGAAGAATTGCCAGACTGATTTCCAGAGTGGTTGTACAAGCTTGTAATCCCACCAACAGTGGAGGAGTGGTCCTCTTTCTCCACATCCTTGCCATCATCTGTTGTCACCTGAGTTTTTGATCATAGCCATTCTGACTGGTGTGAGATGGAAACTTAACCTTGTTTTGATTTGCACTTCCCTAATTTCTCTTTAGATCATACCAATTTTTCACCTTTTAAAATCTTGTCTTGTATTTCCATAAGTTTGAAAATTAACTGTTAATCTGAAATTTAAACTCATGTCATAAGTACTCCATATTCTATCAAAAGAAAATGTATATACCCAGAGCTAATATACTGTGGTTCCTTCCAGAAACTACCTACTTAGAGAACTTAAATACTAATCTGTTGTCAAACATATCTCTCTCTCTCTCTCTCTCTCTCTCTCTCTCTCTCTCTCTCTCTCTCTCTCTCTCTCTCTCCCTTCCCTCTCTTTTTGGGAAGAAACATGACTATAAACTATATAGCAACCAGAGTTCAGGTGAGCTTCATAATTGTATATGATAGCAGTACAATACAGAGGTTAGATCTGCAGCTGATTATCAACATCAGGAACATCTTTAATCATAACTGACTCAAGACCTTTGGTGAGTGGCACAGACTCACACATGTCATGGCAATATTGAATGTCTTGTGCCAATGAGATATTAGACTTATGCCAAATAAGTTGTAAGACAGGGATAAAGGGGCCAGCATTCTCAGATCTCATAGGGGAAAGATGTGTTTTAGATAATGAGGATACCAAATTTTGACATGGTCTTTTGTACAATCTGGTCTCTGGAAAGGCCTCGAGTTAATTTAACAACTTTTTCAAAGGTCAGAGTCTGTTAGCCTCCTGAAAAGCTTTCTGCTCAACAGTCACTCAGTACTTTCCTCAAGGATTTACTTAATCAACTGTAGAAAAATTGAGGGATTTGAAGGTCTTAAAGTTAAGGGCAAAAGACTCAACGTGAGCCTGAGAAGAAACAAAAGTATTATTCAAACCTAAGAAGGAATTTTCCCCTTTCAAATCCTTTATCAAAAAAATGAAAAGATATTATATTGATGGAATTGACCTCCTGTTCCACAATCTGGGTAAAAATTATTGAAGGACATTAAGCTTGGAGCAGAAGCCTGTTTGAGCAATGCTAGCATATAATTCTGAAATTATCTACCTTTTTAAAAAATCAAATACTAAGCCCAGTTACTGAGGCAGTAATTGTGGCAAAATCAGAGAGAAAAATTATGGAAATGGTTCATTCAATCCCCTATACATATTCAATCCCCTTACTGTATAGCATACCTATTTAGCATATGAACAACTTCACATTGATTCTGTAAGAAATCCCTAGGAAATAGTATTTGTCTCATCTACCACTTACTAAAGGTAAATGAAAATTTCCATTTTTTTTTTTAATGTAAGACAGTACTGGAGGTAGATTCAATTTCAAGGACCAGGAATGATTTCTATTTCTGGAGAACTTTATAATTGGGGCAATGGTTTCATTTAGCTAAATTCATATATTTTAACCATTCTTTTCATTTATTTCCTTGAGATCCAATAAAGACGCCAAATTAATTCTGAAATAGTTCACAACAACAAGAAAAAATTGCACTTAATTAAATAACTAGGTATTAAAATAAAGTTCTTGTTTTTTCATGGTAGAGAAAATATGTGGAGAATATGTGTGACAATATTTACCATTAAAGATTGTAAGTCAGCAATGTAGAATAGAATATTTGTTTAATGAATTAAAATGCAAAGAATATGTATTCTGCACTATATGTATTTAGTTATTTCTGATATTACCGAATCCTTAAGTTCCATTTAAGAGTAATTAGTTATCTCAATTTTCTCCAGTCCTGGTGAAAATAAAAAAGACATCATTGCTTTACTTTTCAAACAATGGGTCATTTCTGATTAAACTTCCATTAAACATCGAACTTTTAGTCTTAAAGCAAATTACCTCCTTTTTCTCTTTAATTTGGATCCAATTTCCTGTTGCCCTCAGGTCTCTCAATGCTAATTAATAGATTTATGAATCAATAAAAGGGATATTTAAAGTTTGAAAAAAATGAAGGAAAAAAGGTAAGGGCATTTACCATTTTATTTGTGACCATCATTTTAAGAATGGATTAATTGTTTTTCAGTGTGTTTGTGTGTGTGTGTGTGTGTGTGTGTGTGTGTGTGTGTGTGTGTGTATTTTATTTTAGAACATTTCACATTCATCAGCTCTTTTCAAGGGTATTCAAATTTAATTTCATCATTTGTTTTTGGAAGGATTCTAAATTAAAGCTCTTTAAAACATTATACAGTGGATGATCAGTTGTACTGCTCTTTACAGAATGATCAACTCTAGAAGATTACTTCTACCAACTTTTCAATATAATCAACATTGTACAGTAGGGTTAATAAGAATTTTGGCCTCAGATTAAAATCTGACTCTACTATGTACCAGGAGCCACCAGACATGTTAGTTCACAATTTCTAATGGAAATATTGCAGTTGTGATCTAGAGATTTCAGAATCATGGTATGTGTTATATTTATATATAGATAGTATGTTGTATTTAAGAAGTAAAATATTGCAAAGCTTCTGGAGGCAAAGGACTCTGTCATTAGGACAAAATAGCAACCAACATTTTGGGAAAAGATCTTTACCAATCTTACATCTTATACAGGGCTAATATCCAAAATATACAAAGAACTCAAGAGAGCCAAATCAAATTACCTTATTAAAAATGGGGTATAGAGCTAAACAAAGAATTCTCAACTGAGGAATATTGAATGACCGAGAAACAACTAAACAAATGTTCAGAATCCTTAGTTATCAGAAAAATACCAGTCCTGGGCATATTCCCAAAAGATGCTCTAATATATAACAAGAACACATGCTTCACTATGTTCATAGCAGCCTTATTTATAATAGCCAGAAGCTGGAAAGAACCCAGATGTCCTTCAACACAGATGTGAACAGAAAAATGCAGTACATTTACACAATGGAGTACTACTCAGCCATTAAAAACAATGACTTCATGAAATTCATAGGCAAATGGATAGAACTAGAAAATATCATTCTGAGTGAGGTAAAACAATCACAAAAAAACCCAACACATTCACATGATATATGCACTCACTGATAGGTGGATATTGGCCCAAAAGCTCAAATTATGCACGACATAATTCATAGACCACATGAAGCTCAAGAAGAAGAATGACTAAAGTACGGATGCTTCAGTTCTTCTTAGGAAGAGGAACAAAGATATTCATAGGAGGAGATATGGAGTCAAACTTTAGAGCAGAGACTGAAGGAATCACTATCCAGAGATTGCCCTAACTTAGGATCCAGTCCATATACATATAGCCACCAAACTCAGACAATATCGCTAATGCTAAGAAGTGAATACTGACAGAAACCTGATATAGCTGTCTCCTGAGAGGTTCTGCCAGATCATGACAAATGCAGAGGCTAATGGTAGCAGCCAACCACTGAACTGAGAGCAGGTTCTCCATTGTAGGAAAAAGGACTGAGGTAGATGAAGGGTCATACAACCCCATAAAAACAACAGTACCAACCAACCAGAGCTCTCAGGGACTAAACTACTACCCAAAGATTACAAGTGGAGAGGCCCATAGCTCCAGCTGCATATGTAGCAGAGGATGGCCTTGTTGGGCAGCAATGGGAGAAGCCCTTGGTCCTGCCAAGGCTCAACTCCCAAGTGTAAAAGAATGTCAGGTTGAAGAGTTGAGAAGGAGAGATGGGGAGGGAACACCCTCATAGAAGAAAGGGGAGGGGATGGCCAGGAAACCCGGAAAGGGGATAGCATTTGAAATGTAAATAAAATAATCCAATTAAAAATGATGTATAATATTATCATGTAACATTTTTATGTTTTTTGAATGAGAAAATATAACAGGACAAACATTTGGAATTGTGGCTGTTAAACAAATAGTTGCATTCACTACGGTATTTATGAGTCTGTCACCCAAATGCATAGGATGACTTTAATCACGTCCATACTTGTGCTTCATATTTGAATACATTAAATTTTTCTCAGAATTTCCCATGATCAAAAATGCAACATGAGAATAGTGCCTTTCAGTACACAAAAATATTGGAAACAATATGAAAGAACTTTATATTACTTAAGACCCAAAAATTTTGAAATGCTAAATAATATTAATTCCCCAATGGATCAGTAATCAATATCCTCTAAGGTTCTGTGACTAACATATCATATATCCTGCTGTATGTATTTCTAAGTGTGAGCTGGCTCCAACCCCTACCACCTTACCTATGGCTGGCTTGACAAGTTATGTGGGTAAATTCTTCCTTCTTTCCTCCTCCCTGTGAAAGTTTCCAAACTCTATACTCTTAGTCAAAGAGGACAAAATTCCTTGTTAGTAGAGAACTGGCCTTTTTCAAGGGTCAATGAGTTGCTATACTCTCCTATGAAAACCTACAAATAGGCTCTAAGAAAAGTTTAATGAGACTTTGATAAGTACTTGAGCATGTTTAAAGAAAAATAAAACATTGGCAATGGTTTTATAAAGCACACAAATTAGAAGAAAAATGAAATATAAGCATGGAGAAATAATTTATAATAAGAAGGGATATATTGTTATTTATTTAAAGATATATCATTTTAAGTGTAAGTACCTGTGTGCATGTGTGTGAACAATGGTCCTGTCACTACTAAATACATTTTATTTGTGTTTATTACACTGAAAACATACCTTTTGTGAGTATATGCATGTTTTTGTCCCTGTCTGATTATATTAATCTTATGTAAAAGGTAATAAATAAATACACAGTTTTGTAGTAAGGTGTGGAGTCAGAGAAGGGAGTTCATATGAGTTATTTTGCAACAACAATTAAAGGAAAAGAGGCAAAATAAACTTGACAAAGAATGAGAGGGTATACGAGGGTCTGGTGAAGGAAAGAGAATGGGAAAAGTATATAATTATATTATGATCTCAAGAAATACAAGCATGAAACAGTTTTACTTTTAGAGCTTAATCTGGAAGATATGAAATCACAGGAAGGGAGCATATTGCCAGCAATAGGGAAGGAGGCACAAAGGTGGCACATGAATATCTTGCTTTGAAGCTGGCAACTCTACCCTTGATGTTAATTGACTAAATGTTTCAGTTAGACAATGACAAGGACACAATCAATAGAGGTCACATAGATTTTAAATGAAATATCATGGAATTTGGACCTTACTTCAACATAATTAAGAAAACTATAAAAATTGAAGGCAAGGAGAAGACAGGAAGGTCAAATAGACTGTTTCAATGACCCCTCAACTCTAGTTCAGTGATTCTAGGCTATACATGATTATAGCATTGTACTGAGACATGCACATAAACTCCTAGTAGAATAACCAAAAATCTTAGCTGTATATATTTATCCCATTTATAGCGTAGGTCTGGTGCACAATCTGAATATAAAGTAGATGTTATTTTTATATTTCTTATGAATATACGCTGAATAGTATACTTGTACAGCAAGGCTGTTTCAATCATGAACAAGCCATACTTGATTTAACAATTGTCAAATTACCAAAACAGCTCAGTCATGCAACTACTAGCAGAATGTGCAGATAAAATCTGTTTACAACCAAAGTCGTCACACATGAATTTTTCTGAAAACAAAGCTTTTCTTCTATTTTAGCCAGACTACAGTAACTAAATTTTGTTTACATAGCTGTAATTTTTAATGTTCAAAGTATATAACCAAGCTGAACAATGATTACTTCAGCCTTCATCTATATAATTATCCCTGTTCTATAATGGCATGCTATCAGAGTGTGTATTGTTCACAAAACAATTCCCATTTCTTAATTTATCAAAAATGCTGGAGAAAATTCTGCTTATATAGTGTATAGCTTTATATTTTTCACC
This sequence comes from Rattus rattus, assembly GCF_011064425.1. NCBI lineage: Eukaryota > Metazoa > Chordata > Mammalia > Rodentia > Muridae > Rattus > Rattus rattus. The sequence continues at coordinate 130,280,626 of NC_046156.1, read as the reverse complement.
TTTAAATTAAAGGGAATGTTTTATGTTTAAGCCATTCGCTTAGTAAATGAATGCATAGTGGTAAAATTATAGCAAATATGTGCTTATTAAGAAATTTAAAGGGGTTGGGGATTTGGCTCAGTGGTAGAGCGCTTGCCTAGGAAGCGCAAGGTCCTGGGTTCGATCCCCAGCCCCGAAAAAAAAGAAAAGAAAAAAAAAGAAATTTAAATAAATATAAATGTTACATTAATATATACATATATTCTTTTTCAGGTTCTACAGTGAGAATATTTCAGGGCTGAAAACAATATTAGAAATATAGAAGGTTGTTTTCTTATAAGTCAAAGTGTTGAAAAACCAAAGAAATAATTTACCTACAACAGGATCCTAGTTATTTGTATAGCTAGTGCAAGATTTTTAAAGCCTTGTTTAGAAACAAGTACTGACTCTGGTCATGACATTATCTTTGTATATCTTTTATAGCCTTGCAAAACAGCCCCTAAAAATTGCAGCTATTCACACCACAAAAATGACCAGCAACTTTTCAGTGGGATGGGAGGGGATAGGTGAATGAAGAATTTTGCTTATCAACTTCTTCTACTCAGCTGTCTTTACAGAATTGGGACTTTTGTCTAACACATAATTTATATACTTTAACCAAGAAAAGCTTGAAAATAACACAAGTATGATATCTGAGGATATTTTCACTACATCCTTTAATTAAAAGAAGCATTACATAGTTGCAAATACATCCATGTGTATTTAACGTGAAAAAACAAAAGGATGAATAGGAATAGAGTTCATACATTCAACAGAGTTAATGCCCTAGATAGGTACTGATAAGTATGATTGTATAATAATTCTATAAATATGTGGGTACACTTTCTTCACTCAAACTCCTTTTAAGGCACCCTGTAATGCACTCATACTATTTTTTTTTAATAGCAAACTGGATGTCTATAAATCTTCCATCGGCCTTCTAGCTTCATATTTTCACTTTATCTGGGGGATTCACTTCCTATTGCTCACCATTTGGTAATTTGCTCTGAGAGTATAATATGAATTGTGGCAATTGTTCCTAGAGTTCTAGCCTCATCCAAGCTAATAAGGATTCCTTAGAAAAGTTCTTTATCTTGTCATGTGGCTTTATTCTTGCTGTCCAAAAGAGAAACTAGATCGACACAGAAATATGACATAGTGTCATCACCAGAACTACAACAATACTTGCGGGGACAAATCAGTAGAGTATCTTAATGACTGTGTGCATTGTGGTGGTGGCAGATGGCCAATGGCTCCTATCAGCATGCATTTTGCTTTGTAAATAGTTTAGAAATAAAAATAGTCAATGCCACAAGCACAGTTGAAAATAAACATGGAGCAAATGTCCATTATGGGCTATCTTTATGAGGATGCCACACTGAGAACAGTTTATATTGTGCATAGCACAGATACCCAATAAATCTGATGGAATAATGAAGACCATTTTTTCCTTGAAGTAAAGGCATTCCAAAACCTATAGTATTGTGAATTCATCCCATTTTTAAAAGATTCTTCACTGAACTTCACACCCCTACATAATTAAGTACATGCGACAGTTGAGGGGAGAAAAAGAATGAGACAACAGGTACAATGGGTTTTCTCATTTTGAGTTCAAGTTAGATACCAAAGGCGGTGGAAAAAGAATGGAAGAGAAGCACTGGAAGGGATGATAAAAAGAAATGCAGAAGTAAAATATTCCTTATGGCTCAATATATTCCCTCACTCTGAGCAGTGGAGTTTCCAGTAAAGACTTCAGCATGGCATTCAGGTTATTCAAAAATTTCTGGTAAGAAATTATTTTTTGGAATATTTATTATACAAAACATATAACAACTAATAAATCTTCCTTACATGATTATAGGATAGACAATGTTTTAAGAAACATGGGTTCTCCCCATACACTTTGGCATCCTCATTGGTGTTCTCCTTGTTTCACTCATGTTTGGGTATTAATGTTGCCCAGACATGATGTCGTAGCTTCTCACATTACTAGGAAAAACAATCTCTCAGCAAACTCTCTGATCCTTCTAACCCTAAAACTATTTCTGCTTCTCTTCTGCAATGTTTCCTGAGCCTTTTAAGCGGTGGTGTTATGTATTTAGTTCAGATCCCACAAACTTAAATTGGAGAATGTAACTTCTGTTAAAAGAATAAAATACACATTTGTACGACTTATCCTAAAAGGGAACACATGCTGACAGTTGAGGGGAATAAAAGAACGAAACTGAATGCTAGCAATTTTTTTAACTTCTTCCCCGATCTCAATAACATCCTTCACATACTGCAGTTCAGTTTGAATTGATAAATCATAATTCTTACTATCTCAGATTCTAGAGTTGATTGATATTCTTTTCTGTTTTGTTTTCCATATGTCACTAAATCTGATTCTAACCACTCATTATAAAAAGGACTAGACACAGGCTTTATCTCTAACATATAAGTTAGAGACTGGCAAGAACAGGCACCTGTTAACAAAACTCTATTGCAATAAGAGTCAGCTTCTCCCTAACGTTGGCGTGTAAAGAAGAGGGAACTATTGTCATTAGATTTTTAAAAAATATTCCAGGCTTTTTACCAGTTGATCTGTATGGTAATTATTACATGATTTTATATTATTTCGCATAGCTTTTTCTTGACCTTGGAAATATGATAAATGCTATGATAATAAATATTATGCCTCTGTGACACCAGTTCTCCCCCTATACTCTATAACATTTGTCAGAGTAATAGAGGTTAACTTTATTGGTTGTGATTTATGAAGATTCCAACAATACAAATATGACAACAACTTCATATAACTAGAAAAATGTCTTTGTCCATATAGAAAATGAAATAAATGGGAAAAATTATAAATCCCTGACAAGATGAGTTTTAAGGGGCAAGAATAATAGAATATGAAAAAAGAATGTGTAACATTAAATATAGAATATAAAAATAAAATAAGAACAATAAGACAGAAATGTGAAATATATTAATGGACATGAGATTTATGCTATTGTATTCTATTATTTTTTCTGACAAGGCTTAAGAAGTATATTTACAAATAATATACTCAATTCAAAAATTATAGTCTAAGTTTAGTGAAACTATCATCTAAAATCGTTGGGTCTAAAGCCATAATTTTACTTTTTTTAAAGGTAAATTTCACAATGTATTTCTCCCTCTGTATAATTTTTAAAAATATGTGAGCTAGGGTTGGGGATTTAGCTCAGTGGTAGAGCACTTGTCTAGGAAGCGCAAGGCCCTGGGTTCGGTCCCCAGCTCCGAAAAAAAAAATGTGAGCTAGATACATTTTGTGGTCTTCCGTTTTCCTAACATTTGGTGAAGCTCAGAAGACATGTTAAAAATAACAAAGTGGACTATTTCATACTTGTGCTTCTCTCTTAATCGCCTATCATTTTTCAAGTTTTACTAGACCCCAACAAAATGATGCTTACATTTGTATTATCTGAAAACCATGCTGTTGAAATTAAGAGTAAAAAATAAAACTCAGATAAAATTAAGATTTCACATACACATGTCAATACAGTGAATATCTACCTGAGAAAAATAAGTACAGATTGATCTAAAACCTCAGAAAATTATAAAACTGCTTATTATTTTTTGAAGGGGATATATATTAAGGTATATCCAGACAAATTTGAGGGATGAGAGAGCATTTATAATTCTGTTAGAGTAAGGTATCTTGGTTACTCTGGTAAACAAATGGAGAACCTGGCTGTGCCCATGGATATTTACTGATGGCATAGTTCACGGATAAAGGTATTATAAAGCTACCAAGGTTGATATATGATTCTTAATTTCAATGTTAGGCGGTTTAATAGGAATAGAATTAATGAGTTAAAGAATAAAGCCTGTTTGTGTATCATTTGCTGTTTGGGTAGGTAACTACTCATTTAATCAACTGACCCCAAAGTTTATCTAGAACAACAAATGTCTCTGTGGTGATAGCATTAGATACTAACGCTACTATATGTATCACAACCCTTTTAAGATTAAAAAAAAGTATAAAAAAAATACTAGTTCTGACAGTTTTCTTATGAGGATACTGTTGGGAACTCAGAATTTACCCTAAATTGTTAGATTTCTAATTGTTGGTCACATATGTTGTTTTCAGACACTCAGTCAAAATACAGTGGTAATATTATTATTAAGTCCAGTATCACAGAGCTAAAAATAACAAAATAACTCTTCAGGAAAAAGAAAGCACTGAATAAATGCATAAACTGAACAAAACTTTACAAATGTGCTTAGAATGTACATTGCTATTCACTATGTTAATATTTAAGACAATGCTGCTATTAAAAACAACAATATTATTTTATAAATATAGAAAATGGCCACAAGTAAGCTTTTATAATAATATGCTAGTATGCCCTAAAGAAAATGTCAGGCATGTAAAATAGTTTTTAAACAATTAGAAAGTATTCTAGCACAAGAGACTAAGAGACTGTCCTTCGTCTGTATGTATAACTAATTTTGTCTTTCCTGAGAGGAAAAAAATATCATAAAAACAATCCTTTGTTCCGTAGTTTTTTTCTGTATTATAATTAGAAATGCAGGTGGGAAGTTTATATTGGGCAGCAGATGACAGGAGGAGAGGTATTTGTTTTGGAATTGAGGATGTGATTCCAAGCTCAAATCCTTTGAAATAAAACAAGATACATTTGTCACAGACCATTCAGTGGCTTATGGTCTGTTCATTGGCTCAGATTTGGTTAAAACTAAAATTATTTTGAGTGGGATGAAAAGCTTCTGGAGAATAAACACAGATAGGGCAGGCTTCAGGCTAATAAATGCATTGTAAGCTTGTGAATGCCAACATGTTAAGGTCTTCCAAATCTGTCCCACAGCCCATCTAATACTGCCACTGATAATTTCTACCTTGAAAAGATAAAACACCTACTATCTTAGTAAGCTTACTTATTATGTGGGATATTTACATAAATATGCATATTTTGAATATAAATGATGTAATAACTATAACGATGAAATATCCATATCTGTGTACATACCCGTCTCTAAATTTTTTCCTAGTCAGTAATACAGGTGAGAATTTGATACATATTTTTTTCATTTTTATTTATGGATGTGTCTGCTGGTAGAGGGTATTTCTGTGGCACTAGAGGAACAAGCGGTTGTGACTCATGTGATATGCCCAGATCCTCTGCAAAGAGTGCTGAGCCATCATTCTGACCTTGCGCTCAACAGAATTTATCATAGGTAGAAATATTGATGGCAATAAATTTTCATAAAATTTGGCTTATGCATTCAAATTTTTGGCTAGCATATGATATGTGAGTGGTTTGATTCATGAGATTTAAAAGTTAGTGTCTGGCATTGTTTTATACTTGCATAGTAACATGGCTTAATAGTTGTATTCAGAAAATAATTCAATAAAATTCGTCAATATTCATACATTAATTGGAGGCCATGGCCTCAGTTTCTATTACAATGCTGACCTTTAAATATCATAGCATAGTATCATCATCATACAAATATGATGTAGGAGTAGAAAATAACGCTGACTTCTTTGTCTGCTCTTGGGACCCTTTTCCTCTCACTATGTTGCCTCATCCAGCCTTTGCATGAGGGCTTGTGGCTAGTCTCAGTGTTGCTTGTTATGTTGTGTTCGATTGATATGCGGGGAGATATGCTCTTTTCTGAAGGCAGAGAAGTAGTGAATCTGGGGAAGATATGAGGGGGGTGTGACTGGGGGAAAGGAGGTAGCGGAAACAGTTGTCTGGATGAATTTATGAGAGAATTAAAAACAAATAACAACAATACCCACTGTGCTGAAGCATTTTCTGCATTGCCACAACCAGGAAATGGGAGCACTGACAGAGTGCGATTCCATATTCTTTGCCTAGTTCTCACAATGATATTCAGAGTTCCTTAGTTTCTACTGTTCTTGACCAGGGAAAGAAGGATAAACCACACAGGCATAAAACAGATCCAAAGGAGAGCCTCACTGTAACTGTACATTTCTATTAATTAATTCTGTTCCCTAATTCCTGTAGAGCCATTTGATCGAACCTTTTACAACTGTTTCAATAACCAAATCAGTTGCCCTTTCTATCTCTCCCTCTCTTCCTCTCTCCCCCATTCCTCCCTTCATTCCTTCCTTTTTTGTCTACATTCTTCTCATAACATGTTACATGCTCCAGGTACACTGTCAGAACAGCACTGAGACAGGTTGCCAAATCTTTCTCTGATCGAAGTCCAGACACCTTCTGTCAGGTTATTATTTTGATCATACTTTAGTTTTAGTTTCACTTTATTATTTTCTAAGAAAATTTAGCCCGAGATAACCTTTCAGAGCCCCAGCAAGAGATAGCAACATGGCTTGCTAACAATTGATTGATACACCAACTAGTTTTAAAGCCCTAATTTTAAAGCTTATTATAAGTACAGCTAGTTTTGTACTGTCAACCTGACCATGGATGAGAAGTCTGATATCAATCTTAATTACCGTGCTTTGTTGCTTTATTCTTTCCCCATTTTTTTTTTACTTTTCAATATTTTGCAAACATGCACATTCTCATGCAATTTTGGGGGACAGAATAACAATAAAACAAGGGACAGCAGACCAAATCCACAATGGACTAGTAAGCTAACTCATTAGCATTTACTAAATGCTTTAATTGGTGCAATTGTTATGGGAAACATATAGCTAAATACGAAGCTTGATGTAACATGGAAGGCATGATGAATCATGTCTACCTCTATCAATGTATAGGACTGACTAAGCTAATGATGTGTTAGAAACAAGTCTGAAATCAATTGTCTGATTTCACGGTCCTCCCTAATATTATTTACACTTTGAAAAGGATAGTTAACCTTTCCAGGAAATAAACGGATCTCTATATAATAAACTGTCTGACATGATATCTAGTATATCGTTATTATTCCATTAATGCTAATGGTTCTTATCGTTATGGCCATTTAATACTTGTGGAATCTTGCCCTATGGATTAAATGTCTATCAGTAATATGACAGCATGAAATTAGTAACAATTACTATGTCACAAGCACTCATATACACATATAACATGGTATGTGAAAATTCTTTATAAATGTTACTGCATATTATATGTAATAACACATATGCCAATGCAAGTTCAGGGTCAGTAATTTTTATTGACAGTGTTTCCGAAACACTGGAAGGAGGGTTAGAGTGCTACCATGGTATCATTATCCATTTTCCACCAGTAAAGACATGCCATTCTAGGTCTTCCTGTTGTTGAATAAAAATGAATGACCTAAACATCAATTTAAGCTCAAATGCATTACACCTTGTAAAACACGGACTCACTGACCCTAAAAATGTCAGGGAGCTTTCTCTAAGCAGCTCTACTGAATGACTGTACAGGGGGGTGTTTAAGAGCAGAACTCATGTGGGCTTAATATACTGAAGTATCACCAAAGGCGGGAGAGGAATGAACCTGAGTGAACCAAGAAGCATTCAGTCACTTCAGTTTCTGTGGAAGAGCACAAAATCGACAGAAAAGTCTCTGACAGGAACAGAGTTTGGGAAGCCTTTCAGAATAGCACTGCCTGTTGCTGTGAATGTTGTGCTTAAACATGTGAAGACCTGTGGGACAGCTTGGAAACCTCTGCTTTGTGAGTCACAAAACTCATTTTAGATGTGTCATTCAGCGACTGTATAGAGTTTTTGTCTACGAAATAATAATATTTGTTACTAAATATTGTAGCTTAAACAATTATTAAAAACAGAGGAAATGGTACTTGAAATCAACCTGTTCTCTTTATTAAGAATTTTCATTTTCCTAAGCAGAGTTTTAAATTTTTCTCATGATTCATTCCATGTTATACTTTCAGGGTATAAATGAAAGTTTTAAATATCTATATCTTAGACATTTCTCTTTTTTAAAAAATGATATATTTATGAATAGTTGAGAATTTCATACATTTTGAGCATATTAATTCTTTTAGAATCTTCTAAAATCCACATATTTTACACATACATCCCTAAACAGCAAAGGTTTTCTTCCAGTTCTTCCTCCTTGCCTTATCCTTCCTTCTTTTACCTGATATTCCCTTATACTAAATACAGAAAAGTCCTTCCTTGCCACCTCACCCCATATGGCAACATTCTTTCCTTCCTTTGTGTTTCATTTCATCTCTACAGATTAGTACTAGAGAAGAAGTCCATCTGTGTTTGCAAAGTGTAGTAATTTTTAAAGAATTTAGTAGCAAAGAAAATAAAATTAACATAGTTTGATAATTGTCTATATATTTTAGTTGTATTTTTATATTCCCCATAACTTTTAATTAAATTACATTTAATAATGATATATTGAAATGCATATATATACATAAATGTTATGCATAAATATATATATACATGTGTGGATATAATATGTGTTTATACATATAGAGAAAGAACAAAGTTTGAGTTATTTAAGGCTACAGTTCTTCAAAAATCCTTCTTAGATGGGGAAATAAAATACTCAAGGGAGGAAATATGGAGAAAAAGTGTGGAGCAGAGACCGAAGGAAAGGCCATACAGAAACTGCCCCACCTGGGGATCCGTTCCATACACAGTCACTAACACAAGACACTAGCTGTCTCCTGAAAGGCTCTGCTAGAACCTGGCAAAGACAGATATGGATCTGTATTTGCAGCCAACCATTGTACTGAGCAGGAGGTCCCTGATGGAGGAGTTAGAGAAAGGGCTAAAGGAGCTGAAGGGATTTGCAACTCATAGGAAGAACAACAATATCAACCAACTAGAGCCTCAGAGCTCTCAGGGTCTAAATCTCCAACCAAAGAGTACACATGGAGGGACCCACAACTCCAGCCACAAATGTAGCAGAGGGTGGCCTTGTCAGACATCAATGGGAGAAGAGAGCCTTGGTCTTGGCAAGGCTCAATGCGTCTGTAGGAGAATGACAGGGCCCGGAGTTGGGAGTGGGTGGGAAAGCACCCTCATGGAAGCAGGGGAGGGAGGATAGGGTAGGGAGTTTCTGGAGCAGAAACCAGGAAAAGTGAAAACATTTGAAATGTAAAGTATCCAATCACAAATAAGAGAGAGACTCATCCAATAAAAATATTTAAAATAAATATATATAAGTATATATTTTAGAAAAAATAATTTCTGTTATACTTAGATATAATAATCCATTTATTATGTGTCAGGAACTATACAGAGCTCTGAATTTATGTAAACACAATACTCATGTAATCTAGACATGCTCAAGAAGGGGATTTAGCAATATGTAAAGGCAATTTTGCTTGCATAACTAGAGAAGAAATGTCACCATTCTGGCATTTAATAAGCAGAAACCAGGCCCACTACCAAACCTTGTCTAAGGCCTCAAAGCATCCTCCATGACCAAATGTCTACATCCTGAACCTGGAAACCCTCCATTCAATACTCAACATAATCCGATAGGCATTTTTACTACTTTATCCAATGAATTAGGAGAGTACAATTTAAAGCATCCTCATCAGGAAGTAACAAGATGGGACTCAAATTGAGATTGTCTTATTCGTTTTCATGAAATATTTGCAATAGATTATATGGCTGTAATTCTAATCAGACATATTCTTTCAACATTTAGTTAGGAGAATCAATAGATATTGTGTTTAAGTCTCAACATTTATGTTTATTTTAGAGCTTTTTTCCCCTCAATTTAATTCTCAAATAAGAGAGCGAATAGCTGAATTGTCGATAAGAAAACCCACATCAAATTTAAGTTCCTCGTGCTCTTCACTTTCATAGAGACAGAAAACCTGCTTTGAGATGTGCTAACGAGACCTCAAGTTTCCTTCAAGGAGTTATGCATATCTCAGAAGAAATAATTCATTATGTATTCTCTCTAAAGAGAATACAATCTCAAGTTGTCAAAACCCTAAACTATTCTACATACATTTCATATAAATGCCATCTTTTACAAAGCTCTTTCCATTTTTTTCTTCTAAATTAGCTTAGTGTGCAATGGTATTACAGAATCTTGATCCAGCCTATGAAAAATGTGACAGGTAATTTCTCTACTTCTTCCTGTCTGTAGTTAAGTCTGACTGGAGATATGGAAAACAACTTTTATGACTTAGGTGGTAAAAATAAATGTTCTGTAATCCATCTAGAGTTAGGTTCTGGACAGCTAGCATAAAATACTACATAGTGAATTTATATATGCCAATAAATAAATTTTAAAACTAGAGAGATTTCATACTAATGCACACTATAACATTTTCCTAAAACAAATTGATAATGTTTGTAATAACATCAATGTCCCTGTCATGTTGTTGGAAGTCAGTTTCCTTAGCATGTTTTAATGTTCTATCTGGACATGTTCAGTATATCACTAAAAACTAAGGTGTGCTTATTTAAAATTGTTCATATTGCAAAGAAGATAGCAACATCCAAATAATGTTTTATTCACAATAATACTCTTTCTTTATATTGCATATAGGAATGTTGTCTGTAAAAGGCTACAGTTAGAAGTTACATGAAAATCTCTCTAAGATGGTATAATTAAGCTTCATTTAGTTTATTATCTTCATGATTAAATCTAAACTATAATAAGTAAGTGAGCATCTGGAATCATAAAAACGAGATTCTATTTTTATGATCAATGACCACTATGTAATATTGCAAAGCAGTGTGATTAGACAATCACCCAGACTAATGAATCCAGATATCTGGAACATAAACATGTACAGTATGTCAACTAGAAGTGCTTGAATATTTGATCTGAGCCTCCTGACACACTTATAAAGTTATTGCAAAACAAGTAGGAAATTTGACATCAAGTGTTCTGAATCTATATTAAGAGAGTGAAAGAAGTAATAGAGAAATGACAGACAGTGTATGACACTGATGGGTTCCTTTGAACTTCCATGAATGCAAGATTAGAGAGATTATCAATTCTGAAACTTGAAACCATTAGCATGATGATGTATCGTTATGTTGTGAATTGGATCCTAAAAATTACACTGAAGTCTTCACTTTCAATCGCATAAATATGATTTTATGTGGGAAAACACATGCTGAGATGATTCAGATGAGGTTTCCAGAAAGCTTTTCCATATAATGAAAAATATTTTATAAAAGCAGTAACTTTGAACACCAATGGAGGCATAAAGAATTCCTTTTGAAGATTGGAAATATTCCATAGGATCATCTTGTTGAGGCTGAAGGTGGACAGTTCTTGCAGAGGACCCAGTTTCAGTTCCCAGCACCCACCTGCTGGCTATCCAACTTTTTGAATTCCAGTTTCAGGAGATAGTTTGCCTTCTTCTAGCTTCCATTTGCACTGAATGCCATATTATATAGATATAGATATAGATATAGATATAGATATAGATATAGATATAGATATAGATATGGACAGAGACAGAGATGATAGATAGATAGATAGATAGATAGATAGATAGATAGATAGATAAGGAAATGTATATATTGTATTCTATAAGTTCTTCTTTCAAGTTTCTAAGCATGTTAGGAAGCATTCTGAAAAAATATTATGCCATGAAAAGACTTATCCATACCTTGATGTCTTAATTTTAAAAGTGACTTAAGCAAGTTATCTTACTTTTATAATTACAATAAATGTGATTATAATCATAAAATATTATGTTTCATATAAATCAAATGCCACAACTCAGATGTGTTTATTTCATCTATGAAAAAAAATCAGACACAGGTACACAGGTCAATAACCAAACAAATGAAGCCAAAATGTCCTAAGGAGTATTGCTTTGGGAATCTATCTCCACATTAACCTATCTGTCCACCTACCAAAGTAGAAGTGGCATTCTTCTCTTTAAAAAAATCTCAGAGAATGATGGAGTGCACTGCGTTGTGTGAGTCTATTTTTCTGTTGCCTTACAGGTTAATCATAGTGTGGAAACAGCAGGCACTGTTTTGAAGGGTGGCAGGCCCACTAGATGGAGGCATTAATCATAAGACGTATTTCTTAACAACCTGCACCTTTTCCCTTTGTCCAACAAATACTTTTGTTTAGCTTTACCAGCAGGTCGCTGTAATTTTAGAATTATGCCCTTGAAATCATTAAGTCTGATTTATATACACTTTAGCACAGTTTTTTCCCCACTGTCCCCTTTCTCTCATCCTCATGGGAAGGGTATGACCTTGGAGAAGGAGCTCTCTCTACACATACTCAGAGCAGTTTGGAACAGGAGAGTGGGATGCTCATAAGGCAGTCTCTGACAGCTGTCAAGCTGCCTGTCACACATTTTGTATTTTCCAGCTTCAACAACTCAAATGTTTCAAAGCTTTGTGTGGCTTCCTTTCAAAATCTGAGCATGTTGAGGGGTGCATGCCTTAACTATAGACACTTTCTGAATGTCATTAGTTAGCTAATTATAGATTAATACTTTGTTATGGCCAGTTTTCAAATCAAATCTATGACAGATCACATATTTTTATACTTGAAAGAATACTGAAATATATTATTCAATACTGACACAGTCATTTTAGGATACAGATTTAACATAGAATATCCTTACAAAAATTTCAACTGGATATGCTAATATACAGAAAAGCATGTTTAGAAAATAGATCAGCAATTTTTTTAGTGCAAGTGGACAGTAAGGGTGGCTTTAACTTACATCCTGAAATAGCACAACAGTATACGCAAACCTGATGTCTGACCTGAAAATACTTACTTTAATTATGACATAATGATCATTATATTCTAAAAAAATAAAAGTTCTCTTGCTGCTTTGCTGTCATTTAAAATAAATATAAGTAATACATGCACATGACCAAAATTGAATGAAAAACAAGGGGTGGTTGGAAGGAAGGAAGGAAGGAAGGAAGGAAGGAAGGAAGGAAAGAAGGAAAGAAGGAAAGAATAAAGGAAGGAAGAAGAAAGAAAGAAAAAAAAAGAAAGAAAGAAAGGAAGGAAGGAAGGAAGGAAGAAAGAAAGAAAGAAAGAAAGAAAGAAAGGGAGGAAGCAGGCATTAAAGAACAGGGTATGTAAGCACATAGTAACTCTGGTGAAAATAGAGATAAAAATTAGATTCTTTCTTGGATTTCAGAAATGCAATGATCAAAAAATAGGACTGTTTATTTTGTGTTATATTTTTGCTCATAGAATGCTGTTTCTATATTTTCACTATATGTAACAAAGTATTGTGGCAATGGTTATAAAAAGACTGAAATATAGAAGTTGAGTTCTTCCCTAACATTCTTAAAATTTCTTTCGTAATGTCTTTATTTTTAATCAATTAATTTGTTTTTGTTTTGTTTTGTTTTGTTTTTTACATCCCAAACACTGCCCTCCTCCCAGCCCTGTCGTCACTGAGTCCCTCTGCCCATCTCCCTTCTCCCTTCCTTTCTCTACTGAGAGGGTGGAGACCCCTCCCTTTTGTATTCCCCCACCCATCCTATCACGTCTCTGCAGGATTCAGTACTCATTCTCCCACTCAGAGTAGTTAAGGCAGCCCTTCTGGGAAGCAGATTCAACAGTCAGGCAGAGCTTTAGGCCCAGCCCCGGTCCAGTTGTTGAAGAACCCATCCTGAGACTGAGCTACATGTCTGGCACATATCTTTAACTTTGTTTATTTCCTCAAAAATTTCCTTTAGATTCAAATACAAAAAAAAATTCAAATATCAAGAACGTCCAAAGATTTTGCTTGCCTCAAAATATTTTTTACACTGTTCCCACACCTAATTGTAGTCAAGATCGCTCTAACATAGTTGAGAGCAGCTGGCTGACTCTTGAACTTCGCTTGTATAGGCACTCCTCAGTTGATCATTACTTTGCTTCAAGGTTCATGAATTAATTTTTCCTTTAAAACAGACTTCCCAAATACAGAGTCTCATTATCTGAGGAGTCTTCATTTGAAAGCGTCCTAAATTTCTAAAGTTAATATTTTGAAAAAACTTTGAAATACATCCTTGACATTATGATTGGCTGGAGTAAACAGCTTAAATCCTTTAAAGCCACTAGACTAAATCCTTAAAGACAGGTAGACAGAGCTAGCATCCAGGTGGTTAAAGAGATGAATGAAACAATCACTTAAAGGAAAGGGGATTCAATAGAAGATAATCGGGTTAAGCAAAATTCAGCCATTTTCAGATGGACAAATGCCATATGTTTTCTCTCACTTGCTGTTTTAAGGTTTGATGGATATGCGTAAAACCAGGTAGGTACATATGGCATGACAATAGAAGTAAAGTTGTCTAGGAATGACAGGGACTAATGGGAGAAGAGAATATGAAAAGAGAGGATAATGGGAAAATATACAGTGTCCAGATGAATTAAAAAAACTGTCCATATGTAAAATTATACCATGTAAAATGAATATGTACACTTTAAATATATAAATTTATAATTTATAAATTTATCTTCAAAAATATAAATTTCCCTTTAAAAAAAAAGTCAAACCTCACCAACCACCTCACGTCTCTGGATTTCATAGGATCAAATATTCAGCTGCAACGATTACAGCTGCATCTGAGGGGGTAAGTTCAAGCACACTTCCACTTCTGCACTGGACTAATTATCTCAGCTTTTAAGACATGCTGGCTCTAGAGTATGGGCTTTAACTTTTTCTTTTGTTTTTGAGATTGTAAATGATTCCAGTATTTCCTTTCTCCTGTTTTTCCTCTTTCCCCCATCAAATTCTCTTATCTTTGCTTAGTCTTTTTTGAATTGATATAAGTGAATGCATATTCCTAAATACATAACTATATCTGCTCATTGGGTATAATGTTACCTGTATGTATGTTTTCATGGTTGATCATGTGTTATTAGATAATCTCCTCTGGGGAAAGATTATGTGTCCTGCTTTCAGCCATTCAGTTGCTACCTCTACAGTCTATTGTTATTAAACTTGGCTGGCCCCAAAGTTGGAATAAATGCCATTTTTCAAAGTTTCCATACTATCTGATATGGATTCTTGGGTAGGCTGGCCAGCCAATTAGCTCCCCGGATTTGCCTGTCATTGGACTCCAGATCTGGAATTACAAATTTGTATTGCCAAGCAATTTTTTGCATTATTTCTTAGAATCTGAATTCTGGTCCAGATGTTTGGATGGTAAAAACATTACCCACTAAGCCACCACCTGTCCCAGAGTTAACTTATTTTTTATAACCTCTTTTATAATTATTTGACAATACATTCATGAATATAAACTATTTTGATCAAACCCATTTTTCATTGATTTCCTTTCAATTTTCCTCCCAACTTTATTTGTTCTTTCATTTTTAAGACACAAGGAATATGTCTGGAAACATGCCTCAGAGTTTAAGAGTAAGACTGCTATTCCACAGGACCTTGGTTTGATTTGCAGAATACCCAGGGTAGGCCAGACCTGGTTGTGCCTCCATATAATTTTCTGGCATGTGAGGGCACCAGTCATACATATAGGCAAAATTCCCATACATATAAAATAATATTTTAAAAATAATTTAAAAAACAATGGAAAAAACAGTGTCTACTTAGTGATGCATATATGTACAAGGACGTATCTAGAGTAAATAGGTGAAATAAATAAATTCCTTTATCCAATTTTTATAGATTTAATAATTAGAACAAGTCGTATTTTCACCTACAGAATAATAAAGCCAATTTCCACGACTCTGTTATCATTGCCTCCATAAAAGTCAGTAAATTGGTATTTTTCTTATTACCCCATCAGAAGGAATCCCAAGTAAACATGTGATCCCACTACCCTAGTATTATTTTCATATCAAGGCAGATTCTGATATTCTTGTGATCATGGGAATGCTCTAAAATCATGAATTCGTGGGAGTTTTCAGGTTATTGATAGCCAATTGGGTCTGCACACCTGTCCAGGGAAGTTGGATACTGCAAAGAGACAAACTACCCTAAATTTATCTTCAATATTTTGTCATATCATGTCTCTCGATATTCAATATACATTTATTCTTCATTGCAAATTGATATCTGTTCTGGTTACTTTTTTTTTATTAACTTGAGTATTTCTTATTTATATTTAGAATGTTATTCCCTTTCCCGGTTTCCGGGCAAACATCCCCCTAACCCCTCCCCCTCCCCCTCTATATGGGTGTTCCCCTCCCCATCCTCCCCCCATTACCGCCCTCCCCCCAACAATCACGTTCACTGGGGGTTCAGTCTTGGCAGGACCAAGGGCTTCCCCGTCCACTGGTACTCTTACTAGGCTATTCATTGCTACCTATGAGGTTGGAGCCCAGGGTCAGTCCCATGTATAGTCTTTGGGTAGTGGCTTAGTCCCTGGAAGCTCTGGTTAGTTGGCATTGTTGATCATAAGGGGTCTTGAGCCCCTTCAAGCTCTTCCAGTTCTTTCTCTGATTCCTTCAACGGGGGTCCTATTCTCAGTTCAGTGGTTTGCTGCTGGCATTCGCCACGATTTGCTGTATTCTGGCTGTGTCTCTCAGGAGCGATCTACATCCGTTCCTGTTGGCCTGCACTTTTTGCTTCATCCATCTTGTCTAATTGGGTGGCTGTATACGTTATTGGCCACATGTGGGACAGGTCCCGAATGGGTGTTCCTTCTGCCTCTGTTTTATTTTTGCCTCCCTATTCCCTGCCAAGAGTATTCTTGTTCCCCTTCTAAAGAAGGAATGAAGCATTCGCATTTTTATCATCCGTCTTGAGTTTCATGTGTTCTGTGCATCTAGGGCAATTCAAGCATTTGGGCTAATAGCTTATCAATGAGTGCATATCATGTGTGTTCTTCTGTGATTGGGTTACCTCACTCAGGATGATATCTGGAAAATATCATCCTGGTTACTTTAAAAATAACTTTACACCACCTAGAGTTATTTGGGAAGGTAGACTGCGTTGGACCATGTTGGCCAGTGGTGTCTTTTTTGATTCATAATGGGGAAGGTTGAGAACACTATGGGTAGTACCAATGTTGGGCAGCAGTTCTGGGTGCTTGAACAAAGCATACTGCTTGAGTTCCTTCTGTGGCTTTCTTCAGTAATGGACTATGAACTACACAAAGAAGTAAACCCTTCCCCCATTCACGTTACTTTTTGTAGCTTTCTCACAGCAATAGAAACACTAAAAGTGTACCCATGAGGCTTTGCTAGTGAGAATTCATATGCATAGTGAAATCATTGCATGTTCAAATGCATTATATGCAATGATTGTAAATTTGTTCCTTGACTATATATATATATATATATATCTTTAGTCATATTTTAAATGATGTCTAGCTCACTAAAAATACATAACACAATACAGATGTATATAGTTTTGTATTGCATATTTTTGGAATATTGAGAAGAAATAATACATATATATATATATATATATATACACAATATCTATACTGAGATCTTTAAAACATACTTATGATACACTGTTGAATTTTCAAATGCAGTTTCTAAGTATGACTTACTTGAGTATATCTTCCATAAATTAGAATTGTCTCAAAATAGGGAGAGCTGTGAAATTTATTATCCTCAGATAAGATTCACAAATAGATAAAAATATAGCAACTATATAGAAATTTAAAGATGAGAAAAAACTTCAACATGTAGGTATAGGTTTTCTGTTTTTCTTTTTACACCTTCCAGATACTACATAAACCCTCAATTGATATACTTAAAGCACTCTTCCGGGATAGGGAAAACTGGGTCAGAATGATTTTGAGGCTAAAACTACTGAGAAGGGACTGCAGAAATCAAAATGCTTACAAATACTTTGTTCTCTTTTAGTGGGATTCTCTCTATTCATTTAAAATCACAGAGACAGGTGCACCATGAAAGAAGACCAAAGACAACTGCCTCTCTCACGAGACTTACATAAAGGCACGATCTTCTAGGGGGAGGCTACAGGGATCTCTATGAAGCAAGTAGCTTTGACTTTCATCTGATGTTTTTGAACACTTATGAGATTTCATAAATGTGACTTTCTTTGTAGTTTTTACAAAAACATTTGCTTATCAGGAAAAAATGCGCAACATTGTAGGTTTCTGTGAAATAGACATGGAAAATCTACAGTGAAAGATATAGACAAAGTCTGGTTTAGGCCAGCCTGGTCTATATAGTAAGTTTCAGGATGGCTGAGACTACACTGAGAAAATTTGACAAAAAAAAAAAAAAAAAAAAAAAAAAAGAAAAAGAAAAGAAACGAAGACAGGGAGACAGAGATTAAAGCAAAATCAAACAACTACACTAAGACTGCAAAGCTGTGGCAAGCAGGAACATGAACAAGTTGAACAAGTCAAGTCGTGGTCATGGTCATCACAGCTGCTGAGCTCCAGAAACAGAGACGCCCTGCTGTAATGTCTGACTGGAACATATGGCAAGCAAATGGCTTTTAAGATTTTAATTGTGTGTTTAAAATGTATCTAAATTGGTTTTCCAAATGTTTTTAGTTCTAAAAATATTTACTTCGTGGAAATGTGCCATTAAACGCAGGAATTCTGCAAGATGAGCCCGTCTATTTCCACCTCCAAAGAAATTACCTCCAAAATGAAATTAGGAAACATGCAAGGTATGACCATACCATCTAACGCTGTGAGACTGGTGTGCATGCATAGTCTGGCTATCCAGCAGAGCCATCATGGTATCTGTATTTTCAAAATTAGGGACTGGACTTGCCATTGACAGACTTTAGCCTGTTCTCTGCCTGCTCTCTTTTCTTGGATTTGAGCATATTGATTCACCCCACCCCCTTTATCAGGTCTTGTTTCTTGCGTCCATTACTCTGCTCTCATCTACTTTCCTGTTGCACATATACAATGGGCTTTAAATGTGTAAGGAATTCTATGACCTACAAATGAACAGAAGTGTGACATTTGTCTGTGTATGTCCAAATTACTTCATTTAATATGATGATCTCCAGTTCTATCTATGTTCTAGCAATGTAATTATACTCTTTATTGTGCATATATTTGCTTGTGTATCTATTACTTATTTAGCCATCCACGATCACATTTTCATTTGCTGATGGAACTCTAGGATGATTCTATCACTCAATGATAGGGACAAGTGTAGAAGATTATGAATGTACAGTTCTCTAGGGATGTGTTGCCTTGAGTCCTTCACTTCCATAATCAGAAATGATATGGAGGAGCCATGTCTGGTTCTACATTGGATTTTACTCATTTAAAAAACTTCCCTAATGTTTTATTGTATCTACAACAATATCTACACTCACCAACAGGGTTTAAAGGCTCTATTTTTCCCACATTTTTCAGCAGCATTTCTTTCTTTCCTAAGGAGAACTCATTTCATTTCCAATTCTCTTCTTTGCAGTCTTACACATTTTATTACAGAAGTATATCAATTTATTGGATATGTTTACTCATAGGTAATTTTGAAGCTGTTCCACTCTCTTCATTTATTGCTTCTTGTGAAAAAGCTCCTGATTCCCATTTGCTGATTTTGCATCCTGTTCCTTTGCTGAAAGTGTTTACCAGTTTTGATAGTCTTTAGTTCTATACATAGAGAATAATATTATTTATCATCAATAAAGATTTAAAGTCTTCCTTTCGTATTTATATCAGTTATCTGAAATGTACACTTGGGAAGCTTAGAATTAAATAATAGACTTTATTCCACAATAGGACATAGAATTCGAGAAAATGCTAATATTCATCCATAACATAATAAAGATTGCATTTATAGTGTTCTTTACCTTTAGAAATAGTCAATGTGACTTATTTTGAACTTTTCTCTAAGTATAACTAGGGAAATATGAAACAAGCATCATAGTATCATGATGGTATATGGAGAAAGTGTGAGATGGAGAGCATTACTACTACCTTAGAGTTTATTGAAAAATCTTTAAGAAATAATTCAAGTGGCTGTGTAATGGTGACACATACCTTTCAGCCTGAAACTTAGAGTGCAAAGGCAGGCATATCTCTGAGTTTTAGTCCTGGTCTGTGTAGTAAGTTCCAAGGTTGTGAGGCTACAAAGAGAAACCCTGTCTCAAAAACATACAAAGAAAGAAAGAAAGAAAGAAAGAAAGAAAGAAAGAAAGAAAGAAAGAAAGAAAGAAAGAAAGAAAGGAAGAAAGAAACAAAGAAACAAAGAAAGAAACAAAGAAGGAAGGAAGGAAGAAAGGAAAGGAAGAAAGAAAGAGAGAGAGAGAAACAAAGAGAGAAACAAGGAGAGAAACAAAGAAAGGAAAGAGAGAAAGGAAAGAGAGAAAGAGTGAAAGAAAAAGGGTAAATGTATATGATTGATACAAAACAGATAGTTGTGCTTTGTGGTTTGCCCTCGAGTTATCTGTATTTTGATGCTAATTCCACTGCCCCAAGGGCTGCTGCCTAGTCACATGCTCAGGACTCAGGTGACTTCAACAGAACCTTCTCCCCACTGAAATTGTAAAATACAGGTGAGCAGCAGGTACAGGGTAGAAGGAGGCCTGTCATTGGATGAGGGGAAGGATGGGCGGGAGAGAAGTTTGGAGGAAGAGGAGGAGACTGAAACGGAAAGGAGGAAGAAACAGGAGAGAAAGGGAGAGATGCCACGGCATGGGGTTGTTAAGATTCCGCTCTGTGTATTTACAGGTTGTTAGTAATGTTCTTAAGGGATGGATAGTGTTGGGCTTTGTATGTTTAGGTGGGCAATTATATCTTATCAATTGAATCTAAGGTTATTTTGTTGTGTGTTCTTTCATGTGTAGATTTAAGTGTAATGGAGTGTGGGGCAGAATTGGAATGTGTGCTTCTGGCAAGATATCTAGCAGGTATCTTGGGACACTGCAGTATAGACCTAGTGCGGGATAAATGACAGTGATACTTTTTTTAGTTTTTATATTTTTATGACAACAGTTGTGACTGAATGCTAAGTTAGAGCTTGGTTTTGCCTTGGAACTAATAGGTGACCTTGATTAAGTTACTTAAATCCTCTGTGCTAGGTTGTCTCAACTTTAAAGAAAGTAGGGATCCTACCAGTTTCTTCAGAGATTAACTTAAGTTCAGAAAATAAATTTGACCACGTGTGTAAAGGATTTAGAAGACAATGATATCTGATAAAAATGTTACAATTAGTGATTAAGAAATATAATTTTCCTCAATATTACTTTGAATTTATTACTAAATTCTTCATAGGATCTCCTCTTACCCAATAGGATGAGCCTTTTCTTTATTGGTTATTTAATTGGAAAGCTGGGTCAAATTACAGAAAATAGACATATAAGTATTATATTTATAAAGATCTGACTATATACTTATCAGCCAGTAATTTGATGTGATTTTTTTTAAGTTGGGGCTTTTAGGGACACATGTTAAAGACAACAACTTACAATGCATTTAATTATGACTAAAATCTCTACAGTTTTAGATCTGCTTCTTTCCATGTTCCTTTTCTGCTGGTGGCATGTCACCTTTATAATGACATCAGTAGAGACCTCTCAAGTAAGTTTTCTATACTCATATTTTGCAAGTTTAAGCCAAATATACATTATGAATAAATTGCTTATGTAGCATGGATATCAGGCAAGCATACCACTGAACCAGAGTGAACACAGAGATATCAAAACTCAGACAGCTTCTCACATGCAAAATATCTTGGCTTCTTTTCCTATTGCTTTGATAAAATATCTGAGAAAATGATCTCCTGGAGTAAACAGTAGAGGGCAAAAATGCCCTGTGTATGCAGACTAGCACTGGAGACACCAGGTAAGTTAAGAATACAGCTGACATCTTCAGTGGAATAAGGTGATCAGGTACTCTGTCTGGAATGCCAGGAATTTTGGGTTTTACAACCTGGTGATCCTTTAGTATCTGAAAAGACAGGCTCTGCCCTATCTTGCAGAATTTACTAATTTCATACAACATCTTTCCTTTTCCCTTAAAAGCTTGATCATTACTTTTAGGCCATAAAACCCATCCTTATGAGTGATGTCACCTGTGCTTTAAAGCAGCCTAAGTGGCATCTATTTTATTTTATGTCCAGGACCATCCTTACTGTCACAGGAATTACAATCACATCTCCAAGTCCTGGTCTAGTGCCAGTTGTGGAGTTTCACCCTTGTCATTTTTTTCCTGCCTGCTGTAATGCCTACAGGGGAGTCACCAAAAAAAGAATGGTCTAGTTTGGCCCATAGTTCACAGTAATGTCATAATAGGATGTCATAGTGAAAGGAATATCAAGTAGTTGGTCACGTCATATCCACAATCCAGGTACAGAAAGCACTGAAAGCTTACTACTGCTCCATGCAGGCCACTCAGAAACCCCAGACAGATTAGTTGATTGTTTATAACCTCATTTAACAAAATCAAAAGAGCATCCCATGGCTATACCCTGAGACTCATCTGCCAGGTGACACTGTATTCCATCAAGCCAATAGTTACCACCAACCAACATAAGTGTCCCTCATCTATGACCACTCGCCTTTATGCTTTAAGGAATCAAAACTGTCAGTTAACCCTGCTTTAAGACAATTTCTATTGTTCTTAATTTATCTGAGTTGATCTATTTCTCAGTTCCAATCTATGTTACTGTTGCATGTAGGCAAGAAACCGTTCCTCTATGTTTAGGTTTTATATAATTTGAACTACTGCGATACTACCAATGTTATAAAAAGTGCATAAAATTGCTGACTAGAAAATGCATACATTTCAATAATATATCTAGAGAAATCATAATAAACTTGCCATGTATTCAGAAGTTAAATATTGGCAAACCATTATGTAGACTAACACTAAACCCACTTTATATTGTTATAAAATTTCATTATGCACCCTTAATCCTTCATAACAGAGCTGATCACTATATAGATCAATTACCCCACATAACAATGGAGTTAAATTGCATTGCCTATGATATATATTTTGATTTGGATATGACAGCCATCCAGAATAAATGTTCATATTTTCAATTCCAAAAAAAAAGCATATGGCAAAAATGTCCCTGCAACCATCTGGAAATATTAAGCAATTTGAAGCATGGTTTTGAATTATCCATTTGAGTCTTAAGCGTTTCTCGATTCTTTGTTTTTTCTCCCAATATCTGTCTCATATTTCAATTTCTTGTGTTTACTCCTCAGGCTCTTGGAAGAGCACAGCAACTTTAATAGCACTCCCTGTGTGACAGCCATTTCATATATTGTGCAATCAAAGCTTGCCCAGTCTGCTCTGTAACTGTTGATTTGTTGATTGGGGTTTAACCTTCTCTTCCAAAGAAATGTCTCTACAAGGCAGAATGCTTCACAAAGCATCAGTATGTGACAGTGTTTTATTTTCTACTTCATACTGCTTGTCAGATGAGCAAGATGATAATGCCCAGGGATGACCAGAAAAGATGTGCATACGTTTATACTGAAGCACAGCTCATATTCTTGAATGAGGTGAAGCTGAACACTTCTTGTGCATTATACAACTCAAAGTAGGCGAGCTTAGTCAAGTCAGTTTTCCTCACTAGGGTTCTACCAGACCAGAGGCTTTCAGGTCTCCCTACCATCTGAGTGGTTTCCAGAGGGTACTTTTTCTTTTTCTCATTTTTGCTCTTTATTCAGAAGTTCCAAGAAGTTCATTACCATGAACTCAGATTACACACAGAAATTTACATCTAGCAAGCTAATATTTTTGAGTACAAAGATGAGACTCAAGAAAAATATATTTCGGGGCTGGATTGATGGCTCAGTGCTGAAGAGCACTGACTACTTTGGGTACAGAGTATCCAGCTTCAAATCCCAGCACCCATATCGCAAACTCACAACTGTCTATAACCCCAAGATCTGACACCCTCACACAAACCTGCAGGCAAAATCACCAATGTACATAAAAATAAATAAAATTTTGAAAGAAAAATATATTTTAATGAGAACAAGTATTAGTTCGAAATTTTTATGTATCTGTACTAAGACAACATACTGCAAAGGAATAAAGGCAAGACTTGGTAATAATAACATTTTCTATTCAATTATATTGATAACATTTTTGAAAATGTATGACAAAGTCATTCTTCTCAACATCATAGTTTTGTCTTTAAACATCTCTACTTATATTTTTGTGTGTTTGTACAGGTATTGTACAGGGCTGCATGCATTAATGCATGTGCACATGTAATGCACACTCATGTGGGAGTCACGGGGTCTCATTGTGTGTCATCCCTCATATGTAATTTACTTTATTTTGAGACAGAAACGTCTCAAGGATACTTGGAGATTCACTGGATAATGTAAACCTGGCTGGCTAGTAAACTCCCAGTGTCCTGCTGTCTCTGTCTTCCCAGCGCCATGATGATAAATGGGTACCACCTCACCCAGATTTTTCTTTGGCTATGGACCATCACACCCAGGTCCCAATGCTTGCCAGCAAGCAGTGGACCTAAAAATTAACTAGTTCTCCAGTACTTGACTAACTTCAAAAGAGTTCAGTTGTTTCCAGTAATTCTTATTTTATTTAATTTTTAATGATAATTATGTAACACATTAAAATGAATACATGTTTAATTAATGCTAACTAAAATATAGTATTAGTAACTTATTATTTACAAAAGCAAAAGTTATAGTGAAGAAGGATCCTAGTGTCTGTAGATGGTTAGTAGAGACAGTTGGAAACTCTTAGTGAAACAATTCTAATGGGAAACAATGATAGCATCCACTTTCACATGGTAGTATAAGTAGTTTTCACAAAATAAATTATGGTTACAGATAATTTGTGTGTGTTGAAGAGTGAAACGGGTTTTCTCTGTTTCATCTTGATGGACTTGGGACTCATTCTGTAGAATAGGATGGCCTCAAAATCACAGAGATCAGACTTTCAACTCTAAAATATTGGGATTAAAGACGTGTGCCACCACCACTTTGCTGATTATGGGTAATTACTTAAATATTAAAGACAGCGTTCTTCTTGTTTCAAATCAGGACATATTTTTATGTCCTACATTGAAACTCCACAAAACCTTTACTAGTCAGGATAGATTGTTTCTATCAAATGTTGCAAAATATCAGTAGAATACATGCAGAAAGAAATGTAATTTTTTTAAATGATCTGGAATTTTGAACTGACTTTTGAATGGCAATCATTGGCTAACTTAGCAATGATATGACTGGGTTCAAAACAAAAAATATACTGAAAGAACAATTTCTAATTTATATAAAAACTATTCCTTGAGCCCTTCCCTTAACTCTCCCATGGGGGTCCCTGTGTTCAGTCCTGATTCACTGTCTTAGTCAGGTGCTGGCAATGCCTTTCAGAGGATAGCCATACCAGACTCCTGTCTGCAAGCACATTTTGGCATCAGTAGCAGTGTCAGGGTTTGGGGTATGTGGATGGAATGGATCACATGGTAGGGTAGTCTCTGGATGGCGTTTCCTTCAATATCGGCCCTGTTTTTGTCCCTGCATTTCCCTTAGACAGGGACAATTCTGATTCCACCAAGAGTCATGTCTCTTTAGTGGAGGTGTTCTTTTCAGCTTCTATTTCCCCTGCTGTTGAGTATTTGTCTAATGTCATCAAATATGCATCAGGTCTTGGGAACCTATTACGTCTCAGGCATCTGGGATTTTCAATTACTGTAGAAAGAACAATTTTATCAACTAAATGAACCCCTCAGATCTCCAAGGAACTAACCTAATGACCAGAGTGTGCATGGGCTGAGTCCTGTCTCATCCTGTGGTGGCTTGATCTCCCAGGGAAGGGAGATGCTGAAGGGGTAAGATGCTGAAGTGGGTGGGTGAGGGGTAAATACCCTTTTAGAAGCAAAGCAGTGGAGTGGGATTGTGTGGGGTATATGTTGATGGTTTTTGCAGGTGAGAGCTGGCATAAATTTGGTCAAGGCCATGATTGAACAGTAAAATATAAGGCAAAGACAAAGCTTTTGAAGGTGGGAGAGAAGGGGAAGGAAGAGAATTAACATGGAAACCGATAAGGACTACCCAGATCCAGATGGTCTTAAATGGCCATAGGTAGTTATGTACATTTTTTAAGGGACAGGTTTCTGTAGGTAAATTTATCTTATGTAGGTGAGCGGTTTATATCCTTATCAGTTGGTTATGAGTTTATTGTGTGGTTGTGTTGTAGATCGAGAGTTTAACATACAAATCTGATTGTTGGGTTGCAGTTTGTAGAGTCTGGATTTTACCAGGTAGCTGGAACCAGAGAGTTCACGGGTAATAGAGAGCCGTTGGGAGGGATATTAACCGGAGACCAATTATGGTTAGTTCCATATGGTCCCTGGTGCCAGAACTAACTGTAGGGACAAGCATGACAAGGTATCACGGGTAGAGCTGCTGAGATAAAAGTACCCAACAGTGCTACGTGGTCCTATGGGTGTCAGCACTAAAGCTGGGTAAAATGTTTAGATCATTTTTAAATTTTTACCCCAACACTGGGAGATTGGTGGAGGGGGAAGGGAGTGGGGGAATTTGAAAAGGAGAGACCAGGAAGGGGCATAACAGTTGAAATGTAAATAAATAAAATAATTAACAAAAAATTAAAAATGAAGAAAAACAGTTCCTCTGATCAAAATCAAGCAAAAATATGCTATTACTATTCTCCTTTAAATATGCATGAATTTTGCTACTGCTTTTTGGGCTATATGGAGAAATCAATTATCATTTTTGCCCCATGAATTTTACTCACTGTTAGAATTCATATGGGAACACATGTATACTTTTTTGTATATTGATTTAAGAGTCAGATTGGTAATAAAATCATTTAGCTTTTAAAGAAAATTAATGTATCTCACACTGCCTTTGACACTTAGATTTCTATCTGTATCTTACTAAATGATGTTGAAACAATTATATGAATCTCACTGTTTAAGCTATAATATTCTTTTATCTCATTATTATCTAAAGGTTAAGTCCTCAATTATAGTTGTATATTGGTCTTCTAATGACACATTTCAAGTAGGAGTTCAAGAATTATAAGGTTAAATGGCAGGAGGAAGCAGATCTTCAATTTGTGCTATAAAACTTGGTGAGCATAAATGATCATCTGATATAATCAGAAAGGTAGGTCCTCTGACATGTTTTGCAGAGAATAAGTATACTGATCTAGAACCAAACTTATGTCAAACAGGTGGGAAGCGACAGAAGCAATGTGACTTGGACCACCATTTGTCATAAATACTACACCCTTAGTCAGAGAGCATCTGTCCTTTCATTGCCTTATGGCTGTCTCTACTTTCTATTTAAACTGTGCAGAATACTTCCTAACAGGTGTTAAGAGTGTTTACAAATTTAAAACCTTATTTAAATGAAGCTGAAAACTAGAGATGCTTCAATTAATAGGGCAATATCTTACAAGAAGAAATCATACTGCCATTTGGCAAATCGGTAGATCCTGTGCATTCGTGAGCCTTAGTTACAGGAAAGTTAACAATGAGCAAAGGAAAGGCAAAAATGAAAGGCTCTTTAAGCAATTCCAGGTGATATATTTGAATCCCCAGAAACTATGGAGAAGAGTTTTAGTGTTGAATATGGATAATGTGAAGAATTGGACATACACTCTTTGAACTCTTGGATTTCATCGAAAAGAAAACTAATAATGGACTACATATGTAACCAATTATCCCTTTGCCAGAACTTATATTTCTAAAGTTCAAATGTTCACACGGTTTCATTGATGGAGTTAAATGTAAAACGGTCTCATGTATCCATTGTCTTGCTTTTCATCATTCACTTAACTACAGTTAACTTTGGCTCAAAAATTACTAAGTGGGAATTTTGAGAAGTAAACGTTAAATTTTAAGTTGTATGATGCTCTTGTAGCATGATGAAATCAGAACTATTATGCTCCACCCTGCCCCACAATTTCCATATGTTTTAGTCACTGGCTGTGAGATTGCCTGCCCTGTTACTGCAGGACATACATTCGTGTGATCCTTCTTTATTTACAAACAGTTCCTGATGGCAATGACAGATCTGTAATGGAATGCATTGTTGCTATTATTCTATTTTATTGTCCGTTATTGATCTTTATCTGTGTTTGTTTAACAACTTATCTTTATTTTAAGTTTATCCATTAAGGAATCAATGTACATAGTCCACTTAAACAATTCCAGTGGATATTGAGGTCTTAAAGCATATTCTAAGAGGTGCCTGGGATAATAGATTAATAATCTGTGTACTACATGGATTAATATGTTGACATAAATCCTAGAATTTGCATGATATTTGGAATAATATCTTCAAAACACAAACATAGCCATATTCAGCTTACTTACAACATAGAGTTTTAAATTGAAAACAATTACAAAATTATTTATTTTGGCTTTTACTCAAAAATACTTTAGTTATAATATAGTGTAATAATATTTCAGTTCTGATAGGCGATAATCTGGTACCAGAAATGACACCAGTTCTTAACAATATGTGACGGTCCATGCTAATCATATAATACCCAAGTTTGGAATAATCAGGTATTGAAGAAAATACTCATTAGTATATATTTGACAACCGCCTAGGAGACTGTCATAAATATTATAGAAAAATGGTGATCAATTCTGAGACAATTGTTTCCCTAGAAAAGGAGAATCCAGGGGCTTCCAGAAATTTGTTGTTTTTTAATAAAGGGCAGAACAAACAAAACATATTGATGAACCAAATCCCTGTGCTTCTTCGGTTTGCTAGTAGAAAACCTGGGTTTAGAATCAGCCAGATATGAGGTTGGTTTCCCTTTTGGCTATTTATATTTGTGACCTGGTGATAGATACTTCATTTTAAACTCCATTTCATCAGTATTGTGAATTTCAGTGAAATTTTTGTCAGCAATTTATAATTAGTTTAGATATACTATACAAAAGAGCAATGTAAATTGAAACATTTATTCCCCATGCATCACTCTAATATTGACCAGAAAGGACATAAATGAAGGAAGATTATACTTATGCTCACAGATTTTGAGGTATTACTGCAATCTATAAAATCAGGCAAGGTACCAATCAGTCCCTGGTGGTGGCAACATATGGCAGAGAGTACTTATATGGCAGAGGAGAGTCCAAGACAGGGTAGAAACAGTTAACGTACTAACCTGTTCCCACTGTCCCTATCAAACCAAATCTCCTCAGGACTATGCAGCCCTAGTACTTGTGCCACAAGGTGACTGTGACAAGTTGTGGAAAACATGAGCCTGTAGGGGAAATTGCAAATTCAAATGATGACATGGAAGGTACGATTTTGTGTCACTTTGCTTTTCTCTTTTCCTTTAGATACAGGTGTAGGAGGAACAAGGCACATTGAACCTGAGAAATGACAGATCTTAAGAAACAGGGCTTTTGCATTCCAACCCTCAGGGATATTTCTCTAATGACTACATGTGAAAATTATAGTTTGAAAGCCAAGAAAATTTGTGACAAGGCTCTAATTTCCTTGACTATTTTACTAATTGGTATAGTAAAATATTTTAATATCCTTCATGAAACTTTTCAATATTTATAATCCCCCTTAATAACTGTGTACAAATATTGATGATAGGTTAACCCAGAAAGTAAAGGTTAATATCTGTTCTTTGGAGAGTTCAACACAATATTATCTCATCATAAGCGAGGTTATTTTGTAAGGGACAAATCCATTTTTAAAAGTTCTCCCCACTACATCAACATGAACAAGGTCATTTGTCATTAAATCATGGGGGACTTTTTACTAATTACTTTTGTAGAAACAAATGTAATAAAAATTATTTCGAAGGTGAGAGCTAGGTGTTCTAAATATAGTTTAAAAAAGTGTTTGGCTCCCTCAGAGTAAGGCAGTTCTATAAGTGACGTGGACTTTAGAAGTTCCCCTGTGATGAGAGCATGCCCTGGGGGCTTCATTACACCCACTTCCAAATTGGCTTCCTTTCATCTGCTTCCCCACCTTCTCCTCAACCTGAAAGTCCTCAAACACCAACAATGAAGAGCCCTTTATGCACACACTCATGTAGGCTTCAAAGATATTTGGAAATACCCCACTAATCTGTGGACCCTACATCCATTCAAGAAATTCTGATAATAACAATGGTTGGTGGACGGTAGGATCTTAGCATGAGCCCAGCATTAGCTAAGTGCTGCCCCTGCACGATCTCATTTAATCTACACCACATTCTATAATGTGCACTCCATAGCACATAAAAGTAATTCATCTAAAAATAAGTCCAAGAGCCTAGATAATTTGTTTAGTAAGGGTCTGTGTTAGGAATTTCCTCAAATCCAACAGCTCTGCTAAAACGCTCTAATTCATGGCTCAAAACTTAACCAAAATAAATAACATGCACGTAACAAGAGCATTAAACTTGATAGCATGACAAGAGCTAAGGTGTGATGAGAGAAAATAAACGGTACTGAACAGGAAATTTTGTTATTTTTAATTTATTGATTTATAAACATGCATATATTGAGTTTGTGCAATATAGCATCAACACATCTCCATGTGCATACATTTTTTAAAATATAGTAAATGAAGGCCAGAATGATGGCTAACAGATGACACACTTCCCACATAGCTTGATGACCTGTGCTCGAGTGCCAGGCTACACTGTGAAAGAAGGAAAGCTCTTCTCAAAATATATCGTCTGAAATCTACATGCCTGCTATGACACATAATCCCCCAACCCAGTATTCTTACAAATAACATCGGCAATAAAAATAGTTTTTAAATGTGTTTATAGAGATAGTGGGTAAAAAAAAAATCACCTTAAAACAATTACATCTGAAGTATCATTCCTACATTACAAAAGAATTAATCTCCCCACAGTATGATAGACCTGGACTTTGTGTGCTCCATAAGTTTAAGATAATGATCCCTATCTAAAGGGAAGCAAGGGTGTGGAGCAGAAAGATCTGGCTGTGGATACATATGAACCAAACACTGCCATAATCTCAAACAATTCAGAGTTTTGCATAGCTGGAGGTAAAACTCTGCAAACATAATGTAAATACTCCTTCCTGGACATATCCATGCTGAGGGACCAAAGTACACTTCTCTCTACTTTTAGTCACTATGGTGTGAATGCAGTAATTTTCTGAAGCAGAGTACCCCGAAACCTCTCACAGGCACATGTACTATGTGTTCAAGCAGGTTTAGATTTACCTGGAAGCAGTTTACTGTGACGTATTTCTGAAAAATATTGAAGAACACAGATCCATAACATAGAGGACCAAGGTTAATTAGGGTGAACTTTGCTTTCATGTCATTCTTTGAGGAAAAAGTTTTCAAACAGACAAACTACTGATAAATGTTGAAGAGTCTAATCCACAAGACTCACATAACACAGAGCACAGGTACTACATTTCCCTTGGGCAAGATAAGGAGAATTCTGCATGTGTTGTGTGGTTTTTTGTTTTTTGTTTTTTTTTTTTTTGAACACTGACGACTATAATTGTATTTTGATGCTAATCCAACAGCTGATGTTTCTTCATGGGAAGCTGTCTGTGAAAATGTAACAGTGCAAATCTTTCTAAATTGAATTAAACATTCTTTAAAGGGCTGGCTTTTCAAATAGGTTTGCAAAGCCTTTAAACAAGATGACTTCCCAATGAAGCCCCTCCCAACAGTGACCTATTTGGTATGAAAGATGAATACAAAGTTATGTTAAAATGAAATCTGAACATCTGCTACACTGTGGTGAGCACTTTCCATGTTTAGGAACAATTACCTCTAATGCTTTGATGTCCTCATAAGCAAACTGCACAGTTGGAACTCCAAGATGGTTGATGAAATACTCAGCATCACCTTGTATCTGCACAGAGCTGACATTGGCTCCTGGGCACTGAGGTCTTCGCACACAGTTGAACTTATTTTTCTGAAAAACATAATTTCAATAACGTTAACATACACTCATGCTTCCCAGATAATTGATAGGTCTGTGTCACTCAAAACATGAGTCAAGGACCAGAAAATCAATAGATATCAATGCGATTACATGTTTAAAATGCACAGTTAGGCTGTGCCATGTCCTAACAGGACCATTTGAAGGTAGAAGCAGGAATCTCTTCCTAATTTTTTGTGTATGATTCTGAAGCTAACGGCAGTATAGCATTAAGACAAATAAAGGTGACTCTTATCTCCAGGCACTGGAGAAACACACACACACACACACACACACACACACACACACACACACACACACACACTGCTGCTAAATAAATTTTGAAATTTGAAATCACTATTAGTGTTCATAATAAAAATTTTAAAAATAAATTTTCAGGCCTCGGCCATTCATTTTTCATATAAACAAGCAAACATACTATGGATTGAACTATTTAACTCCTTAATTAGCAACTATTGAACAGTTTCTCTCTTGCAGCCTCAAGTGCTTTAAGCAAAATGTCTATAGGTTCACTTGCCAGCCTTAATTAGCATTATGCCAACACCAGTAATGTCAAAAGCTTCGAGAATGACTCCAAACACCTCTGCAAAAGATGGAAACTGATTTTCATGGCTGTCCAAAACTGTAGTCTCAGCTGAGACTGTCAGAGACCATCTATAGCTGATTTTCAATCAGAAGTTTCAACAAATAATTTCTACCTTGACTAGAGGTATAGCACTTGCCATAGTGCAAGGAAGGACAAGTATGACTGATATTAAAATGAGAGATGGTGATTGGTTCAAAATACAAGCCCTAGTGACCGTGATTGGCATTAAGTGGTAATGATGTAATTGGCCCAGGCAAGTACTTATGATTGGTCCAAATTAAATGAACAAGGATAGTTGGGATTGGTCCAAATACCACCAGTTACCATCATTTGATCAACACACTCTCCTGAGCTGTGTCTCTCCTGAGTTTCTTAGGACCATTTGTTTCTTTTTTTTTTTTTTTTAAGTTTTTTTTTTTTTTTCTTATTGGATTTTTTTATTTACATTTCAAATGTTATTCCCTTTCCTGGTTTCCCCTGACAAAGCCCCTCTATCCTATCCCTTTCCTTCTTCTATAAAGGTATTCTGCTCCCCATCTACCCCCCTTCTCTCCCCTTCCCGAACATTCCTCTACACTGGGGGTCCAACCTTGGCAAGACTTGGCAAGGGCTTCTACTGCTATTGGTGTCCAACAAGGGGATCTTCTGCAACATATGCAGCTGGAGTCATGGGTCAGCCATGGGTAGTGGTTTAGTCACTGGGAGCTCTGGTTGGTAGGCATTGTTGTTCTTATGGGGTTGCAAGCCCCTTCAGCTCCTTCAATCCTTTCTCTAATTCCTCCAACGGGGGTCCTGTTCTCAGTTTAATGGTTTGCTGCTAGCATTTGCCTCTGTATCTGACATGCTCTGGCTGTGTCTCTCAGAGAGATGCCTCAGCAGTTAAGAGCATTGACTGCACTTCCAACGATCCTGTGTTTAATTCCCAGCAACCACATGGTGGCTCACAACCATCTGTCTTGGGGATCTGATGCCCTCTTTTGGTGTCTGAAGACAGTGACAATGTACCCACATACACGAAATAAATAAATAAATAAATAAATAAATTTTCCAAGAGACATTTGTTTCTTTGTAGTAGTCTTTTCCTGACTACTTTTAGTAATACGATCCAAAACAAAATAGTTAAGAAAAATGCACCAGGAACTGTATTGGGCATAACAAAGTTGGAGATGAATTTTATGGTGGCTGCTGGCAAGCTAAAATGGCACTTGAGTCACCTTGCAAGGATATTGCAGTCATGCTGACTGATCCCATGGGCTGTACTGCCAAGGCCCTGTGAACCTGGTGACCTCTGGTCCAAGGTTCCAAAATATCCAATCTTCTACATTGTACCATGCTTGCAAGTATCAGTCTCTGACATCTACCTCGGAACAAACTATTGTTCGATCATTGAAGTTTCAGCTGGAGATACCATATTGCCACCAAAATTCTGATCCCCACAATTCCTATGCCCATGTGGTATTGACCACACCCTTACCCAGTTGTTGTCTGCCATCTTCTACCCCAGAGGATGGACCCTCAACCCTGACTCTTTTACAATACTTTGGAAATCTAAGTTTCCCTCTCGAGCTCAGTTCAGTCTTAATTAGTTCTCTTCTATTTCTTCCTTTTATTTCTGCTTTTCTTTTCCTCTCCCTCCCCACCCAACCACTCTTGTTTCTTTCTACAATTTAATAGCAGCTGAAGGGACAATGTAGGCTGGCTGTCTCTAGTAGCACTGCATCTGAAATGTGGGTGGTACTATTATTTTTCAAGGAATAGATCAGCATAGAGGGTAGTAGTTAATTGCTACCATGAAATCGATCCTATTAGTTACTGCTGAGGTACCTCATCATCTAAGAGTGTGAGCAGACTGAATTTATCCTGTCATAGCTCGATGGTGAGAAACAAGCCCGGGAAGCAGCGGTAGAAAGCAGATGGCTAAATACTAACAAAATAAAAGTACAATCTGCAGGAAGTGCAGTTACAGCAGAAAAGCACCCAACCAGCCACATCAGTGCAACATAATAGGTCAATGTGACTGCCGTGAAACAGAGCTGAGCCAGCAGGTCAACCTCTGAGCTACCTATTGGTTATCCAGTGCTGTAAAGCCAGGAACTCTAAGTAAATCCCTACAGATGAATGATTAACATTTGGGAAATTTTGAAAGAACAAAGGAAACTCCTCCATCTCTGGAGAGCCCAGTGCTGTATTTAGATCCCAGACTCCCAGTATATTTGGAAGACATCCCCTAGCCAGGTCATCAGACACCTCCAGAAGCATAGTCTATGGACTCTCAGAGGAAGAAGTAGTCTTTCTTGTTCACAGAAGTCCAAACTAAGCATGTCAACAGGGGGTTGTTCCTGTTACCCAATAAAAGAGAACCAATTGAATGGAATACAGGTTAGGTGTACCCCAGACAGATTTCAAACAAGCATGAGCCCCAAGAAGACAAGAGCTTTCAAGGTGCACTGACTTCCTGCTCACCCTACTATAGTCTTCACGTTAGAAGAAACCTAAAGTTTGCACCACTATTTCTGTACCCTCACCTTACTTTCCTCTACCTTCTTTTCCTTATAGGTCTACTATGTCGTTTTTACTATAATTTTAGCAGCAGCTTTTAAATTTTCATGATAAAAATATATTTACCTTCATACTTTTACTTATTTATTTACTTTTCAGTATTATGTTATTTTAACTTAATTTTCTGCTATTAGTTCTTATTTAATCTCATTATTTTCAATATCCCTGATTTTTGTTTATATTTGCATGCATTAATTATTTATTTTCCAAACTTTATTATTCCTATAAAATATTCTCTACCTTGGATTTTTTTCAAATATCTTGCACTTTTCCATCCCCCTCCATAACATTATCCTTGGCTCCTCTTCATTTTCCTTTAACTTATGTAACATTTTCTGTCTTCCCTTTTTCTGCTTCCTTAAATTTTCAGTATTCCTATTTTACACACACACACACACACACACACACACACACACTCACACACACACACACACAAACACACACACAGAGAGAGAGAGAGAGAGAGAGAGAGAGGTGATTTTCATAGCTGAACACTTACATATAGTTATTTTCTATTTTATAACCATTAAAGATAAATTAGTGAAGCTTAATTGACTTAATTTTAAATTTATCTGCATTTGATGTTTTGCCATTGTTGATATTATAGTAGTTTGTTCTACATTTTCTGAGTGGCATGAAAGACAAAACCCTCAAGAATAGATTGCTCCATAAGATAATCTACAAATACAATCAGAGCAGATGTTCAACCCAGCATATGTACAATCTTAACATAGAAAAGAAAAGGAAACATAAAAATACAAGGTAGAGAGATTCAAGAAGGCGGCTGCCAACAGCTCCCACAGGGACTCCTAGGTTCCAGAGACCCATGGAGGGTTCACAAAGGAACAAGGCAGTGGAGGATGAACATGAACCTGAAGAGCACAATGTAGCTCTGAAAGAACTGAACCCCTGGGTCTTATGATAAGATACTTTTCAAAGTGATCTCATATTTCATGGAATTCAATAAGGAAGAGTGGAAGAGGCAGTACATATGACAGAGAATAGCAGAAGTAGTGTCACAGCAGTGCGTATGGTATAGAAGGTCAGCTGGGGCAGCAGATAAAGGAGCATGTTTTTGCTGAGTAGAGCCACAGGGCTGGTTGGATCACCACTGCCCTCTCACAACATTGCAGCTCACAAGCTGCTACTTGTCGGAGCAGAGCTTGGGGCCAGTGTGATGACTGCCATGCTTAGGGTCCGATAGTGCTAAGTGCTAGAACATATGCAGTGGCCTGGAGCTTATGGCAGTTCTGCCCTTGGAATGATACCCAACTGCATGATTGATCACACTGATTCTGGGCAAAAACGGGTTATCTAGATGAGTCTTAGTGATATTCTGTTATTTATGCTGCTTCAGAAACCTTGAATCAGATGACTCATTACAATAAATATTTGCATATAAAACATTTTGGGCAAAATAATGTATTCTGTGACACACTGTAGATTCCAACATCACTTTAATAAATGAATGTGCAATAGAATCATGGGAAAGATGGTGAAATGCAATGGAACCTGTGGCAATGCGAATGGGAACTATGGATGTAGTAATGAAGGTATGGGGTCATGGCTATGGTAGACGAAAGAACATTTCATTTGACCCCAGACATGCTTCCCAACTGTACAATCACCATGGCTCTGAAAAGGTATCTGAGGTGAAGAATGGTTCATTTTTTTGGGTTAAGTTTCCTTGAAAGACTTTCATGGTCTGTTCTACCACCAAGAGACAGGTTGATGTCAAAGGAAACCATGTTACTATCTGTGATCTGTGCTGCAGATAAAACCAGAAACCATGTTAATGGATATGATCTGAATTGCAGCAGAAGCCATGTTGATGATCCTGATCCATAACCAGGAATGGGAGGCATTGAAAGCTCTTGTGACAACCCCCCACCTCCAGGAACAGCACAAAGAGAAAACTAATAAAAAGGATACAAGTGATAAATATGCAGAACTGTAGTTTTACATCACTGATGGTTTCCTGGTGGGAGTAGAATGGAGAAGGACTGAGTTGTGTTTAAGAGGCTGGCCCCTGCGAAATTTGATCTTATATCAATGACTATATGTGCAATACATATTGGACTTGGTGGGTTTTGGGAAGGTGATACAGGGGTGGGGTGGTGAACCTGGGAGGAATGGGAAGCAAGAATGATTTAAATGCATTGCATGAAATACAAATAAGTAATAAAGATATTGTACTGGAGACAAACAAACAAAAAAACAAGGTGATACGTCTTCTACAAAAGACAATGACTGCTCAGTAAGAGCTTAAAGGTAACATTGCAGGAAAAATAACTGGTGAATTCTCAACAGTGTACTAGTGAAAATGATCAAATACGTCAAAGAGGATGTTAACAAGGAAATGAATTCAAGTCAGGATGTGGAGAGGGAATGTCAGCATGACAGGAAAACTTCAGAAAAGTGGATGAATAAATGAGGAATGTACAAGAAAAAGTCAACACCACGGGCAGCATGGAATAAAAATTAGTATGCAAAGTGAAATTTAAAGAGAAAAAGGAAATCTTGGAAATGAAAAATAACCAAAGAATCAAATATAATCCTATGGGAAAGTATCACTAATTACCCTTGACCAAACAGAAAAAAAAAGATAAAAAATGTAGACGAAAGTTAAGAACATAAAATATGCAAATTTTATTAATGAAATGGAAAGATGAGTAGCTGTTACTGCATCCTAGTGGAGTCTTTCCCAGTGTGGCTGAAGCTTGACTGTGATCGCCAATACCCTGTAAACCTGGTGTGGTGTTAAATGCCTCTAATCCCACATGCTAATGGTGGACAGAATAATCAGAAGTCATGGCCATCCTACACTATGCAAAGAATCTGAAGGTAGCCTACCGTACAAGAACCTGCCTGGAAAGAAAAAGCATAGCCAAATGGAATATGCATAATTAAGATACCAAGAATTCATGGGATAATATCAGAAATGTAGGTAAAACCTAAAGGCATACAGAATCCAATGAAATAATCCCATGATATTTCCCAAACCCAGAAGAAGGAATGCATATCTAAACACAAGACACATTTAGAATCATATCTAGAAGTGGCTGCCTTTCCATGACATATACACTCAAATGTCGAAAATACAAAGCAAATAAATACCATTAAAAGCTGTAAAGAAAAAGCACCAAGTTGCCTGTAGAGGTAAGCATGTCAGAATAATATAGACCTCTCATCAAGTAACCTTCAAAACCAAGAATGTATGAATGATATATTTCAAATCCTGTAAATAAATAAGTGTCAACCCAGATTGCTATATCCAGATGAGCTGTCTCTTAAACTTGACAGAAAAAATATTTCAAGACAAACAAATCCTGAGACAGTTCATGACTACCAAGCTAGAAAAACAGAATAAAATGTGACAGTGCCAGTCATGAGGAGCACAGGAAAGAAAACATTTCAGGACAGTAAGAGATGAACAAAGAAGCACAGGGAAGGAACTCCTCAGGTCAACACAGTGGACCATCCAATCCCCATGTTAGAAGTGGAGAAAGTGAAGCAATATCCCAACCAATTAAGAAACAACTATCAAGTTTTACAGATTACTAAACATCTCTCAACAATAACCTTCAGTGTAAACTTCCTCAGTGTGCCAACAAACAACAAGCTATCTATTATCTAAGAGAAGAGAGAGAAACTTTCAGTATTGAAAACCTTGAGAGAACGATAATTTATAGAAAGTAATATATTAAGTATATAGAAGCTTAAAATGAGCTGGCTATTAGCTATTCTTATACCATAGAGCTAAAATTTCTCATATATAAAACCACTACATAATACTAGGATGAAAATTAATCAAGAAGCTCTCCCAAGGCCACTGCGATGAGATGGCTCAGACGGTAAGGGAACCAAGGTATTTGCCAAGGATTAGATTTATAGAATTTAAATGGAAAGAGGAGAGAACTGATTGCTTTAAGTTTTATTCTGAGTTCCATACATTAAGTATGTCATGTTTACACCCACACATGCATACACATAAATAGAAAATAAATGTCGGTACTGTTTTTAGAAGATCTAACAATGTTATATAAGTATATGCTGTATGCTAATTTATTGTAAAACAGATTCTAGTGATATCCAGTAAGTTTTTTAGAGTACGTTGAAAACTTATATTTGAAGATATTAGAATATCTGGAAGAAATGGATATACCCAAATGGATATACACAAGACCAACCAATAAGATACAACCATCAAGAAAACCCATACAATGAAAAGAAATTGAAAGAGTAAGAGCCCACATCCCAGATCCACACACATAGAGAAGGCCAAAGATTAGAAAATTACCTTTTTTTTTTTAAAAAAAAAAGGGACCTAATACCAATATTCTGCAACTGATTCTACAAAATAGAAAGGGAAAACACATTGCTAGCCTCATTCAATGAGGCTTTCATGGCCCTAAAGCAAAGCCTGATTAAAAACACACACAAACACAAATTGCAAAATGCATCATAGATCAATGATATAAAACCTGAGCATGTTGCAACTCGTAGGATGTGCAAGGCTAATTTAATATTTACAAATAAATAATTGAAAAACCACACAAAAATGGATTTAAGGATATACATCACATAAATTTAGTAAGCACAGAAAAGACTTTTGACACAATTCACTATGTCATTTCAAAACATACAGCAGTATTCTTTGGAATCACCACTAAAAGCAAGACATTGGCAATGAAACCTAGCATGCTTTTTGACATAACATTAAAAATACTTTTAAATATAATCAGTTAAAAGACTGCAACACTGAGTGTGTTAGCATACCTCTTATTTCACCTTTACTTAAAAAAAATGTCTTGGTTATCTTGCTTATTTACATTTCAAAAGTTATCCCCCTTCCCAGTTTCCCCTTCCAAAACTCCCTATCTCCTCCCCCATCCAAACTGCCTCCACTATGGGCTATCCCAGCCACCAACCCACTCCCGCCCTACCACCCTAGCATTCCCCTATGCTGAAGCATTAAACCTTCACAGGACCAAGGGCCTCTCTTCCCATTGATGCTAGACAAGGCCATCCACTGCCACATATGCAACTAGAGCCTTTATTCTCTCCATGTGTACTCTTTGGTTGGTAGGTAGATCCAGGGAGCCCTGGGGATATGGTTGGTTGATATTGTTGTTCTTCCTATGGGGATGCAAACACCTTCAGATCCTTCAGTCCTTCCCCTAGCTCCTCCATTGTGGTCCCCACACTCAAAAGGTAGTCCAAAGGTTGCCTGCAAGCATCCACATCTGTATTTTTCAGGCTATGGCAGAGACTCTCAGGAAACAGCTATATCAGGTTCCTGTCAGCAAGCACTTCTTGGCATCAGCAATAGTGCCTGTATTTAGTGGCTACATATGGAATGAATCCCAGGTGGAGCAGTCTCTGATTGGCCTTTCCTTAAGGCTCTCTTCCACTCTTTGAGGCTATATTTTCTTAAGATAGGAGCAATTCTGGGGTAAAACTTTCAGAAAGGTTGTGGCCCAATCCCCCAACCAGAGGAGGGGCATGCCTAATCTCTGGTTATGGTCTCTAAAGGTTCTCTGTTCTCTCTGTCTAATCTCATCTGTTTGGTCCTGGGAGCATCTCACCTTTTTTTTTTAAGAGCTACACAGCTCTATTCTATTTCCTGACCTTCTGTACATCTCCCCTATTTCCTCCCACACCTCATTCTTCCTCCTTTTATTCCACTCCCATTCTTCTCTTCCTCTAAAGTATCTTCCACATTCTGTGTCCCATGATTATTTTGTTCCCCATCAAAGTAGGACTGGGGCAGCTGCACTATGTTCTTCCTTCTTCTTGACCTGGATATGATCTGTAAGTTTTATGATGGGTACTCAAAGGTTTTTCCTAATATGCACTTATCACTGATTACGTACCAGGTGTGTTCTTTTGTGACTCTGTTACCTCACTCAGGATGATGTTTTCCTCTTCTATTCATTTGCCTTCCAATTTCATGAAGTCATTCATTTAAATGGCTGAGTAGCACTCCATTGTATAAGAATAGCATATTTTCTGTATCCATTCCTCTGTTGAGGGACATCTGAGTTTTTTCCAGCTCTGGCTATTACAAATAAGGATGCTATGAACATAGTGGAGCATGTGTCTTTGTTATATGTTGGAGCATCTTTTGGGTATATGCTCTGGAGTGGTGTACCTGGGTCTTCAGGTAGTGAAATGTCCAATTTTCTGAGGAATCACCAGACTGGTTTCCAGACAGGCTGTACCAGCTGCCAATCCCACCAGCAATGGAGGAACATTCCTCTTTCTCCACATCCTTGTTAGGATCTGCTGTCACCTGAGCTTTTGATCTTAGCTATTCTGACTGGTGTGAGGTGGAATCTCAGGGTTGTTTTGATTTGCATTTCACTTATAACTAAGGATGTTGAACACTCCTTTAGGTACTTCTAAGCCATTCGATATTCCTCAGTTGACAATTCTCTCTTTAGCTCTGTAGCCCATTTATAGAGTTATTTGGTTTGCTGGAGTCTAATTTCTTGAGTTCCTTGTATATTTTGAATATTAGACAAACATATCAGATGTAGGATGGGTAAAGGTCTTTTTTCAGTCTGTGGGTTGATGTTTATTCCTAGCGACAGCCTCCTTTGCCTGACAGAACCTTTACAATTTTATGAAGTCCAATCTGTTGATTGTTGATCTTAGGGCACAAGCCATTGGTGTTCTGTTCAGGATATCTTCCCCTGTGCCATGTGTTCAGAGCTCATCCCTACTTTCTCTTCTATCAGACTCAGTATATCTGGCTTTATGTGGAGGTACTTGAACCACTTGTACTTGAGCTTTATACAAGGCAATAAGAATGGATTGACTTGCATCTTCTGCCTGCCAACCTCCACTAAAACTAGCACCGTATTTTGAATAGGTTGTCTTTTTCTACTGCATAATTTTGGCTTCTTTGTCAAAGATCATGTGACCATAGGAGTGTGGGTTCATTTCTGGGTCTTCAATTCTATTCCATTGTTCTACATGCCTATCCCTGTATCAATACCATGCTGTTTTTTTTATCACTATTGCTCTGTAGTAGAGCTAGAGGTAAGAGATGATGATTTCCCCAGAAGTTCTCTTATTGTTGAAAATAGTTTTTGTGTTCCTGGGATTTTTATTGTTCCAAATGAATTTGAGGATTACTCTTTTTATATCTGTGAAAAATTTAGTTGGAATTTTGATGAGGATTGCATTGAATCTATAGGTTACTTTTGGTAAGATGACCATTTTTACTATGTTAATCCTGCTGATCAATGAGCCTGAGTGATCTTTCAATCTTCTGAGTTCTTCTTCAATTTGGTAATAATGAATAATTTCAGGTTTTCAAGTGTAGTGAGAGATATTTCAGTAATTTTTTAGTGATCCCAAACTACCACTATTCTTTGAAATAATTTGATTATTCATGATGGATTATTTTCCTAGTTGACCCTTTGTGACACAGACAAGAGAGACGGTCAGCAGAGCCTGACCATTGATCTTCACACCCAGCTTGCCTTTCTCTTTAGATTTTACTGAATTGGAGTATATGGTTTTAAATTTGCTATACTATTACTTGGTGTATATTTCTGTTAAATGCTTAATTAATAAAACTTTGCCACTACTTAAGCAATTTGAAACCCTACTGGTAGCACAATCTAAACTTTTTCTTTAATTGTATATTTTTTATTTACATTTCAAATGTTATTCCCTTTCCCATGGGTTTTCCTTCCAGAAACCTGCTATCCCATTCCCCCTCCTCCTGCTTCTATGAGGGTGCCTACCCACATACTCACTTTCACTTCCATGCCCTGACATTCCCCTACATTGTACCACATCTTCTGAATCCATCACTATGTTGAAGAACACTGGGTTCTTTCCAGCTTCTGAACCTGTCATGAACATAGTGGAGCATGTGTCCTTGTTATATGTTAGAGTTTCTTTTTAGTATATGCCCAGGAGTGGTATAGCTGGGTCCTTGGGTATTATAATGTCCAATTTTCTGAGGGACCACCAGACTGATTTCCAGACTGGTTGTACAAGCTTGCTATCCCACTAATGATGGAGGAATCTTCCTTTTTCTCCACATCCTTGCTAGGATCTGCTGTCACTTGAGTTTTTTATGGTTGCCATTCTGACTGGTGTGATGTGGAATCTCAGAGTTGTTTTGATTTGCATTTCCCTGATGACTAAGGATGTTGAACATTTCTCTAGGTCCTTTTCAGCCATTTGATATGCCTCAGCTGAGACTTCTTTGTTTAGCTGTGTACCCCATTTTTTAATAAGGTTATTTGATTCAAGACAACATCTGACCATACCCAGCACCAACAAGGTGGCTTTAATTCATTTGCATATTTAACTCTCAAACCCTGCAGCAAGTCCCTAAAGAGAGAGTCTCTCTCTCCCTCTCCCTCTTCCCCCTCTTTGTTACATGCACACACACACACACACACACACACACACACACACACACACACACACACACACAAAGGAAAAAATGAACTGTATGGATCAAGAGTTGACAATTAAGTAATATTTTTAAGTGGAGATATTTATGTAAGATAATTGAGAGTCCTGCCATTGTTGTTTATTAACTCTGATAAAATATGTTATCTTTCCATATATATAAATCCCTAAAATGTACTAACATTTAATGGCCTATTCCAATCAATCCTTAACTCTTTTTTTCCTTAAAATTACATGTTCTTTATTATCAGTCTTTCATTGTGTAGTGAGACAAAATGGCTCTGAAATGTCAAAAGTGTCTAGTGAGAGATTTTCTTCAACAGTTATATTTAGACATTCCCTAATCCCTAACCCAAGTCACAATCACTAACAGTTCACCATTCATTACTGGAACCTCTTTTCCATGACTGGAAACTTAGTTCAGTAGTCGTAGAAATATGCTATGCATGTGATCAAGCATGAACAACAACAGGGAGATGAGAGAGAAAAGGAGGAAGGGTGGGAAGAAAGAATAGAAAAGAAGAAGGGGGAGAAAAAATGGGAGACAGAAAGATAGAGTAAAGAAAAACCAAAAAGAGAGAGGGAGAGGGATAAAGAAAAAAGAAGGAAGGAAAGGAAAGGAAGGAAGGAAGGAAGGAAGGAAGGAAGGAAGGAAGAAAGAAAGATAGATAAATACAT
The DNA here is from genome assembly GCF_011064425.1 of Rattus rattus. Classification (NCBI taxonomy): domain Eukaryota; kingdom Metazoa; phylum Chordata; class Mammalia; order Rodentia; family Muridae; genus Rattus; species Rattus rattus. Next base: position 130,236,668 of record NC_046156.1, on the reverse strand, counting down.
AGATAGATAGATAGATAGATAGATAGATAGATAGATAGATAGATAGATAGATAGTAAAAACTAAGCCAAATACATAGATTTGACTCTATGTTATGTATCTGTTAGGAATGGTTAGTTTTTCAAGCAGCACTTTAGTTGATTATAGCATATCCATACCAAGTAATGGATAGGAATAGACTCAATTCTCACAAGCACTAATATCTCTGAGGAGAGTGAAAAAAATGATATTTTCTTTATTTTCCTAGAAGTTAAGCACCGTGGGAGAAGGAAGGTTGCTGGCAAATTTGTGCAGGTCAATTAACTTTTTAAATTTATTTACAAGGCTGAGTAAATTCTTATTAAGTATTTTATCTAAGGGGTTCAAAATGATCTAGATTTAATGTTTGATAACAAGCATTTTTATTTCAGCTCATAAAATAAGCAAGTTCGGGCAACAACCGTGTCTGTCACTTGTTTAATTTCGCCATGCAAGTCTGCTGAAGACCTGAAACAGCATCACCAGCCAAATGCTCAAGAGCCGAAAAGCAAGATCCTCTGGAAATGAGCATATGTGAACGATGCAGAAATTAAATTACCATTTACACTAATTGAAATGTGGTGCTAAGTTATGCTAACAAGTATTTTAAATTCTTTAAAATTTGTCTTTATGTATTCTACCTCCATACATATAAATGTTTTATTCTACCTTTCCAACTCTTCCCAGGCTCCTACCCCTACATCTCCCACTCAACTTCCAGTTTTCTTGCTAGCAGGACTGACATAGGTATAGATATATAGAGATATATAATAGATACAAATATATGTGACATAGATGTACGATGTGTGATATATAATATATAATATGTATGATATATGAAATAAACATATAAAAGTATAAAGATAGGGAGGTAGACAATTAAACAATTTCATGGTTAGATAGATTAGGTAGTACATATGCTTATTAGAGGGAGATAGATATGGATATAAATATATAAAGGCATATTTTTTATTTTGGTGTTCTTACTGGAATAAGCACTCTGCCACCAATGAGTGTGGAAATGAGGGTATGCCATTGATGAACCAAAGCCAGGACTTGGTTTGAAAGGCTTCAATCTCAGTGTAATTTGCACTTTCATTTTACACTCCAAAACCACAAGATGGAGAGTCCTGACAAGCAAGACAAGCTTATAGTCATGTAAGTAGGAATCAGTAGGTTGTTATGTCATTGACCCATTGTTGCAGCTATTTCTCTATGTTATTATGCTCCATGAAGCATGTGAAGTCATATTTGGCAAATAGTCAATACAATATGTTCTTTACATAAATCACTGAATAAGTCAATAAATCAGATCTAATAATTGATCTCTCTACCTTACTCTACTTCCGTATCATGTACTGAAACATGTAAGCCTGAGTTAGTGGTTCACACTTATAATTACAGTACATGGGAGGATGAAGCTGGATGAGGCCAGTCTCAGGTACCTGGTGAGTTCTAAGCCATCCTGTACCACAGTGTACAAAATGTCAAAAATCCAAAAAAAAAAAAATGCTTTTAAGTAACGTATTTCTGTTTAACAATTCAAGTCTTTTATTTCTCTTTCATTCAGCTTTCCCTGCATTCCCTAATCAAAGAAAGCTAACGTGATTGTTTGCATAAAAGTACATTTGAAAGAAAAGAATTTCAGTCTATATATTAACTCATCATTTAATTCCAGCATTATCTTCTAACCTCAGCTGTGTAGAATGAATTCATCCTCCTGGTTTACCTCCAACTTAGTCGTGATGCTCACCACTGTAAACGTTTCTCATTACAAATACCATGTCTGCGACAAGGAATGGAGCAGAGACTGAAGGAAAGACTATTCATAGACTGCTCCACATGGGGATCCATCTCATATGCAGCCAACAAACTCAGTCACTATTTCTGATGTCAAGAGGTGCTTGCTGACAGGAGTCAGATATGGATGTCTCCTGAGAGGCTCTGCAAGAGCCTTACTGATACAGATGCCGATGCATGCTGCCAATCATTGAACTAAGCACAAGGACCCAAATGGAGGAGTTAAGGGAAGAAGTGAAGGAGCTGAAGGGGTTTGCAACCCCATACAAAGAACAACAATATTAACCAACCAGACTCCCCAGAGGTTTCAGAGACTAAACCACAAACCAAAGAGTACACATGGAGGGACCCATGGCTCCAGCTGCATATGTAGCAAAGGATTGCTTTATCCAAAACAAAAAGGGAGTGTAGGCCCTTGGTCCTGTGAAGGCATGATGCCTCAGAGTAGGGGAATACTGGGGCAGTGAAGTGAACACCCACATAGAAGCAGGGGATGGGATGTGACAGGGTGTTTGTTGAGGGGAATCTGGAAAGGGAGATGATATTTCAAATATAAATGAAAAATAACCAACAATTAAAAAAACAAAAACAAAAACCACCTACCATGTCTGTGTTACCCATTATAGACTCTGTATGCCAAACTCATTTGGCTACCAGAAACCTGAATAAATGGTCCATTAATAAGTCTACCTGCGAAGGTAGTATTGTATGAGATTGTTATTTGAGTAAAAGAAGCCCTCATCTGGTCAACTGAAGCCATGAATAGAGTGAACCAGCTGATTCTCCCATGAAGTAGAGGTAACTCCTGCCTGAGCACAGTTAGGTACATGCATGTGCTGATCTTGAGGGCAGCAATGGCATTGCAGAAACTGGAAAAAATTCTCTTCCCATGGATTTGGGAGCTGAAAGCAATCCAGGTATTACAATTGTCAGTCAGGTTGAGGATTGATCAGAGTATAGTTCTCCTAGTTTTCAAGTGGTAGAGAACAGACAGGCTTATATCTACCAGTCTTTTAATGAGTGGGAATCCCATCAGTTATGGCTCCATCTTCATGACCCAATTCCTTCTTGGTGTGGTGGAACTATTTTCAAGTCCTCCCACATTGGAGGTTCCATATATGCCAGCTGCAATTTCTCTTCTTAGATTCCTTGAATATCCTAGGTTCTCCTTCTCCAGCCTAACGAGTCTGTTTGCTTCCCATTTAGCCATAAAGAAGGAAAGAGCTTCTCAGTTTTGATGCTAAGTGTAACTTGACCACAAAGATCAAAATGTCTTTAAAATATGATTTAAAATAATATTCTAGATGATAACTACTGCAATATATTTGCTTTTTTGGAAGGTCCTCATTAAGCTTGATGCTGGGTACTCTCATGTTAAACCTATTTCTTCCTGGATTGCAAGCTTCAACTAGAACAACACATTCTAGAACCTTTCCCCAACATAGTACTCAGATTACCTCTAAGAGCAACTGAGAATTTACTAGAAAAATTGCACTGGCCCCAGTGACCTGTGGCTAGCACACTAGCTCCTTGTACACTCACCCAGAATATTGTCCCCACAGGATCTCTAATGACCAGAATGGGATATAGATTTTATGTCTTTGTGAAGGATAACCAGTCTGGACTCACATGCTGTTCCATGCTGAGGAACAGGCTGACATAACATAACTCGGGCTATTATTTCAGCAGCCTTCTTGAGGTCTGTCTTAAATAGCTTCCCCAGTTCCTCACAGGCACTGCTATTTTAAATAATATGGTGTCAGCACTTCCATGATAGATACCAGCTGCTGAGCATTAAAAAAAAAAATTAGCCAAAAAACCGAATTGGTTTTCAAATAAACACAGTTTTAGGCTGCAAATATTTTTGATGAAATATTTAAACAGAAATCTTTGATGTAACAATGTAGTGACTTCCCTTTTAAAAAGTAAACATTTGGAAGACTGAGAGAGATGAAACAGCTGGAATTGTTTTGCATACTTAGGCGTATCAACAGAGTGTAGGGCAAAGTTTGCTATTCTGCCGATGACCAGGGTTGCAGGGCAGTTGTAAATTACATAGGAACTCTGAAGTTTCATACAGGTAATTCATTTAATTCAAGGAGGACACTGGGAGAAAAGGCCAGAAAAAAACGCACATTTAGCAAGCAGGAGGGCAAAGGATGTGGACAGCCTAGTAGCACACATTACCATTTCAAGCAAGTGAAGTGCTGAACGTGATAAATCGGACAGAGGCAAAAAACACTATCAGCAGGAATATGTCTAAATCTGACAGATGGAGGCATTGCCACATAGGTTTAAAGCCCTACACAGAGAGAAGGGCTAGCAAAGAAAGAGTTCACTGGAGGGAGCCCAGCAGAATCTGGCAGGCCACTGTTGTATCTAGGGAACGCTGTGCTTGGCAGCTGCCCAAATGCTAATCTTAGCCCCCCCAACCCCCCAATGGCAGCCATTGGGTTTCTTTCCGTCATGCACAAGGACAACTCTCTTGTTATAATGCATCACAAGTCTTTCCATCACACCTTAATTAGCAGTATATGTTCTTGTGGTATTTTTTCCCCTTATTTCATACATGTTTCTGATGGAAGAAAATTCATTTTGTGAATTTTCTTGCTGTCTTTGAATAGGTTAGTAAAATAAAATAATACAAAGGCTTGTAAATGTGTTTCAGTCCAGAAACAGCATTTTTATTTATTGAGGAAAAATAACACATTTCTAAGCACTAAGAGACACATGGACTCTCTGCCAAAGATGATATGGGAAATTCGAGTTTGACATTATTCCATGCATCAAAAAAAAAATGTTCTCTTAACTGTTTTTTTTTTTTTCTGGAAAGAAATTGTCTTCTCAGAAATTCCTGCTGGTAGACCCTGTGGGAGACATTAAATGTGCACCAGGTATATTACCAGACAGAGGTGTTGGAGGTATACATAAAAGAACCAGTTTAACAAAGTTAGGATTCCCTAGAGAAATATAGATATGTTTGAGGGTTTTCATTTTTAAATAAATTTTTATTCTTTCAGATATGCATTTCAACAAAAGCATCAAGGTCTCCTTTTAGGAATATGTTTTTATGACACTTTCCATTCTTGCAACAGCCTTGACCTTAGAGAATAGGAATACATTTGAAAACATTAGAAGGAATATGCCTTCTTATGAGAGAGTTGCGAGGCATGCTTGCCAAGCTTATGGAGTATGCACGTAAGTGTTATAAATTAGCATTGCTGCTGAGGTAATCAATGTAAGCAGCACTGTCAGTAAATCTCGTTAAAATTGTTTTCCCTGGCTTTTAAGGTGCAAAAAGTGGGAAAGCAAAGGCATTTTATTGTGGTTTTCTCATTTAGATTCTTGTCCTAAAATTGGGAAGAATAACTCTAGACTGGTTCATAAATATTGAACTTTGTGAAATAGGTTTCCCTCATGTATCTTAAAGCAAAATAATACTAAAACCTTTTCCACTTTTCCTTGATTCCAGCTTATATAAAATATAACCATACCTACCTGAGAAATTGCTCTGTATTATCCCATATTCGTAACTCACTATGAAAACCTTTCATGGATTTGTGCCATGAGTTTGTCCATAAATGCATATGCTTATTTTCTTAAAAAAGCTTCTTGAAAAAATAAGAATTTCTAGCAGCACCTAATGATAAAACTGATGATTGAGAAAATAACCTATATAAATCCCATGCTTAATAAAAATATAGATAGGAATCTGCTAAGAAAACTAGTGCAAAAAAATGAAAAATTTTGAAACTAAAAGCAAAACAAACAAAAACAGCATCAGTGAAGTAAAAAGAGAGATTTAACAAATAATGTATTTCTCATCATCTATTTGTCTGTGGTTTCAATGTACAATACTATTATAACAGCATTTTATAATTTCCTGGTTTAAAAACTGTCTTTGCTAAAATGATAGAGATCACCTGTGGAGGCAGAATCTCTATCGGTTTTTCTACAGTGTGGGACGGTGGACCATGAGAGGAAGCCTGGTAAGGTCAAGCTAAGGTTGAAGCCCCAGAGACTCTGAAGGCACAGTAGGAGATTTGCCTGCTCCCAACTCCTGGCCCTGGTCACAAAGACACAGGCCCCATAGAGAGAATTTTGGTCATTTTTCACATAGGGGCAGCACCCACAAGTACCCTCTCATGTAGTTGAGGCATCTCAGGCCAAGTCAATAGGAAGCACCTACTGTCAGAACCCCAAAACTGTAAATAGGATCCTGTTCAGAAGGAATAAAGGTGTGTGAGAATTACTCTGACATCTGAGAGCATCCTTCGCCAAAGATCTGTAACTCTGCTTGGAAAGGAAACCAGATATTCTCCTCTACTCTGCTCTCTAGCCCTGGGCTGTTACCTCTGTTTTGCCTGGAAGTAGTATTGTGCTAATAAAACCAATAGAAACTGCTTATAGCTTCCAAGCCCACTGATTAACCACCCTTGAGAATGCTGAGTGGTGAATTCAAAGATTGGCTGCCCAAAACACAGAAAATAAATAACAGATGTGACTTTAGCCAAACAAACAAACAAATAACAACAACAACAACAACAACAACACTTATACAACCCCTTCTAAGGCTACAGAATGATTTTGGAGAGGAATTCAAAAGTATGTTAAGGGACAGAAGATAGGGTGAAGGGCTATGAACCACCATTTCTTAGACATGATACACCTACTATGATCAGTAACACAACAACTGACTGTAGTTCACCTTCCTAGGACAACTGACTTATAGACAGTCAGGCAAAGCAGGGTATAGAGGTAGGGGGGAAGGCACAGAATCCTATCTTCACCTCTGACCTATAATTAGACTGGGTGAGGGAGGTATTACTAATTCTAAGTCTCTAAACACTGTTGAATGAACAGCTCAAGGATGATTCTGCAACTGCAGTTATGTAGATGTCCCTGGTTAAGACAAGTTACCAAGACACAAAAGAAGACAGAAGATATAAACACAGGAAAGAGATTGGTGGGGAGAGTGTAAGGGGAGGGGTTGAGCTGAGAATGGTCATTATGATCATCATGCAAGGCAAATGCAATAAATTTAAACAAATTCAAACTTAAAAATTAGAATTAAATTTTAAAACCAAATGGAAAGTGTTAAAGGAAATTTAAACAGTAAAAGTTAAGGATTATTATTGCTGTTGCTAAAGCTGATTGAGTTTAGATCTGAAAAAGTTAAAAGTTGGTAACAGATTTTTATTAAATATCCAGGAGCTCAAAAATCAAAGAGGATGTTTCTTTCTGAAAATTAGAAGGACTGATTCATTCAAATGTTTTCAGGTTCTCTCCATGAATGCCAATGAGGAGTTTAAAGCTGTTGCTGAGATCCCTGAGTCGTACGATGTACATAACTACACTGTTTTTTTAACAGCACTGAAACACCTGCATCACTAAGTTCCAGCTGTTTTCTGAGATCCAGAAGTACCATAATGTGTACTAATTGTACTAGTCTAGCAGAGTTAGCAGAAGGAAGGAGCAACTGGTAACAGATAAACTGAACATGCTAAGTCCAGATAATTTATAGAATAGAGAGAGCTTTTCTGTTGTTGTTGTTTAAAGTGATAATGAAAGGTATATTTCATTTTACGCTAAGAATGCAACATAGATATCACTTGGAGTTTTTAATGTTAAATTAGCATGACATTTTAAATTATTTCTACAATATAACAATTCATGTCTTAGTTAAGGTTACTATTGAATGCTGTGATGAAACATAATGACAATGACAGGAAAAACTTGCTTAAGCTTTCCTTTCTCTGTTTAACATGGAAGGGCAGAGGAGGATGGGAACTAAATAAAACATCAACATAGAGGCAGGAGCTGATGTAGAGGACATGAAGGAGGGCTGCTTACTGGCTTGCTAACCCTGCTTTCTTATAGAACCCAGAACCACAGGCCCAGGAGTGGCACCACCCATAATGGTCTGGGTCCTCCTCCATAAATCATTGATTAAGAAAATGGTTTGCCTACAGCCAAATCCTATGAGAGTGCTTTCTCAATTGCGGTTCCCTCCTCTCAGGTAACTATAGTTTGTGCTAAGTTGACAGAAAAACCATCCAACACAGTTTGCTAAACTAAATTACATTTTGATAGGCTACCAATGAAAAACCAAAAAGAAAATTGTATTAGACCAATCAGCAGGGTACATTCATTAATTCCTTTTAAAAATGTCTTATCATTTGATCTTGCAATCTTGCTTCTTAGTATCACCCCATATTATATCCAAGAGAGATTTTGTAAAACTACCATAATATTATTCATAATATGGTATACATTTTGATATATTTTTTAAATAGGGAATTGTGACCCAGTTTGCTTTCTATTGTGATTAAAAACTATAACTAAAGGCAACTTGTGCAAAAAAGTGTTTATTTCAGCTTACAATTTATAATCCATCATAAATGTAAGTCGACTAGGGACCTGGAGGCGGGAACTGAACAATTGAGTAAGGCTGATTAGTGGCTTGATTTTCATGGCTTGCTCATGGTTGGTTTGATGCCCTTGTGTGTTTGTTTTAAATACCGCACATATGAATTTGGATATAGTACAAATAATTAATTAATTATTTGGAATTAATGAATGTACCCTGCTGATTGGTCTAATACAATTTTCAACGTGTCAAGTTGAAAAAAAGAATAAAATAAAACAGATAGATAATACAACTAGATAGGTTAAATACCTGTACAGTAAATGCTTGAGTTTGGATCTCATGGCTCACTGAATTGAAAATGATGATAAAGCTAGTAGCATGAAAAGTATTTTTAGAAAGTAACATCAGACCAATCATTAAAATATAACATCTGCAGATTAATTGCCCCTAATTTCAAACTTTTGGAACCTTCAGATCACACTAAGAATAGAGTCCAAACTGGGGCTAGGTCTTGCAAAGCCAAGGTCCATATTTCCTCTAGGGCTTCCTCTCCTCATACTCTTCCCTTCTTCCTTAATAGACTATGCATAGGACTGTAGAGGACCAGCTGTGGGAATGCCAGAAAATAAAAGTCATAATTTTAGTGTTCTAGAAACTCATCTAAGAAGCTTTGGGGTTTTGAAGGGGAGAATGGAGTTGATGTCAGTTTATTCACCTTCATGACATGGGCACTTACTACCCTTTTATCATGTCTTAATTTCCTGCATATTATATTTCTCACTTATCATGTGATAGCCACTGTTGAATTTATTATTAACCCTATTATTATTATCCATTTCTATCATCATGTATGTAGATATCTGGATCACAAGTCTACATTTGACAAACTGGTACACGAAAGGTGCCAAATATTTGTCCAATTAATGAATGAATTATTATACTGTAATTGAAACATTTAAAGTTAATGCTATGAATGTTTGTGTGTAGTTATATACATATGTATATATATAATTAAATAAAAATTCAAGATTATTATATTAAGGTCTCTTGAGATTAAAACCATCAGGTATTATTACCATCTACAAACAATCCCAAGGCTAGGAATCAATTTCAGTTGTACTTCTAAACAGGGTAAACATCATGAAATCAAACATTTACAAAAAATCCAAAAGTATTTACTGGAGGAATATTATTTAATTTGCAACTGCAAGTACTATATAGAGGAAGAATAGGGCTGGTGTTTTTACTGTGTTAGAGAGCATTCTCAGGGCAGTAGTAACAAGGCTGTTTTCAATAGGCATCACGGAGACATTTAGCAGAAAACTTATTTTAAGGATAATTTAAAACATCTTATTTTTTGTTTCTTTTGAGAGTAGAGTTCTGACTTCTCCTGATGCTAATATTTTGACTTAAAACCAAGAAAGCACAAGACATAACCCTCACATAATATGATGCTTTAATCATTACAGAACTTTCCAAGTACCAAATGGAGAGCAGTTGGCAGGAGATTGCTAGCATTTCTGGATTGACCCTAGCTTCCAGAGACGCCTACTTATCAGTTATTGTATTAAATGACTAATGATCTGGGTGAGAGACAAATTATTTCTGTTTACTTTCTTTGATTTGACATGCTTAGAAAATACAAACTGAGCTGTTAGCATAAACTGAAAATTATTATTCAGATGTAAGCAGGCAGTTTGTCTTCCATGAACTGCCCACAACTCCTTCTGTACAATGAATACATGCAGAGGCCTGAAGGAAAAGGGAACTTTAAATGCTGAATACTGGGGTTGATTTGGTCAAGTAAGATTCATTTATTTAGTTTATAAAAGTTCCTTCAAATGAAAAAAGGGTGAGAGTATTACAATTTTGTCATCAGCAGCATGTCTTAAAATGTCTACTTGAATTAAATGAGATATGGAATTTCTTTCATATACTCAACTGAATTAAGCAATTAATACTATGAAATTCTATCACACCATAAATCAATGTCTGAGTCTTTACATCCATGAAAATTATTCTAATCTGCTGTGTTCATTAGTAACTGCTTCCAAATTTATAAAATCATACAAAAAATTGCACCACAAGTGAAGATTTGTATAGCATGTGGAACATGCTTCACATCTTACACTTTTATTGAATACTTTTCTGTTAACACAACTGTAAGACCAATGACAGGAACATACATATTAATATAACAAGTCTTTAAAAACTTACAAAGAGGAACATTTCAGTTTTGAGAGGATTTAAAAGTGTAACTATGTATTACAACATGAACTAGATGTTCAACATATTAAAATAACAGTACTAGTAAAAAAATGAATTAGGAAGTGAATGGCCTCTTCTCATTCGCAAACTGTGGAAATTTTTATATAAAATGTAGTATTTTATTTTTCATTTCACTAGAGGCTCTACAGATGAGGAGATAAAGTGAAAATGAAGACATCCTTTGTTAGGGGATTATTGATCTTTGGGGAACTTCAAATAAAGTAATAACAGCATTGAATTCCACTTCGTTTCATTTATAGTTCATATTTCTACCTAAGAAATAATTTCTTTACAATCATTTTAAGGTCTGTTTAAGTGGTTGGTTATAAACAATTATTTTTTCCTATGGACTTTACACTACATATGCATGTTTTTAAATGATTTTAAATCCATACATAATTTATTGTCAGTCAGCAGAAGTTCTAAGTCACTCAGTTGAAGTCACACTTTCCAGAGTAATGAAACTGAAACATAGCATGTTTTTCTTATGCAAATATACATAAAACAAAATACAATAAATAAACTAGGGATAATATAATATTCATATTAACTATGAAAAAGAACCATAATCATATCCTATAAAAAGTTCCATGAAAAGTGTGTCTGGTTATTCACTCTGTGTTCTCTCTTAAATGACTTTGGCAGCTCTGCTTTACACTGAGGAGCAGCCCATGGTTCGCTTTGCACGTTAGTGCCAATGGGGCCACTCTTACATCCGACCCACAGTTAAGCACAGCAATGGCGGTGTGCACAATAACAACAACGAAACCATGATGTTGCAGTAATCATCCTGATAACTAAGATGTCAACTGACTGACTAAGGGTATGTATCACTCAAAATCAAGATGGGAAAAGGAGGATTTTCATTCCAAAAAGGGAAGGTTCATTGGTATGGCCAGAGATCCTGAAGTGTTCCTCAGATAGTTGAAAATTTAAAGTGTAATGATCATTTATTTCTGGAATATTCTTTTACATATTTTCATGCCACAGTAGACATTGGGTAACTGAAATACTGGAATATAAATGTAGGGAAAAGTGAGACTATGAAATATTTTGTTTTGAATTTAAAATAGTGAAATATAAATTAAAAGTATAAACACATACAATGATAAATTTTTACATCTATAGGTCTCGTGTGGTGGTAGACTTCTCTAATCCTGGTCCTTGGGAAGTAGAAGCAGGGTGACCAGGTGTTCAAGGTCATTGCAAAATACATTGCAACTTTGAGTCTTGCCTTGACTATGTGAGCAAATAAATCCTTTACATATTAATTATTTGAATGAATCAGTCTTATGCAAATTAAGCTACATATGAGAGAAAATGTGTTTGAAGAAGGTTTCAAATTCTATATAACCCATCATAAACTTTATGAGGAAATATTGAAAGCTAAGTTGTGGGAAAAAATGTTAGTACCATATGCCCCAGTTTTGCACTATCGGTTTATAGCTGTAGAACTCTACAGATATTAGCTTATCCATGTTTATTGCTGATCACAGTAACAGGAAATCAAATCAGCCTAAATATCTATCAGTAGATAACTGGGGGATATTGACTAAACACAGTGGGGTTTATTCAGCCAAAAAGTAAAATGAAAACAGGACATACTCAGGAAAATGAATGGAACTGGAAATTATTCAATGAAGAGACCCAAAGTATGAAAGAGAAAGACCATGACTTCACTCATTTATGGATCACAGTCTTTAAGTTTTACACATGCATATATATCACAAGAAGTAAAAGATTTTTTTAAGGAAGGAGAAGAGAGAAATATTGAACAAGAAACATGACATTTGAAAGCAGGATAGAAGTTACTGGGATAGCAGGAGAGGGACCAGTGATGGCAGGGAGAAATGGCAGAGGAGGCTCGGTGTTTTAAACAAGCACATGCACAATTGCCATAGTGAAAACCATTTCACTTTGAATGGATTTTAAATTAAATACATTTTGAAATTAAATACAAGGCTACCATTTTCCCACTCAAGAATTCTTTTATACAGATAGTTAGCTAAAAGCAAGGCATCTGGTCAAGTAATGATAGATGATACAGTAATTTTATACCTTCTTTTCCTCTGGCTACCTCATTCTTATCCTGAAGCACTGATAGCCTAGCTGCTGTCCAATTCAAATTCTTTAAGAATGCCAGATAGACATTGATTTATCTCATTGCTGCAACAAACTAACTGATCAAAGCAAGTAAGAAAGGAAGGGCTGATCTCAGTTTAGGCTTCCAGGGGATTCTGTGTGTCTGAGCCCGGAAGGGGCAGTGCTGTTTACATTGTATCCTTAGTCAGGATGCTGAGGGGTGAATGCTTGGACTTCATCATTTTTGCTTTTGGCTCCTTCCATCCTCCACTATATGGAATAATGTATTTTTGCTTCATTAACCTAATCTGGAAGCTTTTCTATAAATATGCCTAGGGGATTGATCCCTTGGCAATTCTAAATTCAGTCAAACTGACAGCTGAGATTGACATTCACATTTCATTACTGGTGTTTCTTATTTTCTGTTTAGATGACCAAATCACAAAATGGTCGGTACATTTAAACTAATTTACTAAACGGAACATGGTGGGAACTTGGGAACTTGGTGATTAATATGTATGTATGCTCATGTACACACGTATGTGTGTGCATACACACAGACACACACACACAGACACACACACACATACACACACACACACACACACACACACACACACACACACCAAATAGATTCTGAAGATTATTTTTAAAATGTCCAACTCTGGATTATCCAAAGCTCATCCTCCTCAGCAAAACCCGTAATGAGGAAACTTGTACTCTGCCTATTTTCTCTGTTCTACTTCGATGCTCTATTGTCTTTGAACTAATCACCTAGCTATGTTTCTTCTAAACAAAATGCCATTATCCAATGTTTTAAAAATTATGACTGTCCCTTCAAACAGGATATATATAGAGACTTCTAATGAACAAATGTTCCATTCAGATGATGCTTCATCTGAAGTCCTCCGCACAGAAATGATGGTTGAGAAGTCTTAGATTGACTGAAGATCCTTCCGGTTTCTCTGTTTTTGCATAGTCCAAAAACATTGCTGAATTCCAACACACAGATTTTACATTCACACAGATTTTCTGTGTGTGAATTTTACACACAGATCTAGAATACAAGTAGAGCTCCCACACGTTTGTGTGCTCTCTCTCTCTCTCTCTCTCTCTCTCTCTTTCACAAATGTAGAGTCTATAAGATAAGAAGTTTAATATCAGCCTTGTCTATTATTTATTTTGTTATTGAAGAAACTTAGAGTCTTTGCCTCTAGAAATGTCCATAAACATCATACAGCATCTTTTTACATAATTTTATCCACTAATTTTTTTCTCCAAGTCATCCTATAGCCAAGGCAAATAATTTTTCTCCTCTTACTTTCTCATTTTTCTTCATTTAGAAAGTGAAGAATCAATGTAATTGAACCAGTCACCTTAAACAAAGACAATATAAACATTCCTATTCTAATTTACAAACTGCCTTAAATAAGTTTTAAAAGGGAATACATAATTTTCTTACTCAATGGCTGTTTGTAGACCACTCCTTCAAGAAGAAGGAGGAGAAGGAGAAGGACAAAGAAAAGAAAAAGGAGAAGTTGAAGGAGAAGAGGAGGAAGAGGAAGAGGAAGAGGAAGAGGAGGAAGAATTCACAGAACAATAAGAACTCACAGAAAGAAATCTTAGGGTTTAAACATAGTTTCACAATATTGGGGATAGACAACATGGCTTATTGGTTAAGAGCACTTGCTATTCTTGCAGATCAGCTGGATTTGGTTCCTGTCACATATCTATGACTCCAATTGCAGAGAATCCAAAGCCCTCTTCCAGATTTCATGGGCATATATAAACACACAGGTTCACATAAATAAAAATAAACAGTCTTAATAAAAATGTATAAAATTATATTTAAACAATATGTAAATAGTATAGTTTATATGAAATATCCAAAATTATGTATACCACAAAAATATCTTCTAACTATAAAATAGTGTATCATGGTTTTATTAATCCTATTATGGTTGAACCTATGTTAATATAAAATTAAAACACTGGTAATTCTATGAGCTTAAAGGTGTTTAAAAGGGGTTCTTGGTTTCTTGGATGGGGGATTATGGAGAGGAAACCAGGAAAGGGAATAACATTTGAAATGTAAATAAAGAAATATATCTAATAAAAATAAATAAAAGGGGTTCTTACTCCTGTAGTAAAAAAGCAGTTCCAGTGTCTGAAACGCTGAGTCAGTGTGACTTAGCTGTGAGGCCTCTCCTAAATCTACCCTACAGTGGGAACAGAAAATACCAGTGACACTTTCATTACTTGGGGTGATCCTGTCTATGTGAAAATATGTTCTGTGGAAATAATTAGAGGAGCAGGACTGTATTTTCAGGACTAAAATAGAGTTTCTTGGGTCTGGACCATTACCTTTCCATTGAGGTTCACATCCAGTCTCCTGGGCTCTCTGAACAATCAGTAGGGAAGCTCTGAAGGCTTCACAGATGGAGAAATCAGGAAGAGTATTGGTCTACATTTAATTAAATCCCCCAGCCTGATGTCTCCAGTGGGGAAAAAAATTACCAGTTTTCAACAACAGATGTGGAAAGCATGCAAAGGAAAGGTGCTGAGGTTCTTAGCAGAAAACAGTTTTATGAAATGAATCTGTATTTTATTTGATTGAGTCCTCCAACTGGAATAATGAACAGCCTACTAGGAAAAACGTGAAGGCGCAAAGAGACACCATCACTGTCATAATAGTGAGAGGCGGGGAAGTGCCAGGATATGTTTAGATATCATAGATAGCTGCATTAATCACTTGTCAAATATGATCCACATCAAATGTGTTCAACCACAATGTTCTCCTCAAGTAAGATGAATTACCTTTGAAAAGTAAGTACTGTTTAAAACAGAAATAAATGACAGCTATGCATTGGCAAAACAAAGTTTTACTCTTGAGTCTTTTGTCACATATGGAAATATAAGCCAACATTTTTTAATAAAGAAAACTGCTAAAATGGAAAATAAAGTGATTATCATCAATAGCATTTTACAGTTTTCAGGAACTATTAGAAATGTGTTATAAAAAGCATTGATATTCACAAAATGGTATGTGGGGAAAATGTCACATTTAATTTTGGTATAAGAGTTTGGTTTATTTAATTTGGGAGAATTCTTAAGTAAAATTTTCAATTAAGTATTTTGTATTCTTTTGTTAGTTCTATAGTTTGGACAGAATATGTAAAATATCTACGTTATTTCTAATCACTACAATGGATTCATTAATAACAGTACATATATCTTAGTGATTTCAGGATTAAAACGGATATAAACTAAATACCTCATACAACTGGTAAAGAAACATTCTGTGCTTCAAGGTTTTAATTACCAAGAAAAGTAAGGGTTTAGAAAGAAGGATCAGCAATTAAGATCATTTATTGATCTTACACAGGATCAAATTCGGGTTCTGAGAACTCATACAACTGCTTACAACCACCTGTACCTCTAGTGTCAGAGGACTCTATGTCTTCTTCTAGTCCTCATAGGCATTAGCATTCATGTTCTGCATATACACAGGCTTAAGGATACACACTTCCAACATCCCTACATCCACACACACAAATAGAACTTAAAGTAATATTGAACATCTGACCTGTAAGTCTTTCACAAAAACATTGTATTTTTACCACAAAAGGAAAAAGGAAACATGATTTGGGACTTCAAATGGATCACCATAGTGCATAAAGCTCCCTGATAATAATATTCAGTTGCATTTAGCACAGTGTCCTGGACAAATTTTGTTTAGTTCGTTTTAAATGGTGTCTTCATATATAACTCATTCTGACAATATACAAAGTTGAGTGGAGGTATCATAAACAACTAGTAATGAATTTCTCTCTTTACTCAAATACTTCAGGGAAGTTGATAGGCTCTCCCTCACCTGTCTTGATGTACACTCTACTCAGAAATCTTATGTTTTTACACTTCAGTATACCAAGCTTCCATTCTTTTTTCGCCCCTTCAGTTAAGTCTTTCTGTGAATTACTAGTTTATCTCATCTGTATTGTATCTGCTCTGCGAAATCCTCAGCAATATGAGATTCAATGATTTTATTACTTGACTGTTCATCTCTTGTTAGTGTTGCAGATAACAAGTACATAGCAAAATTTTGTTTAAATACTTTGCTTAAACATCAAACAAGTGAACTATTTTATGCCCATAATGTTATGACTTTATTGGATCCGGAACAACACTATTGTTCATGAAACTGAGCTTTTATCAGTTTGGTTCAGCTTTTATTAAACTAAAAAGTCATAGAGTACAGCGTTTTTATTTAATTTATGAATTGAGTTGTGTCAGCATGAAAAACACATGATAATAAATATTTAACGGAAACTGATGCAAAATGTTTTACATGTCAGAGATGATGCTCCCAACACCTTATCTCTTATTAAACAACCAAAGAAATAACAACATTATTCAAACTGAAGCTTGTCTACAGACACTATATAGTCGAATAACTTAAACAACAAAAACTTGTAAACAACAGAAAAGGCCCACACAGGCACTGCGGAACCATTAATTCCTTGACAATGCTGAAAGTGCTTCTAGTCACAAGTGTGTGGCTGAGAAATTTACTCTGTGCAGATTTGGTTATAAATTTAACATACTTTCAAATACCTTAAAACTAACTTCATTAATAAGGGCTGCCAGTGCCTAAATGATTAGCCAATCTAGCACTGCTTGGATCATTGTTCTCGGATTAGGGGATTTCCTTTCAATGCTTGATTCTTGCTGCTTACATTCTTATTAGCTAAATTCTAGCTGGGTGAGTTCATAGAAGTCATATAAACTCTATGATCCTGTTTTTCTTTCTGGTAAGTGAATATTAAAAAATACTTGCTTTGTTCTCTCTCACAATGTGGCTAAAAGAACCCACTTGGAGTTTGAAACTTCTTAATACCAGTGGCTACATAAATGCTTCAAGAATTTATTGCTGCTAATACTATTATTGCTATGTTTATAAGAAAACCTCCTACTGGGCTAGAGAGATGGCTCAGCAGTAAAGAGTATTTGCTGCTCTTACAAAGAATCTGTGTTCAATCCCCAGACATTCACATGGTAACTTACCAACAGAGCTAACTCAAGTTTTGGGATATCTAATGCACTCTCATGGTCTTGGCAGATGCAAGGTACACATGTGATGTACATATATTCATGCATGCAAACCTTTCATATATAGAAAATAAAATAAATATTTTTAAAGGCCATTGTACTCTAATGAATCTTCATAGAGATACATGATTTTTATTAGGTATTAATTTCTTTGAACAGAGGCTTTCCAAAGACTACTTGGCTAAATGCCTAACTACCAAAGGAATTTCAGCTTGGAACAGGCCAATTGTTTTTAACCTTCTTAATTCTTTGACCATTTAATACAGATTCTCATGTTGTGGTGAAAACCATACATAAAAATATTCCATTGTTACTTCATAACTGTAATGTTGCTCCTGTTATGAATTATTATGTAAATAATAATTTACATTATATTGCTGAGATGCATGATGTCTCCTATGCAAACACTCTGAAAAGATCTTTCCAATCCCAAAGGGGTTGCAACCCACATGTTGATAACCTCTGGGATAGGCAAATCAACTTACTGCACACAAACTAGATGCCTTAGTTGTGGTTTCTATTGCTGTGAAGAGACACTGTGACTATGGCAACTCTCACAAAGGAAAGCATTCAACTGGGGCTAGCTTATAGCTTTAAAGAATTAGTCTACCATCATCATGGCAGGAAATGTGATGATATGCATGTAGACATGATGGTAGAGAAGAAAATGAAAGTCCTACATCTTGATCTACAGGCAGCAGGAGAGACTGCCACACTAGGCCTATCTTGAGTGTATAAGAGACCTCAAAGTCAACTTCACAGTGACACACTTCCTCCAACAAGGCCACACTTACTCCATCAAGGCCACACCTAGTAAGACTGCCACTCACTATGGGACAAACATTCAAACACATAAATCTATGGGGGCCATTCCTATTCAACCCACTGCACCAAAGCATGAGTCATAATGATTCACCTGTGTGAATACTGGTATTACAGAGAGAGTGATATGGATTCATAGCATGGCAGAAAAGTACAAATTCTGAGAGTTTAGTGGTGTAAAGAGGAAAGAAAGAGGGAGACACAATGAAGAGGAAGGGGTATGAGAGAAAGTTATCCTACAGGTAGACAGTAACATACAGTAGGATAACATCTACTTATTGAGAACCAGGGGGAGAGAAAATATTTTACTCAAAGGGTTATATTTTTAATAATGTCCATATACATCAGTTTTTCTTAATTCTCATGAATTTGATCTGACACCATCTCAGGAATATTGACATATGTTAGCTGTTGAATCCTGGAAATTCATAGGAAAATACCAAGGTCAATAAATCAATGTTAATTTTGAATCCTCTGTACAACTACTCATGAAGATGAATAATTTTCTTAATTATGACAAAAATAGATTTATGGAGATTACCTTGAAGATCCTATGGTTTCCTACAGTTGTAGTCTACTCAATCAAACATTTTCTCTATCTTGAAATGCCTTTCATGATCCTTTGAATCAAGAACACAGAAAATAATGGACCTTGTCTGAGTTCCATGATCTTCTCCATGGTTTACAGGAAACATGCACTCATACTCATACATCACAGCTTCAGCCAAATGGGCACATCAACCTTTTTGTTGTGAAAAAGAAGCAATCACAAAGGACTGGTATGTCAATAGGTCTTCTGGGAAGTCACTGTCTTTAGCCTTTAGATAAATCTTTCTACTTTGTTTCTTCCTAATATTTGCCTCCATAGGATTTCATGTTTCCTTTTTATTCTCGGGGATGAAGCTCTCCCCATTTCCATTGCCTAAGCAAAAATCATCTCATTAATGATCTGGTTCAGAGGCCAAACTCTATTAATATCTTCTTTGACCTCCCCAATTTGAATGTATGCTAATATATGTTAAATGTGTATTTTTTTACTAAATTGAATCTAATAAATCTGTTTGTTTAATCTACAGATCAATAATCCTGAGATAAGGAATAAAAGATATGGGAGGTATTTGAGGTTGTAGCAGTTGTGAGTGAGGAGGAGTGGGAAGCCACACAGAGAGCAAATATGTCAGTTGTGTAAGAAATATGTATAAAACAGTACAGAGAATCTTTGGTGGTAAAGATAAAGGAAAAGATAAATGCAATATCACAAAACACCTTAAATGATGTTAAGATAAACAATCCCAAAGAATATAAAATTTTTAAATTCCTACAGTCCTATTATACACATTCCTCAGGTGGATCCCTTTTAGTAGCTCACAAGAAAAATAACACATTTCAGAGAATATAAAGTCCATAAGTAAGTTGAATTGACATACAAATATCTCAGAGTTAAAAATGTTTGTATCACATTTTGCAGAGAATGTATAAATGTTAGACACCATCTATATAAGTGTGGAAATACAGAAGTTATTTTTAGTGTATGTTCTTTTTCTGTCGGTCCCTGGAACACCATGTTCACTTATACGTTCTAGTATTAGAGTAAAAAAATAGCCTTGCTCTCAATTGATATAGAGACTACTTGCACATTGTGATTGTCCCCAAGGCTATGTTTTCAAAGCTACTGCACTGACAGTGACAGATATTAAGATTAATCTGCTCTTCCATAGTTATAACCTAAAACTTCTGTTGATATTGTATATTGTTAACAATAGTCTTTTTCTTTTTTCATGCAAAGATTACCAATGAGAAAACATATTGGACCTAGGGATTTTGAAAAGGAAAAACAATTAACAACTACAAGATGGACTTCATTTTACTCCTTGGAGATTAGAAAGAGAAAAAATCAATGCAAAGCAGATTTAGCTATTAGTTGGGTTTTTGCTGTTTTTTTGTTTGTTTGTTTGTTTGTTTGTTGACTGGAAATGGAGATTCAAGAGAAAGAAGGTGGAATTTTAGAAGATACCTTTTTCCATCTCTAAAGTTTGTTCTCCTGTTGCCATCTAAAGATGTGGAAATCCCCTATCCTTCTATATTCTATAATCTCTTTTTCTTGGCATTAACCATTAAATTATTTCCTTTGTCCTGTGGTTTGATATGTGCTATCACTACTGTTTCTATGGTAAGTCTTGAGATGAATCTTATTTCTAAATGTATCTTGTTTCTTTAAATGAAAGCACAATGCTGAAGCCGAGGGCCTCTCTTCTAAGGGTTGCGCCTATCTACCGTACAGCATAGGTATTCATTGATTCCTGAGATCTGTATTAACATTTCCCAGGTTTCTTCTCCAAAATCTTACATTAGGAAGAAGCCCTAAATTGCATTCCCTGCACCCATATGACTCTTCTGTGGGCACCAGACATACATGTTATATAGATACATACATGTGCTTAAGTGGTTATGCACAAAGATAGAAATGTAAAGAAATCTCTGGTGGACTATTATTGCAAACTTGAAATGCAAATGTTAAAATTAATGAATATTTCTATATGAAAATTATATTGCCACAGTGCAATATATAATCTAATGGTGATACCTAGTTATTCCCATATAGCACTGCTATCATCCATATGCTAGTTAAGCAGGCATTATTTAATATCAAATGTGGGCATCTCCCTTGCATTACTTAACATGGCATTTTGATTTTTTTAAGAAACTTTCATCCATTATTACAGCTATTATCTATTTAATGTTCCATTTCCCAAGATGAGTTAATAAAACTTAATGACAATGACATCATTCTGATGAAGCTTTTAAATACTTTCCTAGTAAATGGGTCACTGAAAACCACTGCATCAAACAGGATTTTCAGATCTAACCCTTCACAATATAAATTTATTTTTACCTTTCTATGTATATTTCCATATGCAGAAAGCATTAATCATCATATAAACACTTTGAATTGATGGGATTTCAAACATTCATTCTTATCAGGAGGAATTTCTTCCAATTCTTTATTTGCTGGACACAGTCCTTTGGATGTTTAGAAATAAGCAAACAAAGAATAAACTTGTTAGCTATTACTTCTCCTTTTATATTTTCATTGTTGATGGATGATGAAACTTCTTTCTAAAAATATGTCAAAACCAGCCAATAAGGTCAGACTTTCGGTATCTGAAATTTCACTTTGGAAAGCACAAGGTTTTCTAATGAGTTTATTTTTTCATGATTCTGTATCTTTTAAGTTAGTTCTATTTCATACCTGTTTTAAGATTTTGATAAATCATAATTTTAAAATTGTTACCATGCTTTGGATGTTAAATAATGTCATTTGTATAAACATCGACATTGAATCATACTTGTAAAAGTAAGTATAAACATGAATGCAATTCTAAATTGCCTTACACTTTTTGTGTTCATAAATAAAAATAAACCTTGTCATATTCAGCAGCTATTCTTGTCACATTCACACAAAAACAAAACAAACTATAGCTATGGTGACACAATAAATTGGCAATTTCATAAGCTGTCTTCTCTACTTTACTGACTCATTTTAATGTATAAAATATATATTTGATAAGCAGTGATATTGAAAGTAATATGTGACTTGGAATCTGACTAATCTGGTCTAACTTTGCAACTAAAGTTTATAACCATTAGGAAGTTATAGTCTCTCTGAGCCTGTTTTCTCATCTCTACAACAACTATACTAGGGCCCGTTTCACAAGCTTTTTACTGAGACAAGTGTGTCAATCACTTCAGCTAGTGTCTGGCTCTTCATGGTTATCCAATGAATACAATAGTTTATTTTTCATAAAATAAATTGAGTAAGTAGCATATATATACTTCAAAATATTAGTCTATATTTGGAGCTTTTCTTTATATAACCATATACAAACTGATTTATCAAATCTGTTAATTTAGTATTTAACTATTGAAAAATATGTTTACTATGTGCTGGAAATAGAAATACAGTCTTTCCACGTTTATCACCATCAGTCTTCATGATACTCCCTAATTAAATGAGTATAGCTTTGCCTAGAGAGATGAGAAACCTAGTCATCGGCTAGTTAACTTCATTGTGGTCATAAAAGTTCTTAATGTCAACTACTGAATTTAAACCACCTTTCCCTTTCAACGTATTTTCAACATATTCCAATATATTTTCCACCAACATTATCTCATAGATTAAGTGTGTCAGAATGAAAGAAATAATGTTAATGCCTACATTATCATTGTAAATTATCACCAACATTATTGCCTAAACATGATGTCAATAAGGATAGCCACAATAGACCTGGAAACATCAGCAACAAACGGCAAGTAGCCTCAACCCGACACAAAGAACTACAGGTAACCAAAGATTATTCAGAGAGGAAGAAACTATTTTTCCTTATAGAAGTACATACCAATTGGTTATTCAATACCAGATGATCAGCCCTGAAAACATACAAATAACTTTACAAACAGAGAAGCCCGCATTTATGTGTTTGGGTACATATATATGGAGCAACAGTTGATGAAAAAAGAGGCTGTGGATCTGGAAGGATCCACAAGAGGATCCATAAGAGGTTTAGAGAAAGGAAGAGGAGGAGGGAAATTATGTAATTTTATTATAATCTCAAAATCTAAAATAAATACTTTGAAAAGTCTGTTATAATATTTACTAGCTTTGTGGCTATTTACTTCTGACTTTTTATTATATAGATCCTTCATAGGTATTATACTGTTGTCTGGCTTTGTATAAACATGAAGCTCAAATTTCAACTTAGTGATGCTTGTTTCAAATCCTGTATATCTATTGTGAAGAGTGAAAGGCTGTGGCTCTGTCACCAAGTGAGTCTAGATTATGACACCAAGTTTGCCATGTGCCATTGCCATTAACTACAGTGGGACTGAATGTGGCTCTACACTAATGAATAAGAGAACATTTCTCATAAATGTAGAGAATTAAATGAAACATGGTACTGACATATCTAAAACACTGTATTTAATGTCATTTAATGAAAAGACATAAACCCTTAAGACTAAGAAGGAAAATAAAAAGCTAAATTCTGATGATCAATTTACTAAGACACAGGTGGCTCCATTTTCTAACTTTACAGTATGTGTTCTTTCAATATGAAAAGAATCCCTTTTCCTCCTGTTCTTATCTCTTTCATATCCTTGAAGAGATAATTTTAACTTATGTAACATTGAATACTTCTCCATGACTGAGAGAAGAGGCAAGGGTGTATATGGCTAGTCACATGTGGGTATGGTAGCCTTATAAATATGGAGACTGGAACTTTGGTAAACCATGTGCTCACTGTTAAATAAACTCAGAATAAACACTCATGAACTGTATCAGGGGACTACAGAAGAATGTAATTAACTCAAGACACAAGAACACATCCGTAAGAAAGAGGAACAGGAGGCTCCTGGGTGTCAAGCCGATTTGATAAAAGTCTCTTCATCCAAACACATTTTACAAGTTTATCTAATTAAACTACTATTATAACCAAATAATACTTTAAATAGAAAAACTTTGAAATAGCATGGAATCGTGAATGCGTTGATTATCTCTCAGTATTTAATTATTCTTTCTGCATAATACATGATCTGTATGACTATTTGAATAGGTGTGACTGCTCACTTGATATTCTAGATGTAAATTCTGACTGGTTTAATAATTTGTCACGTTTCAGGTTTTCTGAACTAGACTGCATGGGTACAACCTGCCTCTGGTGAAGAGAGCTTTTCCCTCAGAGTACTTTCTGGAAAGTGTTCTTAATATAAACGGGAAGTCCTTAAAATAAAATGTGTGAATAAAAAATGTATAATTCAAACCTACTGTCAAGAAAACTGATAATGAAAAACAAACAAAATAAACAGAAAACAAAGGCATCCGACTATCACAGAGCCAAGAAAGGACATGATAATAAAGAAACTGTGCTTGATGGAGTGTCCTCACCAAACTACTTCTGAGTCAGTCCATCTTATTAATCACTTACTCAGGAATTTGATTTATGTCCTCTGTCACTTGCAAAATGGAAAAAGACAAAGCTGACAAAGTCATGCGTGGTGGCACTTGTCTGTAAAGCCAGCTCTCTGATTCTGAGGAAATTGGGCCAGCCTTGGATGCATAAGCAGACACAGTCTCAAAGCAAAAGTACAAAACCAAAACCAAAATTCTTGCCAAGGATGGGGAAGTTCCTAATCTCAAGCACTGGCACCAAAAAGGAGAAGCTTGATAATGAAAGTGGAAATAGAGTCTTGGAGATTGGTAAAAATGGAGCTGACACAATTCCTCCAACTGGGCTGGAGAAATTACTCTGTGGTGAAGAAAGCATAGTGGTCTTTGAAAGATCCAGGATTCTCTTCCCAGTCCTTCATTTGAGTAGCACAGAGACACCTATAACATCAGAGGTTCCTTCACTCACACATGCATATGTCTACACACTGACACATACATATATGCAGTTAAAAACAATAAATTAGTATTTAGAATCTACAGAAATAATATATTGCAAGAAATAACCTTTAGTGGGACTTCATTTTCTATATTTTAAATTTGTCCAGTATGAAAGAGAGAATGTCAAATAAAAGAGAAGGAATCTATGATTTTGTTTCTATATTTCAGAAATACATTTACATAAACAACTTTTCGCCGATGCCTCTATATATAAAATTCACCTAATTCTCATCACCATCCTAAGCAAATAGTTGAAAATTTAATTCCACTGACACTTATGCTCTCTTCATGGCATTGTAAAGGACTGTACATTTGTTTTTCTTCCATAATGCTGAATGTGAACAATTTAATGTCTACCAACATTTAATTATCCCTAAAATATGTAGAAAAACATATTTGACAGAAAATACCTATACATTTAGAGAATTAATATATTGTTTAGATTAGATCATTGTTTAGATTAATATATTTTTTAGTTAATTATATCATTATCCCCCTTCCCCTTTATGCCCCCAACTTCTTCTATTCACATCATAACCCTCTTCCCTTTCAAATTCATGGCTTTTTCTTTACTATTGTTCACATGTGTACACATGCACACACACACAAACACACACACACACTCACACACACACAATCCCAAATATATAAATGCAAATTGCTCAGTCGATAGGCTATTTGTACTCAGATATAACCACTTCACACTAGATAACCAATCTGGGGGTTTGTCAAAGGGAAAAGATCTCTTCTGCTCTTTGCATTCCTTAATTACATGTATTTCTTTGTCTAAGGTCGAGTTCTCATGAGTTTTCTCATCTTCATATTGACATGTCTATTGGTGTTCTGCTTGATCTAGTCTTGATTTCACAGCCATGTTATTGAGTCTAAATAACCCTATTAAAAATGGGGTTCAGAGCTAAACAAGGAATTCACAACTGAGGAATGCCGAATGGCTGAGAAACACCTAAAGAAATGTTCAACATCTTTAGTCATAAGGGAAATGCAAATCAAAACAACACTGAGATTTCACCTCACACCAGTGAGAATGGCTAAGATCAAAAACTCAGGTGACAGCAGATGCTGGCGAGGATGCGGAAAAAGAGGAACACTCCTCCATTGTTGGTGGGATTGCAGACTGGTACAACCATTCTGGAAATCAGTCTGGACGTTCCTCAGAAAATTTGGACATTGAACTACCTGAGGACCCAGCTATACCTCTCTTGGGCATATGCGCAATATATGCCCCAATACATAACAAAGACACATGTTCCACTATGTTCATAGCATCCTTATTTATAATAGTCAGAAGCTGGAAAGAACCCAGATGCCCTTCAACAGAGGAATGCATACAGAAATTGTGGTACATCTATACAATGGAATACTCCTCAGCTATCAAAAACAATGGCATTATGAAATTCATAGGCAAATGGATGGAACTGGAAAATATCATCCTGTGTGAGGTAACCCAATCACAGAAAAAGACAAATGGTATGCACCCACTGATAAGTGGTTATTAGGCCAAATGCTTGAATTACTGAAGATGCACAGAACACATGAAACTCAAGAAGGACGACCAAAATACGAATGCTTCACTCCTTCTTAAAAGGGGAACAAGAATATCCTTGGGAGGGAATAGGGAGGCAAAGTGTAGGACAGAGGCTGAAGGAACACCCACTCAGAGCCCGCCCCACATGTGGCCCATACATATACAGCTACCAAACTAGATAAGATGGATGAAGCAAAGAAGTGCAGGCTGACAGGAACAGGATGTAGATCTCTCCTGAGAGACACAGCCAGAATACAGCAAATACATAGGCGAATGCCAGCAGCAAACCACTGAACTGAGAACTGGACCCTGGTGAAGGGTAAGAGAAAGGACTGAAAGAGCTTGAAGGGGCTCGAGACCCCATATGAACAACAATGTTAACCAACCAGAGCTTCCAGGGATTAAGCCACTACCCAAAGACTATACATGGACTGATCCTGGGCTCCAACCTTATAGGTGGCAATGAATAGCCTAGTAAGAGCACCAGTGGAAGGGGAAGCCCTTGGTCCTGCCAAGACTGAATCCCCAGTGAACGTGATTGTTGGAGGGAGGGTGATAATGGGGGAAGGATGCAGAGGGGAACATCCATGTGGAGGGAGAGGGGGAAGGCCTAAGGGGGATGTTGTCCTGGAAACCAGAAAAGGGAATAACAATTGAAATGTAAATAAGAAATACCCAAGTTAATAAAGATGGAAGGAAAACAAAGAAAGAAAAGTTTCTACATAGATTTCAGTTCCATTCCAAAAAGGGAAATTCTTACCTGGTATTGAGAGTCTAGTCAATCCACAGAACAAGTGTGATCTTTGAGGAGAACCTGTTCTGCTAGTTTACTGAGCATCTGCCCACACCCAGATGTCTTAGTAGATCAGAAAAGTGGAAAGCCTCCCTAGAAAGACTACAGAAAACAAATTCAAAACAAAACAAAAGGTGTAAGAGAATGAATTCTCTCTTTTTAAAGAATGAGCCCTTTAAAGATAAAGGTAAGATAGTTTATATAAAATGTTTTACCTGCTACTAACAGAAATTCCTGAGTACATGTTAGGATGAAAATAAAAGAAATCAATGAATTTCTCAATAAAAGTAGTCTGTTTGTGTTTTGAAGTTCTGAACTTTGTTCTTTGGAATAAATATTTGAATCATTGACTTTAATGCCTTGACACTAGGTGCCAAGTCATAAACTTATGTGCAAATTTTGAGTTTACTATGCCCTCTGTCCCATGGGCAAACACACACTAAATCATACACATACATGCACACACACACACACACACACACACACACACACACACACACACACACACACACACGGACACACATACACAGAGTGAGAGAGACAGAGAAAGACAAAGAGACAGAGATATGGTGAGAGGGGAGGGAGGAAGGAGGAAAATCGAGGGAGGGGGAGGCAGGGAAGGACCAGGGGAGGAGAGGTGGTACCTGGCAATAAAGTTTCCCCACCCGAAGTCCACCCTCTAGGATACTTTGGTTTTCACCATTTGGTGAGAACACAGTACCTCACAGAACCATTGACATGGCTCTGCAGGGAAAAGTGCTTGTGGTATAACCCTGGGGACCTGAATTTGATCTCATGTGGAAAAAAACGAACTGTTACCTTAAAAATTGCTCAAACCTCCCCTTCTGCCCAGTCGTACCAGGTGTCATAATTCACACCAACACATAACATACCACATACATAGATAAAAGTAAGCAAATAACTCAAAATGTCTTTTGAAATGTAAGGATTCTTTAACCAGAAATATACTGACATATATAACAACAAAAACAAACAAACAAAAATATCCTTTTCAGGATTTACAGTCTCTGTATACCAAAGGTTTCAAACACCTCATATGTAGTAATAGATTACACATCTTTGAGTCAAACATCAAGAATAGCCGTTTCCTGTATTGGAACTATACGTACAACTCAGTCTTTCTCAGGGATAGAAGGTGAAGTTGAGGAAGATCATTAACAAAGCAACTCAAATGAGAGCAGACACTGCTTTGTTATATTTCAGCAGGAGGGACCCCATGATAAATATCAAAATAACTTGGAGTATTGATTATTCTTAGATAACATAATGCCTGAGGATATCTGTAGGGAAGTTGTTCTGATGCTTTGATTTAATCAGGAATCTGTATGTCCGGATGCTGCAGGTCCTTGTTTCCAGTTGGTTTTTGATCTTTCAATAAAGGTGCCCCTGGTGTGTGTGTTTTCCATTCATAGATCAGCAATAACTCCTGGGCTGGTGTGTGCATGAAACCAGCTGGGATCACAATGTGATGCAGCCAAAAATTCTCTGCAGCAGATATCATCTGACTAGATACTGGGAGGACATCAGATGTTACACACAACGGTATGAAATATTTACTTAGTACAGTAGTAGACAAGTACATGCCCAGGACCATACAGGATGCACTGACTGGACTCAGTGAGT
The DNA here is from genome assembly GCF_011064425.1 of Rattus rattus. Lineage (NCBI taxonomy): Eukaryota > Metazoa > Chordata > Mammalia > Rodentia > Muridae > Rattus > Rattus rattus. The sequence goes on along the minus strand of NC_046156.1, from coordinate 130,207,776 downwards.
TCAAAGGGGAAAAGAGAGCACAAGGTAAGAGGGAAACATGCTGAGTCATACAGGGCTCTATGTGTACTGGAGGGCAAAGGAAAATACACGAGGAACATGCATGAAATTCTCCAGGAATGAATACACAATACACTAATAAAAAGATATGTTAGTTTATAGATGGGACAGTGTTACTGTAATACAGCCAATGTTCTACTCCCAGGTTACCATGTCTGGCTAGAGAAATCATTTAAGGAAAGCTAATATCTTTAAGTTTGTGGCTTTTACAGAACTCGTTGCTTGTCACCTTATCTGAGTAAGACTATGTACGATTCATTCTGAGGACTCATAGCCCATCTCTTTATTCTCTTCCCTGAGGATGTTGCAACAAAACTTTCCCTCCATAGTTTTGCTAAGAACTTTGTTCCACCTTGCATCTCCTGTTCCAAAGATAATATCTAGTAATGTGACAAGGAGTGAGCCCTATGACAAGGAGTGAGCCCTATGAGTTTAACCTAGGCTGCTGAGACTTTTTCTCTCCTTAGGTATGCTAATTCTGGAAGTAACAATATGGTATGTCACTAAATCAAAAGTATTTAATAAAAATCTTTCAGTATATACAATGTGCCAGTCATGATGAAAGCCACCAACCAACATATTATGATGTAAATCTAATAATTATATGAATAAAATTTTATTGAACAAAATGAGTACACAGAAGAAAACAAACCTAATAAATAAACACGCAGTGTTTTCAAATTGCTGCAGTTTTAGCCTAAAAACTTTAACATCTTGATCAATATTTCCTTTTTTTCTTTCTAAGGTCATGAACTTTCAATAAAACCTTGATATCAGGCTCTTAAAGGACAAAGTTTATTAAAGACATTAAGATATCTAATGTTTTAAATCATTAAACATTAAAAATCAAAAACGTTTATTACATGTATTACTTATACTACCTGTGATTTGTCTAATTTTATAAAAATATATGTTAACTATATTTCATTTTCTATATACATTTCTTATAGCTACTTCAAATATTCCAGAAACTGAGTAATTTATAGAAATACTGTTCCATAACAGCAAGTTCTAGAGACTAGAAGTCTAGTTAGCTTCTTCATAAATGGTGTTCCATCCACTGTCTGGCTCCTGGGGGAGCCTGAAGTTCTTTGCTATCCCAAACTTTTATAAGCATAATTTTAGTTTAGCTCTTTCATTATGTCCTTATGTTCCTCTGTGTCCAAATCCTTTTGTTTACTGCAAACAGAAAACACTAGTCATTTATCCAGAGCCTACTCAAACAAATTCAATATAATCTTGACTTGACACTAGATTTTTTCCTCATGAATACCAGGCTTTTACGTTTGTCTTGGAGCAGATCTTCCTGGAGGACACCGCTCCACCAATGGTATCCTACTTACAGGTAATTTTTAATCACACATACTCAGAATAAAACACAAAACTTAATTGGTGAAAGATAAATATGACAACTAATGAAACAAGAAGAAATTGAAAAAAACTAATACTATTTAATTTGAAAATGGTGAAAACTGTACTAGTCAAAGAATTATTTTAATGATACAATGAAATTTCTATTTTTTCTCAAACTAAAAAACTGTTTTATTTAGATTATGAAGATGTCTTTTTCATGTACAGCAATAAAGACATGTTAAAATGGAAATCTCAGGAATTCTGGAGACAAAATAAAACTGTTAAACATTTTCTGACATAGTTCCATATATCCTCTAGACATAGCAGCAGGGAAGCTTATTAGTGGAGAACTAGTTTCTTCTCGTCAGGTAGATAAAACTCTCTGGGAGGTATGGAGTCTTAACATTCCAAGCAACCAAAAGCGATAGGGTCAAAATCCAGTTGGTCTGCTCAATCAACTGGGCAAAGAGTATCTTTAATATGTGGTAATCAGATAGGCAGATAACTGTTGCTCCAAATAGATATTTTTTTTTCTTTAGGCCTCCCCACCGACTAGTGCAGTCCCTATAACCTGTTATTCTTTTTGTTGACTCTAATCAGCTTTTTGAGTCTGAAAATGTTCCTTTTATATTTTTGTCTCTTATGAGTGCTGATGAGAACTTAGTTACACTTCTCTACTACTTGAGACTTCATTTCTCTTCCTCTAAAAGCTTTCTCCCCACTATGTGGCTGCTTGCACACCATGTGTCTGACCTCCACCTCCATGCCTGCATAACATAAACAGCATGGATCTTTTCTTTTGTCTTTGTATAGTTCTTTATATTTTATTGGATTTAAAAAAATACATTTCAGATTACCCCCTTTCCTCGTTTCCTGTTCATAAACCCCCTATCCCATCCCTCCTCCCCCTGTTTCTAGGAGGATGCTCCCCTACCCATCCAGCAACCCCTTCCGCCTCCCTGTACTGACATTCCCCTACACTGGGGCATCGAGCCTTAGTAGCACCAAGGGCTTCTCCTCCCATTGATGCTCAACAAGGCCATTCTCTGCTACATATGCAGCTGGGGTCATGGGTCTGTCCAATGTGTACTCTTTGGATGGTGATTTGGTCTCTGGGAGCTCTGGTTGGTTGGTATTATTTTTCCTATGGGGTTGCAAACTCCTTCAGTTCCTTCAGTCCTTTCTCTAAGGCCTCCACTGGGGACCTCATTCTCAGTTCACTGGTTGGCTCTGAGCTTCCGCCCCTATATTCTTCATGCATTGGCCTCTCAGAAGACAGCTATATCAGGCTCCTGTCAGCATGCATTTCTTGGCATCAACAATATTGTTTGGGTTTGGAGTCTGTATATGGGCTCGATCCCCAAGTAGGGCAGTCTCAGATTGGCCTTTCTTTCAGTCTCTACACCAAACTTTGTCTCCGTATTTCCTCCTGTGAATATTTTTGTTCTACCTTCTAAGAAGGTCTGAAGCATCTGTACTTTGGTCATCCTTCTTCTTGAGCTTCATGTGGTCTGTGGATTATACTCCGGGTATATCCACTTATCAGTGAGTGCATACCACATAGTTTTTGTTTTTGTTTTTTTTCTTTTTTCTTGCTTTCTTTCTTTTTTTTTGTGATTGGGTTACCTCACTCAGGAAAATATTTTCTAGTTCCATTCATTTTCAAATGAATTTGATGGATTCATTGCTTTTAATAACTGACTAATACTCCATTGTGTAGATGTACCGCATTTTCTCTAACCATTCCTCTGTTGAAGGACATTTGGGTTCTTTCCAGCTTCTGGATATTATAAATAAGGCTGCTATGAACAGAGTGGATCATGTGCCTTTGTTGTATGTTGGAGCATCTTTTGGGTATATGCCCAGAAGTGGTATAGCTGGGTCCTCAGGTCCTATGTCCAAATTTCTGAGGGACCTCCAGACTGATTTCCAGAATGGTTGTACCAGTCTGCAATCCCACCAACAATGGAGGAGTGTTCCTCTTTCTCCACATCCTTGCCAGCATTTGCTGTCACCTGAGTTTTGTTTTTTATCTTGGCCATTCAGAGTGGTGGGAGGTAGAATCTCAGGTTGTTTTGATTTGCATTCCTAAGGATGGTGAATATTTCTTTAGGTGCTTCTTAGTCATTCCATATTCCTCATTTGAGAATTCTTTGCTTAGCTCTGTACCCCCTTTTTAAATAGGGTTATTTAACTGTCTGGAGTCTAACTTCTTATGTTCTTTTTATATATTGGATATTTATCCACTGGAATAATAACAAAATTCCAGGATAGTAAAAACTATTCTCAACAATAAAAGAACTTCTGGGGGAATCACCATCCCTGACCTCAAGCAGTATTACAGAGCAATAGTGATAAAAACTTCATGGTATCGGTACAGAGACAGGCAGGCAGATCAATTTAAAAACCAGAAATGAACCCAAACACCTATGGTCACTTGATCTTTGACAAAGGAGCTAAAACCATCCAGTGGGAAAAAAGATAACATTTTCAGCAAATGGTGCTGGTTCAACTGTAGGTCAATACATAGAAGAATGCAATTTGATCCATTCTTTTGCCCTATACAAAACAGCATGGTTCTTTTTCTTCTCAAATTGCCTGCTCTGTGGAGCTGCCCAATTACAGTTTTTCTTTTAAACTCTAAAAGATATTTTCTTCAAACTGTCCCTGTATTTTAATTATTCAATCTGAAAAACAAAAATTAAACCTGACCTTCCATCTTTATATGGTATTATTTCTAGATAGGAGGCTATTCAAATTGTTTTCAGATATTTAAATATCAATTTTAAATCTACTCATGTCTAATTTACTTTTGCTCAGTGGTTTAATTAACGAGTGTAGTCTAGAGCGAATGGACAGCATATTAAACTCTTCTTTGATTGATAGCCAACCATCATTCTACCACTAAATGACCAGTGGCTATTTTTTTTCTTTTTTTTTTTTTTTTTTTGGAGCTGGGGACCCGAACCCAGGGCCTTCGGCGTGCTAGGCAAGCGCTCTACCGCTGAGCCAAATCCCCAACCCCTGACCAGTGGCTATTTTAAAGTTTTATATTTTACTTAATTTCCATTTCACTGCCGTTCAGATTTCTTGCTAAAATGTTTATTTCTTGTTTGGTTTACTTTTCATTTGTTTGTTTTCTTTTAGCACAACAGTAAATCAAAAAAAAAAAAAATACAACAGAGAAATACCCTGTCTTTTCAGCCTACCTACCCACATGACTTTCTAGTGTTTCTTATTGGTTCTGCCTTTTAGTGTATGAGAGAAAAAAATATGTGACTGTTTTTGGATGTGAATTAGCCATTTTGTCTATACTGAGTCTCTCTCCAAACCTCAGTATCCTGATTTTTCCAACTATATTCCAGATTACAGTATTTGAGATTTTGCTCCATTTCTTCTAGACACATTTGCCATCCTGAATTCTATTCTTAAATGATTCAGAAAATTTTCCTTAGATGCTATGATAAATATATAGGACAGAAAAGATACAATTCCTGGTGTTTTTGTTTAGCTGTGAGCTGAAATAAATTATCTCTTCCTTGAATTGCTTTGTCAGGTGTTTTGTAATAGCAACAAGAAAAGAAGCTATGATAATAAGTAATTTAGGTATTTATCCTTACTAATGTATTCCTGGGTTTTGTCATTATTATTATTATTATTATTATTATTATTATTATTATTATTCTTTGTTTGCCCAGGTTGGCTTTACACTATCTATTTATACAAAGATAAATTTAAACTCATTCTCCTGAATGCTGATATTACACTAATGTGTCACTCTGTCTAGCTAAGACTCACCATTTGGAAAAATGTAATTTATTAAAAACTATACCTATTAACCTATATCTATCTAAATTTAAATTATACTTTGTCCATTTCATACTTCTTATAGTACTATCTGGATCTCTCCTGTTGTTTGATTCTTTCTCCTTTGCTTACTCACAGGTCTTGCCTCTCTATGAGTACCATAGATAGTGTCTTTTATAACTATATTTCCGTTCTTTTTATCACTGCCTGCCATGCTTTCTCAAATACAACAAACCCCTGACATTCCAAAACTTTCAGGTCACTATCCTCCATGTATCCCTCTGGAAAGACAATATTTCACACAACTTGCATGTAAATGAGCAAGAGAAGAAAAAAAAAAGACAAATTCATCAACCTCCTGAGAGCTGGCAGAATGCTGTTGTGGATTTTAATACTGAAATAAAGATAAATAAAATAAGAGTTGGCAGAATGCTGCTGTAGAGTTTAGTACTGAGATAAAGATATATTAAATATGAAAAGAGTTTGCCCCACAATGGAACGAAAAATATGAAAATATGGAAACTCATCCACCTTAAAGAAAATATCACGTTCTCTTTCATAATGCTATAGCACATGGCTTTTGAGTATTAATTTTTCAATATTAGTGTTAATGTTCATATACTAGGCAATGCCATTTATATCTTGAAGTAATGAATAGATACGTATGCAAATAGAAGTGTGTGAAAGAAGCAAATAGCTACGAGCATTTATTAAGCAATTAATTGAATTACAAGCATCATAGAGGCATTAAATTATCATGCTGCAGTTACCACATTAATCTTATCATGACCCCACACAACTGAAAGTCATTTGTCTTGCTCCTGTAAAAGCATGACATGGAGGGCACTTGTAAAGTCTCATAATCAATGTGTTTCGAAGAAGCAGCAAGCTACCTGTTCAATGAAATCCATACAGATTGTACTTGGGTTGATTCATTCCTCTCTACTGGTCCTAAACCCAGCTTTGTTTTTCTACTTTGCATGCTTGATCCCTTATTTATTTAGAAATGCAGGTGCCTGTGTAATCATCTATTATAGATTTCTCTGCTAACCCTTAACCCTTAACCCTGTGACCTTCCAAGCCAATTTTATAACTGTTGACTTCTGTTGTCCATTCTGCTGAAGCCCCGGGGAGGCAAGCTGATATACTCTGCTGGCTGTTGTAATAATTCATAGCCTGTACATGATTACAGTAAGTCCTGTTTTCCATTGTTGAAAGATCAGTATTAATAAAATGCATAATATTATAGTAAATAATTAATATTAATACAATATATTAATAATTAAATAAGTAATAACTGATAAAGTTTATAATGCTTATGATTAATAATATATGTAAACAAATTAAATTAATTGCATTACACAAGTATATTTAAAATAAGCCAGGTTTCTCCACAATGCCACTCATTATGAGCAAAATTAAACTGTCTTTTGGTATAATAAACAAAGCACTAACACACCTAGAACTGATCACAGACCCTTTGGCCTGATCCTTCTGATAGCCACTGATACAGAGTTATTGGGCACTTTCAAGGGTAGTAAGGCTAATTGAACTTTATACTCTCCTTAATTTTGAATCAAGCTTGCTCTTAATTTTTTTCTCACGAGGAGTTGCTCTACTATTGAAAAATTCAGTATTATAGTGGTTAATGCTAATGACCAACCTTTTAGAATCTTGAAAGTGTCACCTGGAAAAGGAGTCACAAAGAGTCTGTCTGGATCAGGATGGCCCCTGGGTATAAGTGAGGAGAATTGTCTTTAATTGATGTGGGATGGTCCCTTGGCCAGAGATGTATAAAATAGAAAGAGTAAACTGAACATCAGCATTCACTGCTTTTGTGAATTTTTGCTATTTTGATAAAATATGACCAGCTTCTTCAGACTGTTGCTATGTTGACATCCTCACCATAAAATGTAAGCTAACATAGCCCTCTTCTCTCTTAAATGTCTCCAGCTCACGGGCATCCCTTCGCCCAGCTTCTCATTCCTATAGAATTGTCATTTTGGCCATGGGGTCTCTTCCTTTTTTGGCTCTCTCTTGACTCCATTGGAATCTCTCTCTTGGCTCTGTCTCCTATTTGACATCTCTCTCTTCTTCTCTTGCACCCCACAACCCCTTCTCATAATCTGGTTCAGTCTACTGGCCATATTCAGTTCACTACTTTCTTTCCCTGTTCCTGCATTCCTGCATTCTCTCTCTCTCTCTCTCTCTCTCTCTCTCTCTCTCTCTCTCTCTCTCTCTCTCTCTCTCCCTCCTCCCTCCCTCCCCCCCCCTCTCTCTCTCTCTCTCTCTCTCTCTCTCTCTCTCTGTGTGTGTGTTTGTGTGTGTATCTCTCATAATAAAATCCTCCTCAGCCTTAATCAATCAGGTCATGTCCTCAAAAGAGAATTGTATTATAGTAGAAGGAAGAGAAATAGGGACAAATAAAGATTGGGTAATCTTTTTCTCAGCACAGTTTATCATCTTTTTATCTCAAAGACTATTCCTGGCACAAAATAAGATGTTCCATTAATAATGTTTATTAAATTTATAAGGGAATGAATTATAACTGCACACTATCTGGTTAGCATTTTAATGTTCAAAACTGAAATAATAAGTATGTGGAAACTAGGACAGAGCATTGATCTCAGAACGGTGTGTCCCATAAGCAATAAGCACATATATATTTTATTCTAGCTCACTGTAGAGTTCCTTCTCTGTGTGACCTTTCCCCCTTTGCAAAGCATACTGGGAAATCTGAACAATAGATGAACTCTACAATGACACTTCAATTTTGAATTTGAAAGAATGGAGGAGTGACAGCTGATCAGAACATTAGACTAACAAACAATTATTTTAAAGTTCATTTGTTCTTGTTTTTGAAGATGAAGATATCACTGAGATTACATAAGACACTCAACTTTGACTAAGAATAATTAACATTTAAGAAAGGGACAAATCTGTTCATGGAAATCACCCCAAAGCATACAGAATCTGTTTCTAAAGTAATCAGTAGATGGGAAACATTGATGGAAACTTGAAACACTGAACTGAGAACGGGACCCCCGTTGAAGGAATCAGAGAATGAACTGGAAGAGCTTGAAGGGGCTTGAGACTCCATATGTACAACAATGCCAAGCAACCAGAGCTTCCAGGGACTAAGCCACTACCTAAAGACTATACATGGACTGACCCTGGACTCTGACCTCATAGGTAGCAATGAATATCCTAGTAAGAGCACCAGTGGAAGGAGAAGCCCTGGGTCCTGCTAAGACTGAACCCCCCAGTGAACTAGACTGTCAGGGGGAGGGCGGCAATGGGGGGAGGGTGGGGAGGGGAACACCCATAAGGAAGGGAGGGGGAGGGAAGGGGATGTTTGCCAAATGTACATAAGAAATACTCAAGTTAATAAAAAAAGATACAAAAAAAAAGAAAGTTGAACAATTAATATTAAAACTTGATTATAACAATGACTTTTTGTCCCCTAAATTACTGAAATTTTTAATTTCCTACTGTTTTAATTATTATTTTGCAGAAGCTCAATGGCTATCCTTGGGGGGAAAAATGGTATGTTTATGGTTCTGCTAGTCTTCATAGTCTGAAATAAGCTGCGAAAATCTTCATTCTTTAGTTTTATTAAGTTTGTATTTGATTAAAATGTATGATAATAATAAGTAGGGGTTCCTCCCTCTTTATTAGTTCTCAACAGTTGTCATAAAGGAGTCCTGATGATTTGTGAGCAAAAAAATAGATACCAAGGTTTTTCACAGCAATGGAGACTAGAAATTCAAGGTCAATGAGTTTCTAATTTGGATTCTCTAAAGGACTTTCTCTTTTGCTTGTATATGAAAAACATCATTTTCCTTCTTTGTCCTCTGCTGTCTTTCCTCTATGTGCATGCATTCTTCTGATCCTTTTGTTAGTTCAGAATTATTCTCATTAGAACACCAGTCAGAATAGATTAGGACCCATCCTAAAAGGCCCATTAAACCTAATAGCTTTCTAAAAAGTCTTATCTCCAAATACATTTATATTTTAAAGTACAGGGTTGAGTTAAGATATGAGTACACATAAAATGCATTTTATCTTTGAACTATTCTCAGTTCTAAGAAACTAGATCATGTTAAGATTGGGCCAAGTAGGTATCATCCAAGTAAATGTGATTGGTCACCTAACCATGTGGCCAAAATGCTTTTTACTATTATTAGTTACTTTTCTCATTTTGGTGAGAAATATTCAAACAAAGCAACTTAAGGAAAAAACAGCTTTATTCTTGTTTACTATTTGGAAACATAGAGTATCATGGTAGGAGAAGTCATGGTCTTAGGAAGGAAAAAAGAGCTGGTGATACTGGTTCACAGAGATGAGAGGGAGATAAAAGCTGTTACTCAGATTCCTTTCTTTTGCAACTAACCCATGGAAGAAGTATCCATGTACAATTATAATAGATATACCTTCCCCTATTAACCTCAACACAGGCACACATGCATGTTTCCTAGTTGATTCTAACCCAACCACACTATCACCTATCACAGTGATAGTGGCCAAAAATCACAATATACTTTTAAACCTATAATTTAAATTTTATGGGAACAGCAATTCTGCCTGTATAAGTCTAGTACTTCTTTTTCAGAGATCCTGTGATATAATGTCTAATACTTGTAGAATGTTACCTATCTAATAATTAGACTCTAGGAGTTATAGATACATCACCCATTTCCCCTCTGTAAATATTTTGTATGTAGATGCCACAATTGTGTTGATTTTAGAGGGTGAGGAAGAGGCATAGAGTTACACAATATGTTGCAGCAATAGAGGGTGGAGTTGGGATTGAAACACAAGACATCAGAATCCTAAATATAAACAACTTATCCATAATCAAAGTTCTTAGCAACTCCATCATTCTGTTACTCTCTGCCTGTGTATTCTTCAGGATGGTCATTGACTTCTTGGAGTTTCTAGTAAAGTACCCAGTGTAGAGTTACTGCAAACCAAGCTGGCTACTACAGAAGGGCACAAATTGAAATTAGCAGACATATTCAGAATACTCTAGGACCACTATACTAGTCATGACATTATCCATGAATATAAAACTGAACAAAGCTGAGACGCAGGAAAAGGTCATATTATTCTAACTCCTACACTCATGTATTTGTTAATTAACTAATATGATAATTCAATATTTATACACATTGTGCATGTTACTGCTAGAAATAACAAGGCAGCATAATTATACAAGGATCTCATTACTGGATTAAAATACAACAAAAAAGAAGCATTCATTTTATATTAAGGTAAATAGAAATAAAGCTATCAAGAAGGACCTCGTGAAACATGTGACACTTGCAGGGTATGATAGGTATTTCGGAAAGAATGGGAGATATATTCAACAGAGTCATGATCCACACTATCAGCTGTTAAGAATGTTCTCTGGATTGCAAGTCACTCAGGAAAGCATGGGTATGGGAGCCAGGATAGAAAGATACCAGGTAGGAGAACTAGAGTTGATTAGTACTGAGCTCAGAGCAGCTGTGTAGACTTAAGACATTATGATACAGGAAATAGATATTACAGTATGAAAGCAGGTACATCACAGTAAATCTATTCTTTAATCCAAGATAATGGCCATATTTGGAAAGCTATGAACATGTATGAGAACAGGCCCAAAAGGACCTATTAAGATGCTTCTGAAGGACTGAGGATGCAGAGAGTAGGGGTAAAGTGCCTGCCTAACATGCAGGCATCCCAGAGTTCTATTCCTAGGCTTTAAGAAAGCAAAAACTTTATATTAATATAGATGAGCAGTTAAGAGAAGACTTTAAAGTAAAGAAGAGTAAGGTGAAAACAGAGGCAAGGTTTTAAAGAACTTTGAGGTAATATTCATGGAAGTTGATAGCTTGCTTAGGAAGAAGTGTGGAGGAAAGCAGGTAGGCAGAAACATGGGAAAATTACTGTTTATGAATATCCACCATGAAAGGATAGCAACAATAAAGTTTAACTATATTTCTAGTAATTGGATTAAGAGAATGGATAGTCAGGTACAGGAGGATAGAATAGACCTTAATATTCACATGCACATATTATTAAGGAGAGTGGTTCTTGAGCCTTCTTAGATGTTGAAAGTAGTCAGTGTTATAGTTATTCATAGGATCATGTAAGTAGAAGGTGAAGAGCAAACAGAGGAGTGATCTGAGAATCAATCCATGTATTTTGGAAAGGTATGAGAGTGTGGGGTAATAGAAATGACCAGATATTATGTGAAGTAGGCAGGGAAGTTTGTGATAACACTAAAGATAAGAGAGATCTCCTTCAGGCTGAATGGTTAACAGGAGAAAAGACACTTAAATATATGGTAGCTTGCTGTCTCTTTTAGCCCTTGTGGGATCCAAAGGGTCCCTGGTGACCTTTCTATTCTGATATGGAAGCAATTCCCCCACAGTTCCACTCACTATAGGAGGATAAAATCTACACAACGGACATCTCTTTCTTGGTGGTCATAGGTGAAGAGCAATTAAAGTGGGACAGTTCTTTTTTTTTGAGAAAGATAAAATTGAAAGGAGAGTTTGTCTAATGTTCTTGGGGGATGTCTTCCTTTGCCCTGTGAATGAGGAAAATAATGTCTTTTTACATCTAATCTATAATGATTAATTACATGTGTGGAGAGGCATGCTTGCTTTTCATAGTGCCCTTAGTGCTAGAGTAAGCATGTGAAAGCCTCTACAAAGCCTCATGCACATTGACAGGAAGGCGAATGGACCACATGGGGTATGATCAATAAGTAGGGTCAAAAGAGCTTTGTTTAACCATTACATAAATATGAATAACACAATTGAAATATGAATAACCAACTTAAATAACAAATTTGTATGCACTTAATGTATAATGATGAAACATATTCAAATAGTCTGAGATTATATTTAATGGGCTTCGAATTAACAGAACTACTAAAGAGGGAATTGCACTCTAAACTTTGTGGCTTTTTTCTATATCGCTTGCACTACTAAACATATTTGTGTTTCTATCACAATCTTAAATCCAGTACTGTGTCTGAGAGGAATTAAAATCTAAAGAAAAGAATTAGAAGAGCTTACTTTTTTCAATCGCTATTTGAATATGGTTTTTCATAGCCAAGCTAGTGTGTATGTCCCCAGAAGGCTGATAACATATTTATCTTTAAACGTATTAGATCAAACATTTAGAGAATGAAAGTTGATAGATCCTAAATGCTGTCTGGTATTATCTAAAATGAACATAAATTGTGTGGACCTTCAAGTTTTCATGCATTGTACAGAGTGGCCTTCGGAAATTACTTCTGTACCAATAAAATGAAGCATTCAAGGATGATAGGTGTCCAGAGCATAAAAGTTAGAAGTGTTTACACCATGCATACAGCAGAAGATAAATTGGCAGGTCCTCCAAAATGCTGCAGTGCCAAAATCATATCTTTGACTTTTTTTCCATTTTACCTGAGCAAAAAGCAATGAGGTAACTGTGTTAGGTGAAGTTAAGTGCAGCAGCTCGTAACTTCAGAGACCAAGGCAAGAGGCACACTGGGAGACATTGATAGTTGTCAATAGAATTCTTAGGTCAAAAAGGATCAGAAGCTTGCTTTGCATTTCCTAGTTTTCTCCCTGTAATTCCAATCACTGGAAACCAGAGAGAGGAGGAAGTAGCCTTAGGGGGAGCCTTAATACTTTAAAAAGCCTGATGATATGCATCTCCAGAATTTAATTCTAAATTAATAGGCTTTATTTTTAAAACTGTTACACAGATAGACACTTATCATGGCTGTAATTCCATACCTCAGAAATTTCCTTTCGCTTTTCCCACTTAACCCTTCTCAGAGATGGAGATAATTATCCCTCTGGCCAAGACAAAGTTCTCCTCTTGCATATATTTTTCATATATTCCAACATTTATAACAGGCAAATTTTCTTTTTCAAATACAAATTCACAGGTCATTTAAATTTCAATCCACTTTCTAAATTGAAGCAAAACACATACACATGAAAAATTACAGGCAATATCATAGGCACTGCATTATCCTCTTCAGAAATATGTGTGCTTTTATTCTTTGTCATGTAATAATGACATGGGTTAAATATTATTTATCATTTTCTCTCATGAATCTATTGGTTGATTGAGTTCAGTGGGAGATCTTTATACAGAGGCTCTTAAGTAGTATGTTTTCTAGTGATGGTTGGGTATAGTGTGTGCATATGTGTGTATATATATATATATATATATATATATATATATATATATATAATTTCTCAATTAATGCAAGCTATACCTATGCTTGTCTAAGCTTTTATGACAGATGGACTCTCTTCAACATTGAATGTTTTGATTGTTAATTAGAGCTTCAACTTGCCAGGATCACCTAGGAGAGAGTTCTACTGGCAAGTTGGTGAGTGATTATCTAGATTAGGTTAACTAAAGTAGGAGAGCTACCTTAATCATGTAGGTGGCAGTATTCAATGGGCTAGGGACTAGACTCAATCCAAGAAGAAAGCTAGCCGTGTATCGCATTCATTTCACTCTGCATACTGAGTATGGATACAAACACAAAGAGAAAGCTAAAGGGGGCAGAGAGGCACACAGAATACCCACACAGAGACAAACACATCGACACACAGTGTCTTAAATAAGAACATACATGTATGTACACACACACATGCATGCACACACACACACGCACACACACACACACACACACATACCATGCTCATGTGCATGCACGCATATCCACACACATTATTAGGAATTAACTATTTGCATTTATGGAGGTTGTGAGGTCCTGAGGTCTGGTACCAACAGACAGGAAATATAGGGAGCTCATTTGTAGAACTAGTCCAAGTTCAAATGTTTAAGATACAAGAAGTCTGACAGAAAAACATCAGTTTAGGGAGCTGATGGGCATAGAAGTTAAGAGTAGCCAAAATTTAAGCTAAAATCAGAAAGGAAAAGACCAATATCCTAGACCAAAGCCATCAGATATGAGGTGTTCCCCCTTGCACTGGTCTTGGATAGCCTCTCTATCCAAGTGTTCAGCTTTTCAGCTGGTCTCATGAGGGTCACATACATTACACAGACCCACTTTTTCCCCATGTGTTTATTCTTCAACTGCTTACCAATGAATTGTGTTTTCCTGGAAATTGTCACAAAATTGCTATTAATTTGTGGGAGTGTGTATACGCATGTGTTTATGTGTTCATATTCACATGTATGGGACTATAAAAATAGTTACAGTATAACATCTATGAGGAGGAAGATTGAGTGCCACATTGCAGGAGCCATGCATGTTCTTTCTATAAAACAGGGTCTTTCCCTAAAAGCTGAAGTTCACTGATTGAAATGAGCTAAATGGGCAGTGAGCCCATGGATCCTGGTACCCTGCCTCAGCAAAAATCGAGTCTCTTTAAAGTAGTTGCTGGCAAGCAAACTCATACTTCCCTGACAAACACTTTACCAACAGAGTAATTTCCCCAGCCCAGGTTTTCTGTCTGTCTCCAATTATCAGCTCCTTCTTAATTCCCCCTTGGTTCCAAGGAACCACTTCCTTCTTGGAATACTTACAAGTGGGTTTTCCTTGTATTATTTGATTCTGGGTGTATTTTCATATCAACATCTCTTCTCTTTTTTAATGCTACTAAATTTTACTGTTCTGGAAAGCATCTGTCTCTATATTAGACTTCTCATTCATTTAACTATTATGTGTTATTGCCAAGTTAGGGAATCCTGTGTAACCTTATCTGTCCCGGAACTTACTATATAAACCTTGAACTCATAGAAATCCACCTCTCCCAGCCTTCTGAGTATTGGGTTTCAAGGCATGCTCCAATAGTTAGCTACATTTCTTATACTTATCATTTTTCTTTCCATCAAAATTGTTCAAAATTTCAAACTTGTCACTAGACGTCATTTTTACCCAGATTTTCAAGCTTGACATATCCTTGGATTATTATTAATTTTGCTCTTAAACTTGCTATTGTTTTTCCTCCACATAATTCTCCATTTAAAAAACATGCACCAACAATCTAGATGTGAATTAGAAGCCTGTCTGGCTTCTAAATCCTAATTCAAAACACCTGTTTCTCTCTGACCACCATTCTAAGGGATTCAAACAGGATGCCTCCAACCTCGAACTTTGTATGTGACCACCTGACCCAAGCTAAACCATTGAAATTATCTAGTAATTTATATAAAACATTTGGAAAAGATACCCCTTTTATTGAGTGTTCAGTCCCCAGATAATATAATTTTGGAAGTCCTGGGAGACATCTTCATGACTACATATATAGAGCCTGTCTGAAGTTGAAGCCCTTAAGAGGAAAGCAAATCTGAAAAATGATAAGAGACAAGATTGCTTAGATTCAAATATATGAGCCAATACATTTTGATTTTGTTATGTGAGTATGAGTTGGCTTTCTATCACTTGTGATCTGTGGAGTCCTGATTGATGCTTCTGCTGTTACTTTTGATTGCTGTTTTCTGATCCAATCCCTGTTGATTCCACCCATATAAACTCTCTTCTGTGTATCATTACATCTACCACCTAACTCAAAACTTCATCATCTGTCATCTGCAGTAAAGCAAGAGCCACTCACTTACACAGTTTAGTTTCCCAGTCAAAATCAATATTCACTGTTGCTAGGGCTATCTTTCTAAATTATAGTTTTGATTTTGTCAAACTCCTCTGCTTGTTATAATTTGAGGACATTCAAAGTCGTTCTGTACTGCCTGTAAGGATATCTTTCAACCCACTATTTTTTATTGGATATTTTATTTTTTTTACATTTCAAATGTTATTCCCTTTTCCAGTTTCCCCTCTGAAAATCCCTATCCCATTCTCCCTCCCCCTGCTTCTATGAGGGTTCTTACCCACCACATACTTCTGCCTCCTCAATCTGGTATTCCCATACACTGGGACATTGAGCCTACCCAGGACCAAGGCCTCTTCTCCTCATTGCTGTCTTACAAGGTCCTCTACCACCAACCAAAGAGTAAACATGAAGGATTCCATGACTCCAACCCACTATTTTTTTTTTAATTGAGCAGAGGCAGTACTTAAGACCACTGAATCTGGAACCAGATTTCCAAATATAAATTCAAAATCCATTCACATTTACATTCTTAGGCACATAAATGGATCATACTTCTTTCCTTTACTTTAATTTCCCCACCTATAGAATCTGCATTACAATATCACTTGCTTCAAAAGTGCACTATGATAAAATAATCAATGTGAGCAAGGTACAGTGATAGATGCTTGTTTAAAAGAAAACAAAACTCGGGGTCTTGATTCAGCATGGTCTGTGTTATCATGGTGACTATGATGTAATGTGGAGGTCCCCATTTGAGGCTCACTGCAGGAGAATTTAACAGAGAGAAAATAATACTTGTCTCTGATCTTCATCATTATTACTAGTTCTGTGCCACTGAAAATAATTATTTTTAATGTATACCTGTGTCAGACTTATTGTTATATTGTCTTCCAAGTCATCATGATTACATGAGGTAGATGTATGATTCCAACTGCAGTATTTCACAGCACCTAACACAGGCCCTTGAGAGAAAGTAGACATTAAGCATTTATTTTGTGGTTACTGTAGATGACTGCCTCATACCTGTATCAAGACATAGTGCTGGAAGGATGCAAGTAGAATGTGCCACACTAATGTTACAAACAGAGCATGAAGAAGAAAGCATACCACATCAGAAAGTGTAAGAGACTAAAGAGATCTTAGTTGACAGAATAATTAAAGCAATCAGACCCAACTCAGAGCAGCAGCTGTAAAGAAGGAAAGACAGCACTGACCAGAAATAAAGGAAAATTAAGTCAAGCATGCTTTCACAGAAATGACCAACTTTATAGTAAATGCAATTAATATAAGAGAGGCAAAAAGGCAGTAACTGACAATGAGCATTGATTAGTGAGTAGAATCCAGCCATCTGGAAAGTTTTCAAGGAAAATTACCCTGTCAAAAATACACGTGAAGCCTGAAAAGATAAAGTGTCTGTTGGGGAACATAAAAGGTTCCCAAACCATGGTTATAGTCAAGAGGGACTCCTGAGGTGACTATGATTAATTAGCATAAAATATACGTATGAAAATAATAAAGGTAATTATTTAATAACATTTATATAGGTTAATAAAACACACTGATCCTGGAATTTCTATACATACTTATCAATTTCTCTTTAGTTTTATTTGTTTATACATGGGGTGGTTTTTTGTGTGTTTTTGAGAGAAAATTCTATATTTATGGTGTTTCATTATAGTATCAAACTCATCTCCACTTGTCTCAGCTTCTTGAATGCTAGCAGTACAGATGTGAAATATTATGGGTGTCTTCCTCCCGTCTGGATACTGGATCCGTTGTATCGGTTCTACAAGGAGATTCTAAAGGTAACTTTCTGACTAGGAGTACAGGAGAGAAAAATTACAGAGAGACAAAAGAACTAAGATGCTAAAATTAGAAGAAAGAACGGAATTTAGAAATGAATTTAAATTCAATGATTTTTGTACATTAGTTTTAATAAAGTACTGATCAGTATGTAATGATAGTCTTGTTGGATTTTTAAGGTTATTAAAGCATTGATGGAGAGACTCATGTTAAAATCGTTATTGATTTTATTGTTGAAGTTTGCAAGTTATACTAGACAATAATTATACTAGACATAAATATATGCAATTAATTGTAACAATACCCTGATAATTATTAGAAAATAGAAAAAGTGAACTTGGGATAAAAGCATATTGATGTGTAGTAATAATTTTTGGCATTGCACAGAGACCACCCCAGGATCATGGATCTATCACATACTGGAAGACATATTTTCAATGATACCTGATATTTGTTGGTGATGGTTTTTAAATGAATTACAAAGGATGACATTACTACTATCTAGATGTCTCTTTATTGAAAGCATATGGAAAAGAAAAAGTACCTTAAAATTTGTAAGAAGTCAAATTTGTATCCATAATCCTTGAAAAGAAAATTCTTACGTAAAATTAAACATGAAGGAATAGTCAGAATCTCTAAAGTGAATTTGGCCATGACTTAGTTAATTTGTGAGGGAGATTGCACTTCTGACCTCATTTAAACTTAACTATCTCTTTAAAGACTAAACCTCCACATACAGTTACATTGTAAGGTACTATTGGTTAGTGTTCTAATATATAAATTTAAGGTGAAGACCACACTTGATAATGAAATAAAGGTTATTATTGATGAAAGGTTCCTACTTTACAATGCAACAGGATATAAAATAGTGCAAAATACAATTACATGCATTATTTTAAAGGGTAATCTCTAATTGTTTAGTTACACTTTCTCATAATAGTCTCCTAGAGACAAAAATGCAAATATCATGTATTAACCTTGAGGTGAGTTGAAATCAAGATATACTTTGGAATTTGTTTGCCAACATGAATCCACATGAACTTCAATATTGTTGCCTATATTATGAGATGAGGAACCATTTCTAAAACAAGGGAAACATAGATTAGTAGCATCTGGGCTGTAGTCAATGCAGCTCTGAGGTTGAAATGGGGTCTCATTCTATAACCTAGACATGTTTCCAACCCCAGTCCTCTTTCCACAGTCTCCTGAGTATGGGGTCATAGGTATTGTGGTGGTGTGAATATGCTTAGGCCAGGGAGTGGCATTATTAGGAGGTGTGGCCTTGTAGGAATAAGTGTGCCCTTGTTGGAGGAAGTGTGTCACTGTTGGATTGGACTTTGCATCCCTCCTCCTACCTGCCTAGTAGAGAAATGTATTCTCCTGTTTGCCTTTGGAACAAGTTGTAGAACTCTCAAGTCCTCCAGTACTACACCTGCCTGAATGCTACCATGCTTTCTTCTGTGATGATAATCAACTGTACATCAGAACCAGCAAGCCAGCCCAAATTATTTGTTGCCTTTTTTAAGAATTGTCTTGGTCATGGTGTCTATCTATAGCAACAGAAATACAAACTATGATAGAAATTGGTACCAGGAGTAGGATATTGCTGTGACAGGCCCTACCATGCTTTTGTTTGAAAGAATGTAAATTTTACAATTTTGGATTTGAAAAGTAGTTGAATGCTTTCAGTGTGGTATAATGAACTATGCTAGCAGAAATATGGAAGACATTATGGCTGAGAGTGATTTGGAATGTAGAAGCCTGACTCTAGAAGTTTCAGAGGTGAATGATTTTAGTATGTGGCCAAAAGACTGTCTGTATGATATTTTGGTGAAAGAAGTACGTGCTTTTTGCCCTTGTCTGAAAGGTTTGCTTGAGGTTAAGGTGGAGAAAGTCAAGTTAATTGCTTTGAAGAAAACAGGTGTATACCATTAAATAGGAAGAAGAAGCTGCCTTAGATAACCCACAATATTAGAGATGGCAGAGCTGTAATACAGCTGCTGAGGAAAGCTGCTACCCAAGCTAAAATAGGCCAAGAGAAAGTTTGTTGCAGTGAACAAAGATGAAAGAATTTAAAGCTTTGAAGAATGCTTTTAAATCAGACATGGAAATGAGATGCAGAGTTTGAAATTTGCCCAGCTGGCCTTTGGTGTTGCGTTAGTCCAGTATTTCCTCACTATGATATTTCACAATGGTAATTTATATCCTGTGATGTTGGCGGTCTGCAATCTGCTTTCTTTATTTTTATTTTATAGGGGATTACAGTTAAGTGATTGGATGAATCTCAAATGAGTCTCTGATCTTTGGACTTTTAAATATTGTTGAGATTTGATAGACTATGGGATTTTTTTAAGTTGGACTAAATGTATTTTTCATTATGCTATGGCTAAGTATGGAGTCCATAGATTCCTATGTTGGAACAAACGTTTGGAGGTCAGAGAGTAGAATATGGTAATTTGGAGAAGCTTAGAGAGTAGTATTATAAGGCAGTATGGCTTTGTTTGAGGAAGTGTGTCACTAAAGCATTGGCTTTTGAGACACTCATCCTAACTTCTTAGCAGACAGTCTTTTCCTGATTGCCTTTGGAACAAGATGTAGAACTTCCAGTTCCTCCAATGCCATGCCTGTGTGGAAACTCCCATGCTTCCTAAAAGATGAAGTATATTGAATCTCAGAACTAGTAAGCCAGATCAAGTTAATGGAGTGCTTTATAAAAGTTGTCTTGGTCCTGGTATCGCTTTACAGCAATTGAAACTGTAACTAAAACAGGTAGACAGCATCAACTATCAGGACCTTCACTTCAGGTTCATAATGTCTCCTTGGACAGAGATTGAAGTCATGTGCTTCACTATTAAAATATTTTCATTGCCTACTTATAAATAAAAGAGCAACAACTTTCCTTACCTCATCTGATGGGACCTAGCTAAATTCATTAGCTATATTCATCAAAATTATGTGGACATAAAATTCTAATCTTGGAATTAACATCTTCTGGAATGTGATAACTTAGTTTTCAGGGTTTGTTACTACATTATTAACTGGGCTTAAAAAATAAAAGGAACCTAAGGTCCATCAATAAGTGACAAGTTAGACAAGTTAAATATCTATATTAAGCCTACATTTTGTTGTTCTTTATACTTAATGGAAAGAAAATAATAATAATAATAATAATAATAATAATAATAATAATAATAATAATCATTAGTAGACAGAATTATTCATTTTTTATTGTTTAGTGAGAATAAAGGTAAATTTACGTATTTAAAAAATCTAAAAGTGTGGCATGATAGGAAGAATATTATGGGGATATGTGACGACAACAGAGGTCCTCACACCGGAGTAAAGCTCCTCACCAGTTAGAATTCCACTTCAGCTCACATTTACTATAATGAACATAGAGAGAGAGGGATGATGTTGCTGTCATTATCAGCGTTAAAGTAGCAGGAGCTTAGGATAAGTCCTGAGAGTATATGACCTTGATATGACCTTGGGTTGGGGCCTCATTCCTTTTCCCTAGACATTGCCTGAGAATCTCAAACAAAATTACAAATTTGTTTAAAGTAAGTACAACCTACCTCCTAGTGTCTGTGTGTTCTTCTCAACCCTAGCATTGGTGTGCTGACTTTAGAACCTCTCAGTCATCTCATAAGATCCCACAGTATCACATGTAAGTATTCAAAGCTCCTAAAGTCCTATAGATAGGATTATTGTAAAAATATGAAGTATAACTCCTGCTTAGAAAGGTATACCTGCTCTTGGTGTTTTCCATTCCTTCTATAACACGAGTTACTTCTCTTAACCCTATTGCTTAAAATTTATATTCAAAATTATATGAGTCCCACTCTAGTCCTGATGTTATTTCTGTGTCAAAGGTACAAATTCCATTTGGGATCCCTGACAGATTAGGGGAAGTCCCAGGTTACTTCTGGTGACAGATAAAATCTGTATTTCTTATTCTGTCTTCTGTGACCAGAAACAAAGGAGCCAATAGAGATACTATATGTTGAAGCATTAAAGAAAATGAGGGTTGGAGGCAGAATTCCTTTAAAAATAATTTGAAAACACATTTCATACATTATTAGAAAAAGGGACACTTTTCAAAGAAAGTGATTTTGCCTCATATAAAAAGCTCTTTATACTTGGATTCTTCTAGATAGGTTAATGTATTTGGGACAGAAAACATGTTTTATATAGGAGGAGCAGCTTTACATTTCTAAAAATTCTATGGCCTTGGGTGGTCTACTTTTGACTTGAAATTTAATGTGTGATTATGATCATTTATGCATAGAGATAATGTAGAGACAAAAAAATCTGTGTTTATTGTTGATATCCCATGGCATTAAAATTCAGTTATCAAGACTTTCATCATTTAAACCACTTATAATTACAATTTCATGGCATGAATTCCACAAAGAGTGCCAGGAACCCATCACTACTGTCTGGTACCAATGTTTTCCTCACGTCAAAGATATTTTTTCCTCAAAATCAACTTTATTGCTTTTCTCCACATTCAAAGAGTTAAAAGAACTAAATAGCACTTGTCTTAATGTTCTTACATGTGAAGTTGGCAACAGCATTAAATGACCTTAAGGATACTGAATCAATATATATAGTGCAGAACATTGTTTAGCCCTTTCACTCAATATCATTACCAATATTTACTATGTGTCAATGTCTGGAACAATTATCCAAGTGTATGCAAGCACACACAGCCTTATAATCCCTTTCTTATGGAACAGGAAGCAGGAGGACCAGGAGGTCAAATACAGCCTCTGTTCCACATCTAGTTTAAATCCAGTCTGAGGTCAGAAAATTCCTCTCAAAAGGCAATACAAAACAAAGAATTGAATTCAAATGCCTCTAATTTGGAATTTGTGAAGTCCTTTCAGACTAAACTGACTGAATTAAAACAAAAACTTCTTTAATTTATTAATGTTTACATAAAATGGAGGGCAGCTAATTCGAATGTAGAAGGCCTGCTACTTGGCAAAGATTTGAAGCATACTTCATCTTTCTGTGTCTAGTCAAATTTTCATAATAAACATGCAATTCAAACATTCTCAAAACATTTTTTAAAGAAGAGGAATCAGACTTTCAAACCACTCAGCAATTTGTCATGTTTAGGGGAGTACAAGATTTTTATCTTAAGGAGCATTAAATAACAGGAATTCTAGGAGGAAAAAAGGAGTGAAAACACTGTATTTCTTGCTTTAGAAAGTTACAATTTATGTTTTAATGATGAAACAAAGCTTGGATGTTTATAACCTGAATTTAAGAACTTGTTTTTTTTACAACAAGTAACAGTCAGTACTTGATATTATGAATTGACTATAAAGTAATATGTATTTGTTATTAACAGTAAATAACCAGGAATTTTAGAATTTTTTAGTATATTTCCTTCACTAGGAACTATCTACTATTAATCCCAATAATAGCAATAAATAGAAATCCATTACCATGAATTCACAGAAAACTACAACATTCAGTTGAGTGAATTTATTGAATTCCAAGAACCTCAGTTCTCTTAGATCATATTAAAGTTCTTCTCAGTTCTAGAGAGCTGGATGAACTAAACCTCACTTAGAGAAGGTGAAACTGTTAGAAAACAACTTATTTATATATTTTGTAGTCAATCTATCAATTTCCTTGAATTTTAAGGAGTCACAAAAATATTGCACATATATTGTGATGATCTGTGAACCCATTTATATTTCTCAAGCCACAACTCTCATAAAATACAAACAATTATTAGCTTAGATTATATGTCCTCCTCTTTAAGAAAATCACATTAAATTTCAATGACAAATAACTTGGTATGAGTAAAAACATATCTTTGCTACAGAATGTAAGTGGTGGATTTTTAATTCTTATACTACATAATTTTTACAAAAAGGTGATTCATATACTACTAAGAAAAAATATAGAGAGTTTTCAATAAGTACTTAATTAAACATTTATAAAACAGGTGGTTTAGATTGATGTATCAGAGGATAAGAGCACTTACTGATCTAGGAGAGGACCCAAGTATTCCCCCAACTTCTGAAACCCTGTATACTTATCAGTTGGCTCACAAAAACTTCTGGATCTAAGTCTGAGGTATCAGATGACTCAGAAATCACCTACTCTCATAGATTCCTTCTCCCAACAAATATTTAAGTGTATACATAATTTACATATTAAAATATATTTTAAAAGATAAGGTTACAGAAAATAATGTATGTAGGCAGAGACTGCCCTTTGGAGACAATGACTTTGAACTGCATAGCTGAAGCTGGAGAATATACTCTAGGAACCTTCATCCTAAGCTCCCCACTTAACAGTTGTCTGTGTTTATGTTACATAAATGTTAGGAAGGTGAATGCCAGGGCTGGAGAGGTTGCTCAGCCCTTGTCCTTGGTTCAGTTTCCAGAAACCACATGTTGGCTCACAGCCATCTGTAACTCCAGTTCTAGGGACTCTGTGCTGTAATCTAGATTCTCAGGCACCAAGAATGCTTGTGGTCTACAGACACATACACACACACACACACACACACACACTCACCGAGGGGGAGAGAGAGAGGGAGAGAGAGAGAGAGAGAGAGAGAGAGAGAGAGAGAGAGAGAGAGAGAGAGAGAGAGAGAATATAAAGAACAAAACCTAAAGAAAAAAGAATTTAAAAAGAATTGAAAATATATTAATTTAAATGTGAGAGGATATAAGCACATGGTGAATGTTGAATACAAGCAATTCTAAACAGCTTCATCACACACAATAGGGAAGTAATAGCTAGCCAGTAGTTTGGAAGTCAGGATCTTTCCCTATCTTTCTAAGTATTCTATGCTTATCAATATTAACTGGATGCTCTGAGTGTGTAGTGATTTTAATATATACTATTAGAAGGTGTGGCCTTATTTGTATAAATGTGGCCTTAGAGGAAGTATGTCACCCTGTGGGTAAGTTTTGAGAACCTCCATATTGTTGCCTAGAAGATAGCTTTCTAGCTGGCTTTGGATCAAGATGAAGAACTTTTAGCTCCTTCTCCAGTGTCTGTGAGATACTGCATTGTTCCCTGCTATCATGATAATGGACTAAACCTCTAAAACTGTAAGCCAGCTCCAATTATATGTCAAGGTTTCTCTTCACAGTAATGGAAACCTTAACTAAGACAAAAGTTTGTACCAGGAGTGGGATACACCAGTAATAGGGTTGATCATGCTTTTATTTGGAGAAATGTTGATTATTTTTTTGAAGGTGAGGCTTGTGATTTTTTTCTTTTATTGGACTTTTTATTTATATTTCAAATGTTGTCCCCATTCTGTGATTTCCCCTCTAGAAATCTGCTATCTCCTTCTGGTTCTATAGGGGAATGTTGATGTTTGTACTTTGTAAAGCAACGGAATAACTTTAAGCAAGGATTAAGAGGTCATAATAATAGAAACATAGAAAATGATGGTGTGAGTGATTTTAACTGTGGAGGCCAGATGGCTCAAGGAGAACTTCAAGAAGAATTTTAATCTGTGGCCTATTTTCTTATATTAAGGTGAAGAATGTGACTGCTTTTCACCCTTGTCCAAAGACTATGCCTGAGACAAAGGTCAAAAGATTTTGATTAATTCCACTGACAAAGGAAGTCTCTGAAAAAAAAAAAAAAAAAGGATAGATTTTGTCCTCTAATTTACTCTTATGAAGAGCATTTTGGTCAAGTATAGCAAGCTTAGAAAGGAAAAATACAAAATATATGGTTCAAAGGGTAAAGGTGCATTGTGTTCAAAGAAATAAACAGATGAAGGGAATGGGGACTTCAGGGCAAGATCTGACCCGACTAAACTTATTGTCTGCGTGTTTGTAGTTGAACTGTAGAGAGTTACATTACTATGGCCTGGTTATTGCTTTCATTTGGACATGACAAGATATGATTGAGTATCAGATTGACATGGGATAACACAAGCTTTGATCTGGATCTTGAAGCATAGTCACTGAAAAGTTTAGATGCAGTTATGGTAGTAAAAACCTTTAATCCCAGGACACAGAGACAAGCAGATCTCTGAGTTCAGGGCCATCCTGGGACAGACCAAATTCCAGGTAAAGAAAAGCTTAAATCCAGACCTGGTAGTATGTGCCTTTAATTTCAGCATTCAGGAGACAGAGCCATGCAGATCTGTGAGTTCAAAGTCAATCTACAGAGAAAGTTCCAGGACAGCCAAACTTGGGCAGGAAAAAACTTGTAAAACAGAAAGGTGACGATGATGTAATAGAATAAGGTGAGGGATGTTGCAGCCCCAGCAAGCAGCAGAACAGTGGTTTGGCCATGTGACTCTGGCTTTAGAGTGAAGAGTAGAAGGGACTACTTGGACTATGAAAATTGCTTAGCTGAAGGAAAGAAATTGGTGGTGATTAAAAATAGACTGGCATCACTGAGGTGAAATCTTCTGGAAAGTTTTGGGGTTTTTTTGTTTTTTGTTTTTTTGTTTTTTTTGTTTTTTTTTTTTTTTTTTTTTTTTTGTTTTTTTTTTTTTTTTGTTTTGTTTTTTTTTTTTGAGAACACAAAGAAACTATGTTCTAGAGATAACCCAGGTTGTATCTCATATTGCAGCTGGATTTGATAATGTGTAAAAGTTACCCAGTTGGTACTGGTGCTAAAGGCAGGAATAGATAATGGAGAACTGGTGAAAGTTGGCACTGTATAAGACCAGAAAAGGCCACTGGTTCAACCTCAGTTGCAGTAACAACCCAGAAGTGAAGGGCACATGCAAAGTTTTAGAGTTTGACACCTCAAAGACTGTCTATGAGAGGCTATTGGTGAAGCTAGATACACTGGAAGAATACAAGTGAATTGGAGATGCCAGTGTCATGGGATAACCTCTAAGAACAGCAACATCAGTGGAGTGAAGCCAAACAGAGCCTAGAGTACTACAGAGAACAGAGCTGGAAAAGTGACCCAAACCCTTTGAATGAGGCCAGAAAATCATGTGTGGATCCCAGACATTGGAACAAGAAGATGTAAAGTTGAAGATGCCTTGGGAACCCTAAGATGTTAGAGATGCCAAAGCCATGGTCTACACATTCTTCTTGTGGCATGTATACAATCTCTCTCTCTCTCTCTCTCTCTCTCTCTCTCTCTCTCTCTCTCTCTCACACACACACACACACACACACACACGCACACACACACTCACACACACATACACACATTATGTGCAAATATACAATAAAAATAACATTTAAAAATATGATAAATATAGTCAAATAATAGCAAGTTAACATCCTGAAATTTAAAAGAAAATCTTGAGGTTTTATAAGTAAAAACCATCTTTTGTCTGAAAACTAACTGTTCTAGATTGGGGTCAAACACCCAGTCTCCTATCTAATTATTTCTCCATATTTTGTCCCTTAAGTTTACTATTTAGTTTTTCATTATCTCATCCTTATTTATTATGACAAGATTTCTTCTTTTATTTATTTTTTTTGTTTTACCTGCCAATTTTTTTCTCCATCTTTATTAACTTGAGTATTTCTTATTTACATTTCAATTGTTATTCTCTTTCCCGGTTTCCGGGCCAACATCCCACTAACCTCTCCCCATCCCCTTCTATATGCGTGTTCCCCTCCCCATCCTCCCCCCATTACTGCCCTCCCCCCAACAATCAGGTTCACTGGGGGTTCAGTCTTGGCAGGACCAAGGGCTTCCCCTTCCACTGATGACCAGACTTCTAAAGGTAGAATTTGTTGTCACTTGAGGAGACAAAATTGTTGATAATTGTTTATAGATGTTTATTATAAATTAACATGGAAGTTATAAATTATACAATCAAACCTTTGGTTAAATTAAGTAGTATTTTTTATGAATCAATAAGAAAATTAATATTATTCTGTGTAATCATCTCTTGATTGTTAACTTTAACTTATTTTTGTTTTTATTTATTTTAGTTGTATTTACTTTTGTTGCATTTCCTCTTTTTGCCTGCTTATAGGTTTGTTTAAAAAAAAAAAAACAGCTAAAGTATTATCTTTTCTCCGTGTTATTTTTTCTTCACTTAAATTACACTTAAAAATTTTAGAGACTAGAGAGATTATGATGATTTTTCCATCATATAAAAATTGACTTTTATTTTTATTTCGTGTGTAGGGATGTTGCCCTGCATACTTGTCTGTATTACATGCCTGCACTTCTGCATGGAACCAGAAGGGGGCACTGAATTAGAGATGTTTAATAGCTGTCATGTGATTCCTTAGCATTGAATCCCTGTATCTGGAAGAGCAGTCCTTGCTCTTAATCACTGAGCCATCACTCCAATCCAATTCATCGTGTTATTAGGGGGTGGGGAGGTGAGGGTACACTGGCTGTCAGGATTGCATGGTACTGACTGGGACCCAGCATCATATTAAGACCCAAAACTAATGATCTTTGGCTTTATAATCATACTATTTTATACTATTAAACACTGATTTCTTTTCCTGTAGCTCTTTCTTACTAGCCTGGTGAGAGGCTCATTAACTCTTTGTGATGCAGCCATAAAAGAAAATGAAAATAATAAAATATTTTAAACAGGCAATATTCACAAACACCCACAAACACATTCTGGTCTGTCCCAACCACCTGTGTCATTAACTCCCCAAGTGTTCACGAATAATTACATACACATACATATACTTATACACATATGTATTTACACACATCCAGACAAACATTAATATACATATATACATTTGGTGGATGAGACTGAGCATCCAATGCCACACACATACATTTGTTGGATAGAGGGAGCAGAACCTGAGATTCTAACTGCATTTAATTAATTTGGTCTTCTTATACTTTCCAAATAAAATTTCTTTAGAAAATTAAATCATAGATAAAATATTACATAAAAGGTGAGTTATAAAAGATGTTGATAGTTAAATCCAAAGTACTGTTTCATTCTAAAAGCTCATTACACATTCAAAGCAACAGATTTAACATTGCCTTGCTTTAACATTGTGCACACCTGTGGGTTCATCGTTGGATCTGATCTAGAGTGAACGTTTTCTTTCTGTCAAAACAATTAAAACCATCTCTTAAAATTTTCCTCCTGAAATTATTTGAACCAAATCAGGAATTCTATATAATCTAAACAACATTAATTCATGAAAGTTTATCTTTATGCTGATCTTATGACATGATCTTATGCTGTTCTACAGGAAATTTGCCCAACTGGATGGTGGGAGGATGCCCAGAACCATGAGACTATGTTATAGTGACAGGACAAGGCATATCAGCTGCAAGAAGCAAGCGTGTGATGAGGTCTCTTGGGACCTTGCCTCTCATAGCTCACCGATTGCAGACCATGCAAAAATGGTGGGCCATATCCAGGAAAGCCATCTGTTAGCCTTAGCCTTTTTTCTATGGCTCCTGACAATGTTAAGATACTAACTTAAAGAACAACTTTGCAGAGCCCAAGGTATGCAAGGGTTCCCTATAAGGTTTTCCTTTGTTTTATGATTTTATTTACAGAGACTTAATTTTGTTGAGGAGAATTATTTGTACACATTGTATGATTAGCTATGAGCAAGAACCTCCATACAAAACACATCAGAAAAAGATACAAATGCCCTTCCTGGCAGCTGAATCACCTTGCCGCGTTCCTCATTTGGACAAACTGGTGTTCTTAGAGAACGTGTTCTATTCAGCACATATAATCTCTTCCTACTGTGGACACCTGGTTTCTATGGCAGTGATCCACGTGTAATTTTGTAGTTGTTGTTTTATGGTATAATGGCATAGAAGTTGGAAGACACTTATATTCGAAATTCTAATCAGGATAATTGTTAGTAAGTGCTGGGAAGGTGTTCAGTGGTGAACCATATGCTTACCATGCACAAGACTGTGCGCTAGTCCAATAAATACACTTTAAGCATGAGAAAAGTAGTAAATAAAAATGGGAAATGAGAAAATAATTTGTCAATGAATATTTTTAGTAAGCCTTGGCAATGGTGTTTTTAGTGTTTTCTGCTGTCAAGGTTATATACTTCCCCTTAAAATGTGTCAAATGTGAAGGAAGGTTGTATTTACACCTTAGGTATGTAGTACTCACCAAAGAACATGAAATATTAGACTGGCATATCTTGTTTAATATGAGTACTAAAAAGAGTCTTCAAAGAATTTCTAGGGTAAAATTGTCTTTTGAGTTTTAAGAAGAGAAAATACTTCCTTTTAATGTAGAATAATGCTGTTTATCTCTTAGAATTGAACTCTACATCAAAATGTTCTCCTTTCACAGCTCCTTTTAGTTCAGCATGATTGGCCTCAATTGCTGCTCATTCTTTAGTGTATGGAGGAGTCAATCAGGCACCTGTGGAAAATGCGAAAATGAAGCCCTTGAAGTTGAATTTGTGGCTTTGAGGGACAGGATACTTTTTGTCTGATTTCCTACTTTCTATTTTGTAGTACAGCATCTTACATTGAAAAGTACAGAATTAAGACACATGGAATATAAAATACTAGTCAGATACTTACATGGAATATAAAATACTAGTCAGATAAGTACTAGTCAAGTAAGTACTAGTCAGGTAAGATCACAAATGTTATTGAAACAACTGATATTAGTCTATTTGTGATGGTCCTACACGCCTGCTACTTATGCCAAAATACCAATGCCTGACCAAAAAACAGCAAAAAATGAACAAACAAAAAAAATCAATAAAACCTGTTACCCAATATCAGCCATAGAAATTTATGTGAGTTTACACAGAGGGTGAATAGACTTCTGCGTTAGAAACAAAACAAAACAAAACAAAAATCAAATATCAAAAATCAAAACAAACCAAAAGAACAAAACACAAAACACACAAAACAAAACAACAACAAAAGCCAAACCATGTGGACCACTGTGAAATAATAACCTTTAAAACTATACCTACTGTATGCACAATAAGAACAACACCTGATTCCTTTTATTTTAAAAATCAGTACCAAATAATGAGAGAGACAAAGCATAGACTAGACCTATCTCTCCAACAAATAATAGGTAACATCTAATTGAGTTGTTAGCTTAAGGGACTTCTTAGAAATCTCCCAACAATTCAGAATTGCCAAAGATATTAGTAGCTCTCCATGTTCTGATGGTAAAGTCCTGTGGCTGATGACACCACCTACATATCTCACTGAACATGGAACAGTTCGGCTGGTGGGTAACTAAGTCTTTATCCCTACTGACTAGTATGCATGGCACTTGAAGGTACCATTCTAACAGAGAAGAAAAGGAAATAAAAAACATGCAATGGACAATGGGACTTGCTGCAGGATATACCAATACAAGAGTGGCACAAAGTTACCAGAGTAATCAACAACAAGCTGGTTGGGTTTAAGGCCCACTCCATGATACGGAACCCATGCTTGACCCTGCGGGTATAGTGAAGAACCTAAGAGTAGGTAGACCATGGACCCAGGGAAATCAAATACTGTTGTCTAGTAAAGGACTATAGCAATAAAATGACTCCTAAAGACATTTTGTCTAAATTTGGTTTTGTCATGGAATATCTTGGTTTCTCTATGTTAATTGAGAGTTTTGCTGGATACAGTAGCCTGGTCTGGCATTTGTGTTCTCTCAGGGTCTTTATGACATCAGTCCAGGATCTTCTGGCTTTCACAGTCTCTGGTGAGAAATCTGGTGTAATTCTGATAGGTCTGCCTTTATATGTTACTTGACTTTTTCCCTTACTGCTTTTAATATTCTTCTTTGTTTTTTGCATTTGGTGTTTTGACTATTATGTGACAGGAGTAGTCTCTTTTCTGGTCCAACCTATTTGGAGTTCTGTAGGCTTCTTGTTTGTTATGGGCATCTCTTTCTTTAGGTTAGGGAAGTTTTCTTCTATGACTTTGTTGAAGATATTTAGTGGTCCTTTGATTTGTGAGTCTTCACTCTCTTCTATACCTATTATCCTTAGGTTTGATCTTCTCATTTTGTCCTGGGTTTGTTGTATGTTTTGGGCCAGTAGCTTTTTCCGTTTTACATTATCTTTGACAGTTGTGTCGATGAATTCTATGGAATCTTCTGCTCCTGAGATTCTCTCTTCTACTCTTGTATTCTGTTGGTAATGCTTGTATCTATGGTTCCTTGTCTCTTCCTTTGGTTTCCTATATCCAGGGTTGTCTCCCATTGTGCTTTCTTTATTGTTTCTATTTCCATTTTCAATTCCTTCACCTGTTTGGTTGTGTTTTCCTGTAATTCTTTCACAGATTTTTGTGTTTCCTCTCTAAGGGCTTCTACTTGTTTACTTGTGTTTTCCTGCATTTCCCTAAGGGAGTTCTTTGTCTTTCTTAAAGCCCTCCATCATCATGATCAAATGTGATTTTAAATCTTGATCTTGCTTTTCTGGGGTGCTTGGATATTCAGTGTTTGCTTTGGTGGGAGAATTGTGCTCTGATGATGCCATGTAATCTTGGTTTCTCTTGCTTGGGTTACTATGATTACCTCTCACCATCAGGTTGTCTCCGGTGTTACCTTGTTTAGCTATTTCTGACAGTGGCTTGACCTTCCTATAAGCCTGTGTGTCAGGAGTCCTGTAGACCTGTTTTCTTGTTTTCTTTCAGCCAGTTATGGGAACAGAGTGTTCTGCTCTCAGGCTTGTAGTCATTCCTGTCTACTGGCTTTCTGCTGTCCCCTACTTCTCCTAGGTCCCTGTGCACAGGGGGCCCAGTTGGTGATAGGCATTTTCCTCTAGAGTCAGAAATGTGGGCAGAGAGTAGTCTCCTCTGGTTTCCCAGGTGTGTCTGCCCCTCTGAAGGTCTAGCTCTCCCTCCCACGGGATTTGGATGCAGGGAGCTCTTTGACCAGGTCTGTTCAGATCTGGGCACAGTCTGGACTACAGGTCTCCTGCAGTTTGACTACTCCAATCTTCCTGTGCCCAGAGGCACTATAGAGTTTCCTCCTGGGCCAAGGATTGGGAAAAGGTGGGCAGAAGTGGCAGTCTTTCCTCCCCTGAAGTCTCACCCACACTTCTGGGTGATTAGCTCTCTCTCCCACAGGGGTTGGGATCAGGGAGCTGTGGGCCTGGGAGCAGGGAGTTTGGACTGATTTTCTAAGGAATGAGTAAAAGGAAATGTAGAGTTGCATAGTTGGGAAGGGGGAGATATGGGAAATAAAGGATGGCAAATAGATAAGATCATAGTTCCCCCAAAAAGTAAAAACCTCATATACTTCTGTTGCTTAGGCCATAGATGAATCTTGAGGATATTGTACTAAAATATGATCTCATATATTGAACCTAAGAATTCCATTCAAATCAAATATAGAAGTCTCTCTGTAATTTCAATGTCTAATTTATAATATTAGGGATATACTTATAGATAACACATTGCTTCATAGATTTTTCTTAAATAACTTGATTAGAGTTACTGTTGTCACAAGGGAAGTAAATTATTAACTTTTCATACACAATAAAAATCGCATAAAGTTTTTGGATATTTGACTGGAACCTACATTATACAAATTTATTTTTCCAAATTTATTTATGCTCTTCTTTCCACTAAACATAAGTGTATAAATACCCTAAAACCAAAAATGTCATATCCAGTTGAATGACAACTATAGTATTAGGGGATTTTTTGTGGTTTAATTTTTTTCTACTATCATTTACGTCTTAAAGAATGTTGATTCTGAAAATGTAAGTCTCTTTTCATTTTAGAAGAGAAAAGAAAACAGACAGCTTCTTTTTTAACAGCCACATACTTAGACTTTATTTGATTTCAGCTTCTCTGAAAAGCAAGATTAATAGTGCTAGAAGTCTAGTGAAACAGGAAGTATCTGCTGCTATCAAAATGTGTAAAATCCTTAGGGACATCCACTCCATATAAAACTGACTAATGGGATAAATTCACTATGTGTACCCCAACAGCATCTGAACTGAAGTCCACATTTCTCCAGCTCACTGGGAAACAACACAACTGTTGTACTTTGTCTTCCACATCATTGTTACTTAGGAATCTTTATCAGCATCCCTGAAGAAGATGTGATTTTAACCAATAGACAACACAAGGCACCTAACTTTGGAGGATAGAATTTCCCTCATAAAACTGTGGGGCTTGCCCCTCAAGGACCATATATTACCACTATAAATGTGTATTGCTTTTTACTTTTCTAGTATAATTGTTATTATCTTATTTTGCTTCTCTTCTCTATAAGATTCATGGGAATTATCATTGAATCTATTAAATTAGTAGACATATAGAGAGAGCTTATCAGAGCAGTGAAATCTATTGTGTCCGTCATTTCTTCCTAGTTTTGGAGGTCAATTTGATGTGCTAACTTGGCAGAACCAAAATATCACAAGATACAAGACTGTAGACATGCCTTAAAGGATTATATAAATGAAGTCAATTGAGGTGGGAAGACTCCATCTAGATACAAAATGGGACAGCTTCTGACCCAGCTTCCTAAAATTTTTGCTTTCTTGACATTCCCACCATGATGGACTATATTTTCCAGTTGTGAGCCATAGTAAACAACAGTTGTGTTGTTTCCCAGTAAGCTGGAGAAATGTGGACTTCAGTTCAGAAGCTATTGAGGTACAAATAATGGATATATCCCATTGGTCAGTTTACTTTCTTTCCCTTAGTTCTGTTTTGATCATACAATTATATAATAGCAACAAGACAAGAAACTAAGAGCTTCTAGCAAGTTCAAACATAAATTTGAGAAATAAGAAGCAACGACTTGAATTAGTAGTACAATTTATTCCTGACTCTTTATAAAAAATAACCTCATGGTAAAAGTATCACATGCTTTTTAGAGGTGAGTTTATAAATGAAGAGGAATGTATAAAAATGTATATTTTTACTTAGGATGAGATTGTTCATTGAGAATGATTTTATATAATTAGACTTGTAAAATTCTTAAAGTTTAAATTAACAGAGGCAGAAGGAACACCCATTCAGAGCCTGCCCCACATGTGGCCCATACATATACAGCCACCAAACTAGATAAGATGGATGAAGCAAAGAAGTGCAGGCTGACAGGAACTGGATGTAGATCTCTCCTGAGAGACACACCCAGAATACAGCTAATACAGAGGCGAATGCCAGCAGCAAACCACTGAACTGAGAATGAGACCCCCGTTGAAGGAATCAGAGAAAGGACTGGAAGAGCTTGAAGGGGCTTGAGACCCCATATGAACAACAATGGATTGACCCTGGGCTCCAACCTCATAGGTAGCAATGAATAGCCTAGTAAGAGCACCAGTGGAAGGGGAAGCCCTTGGCCCTGCCAAGACTGAACCCCCAGTGAACGTGATTGTTGAGGGGAGGGTGGTAATGGGGGGAGGATTGGGAGGGGAAACCCATATAGAAGGGGAGCGGGAGGGGTTAGGGGGATGTTGGCCTGGAAACTGGGAAGGGGAATAACAATCGAAATATAAATAAGAAATACTCAAGTTAATAAAGATTAAAAAAATACCATTATATAATTATAAAAAGATATGAATAAAAGATGAAGAAATATGGATATCTTAATAAGTAATCTACAAACTCATATACAAAGATTTCAACATCAATTAAGGTTCTTAGTTATTTCCTAATGAATGTTCAATATCTGTGCTTTTATGGGCCTTCAAGTTGACCTCGCCGTAAAGCCATTGCCACTCAAGCAGAGTACTAGAGTTCAATCCTTGAGACCCACATCATAGAAGGAATATATCAATGCCACACATGTACACACACACGCACACACACACACACACACATACACACATAATACAAACAATAATAAATTCAATTAAATTAAAACTGTAGCATTTGTATAATATAAATAACTAGCGAAAGAATGTGTTTTCCCAGGAGTGATATAGCTGGGTCCTCAGGTAGAATGATTTCCAATTTTCTGAGGAACTGCCAGACTGATGTCCCGAGTAGTTGTACCAGCTCATAATCCCAACAGCAATGGAGGAGTGTTCCCTTTTTTTCACATCCTTTTCAGCATCTGCTGTCACCTAACTTTTTTATCTTAGCCATTCTGACTTGTGTGAGGTGGAATCCTAGGGTTGTTTTGATTTGCAATTTCCTGATTACTAAGGATGTTGAACATTTTTTAAGTGCTTCTCAACCATTTGAGATCCATCAGTTGAGAATTCTCTGTTTAGCTCTGTACCTCATTTTTAATAGGGTTATTTGGTCCTCTGGAGTCTACTTCTTGAGTTCTTGAGTGTATACCCAAAAGATTCTCCAACATCTAACAAGGACACATGCTTTACTATGTTCATAGGAGCCTTCTTTATAAGAGCCACAAAGTGAAAAGAATCCAGATATCCCTCAAGAGAGGAATGGATACAGAAAATGTGGTATATTTACACAATGGAGTACTACTCAGCTATTAAAAACAATGACTTCATGAAATTCTTAGGCAAATGGAAGGAACTTGAAAATATCATCCTGAGTGATATAACCCAATCACAAAAGTACACACATAGTATGCATTCACTGATACATCAATATTAGCCAAAAAGGAGCTAGCTAGAATAACCATGATACAACACACAGACCATATGAAACCCAAGAAGAAAGGAGTTCACACCAAAGTGTGGATACTATAGTACTACTAAGTAAGGGGTAGAGAATAATCTCTGGGAAGTAGAGGGAGATAGGAATCTGGGAGGGAGAAAGGAGGGGGAGGGGAAGAGAGGGGCCAGTTCAGACATGGGAAGAAATGGGGAAGAAGTATAGAGGGTCAGGAATTTGAAAGTAGGGTGTGTAGCTGTGGGGGAGGAGGAACTGGGGGTAGTCACTAGACAGTCCCAGATGCTAAGGACCCAAGAGGTTCCCAAGACCCCACAGGGAGGACTTAGGCAAAATACCCCAAAAAGCAGAGATAGAACCTGTAGAGACCAAATCCAGTAGATAGGCACGGCCCCCAGTTGAGGGATGGGGCCACCCACCCATCTCAAAATTATTAATCCAGAATTCTTCCTGTCAAAAGTAAATGCAGGGGCGAAGAGCAGAACAGAAACTGAAGGAAAGGCCATCGAGAGGCTGCCCTACCAAGGGATCCATCTCATCTACTGACACCAAACCTAGATATTATTGCTCATGCCAAAAAGTGCTTAATGACAGGAGCCTGGTATAGCTGTCCCATGAGAGGTTACATCAGAGCAGGAACAATACAGATGTGGATGTACACAGCTAAATATTGGACTCAATGTGGGGACTCCGATGGTGAAGTTAGGGCAAGGACTGTAGAGCTGAAGAATTTTGCAACCTCAACACTATCAACCAACCAGGCCCTGCAAAATTCCTAGGGACTAAACCACCAACCAAAGAGTACTTGGGGATACCCATGGCTCCAGCTGGATATGTAGCAGAGGATTACCTTACCTGGCATTACTGGGAGGGGAGCCCCTTGGTCTTCTGGAGGCTTGATGACCCAGGATAGCAGAATTCTAGACCGCTAGGGCAGGAGTGGGTGGGTGTGTGGGAGAGCACCCTTATAAAGGCAGTGCAGAGGTAGGAGGGGATAGGGAACTTGTGAAGGGGAAACTGGGCAGGGGGAATAACATTTTAAATGTAAATAAATAAAATAACCATGAAAAAAAGAAAATATTGTTATGGGAGGAAATGAATGAGCTTTCTTCTTAAGTAGTTCATCATCACACTTTATTAGATTTCTTTCATTTAATCGAAGAACAAAGACCCAATATACCAATTTTTGATAACCTAAACCAACACTATAGATTTAAACATTTGTCAGAACTAATGAAGTTGCCAGCTTTCCATCACAACTAGAAGACATCCTTAATTTACATTAAACAAAAAATGAATTATCATGAAGCTCTCTTTTCTCTCATTATTAAATACTGAAAAACTATTTCTGCAGGAGATTGGTTTGGTAATTTTGACTCCAGAACAGTCTGTCACTACTTGACTACATTTCAACCGGATGGCAGCAGATCTTTCCCTGGGTATGGCAACTGTATTATTTTGGCACTACTTAGTTACAAGGTTTACCTTGAACTATATTTTTTCTTTTAGAGAGCAAAACACATACAGAAATCACAACATTAGGGTCAAATAGTAAGAAGCACAATTTTAATTAACAGAAACATGTTATTAAAAATTTCAAGTAAATTCTACTTCTAGTATAACTATACCTATAGAAAGTACTCGTAAACAGCTCTTCAGAATCCATCTTTGTTGCAAACTTTTTAGGTTGTTGGGACAACACAATATGACCACCTTTAGTAGATATTTTTATAGGCTCTTTGATATGATCCATAAATTTCTTAAGTTTCTAAGGATCTTTGGTTTGTGTATGATGACAAGAATGATATTTTAAAACAAAACAAAGCAAAACGGATTTGATTAGTCAGCACCAGTTATTAGCCACAATTATCCCTGACACCTTCTCATATGGAAGAGACAATTTCTGAATCCACACTAACAATTGAAATTCATAATGAATCAAATCAATATTTATTGAGAATGTATTACATGTGAGGTCTAACATTTTCTGTTACAGACTAAATGGAGAAAATAGCATTTTCCTTAGCCTTGGGACACAGATTGGCAGAAGAAATGTTCTATGCACCACAAAGCAGATTGGGATACACACTCTATAGGAGTTTCTCATAAAATGGCTTTAGAAAACAAAGAGATGATTCTCTGCAATGACCGACAATAACCATAAAATTAAATTATCTTCTGTAAATTATACTTACTAAGGCAAGATATAATAATTAATCATTTTAGAGTTGTTACCACAAATGGGTATATATTAACCATTTTATGTTTACCATATACTATTTTAAAAATTAAAATACAAGAGCTCTTGATTTCCCTAAATTTCTAGCTAATTACAACTTTACTTCTAAGGATATAGAAACACATTTTCTCCATCACTGGCTTGGCTTTATTATGCTCAGGATTTTTTCTGTTTGTTTTTTTGAGAAGTGGAATGAGCTAATGATGCCAACTGTAATTATTCCAATGCATTTAGACTAATTAATGAAGTAGGGTTTTTTTTACTATAACCTTGAGTAAATAATAAAAACCTTAATAATATTTAGGCATGGTATTAAACTTCCAATAATTTCATCTCGGATTTTTGTTGTGTAAGTGTTTGCTAAACACCAAGGAGGAAAGTGGAAGTAATTTGAGTATGAAAGGAAAACATTGTTATGTAGTGATTGTGATAAGTAGATCCCAAACTGGATGATCTCTTCCCTGTGTAAACTGCATCTCTAACTGGATAATCTATTCCCTGTATACAGTGTGTCTCTAAATGCATAATTTCCTCAATGTATAGAATCATAGTAGCTTTCTTTCCAGTCTGAAATCTTGAAAGTATCATAAGTTCTAGATTTTATCAATTCTAATTTATTGTGGTGACTATTTCTTCTACCTTACCTTACCTTACCTGATGATATCAAGTGCTTTGATAACATCATTTTAGGATCCAGGGAAATTAGTAAGACTTAGGCCATTTATAAAAATTTATTGGAAATAATTTTGTTATTTTCCATGACTTCTTTGACCCAAGTGAAATATTTTTCATGATCTTGAATTGTAGAGAAAATAATGTTTCTTTATTTGCAGTTCAAACCTTTCTGTTCTGTTAGTCACATTAGCTTAATTTTATCCCATAACATTTAACTGGAACTTTGAATGTAAAATATAGAAAGATTCCACATCTTGGAACCCAGGTAAATTTTTTTCTACAGAGCATACTTAACCTTGTATCATTCAAGTTGGCATCATTGGTAGCAAGAATTTTAGCACAAAAAAATACTGTCGAAGACTAGAAGTAGACAATTTCTTCACACCCTTTCAGTAATACTTTATCAACTGAAATGCTAGGGAGCCTTCTCACAGTTGAGGACAGGTAGACTTCTATTTCACATATTTCAAACTTAATATTTAGCATTTAATATTAACTTTTCAGATATTTCCATCTTTCCAGTTTTGAGTAAATGTATACCTTAAGCTAAAGAAAAACCAGTTTGTGATATAGGTATTGAAATTATCTATAACAACAAAAATATGACATCTTATGCAAATATCTTTTAAAAAATAATTAACTTTATTTATTGGTGAGTGCTTCTCCAGTCTTGAGGCAGGGTAGCTCCCAAAGCCTGAAACGTGTCTTATTTGTTTATCTCACATGACATTTTCTGACCCCTGTACCACAGGAAATATAGTTAGTCCTTGTAGGTCACATCTGCAAATGTTTTCCTTTTTGTTTTTAACTTAAACTACATGACCTCATATATACTTATCAGTTATTTTCCTGAATGCCCAAATGTGTATTACAGGGACTTTATTTTATATATATATATATATTTGTGTGTGTGTGTGTGTGTGTGTGTATTCTTTATTAACATAACATAAAGGTATATTAAACTTAGGTATATTAAAATTTACAATGGTTAAATTATGGTAAATACAAATCATTGGTCAAAGGTTACCTTGTTAAATCATTGATTAAAGAGGATCTCAAAAACAATATGGATCATGAACTCTAATTTGAAAGTTATTTAAAAATCTGCTGCTTTAGTATCTGAGAAAATAAATTAATATATAGACAATTCTCTCCAAGGATTATTTCCCAGACTGAGTCAATAAGAAGACATTTTCAAAGGATAGTAATAGCATGCTGGGTACATTTTTCTATGCACAGGTGATCAGTTAAGAAAGACACACTAAACTTATAAGACAGACCAGTTTCTCAAATGAGTCACATTTGTAATGTTAC
The DNA here is from genome assembly GCF_011064425.1 of Rattus rattus. Lineage (NCBI taxonomy): Eukaryota > Metazoa > Chordata > Mammalia > Rodentia > Muridae > Rattus > Rattus rattus. Next base: position 130,167,480 of record NC_046156.1, on the reverse strand, counting down.
ATTTGTCACCAAAGAACAGAAAGCAGTCTTCAACAAAGAAGTAATAAGTCAGTGATAACAATAGGTGAACCACTAATAATGAGGAAAGAAGAAAGAATTATTCTTCTTTTCAGTCTTTTCACAGATCTCCCGGAGTGAAATCCACTTGGTGAATGTTAACTTGTTCTTCTTTTTTTGAGGAAAGGGTACTAATTTGATACTGGTGGGGACTTTTTTATTATCCAACCACAATGATTTTACTTTATTCAGAAAGAATGTGTAAATTAGATTCAGAGAACATTTTCTTTTCCATTTCTGAATTTTTAATTTGTATTACATAAAATCAACATATAGCTTTCTTGTCTAATATAAAGTGTTCAAATAGTATTCATTGATCCTTTTGAATAAGCTTTTTTAACATAAACATTATTGAGGTAAATTTATTTTCTTTTTTTCTTAAGAGTGTGTCAGCACAGTGAATCAGACTGTGTTGAACTGAGGGCGAGTGCACTGATCTGTTCACCTTTTTTTGTTGAGGAAATAATTGAGTCTATGAAGGTATTCTTCTTTCAAAGAACACTTAAACTTATGCATGTGAACAAACAGATACACCATGCTCTTTGAGTCTTGCTTTGAGTCTTTGATAATTGGTATGTGTCTGATATTTTAGGTCTTAAGGTTTTAAAATCTCCTCATTAAATAGAAGGAAGAAATGACCAATGGTTTCCTTCTAATGCAATATTGTCATATGTTAAGATTGAGGCAGAAACCAAAATCGGAACTACAATGGTAAAGTAAGACAATTTAGAGGAAATATTGGCCAGAAGACATATCTGGTGTTTGAAATGCATAATTAATTGAACAGTATATTTAAATTTGAATTAGGGGAAATGGTTCAGAGGTTTGTTGATAATTCCAATTTAGATTTCAACACTAACAAGGAAGTTAAATTCAGCTCTATTGGAGTACATGTTCCTCTTCTGCCCTGTATAGGCATCTTCCCATCTTCCCACATGTGCATATATTCACACATAAACACAAATAAATATTATTTTCAAAATTTAAAAATGACTAATTTGAAGGTGAGTATATTCAGGATATTTAAGAGATATTAAAAATTATTTAGATTACCAAAGATTCTGGAAAACTCCAGTGCCCAATACATATTTGATGATGTTGGCTTCTTTGATTGCAAATAATAGAAACTTAATATATTTCCGAATAAAGAGAAGTACAGTGATAGGATGCAGAAGTCATGAGTGTTCACAGAGAAGCATTAAAGAAAACAAGATTATTCATCATCAAAGATTTTCTCCCCAAAGGAGGAAAAGAGAAACTTTTTTCTACTATGTTGTATATGAAGACAGAAATCACCCAAATGCCCCAGAATTTTTATTCCAGACCCTCGATAGACTGTTAGCTTTAGCTTTGTTTCTCAGTCAATAAAACCTATCCTTAGGGGAGATGTCACAAGTAGTTTATAGCCTACTGACCTTCACACTATCTATGGGAGACACCACTCTAGATCCTATGCCCTTAAGCTATTGCACACATCTTCATTCTAGAGGTCATACAAAATCTTCCAAAGACTTTTGGTGTACTCATGCCTTAATTTTATTCTACACATGGGATTGGAATAATTGTTACCAGAAAAGTATTTTACAAAATTGTACTATATCTGAATATGTTAAAATAAACTGACCTGGCATCAGACTCTAGATGTTTTGTTTTTGTTTGTTTGTTTGTTTGTTTTTGTTGTTGTTGTTAATGTTTCTTTGGCCTCTAGTGATTTGCTTCCACACCAGCTGTAACACTTGCAGGGACTCCTGCAACAGAAAAGAATCTCATTCCCCCAGGAAAAGAGAAAGTTTGGGTCCTGTGGACAAGAATTTTCATGCACTATTGATGTCCAGGCCTGATAGTAACAGCAGCTATGTGATATTCTCAAAGTTTGTACATATTCCTGCACAGAATCTGGAAAGGAATTTGAGAAGTTCCTAAAAGTCTTTGTATATTTTGTAAAATCTAATCATGTTTTAAACTATCTGTTGCACAGTAACTTTCTATAGATGTTAAGACATAGTAATTCGAGTCTGACATGGTCCGGGCCAGAGAGGACAGCTCAAGAGTTAGGATGGCCCATTCTTCTTTTAAAGGTTTGGTGATTAAATCAAGCCTAATACTCAGGCCAGACAGTATGCCACCACCAGTAATTCCATGTATAGGGTTTTTGACACCTTCTTTGGTCTTGTAGACAATAGCATGGATATCCAAATCCACAAACAGATGCAGACACAAAAGTAGGTAACAAAATTAATATTTAAAGAAGTAACATAGTGAAAAACATTTTCTACCAAGTACTTTAAACAAAAAATGTGATTCTACAAATATAAATTATTTGCCCAGTCATCTGCTTTTGATGGAATGGGTCATTTCTGTTTAGAGTGGTAGGAAATTTTTCTCTTCTCTATTATATATTTTCAATTTAGCCACTGGTACTCTTGTGATTCACTATTGTGACTGTGCAATCCTACCCACATCTAGTTGAGGTCAGTCCATGCACAATCTGGAGTGATATTTCAGGGGCATGAAAATTAAAACGATAATTACTCCTGTAGAGCAACTTAATCTATGGTAGTCATGTAAATAATGATGTTCTATGTTTTTAAACATGAACTGTGGTTTTGTAAAGAACTGAAAGACTATATTTCATTGAACTTTATTATTTGGTCTCAAAAATTCTGATTTCTAATAATCCATACCATACATAGCAATGTTTCTCTCTTGGGAAAGGATGAAAGCACGATCTAATTTGATAGACTCTTCTATGGTAATAAACTTGGTTCCTGATGACAGGTATCTGCAAGGTTCATTTCCGTGATCCAAAACCAAAAAGCTCTGTCCTATAGAGGCCAGCATTTTGACGTTCACATAAATAATTCATTTAAGGGTCTTCTCTTTTACATTTTTCATTTATTTTTCTATTCTTCTATTTATTCATTCAATTATTTATGCATGTATTTTAATTACACTTATTTATTGATTTGTGCACGTGTTGGGGCAGGATGCATAAAATGAGGCAATTTACTTGTTCATTCCTGATTTCTCTCCAATTCCTCTGATGGAGGCAAGGTCTAAACTGAGATTACCTCCTCCTAGATATGTCATATTGATAAGAGAGACCAGCAACTTTATATCTACCTTTCATTCACTCCTTTCAGTTCCTCCCAGACACCCTATATAACATCTTCTTCCTTACTTTTTTCTCCTTCAAATTCATAATTCAATGGGTCTAATTAGCGATGTCCAGATATACTTAAGTTTAGTGCAAATTCCTTGAGCATGGATGACTTACCCGGGGACATAACCTGAAGAAAACTGGTTGTCCTTTCACCATAACATACAATGGCAATGTCTTATAATGTAGTAGTGGGATCTTTTGAGTAGTAGTCTCAAATCTATGCTGTTGGACTGACTTGATACTGTGAACTGCCTTTAATGCTTCTATAGCTGTGAAATGCCTTTTATGCTCCTAGAGCTATATTTGAACTATTTTACAGTAGATTAAAGATAAATCTAGGAAATCAAAATCCCTTGATGAGCCGATGTATTTTCATTCTTTCTCAGTGTTAAGTGCTTTTATTTTACCTCTAGACATTAGTATGAAATCTTAGTCTGCTAATCTCCATAAAGTAGTCCCAGGGGAGAGCTACTTGAGGACTCATTAGTCATTTTATCTTCTCACCAAGCAATATTATGGTGAGCAGTTGAGAGTGGCTGGGCCTCCATTGTGTATGCTGCTTAGAAGCAACTGCAGTACTATTTCTGGCTCAAGTTCTCCAATTCTGTATAAGCAAAGCAAGACAGTTTCCTGGCAGGGAGTTTTCTCTAAGTACAAAAAAGTTTCAATAGATTTATATCTGATTGCTCTTTTAGATAACTCTACAGGATAAACTGTAGAATTCCAACATTTGAAGAGTGCAACCTCAAGCACAGTCTTATAATTTCAGTTAAGTCTGACAATAGGTCCACTCATTGGATTAAGATCTATTTGTGAATTAACAATCAGATCAGTTATGGTCATCAGAAACGCATCATAATCCATTATCTTGCTGGTTTGAACAGAGATTTCTTAAATTCAAATTCATAAGAAATGATTCCACTTAAGGAATATTTTATTTATACTAAGATAAATGTGTATATACATATAAACAGTTGTTGCAAATGTAAACGTTGCTTTTATTCCTCAGATGAAGGAATGAGATGAGAGCTCTAAACCTGGACACTGAAAGCTCCAGCTCCACCCTCTATCTGTTAACCTAGTCCTAGAATGTTTCAACCTCCAAAATTTACTACTGAATAAATATACCTTTTACAGTTCTTTCTGAGTTCTAAATAGCTGATTCAATTCTGCTGTTCTGGTTCAAACTCCTCTCCAATCTGACTGATTAAAAAAACAGCTTCTCTTTTTACAAAAGAGAGGTTTTCTTCTGTGATTTTTTTAATGATGTTTTCTGGTGCTTAGAATTGAGAATATTCACTCTTATATATTCCTATTATTCTTAGGTTTGGTCTTTTCATTGTGTTCTGAGTTCTTGGATGTTTTGCCTTAGGAGCTTTTTGCAATTTGTATTTTCTTTGAGTGTTGTGTCAATATCTTCTATTGTACCCTCTACCTGAGATTCTCTCTTCCGTCTTTTTATTCTGTTGGTGATGTTTGTATCTGTAACCATGATCTCTTTCCAAGGTTTTTCATCTCTAGGGTTACTTCCCTTTCTGATTTCTTTATTAATTTTTTTTTCCATTTTTAAATCCTTGACAGTCTTGTTCAATTTTCCTGTATTTCATTAAGGGATGTGTATGTTTCCTCTTTAAGGGCTTCTATCTGTTTACGTGTGTTGTCCAGTATTTCTTTAAGGGAGTTATTTATGTCTTCCTTAAAGTCATCTCTCATCTTCATGAGATGGAATTTAGGCTTCTCTTTGCTTCTGACTGAATTGTTCTGCTTGAAAAGACTGTCTTTGAATTCAGTGAACTGAACTGTGCTGAACTCAAGTGCTCTGCACTACTCTGCACTCAACTGAACTGCTCTCAACTGAACTACTCTGAACTCAACTGAACTCAATGGAAATGACTCTCCCTGAACTGCCCTTAAGTAGTCTTCCTTTCCTGTCTCTTTTCATGAGAGTTGCATATATCCTATCCCTGGCTCATTCTATCAAATCTTTCTGTGATTTGTCACTTTGTCTGCTCATCAATTAGCCAACAATTTTGAGGATAAAACGTATGTCTGTATTCCATCCAGGAGTATTAAAAGTGTGTACTAGGGCATATGTGTATTCCAGCCCGAGTACATAAACTTAGAATGTCTTTGAATGTGATTTCAGCCAGAGCAGCCCTATTACTGGATTAAAATTCCTCTACACATGTTCATTCACAGACAAATGAAGTCAAATGTCAAACCTGGGACAAGACTATTTTTGTGTTATGCTTAGTATAGTCCACAATATTAGAAAAATTTAGTTATTTTTAATATTTTCCATACATTTTAGACTGCAGCTTGACAAATCATAACCATAGGACCTAGAAATGTATAGGGATCAAGAGCATTAGCAGCTCATGCAGAAAACCTGAAGTCAGTCCCAGAATCTACATCAGGAGACTCACAACCATCTGTAACTCCAACTCGAGGGTATCTGATACTCAACCAGGACATATGTGCTACACACACACACACACACACACACACACACACACACACACACACACACTTGTTTAAAACTATACCATAAGATTATATTTAGAACTTTGAGCCAATTCACTTTAGTTCACATTCTTCCTGCTATTGATCTCTTTTCAATCATTAAAGGGGTAACAATAAAATCACTGACTCTATCAAATGAAAAGAATTTCTCTCGTATATAATAAAAATTTGAAGTTTTTCAGAATATAAAGATGCTATAGAGATGAGTGAGCACTCAGATATTTGAACTGCTAAACATTATATTATATCTTTCCATTTTAAAAGTGTCATCATATCATGGACCTTATCTTTGCCTTTCCATCTCATTAGAGTTTGCCTTGGTTTGCTCTATTAACATTCTTACTTAAATTAATACCAGCCTTTTCCAGAAAACAGACCTCTTTGATAGAATAACTCAATACACTATAAATAAAATAAGTAAGTAACAAATTATATTTTTTTCTAACAATCACAGGAAGGACAGAAATTCTATACCTTGTCATAAATTTACTTTTCATATCTACAGAGAAATTTTTCTTCTAATACTTACTTAAATTCAAAGTAAACTTTGCATCAAAATGTATCTGTAGAATGGTTGTTTAAGAAGACTTTACATGTGTATAAGAAGGTATTGAAAAAATGATTTTGAAAATACTAAAAATATGTAGATTAGACTATAGAAGATGGTTCATTGTTAGGTGTCTCAAGGCTAATATTCTCTCTCTCTCTCTCTCTCTCTCTCTCTCTCTCCTCTCAAATTTGATATTCCTTATTTACATTTCAAATGTTATTCTCTTTCCTGGTTTCCTGTCCATAAGCCCCCACACCCTCCCTTGCCCCTTCTAAAAGGGTGTTCCCCTCCCCATTCACCTGACAATCTCCTACACTGGGGGTCCAACCTTGGCTGGACCAAGGGCTTCTCCTTCCATTGGTGCCCAGCAAGGCCATTCATTGCTACCTATGAGGTTGGAGCCCAGGGTCAGCCCATTTATAGTCTTTGGGTAGTGGCTTAGTCCCTGGAGGCTCTGGTTGGTTGGCATTGTTGTTCTTAAGCCCCTTCAGTTCTTTCAATCCTTTCTCTAATTCCTCCAACAGGGGTCCCATTCTCAGTTCAGTGGTTTGCTGCTAGCATTTGCCTCTGTATTTGACAAGTTCTGGCTGTGTCTCTCAGGAAAGGTCTATATCCGGTTCCTGTCAGCATGCACTTCTCAGCTTTATTCATTTATCTAGGTTTGGTGGCTGTATATATATATATATATATATATATATATATATATATATATATATATATATATACATGTGAGGCAGGCTCTGAGTGGCCGTTTCTTCAGTTTCTTCTCTAAACTTTGCCTCCCTATTCCCTCCTGTGGATATTTTTGTTCCCCTTTTTAAGAAGGAGTGAAGCATCTGCATTTTGGTCGTCTTTCTTTTTGAGTTTCATGTGGTCCATGGATTGCATCTTGGGTAACCCGAGCTTTTGGGTTAATAAGTGAGTACATTCTATGTGTGTTTTTCTGTTGGGACACCTCATTCAGGATGATATTTTCTAGTTCATTCTATTTACTTATGAATTTCATAAGGTCATTGTTTTTGATAGCTGATATGTTGAACAAGGAGCCTCTCAGACAATCTTTAAATATCAGGTTTCTATTGAAATAGTGAAGAAAATGATCAAAGGTAGAACTGAAGGAGTTGGAGTCCCCTTATTCCATGGACAGTGCTTTGGATTGCAGAATTAAAAACTCAAAGAGTCCTGGAAAGAATAGGAATTCAAGGCCCATACCTAAACATAGTAAAAGCCATATACAGCAAACCAGTTGCTAACATTAAACTAAATGGAGAGAAACTTGAAGCAATCCCACTAAAATCAGGGACTAGACAAGGCTGCTCACTCTCTCCCTACTTATTCAATATAGTTCTTGAAGTTCTAGCCAGAGCAATCAGACAACAAAAGGAGGTCAAGTGGATACAGATCAGAAAAGAAGAAGTCAAAATATCACTATTTGCAGATGATATGATAGTATATTTAAGTGATCCCAAAAGTTCCACCAGAGAACTACTAAAGCTGATAAACAACTTCAGCAAAGTGGCTGGGTATAAAATTAACTCAAATAAATCAGTAGCCTTCCTCTACACAAAAGAGAAACAAGCCGAGAAAGAAATTAGAGCAACGACACCCTTCATAATAGACCCAAATAATATAAAGTACCTGGTGTGACTTTAACCAAGCAAGTAAAAGATCTGTACAATAAGAACTTTAAGACACTGAAGAAAGAAATTGAAGAAGACCTCAGAAGATGGAAAGATCTCCCATGCTCATGGATTGGCAGGATTAATATAGTAAAAATGGCCATTTTACCAAAAAGCGATCTATAGATTCAATGCAATCCCCATCAAAATATCAATCCAAATCTTTAGAGAGTTAGACAGAACAATTTGCAAATTCATCTGGAATAACCAAATAACCCAAGATAGCTAAAACTATCCTCAACAATAAAAGGACTTCTGGGGGGAATCACTATCCCTGAACTCAAGCAGTATTACAGAGCAATAGTGATAAAAACTGCATGGTATTGATACAGAGACAGACAGATAGACCAATGGAATAGAATTGAAGACCCAGAACTGAACCCACACACCTATGGTCACTTGATTTTTGACAAAGGAGCCAAATCCATCCAATGGAAAAAGATAGCATTTTCAGCAAATGGTGCTGGTTCAACTGGAGGTCAACATGTAGAAGAATGCAGATCGATCCATGCTTATCACCCTGTACAAAGCTTAAGTCCAAGTGGATCAAGGACCTCCACATCAAACCAGACACACTCAAACTAATAGAAGAAAAACTAGGAAGCATCTGGAACACATGGGCACTGGAAAATTTCCTGAACAAAACACCAATGGCTTATGCTCTAAGATCAAGAATCGACAAATGGGATCTCATAAAACTACAAAGCTTCTGTAAGGCAAAGGACACTGTGTTAGGACAAAATGGCAACCAACAGATTGGGAAAAGATCTTTACCAATCCTACAACAGATAGAGGCCTTATATCCAAAATATACAAAGAACTCAAAAAGTTAGACCTGCAGGAGGCAACAACCCCATTAAAAACTGGGGTTCAGAGCTAAACAAAGAATTCACAGCTGAGGAATGCCGAATGGCTGAGAAACACCTAAAGAAATGTTCAACATCTTTAGTCATCAGGGAAATGCAAATCAAAACAACCCTGAGATTTCACCTCACACCAGTGAGAATGGCTAAGATCAAAAACTCAGGTGACAGCAAATGCTGGCAAGGATGCTGAGAAAGAGGAACACTCCTCCATTGTTGGTGGGGTTGCAGACTGATACAACCATTCTGGAAATCAGTCTGGAGGTTCCTCAGAAAATTGGACATCGAACTGCCTGAGGATCCAGCTATATCTCTCTTGGGCATATACCCAAAAGATGCCCCAACATATAAAAAAGGCATGTGCTCCACTATGTTCATCGCAGCCTTATTTATAATAGCCAGAAGCTGGAAAGAACCCAGATGCCCTTCAACAGAGGAATGGATAGAGAAAATGTGGTACATCTACACAATGGAATATTACTCAGGTATCAAAAACAACGACTTTATGAAATTCGTAGGCAAATGGTTGGAACTGGAAAATATCATCCTGAGTGAGCTAACCCAATCACAGAAAGACATACATGGTATGCACTCATTGATAAGTGGCTATTAGCCCAAATGCTTGAATTACCCTAGATGCCTAGAACAAATGAAACTCAAGACGGAGGATCAAAATGTGAATGCTTCACTCCTTCTTTAAAAGGGGAACAAGAATACCCTTGGCAGGGAAGAGAGAGGCAAAGATTAAAACAAAGACTGAAGGAACAACCATTCAGAGCCTGCCCCACATGTGGCCCATATATATACAGCCACCCAATTAGACAAGATGGATGAAGCAAAGAAGTGCAGAAGTGTAGATCGCTCCTGAGAGACACAGCCAGAATACAACAAATACAGAGGCGAATGCCAGCAGCAAACTACTGAACTGAGAATAGGACCCCCGTTGAAGGAATCAGAGAAAGAACTGGAAGAGCTTGAAGGGGCTCTAGACCCCACATGTACAACAATGCCAAGCAACTAGAGCTTCCAGGGACTAAGCCACTACCTAAAGACTATACATGGACTGACCCTGGACTCTGACCTCATAGGTAGCAATGAATATCCTAGTAAGAGCACCAGTGGAAGGGGAAGCCCTGGGTCCTGCTAAGACTGAACCCCCAGTGAACCAGACTGTTGGGGGGAGGGCGGCAATGGGGGGAGGGAGGGGAGGGGAACACCCATAAGGAAGGGGAGGGGGGAAGGGGATGTTTGCCCGGAAACCGGGAAAGGGAATAATGTATATAAGAAATATTCAAGTTAATAAAAAAAAATGAGGAAAAAAAACTCAAAGCTTAACTTACTGTTGCAGAGCTGCCTGTGTATGTTCCTGAGATGAGTACAAGAATATATCAGGGAAGGAAGTAAATTACTATCAGTATGTCATCCTAAGGTGCTAAAATTCTAGAGAGGAGAGAGTGCCATCGAAACCCATATTACTGGCACCATGAACCTATGGCTAGACAGGTTATAGGTCCTGTGGGGAAAATGTAATAATTCTCCCAGTGGAAACAACAAGAAATATTCGGCTAAATGGATGTACTAATAAGCTGATATCTAATAGTTTATCAATGTACTCTCAGATTGATGAATCACACTGCTGTCATCAGAGAAGTTTCTTTTTCTACAGTAGATGACAATTAACACTGAGACCCATACCTGGTCAATGTGTAAAAACTAAGACTCAAGAACGTTCAACCCCAAAAGTGACATTTCTATCACATCCCCACACACACAGGGTTCATGAAGCATAAATTGTAAGAACCATAGGTAGAAGATGGTACAAAGTAAGCTTTTATAGACACAGCAGGGCAATACACAAATGAGTTCATAGCAGTTGACATTTTATACACAAGACCCATGTGAACTCAAGCCACACAAAATTCCAGGATGAAGAGGGGAGATGGGCATGAAATTTCAGACCCAGCTAAGAAGCTATTGCAAACTGGGAGGTGCTGAGAGGAAAGCCAGTTTTCTTTAAGGATGCCACCCCTCATGGGTAGATCACACTTTAATGAATGCTATCTATTCTAAAGTGTTTGGGCAGCAACTATATTTTATGGGTTTAAAAAGAAAAGACATGAAATTCAGTGAGAATAGAAAGGGAGTAGGTCTAGGATGAATTGTGGAGGTAAATATAATCAAAATACTTTGTGTGAAATTTTCTAAGAATTAATAAAAATGAGAAGAAAAACAAGAAAAAATCAATACTTAAATAAAATAAATTATAGCATGAAATCTTAAATGGGTATCAGAAGTATAAATGCATATTTTGAAAATTGTGAATTTTTTTCACTCATTAAGCTAGTTCAAGTGAGGGAGGCGAGTGGGACACAGTCTAGGCAGAATATTGTGTCAAGAGCCTAAGTAAGGAAATAAAGCCAGAAAGCACATTATGATTACTTCGTGAAGATCTCACAGGACAACCTTCCCCTGCGTCTGTCTCCTCCACATGATTGGATTTGGGAAGACAATCCTTCCTCCATATTTTTCTAAAAAGCATGATGTATATAGCACTATTCCTTCCTGTTGCTTGGACTCTACCCCGCCAATTAATGGTCTTGCTACTTCAAACTTGCTTTTAGAATTTTTCCCTTTCATTTATCACACCATCTGTAGGAAGGATGTAAGAGAGTTGTACAGTCACCTTGGGTTACTATGACAAAACAACGTAAGCAGGTTTATAAAGGTGGCATTTATTTTTTCAGTTATTCTGGAGGCTGACAGACAGAGATCAGAGAATCAGAATTGCTGGGCTCCTTGTCATGGCCTTTCTGTTCACAGTTTTCTTTTCACTGACTCCTCTTATAACAGAGAAGAGAGAAGAAAGAAGCCACAGGGGAGCTGTCTTCTGTCTAGTCCTCTAATCCCATCTCTGGTGTGTCTCCATATCTTATATGCTTCCCTCCCATAGGCCACACCTCCAAACACTGTCACACTGCACATCGAGTCTTTGAGTATATAATTTGGGTAACAAAGTTAGTCCACAACAATAATGGCATTATTGTCCCAGTTCACAGCTTGACAAATGTAGCTAAATATCTGACACAAGGCAGGTATCATCATTTGATCTAGCAAGTGAGGATACACAAATATAGCCATTCTGATGCTGCTCGATTTTTCCCATTCTTACTGCAGTGGGAGAAGAAAGAATTATCTACAGCAAATAAGAGTTACTTTGTTACATGAAGCTCCTCTGCATATTTAGAAAGCACATGGGCAAAAGCCTTTCCCCATATGACAAGATACAAACAACAGGATTACTTATTCATGATTGGGCAATATTGCTAATTCAAACAATATAAGATGCTGTTAATATATTTCCCAGTTAGAATTATTATACTTACTCCCATGAATAGATTCATCAGCTTCTATTTCAATCACCATCCAAGCAATCAAACACACACACACACACACACACACACACACACACACACACACTGTTTTGTGAAAATAATTGTGTCACTGTGTTTTTGATTTCAGTGAGCTCATTATAAAATGTGTTCATTGCTAAATATTTTACAAACAACTTGACATTATCAAACTGTTATTTTCTTCCCTATTAAAGGATTTGACTTATGTTCTCTTCTAACAATAAATATCAACAGTAATTGACTATATGGCATCCTTAATTTAGAATATAAAATATCAATACAGTAACATTTTAGCTGTGATGACAGCAGCTTGATAACATAATTAAAATATATCTTGTAAACAAGATTTGTATCCTGCATAGTGCTTGAAAATAATTACGTATTTTAAGAGATATCTTCAAAAATACATGTTTTCAGTGATTTGAAAGTACTAGTGTAGTATAATTCTTCAGATATGGAGGTCAAGCTATTTCTACAAGCGTGTATATTTAATAAATGTAGCTATCCTTTTAAGCATATTTTCTTGGATAATGCACTTCAAAGATAACAGCACACATGCATCATGTGAACATGCCTGCATTATTTATAGTAAAGAAAATATACCTGTAGTATTCTCCTATTACTTTCAGCCTTGGTCTAAATCAAGTATCAGGCTTGGATAAAACCCTTCTGAGGCATCACCTTGACCCTGAATTAATCCGTTTAACTTGAGGATGTAGTTGATCTTAATTTCACTCTACCTTCATGATTCTGGAAAGAGTGGGTTAAGTTAAATATAATTAATACATGTATTTGGCAGTTTGATCTCTCATTATAAACACTTCTTGTTGGAAAACCAAGCTTAATGTATGTATGATTGGCATATGCACACTCAATGTACTTACTCCCATGAATAGATTCATCAGCTTCTATTTCAATCACCTTCCTAGCAATCACACACACACACACACACACACACACACACACACACACACACACACACACACTGTTTTGTGAAAATAACTGTGTCACTGTGTTATTTTCTCTTCTAATTCTTAGGGGCAAAAAGGTAGCAATATTATCAGAACTTCATGCTTGGAATTCCAATCACATCCAAACATTTATTCTGTCATCTTTTTACTAAACTAGGAACCTCGTCTCTACAGAGGAATCTGTATTTGAATTAATAATCTTTTGAATCAATCCCTGAAATACTATATACACTGACAAAACCATTAGATTTTATTTATCTATATATCTATTGTGTGTGCATGCTCTTGTATTATGTTCATGTTTATGAGCATGCAAGTGAGTGCATTGTGTGTATGCATGTACTGTGTATGAACAGGTTATACTGTACCTCTAGAACCCACAGGACAACCTTCAAGATTCAGGACCTTTTGTCCACTGAATCAGTTTAATAGGTCATACTCAAGTCATCAGGCTTGGTGGCCAGGACTTTCATGTGCTGAGATATCTCATTGCACCAAAATTTATTTTTTAATTCGATATTTTAAGTAATTACAATTTAAATGTTATCCCCCTTTCCAGTTTCCCCTCTAGAACCCCCCATCCTCTCCTCCCTCCCTCTACTTCTATGAGGATGCTCTCCTTCCCACCCACCCACACCCACCTCACACCCTGGCATTCCTTTACACTGGGGAATCTATCCTTCACAGGATAAAGGACTTTTCCTCCTACTGCTGCCAGATAATGCCATCCTCTTCCACATATGCAATTGGAGTCATGGGTCTGTTCGTGTATACTCTTTGGTTGGTGGTTTAATCCCTGGAAGCTCTCGGGCATCTGGTTGGTTAATAATGTTGTTCTTCCTATGAGGTTTCAAACTCCTTCAGCAACTTCAGTCCTTTCTCTAACTCCTCCAATGGCATCACCACACTGACTCCAATGGTTGGTTGTGAGCATCTGCCTCTGGATTTGTCAGGCTCCATCAGAGCCTCTTGGAAAACGGCTGTAACAGGCTCTTGTCAGCAAGCACTTCTTGGATTCCACAATAATATCTGGGTTTGGTGTCTGTATATGGAATGGATCCCCAGATAGAGCACTCTCTGTATGACCTTTCCTTCAGTCTATGCTCTACACTTTAATCTTGTATTTACTTTAGACAGGAGCAATTCTGGGTTAAAAATTTGGAGATGATTGGGTAGCCCCATCCCCAAACCTGTGACCTTGCCTAACTTCTGGATATGGTTCCTATACGATCTCCCTCCCCTTTGTTGAACACTTCACCTAATCTCATCCCCATTGGGTTCTGGGAGTCTCTTGCTTTCCTGGCATCTGGGACTTGCTGGTGGGTACCCCCAGTTCCCATCCCCCATTGCTACACACTGCTTTTCAAATTCCTGACCCTCTGTATATCATCCCAGTCTCCTCCTCTTCCTGCCTGATATTACCACCTCCCCATCCTCTCTACCTCCCAAGGCTCTGCCACCCTCTTACTCCCATGAGTATTTTGTTCCCATTTCTAAGAAGGACTAAAACATCATTATTTTGGTTCTAACTCTTCTCAAACTTCATATGGTCTGTGAATTGTGTCTTGGGTACTTCAAGCTTTTGGGCTAATATCCACTTATCAGTGAATGCATATCCTTCATTTATTTTAAGTGCAATCAAATGACCTACTGATTTGTTTGTGAAAACATGCACGTGACAATTCACATAGTACTCTGAAAGATTTTATCCAATATAGCTGGGTTGTATTGCTTTAAGAAGTGCTTTTCAATGATACTAAAGGATCCAAGACCATATTGCAGACCATGCCCATCTCTGACAATTGCACAAGTTCTCTTAGTAACTTCAAAAGCTTTTGGCTAAATAAATGCTATGTCTGGAATTTATGGTTACATTTGAAGCTAATAATTTTGAGAAAGTTTTTTTGTCCTTTTTAGACACATTTGGTGATTGGAACTGTATCACAGAACAGCAGACTCTTGAAAGATTCAAACAGCCTCCTTTCCAAACTGAAGAATTCACTGAATATGAAATTACAGTAATTTTAGAAGACTTAGAATCTAATGATTGCTTTAACATTCCTGCTGAGATTTTCTTGATGTTGGCTAATGTTGGCTAATATGTGTCTTTTAGATAAGTATATTTTAGTTCCTCTCATTTTTTCTTATTGAAAGTGAATAACTTTTAAGATTTTTCTTCCATCACTCTTTCAAGTTTAACCTCAGCACTTTTATAGCAAAGCACTACTTTCCAAAGCAAGAGATGGAACTTTGTGGTGAAAATGTTTTAGGAATTATATTGACTACATAAGAATTTATGTTTCCGTCTAACAACAAATGAGCTGTACTATTTTTAAACCTAGTGGGAGTGGGCAGTATCCTTGAGTAGTTTCCAAAGATAATGTTTGCAGTATAGTCCAAATTGCTGTCACCCACAGTTGCATGCATAAAGTGCATACTACTGTTCTCATGTGGGTGAACATTGAAACTTTATGATGGAGCAACTGTGAATACATATAAGAAGCATGCCCTTCTCTACCTCCTGAAGTGGGGACCCTATTCTCAGTCCAGTGGTTGACTATGATAATCTACCTCTGCCTCCTGGGAGACAGCTGTATCAGAATCCTGTGAGCATGCACTTCTTGGCATCTACAATAGTGTGTGGGTTTGGAGATTGTATGTGGGATAAATCTGCATGTGGGGCAGTCTCTGGATGGCCTTTTCTTCAGTCTGTGCTCCAAACTTTGTCTCTGTATTTCCTCCAGTGAGTATAATGTTCCCCCTTCAAAGAAGGACTGAAGCATCCAAACTTTGTTCTTCATTCTTCCTGAGCTTCATGTGGTCTGTAAATTGTATCTTGAATATTCTGAGGTTTTAGGCTAATATCCACTTATCAGTGAATGCATATCCTGTGTGTTCCTTTGTGATTGGGTTACCCCACTCAGGATATTTTCTAGTTCCATCCATTTGCCTATGAATTTCATGGAGCCATTTTTTTAATAGCTGAGTAGTACTCCATTGTTTAAATATATCACATTTTCTGTATCCATTTTTCTGTTCAAGAACATGAGGGTTCCTTCCAGTTTCTGGTTATGTCAAATAAGACTGCTGTAAACATAGTGGAGCATTTGTCCTTGTTAAATGTTGGAGAATCTTTTGGGTATATGCACAGGAGTGGTATAGCTGGGTCTTACAACCCCATAGGAAAAAAAAAAACAACAATATCAACCAACCAGACACCCCAGACCTCCCCAAAGAGTACACATGGAGGGACCCAGAGCTCCACCAGCATTTGTAGCAGAGGATGGCATTTTATATTATCAAGGGAAGGAGAGGTCCTTGGTCCTGTGAAGGCTTAATCCCCCATTGTAGGGGAATTCCAGGACAGAGAGGCAGAGGGGCATGGGTGGATGGATGGGGGAACACAGTCATAGAAGCAGAGGAGGGGGAATGTGAGAGGGGATTTCCAGAGGGGAAATGTGGAAAGAGGATAAGATTTAAAATATAAATAAAGAAAAACTTTAGCAAAATGACTGGATAAAAAATTAACTAAAACAAATCAGTAAACTTCATCTACTCAAAGGATAAACAGGCTGAGGAAGAAATTAGGCAAATAACATCATTCACAAAATATATAAATATTTATTATTATTTTTGTCACAAAATACATAAAATACATTGGTTTGAGTCTAACCAAGCAAAGGAAAGATCTTTATGACAAGAACTTGAAGTCTTGTCGAGAAAGAAATAAATCAAAGAAGAGCTCAGAAGATGGAAATATTGCCCATGTTCATAGATTGGCAAGATTAATATAATAAACATGGCCATCTTGCAGAAAGCAATCTACAGATTTAAAGTAATTCCAATCAAGATTCCAACTCAATTCTTTACAGCAGATTCCACCTCACACCAGTCAGAATGACTAAGATCAAAAACTCTGGCAACAGCAGATGCTGGTGAGGATGTGGAGAAAGAGGAACACTCCTCCATTGTTGGTAGGATTGCAGATGGGGAAAAAAGAGCAATTTGCAAACTCATTTGGAATAACAAAAAACCTAGGATAGTGAAAAGTATCTTCTACAATAAAAGATTTTCTGTGGAAATTACAATTCCTGACATTAAGCTATATTATAGAACAATCATGATATGAACTGCATGGTATTGGTACAAAGCCAGACACGTAGATCAATGAAATAGAATTGAAGACCCAGAAATAAACCCACACACACTAATGGTTATTTGATCCTTGAAAAAGGAGCTAAAACCTTTCAGTGCAAAAAAAGACAACAGTTTCTGCATATGGTGCTGGTTCAACTGGCGGTCAGCATGAAGATGAATGCAAATCAATCTATTCTTATCACCTTGTACAAAGCTGAAGTCCAAGTGGCTGAAGGACCTCCAGATAAAACCAGATACACAAAAATTAATAGAAGACAAAGTGGAAAAGAACCCTGAACACAGGAAAAAATTTCTGAACAGAACACCAATAGCTTATGCTCTAAGATTATGAATAAAAAAATGGGACCTCATAAAATTGCAAAGCTTCTGTAAGCAAAGGACACTGTCAGTAGGACTAAAAGGCAAACAACATATTGTGGAAAGATCTTTACTGATCCTTCATCCATAAACAGCTAATCTCTAATAAAAAAAAAAAGAACTCAAGAAGTTAGACTCTAAAGAACCAAATAAGCCTATTAATAAATGGGAGACAGAGCTAAAGAAAGAATTCTCAACTGAGGAAAATCAAATTCCCAAGAAGCACCTAAAGAAATGTTCAGCATCAATAGCCATCAGAGAAATGCAAATCAAAACAACCCTGAGATTCTACCTCACACCTGTCAGAATGGCTAAAATCAAAAACTCAAGTGACATAAGATGCTGGCAAGGATGTGGAGAAAGTGGAACACTCCTCAATTGTTGGTGGATTCCAAGCTGGTACAACCACTCTCTAAATCATTCTGGAGGTTCCTCAGAATATTGGATGTATTGCTACCTGAGGATCCAGCTATACCACTTCTGGGCATATAACCAAAAGGTGCTCCAATATATAACAAAGACACATGCTCCACTATGTTCAGGGCAGCCTTATTTATAATAGCCAGAAGATGAATAGAAGCCAGATATTCTTCAACAGAGGAATGGATAAAGAAAATGTGGTACACTCACACACTGGAGTACTACTCAGCTATTAAAAACAATGGCTTCATGAAATTCTTCGGCAAATGGATTTAACTAAAACATATCATCCTGTGTGAGTTAACCCAGACATAAAATAACACACATGGTATGCACTCACTGATAGGTAGATATTAGCTCAAAAGCTCAGAATACCCAAGATACAATTCACAGACCATATTAAGCTCAAGAAGAATGAAGACAAAAAATTGGATGCTTCAGTCCTTCTTAGAAGGGGTAACAAAATATTCACAGGAGGAAATTCAGGGACAAAGTGTGGAGCAGAGACTGAAGGAAAGGTCATCCAGAGACTGCCCGACCTGGGGATCCATCCCATATGGAGCCACCATCACAGTTACTATTGCTGATGCCAAGAAGTGCTTGCTGACAGGAGTCAGTTATGGATGTCTCCTAAGAGGCTCTGCCTGAGCCTTACTGATACAGATGTGGATGCTTGCAGCTAACCATCAGACTGAGCACTGGGATCCCATTGGATAAGTTAGAGAAAGGACTATAGTATCTGAAGCATTTTGCAACCCCATAGGAGAAACAGAATATCAACCAACCAGACACCCTGAGCTCCCAGGAACTAAACCAACAACCAAAAGTACACACTGGGGGATCATGGCTCCAGCTGAATATGTTGCAGAGGATTGTACTGTCTGGCATCAATAGAAAAAGAAGCCCTTGATTTGTCAATGCCAGTGTGTTGAGGAAGGAGTGGACAGGTGAGGTAGTAGGGGGAGCATTCTCATAAAAGCTGGGGAAGGAGGGATGACTTGGGTGGAACTTGAAAGGGTATAACATTTGAAAAGTGACTTCTTAAACTGTCCAATGAAAATATGAAAAACGGATGTCATTATAGGTCTTAGGGTGGGTATACTCTCATTTCTCTTGGAGGAATCGATGGGGTTTGTTTTTAATTCATATGACACTTGGTTTTCTTCCTAATATCATTAAATCATTCTACAGGAACATAGTGGGTAAAATGTGGAAGATCTGGTGGTTCCAATACCTATAGGATCCTGATTGACTTTGTTTTATTTTTTTTCTATTGTAAGTGTTCATATATTTGTGCCTAAGTACATGCAACATGGATATTCAACAAAATACATATCTTATAATCCACATTTAATCCTCATTATTTTTTGTAGCACTGGTAATTTAGAATAACTTTTGTGCTCCCATTCTGTCAGGTTTTCCAAGCTAAAGGTTTCTTTCACTGCCTTAATCTAACCTTCACTCTCTATTACCCTACACCTCAGTATCTGGATCTATCTCTCTCGACATACCTGACTGGCCTCCAGAATCAAATACCACCAACCTGCACTGAACAAAATTCTGAGTGTCTCAGAGGAATCTTCTCAGCTATCTTCCTTGACCTCAAGTTGTGGCAGCCTGTTCTTTGAAGTCAGCATTTATGCCTTTTCTAGATGGCTCCTCATCGTGTCCTTCTTCTAATGATGTGATATCTCTTTTCTTCTGGATGGGACTTCATGTGATAGTTATAAATAAACATTTTCATGACACCTCATCTCAAGATGCTACCATTTATTTCAGAGAGAGAGGTGCTAAATAAATATATTGTGTGAGAGACACTGTGATCTACTCTAATTAAAGCAAAATAAAAACAGTTCAAAAGTGAATTAGAGTGCTAATATGGAAACAAACTTTAGTATAAGGTTTCTAAAACATAGGCATATATGAAGTGATCTAAACAAAATCACCAAATAACAGGGGTAGATATAGTCCCAACTGAATATCTCTTATCAGCAAATAAAGTTTCCAGTATAATGAATGGATAACATCCAACTGAATTGTTGCCCTAAGGGGTCTCTTGAGAGTCCTCAAAAAATGCAGGCTCTTTCTAAGGTTACATAGATTGCTCTCTACAAATTGATGGCAAGCTGAAAAACACCTACACTACTCATTGAACATGGAATTTTTGCTTGTGCCCACATATGATTCTTGGTACTGGAAGGGGCACTGAACACTACTAAATGAAAATCAGACACCATCCCAGCTATTAATCCTTTGACCTACAATGGTGTTCTACCTTCAAGTTATGCTAACGCAGTAGTGGCACAAAGCTTGTCGGAGTAACCAGCCAATATCTGTTGTGACTGAAGGGTCTCTCCATGAGAAGGAACCATACACAATGCTGGTTAAGTAACCAAGAACCTGAAAGTAGACAGCCAAGAACCCCAAGTGACAGGGAAATACTATTATTCCACTAAAGGAACACAGCCACAGTATGACTGCTAATCACTTTCTGCAAAGGTAAGTGCTTTGTTCTGCCATCATCAGAGAAGTTTCCTCATACAACAGATGGTTACAAATAAATAGACACACAGTCAGAAAATCTGTAGAGAGTGAGAGACCTGGGAACATTCAAACATAAATGGGATACCCCCATTAAACTACCTCTCTTGGGTTCATGGAATCCAGCAGAAGAGGAAACAGAAAGAGTTTAAGAGCCACACAGTATAGATAATTCCATGAAAACACAGAAGGCCTACACATGTACTCAGAGAAACTGAGGCAGCATGTACAGAGACTGGATACATCTGTACCAGATTGGGCCTTGAGATTAAAGGTATTAGGCATATCCTTATCCCAGAAGCTATCTGCAATTGAAAACCAGTTACAAGTAATAAATTAGTAGTTTTTTCCAAGGGAATCTCACTGGGGAAACAAGATACTCTTAAGGGTAGACTGCAAAGCCAGGAGTATGTGGCCCACACAATCTTGAATCTTTCTTGTATAAAGTCATGTCAAGACTTTTCCTTGTTTATAAACACACGCACACACACACACACACACACACACACACACACACACACATAAAATCTCTCTTTTTTACTTACCCTACAGGTTCCATGTATATCTACTATGGATTCTAGTTATGTGTTTTTATAGGATTTCCCGAGTGTGTGAATGAGTGGGTGTCTGTATTTATATCAGTTTCTTGTGTCTTTTCTTGGGTTCTCTTCTTAGCGATGCAAGAGAAGGCAATCCTCTGCTACATATCCAGCTGGAGCCATGGATACCCCCTTTGTATTCTTTGGTTGGTGATTTAATCCCTGGGAGTTTGGGAGATCTGGTTGGTTATTCTTCCTATGAGGTTGCAAACCCTTCAGCTCCTGCAGTCCTTGCTCTAGCTTCCTCATTGGGTTATCTGTGCTCAGTCCAAAGTTTGGCTGTGTATATCCACATTTGTATTGGTCAGGCTCTGGCAGAGCCTCTCAGGGGACAGTTATACTAGGCTCCTGTCAGAAAGCACTTCTTGGCATCAGCAATAGTGTCTGGGTTTGGTGTCAGTTGATGGGATGGATCTCCAGGTGGAGTAGACTCTGGATGGCCTTTCCTTCAGTCTCTGCTCCACTCTTTGTCCCTGCATTTACTTTTGACAGGAGGAATTCTGGATCAATATTTTTGAAGTGGGTTGATGGCCTCATCCCTCAACTAGGGGCCATGCCACCGTAGGGTATGGTCTCCACAGGTTCTTTCTCCCTTTTGTTTGGTATTATGGCTAATCCTCCCTGTAGGATCTTGGGAACCTCTTGCATCCTGTCCTTGGCATCTGGTACTTTCTAGTGGCACCACCCAATCTCCCTCCCCCACTGCTACAACCTCCTTTCAAATTCTTGACCCTCTATACTTCTTGCCCACCTCCCCCCACATCTGAAATGCCCCTCTTTTCCCTCCCCTTCCTCTCTCCCTTGAAGATCCCTCTCTTACTCTCTTTCCCAGAAATTATTCTCTTTCCCCCCTAATGAGTAGTACTGTAATACCACACTTTGGTGTGGTCTGCTTTCTTCTTGAGTTTCACATGGTCTGTGAGTTGTATCATGTGTATTCTGACTTTCTTACAGACATGTCAATTGCTCACACAGTGAAGGACAGCACTTTGTCAGACACTTCTCTGGTTGCAAAGAGTGTGGACCGGAACAATCATTATATTTTTGAGTCCCTGACTAACACCAAGCATGGTCATTTAGAATCAATGGATCAAGTGGACCTCTGTCATTGTTAAACAGCTAATTTCTCTTGTGAACTACTTTATCTGATTTGACTTACCAGAATCAGACTTCCCTTCACCTCATCAACTGAAAATCAATATATTTGGGAAGTCATCCTTTGAGCTTCTTATGCCTTGTGAACTGAAAGGCATTAGTTGTGACTTTTATCTACTTTGTTCCTCAAATCCTTTAAGCATTGTGGCCTTAGTAAGAAATTCTCTTTGAGGCAATACAGTGTGAAACACAACATTGATCTGTCCTTATTTTACATTATAAAAATAAGTTTATAACTTGCTGAGACAAAACCTTCAACAGGCACATGCTTGCAACTGGGATTAGAAGGAGACAGCAAGACAGTCACGTGAAGGGTATATCATGCTTGTCTTTGCAGGTGATGGAGGGATGCTACTTGCCCCAGGGAATAGCAAGAGGCAGAATGTGGGTCTCTCTATTTTTCTGCATGTTACCACACAGGTAGCATGGTTTAAAACTAAGTAGCTATGTTTTGCACTCACAGCCTGCTAGCACAATATATATGGTCACAGTATTGGGGATAATAACTTCTTAATTCTCAAGAAATCTAGTTGAAGAAGCAAAGGATGTATCACTGTTGAAGCTGCTGTAATAAAATTTTGAAATATTGTTTTAAAAGAGAATCAATTGAGAAGGTAATATACATATCTACACATACATATAATTAAATAATAGCCATCATGTGAGCATTTTTATAAAAAATTAAAGATCTATACAAGTCATTAGCATTTCTATGTTCCATGTTAATTCACTAGTCTAAAACTTATAGAATAATGTGTTTTGAATGATAAGATCTTTGCAGTAATCCACAATAAAAGTTTCATATAACTTTTCCATATATTTTAAAGCTTTTTTTCCATCTTTATTAAATTGGATATTTCTTATTTACATTTCAAATGTTATTCCCTTTCCCAGTTTCCATGCCAACATCCTCCTCCCCCTTCCCCTCCCCCTCCCATTCCATATGGGTGTTCCCCTCCCAATCCTCCCCCCCATTACCGCCCTCCCCACAAGAATCCTGTTTACTGGGGGTCCAGCCTTGGCAGGACCAAGGGCCCCTTCCACCTGTGCTCTTACTAGGCTATTCATTGCTGCCTATGAATTTGGAGCCCAGGGTCAGTACATGTGTACTCTTTGGGTAGTGGCTTAGTCCCTGGAAGCTCTGGTTGGTTGTCATTATTGTTCATATGGGGTCTCAAGCCCCTTCAGTTCTTTCAGTCCTTTCTCTGATTCCTTCAACGGGGATCCCGTTCTCAGTTCAATGGTTTGCTGCTGGCATTCACCTATGTATTTGCTGTATTCTGGCTGTGTCTAGTTTTAAAACAGTGTGAATGTCTGTGTAAACTAGGGAGACATGATGGCACTGCTTCCATGAATAGTAAAATGTCAGTGATTAATTACAGTTTTTCTTAACATGAAACGTTCATGTTTTCAATGAAAAGTAAAATAAAATAATACTGAGTGTTTAAAAAGGAATGGTTTATAATATATGTAACTGTTTTGCATCACTTCATATATATGTGGTTTTATAGCAATATTTTACTTTGTTAGAGATTTTGTAATGGCTTGTAATTTTCAGACTCTAAGATGAATTATTGAATATTACAGAAATTTGCTTAAACTTTCTGATAATTGATGATATAGAGCTTGAAAAACTACTATTTTATTTCATATTTGGTTTAAATTTGTGCTAAACAATTAATCAGTTCTCTTCAATTTTCTCTATAAACCTCAGTGGATCAATGACCACTTTAAACTTTACTATTGCAATTTTTCAAAAATATTTTATTTTGTTCTCATATGGGTACACTTGTATCTTTGTTGATTTTTGCATTATAATACAAAACCAAGAGATGAAGTCATCTGCCTTAGAACTAGACTTAATGGAGAATGTAAGCTACCTTACATGAATAATGGGAACTGAAATCTGGTCCTTGGTAAGTACATTGGGTATTGGTATCTGTTAACCACTGTGGCATTTCTCCTCTCTACTGCAATCTTAATCTAGTTTTTATTTTAATGACCACTTACTCATCTTGATGAATGAGATACATTTATTTCAGGGTGAAATGGGTATTATAAATAAATGTCTATAGGTACCCATCATGTTTATGTGCCTACACAGCCTTAGAAAGTATAATATTAATGAAGTCCCTGAAACTTTCATGGTTTCTTATATTTTACTAACCATTCTCAGATATAGATTTTTAGATTGATAACTGCAATTTATTAAGTTGTGATATAGATAAACTAATGATAAACATGGTAACTGTTATCCTTATATCCAATATAACAAAAAAAAATTGCAAACTCTCTTATGCACTGTAAGAGCTAACCAATCAAACAAATTAAACAAATAAAGGATGGATTATAAATTATTTACTATACAAATAAATATAGACAGAAGAAACCACATATAAAAATGTTTAATTTCTTTCTCAATATGTCAACAATGTTTGAATGCCTGAATGTAATTCTTCCTACTTGAGAATATTCATTAGGCAAAACTCAAAATGTTTCTCTACACTTTACAGATATACAGAAAATTACTATCACAAAAGAACTGACAGATCAGGGCAAAAGTAACCTGATATTCTACTGTTTACTTTATTTTATCATTTTCAACTTAAAATTCTAATTTGAAACTGAAGAGTTAAGTAGCCAAGCTAGATACAGCAAGATTGGGGGCAGGTCCAGGATGCTTATAGCTATCTATTTACAGAAAATATTTCTGATAAAAAAGAGTAATCTGTCTCCATGTCTTCGGAGCATATTTTGCCTGATATTTCTAATGAAATAATGAATTTTCTTAAAAATCCAAATTCTAGATTTTATCACTTAAGGGGATTTTTTTTTTGACAAATTTAGAATTTTAGCCCTTGTTTAGGTTTCTGTACAGAACATACTTGTAGTCTCAACAGTATTTACTTTGAAATTGATTTTCTCTGGTTAATTTTGTGTTGGGGGAAGAAATCTGCTGTTTTGTTTGTTTCATTTATTTTAAACCTCATTTTTAACAATATTTTAAATTAAATATTTGAGAATTTAAAACAGTATATTTGAACACATTCACTCTTTCCATAGCTGTTTTGCCATACATTCTGACCTACATTTCGGTTTTCTTTTATGCCCTCCCATCAATTATACTTTGGGTTACCCTACTAGTCTCATGAATGGAGTCTGCCCTGCCATGTGGTTGATCAGCCATAGGTCATATCCTTAAAGAACACAAACTCTATCTTTCAGAAGAGTCAAATGTCAGTATCTCCTATGATGGTGGTAGGATTTCTTCCATTATGTCTAAAAGATAAGCTTCCGAATGAGGTAGGATTGAAGTAAGCTGTCTCATTTAATATACTCACTGAGCCTTTTGATTGAGAGTAATGCCTTTCACAACACAATAGGTTTAATCAAGGCCATGTGGTTATTGGAGTACTTAATCATTTATTCAACACTATCGCTTATTTATTTTCATATTTAAGAAAGTCAAAGTATTTTGTTAAAGAACAAGACCAACCTAATCATTCAAAGCCAAAAGTCATTGCAACATCATTTGAAATTGAGAAACCACAGTAAGCAAGGAAAAGTGCCAAAAGATACCAAACTCATCCCAGAGTACAATTGGAAAGGGTTCCCTTTCATTACTTTTTGTAGCAGGAAGCTTAAATTCATTTAATTACTCATAGAAATATAAAATGTTCAAGTTATTAATGACAACCAACATTGCAGTGGGTAAGGGATAAATGGTAAACTGATATTACTGTTTTTTTTTTTAAAAACTTGTAAGAGATAGTAGATATTTAGATGAGGAAAAACAAACCACAACAAATCCTTTGAGTAAATTTCATTTTAAAAAATGGAAATAGGTGTTGAGCTCTATTAATGACTCTGTAGTTGAATATAGCCATGCAGCCTGCCAACAGTTCTGGTTTACTAACACCTTACGTGAATGAACATCTGTTCTTTGAAGTCCTGCCAAGCTAATGTCCAGAATAAAAACCCACAGACAAAAAAAATTTACTCATCTCAGGCCATTTTAATAATGGAACATTAATTATGATTGTGTGAATGAATTCAAGCTTAATTTGCTAATAGTCCCAGTTGTTTGGATATTACTTCGGCTACATAACTCAAACATTTAAGTAATCTGCCCTCTGAATTTCAGGGTTTGAAACATCTCTAAGACTTCCCTTGATATCTAGATTTAAGTAAAAGGGATTTACATATTGTCAGTGTACACAGAACAGAAAACCTCGTAAAACAGTAATAAAGTTGAGAGACTGCTGGCTCTTAACATAGAGCAAAGACTTGTAAACCTAGGAGACAGATAGTCTTGCCAATAGAATTACAATTTTAAATGGAAGACTTTGTTGAAGTGGTAAATTAGTGTAAAGAAGGATTTTAAATCACTATATTAGTTTGTATGGTCATTTCAGTTGACTTGTTGTAGAAGTAGTCACAGAGAAAAAAGATAAATTAAGTAGAACTCACTGAACAGTATTAACATTCATGAGGATCAAGAAACTGAACATAATTTTTTTCATCAGTAATCTGAACGAAATAAAAAAAATAAATCACAAACAATAGTTATATAATTTATCATGAAAGACAGGACAGCAAAAGTACATTTAAACAAAATTTGTTTTCTTCTTTATGCAAAGGATAGTAATCAAACCAGCTTCATTTTAGTGAATCCATTAAAATTATCAAAGGCAGAGAAAGAACAAAGGCTATATGACAGTTTTCCTACCTCATCTCCTATCATCTACCACACCTCCTATCAGATGCCACACCTCCTATCACATACCATACCTCCTATCACATACCCTACCTCCTATCACATGCCAGTCCTCCTATCAGACACCACACCTCCTATCAGATGCCACTCCTCCTATCAATGCCACACCTCCTATCAGATGCCACTGCCATATAGACAAGTTAAAATTATCAAAGTATTATACATGATGAAGCAAAGTCATGGTAGAGTGACAGTACTTGTGCATTATCAAGGTGTGTGGAGAGTCTTGCTTGCCCAAACACTGAATAACCTCATGTGTTTAACTTCTATTGCTGGCCAGAGTTCTTAGATAGTGAGCATATGTAAGATATGTGTATGGAAAATAATGTTAGTAAAACCCAATAAAATATGGGCATTTGCTTAAAGGTAGTTTAACAAATGTATTCCAAAGCCTGAATTGCTTTACTGGATGAGTAGAAGAATATAGACACAGGAGCAAAATTTAATAAGGTTGTGCTGGCTAGGTTTATATAAACTTGATACCAGCTATAGTCATTTGGGAAGAGATATCATCAACTGAGAAAATATTCTAATAAAGTTGACTTGTAGGCAAGCCTGTGGTACATTTTCTTGATTGATGACTGATGTGGGAGATTCCTGGTCATTGTGGACAGTATCACCGTAGGCAGGTGGTCCTGAGTTATGTAAAAAATCAAACTGAGTAAGCAATGGGAAGCAAGACAGGACACAATGTTCCAACATGGCTTCTGCTTCAGTTGTATCCTGGTCTTGAGTTCAATTCCTGGCCTGTGTTCCCTCAGTGACAGACTTAGAAGATTGAAAGGAAACATAATCCCTTTCCTCTGCCAAGTTGCTTAGGTGATGGTGTTTAATGACAGCAATAGAAACCTTAAGTAAGACCAAGATTATATTCTTCTGGTTTGGACTTTGATTCACTTAGACTGGACACATATCAAATGCTCTGATGATAAAATATGCGGTTCCTCTGAATGAAGTGATATGTTTGTAGTTAGGAAAAATAACTTCTATAATGTTTCAAAATGTTAGCATGCTAAATATCATGATGTTTAATCAACTTTCATTTAAAATTTTAGCTGTTGCATCACCTCGTAGACATAGATTATCAACTACTGATAGAATAAAACAAAATCTGAAAAGTTGTAAGATGTCTTCTAAAATATTCCTTGTTTCATAACCATGCATACAAACATTAAAGAGATACAAGAAACCTCAGGATGGTTGCAAGTTATTGATTGGCTTCTGCATGTGGTGACATTTGTGTTGAGAAATGAATATGCTCAGAATGTAGTCAGCTTTCAATGTGACTCCCAAGTTTTTATCTTTGTTTCTGATAGTTGTACAGCCTTATTTCCCCTTTTGGCCCCTCTATGTGATGCTACCTTAGATTAAAATCTTTTCCCCAATGAGTACTTCAAAGGAATACCTACTTATTATCATAGAACTTTAAAGGCAAATGCTAGGATATGACTGTATACTACATATCATTATAATAAGGTGCTAAACCAAGAATAAATGCTAAAAAATACTACTATTGTTTTTAAATTAGTTTCTGATAACTGGAGTATTTGAACTAATGCCTCTTGAAGTATGGCATAGACATGTAGGATGAGCAATGTGTACTCACAGGGGGGTTTATGGGATGTGACTTTATCAGTAGCAGAACAGATGAACATAAAATTATTAGCAGTGCCATTACATAGAGCCAAGAAGTGAAAAGGGACATTATCATAGCTACTTGGAGAAGAACCTATTAGTCTGGTATCATAGGTGCTGGTTTACCTGACTTTGAGTGGTTTCGAGAGTCAATTCATATTTCACACCACTGTCGTATAATGCATATGTTGGAATTAGGCCAACACCATTGCTTCTTTCCTGTGGATTCTGCTGCAGTGTAAATCATACTGGAACCTTTCTCTTAGCTGTTATTGCATGCTTTACATCACAGTCAACGTCCTACATGCCTGAACAATAGGGACATTTCATCCAGTCCTTATGTCCTGCAACACCTAATGCAATTAAATCTACAGCCTGAAATTTCTACGAGTACTCATTCATCTCCACCAGACTTTGAGGCTTCACAAGTAGTATTACTGCCCACTTGTAGGCCCAATGCACTGAAGAATCCGACTGAGTTGATATACATGCACTGCACATTTTGGTGAAATGCCTTAGGTCTTAGTTATGTTCCTTTTGCTGTGGGGAGGACAATATAATGCAGGCAGCTTATAACACGAAGTCCATAATGGAGGGAATTCCTTAGTTTCAGAGGGTGATCATAGCAGCAAACAGGCAGGAATGGCTCTGGAGAAGCAGTCAAACGGGCATGAGGTAGAGAGAAAGTTTATTGTGAACTGTGTAGGCTTAGCAGCTTCAAAGCCCATCCTGATTGACACACCTTCTCCCACTAAGCCACACCTCCTTCAACTAGAACATACTTACTCCATCAAAGCCACACCTATTCAAAGGCCATACCTATAAGTCATCCCTAAACAGTTCCACCAACTTTGGACCAATTAATTATTCAAACATATGAGCCATTTTTTCAAAGCACCACAATTTGGTATGTACAGAAATAAAATGTAAAACAAAATTAAAAATTTACAAACCTGAAAAGCGGCTTGACTACTCTAATAAGGCTCTGTGAAATTTTGCTCTTGCCTTTCAGCTTTACATTATCAGTGTGGCCATTTAAATATCTTAGAAGTTCCAACTTCTATCAGGTAATTACAAAGCAATATGTCTAGAATATGACTAGATTGCCTATTTTCCATGTATACATGCTATGGTTCTTTGAACACTAAGCTCTAAGAAATTTCATCTCTATTGATTTAAGCCATAAAGAGTACTGACTAATGCAAGGGTGATTTGTAATCTTTGAAAGAGTATTTAAAAACCTAAGAGAAAAGAACTACATAGAAACATTAATGTTTAAAACCATTAATTTTTGATCCATCTTGCCAGTAATGCTATAAGTTATTTTGCATGCAGTCACATGTATTTCATCAACCAAGTCCTAAGATCTGTGTAACTCCTATTATAGATTTAGATTTTTTTCTTTTTTCTTTCCGTTTCTTGGATATTTTCTTTATTTAAATTTCAAATGTTATTTCCTTTACCCGTTTTCCCTCCAGAAATCCCCTATCACACTCACTCCTTCCCCTGATTCTATGAGGGTTCTCCCCCACCTACCCACCCACTCTGCCCAGGCATTCCCCTACACTGGGGCGTCAAGCTTTCACAGGGCCAAGGCCAAGGGCCTCTCCTCCTATTGATGCCCAATAAGGCCATCCTCTGCTACATGTGCAGCTAGAGCCAAGGTCACTCCATGTGCATTTTTGGTTGATGGTTTGTCCTGGAGCTCTAGCATCTGATTGTTTGATATTGTTGTTTTCCTATGGGAGTAAACCTTTTTAGCTCTTTTCAGTTTTTTCTATGTCCCATAGGGGACCTCATTTCAATCTTTTAAATAACTTCTATTTCTAGTAAATTATTCAGAAAAGCTAATTAAATATACACACAGAGAGAGATTTTCACACATACAAATGTACACACAGAGGACATATTTAAATGTTTGTTAATGATAGAATGGAAAATTATTCTCAGTATTTGTAGGAGGCTAACGTAACTTCACTTTGTTTTATATTAAAGGTTTGGAGCAATAATGCAGTGTGAAAAGAGTTCTATAAAAATGTTCAATTGTTTTAAACATTGATAAAATTTACATGAAATTCCCAAATGGTGATGCCATCTCAAACACATGAAATGAGGCAGCTTGAACACTCAGATCTTGATGTTCAGACTGTAACTGGTGCCCTGTGGAACTTCATGCAGTTGTGAGCCAAAGTTATCATGTGTCTACCCTGTGATAAAACAGTTCTGTAACTACATAAACAGTTGAACAAAACCAGTATCACTATTCTGCCACACACACAAATCCTTAGGAGAGTAGAATTCAAAGACTAGAAACAACTAACAAAATCCACAGGTTAATTTTTATTTAACTAATGCATTAGCATTTAATATTTGAGTGGATTTTCATTTTTGTATGATTGCACACTCTCATAAAGCACATTGTCACACATGAAGCACACACTCATATTGCTGTTGCAAGCTATTGTCATGTTGCTGTTGTCACTGAAGTTTCATCTGGTGCACAGGCAGCTCTTATTCAGAAAAGGAAGTAGTAAGTTATGCTGTGAAAAGATATGTATGAATTTCTTAAAATGCTTGTGGACTCAAAAATAGTAATATCTAGGTTTTTAAATATAGTTTTCCACCTTTAAAACTTACAGAAATTACAAGTGATATGGTCAGTTTGGTATTTGTTAATTTGTGCTTCCATTAAGAAAAACACAATCACCATAGTCATACAAGGATCAGAACAAGAGCTCAAGAAGGGCTTTAGTTCTTGTTTCTGGTTCATATTTAATTTGTAAGTCATTGATATACTAAAGCTATTCTGGAAAAATAGATTAATTTGTCATTATTATTCTAAATTACAAAAATGAAATAATTTTCTGAATTTTAATAAATACATTAATCAAAGTAAATTGAAGTTTTCTTTCAATATGAGTTCTGGTTCATTTTTATATTAGGTTGGTAAGTAAGTATTTTCAACATAGAACCAAAAGTGTTTTTCTCCTAAATAAATATTGGAGTGGATCTTGTTATGAGCCATTCATTATTTATCCATCCTGCTGTCTCCGGCATAAATGAATGTGCACAATAAATATTTTGCAGTTTCTTTTTAAAATATTTAAATAAACCTTTTGTTTTAATTGATTAAATGTGTTCTTTGATGGATTCAGACATATATTTAACACATTTTGCTTACTCTCTTCTTTTACTACATTATTTGAAGTAATATTAATGCAGAAAATCCAATATACAGAGAATACGTTTTTATGGAGTATTTAGTTATCGATGGAAAATCAATATTGTACCCCATCACTGTCTTCACTACCCTGAAGGCTCAGGGAGCATCATGGAAGAAGGGACAGGAATATAGTAAGATAAAAGCATTGTGGAACATCAAAGGAAACACTGTGCTCTGGACATGACAATACCTCTGTGCTCTCATGAACTCCAAGAATTTGTAGTTGTTCACAGAATTTCATGGTAGGATTAGCTCAAGACAGTGAACATTTCAATATGGAGGATTTGGGGAGCTATTGGTAATTGACAGCTGATGGAGAAGACAGAGTCTACTTTTTTAAGATCACAGTATTTTAGTTGATTGACCATGACCTAGTTGGTCGCTCCACACCCACAGTTATATAGTCAGCATAAGTTGCACTCAATAGGTTATGAAAAAATTAAGTTACATAACAGAAAGTGAAATAGAGACATGAATTAAGAGGATGGGGTGAATCTATGAGAAGTTAGAAAGATGGGTTAGTGTCATATATGATTAAAACACATTGTATCCATGTAAGGTATTCTTAATAATTAATAAATATAATATTTAAAGGTTATAATAATAACATTTAAAACATAAAAAGAAATGTATATATCTAATTCAATCCTAGGGCTGTATCAATCACTAGATATCCAAAAAAAAGTATACAAATAAAAGTAATTCTAATATTAGTTCTTTTTCTGGCTCATTTTATAAATATTTAAATCCTATGAAAGTGTGTATGCAGCTCATTCCTCTTATGGATTCTTGTGGGTCTGAGTAAGACACCTGTATTGCCAAATTCACCACATGCACAATTAGAATACAGCTGATCTTAAAAGCACACACTTATCTTTTTGCCTTTCCAATGTCTTTCTTTTTGCATAACTTATGGAAATGTCAATGAAAATTATCAAACTAGAAAATAATTTATGAAAGTCATGTGGTGATAGCTTGCATTACATTTCAATCAAGAATTATGGCGATTCAAGACATGTTTCATCTCTGTCTAGTTCAATTCTTCTGGAACTTACTAGAAGTTCTGTGGCCATCTGAAAGGTCATGCCCAATGTATGCCAACAGAGACTGAGGTTGGGAAGAAACTGTACTCCAGTGATGGTGTGGCTGTCTTTAAATAGAAGACCAATGCAGATAACTTTATATGCAGTAAAAGTTGTAGAAATGTAAGTGTGGTATCAACTGACCAATGGAAAAAACATTCTGCTAAATTCTTGAGGTGTGTAAAAAAGTATTATTAGTGGAGAGATGTCATAAAACTTTGTTGGAAATGTTTTTAATTTTCTACAATTTTTCTCCAAACTTCTTTAATTTTGTTTGTCTCTCAAAGGCTCAATTCTTGGCCTGAGCTAGTTTCAATCTCAGAATCCTGCTTCGGCCTCTGAAGCACTGGGATCCCAGGCATGTGCCACCATACCCAGGCTCATACTTTATAATAATGTTACATTCATTTATTACTGTGCTGCTCTCTTCAGTAATAGTCAGTGTTGTTAAAAAAAAGAACTAGGGTAATTCCAAAATTCACTGAAACACAAACCATTGTGAACAATATCAAAGGAACTAGGTTTACCACAAAAAGGGCACAAATGTAGAATTAGAAATTTAAGAGCAAAATTTCAAGTTCAAATAAACTTACATTTTACTATTTATTCAATAGAATAGTTCATAATTTCTTACAAATACACCCATAGATAATCTTAGGTGAACCAAATTCAGTTTAAGGAATATTGACTAGTAAAGCAAAGGCTGGGCATTATGTCTGTAAATTCAACACTTGGAGGTAGAATCAGGGAACTGCAATTATAGGTCAA
Source organism: Rattus rattus (assembly GCF_011064425.1). NCBI lineage: Eukaryota > Metazoa > Chordata > Mammalia > Rodentia > Muridae > Rattus > Rattus rattus. The sequence goes on along the minus strand of NC_046156.1, from coordinate 130,133,549 downwards.
CCTGGTCTACAGTGTGAGTTCTAGGCCAGTCATTATGACATTAGGAGACTCCACAAAAAACAAACAAACAAACAAACAAACAAATATCCAACCAGACCAAAAATATAAACAAACTGGTGAAATAGTAGGCAATTCCTTAAAATTCTTATTAATCATTTTCTGAATACTGAAATGAAAGAAGTCCAGAAGCATTAAGTTACAGAGTAATATGCTGCTATGACATTATTACTCTCACATGTTGTCCATCTTACCTCTACAACCAGTTGCTGGAGAGATGGAGATGCTATTGGATACAGAGTGGAGTTGCCCCGGATGGGACTATGGATGCTAACGTAAGCCACAGCATTTTTCTGTAGTATCTTCGCAAAATCCTGAAATAAAAAGTTTTAAAATTTCTAGCATTGTTGCAATTAAAGTAACACCTTCTACTTTTTTAGGATAAGAAATATTTTGATGCTAAAATATGACATTTATCAGAAACATGCTATAAATGTTTTATCATGTGTTAAGGTTAATCCTTCCTCTATATGTAAATTCCTTCTGCAAACTTGATTTATACTCTATTAAACAGAATTGAACAGCTGTTAAAGTAGTACTTATATTAAGTAATCATTTTAACAAGAAAGGTTTGGGGGGTTAGAATAACGTTGGGTTCAATTACAGAACACAAATTGGGAATTTTCTTCAAAGGCAGTGCCTAATACTAGTCATTGCATTAGAGAACGAAACTGGGCAGCTCAACTAGTTGGTGCTGACAGACTTCCCCATGAAGTCAGTTAATTGTGGTCAAATAAACTCTTATTTTGAGAGAAATTGGACAAATTCAAAGAGTGAACCTGAGAGGATGGCCGAATAAAAACCCTGTGAATGCTTTATGTACTAATGGCATGGGAAAATTCAGTGGCATGGTTTTTCTTCGATGACCCCTTGCTCTGGAGTACTGAGGACTACTAACACCACATTGTGAGAGAAAGAAAATAGGGCCTTATATCCTTGGCTTACCTCTGTTTAATGTTGGAAATTAATCTACAAACTTGTAGGAGAGATTAGTGATTATTTAAATGTAATAAATCTTTTAAATGAACATGAGTAATTTATAAAAAAATGAGTAATTTCACAAATCATGTTAAAAATGTCCATGATTATTAAAGACTATGAAAATTATTTTAACACATATGCACATAGGCACTTTCTCTATCAGATAATGTGTTTTCCATGAGTCCTGCAGAAGACAGTCAGTCCTATATACTTACTTGAGGAAGATATTCTGAAAGAAGTTACATGTTAAAATAAGTTGTCCATGGTAGAAAAGATCCAAACTTTGATATCCTTACTCTAAAATTTGTAGTATTTCCAGATGGGCATGTGAAAAATATTCTTATAGAGGGAATGGTGCTTTAAAGAATCCTGTTTTAGAAAATGGAATAATTTCCCTCAATGATCAGTATCAGTACTAAGTTTATCCTTTATTTCTTGCATGGGCTACAGATACCATCTACAATGTTATTGAGTGACATCACCTAATCTTGTTAACATCAACTGGGCTTCCAGGGGTTCCTATAGAAGTAAATTATAGAAAGCAAGAAGGAATATGAACAAAGCTTTCTGTGCTCACTTCCACTTGAGATGAATATGAAAGAAAGTGTTTCATTCTCAGAAGAGCGACTGGATAACAGTAATCAGAACAAGCAACTGAAGGTTTACACTTCTCTTCAAATGGTTGCTGATGAAATGTTTTCATGGGATACAGTAATGCAATCTATTATATGGAAAATTAGATAAATTTTTATCAGCCGATGGTGACTTCTCAATATCGTAGGACACTTTATTTTTACTTATTTTTTGATCCAGTTACTCATCTAAGAGGTCAGAAGGCAACTAAATGTATACATTCATTCAGATTTATATATACATCCACATCAGAGGGATCTACATATATAGAATTAGAATTATATCATATTGTCTCTCTATTGTTCACTCTACCTCTCGCAGGTAACTTTACTCCAAACCTTCCCTTGACTTTCATCCACCTTAAGTTGATAGCATACTTTTCTTTGATTATTACTGATATATATTTGAACAAATACATAAATAAAAGTCTGTTGAGCCTATATTTAGTTTGTGTGTATACAAGTAAGTTTTCTGTACCATTATACTGTAACAGTTTTATGTTTAATCTCTGTGGAGAAATTACAGAGTTATCAAAAGAAACAGTGCATTTATAAAATAATTAAAATTAATTTATGTTTTATGAGGCACAAAAACATTTGTGTAATTTTCACAAATTGTTCCCATGTATATAAATCCATATTTATTTAATTTTCAGCCTGTGAGAACTGACAACTAAATGCTTTGAAGGATTTTTTTTTGCAATGTACTTCCCTAGGAATTTGAGTTTAAGCTGTTTAACTCAGGAAATAATGTAAGAGAAACCTATTTGAATGCGGTTTATTCACATTTAAGAGTTAAACAGTACTATGGATTATGAAAGTTGTACACGTAATGGTGACTCTTTAAATATTTTAAATATTATTTAAAATATATCCTTAATATTTAGTAGAAAATTAAACTCCCATTTCACTGCCTTGTAATTATTTAAAACAATGCACATTTACTAGCATACACAAACCATTTTAAAATTGTTGTACTTATTTTGAATTTATGAAATAAATTTTAAAGCTTTGTTTCTGGGTCACTCTTTTTTCATCCAGGAATTTAAGAATGTTCTTAAAGGAATGGAATTTCTTGACTTGAAGTATACACCTTGAAACAGAATGTACCACCACTCACTTACATTTATCCTCACCTGAAGCTTGTGAGTCTTGTTGAACAATTTTTTTCAGCTGTAAGACTATTAACCTATTAAAAAGTACATAGTCTTTCTTTTTCTTTTAAGATTAAATTCATGTGTGTGAGTGTTTGTATGAATGTACATACACCATGAATACACATTTTGCCCTCTAAGGTCACGGGATGGCATCAGATCCCCAGGAACTCACATAGCAGATAGTTATGGTCTGCCATGTTAGTGCTGGGGACAAACCCAGTCCTCTCAAAGTAACGTGTTCTCTTAAGCACTGAAAGAACTTTCTGACTCTACTAATTTTTCTATGCCATATTGATGTTTTCCTTAATATCTATAGGCATTTTATCTTCTTGAGGATGTAAGAAAGAACTATGACCATACATTCCCTTTAATCATATTTCTCTCATAAAAAATAATGCTTTCTTACAAAGATAGTGAACAGATCGTGTTCCATTCAAAACTACATAGACCTTTTGTCTACATGTTTGCTTTTCAGTTCTTTCCAAATAATCAAAAAATAATGTAAAATATGTGAGCGTTTTACAATGCTAACAATCCTGTTAGTACAACCATAGTTACCACTGTCATATTATACTAGAATATCGTATCTTCCTAACATAGAGCTATACCAAGGTATAGCTTCAATTCAAATATTGCAACTGCTTACTGTCTATATCTCAATGCTGGATTAAGTTCTTCATGGGAGGTAGGTAAGAAGGCAGGAAAGCTAGGGTAGAGTGATCTGATGGAGTAGAAGCAAGAAAGGTAGGATGATAATCAATATTTACATGAAATTTCTCATTGCACTGAAACATGTCGTGGTAATGAGTACTTACTATTGTCTGATAACACAGAAATCTGTATTTGTGTGTGTAATATTATTTCTTTTTTTCCTGCCATATTATCCACTAAGGAAAACTATGACAAAGTAAACATTATTGCAATTGGTATGTAAGTATGTAGCTCTGATACCAATGGAATTACATTGGTTTTTAAGCCCTTTTGAAAAGTTCCTTATATTCTTTCCCTCAATAATATTCGACTATAATATATGAAATGTGAAATAGTGAGGAGTGCAGGAAAGAAAAGAAGTACAATTAACAAATTTATTTCACCTCTCCCCATTCATAGGAGCCAATTTTGCCCCAGGGCGTTCCTCCCCACGAGCAGAAAACAATAGTACGCTCTGGTCTCCAGCCTTTCTTCACTCTTAACATCAAAGCTTCAATAAATGCTGTGATTACTGCAGTACTGCTGGCCCATTCTTGTCCATTATAACTGTGTCCAGCATGGTGGTTGCTGCCAACTATAATATACCGGTCTGGAAATAGAATGAAATAAGAGCCATTAAAACAAAATGTAAAGCTCTGCAATATATTTAATGACATTTACATAATCCTATTGCACAAGTAAGCAACAATTAAGCCAAATTGTTCTAATAATTAATACCACTTTGGCATTTTCCACCCCCTGCCTTGATTCATACATCTGGGTATATCAATGCAGAAACAGCTGCTAAAGCCAATTATGAATCCAAAGCTTAGATTCATATTACTGTCTTCTGCAACATGAATATTAATTAATGAAGTATACAAATATACCACAAAGAAATTCTTATCTAGCATTTTTCAGCACCATAGTGGGAGGTACACAGCAAGCAGTGGCTGTGTGCTTAGTGAACACCAATGAGCTATTACTACATCTGTAAAGGAAGTGATTTAAAAATTGTGTATGTTAAAAGTGTATAGACTTTCTTTAAAAAATAGGTATTTAGGGATATATTTATAGTTTCAATTTATGCTTCTAACCCCTCTCCATTCTCTGAAAGAAAATAAGATTCAACAGCACCAAGCCAGGATTACTGATAATTTAACTTTTCACGTAATTTATTTCATGTGGCCATACACAGTTCATTAGATGCTCCTGTAGAAAACTTGCTATGATTCATGGATATGGTCCTTTTGCAATTTTTCACTAGCTAGTCTCACCATAAAAATAGGATCAAAATATAGCTCCAGAGATTTCTCTTGTCTTTTTGTCCCAGTGGTTGTTATTCACAACAACAGCGACCGAGGTCATTTTAATTGATTATACAACCCTTTGAATTTATTTAAAGAGCAGTCTCATCTTTACTTTATTATGAGATATCCCATGTAACTCTATAGCAGGGAACAGCATGATGGGGCAATGGGTGTAGGCACCTACTGTCAAATCTGATGACTTCAGTTTGATTCTAAGCCCCACGTGACATCTGAAAATTGTTCTCTGATTTCCATATCTGAGGATTGACACAGCTTCCCTTATTATATACACAGGAAAAGTATCTGATATAAAGCAAGTCATACATCTACATGGAATAAAAGAAGTGTCCCTTGACTACATGGGAAGGAAGCAGGCTATAAAAATTATAATGGTATAGAATCATTAAAAATTTCAGTACTGAACTGGAACCGCCAATGATACAATCTTCTAACACTTTCTTAAGATATATGTGATGGGATATAAAGGTGTATGCAACATTACATTGTTATATATTCAAACACTTAATTCTTGGGCATTTATTCACCCATATATCAGAAATATATAAAATTGCTGCTTTTGATGGACTGTATTCTGAATATATTAACACTGTTTCTGAAATTTAACATCAGCAAATAAGACCTCATGAACAAGGAATTCTTTTCATTTTATTTATTTCTTTTTACATAGAATTCAAAAACCTTTGCATGTAATTGTTTCGTAGTTTTAAGTTTCTTTAGCATGAATTCAGTATACTCTTTGTACAACTGTGTGTTTTTCTGTAATGAGTACAAATAAAACAGTATTAATAAATATTTTCATACTTCATTGGACTCACTGAAATGAAAGACACATAAATTGGTGAAATGCAAGCATATGGATTTCCAAGTTCATTTCTGTCTGTGTCTAAGGATGCTCTGATGACAGGTTGTACAATAAAGGAACCATGGAGAATCAGTACACTGCATGAAATTTTTAAGAGTTGGCTGTCGAGAAATAGGGAGGAAATAAAACTTGATTTCAAAATTCTCTGGGTCAGCAATTAGGTCAATTTAACTAGTGCCACGGAGAAGAATAATTCTCCAAGGAGAAATTGAATAAGTGTCCCAGTCATATCCACAGAAGTGGTTTGAGTGCAATAAAACCTTAATGGTGCTCTAGGGATGGCAGATTGGCTGAGTGAATTAAAGCTGTTAGCCCACAAGCTTGCCGGGCTGGGGTCAGTCCCTGGAACCTGTGATGGGAGGACAGTAGTAACTCCCTAAATTGTCCTCTGATGTCCATATACCCACCATAGCACTGCTGTGATTATATCATTCTCTCTCTCTCTCTCTCTCTCCTCTCTCTCTCTCTTTTTCTCTCTCTCCCTCCCCCCAGTCTACATCCTTTCTACCTCCCTCCCTCCCTCTCTTTCTCTCATTCTCCCCCTCTCTCCTCCCTCACCCTCACTCTCTCTCCTTTCTCATACACAATAAATAAAACCATGTGTAACGATTTGTGATCTAGTTTGTGATGAGACAGAGTCTGCCAGGGTGACTCTGCTAATTGATATATGTAACAATTAGATTGATTCTTAGTTTCTATATTAAGATTCCTTCAGCAGTCCGTATTAGTAAAATATTTAATATGTAAACAGATAATCATTTCCATAAAATCCTTTGAAACCAAAAATTACAGGCATTGATCAGATCTATGAGTCAAGCCAATATTCAGACAGAGCTTAAGAATTAGAAGGATTTGCTTTGAAAAAAAATTTGATTCGTTTTCAAAAACTGCATCACTAAAACCTGTGCTATTTTCTTTTAAATTATTCTTTCGTTAAACTAAAAATTTCCACAGTATCATGGAAAGTAATATAAGGAATATCGACTATTTATTTCCACATCAATTTAACATAAATATAAACTCTACTTCTCCTTTCCTTTCCCTGGTCTTTAAAATACTGCGCTTCCTAAAGCTTATTGGTGATGAGATATTGTAGGAAAGAAAAAATACATTAAACATTCATACCAATCCATTCTTTCAGTCATCTAAGCCTGTGTGTATATGTTTATGTATGTATATGTGTGTATATAGAGATATATGTATGTATATATGTGTATGTGTATGTGTATACATGTACACATTTATAAAGACACGCACACACACACACATATATATATATATATACATATGTTATACATACTCTATAATTTTATAATATATGGTAGCATATTGAACTTCATTTTAAAATTATTATGAAACAGAGAAAATGTTTGGTTGTTTCATATGAATTACGGACTAGGTTACAACTACTTAACCGTACTTACCTGGTGATGTCAAACCTCTTAGATATCCAACAACATTAGACACTGTCTTAAATTTTGTGACTGTCTGTACCTGCAAACTGACAGTTCTCTTTTCTGTAAAAAAAAAATTAAAATACACTTTATCTGTATTCTGGTGTTTGTTTCCCTCTAAACATTAGAAATTGTTTAGTAAGTACCATCAACAAAATAATTCCACAGAATTCGATAATCTCATGTAGCTATAGTTACACTTTTTGTTGGCAAGCATTTACAATATTTTAAGCAGACATTGGTCTAGGTATCTGTTATTTTATGATGACTTTGAGAATATTACTCACTTCCTGATTCTGATAGCCATGGAGAGATATGTCTATACCTCATATTTGTTACCACACAGGCTCCAAAACAAGAACACACCAGAAACTGCTGCTGTGGTTGAGAAAAAGCTGTTTGCAGAAAGAGACAGAGGAAAATGGGAAGATACAATTGATTCTGTGAAAATTAATACTTTCCTGTCTTCAGAAAGGGACAGCACACAATTTTTCTGTGGGACTCACTGCTATTATAATATAAAACAATTATAAAGTACTTTACAATGGAATATTTCTACAACCCATTTTCACATAATACATCCCATTTTCATAGATTATATAATTAATCACTACTAATTTCTCTACTTTTTTAAAAAAACATTTTATATATTTTATGTTTTGCATGCATGTGTTTTTGTGTACCACATGTGTGCACTGCCCGTGGAGGCCAAAAGAAGGCATAGAATTTCTAGGGATTGGACTTGATAATTTGAGGATGGGTTATTTTGTTTGGTTTAGCTTAGAAAGCACTTCCTTATGGCTGACTCAGGAGGCAAAAGCAGTTACTGCCTGGAGTGATGATTTGAATTCTATACCTGGAACCCATATAGTAGACAGAGAGAACTGAATTCAGGACATTGTCCTGTGTTCTTTAGTGCATGTTCCATGGTTCTTATGTGTTCCTTCCAATAAATAAATAAGTGTAATAAAAAAATTTGAAGGTAGAAATAGTTTCTTGATTCAGTTACATGTAATCCACATGCTCTTAAGGTTTTGAAACACTAACATAGGATTTTTCTTTTTTTTATCATTTTATTTTTCATTGATATTTTATGTATTTACATTTAAAATGTTATCTCCTGTATCCCCACTTCCATAGCCCCTTCACCCTCCTCCTGCTTCTATGAGGATGCTCCCATTCCCATCCACCCACTCCAACCTCACTGCCCTGGCATTACCCTACATTGGGAAAACAAGCCTTCACAGGATCAAGGACTTTTCCTCCCACTGATATTGGACAATGCCATCCTCTGCCACATATGTGGCTGGAGTCGTTGGTCTCTCCATATGTACTCAGTGGTTTGTGGTTTAGACCGTGGTATTTCTGGTGAGGTTCGGTTGGTGATCTGATCCAGGTGTTGGGCTGGTGAAAGTCAATTGTTATTACATAATTTATTGGATATTGTCTAATTGAAACTGTGATCATATAGAGTTCTACTACTTTTGGGTTTATTTTAGATTTTCTATGTGTCTTTTTTTTTTTAACCTTGGTCCTACTGTTTGAATTAAAATAGCTTCTCAATCATCACATAGTCTCCATACAACTACTTTAAACTGCTATTTTCATATGAAATTTAATACTAAATTTCCTGAAAACACTGTTGAGAGGTATTTCCCTGGGATTGCAAGGTACCCATAGACCTATCTGAGGAAATGATATTCACTCTTTTGTTATTACCATGGTAATACTTCTTAGTTATTATCAGATGTCTTTTGATCTGTCAACAGAATTTTATATTTTCTCCTCAAAAGGTTTGTATACCTATTATTGAGTATACTTTTACGATTTCATACATATTTCACCAGCCATTTCCTTTAAATTATTTGATTTATTTGCACTCCAGCTATTACCCTCCTCCTGCACACACCCCTGCCCCCACCCAACAGTTTCTCAGGCAATTCCTCTCCCCCCTTGCCTCCGAGAGGGTGCTCTCTCCCCCACCATGCCTCCACCGTCCCCTGGAGCCTAAAGTCCCTCAAGGATTAGGTGCATCTTCTCCCACTAATGCCAGACCAAGCAGACCTTCACTGTATGTGTGTGGGGCCCTCGGACCAGCCAGTATGTGCTTGCTGCCTTGCTCACCAACCAAATAATGCCCTTTAATTTTATGCCTTTGATTTATAAGAACATTTCTAGATATCCTTCACTAGGACACAGGGTCCATAGGGTTATTAATTTTGGTAATTTTGAAGGAAGTCAATTGTTTTTTTTTTTTTCGTTTCTTTAATGTGCATATATAAGAGTATCTGTTCAGATGTTCTTTGGCACATAAGCATGCACACCTGGGTCTACACATGTGGAAACGCGTTTGACAACAGGGTGGCATGTGGTATCCTTCTCTATTGTTACATTTACTGATTTTCATGTGCATGTGTCTGAGGACTATGCTTGTGTGTGTGTGTGTGTGTGTGTGTGTGTGTGTGAGTGTGTGTGTGTGTATTTTACCTGAAATTAGAGATCTGATGTTGATAGCAGGAATTTTCCTTGAGCACAGTATACCTTAATCACTGAGATGGTGTCTTTCAGATGATCCCATAGCTACTTTATATGGCTAGTTTCACCAGCTAGTTTGCTCTGTAGATTCCAAGTACTGAAATAACTAATAAGCAAATATATCCCATCAACTTTTGATTTGGATTCTAGAAATACAATTTTCATTCTTTACAGGCATGTGGCAAGTTTTTGACCACTGACCTCTGTTTCCAGCCCTCCTTTCATTGCTGAGCCATCTTCCCAGTCTCCCTTTATAGTCACACAAGGGCTCTCACTTAACCTGAAACTTAACCCCTGGATAGACAGACTGACAAGCAACACCCAGGGGTCCTCCTGTCTCTTCCTCCAGAGGAGATCACAGATATTACCCACTGAGCAATCTCCTTATCCTCATTGCTCCTTGCTAGCAACCTATTATTTTGTCCTGGAGCCCATGCAGGCAGACAGAAATGGGGCAAAACCAGAATTCTTTGATCCTTGTCTTTTATTATTAACTTAAGTAGAATGTTTTTAACATTTTATCTTTTAAAACATTCTTGATATATGTTTCTGGGAATGTCTTTTATCAAATTAAAAAATTCACTCCTATTCTTTCTTGGCTAAGAGGTTTTCCCATAAGCAGATGTTGAGTCATCTATGGAGATAGCCAGAAGTGTTCTACTCTACAATGTTGACAGATATTTGTATTTCTGGAATGAGCAGTTTTGTCAAGGCATGTGTTATCCTTGGTGTTATTTCATACATAACACATAAGTGTACTAGTGTAAATATTTATTTGGTAACATTACAGCTCCTTTGTTCTAGATTACTTTTATTATGCGGATTATACAAACTTCCAAATATTTTAGGCTCCTTCAGTCTTCTTACAGATTCTATAAGATTATAAAAAGTGGATAATATCTCTTCTACTGAAAAAGGTAAGATTCAAATATGAAATATTATCTTTATATTTCCTTACCACCATATCAAATATATATTGATACTCCTTAAATTTTACCTGAATATATTATTATATTCACCAAAATTTCTTCATTTAAATGATTTTTCACTGCTTTTTAATCTTAATATATTCATAAGTTTAAGTATATAGACTTTCTATGTAGTTATAAAACATTAATGTTTATATATGGAGACCTACAATTTTACAGATACCTATTTTTAACACTTCTATTAAAACATCTGTATATTGATTTGAACTATTTTTAATAGCCAGTGTTGTTTTGACATCCATTTCTTCTATAACTACAGATATCAAATAAGTTCTATAAGTCACTGATGCATTGGTACGAGGTGAGATTTGTTCATGACCTATAGCTTACTCTTGGGGATAAAGAATAATATTTTAGAAAACTTTAGTATCAATAATGCATAAACTATTCAGTAGTTTCAGAATTCCGTATATTTTTTCCAGTGTTCAAATTTGAAATTCGTGTAATGCTTATTATTCTAGAAGCACTCTGTGTTTTCTCTTATCAATAATTGCAAAATTATTACCCTTTTCTCCAGTGATAATGAATTTTCATATAACTTTAGCAATGCTGTAAGGTTTTTATCTATTAAACCTTCTGTCTCTCTGTCTCTGTCTCTCTCTCTCTCTCTCTGGGTGTGTGTTTGTGTGTACACACGTGCATATGCTTGCATGCAAGTGCACACATGTGTATATGTTCAGGTTAGCATGTACATGTGTGTACATGTAGGCGGAGGCCAAAGGAAAACTACATTTCAGGACGTTTCTCTCTGGATCTATCCTATATATTTTTGAGGCAGAGTCTCTCAATGAACAGGAACTCTTGAAGGAAGTTAGACTGTCTGGCCAGTGAGCATTAGGGATGTACTTTTCTTTGCCTCTCTAGCACTGGCATCACAGTCGGCACTGCCACACCAGGCTTTGTTATGAGGTTTATGGGACTAAAAGTTGGATGTTTTTGCTTTTGAAGCACACGCTTTACAACCAAGCTATCACTCCACTTTCCAAAATGCTATACAGATTCTGATGGATTAATTCTGTGTGCATTGTTTTCAAAAGGCTTCTCTTTACTATCCAACAAAATTGTAATGTGACCAATCAATCTTGCCTTGTCTTAATATCCCTCTGGTAAATTTCCCCATAGCTATTGTTGCTGCTATGAAGAGTAGCTTTGCCTAAGCAGCTGCTTATGCAGTTTTTTTTTATGGAAACAGCAGTAGAGGCACCATTTCATCACTTTAGACAATTAGCACAAAGTCAGAGCAAAGACTGACAACCACTTCTCCATTTATACTATAATCTCTCAGGTAACAAAACAACTGCTTTAAGGAGCGCTGTGCAAAGTATAGGTCCAAATAATAAAATAGTAACTTAGCAAAATGTCACATTTCTTCTATTTATCTATATTCTCATCTATGTGTGTCCTGCTATGTACTAATATATATATATATATATATATATATATATATATATGTGTGTGTGTGTGTGTGTGTGTGTGTGTGTGTGTGTATGTATGTGTATATGTGTTCTATTTTCTTTCAATCCAACAGAACCATGATCATACTTTAAATTTGGGCTAACCTGACAATCTAAAGGTCTTAAAGGTCCATTTACCACTGCTGCCATTACTAAAGTAAACAACCCACTGACAAGGCAAATTGCCTGTTCATAGAAGCAATACTAGACGTCCTGTATTTTGGGCAAGGAGTAATTTAGCTCTCTGCAGCATATTCTACAGTGCAAATAAGAGGAAGCAACAAAAATACCCTTAACAGAGAAATGGCTTAGAAAATAATGATAAATATGCAGCTGTTCAAATGGAAAAAAATATTGAAAAACATTAACACAGTGCAAGTGATACAGATAGGGTCCACAGGATGCATGAAATGGCTACACTCAGATCATATGGACAGACACTGTGAAGACAGAGTAATTACCAAGTAGGACAGAAATCAGGTTAGTCAGACCTCCCCATGCCTAACGGGCTGAAACTCTATTGCAAAGAGATTGCAAAAACTTTCCTTTTCAGGTATTTATTTCCTTCTCTAAATCTCCAGAGATGGTCCTTGTAAAACTCAAGGATATATTTTTCTTCCTAGAACAGCATCTAATAACAAAAAACCCTTGATACTTAAACTGCCTACTGAACTGGCAGAAAATCAAGGTACTTTAGAATAGTTTCATAACACCTGGCGAAATTGCCACTTAGCCCATTGACTCAGGAAGGTGTAGACCAGGTCTTGACCCTAAGCTGTGTCTCCCCATTTAATCATAAGGGAGGAAAATGTTACATAGATGGCAGCAAGAGCTCACATAAGAGATGTACATGCATGTAGTGGCCATTTCTGATTTTCAATTTGACTATATCTGGAATGAACTACAATTCAGAATTGGAATGCTCACCTGTCATCCTGATCTTGAGGCTGGGAAATACAACTTTCTACCTGGATCTTGGAAAGAACATCTTGAGGCATAGTTGCTATGAATCCCAAGAGAATAAAGCAAGGAGATCTCTGAATTCAAGGTTATCTGGGACAAAGAAAGTCCCAGATCCTGGTGTGGTGGTACACACCTTTAATCTGGGCCACATCTTCTGCTAGAGACCTACATAAGGACATTGGAAGAAGGAAGATTCTCTATTCTTCACTTGACTGCCTGGTGGGACTGAGCAACTGCTAGATTCCATACATAGTTGTTGCTGACCATTGTTGAGGAGTTGGACTTCCCTTACTATATAAAGATTACTCATAAGTTCTGTGACTCTGGAGAACCTGACTAATACAATGTACAACTAAATAAGATGGCACAATACACTGCTAATGCATCCCACAATGTCACCAATTTTAACAGACATGATGCCATACATGATGTAACTAAGACCTGGAACACACCAGATAGCAATTAGGACCAAGGCTAGAATAATTAAATAATTGTTATATAAAGTATAATAGTTCTAAGAAGATGATATGATAGTATATTTAAGTGATCCCAAAAGTTCCACCAGAGAACTACTAAAGCTGATAAACAACTTCAGCAAAGTGGCTGGGTATAAAATTAACTCAAATAAATCAGTAGCCTTCCTCTACACAAAAGAGAAACAAGCTGAGAAAGAAATTAGGGAAACGACACCCTTCATAATAGAACCAAATAATATAAAGTACCTCGGTGTGACTTTAACCAAGCAAGTAAAAGATTTGTACAATAAGAACTTCAAGACTCTGAAGAAAGAAATTGAAGAAGACCTCAGAAGATGGAAAGATCTCCCATGCTCATGGATTGGCAGGATTAATATAATAAAAATGGCCATTTTACCAAAAGCGATCTACAGATTCAATGCAATCCCCATCAAAATACCAATCCAATTCTTCAAAGAGTTAGACAGAACAATTTGCAAATTCATCTGGAATAACAAAAAACCCAGGATAGCTAAAACTATCCTCAACAATAAAAGGACTTCAGGGGGAATCGCTATCCCTGAACTCAAGCAGTATTACAGAGCAATAGTGATAAAAACTGCATGGTATTGGTACAGAGACAGACAGATAGACCAATGGAACAGAATTGTTTTGAGGTTGTTTAAATGGTTTATCTGTTCCTGATTTAACTTTGCTATCTGGTATGTGTCTAGGAAATTGTCCATTTTTCCAGATTTTCAAGTTCTGTTGAATATAGGCTTTTGTAGTAGGATCTGAGGATTTTTTGACTATCCTTTGATTCTGTTGTTATGTCTCCCTTTCCATTTCTGATTTTGTATATTGGACACACACTCGGTGTCCTCTGCTTAGTCTGGCTAAGGGTTTCTCTATCTTGTTGATTTTCTTAAAGAACCAGCTTTTGGTTTGTTGATTCCTTTTATAGTCCTTTTTGTTTCTCCTGGGTTGATTTCAGCTCTGAGTTTGATTATTTCCTGCCTTCTACTCATCCTGGGTGTATTTGCTTCTTTTTGTTCTAGAGCTTTTAGGTGTGTTGTCAAGCTGCTGATATATGCTCTCTCCTGTTTCTTTCTGCAGGCACTCAGAGATATGACTTTTCCTCTTAGCACAGCTTTCACTCTGTCCCATAAGTTTGGGTACATTGTACCTTCATTTTCATCATATTCTAAGAAGTTTTTAATTTCTTTCTTTATTTCTTCCAGAACCAGGTTATCATTGAGTACAGCATTGTTTAACTTCCATGTGTATGTGGGCATTCTTTCCTTAGTGTTATTGAAGACCAGCTTTAGCCCATGGTGATATGGGTGGTCTGATAGGACACATTGGATTATTTCTGTCTTTCTGTATCTGATGAGGCCTGTTTTGTCCACGATTATACAGTCAATTTTGAAGAAAGTAACATGAGATTGTGAGAAGAAGGTATATCATTTTGTTTTAGGGCAGAATGTCCTATAAATGTCTGTTAAGTCTATTTGGTTCATAAATTCTCTTAGTTTGTCTATGTTTCTGTTTAATTTCTGGTTCCATGATCTGTCCATTGATGAGATTGGGGTGTTGAAATCTCCTACTATTATTCTGTGAGGTGCAATGTGTCCTTTGAGCTTTAGTAAGGTTCCTTTTATGTATGTAGGTGACCTTTAATTTGTGCATAGATATTTAGGATTGAGAGTTCATCTTGGTGGATTTTTCCTTTGATGTATATGAAGTGTTCTTCCTTACCTTTTTTGATGACTTTTGGTTGAAAACGATTTTATTCGATATTAGAATGGCTACTCCAGCTTGCTTCTTCAGACTATTTGCTTGGAATGTTGTTTTCCAATCTTTTACTCTTAAGGTAGTGTCTGTCTTTGTCCTGAGGTGTGCTTCCTGTAGGCAGCAAAATGCTGGGTCCTCATTACATATCCAGTTTGTTAATCTGTGTGTTTTTATTGGGGAATTGAGTCCATTGATGTTGAGAGATATTAAGGAATAGTGATTGTTGCTTCATGTTACCTTCATATTTGGATGTGATATTATGTTTGTATGCTTGTCTTCTCTTTGTTTTGTTGAAAAACAGGTACTTTCTTGCTTTTTCTAGGGTGTAGCTTGCCTCCTGGTGTTGGATTTTACCATTTTTTATCTGTTTTAGGGCTGGATTTGTAGAAAGATATTGCTTAATTTTGGTCTTGTCATGAAATATCTTGGTTCTTCCATCTATGATAATTGAGAGTTTGGCTGGATACAGTAACCTGGGCTGGCATTTGTGCTCTCTTAGGGTCTGTATGAAATCTCTCCAGGATCTTCTGGCTTTCATAGACTCTGGTGAGAAGTCTGGTGTAATTCTGATAGGTCTGCCTTTATATGTTACTTGTTCTTTTTCCCTTACTCCTTTTAATATTCTTTCTTTATTTTGTGCATTTGGTGTTTTGACTATTATATGATGGGAGGAGTTTCTTTTTTTGGTCCAATCGATTTGGAGTTTTGTAGGTTTCTTGTATGTTTATGGACATCTCTTTCTTTAGGTTAGGGAAGTTTTCTTCTATGATTTTGTTGAAGATATTTACTGGTCCTTTGATTTGGGAGTCTTCACTCTCTTCTATACCTATTATCCTTAGGTTTGATCTTCTCATTGTATCCTGGATTTCCTGTATTTTTTCGGATAGTAGCTTTTTCCATTTTTCATTATCTTTGACAGTTGTGTCGATAATTTCTATGGAATCTTCTCTAAGATTCTCTCTTGTATTCTGTTGGTGATGCTAGCATATGTGACTCCTGATCTCTTTCCTATTTTTTCTATCTCCAGGGTTGTCTCCCTTTGTGCTTTCTTTATTGTTTTTATTTCCATTTTTAACTCCTGGATTCTTTTGTTCATTTCCTCCTCCTGTTTTGTTGTTTTTTTCCAGTAGTTCTTTAAAGGGGTTTTTGTTTCCTCTTTAAGGGCTTCAGATTGTTTTCTTGTGTTGTCTTGTATTTCCTTAAAGGAGTTATTTATGACCTTCTTAAAGTCCTCCATCATCATGATAAAATGTGATTTTGAATCTAGATATTGCTTTTCTGGTGTGTTTAGATATTCAGTATTTGTTTTGGTGGGATAATTGGGCTCCTATGATGCCAAGTAGTCTTAGTTTCTGTTGCTCGCATTCCTGTGCTTGCCTCTTGCCATCAGGTTGTCTCTGGTATTACCTTGTTTTGTTATTTCTGACAGTGGCTTGACCATCCTATAGGCCTATGTGTCAGAAGTGCTGTAGACCTGTTTTCTTTCAGCCAGTTATGGGAACAGAGTGTTATGCTCTCAGGCTTTTAGTCGTTCCTGTCCACTGGCTTTCATCTTTCCCTGGGGGGGGGGGGCAGAAGGGTTGACCATCCTTCTTCTAGGTCCCTGTGGGCAGGGGGCCCAGATGGTGCCAGGCCTTTCCCTGTAGTGTCAGAAATGTGGGTAGAGAGTAGTCTCCTCTGGTTTCTGAGGCATGTCTGCCCAACTGAATGGCTAGCTCTCCCTCCCACGGGATTTGGATGTAGGGAGCTGTCTGACTAGGTCTGTTCAGATCCTGGTGCCGTCTAGACTGCAGGGCTCCTGCAGCTTGACTGCCCCTATCTTCCTGTACCCAGCTGAACTCTATAGTTTCCTCTTGAGCCCGTGATGTGGGAAAAGGTGGGCAGAAGTGGAGGTCTCTCCTGCCGTGCAATCTCAGGATTGTCCATACTTCTGGGTATGGACAGCTCTCTCTCCCACAGGGTTTGGTAGGAGGGATCTGTGAGCCAGGATCAGTGAGATTTTGGCGCCAGTTATAAACTGGAAGCGTCCGGTCCCAGAGGAATTTTGCCTTTGTGTGTCTTGAGTCCACCAGGCAGTTCACTTAGAGCAGAAAAGTTGGCTTTACCTTTGGTCTTGGGCCTGAAGTCGCTCCTATGGGCTAGGTTTCAGCTCTCCCAGAGGGCTGTAACCAGAAGGGCCTGCCCCTACTTCTTCTGGGTCCCTGTGCGCAGCGGGCCTACATGGCACTAGGAATTTTCCTCTAGAGTCAGAAATGAGGGCAAAGAGTAGTTTCCTCTGGTTTCCCAGGCATGTCTGCATCTCTGAAGGTATAACTCTCCCTCCCATGGGATTTGGGTGCAGGAAGCTGTTTGACCTGGTCCATTCAGATCTGGGTGCAGTCTGGATCGCAGGACTCATGCAGCTTGATTGCCCCTGTCTTCCTGTTCCCAGATGCACTATACAGTTTCCTCTTGGGTCAGGGATGTGGGCAAAGGTGGGCAGAAGTGGCGGTCTCTCCTGCTCTGCAGTCTCAGGATTGCCCACACTTGTGGGCGATCAGCTCTCTCTTCCATGGGGTTTGGGAGCAGGGAGCTGTGGGCCGGGATTAGTGGGGTTCAGGTGCTAGTTAGAAACCCTGCAGTTTGCTTTTCAATAGCTAAGAGACATGTAATTTTTATTATACTTTCAAGCTTTCAGTAATGCTAATTTTATTTCAAAATAAAAAAAGTAACTTGAAATTTGACATGAGGAATTTATAAAAAGATGCAACTGCAAATTATTATTTAAATACTCCGGACACAAGTGTGTGGATTTCCAGCTACTTAAATTACCTTTCCAATTGCAAAAATGTTACCTTTAAAATATGACATCCAAAGTTCAAAAGATTCCAATAAGACAAAAAAATTGATTCACTTAGAAACATTCCTATTCAAATAGGGTGAGTTGTATCAGAGTTGAGAAACATGAAAGAGAGTCCTCCTCTGTGTTCCTTAATTCCATCTAGTTCAGAATAGTATCTGCTACAGATGTACACTCTAAAGACAAAAGTGTCTTTCATTTTGCCTGTTGTTAAGGTCAACTGGTTCTTAGTCTTTGTCTCAGAACACAAACAAGGCTTTTGTTTCCAACAAACATTAGCAAATATTTTGGAAATATCCCAAAGCTTTCCAAAAAATGTGATGAATCACACTCACAACCAGCTTTGATTTCCAATTATAGTATTTAAGTTTCTCTTGCTTTCCTATACACGGTTCACTCTGTTTTCTGACTTTAATAGAAATCTTGTCCATTCACTATGCTTGAGAATTTTTGTAGGTGAGTTAAAAGTAGAATTTCTTCTAAGATTGGGGATGTGCTGTGGTCAGGCGTGTGTGTGTGTGTGTGTGTGTGTGTGTGTGTGTGTGTGTGTGTGTGTGTGTGCGTGCATGCGTGTGTGTGTGTGTGTGTGCATGCGTGTGTGCGTGCGTGCGTGTGTGTGTGTTCAGTTTCTCTACCTATCATGGGGATTAAATGTTGCTATAGACTCATGCTTTCAATTATTGGTGTTTGATAATCTTTTAAAAATGCCGACTACTTACAGAAAAAGCATAATATTAGTTGATGTGTCCTATGGCAGCGTAACCAATCATTTATTTAAAGAAATAACCTAACCTTATTTTCAATAAATACATATACATATATTCACAACCACATTCATACATGTGAATAAGTTTGCATTGGAAAAAAGACATTTTCCTCTTAGTAATGTTGTATGAATATAGAGACACTTTTAATTATATAGCTATCAGAAAGAGAAGCCAAACCTTTTTGTAAGAGTGAAATTTGAGAAAATTTGTTGGTTTCCCACATCATACTACCAAACTTCTTTAACTCACAAATCATTGGATCTATCAGAAAACTATTCTTCTGAAAAACTGCCTGATCTACACAGTTCCCATTTGTCTATCAAAATCTATTATTTATACTTTTTTCAGGCCAGTACCCCAGGAGAATGGCTCTTGTGAAGCACATCGTCTGGCTCTTACAATGTTGGGTTTAGGCAGAGTAGATGTAACGAAAGTTTCAGCAATGATCATAGGCTGTGGATTTGAAATATCAGAGGATTAACATTACATCACTCTCCTTGAATGATTTCTCACTGTCAAAGAGTAGATTGCTTAACCAAAGGACAAAGCTCATCTCTTAGAAGCTCAGTGTTGATGATCCCTGTAACTGTCATCACATTTCATAGCGGTTTGGATTTAGAGATAGCAGTAATTACTAGGCTAGGTAAGTGGTAGCAGCAATGATGTACCTTTTCTGTTTAGATTTGTGCTACATCTTCTACATGGTCTTCTGACTACATGGCCATATAGTGTTCATTTTTAGTATATTATTTACTTTTATAATATAACTTCATATTGTAAGTCAATTAATCATTGTATAAACACCAACTCATTTGGTTTTGTTGCTAAGATGTGCAGACACAGAGCGGTGATGCTTTCCTTTGCCAGCAATGTGGTAGCCTGGTATACTGGACTAAATTTCCCAGTAAAAATGATTTACAATGTCAAGTAACTTTTGATATTAATATGAGAGAAACAGCAAACATTAAGCCATTATTGGGTCAAAATTAAAGTTGGAATGTGAAGACAAATTAATTATGAATCCGTTTAGAAGGTAATGGAATTTGATGAATCTGGGACACTTTCCCAATAGCCCTATGAGGTCAAAGGGCAAAAGAGAAGTATGGGCACTGCAGACCGGTCATCTCTAAAGACTGACGTTCTACTGTTATCAGGTGGCCTCCACCCCACTATAGTTTCCATTTGTATACTGACTGTGAAACTTACTTCTTCTTGGCAAACTGCAAATTGATTATGCAAAAGGATGGTTACTGCAATTAAAGAAAAATCTCCTTTCCCCCCAATAAATGTCTCAGTTTAATGAAAGAAAACAGTGACTATTCTATGAAGCAGGTAATACAATGGGCTGCCTTACTTAGCTGTATTAAGGAGAATAAAGAAAGTTCTCATGAAGTAGAAAGAGATACAATGGATTCCTAGGGAGAATTTACTCCAGCAACTCCAAAAGAACACAGATATTGATAACTTCTTACATACTCAAGAAAAATGTAATGATATGAAATTTAAATATAAAAATAAAAAACATATGTTCTAGATAAACATAACACATTAGATGCAGAAACCTAAGAACATAGAAATTATATTAAATGTGTTGAGACAAATGCTCCAGTTTAAGTATAAAACACTACATTTGAAATGTAAATTATTTACCGAAGTCAGATCTTTTGCTATGCCAAATACTGGGTGCCCTCAGAGACCTCATGCAATGATGCTATGTGACTTTGTCCCCCACCCCAAGTTATTCCTGATTGGTGAAGAAAAAAGTTGACAGGTAATAACTGGGCAAAAGAGAAATAGGTGGGGTTCAGGATTCCTGGGCTTGGAGTCAGAGGAGAACTACAAGGTAGAAGAAAGAAAGTAGAGAGAAAAAGATGCTGCTATAGGGTACGAATCTTAAAATAATGACCGTGTGGGTTGGCTAACTGGAGTTAAAAGCAATTCACATGACACTTGGCAAATTATATAATGGGATTATTATAGACATAATAGCATAGAAGATAGATATCTGCCCAACTCTTGTGGTGATTAAAGCTTATTGAAAATATAAAGGTTGCATGTTTTTTATCAGGAATCTAAATGATCAAAGATAGGGTAGAAAATCTGGATTGAGATAAAATATTTTCAACAACAATTATTGTTACTGAGACATATTCAAGCAAACATTAAGACATAGAAAAATTAAAAGCAAAATGCAAACACTGGTATAGCATAAAGTTACCCAAATACCAAAAAATAAGCAAAGCAATTAGTAAATTTAGGCTAAATGATTTTCAGACTAAACACAATTGAAGGTATATGTTGCTAGGCAAAAAGAATATTAATTTATTCTGTGAGTGGGTCTCCTAAAGAGTAATAAGTCTCTTTGGACCATAAACAGATAAGAAGTGAACTCAAAACATATAAGGTAAAAAATTGACCCACCAATGAAATAAACAAATTAAACTTACACTGTTTTTTTTTTTTTTTTTTTTTTTTTTGGCAAAGATTAGAACCTAGGGCTACAAGAGAAACTTGAAAAAGTTAAAATGTAGAAAGAAAGAATAAACAATGTTTACTTTATTCATCCTGGCCAGAGAGATTTCATGCCTTAATGTCTAGTAGCAAGGACATAGTAAAACCTGATTAGAGGATTAGGAGAGATGATTCAACCCGAGAACAACCTCACTATCTTGTCATGGAAGACTGTGTGTTGGCACAGCGTCTTGAGGATAAGAAGCTGTGGGACATAACAGCTTAGGCACGCAACATACAAGACATAGCTGAGCATCTGTGAAAAGAACAATAATCAAAAATGCTATAGTATAGCAGAATATAAAAACAGAGAAACAGCAAGGAATTTCTAGTAGGTTATAACTTTGTAAATTACAACATCTGTCCATTGTGGAAAACATCATCAAAATTGATGGCATATGTTGTATAAGATTTTATCACATGTATAAGCCCCAAAGTTTAGTTGGAGGTTCTGTAATTTGTCAAGAGTAGAGGAAACCTTAAAAACAATAAGATAAGAATGTAAGAAAGCTACAAAACTGACAAAAAAATCACACTAAAATATTGGATAGTATAGGTGAAAATGATTTTGCTTCAAAGCGTGCATCTCAGATTGTCTTTTGGGGTTTAACAAACAAATATGATGATGAATCATTTCTAATAGCTAACGGATGAAATAGAACACTGGAAACGTGGGAAGTTCAAGACAAGTGACAGTACTGTCACCCTGGGTAATCCCTACCTTCACTCCCCAGGAAACAGGTCTGACTCTACTGTCTATGGACTTTGGACAATAGGTCTCACACCTGTGTTCTCTATTTTAGATCCTTCACGAACAGTCCTTCAAAGGAAATTCTGAAGCTCTTTTCCCTTTTATCGAGGACTTCAGACTGGCAACTCATGAATGCTGATCTTTAGTTCCACAGCTTACTCGGTTCTTAGCTTCCAGCCCAGACTCCTAGGTTCACTGAGCTGCTTCAAAATTTCAAAAAACAGGTGTCACTACTAAGGAGTATAACAATTTCTAACATCTAGCCTTCATTTTGAACCAGACATCTCTCTACTCATATGATATAACATACTAATTTTATACAGATATATGCTGTGTACACAGATATATAGTTGTGTATGCAAATTAAAATGATGCCCATGTTTTTCTAGATAGATTCTTTCATATAGGTGAGTATAATTCATAAAACTAAAGTCTGGATAAGAGCTTCCAATGGTCTGTATATGCAGGGCTTGATCTCTGGAATGTGATGTTTTTGGAAGACAACAGCACTTGTAGGGGGAAGTGAGCTTTGTGACAGCAAGTGTGTCTGCTGCAGATCATCCTTGGAGGAGAAAAAAGGACTCCCTCCCTCACCGTCTCTCTCATTCTTCTTTTATAAGAAGGTTTTATAAGAAACCTCTCCTGATAGATTCCACAATGATTCCTCTTACTGATATAAAGTAGAACAGCAAACTGACCATGAACTAAGACTCTATCACTGTTAGCCAAAATCAAGCAATCTTATTTCATTCTACATATTTATATTACAGTATTAGAAAATGACTAGCACAGAAACCCTATTGCAAAATACATTTGTAATTTTTCTCCTGTAAAAAATGTAGCAAAAGAATGTAAGTAGACTTAGTAACTTATATGTTATAAAAACTTGATAATTTATATGTTACAAATGTAAGGAGGCATGTTGGTCTGTCTATTAGTAGATAAGTTCTCCAAAGACAGACCAAGAAAGGAAATCCAGAATATCCAATGGTTTGTTCATTACAAACTATCTGTCTCTCTTGAGGCAAATGAAGTTCCTCTGACTCTTTTGGTTTACTTCCAAAGGAAACGCCATAAAATACCCTCCTCTCTTCTGATTGTATCCTGACCCTTGATGATTAGCGGTGGCATTTCATTCCTTCATCAAAGTTATACCATCTATACCACTTAGATAGCTTTTGGTTGTAATTGAAAGTCAAATGCATTTTTTCACAATTAAAAGGAAATATATTGACTTTTATTTATGGCCACCTGAATGGATTTAGCATCCTATATGACTGCTTCCCTTAGTGGATGAGAATCCCTTCAACTATCTCTGTCTCTTACCCTTAACCTTCAACGCTGTCTGCATCTCTATCTTTCTCCATTGTAGAACTAACTCTACTAATGGTAGCTCCATTAGCCAGTACTCTATATTCTCACTGTCCTAGTGGTGAAGCAGAGAGTCCAGAGTATGTGTGGTTTTTGTTTGATTTTGTTTTTTGTTCTGTTTTGTTTGTTTTGTTCTGTTTTATTGTTTATCCCCCATTTTCTTCTAGTGTTAAAAGGTTTCATTGTTAAAATAAAATTTATAAAGTGAATTTTGGTTTTACTATATTTGGATAGCTTTTGATAGACGAAGTAGAACAATAGTTTAGAGACAATTAGAAATCACTTATAAAATTTATAGAACCCTCAAATCTACTTAACATACCTGATTTCAAATTTTTACCAAGGTAAAGATATGAAAGGCAAAGATGTCTACAAAGCACATTTTAGAGAAAATCAGGTATGTTGTTTAGGTTTTTAGAGAATTGTTAATCATTGTGCATTTCAAGGAAAATATGTAAAATCAAAATTGCATATGCAGTTCCTATTTCATAAATTTTAATAATTAAGATTTTGTACCCGTCCTTCAACACTATGCTTAGGAGATTCAATAAAAGAGCAACGTTAAATTGTGATGTGCTGTAGATTATTTTCAATTTGTAAACTAGAGGTGCTGCCCTCCTTCAAAGTAAAGAACCTTCTTGTTATTTTTATGTTATGTCTGTGCACATACATCACCATAAATGCAGTTTTTAAGTATGTATTACACACTTAAAAGTTAATTATCTTTGGTGAATCATATTTCTATGCAGAATGTTGATGTAAAGTGTCATTACCCTCTGTTTAAGAATAATTTCATTTCAAGCACACAAACAATTGGGATGCTCATTTATTATCTGAAAAATATAAATATAACAATCTGCTTTCTGAAAACTGAAAGCTTCACAAAAACAAAACTCTTCTCTAAGTTTAAGTGCATTTGATTTTTCTAAATCACAAAAATAATGTAATTACTATATACATGAGAAAAACTTCACATGTCATAATACTTTAGCAAATCTTTCTTGTTCCTACTTTGACAATGGAGTTGTAAAGTTTCAACTCTCAACTTTCCTTCCAGGCTTCATACATGTTGTATATAACTTTATGTTTGAGGTATAGCTAGAGAACACTGTTTCATAATGTGAAGACATTTAACTCCCAACTAATAGATACACAGCTGTATTATAAGAAGAGGATCACTGACACATGCAAAAGTTTGTGGGATACAGAAACACTGGAGATTATATCCATCTTTGTGTCTCACAAATGTGTGTGTGTGTGTATGTGTGTGTGTGTGTGTGTGTGTGTGAGAGAGAGAGAGAGAGAGAGAGAGAGAGAGAGAGAGAGAGAGAGAGAGAAAGAGAGACTTGTCTGTGTTTCTGTAGATGTCAGTACAGACTATTTAGTGCAGAGGTGACCTGAGTGATGACAGTGCCATCCCAGAAAATTTCGGATCCCTAAGAGGTGGACAGGTACTGAAATGCAGAAATGGCTCCACTCCTCCTAGAATTATAAATCCAGAGCAGCAGATATGACTCACCACTGAAATGCTCCTGGCACCAAGCCTGACTTTGATGATAAGTTGACTTTGATCCTAGTACTCAGTTGCTGAATGCTGGACGGAGTAAACTGACTCCTATTTTATCTACACATATGCTCTGACACGTGCACCCATATGCAGACAAACAACAACAACAACAACACACACACACACACACACACACACAGAGAGAGAGAGAGAGAGAGAGTGAGAGAGAGAGAGAAGAGTGTATCTGTTGTATCTGTCTCTAACATCCAGCAATCTTGACTTAGAAAACAAATTGTCAAAATATTTTAATACATTTGTAGTTAAGAGGAAGACAGAAGATAAAAATCACTGCTAGTAGAGCCCTAGATCTGGACACACACACAAAGCCCACAAAGAACTGAAGCGTTAGTTCACAGCAGCTAGAGACACTTTTAACAATATGTAAAGACAATCTCTTCTTCAGAACTTTAATGCTGAAGCTGCAGGCAGAGAAAAAGCTGCAGCCTAGGACTTTCATCCCACCACAGGTAGCTTAGCTGCTTCAGTTTTATCCTACAAAGTCCAAGAAGGCCTGACAAAGAGCACCACCGAACAAGAAGCATCTCCTGGGCAATGGTGCGTGTAGACAGAGGGATTTTTTTAGTCAATTGCAGGAATTACACCTTAATGCTTTATACTAAAAGACTTCATACCTCAGATAGCTATTGCTCTCCACTGAATCTTGGTAGTCAGTGAGACTGCCTAGCACTGCTGCTATCCCGGCAGTAAGCCTGCCAGAGCTGAACCTGTGAAGCCATGCCAAGCATGTACAAAATGCTTTCTTTGTGAAGCTCCTTTTCTTTGAAGCAAGTCAAACTCCCCCCTTTCCCCTAGAAAGAAAATATCTCAGCCCCATCAGTCCCTTAGGTTTTAATAATAATTACAATTCAGAGCCAGAGAATGACACAAATTGCCCCATTTTACCAAAAATCAGTAGTTTTGAAATGAATAATTCTTGACCTTTTAATTTAAGAGATTTTTTTAATAACCAAAGTACTTAAAGTAGTCTCCAGATGTGTTGAAGCACAAGTTACTTTACTATTTTGCATAAGTTCTAGAGGGCTACAGGCATCATTATTAAGTGTAATTTTAGAGGTCTGAAGGGATCATTCTGTGTAAGTTCGAGAGGCTGGTAGAGCTGTAGACATCATTATTATGTGGAAGTTCTAGACATGCCAGGTTACCAGCATGACTTTCCAGGCACGGTTTGAAAAGACCTGATCACCAAATGTGTCAAAGCACAAGTTGCCTTACCATTATGCGGAAGTTCTAGAGGGCGGCAGACATCTTTATCCATTCTCAGTTTTGGCGAAGAGACGAGCACTGTAGCGAGGGATGCCGAGATGGGCTGCACTAACAGGGAGGTGAGGTTTGGTCGGCTTTGTCTAAAGCTTTCATCTGTATTCAAAGGAGAAAAGAACTGAATAATTACCAAACAAACTGAAAGCAATCACAGATAATTCTTTCCAATCAAGTGGACGATGTTCCCTCACTCCTCCATTATACTCTGTGAAACACTATAAAATTTAGTCTGACTAATATTCTGTCCCTTCATTAACAACATGCACATATGCTTGCCACCAATTCTATGAATATGACTCAATAAGGTAACAAAAAGGAATGGAGACACAGAAGTGCACAAGATCCAAACAGCTGAGAGTGAATGGATTATAGAAACTGGAACAATTACACAGTAGCTAACATAGTGGATCTCAAGACTGGCTGAGGAGCTGTGGTGAGACTGAAAAGCAATGAGTCTTGAGCCATAGCATTCAGAAGGTCCATGAACTGGCAGCTCCTGCTACCTTCCACAAGATGAAGAAAGGGCAGCCTATAAAGTGCCTCTGTTCCTTGCACACACAATGTGTATGCCTGGCTATTCTTCATGCCAGCGGGAATTGATGAGAGGGATGCTTTAGGTAATGATGGGACACTGTAAGGGCTGCTGAGAATCCACGTGAATAACTCTGTGCCCGCTGCCATCAGACAATAGAGCATTGGTTAAAAGCAGATATAAAGAAACCAGTAGAAAATATCTTTTAAAGTTAAGGAAAATCATGCAGCCACTGGTAAAAACATCTTGTCTAAGAGCTCGTCTCCATTTCTTCCCATATTTGATGACTCTTACCCACATCCAAAACTAAAATTAACTTAATTTTGCCATTCTTGACAATGAGCCCTCGGCCAAAGGCATCTGTAGAGAGGAGTGAATCTGTGAGACGAGTTCTCGAGGTTGAGAAGAAACTCCAAAAAGACAGAATGAATGGGGACACAGGCCAGATGTGAGCTAAGGACTCCAGGAGAAATTACAGCATGATAAGAGATAGGGTTTAAAAATTTTCCCAGACATACAGGAACATATGTATTTTCTGAAGTAAGACAGTGATTAGCTTTAATGGGACCAAAGTTGTGAGAAAAAAAATAATAGTGCAGGATGCCTAGAAGGGGCATAATCAAGAAAATTGTGTTTGTGGGGAAAGGAGAAAATGAGAAGCACGTGGAATGATATACATGAAGCACGGAGGTATATCCCTGTGACACGAGATGAATCGTCAGTATAATGAACAAAGCTGAAATACAGTGCTGGAAAGATGGCTCACAACAGGAAATACAAGCTTTGTAAATGCGCAAGGATGTGAGTTTGTTCCCCAGAATGCTCCTGATGCTGTATGGGTGAGGAGGCAGAAGCTGTGACATATGTTTGCAATCACAGGAGAATTTCTGGTGCTCACTGGCTAGACAGCCTAGTCTGATTCATAACTTAGAGGTCACCAACAGACATACACACACACACACACACACACACACACACACACACACACACACACACACACACACACACACCAAATAACCCCCACATATTCACACACACAAAACATACACACACAAACACACACCCATGTACAAGCTCACCTCCCATATGCACCTTCACATGTACACAAACATTGAATAATAAATGCGAGGTACCTTAACCACATATAGAGAAGTAAGAAGGAAACTCTAAAATACAGGATACACTTTAAGATGATAAACCCATTTATTGTGCACTTGGGAGAAATCAAGAGGAGAAGGAGACACAGAAGATGGCTGAAAAAGATAACTCTAGGAAATAAATTCTCTTTGAACCTTTGAGTAAGTAATGGACTGAATTTATCTATAATGTTAATAAAATGCAAACCAAACGAAATTGGTAAGACAAAATATTCATGACAGTGCACGTAAAACTTGGAGAAAAGTGGGGGAAACAATACACCAAATGTGCTCAAGCAAACATGAAAATCCTTGAGAAAACTATTTTATTGACTCAGAAAAGGAAATTCACAGTTGAATGCTGACAGTTACATTTTAGAATGCATTACCACAATTTTCAGAAATTTTATTAGGGAAATGATCCTTGGAGGTTGGCTTGGAATTTAATTTAATTTGTCTGCAGGGGGTGACAACTTCAATGATCCTGGTAACCAGGTTCCAGGAGACAGATTATACATGAAAATAAATTATGTTTGTGAACAGCTTCTTTAATTTATCATCTGGAGAACCACCATATCATAAAAAACAAAAAACAAAAACAAAAACAAAAACAAAAAAGAAAGAAATTTTTTTAGCTTAGGGCTGTGGCTTTCTTGGAATCCATGGCTTTGAAAAAACAATAATAAAGACTTAAAGTGAAAATCAGTTTTGTTGGAGAAGCACAAGGCCAGGTTTGGGTCTCAGTAACTCCTTTACATCTACAGGTGACTGAATTTTGACCACAGTGTAGTTCACTGCTCCCTACCATATCATGAGAAAGAACAGGATAATTTGTATAATTTGTAAAGCCCAGAGTAAACTGACAATGTATGGTTGCTAGGCAGGAAAGCAGAAAGGATACTGATAGGTCCATGGCAAAGTATAATTCAAGTGTGGAGCGTTTCAGAAGGACATTCTGAGACTGCATAGGTTATATGTTTGTTAGCCAGCACATGCAGCGCACACAGGCATGATGCTAGGGGTCATGTAGCTTGTTGGGTCAAAATGTTGTTGATATTCTAGCTGCACAAGATTGCGTTCAGTCACTCATGGCCAGCCCTGGGTCCTCTTCTGCTCCAGCCGGTACCTTGAGCCAACACAGTTCTTGTTTCCAAACAGACCAAACTTGAGTGATTAGTGGGCCGTTTTGAAAAAGCCAGTCCTTCATGGCTTACCAAGTGTGCATTATCACTCATTTGTGGTCTGAGGTGCTTCCATTACGTGTGGGACAGTGTCTTTAACACAATGATAATTTAGTTTGGAAAGTTATACATATTATCCTGACGAATTAAAAACAGCAATTGAAATTCTTTTGTACCCCTTATCCTCCTGGTTTCTAATTCCTCATTTAATTTTTACTTTTACTTTAAAAAACACTGTGTTGACATTCTTGCGTATGCTCTTATGGGATTATTTTAATTTACCTACCAAAGTTTTTTTTTTTCACTTTTTCCAATTTGTCTTTTGAGGACTTCATATTTGTACATAACACATTCTGCATATTCTCCCTTTCTCCTCTTTCTTTATTTCCCTGTTATATCTACTTTGGTTTTTGAGACAATGTGTCTTATTGACCTGTCACTTTCCAAGTAGGGAAAGCTGTCCAGTCAGAAAGACCCGGGGTCCAACACTCCAGATCACAAACATCTCTACCTCATCGTTTATTCTGGGATTCTATGTCACCCCTTTATAAGGCAAATGTTCTCTTATAGCCCCTGACAATCTGATCATGTGAAATGTGAAATTTCCAAATTGTCATAGATGTTGGAAGTTTGTATATTTCCAGTAGACATAAAACTTCACAGGATTATGTAGGATTTCTTGCCTACCATGGAAAATAATCTTAAACATTGGGTTGTCAATATTCACACATCCTCTACTAACATCTAGTTGTCTCTCTGTGTACTCTGTAACCTAGATTTGTTGTAAAATGACTGAAGCCAATAATTACACACATGAGATGGTCACACATGTCTAAGGTTCTCACTTTCTACAAAGTCCAACACATGTCCTACAGAAAGTTTCCACTGATGACTATCCCAGCTCTATCGCTTCACTATAATGATCTCTTTTCATTTTGAGTTAATATAATCACTTAGTAAAATGAGTTCCCTTTTTCTGTTAAAATCTGACACATGAATACATTAGAGCAAATGTCCTTGTGGTATGGCAGAGCATCTTTTGGGTATATGCCCAGGAGCAATATAGTTATGTTATAATGTAGAACTATTCCCAATTTTCTAAGAAACAGTCAAATTGATTTCCAGAGTGGTTGTACAAGCTTGTACTCCCACTAGCAATGAAGAAGTGTCCGTTTGCTCGACATCATTGCCAGCATGTGCTGTCATTGGAGTTTTTTATCTCAGCCATCCTAATGGGTATAAGATAGAATCTCAGAGTCATTTTGACTTGCACTTCCCTAATGACTAAGGATGTTGAATATTTCCTCAGGTGCTTCTCAGCCATAAGAGATTCCTCTGTTGGGAATTCCCTGTTTAACTCTGTACCTCATTTTTAAATTGGATTGTTGGTGTCTATCTTCCTGAGCTCTTTATACATTTTGCACAATAGCTCTCTGCCATTTTGTCCTATCTACAGTGTCCTTTGCCTTACAGAAGCTTTTTAGTTTCATGAGGTACCACTCATTAATTGTGTATCTTAGTGACTGAATTATTGGTGTTCAGCTCAGGAAGTTGTCCCCTGTACCAATGATTTCAAGCCCTCTTTCTCTTCTATTAGATTTAGTGTATCTGGCTATATGTTGAGGTCTTGATCCCTTTGCACTTGAGCTTTATATAGGGTGATTCATACGGATCTATTTGTATTTGTTTATATGTAGATATCCAGTTATTCCAGTACCATTTATCAAAGATGCTCTCCTTTCTCTTCACAGTAGCCTTATTTGTAATAACAAGAAACTGGAAACAACCCAGATATCCCTCAACCAAAGAATGGGTAAAGAAAATGTAGTTCATTTACACAATAGAATAATTAACTCATAAAAACAAGGACACCATGACATTTGTAGAAAAGTGGATGGCATTAGAAAAATATTATCCTGAGTGAAATAACCCAGACTCATAAAGATATTACTGTACGTACTCACCTATAAGGTACTAGCCATACAGTACAGAATAACCAGGCTAAAATCCAGAGACCCAAAGAGGCCAAATAACAAGGAGGATCCAAGCAAACATTCTTGAATCTCACTCAGAAGGGTAAATACAATAGTCATTGGAGATGAATGGACAGAGGGAACTGAGTGAGAATGATAATGGAGGGGTAAAAAACAGGTGGAGATCAGTATAGGGAAAGAGTGCTAAGAGAGTAAATGTAAAATTGCAGGGGAGTGCATCTCTATGTTGTGCCGGAGACCTGGGATAGGGAAGGCTACAGAGATATTGGGAGGGTGACTCTATCTGAAAATCCTATCAGTGTTTGATATGGGGCCTGAGGTAGTCACCTCTTGTAACCAGGCAGCACTCATAGTGGAGGAATAAGAACACCAACGCACCCATAACACCTTCAACCCAAAATTTGCCTTCCTTACAAGAAGTGCAGGAACAAAGACGCCTCAGAGAGTGAGAGAATAGCCAACCAATGACTGGACAAACTTGAGATCTATCTCATGAGCAATCCCTGACAATATGATGATATTTTGTTATGCTTGCAGACAGGAGCCTAGACACTGAGAGGCTCAACCCAGTAGCTGAAAGAAAGAGAAGCAGAGACCCATAGCTAAACACTAGATAGAGCTCAGGAATGTCTGTGAAAGAGTTGGAAGAAGGATTGAGGAACCCAGAGGGGATAGGGACGCCATAGGAAGACCAAGAGAATCAATTAACCTGGACCCTTGGGTAATCCCAGAGACTGAACCATACACCAAATAGCATCCAAGTGCTGGCCCTAGGCCCCCTGCACATATGTAGCAAATGGGTAGCTTGGTCTTCATGTATGTTCACCAACAGTTGGCAAAGGGTTTACTACCCTGACTCTGTTGCCTACCTGTGGATTCTGTTCCTCTAACTGGACTGTCTTGTCTAGCCTTAGTGGTATAGGATGTACCTAGTTCTGCAGTGACTTGAGGTGCCTAGGTAGGGTGATGCTGAGGGGGATCTTTCCCCTTCTCAGAGGTGAAGGAGAGGAGAGATAGGAATCAAGGCTGTGTAAAGGGGAGGGGACTAGAAATACAGGGAGACTGAGATCAGGATATAAACTAAATAAATAAATGAGTGACAAAATCATGACACATTTACCTTATGTATTGTCAGGGGATCAAGACTTGGAGAATGACATTTCAGTCAACAACTGTTTGAAAAATAACCTCTTTGTGGATTTCTGAGTGCCCACCAATAGAGCAGGCACACAAAGAAAGAAATGATTTGATGCCTAGCTCACTTTGATTAAGCTTAATTTCCAGCCAACTATCACCTCCCCAGCAGACACAATAAAAGTATTTCAAAAGCCCATTTCTTCCCATCAACTCATGATTAATCCTGGTCTAAAATATCTTTGGTAGGTGAAATCATTTCAATAAATAAATCATATTTAAATATATTTATCACCTAATAAAAAATCAATACCCTCCTCTCAATCTTACTCTGAGATGCTCTATTAAGCATATGGAACAATGGATTTAAAAGTTAAATAACAGCAAACCTTACTCCCAAACTGAACATTCCTAAAGCTTTGATAGTTTTTGTGCTGCATGACTAATAGATCTGCATTAGTTTTGAAATATCCCAAGTAATTGGTTCATTAATTTTCACTTTCACCTTAATGGAGATCTGACAAACAGTTCACTTCTGAGAACAGAGATTAAAAGCAGGGCTTTGTGGGACACTATGATTCAAATATACTCACAAGCCATGTTTTAAAAACCTAGCTTATAGAAGAACTAACAGTTTCATTTTCTTATACATTGAGAGTTCTTTTAATACAAATAAATGCAACTACTATTTCATTCTGTTATATTTTAAAGCACACTTCTGAACTATAAAAATCCTTTAGACATGTTACAAAAGTAGGTGGGCTATATGCAAGGATACAGAGGGTATCAGGTAAGAAAATATGTGGCGAAGCACTGGGATCAGCCTCTGTGTCCTCTCCAGTTTACTGTTTATTCTCAATATCCACTGGCACCAGCCTTATTTAAGCCAATGGTTAACTCTATCTTTGCTTTCTGTTCATATTGTATTATAAAGAGGAAAATAGATTCCCTTTATTAGTTATTCTACTTCAGACATATGTCTCATTCATATAAAATGAGGATTTGAACCTCAAACTTAGAACAAGACCCTAAGTTTAACTCTGTCTTGACTCACTAGATGGAATGTAGCAAGTAAACAATTTCACTATGATGATATCATTTTAGGACTGGCAGGATGGTTCAGCAGTTAAGATTATATTCTGCTTTTTCAGAGGACTCGAATTCAGTTCCCAGCACTAGCATAGGACAGTTCCTAATCACCAGTCACATGCTCTTGGGAAATGTGTACTTTCTTTTTGGGCTTTGTGTGCACCTGCCTCAACATTTGCACATACACATATACACACAATCATAAATTGGTAACAAAAATAAATCTTTTTAAAAGTGATTAACTTATACAAACGGCTTTTCCTAAACTACCAGTGTCTTTGGTTTGCTAGCTTATTGAATAAAAGATCCATTACTTCAGACAGTCTAGTTTGAAGACTGGAGGACAAAATGGGGAGAAATGAAGTTAAATGTGTATATTTAGTATAGCAGTGTACGGTGCCTTTTCAAACTGTTAATGTTTAACTACATCTGTTTATAGGCATAAAGAGAACAAGTGTCAATGGATGTTTGCGCTCTCTCTCTCTCTCTCTCTCTCTCTCTCTCTGTGTGTGTGTGTGTGTGTGTGTGTGTGTGTCTGTTTGTGAGTGTGTAAGAGAACTAAATCTGACTTAGATATTAGTGTATACAACAACAAAAGCTAATTATCTGAATAAAAACACCAGAGTCTGGGAGTCTCAACAGTGAGTTACTGTGAAAGTCTGTGGAAAGAAAGGTGCTGGTTAAATCAAAAGCTCTGTGGGTTAACAGCTAGGATTCTGCTGTTGAGAGGACTAAGTGATATCTGTGTCAAGCTTCACTAACTCTCCCTTAGTATCTCCTTCCCCCATCACTCTCCATCCCTCTCATCCATGCTCTTTTTTTTTTTTTTTACCATTCAATCTATGCATGCCTCTCTTCATTCTGCTTCACAGCCACTGGACAAGCAACTACTACATGACACAGGCACCAGTCAGAAGTGGAGAACTTCCAGTCCTGCTATCCAAAATCTATTATCTGACAAAATCACGCATGCGACTTCTGGCACATCACAGAGGAATTGGCTTAGGGTGATGTGTAGTATGTACAACTCAATTAGATAATTTTAACATCAACAAAAATATTAAAAATGAGGCTATGAAGATGAAAACTGTTAGCTCCTCTCTTCACCCTAGTGAAAAATATGCAAGTAATCAAGTAAAAGAAGTAGTTGTGTGGCTATTGTCCCAGAAGACCATGCAGTTGCTGTCCCACAATGTCTGATATCCTTTCTTTTGCAGAGTGCAACCTCAATCAAAGCTTGTTAAAATCAGCCATAGTTTCTGTGGGATTAATAAGTAACAAGCTCATTTGTGAATCAATATTAATGAATTACTGTTATATTAAACATGGTAGCAGTGGCTGCAAAAGTCACAGGCCCTTGAATAAAATCTGTACTGCCATTTTCATAATGAATATGATTTACAAATGTAGTCTAAATATTTATCCTTATAGACAGAGAAACATGCAGCACTCACTCATCAAAGACAACTATTTAAGCAACACATGGAGATTATTACAGAAATCCACAACTAGTGAAATGCAAGGATAAGTTACTGGGAGTGTCCAACTCTATTTTATGCACCTCCTACACTTAAGACTTAGGAAAATCAGTGAAAAGGGACTGAAAGTCCATAAGAGCCAGATGACCAGGACACCTGCTGCTACATAATTCCTGGTCTTCACTGGGCTAGGGCACCCATGGCATCTCAATATTATGATTGAATTTACAAGACAAGCATATTAACATCACAATTTGAAATTCAGATGTGTGCAAAGGAGACTCCATATGTTCTACAGAGATGAAGAGCTATAGATGTGGTCAATGACTCTTGAGAGAGGAAGAACTTGTTGATTTCATTAATGCTTTCTTATAAAGGTTGTGCAATCCCACATGGGAAGCCTAGGACATGTACTTACACATAATACTAGATTGAATCATTATGTTGTATATATGTGAAGACACATGAACACACACACATACACACACACACACACACACACACACACACCAGTTACAATAATAATAATAATAAAAAGACCTTGGATCGGAAGGAAATGAGCATGAAGGAGTAAGAGGGCAGAGGGATGACAGTTCTCATACAGTTATTCGTGTATGAAATTCTCAAAAAAAGTTATTTTAAAAAAATAATGAAAATATCCAAAGTATAAAAAGATGAAAGTAGCAGAAGACAATGCCTAATGTTGAACCGAGGAGGGGCATGGATACAAGAAGAATCATATAAGAGCGACTGAAGAAATTGGAGAGGTGAAACAGCGGTTGATAGCACTAGCTGATATTCCAAAGAACCATGGTTTGATTTCCCAGCACCCACACAGTGCCTCAGAACCATCCAATTCCACATCATCTGATGCCCTTTTTTGGCTCGCAGAGGCATTGCATGTACATAGTACACAGATATACAGGCAGGCAAAGGACTCCCACAAATAAAAATTAAAAATAATAAATTTGAATTTATTGAGGCTTTTCCTTTACAACTAGCTCATTTACATAGTTTATATATATTTATATATATATATAATAGAATTACAACGGAGGAGATAATTTTATGATGATTAAGTATGTCTTTTATGTTGCAAGGTTTGTATTGGAAAAGTAAAGTTATTTCTGGCCTAAGTAAGATAATATATAAATCACAACTATTCTGTACAGTCAAAAAATAGGCCCACATATGTGTAAAACTGTTACTTAGAAGACAAGGACTGGCCATGTGTTTATTGGAGTAGTAACAATTTTGACAAATGTCCTGTAAAACAAGTTGTGAAAGAAACTAGAGTTTATGTATTATATGACATAGTATATATCTTTAATTGTACATCATTTGACATATAGTATCTCCTATAATATAAATATTACTTATAGAATTAGATTATATTTTCATGCATATTTTAACAGATATCCTGAGTGTTGAAACACATTGATTTAATCACATCAAGACAAAGGCAAGTCTTGTATTTTCATTAACACTGTCTCCTTTAAAGAATTTTTAAAAATCTGATCGTTTCTCCTGAAGAAACACTTCTTTTTGTTACAGAAATGATATCTCACTGAATAAATTATAAATTTGTCACTTTATGTAAAATTTGGGTTGTGTAATAGTAGTGATGCTATTGTTATAATGACAGATGTTTTCTTGTTTCTACTTCAGAGGGATAACGGGCTATGTGAGAGCTATTCTCTACTTTATGCAATACTAAAATATCTGTTTTCATCATTTGTTTATTCTAAGACTATTTCATTCCCTAAAGCATTCCCAAAATATTAGCATTTAGAAACAACCATGAAACCATGTAGATAAACTATTCAGTTTGCTTTCTACTTGAAAGGGAGCATTCTTGATTCATAACTGGAATAATTGACCATCTGCACATTATATGTACCAAAAGTAAAGCAATTCTCTATAGATGCTTTCCCCAGAGAAGCCACTCATCTCAAACTTGAAGGGTATAAACACTAGGATGATTCGCAAATTTTCTGCTTATAGAAAAAGTGTGCTCCACATTTTTTAAATGATAGAAAATAAAGTGCACTTTGCTTGCTTAATTTGTTATAGCAGTGGAAGTTTGAAGCCATTAATTTGTAATAAAAAGTTTCACACCAGATTGTAATGAGAATATATTACTTCGTGAGCCTGATTATATGAGTGGGCAGAACAGTCATTTTATGGCATTTACATATTGAAAAAATGTTTCTTTCAACATTTTTTCTTTTATTATTCTTAATTATTTTTGTTATTTACATCCCAAATGTTGTTCCCCTCCCAGCATCCCCTCGCAGAGTTCTTACCCCATCCTCTTTCCCCTTTGCCTCTGAAAGGGTACCCCATATCGGCTCCCTACCTCCCTGAGACATCACGTCTCAGGATTAGGTCCATCTTCTCCCACTGAGGCCAGACAAGGCATTCTTCTGGTACATATATGCAGAGTCCTCGAGCCAACCTACATATCTTAGGTTGGTAACTTAGTCTCTGGAAACTCCTAGAAGTACATGTTAATTGACACTGTTGGTCTTCTTATGGGATTGTCATCTCCATAAATTACTTGAATCGTTCTCTAACTCTTCCAGAGGGGGTCCTGAACCTCAGTACAATGTGTGACTATGAGGATCTGCATCTGTCTCAGTTGACTGCTGGGAGAACTTCCCAGAGGAGAGTCAAGCTAGGCTTCTGTCTGCAAGCACAACATAGCATCAGTAATAGTGTCAAGGTTTGGTACCCACCACACTGGGCCTGTCACTGGTTGTCCATTACTTCAGTCTCTGATCCTTTTTTGCCCCTGCATTACTTTTAGACAGGAACAATTTTGAGTCTCACCATCCTTCTACTGGAGTCCTTGTCTACCTATTTTAGATGACCTCTTCAGGTTCCATATACTCACTGTTGGGCATTTCAGCTAATGTTATGCACACTGAGTCTTGGAGGGTAAACTCGTCATCTCATCTTTTAAAGACTTACAGTTCAAATTATAAGAAAAATAAGTCAACAGGAGAAGAGATGGCAGGTAAATAAAGCAGCATAATTAAATAAACTCTAATAGAAAAACTAAAGAGGAAAAAGGGCATGAGACATAGTATAGGATACCATTAGGCCAGCATATACATTATAGGCTAAATCTTGTCTTATAGTGTCCTTACTGTGGTGGAATTTTGTACGGCAGTACAAGGTGTGGAGAATATCAAGTCATTACTAAGTTCTGTAAGACTTTGATTGGGCAAAGTGGTACTAAGAAAATGAATTCCAGAAATATTGTAGAAGTGATGTATTGAACGGAGCAGAGTTGGAATAAGGACCATGCCATTTAGCATATACCTTCTCCTTCTATAGTATGCTGAGATATGTGTGTGTGTCATAATACTTTATTGCTTATTGTATATCTATTATAACTCTTTAATCTGTATTATTAAAATATCTATATAAATATGTAGCTCTATATCTCAAAAATTTTGCATACTCCTCCATATAAATATTCTTTGAAACTATAAATTGAACATTATGTTAAATTTAACAACAAATTTAACAATATTGTTGAGAAGTTATTTATTTTTTATAGTATATAGAAAAGGAAATATATAGTATTTATTTTTCTAGTTTCTATAAACTAGGAGTCTTTGGAGCAGAAAGATAACAATGTATATGGTAAGCAACTTTTAGTTACTAACAAACTACCCAAGACAATTAAATTATGGGGTGAGAAGGGATGCTGTGGCTCTCATATTTGGGACTCCTAGACCATGGTCCACAGGCCCTATTATTGCCAGTCTATTGCATGAGATGTCAGAGCAAAGCTATACACTACTTCAACAGGGATAAAAAGAAGAGACTGCAAACCTTTTTAATACCATTCATGCCAAGACAATATAATCTTTAACCATTACCCTTTGTACCTTCTAGATAAAGAAGATAAGAGCCTACTGCTGAAGATGCCACACATTAGAGACACATAATTTGAGGAAACCAATTCCCTGTCCTCTGTGTGTGATTAACAAAAGAATGCATATA
Organism: Rattus rattus; assembly: GCF_011064425.1. Classification (NCBI taxonomy): domain Eukaryota; kingdom Metazoa; phylum Chordata; class Mammalia; order Rodentia; family Muridae; genus Rattus; species Rattus rattus. The sequence goes on along the minus strand of NC_046156.1, from coordinate 130,094,547 downwards.
TGAGAAAGTATAACATGGTGTGCATATAAGGGAATGAGGACAACTTGTGATAGACAGTTTTAATATTTTATTATGTGTGTTCTGGGGATCTTACCCAGACCATTAGGTTTGATTGAGAGTACCTCCTGTATCCCCCAATTTTGTTTTATTTTATACCATTACATTTGTTGTCAATCTCTTTGCTTCTTTGAATGCATTTGGTCTTTCTGAATATATATATATATATATATATATATATATATATATATATTATAGATAGATAGATAGATAGATAGATAGATAGATAGATAGATAGGGAGGAAGGGAGAAGGAGAGGGATAGAGAGGGAGAGGAGAGAGAGGGAGAGGAGAGAGAGAGAGAGAGAGAGAGAGGAGAGAGAATTGTTTTGTTAAACAACAAGCAGTAGAAGGTTATGTAGTGAATGGACATTTTGCTCTTCCAAACAGAAATTCATTTAGGACTTTTTTAAAAAAGAACTACAGTGTTGAAACTAAACAATGCATTCTAACTGAAATTTTAGAAGGCAGAGAATTCCTTCATTTTATTATTGAAAACTTCTCATATTTGAGCTAAAAGCTAAAGACACAGGAGCAGACAGAAAATCTAATCAGCTTGTTTTCAAGGAGTCTGCTGACAGTTTGCTCATGTTGTTATAAAATATAAACATTTTTGAGAATATTGGACCTGTAGAACTATCCAATAGCATGGTCTAGAAGATGCTGTCACAACTACAAATGGGTTATTTATCGACTTTTATATTTTATTATAAACCTCAGATTGTTTGAGGATTTCTTACTTTAACAATGTATGCATCTCTTCCACCCACTCTCCTCACTTCAAATTTCTCTTGTGCTCCCATCTCACAAATTCAGTCACTTCCTCATATTTTACATGTATATGCACACCCCACACACATTTCTTTTTGTAAAATGGCATATAGTCTGTTGCTGTCATTATGCTGTTTTTGACCATACTCTTTGAATTTCATGAGTGTTTTTCCTATATTATTTCAGGAATGTGAAATACAAGAGAAAGGAACACACACATAGTCTGTATATACATATATATGTCTGTGTACAGACACATATATCCACATACATGAGTGTTGAATAAATAATCCACATTTGAAATTTATGCCTCCTCTAAGAACCATGAACAAAAATCATGGAACAAAAATCACAATTCTGAGCCTAAAATCTCCCCTTAACATTTTTGTTGGAAGAATGCAAGTCTCCCAAAACAATATAGGCTACTGCTTTTGTGTCCTACCAGAAATTGGAGATAAGACCATTACTGAAAACATTACACATGTTAAAAGGCAGAACTTGGAGGAATCAAGATAAGAGCTGACCTGGAATAATCCTCCTCACGGTCTGGCTCTCATAGTACCATAGTACACATAGGTGCTATGTGAACTACCAAGTGAGAGAAGCAGACACTAGTCCTTCAGACTATATGGTTTATTCATCACAATAAACATTGACTACTAAGGTATACCTAGTGGTGCAATAGAGGCACCTCTTTTTCATGTGGGTGAGTGACCAATGGTTATTTAAATGGGCTTAAAGCCTGGTCATGCAAAGGAATTTATAGCTGCCATTATAAACCAGAACTTCCTGGCTGGAAATGTCACACACTTGACAGAAGAACCTACTCTTCTAACTCAGTGCATATTTTTACAGAATATTAAATATCTATCTTTATGCCCACATATTTTTATATTTGTGAACATTGTCCTACATATTCTTTACTATACACATAGCATCTAAAACAAAAATTGAAGTGATTTACATAATAACATGGTAGAAAAGTGAAATTATGAATGAAATATCTAACAGTCACACTTATATTTTGCTTTGCATTTTCAACCTACATGTTATATATGCAATAGAGGAATATGAATCCTGTGGCATAAAGAGACACTAAGTACCTTTGTATTTGGTTAAAAAGATATTGAATTAGTATATTGTTTACTGCAAAAAGTCAAAGTTACAAAACATACTTATTGAAAAGGCTAAGAAAATGCCAGTCACTTTGTGTGGAAACTAAGAAATCTAATATTTTTAAGGGCATGAAATATTTAAGAAATAAAATGACAATCTATTCAAAGTCAGTAGAAGCTATTTCAAGATATAAAATGAGTTCTTACTTTCCACTGCAGGAAATCTTATTTCTATTACATTGGAAATTTGTCATGATATAATATAATATGATGTTATACTATACTATATATGATACAATATAAAACCAATGAGCTTGTTTTTATCACACAAATAAGGCAGATACCTTAATAGTTATAAGAGAGTAAGTAAAAGGTAATGATTTGTTTAGTAACAACATACTTGTTTCTGGAAGACCACAAAAGAAGAAATTCTTGTAAGTTTTTTTCATTGTAAAACTTTACAGATCAGATATTTAATTGATAAATTTAATAATGTCTCAGTGATGTATACTGATAGACCAAGGCTGGAGAAGTTATGGATAGGGCTTCATTTGCAGTTTTGACATCTTTGCATCTTTAACAAAATGCTTTCTGGGTAATGTTACAGTTGAATTGGCATTTTGGACTTCCTCCATTACCAAGAGTCGCGGAGTACAGAGAGTTTTGAGTAAGGTTGGACTTAAGTCATTTCAGGTTCAGATAACTAGTTGATAAATTCAACCTTGGAGAGATGGCTCAGTGGTTAAGAGCACCGGCTGCTCTTCCAGAGGTTCTGAGTTCAATTCCCAGTAACCACGTGGTGGCTCACAACCATCTGTAATGAGATCCGATAAATTCAACTTAAATTTTACATAACATGAGGCAGAAAGTTAACAAGAATACATCTGTGAGTTAGAATAGGTTTCAAGTAGATAGTCATGAGGTGACACTAATTTCTTATTGTGATTTTTTTGCATTAATAGCTTTTCTATTGTCTATGATGTTAAATGCTTGAAGCAAAATAGACTTGAGCTGGTGCTTCACACAGTCTTTTTGTCCAGGTGAGGAGATATTACTGAGATGCTCTTCCTATCAAAGCTCTATTTCTACAGTGGATTTATGATGTGACCTACAGGACTCTGTTTCTACAACGGCTTTATGACTTCTTTACCTAAATCAATGCCTTTTACCTACAGGGATGTCTCTAAGATGCCTCTTCACGTTCTCCACCATCACTCTCCAATGCTGTTGCAATAAAGGTACCCAAAACAGAGAGTTGCTTGAGAGTGATTTCTAAGAACAGTCAATGTATTTAATTTTAAAATCTCACTAAACATTTAACTCTATGAATTTACCAACTATTAACATACAACATGGTTAGTTTTTATATATCTAATTAATATTGCAAAATTCATGTATGTACCCCTCCCCTTCTCCTCAGAGGATGTTTGCCACCTCCTTGATAGGACAAAAGGAGCAGAAGCCAAGAGCAGGGTTCAGAAAGTCATGAATATGATGGAATGGCCTCAGAGACTTCTGAAGCAAATAGAGTCTACTTTATTGTTTCAGGGATGGGATATGTCGTGTTTCATTTTTTAGACATACAGGTGGAAGGGGATAATTGATCATAGAATCAAATGAACTGGATGCTTGGTTACAATATAGAACCAAATTATCATGCAGTCAGAGCGTGCCTTATATTCTGAGTTAGGCAACCTTGCAGAGAGTTTTGTACAAGTGCTCTTTTTTAGACTAGCTCTTCAATATGTGTTCAGGGCCCCTCTCTAGACAAAGACAGGCAGAGAGAGGGAAATCCCATTGAAAAAAGGGAGTCCCCCATTTTACACTGAAAAGCCACTGGGTCATGGAGGACAGGATCTCCTACAAACCTATAGTGTATTTTTGTATCTGATTAACCTTTTCTTAGAGTTGAAATATATTTTAATGCTATGTTCAATAACTGTTTTCTCTATTACCGTACTTCATAGTTTCAGGTTATAACATTGCTTGTTGGTAGCAGGTACAGTGCGGAATGAAGGAAAAATTTAAATGTCTAGGGTTAACACAGTAGCTTCATGTTATGGAACAACTTGCTCAGATTGGATTCACAGGACACTGATATCATACCTAAATATGGATGTATTGTTTTAGACATCAACGTCCTGAACTTTAGCGCTTCCTGTGATAAACCTGCTTACTTATATTAAATTTAATTTTACTTTTTTTTAAAAAATGTTAAGATTATAACTTCAACATTTCTCCCTTCTGGTTCTTCCTTCAAAACCCTTTCATGCACCTATACTTGCTCTCTTTTATATTCTGCCAAATGAAAACTTAGGTGTGAAAGGTGGTGAAATTTCTGTAACAAGCTACCTAGATGCCTCAGAGCCCTTATTGGTCATGTTTCCCAGTCAAAAGTGTAAAGAACTAATTCCTCATAAGAATGCATCTTCAGGATAAATGTTAGGCACAGCAGTGTGTATTTAAAAGCCCTGTGCCCATGATGATATTGGTCGATGTAGGCAGAATCCCTGGAAGACATTGGACTATGGAAAAAAGAGGCCTGTTACCAAAGAAGGTATAAAGGAAGGGTAGAGCATGGGGTTTTCCTCTTACCTCCACCAGCTCACCATAGGACACATGCCGACATTTCACATGAGTACATACAGATATGTATGTGATAGGATAATCTTAACGATTCCTTAAATAGAGAATAAATCCGAAAATATAACAGTAAAAAAAAAAGAATGTTTAAATGAATTCTGGGATTAAACCAACAGAAGATAATGGGTCAGGTTTAATATTAGTGTTATCATTTGTTTAATAATAGTAAAGAAGAAAATCAGGAACTTTATATCTTCTATTAAAGACAAAAGCAATGTTTGTCTCTTTTATAAAAGGCAACTGAACTCCGGTTCGAATGGCTAAAATCAACTAAATAGCAAGCAATGATGGCGAGGCTGCGTTAAAAGGGGATCACTCATTAATTTTGTGTGAGCTGCAATCTGGTACAGTATTTTGGATATCAGCTTGCAGAATCTTATCTTCAAAGGCCAAAATTAAATCTAGTATATGACCCAGCTATACCATTCTTTGGCATATGCCCAGAGTCTAAACATCACATTCCACTAAAAGATACTTGCTCAGCGATGTTTATTGGTGCTCTATCCATAACTGCTAAATGGAGCAACATAAATGTCTTTCAACAGATGAACAGATAATGAAAATGTAGTACATATATACAATAGAATATTATAATGAAAAGGAAGGAATGAAATCTGCAGATAAATGGAAGGACCTAGAAGAGGTTACACTGAGTGACATAACCACACAGAAAGACAGATACTGAACATTCCCTGTCATCTGTAATTCCTCACTCCAGTTTGTCAGATGGGAGTAGACCCCGTGAAGAGTGCTGAAGTTTCTTGGTTTTCTACTTGACTACATCTGGAACTAACTAAAACCTAAATGTCTGTGCACACCTCTGAGTTGGTTTTGTTTTCTTGTTTTCTTTTCTAATTAAATCCTTTAAAGTGTGACGATCCATTTCTAATTTGGATCTTTGAGATGGGAAGACACACCTTTAATATGGGTCACACTTTCTACTGGCAATCTATGTTAAGGATGAGGAAGAAGGAATCTCTCTCTCTCTCTCTCTCTCTCTCTCTCTCTCTCTCTCTCTCTCCCCCCCCTCTTTCTTCCTGCTTGCCCTTGCTATGGCTCTGGCCCTGGCTTTAAAAAAAGCTCCCAGGAAATATTTTCTTTTGCATGCAAAGTGGAATATGCTGGCTTGTTTCTCTAAGTACCTGTGGGAGGACTGAAAAGCAAGTGCCAGCAGGTGTCTGGCTCCAAGCTGCAAACCTACCTTTTGTCGTTAAGGTATAAGCAATAGATTTTCCCTAAAGGTAAAGGCAATTAGAAAAACACAGGTGGCCACTCCAATTACCAGGTATATTTAGGACAAAGAACGTGTGACAAATGTTGTCATCAAGAGTTCCTGCATCAGGACTAGTTTTATTTATTTTGAACCAAGTTCTGTGATTAGATTGTACCAGCTCATCGACATAAGATGGAATTTGCATTTTCTCCTTCTCTCTATATCATTATTCTATCGGCTGCAAAGCATATACTATTTGCATGATTATTCCTTAAATATAATAGTTTTCCCCTTTTCTATCCACAAAGCAGATGATTCCAAGTTGCCAAGGAGTATTGTTTTAAGCTAGATTTCTGTAACAAGTGACTGCCTTCTGTAAGGTCATGTGACAAAAAGGGGGCCTGCACTGTGGTTCAGTCCTGTTGGAAAGCACTTTCTGCCTGGAATGTGAACAGTTCTACTACTTCTCAGTTAATTATTAACCACCGTAGCCCTCATCCTCTCTACTCCCACCTTGACTTTGAAAAGACCTGCTTAATTTACGTGCAAAATACAGGTGGGTTTTTTTTTTTCTTCTTTGTATTGCTTTATTTGTCTTTACAGTCCTATTTCCTTACTGACATCTTGGAGACACGTTCTACTTAGTTTCAAATCTGCAAGTGTGTCTGTTGGGGCGGGCGGGAGGAGAGAAAGAGAGAGAGAGAGAGAGAGAGAGAGAGAGAGAGAGAGAGAGAGAGAGAGAGAGAGAGAGAATAGTAATGCATGCAGATGCATGTGTTACATGTGTGTCCAGAAGTCAAAGCAGAAGGTCAGGTGTCCTGCTCTATTACTGTGTGCTCTGTGTGCTGCAGTCAAGCTGGAGCTCGTGCTAGGGTATTGGCGAGCAAAGCACATGAACCTTCTGTCTCTATGCCTCCCCCCCCCCGACACACACACAAGTTTTTTTTGCGTTACAGGTGTTTCTAGTGAAACCGGCTTTTATGTGGGTTCTTAGATATGAAGTCAGGTCTGCTTGCCTGCATAGCAGGTACCTTGATGGCAATTATAGCACAGTTTACCAAACACCTCACCCTTCACAAGTCTTCATTTGGCAGATAAGGAGACAGGTTGTGAATTAATTACTTTATTCATTGTCATAACTTATTCTGTGACAAGAAGGAAGCAATCTAACAGAAAGGAAGGATGATTGTGATTCATGGCTCAGAAGGTACAGTTCATTTATAGTAAAAAAGGTGGCTAACAGCTATAGCGGGATGGACTGGCACACATGTGAAATGGACCAGGAAGCAAGAAAAGGAGAATGCAGTAAGTCTGGCTTCCTTAATTAAATTCTCTGTTTTGTTTATGGGATTCTGCCATAGACTGGTGCTGACCAAAATTAGGGATTACCTTCTTCCCTCAGTTAAGAGTTTTTATGGAAAATAAAAATATATAAATATAAATAGCCAGTTGGGTTTGGTGTACATCTCTAACCCCATCACTCAGAAGGCAGAGGTTGATAGATCTCTATAAGACCAGCTTGGTGTCCAGAATGAGTTCCAGGACAGCCAAGGCTATACTGAGAAACACTGCCTCAAACACATTCCCCCCAAATATATATACATATATATGATTATATTATACATTTATATTACACATATATTCTATTTATATAATATATAAATTATGTATAATTTATGTGAAAAAACTTAAAATCACTCATTAAAATGAAAAATACTAGTGTAAAGAAAATTATAACAGTAAAGTCATGAAACATCATAAAGTTTATTGCATATCTGTTTTCAAACTCTTTTACATATAACACATAACCTTAAACATGATCACAATATTTCCACTGTTAAAGTTAACAAAAAAGAAAACCCTGGTATTTTATATGGATGCTATCAGGAAAGCAATCTATGTGAATTTAATTATCATATTTGAAATTATAACAAAGGATCTCTACCAATTTTATTGCCAATTAATTGAACCCCTAATGCTTGTTTTAAAATTCTTTTGTCCAAGGGATAATAGTGCTATTTTAAAACCTAAAATAACTTCAGAAGATCATGAAGTGCAGTCCCAGTCTGTAATCAAAGAAGAGAGAAGTGTTCGGTGTAACCATGTTTTCCAATGTGTGTCTTAGCGTTCAAGTGAAGTAATTTCTTTAAACAATTATTTTTTAAAGAAATGTCTCTAATAATCTTTTTCTAACTTTAATACAATGTCTATTGAAAGAAAGTTTTAAAATTAGAATTAATAACTTATTAAGTTCCTAAGTTTAAATAAATCTAGTTCTAAATGTATACTTAACAACTTGCATAGTTTTAAGGAGTATGGGCAAGTCTGAAATAGTCCACATTTTTATAGGAAAATATCATCATTGTTCAACATCTTCTAGTTTATTTTTATTCTTGACTTTTCACTTATACAGAAAGTTAGTGGAAGCATTCAGAAAACATCATCCAGCCTCTTCTCTATTTAGCAGAGGTTACTGCTAACTGTCTGTGAGGAATTAGTTAGAGTAGTGCATTGAGATTTCAAGAGTATTTGTGAAGGATTCTCTTCATTAAGTTAATTTATAAGGAAAGACACTTCTTACCTCTGGGTAGAACATTCCCTGGGTTAGGATACTGGGCTGCGTAAAGTGTAGAATATGAAACCAGGACCAGCATTTATTTATCTCTGCTTTTTAATTATGGATGCTACCTTATTAGCTGCCTTTGCAAGCTCTAGACACTTCTTGCTTGACTTTCCCACTACTATAATTTTTTTTTTGCATCATTAAAGTATGAGCCAGAATAAACCCCTTCTTCATTAAACTGGTTTTCTCTGGAAACTGGTTTTATCAAAGAAACAGGAAAAACATAGTAAGCAGAGGGAAATTTTCTAAATGCAAAATGGCTGTGTCAGAACAAGGCAAAACAGCCTGAGGAGGAAGCACCTTCACAAACTAAATACATTTTCATCATATATAGGCTATGGATATCTCTGGACTTGGAAATACCCTGATACTTTTATCCCATCAAAGCCTTGCACATGATTTTAACAATTAGCCTTGTTTGGAAAGTTCTGAGATGTCAATATGTCCCCAAGGAAACTGAAGTCTAGAATATCTACCCCAAACTTGACCTTCAGCTAAGAAATTCATATGCATTTTTTATTGTTTAGATCATTTTTGGTGGTTGTGTCAAGGGTCTAGTAGTTTTTATTATGACTGCTTGTTTATTGATTTTCTTTGTTTTTTTCTTTGACAGGAGAAAGCCGGTTCTTCTGCAAAGCATGATGTGGTTCTACTTTTGTCCAAATGCTCCAAACACCTCTTCCCTACATGGAATCACTGCCAGTGTGCCTCATGCCCACAGAGACCAGGAGAAGGTTCCAGAGACTCTGCAACTGGAGTTTAGACAGTTTGAAGCCATCATGTGGGTGCTAGAAACTGAACTGATGTCTGATGCAAAAGCAGTAAGCTCTCTTAAATGCTGAACCATCTCTCCAGCCCATAGATCACTTTTAATTTAATAGGCTTGGAGACTGTTCTGTTTTGTCTTTTGAGAAATAGAAATATAGGAAAAACAGCTAAATTATTGAAAAGCTTGCCAAAGCAATTTGTGTTCAGGATTAATGTAATGTAATTAATCCACTCTGTCAAAGCCAAGATTTTCAAGTTGCTTCCTCATACAGAATTGAGAAGGTTGTTTGAGCAGTCAAGGTTCCTTGTCCAGAGTGTCCTTGCCTACATAGTCCTGGTGTAGCTATCATTCCCAAGTTAAAGTCTCTGAAATGGTTATATTACCGCAAAGATACATTTCTCTGATTTGGATTGAGTTGTGACCTTTATCAAGTATGAACTACTTCACCTGACACTTAATATTAAATCTGTTATTAATTATAATGCTTACTTGATAAATGTATCTTATACTAATAATATGTGAATTATTTAATCTCAGTATATCTTTCTGCATCTCCATATCAATATTTTACTAAACAATATAATAACTTAAATGTACAAGGGTTTAGCCCATTTGATACAGGTGAACGGGAAGAGCCAGGAATTAAATTATCTGACACTGCTCAAATATTTGTGCAAAAATTTCCAGTACTTTTATGGCTCAACATAGACTATAAAACTGAAACCATTTGAGTGCCGCAACTGATCTATTGTAGAATTCCCCCATTATCAAAGTAATAACCAACACGGTGAAAAAGCAGTCTACTCGATTTTATCATCTTCTTCCTTTCCAATTATCTGAGCTCTTCACTTTGAAAATCAGTCATTGACCCCACAGTTTTATATAGCTACTCCTGCAGGCCATTATATGCCTATCACTTCTAAATTCAAAATGAGAGCTGGCATAGCCTCTTCCACAGATTCTGAGCAACTGAACAAACAAGACAGTGGTATATATTTTATTTGTACTTTTATATGTTATATTACTCAGAGGAGGGAAACGGTGTTGGCCATTCAACCTCACAACTCTTGCCTATTCAAACATTTGAGAAGGACATGAACATTCAATATACTTCAAATTCGAGCACACCACGCATTACTTATAAAAGATCTTACATTGAATCCAATATCCATGCAGTGGACAACAACTTGATAAAAATAAAACATGCCTGTTTTATGTTTAGCCGAGCAATTTAGCAGGTGTTTCAAATGAGAAAACAAACGTGTTAATTTATCCAGTAAAAGGCGTGTAGCCTAAAGGCATCATGACTGAAATCCAACATTCAGCAAGCAGAAACAACTTCAATCCTTTCCTAAAGGCATTCAAAATATAAAAAGTAGACTTTAATCTTAATTTTAAGAGTAGTTCTTAATACTTCTTCTCTTTACCTATCCCTTCCATTTCAATTCTTGCTCTCCAGATGGCCTAGATCTTTCGACAAACCCAACTACTACTGAGATCTGGGTGCCTCTCTCCCTAGCCTCCTTCACTCACTGTTCAGTTAAGTTACTTTACCAGATTCTCCATGTTGCCAGCATATGACAAGGTAAGTGCTATGACTTTCTAAGTTGCAGCTCCATGCAGACCTTAAAGAAAAGTTCATCAGTCCAAATGCAAGAAATACATGTGCACAACTAGCTTTGATTACCATGAAGTGCTTTTTGTTGTGTTCCTAACCACAATATTTATAGGTTGATATCATTCTTGATAAATGAAATAAAATGTTACACATTTACTTGTGTCAGACAGATAAAGGGGATTGATTTTAATCTTATTTTATGTATGTTTCCTATTGCCGACTTTAGAAGTTTATTTAGAATGTTTACTATATTGTGTTGATGATTCAGAGTTTATGTGGAGTGTAGGGGGCTAATTGGTTTATGTCACGGAAACTCAAATGAGAGATAATTACTGAATTGCCTTTCTTAAACTCATTATCCTACACAGTACAAGTCAATGCATCTTAGCAGTGTTAACTGAAACTAAACATTTTTAAATTATTTGATGGCATCATACATTCTAGTTGACAACATTATGATGATGAGCATTAAATGAGTAAGTAACTATAATACTAATTTTTTCTCTCAGGACTATTATTCAATTAAATAATTTATAGCAGATGATTAATGGTGCTAATTATGTCCACTTTCAGAATTAGTTCAATGATTATTTATTCTTTGCAGTTTCTGAGTAATTAGTCAGAGTAGACACATCTTATTTTGCATTGCCTGGTCTCATCCTAAGGAGTTAGCATCAGATGTGTATTGAATATTTCATAAGCCATTGAATTGTGCTTGCTCACTAGGATACTTTTATTGTATTTTCCTTTTGCATGAGGCTGCTAGGTTTCAACCTAAACTATCAAATGTAATTGTAAGGCATATGAATATAATCTGAAAATCTAAACAGCTTAGAGTTCTACAGAGTCCAAATGAAGAATGGCTGATCCTGTGACATTATGATTCTTGAATCTCTTAAGTCTCAATGTTAATATTAGCAGGCCAATAATTAGCATAAGAATTTCCAGGCTCAACTTTGTATTGCTATTCATTTTCACATGTTATTATCCATAACCATCATGTATCGCAGAAGCAAAACCGTTTTTGATACATCTTAACAATCATCTTAATTAATCCATTTTCTCAAGTGTATAATTGCTCATGTTATTAGGCAGTGATGTATCACAAACTACTGGAGTCATTGCTTTGCCAGTAAAAGTTTGCTCTCCTATTTACGCAGTCTATAGATACATACATTTCATCTGTAGCATTTTAGTACATCAAGCATTTCAAAAGTAAAGAACGCATTATTTCTCTTTAACGTCAGAAGTTTATTAGCAAAAGCTTTAAATGGCCTTTGTCATTTACTGATGACTAAAGCTCAAAGTTGCTTAAAATGAGCATCTGGGCTTTAATGTTGCTTTATTTCAATGAGGAACCACAGATTCAGTTAAAAGAAACAAAAGACTTCATAGACTAAAGGATTCTATAATAGTAAATAATTTTCCTTTAATTGTAAATAATATTGCTTATGATTTCCCATATAAATCCCTGCCACCTAGTATTTTGCTTTAAATCATGATAAAACACTTCAAATTTTACTATAATGCTGGAGAAGTCAGTGATTTTTTTCTTGTTGTTGATTCTCAATAAACAATGAGAGAATATATTGAATTGAGATTTTGCATATATTAACATGAATATACTTTCAGCTGGAATTATTGTACTATATGTATTAGCTTCTTATGCCTCTGGCTTCATCCTGCCTTGTCTCTGGTTGGCTGGAAGGGTTGAGTTTATATATCAATGTCAATGATTTAATGTGCATACACTTTATTATTTATTTATTTATCATTGGATATTTTCTTTATTTATATTTCAAATGTTATACCCTTTCCCAGTTCCTCCTCTGGAAACCTCCTATCTCATTCCCCCCACACTTCTATGAGGGTGCTCCCTGACCCACTTCCTCCTGCCTCCCTGCCCTAGCATTCGCTTACACTGGGGCATCAAGCCTTCACAGACCAACGGCCTCTCCTCCCATTGATATCTGACAAGGTATCCTTTGCTACATATGCAGCTGGAGCCATGAGTTGCTCGGTGTGTACTCTTTGCTTGGTGGTTTAGTCCCTGGGAGCTCTGGGGTGTCTGGTTGGTTGATATTGTTGTTCTTCTTATGGGCTTTCAAACCATTTCAGCTCCATAGTCCTTTAACTCCTCCACTGGGGACCCTGTGTTCAAGCCAATGGTTGGCTGTGAGCATCCACCTCTTGTATTTGTCAGGGTCTGGCACAGCCTCTCAGGAGACAGCTATATCAGGCTTCTGTCAGCATGAACTTTTTGGCATCCCCAAGAGTGTCTGGGTTTGGTGTCCATATATGGGATGGATCCTCAGCTGGGGCAGTCTCTGGATGGCCTTTCCCTCAATCTCTGCTTCACACGTTGTCTCCGTATTTCCACCCTTCTAAGGGAGTATTATGTTCCCCCTCTAAGAAGGTCTGAAGCATCCACACACTGGCCTTCCAGAGGGACTCTGACTCCGAGGTGCTCTGAAATGCCCAGAATCACAGGAGAGGCCACAACATCTGCCCCAACACCTGGAGTAATTGGGTCTCCCAGGATCCAGGGATGCAGGAACTCCCACCAGCCAGTGGCACCGGGGTCCCTTCTGGTCTGAACAAGTGCCTTGAGCAAACTTTGGGCACTGGTTCCGCACCCCGTCTCTCAACACCCAGAGGAAGCTCGACTCGCAGGTATTAATTTAATTTTATTTTTGAGATTATAGTATAATGACAACACTTCTCACTTCCATTTCCCTTCTCTCAAATCACCCAGATACTCCTCCAAGATCCCTCTTCAGACTCATGACATTATTGTCCGAATTGCTGTTGCATGCACCTATATGTCTATGCATATATATTACTAATTATATTGTGCTCCAACCACATAAAAATTACTTACAAGTACGTGCTCAGTGCTCACCATTTCACATTAGACAAACAATTATTGTGATCCTTCCTGGGAAGGCAACTTCTCCCAAACATTTTAAAAGAAGCTCGTTTTCTGTCTAGTTTTGTATTCTATAATGCTTTACTTCTTGGTAGTTGTAAAAGATCATTCTATGGCTTGATATAATTTAAATGAATGCTGTGGTATTGTGGTTAGCATTTGATATTTGCAAGGTTTTTGTTTCCCTGACTATGTTCATTTTTACTCTTTTTTTTTTTACCTTATTAACTATGGCTGAGATGTCTGTCTCACTGATAGCAGTGGTATATGCTATTTTTCCTCACTTGCTTTTTAACTACCAAAACTGTATACATGTATAAACATGGATTCATAGATATATGTTTACACTGAGATAGATAAGTCGAAGAGGAAAAGACTAGAGGTTTATTGTATACTTCTAATGCCATTTCTCCTTCAAAGTGCTTTCCTGTGATCCATTGCAGTTTTTAACATTTATTCTAAGTGAATTTGACTCTGAGTTCCCAAAGGAGGCTAATCAGTATTCAGGCCACTCAAACTTCTTCCAATCCTTATTTCTTGGCCAAAGAAACTGTAAGCACTTTCCTCCACGATAGCATACAGATTCCTTAGCTTGCAGTTTTGTAGCTCCTTTACCTCAACAAGTTTGATCTTGAGGTGAGAGGACAGAGTTAGCCAAAGTCAGGCTGACTTCATGACAGAATACAAACTGGCAATCTGAGAGACTAGGTGTAAGTTTCTGATTCTAAGACTGAAAAAGTTCAAAACAATCAATTCCAGGAAAAAAAATCCTGAAGTTCAGTTCATCAGGAAGCTGCCCTACTACCTAGCCTAGGCCAACCTCATGGGCAGCCAATCAGGAACTATAGAAGCTTCCCCAGCAACTAACTTGAGCCAAGGACAGTTAATCAGCAAAGTCCCCAAAATTCTCTACAGCCTTAACCAATAACAAAGGCACCCATACCTCAGACACAGAACCAACCAATTAGGAAAGATAAAAGTTACCCACTCCTAATCCAACAGGCTTTAAATTGACCCTACAAAGTCCACACGTTCTGTCTTCCATCAGGATGTATGATAGACCCTTCCTTGCATGAAGCTTCTCTACAGAATAAACACTCTTTGCTGTTGCATTCTATTTGACCATAGAGTATCATACTTTGCATGTCATGGACCCTAACATAGGCTACCCTAAGGACAAAATATAGTGTCTTTTTCCTGTTTACTTTTAATTATCACCATTTTAAAAACATGATTTCAATACATTTCAAAATTAATTTTTAAATTTTCAATAAAAATTTCAATAAGGTTTGCAAAACAATTGACCTTGTTTTATTAATATCACAACAAAGGGAAGAGTTTTACCTTGGTAAAGTCTATGGCTCAAAAAATATAAGAAAAATATGTCAATGTATTTCAAGTTAGGTAATCATTAATAATTGTACAAGTCCTAAACATGAACTGATAAAGTTATGAGGAGATACAGATAAGTGTCCTAAATACATATAAGCCACCCCAATCTAGGGACATATGCGGTAACACCGCATGAGCAGCCAGCATTAAGATGGCCTTGAGAAGTTACATATGGATGACAAGCATTCTCACTCCATATGCTCTCTGTCCAAGATATCAAATAAACCTATGGCCATCCACAGACTAGTTGGCTCACTATAGTTACTGATGAGTCATCTTGCCCCGGAACTTTCCTTTGAAACAAATGCATGGTATTGACCTGTACTGTATCCCTTCCTGTAGGTCTTCTAGCTTAAGTACATAACTCATAAGCCCAGGACTGGTGAAAAGGATCACCGAGATAGCAAACACAGTGTAGACATATTTGTGTCTTGCTCTTTGTATATTAACCTTTCTCTCTGCTCGACCTTTCCCTGTGCTTTCAGTTCATATTAAAATGTGAGTTGAGACATTTACTCTGCTCTATGAATATCTGTATTTTAATGCACCTATGATATCTCACATGGTGGCAAATTCAGAGTCTATTTGCATCAGAGCAATTTTCTAATGATAAATCCATGTCTCTTATTGATCGCATTCCTATCATTGCCATTTAACACATGTTTCAGATATTTTAATGAAGAATGAATCATGTGGTTCCTGGGCATAACAGGAATTAGAATTTGACACAAAATGTTCCAATGTTTAAATCTATAGGAAAACATTTAAAACGGTGCCATTATTTTAAGTGAGAGGAAAATGTGTACATTTTTAAAGAATTAGCTTGGATATTTTCACTATATTTAAACTCTTATCTCAGTATCCGTTTGAACATATGTGATGATGAAAGTAACTCAGTACTAAGAATGTTCACAATACCATCTGGGACCTTGTTTCCCATATTCTGATGTTTTATAATGAGAGTGCCAAAACTGTTTTTTTAAATAGCTATTTTCTTAGAATAACGAGTGTCTAAGAATGGTCGTCATCCTAATTATATAAAGAAAAACTATCACACATCTTGGCTAAATTGTTCTGTGGTGTGGCAATGTTTTCCATTCTGTATCTCATACCATACACTGAAAATATTCTCATAGTACAGTCCAAGTTATAAGCTTTCCTCAACATAATAAACGTATATGAACTTCACATATTTTCACCCAGAGAAAGAGAAACATGGGTGAGATTATAAATATATAGTATAATGAAACTAGATAAAGTTCTCTTTACATGGAAACAGGCACGGAATATTTACAGTGCTTTTTGGTAATAATGTGAGGAATCATCTACTAGCTGATTTAATTAGAGACAAATAAGAGATTGAATTTGGGTCCAGTGATTTCTGACAGAACTTTGATTCTGACACAGTTCTCCTTTGGGGATGTGCTCGGAAGAACCTTGCTGTCTGAAGCCGCTGTGTAGAACATTCTATTAACATTTTAATTTAGAGAAATATGTTAATTCCTTGGATATGTTAATTCATTGTTTAACTCTAGTCTTCCAACATGTAGGATCTACAGATCAAACCTTGGCTTCTCGCCTACACCTTCTTAGACTTAATGCAGAGTGAACCACTATGGTTTCAACAATATACATTACTGATATCAAACAGACATGCCAAATGATACAACATGGATGCTCATGTTCAATGTGGTGGGGGGAAGGGCTGTTTTGTTTTGTTTTCTGAATTTGGACATTTTTAACATAGAAAAGGTTTATTATCTGTTTGTATGGTCACATGCCACTGCCCAGGTGGGACCTTCTCTCCAATCTCTTGTCAACATCTGCATATAATTAGTCCAGATGTGAGAATCCCCAACTCTATCACTCACTCTCACACTATATTGTATCTCTCTTCTAGACTGAGACAATTCATCTTCACCTCTGCATTCACTTTGAATGGAAATGGAGCTGTCTTGGATATTGCCTGTCCTCTACTCTCTTTGAATTTCAGTACACTATATAGAGCAGAGTACACCATCTCTTTTTTGTACACTTGAAAAGCCTTAACCAAGAAAATGAAGAAGCAGCTTCTCTCCACAAAGCCTTTTGTTAATGCAGAGCCCTGTCTTTGCATGTACTAATACATCGTATAATGGAAAAGTGGTTCACCTCATCTGTCCAATTTACTAAGGCTGATCCCATCTGTTTATTTAAATATTGAGCATTATACCTCTTGTACTTGAGTAAACAACCAGTTCTGAACTATTGGTGCAACTTTTCTTATTTCCCTACCTGCTCCTCCAATGTGTCTTCAAAACTGCAGTCAAATAACTGTTTTTGAACTATTTGATCTTTATAACATTTTAATAACATCTTACTGCACTATGTTTAAGACTTGAGTCCTATGAGTTTTGAAGATGTTGTCATTAATTCTTTCGAAACTCACCATGGTCTGCCTAAGGTTCTCCATACAGGTTAAATGATAATTTCCTTTTTAAATAATTACTTCTTAAAATAAAATTTTATAGCTGACCACAATGCATTTGACTACATCCATCTCCCTCACAATCCCTCCTAGACTTCCAACATGTTGCTGTTTCTTAATTTTAAAACCTTTTAAAAATATGTTAGAAAGCACTGCCAGTGCTGCGCCTGTGTACACAGATGAAGGTCAAAAACTGCTACCACCAGGGCTGCCGGAGCTAACAGTGGCCACACCCATGGCTATTCTTTCTGAGTGGCCATCAACTGCCAATAGCTCTTCCTCAAGGAGCATGACTTTGTGAACCCCTCCTCTATTTTTTTCTGGAGTTTTGACCAACATGGTCTTTCGCAGATCAAGAACACTTCCTTAACTACCTCTATTCTTCCATGCACTTCCGTTCATAGCATTGCAATGCATATCTTGTCATTTCCATGGGCAAGTCCTACAAGTTCACCAACTGAAGATTATGTTTGTTTTGAAGTTTCCAATTGAGAAGTAAAGTCCTCTGTGATTTTGCCTTTGCCTGGGTGAGAACCAGGTACCCTATCTGCCAACTTTATCACAAATTAAAATTTTGCATTTACTTGTAGAATGTCGGTGATTATCAATCTTGTCTTCTAGACTGAAAGTTCTAGGTCAGAAAATACAGCACATATGTTTGCTTGCAGTGTTTTCTCCAGCTTTGACAGAATATCTTGCACATGTGTACATACCATCTAAACATCTTTTTGAATAAAAGATTAAGTCAATATAGCAGAAGACTCTACAGTGCTGTGAACTTTCCGCTGTGGCATTTACTGCCACATAGTTCTCTTTTGGTTCCTGGTAGACTAAAAATCAGCCATTCATAGTCTTTAAAGAAAGCTGAAGGGGATGCTTTTAATGTACACTCAGGTTTTAAGGAATGCTCTCATTTAAAGTGTATGTGCTCAGGACAGTTAACAAAAGGACTATAGACTTATGACAAAAGTCAATCTCCTCAATGTTAAGCCCACTGCATCACAACTTTACCTCCCCAAAGTTCCTTTTTAAATAAGCCACTCCTCTAATGCAATGGGAATTTGCTCTAAATGACATACGGTTGGTTTATTTAAGGAATATAAAGTGATTATCTGATACATGAGACATGAGAATGTGCAAACACCTTCCCTACTTCTTTCCAAGTTTAACACACACACACACACACACACACACACACATACACGAATTTTTACTTCTTCAATATTCAGTAGTTTCTCTATAATTTAAAATGATAACAAGCTCTTCTATTCAATGAACATTCAATTTTCAACAATTCTTCTGAAAATTTCTTTAAACAGGAATCTGACGTCTTGACTTTTCGTGTTTATAGTTTTACTCATTTTTGGTTTTCTTCCTTGATTTTTATTTGTTTATATGTTTTGTTTTACTCTTAAATTTTGCATTTTCCCAAAAATGGCAAAGCAACAAGTGCTTAATAGTGATTTTTCTGCCAGTGTACATGGTTAAATTATACCTAAGTAAGAAGAAGATTTGCACTCACATTAAGTGGGTTAAAATGCTTGTTTGTGTTTTTATAATTTAAATTAGGGTAAGAAAAGTAAGACATTTGTTACTTCTCAGACATATTTTGCTGTCTTCTTAGGTAGTGAGATTATTAGGAAAAGAAATAACTTTACCAAAGTTAAAGGAAGTATTATTCAGCTTGGTTGTGTGATGCACGTTCTTGTATAGCTTTCTCTGCCCTCCACTCATCGCTTATGGTATAAGACTGCTCCCTTTCAGGACTCATCCTGTAGAGGTTAGCTAAATCTGCCTTGTCGAGCCCTAAATCATAAACAGTGCTGCATCTCTATGTAATACACCAACTTCCTTGATTCAGCTGTATGAAATAGCCCCACATCTTCTATCAACCTGTATAATAAACCTGCTAATCTCCGAGGGTGCTGGAATTTCTCCACCAGAGAGTGCAATTTACCCATTTCCAGCATTCTCTGTGCTCCTAAGTTTGTCCTTCCTTCCGTGCAACACTACTCATGGTTGTCCCTGGACCCATGCAGGATGTGACACGTGAATCAGTATTTAATATTTAAAACACTCTATGACAAATAGTCTATTATGGATTTTGCTTGAAATTAAATTTAACCATCATGTATTCATCGGAAAAAAACATAGTTCTGATGATTACACACACTCTACAAATCACTCTACAAATTCAAATTCACTTGACTGAAGACTTATTTTAAAAAGTTGACTGTAAATACTTTTAGGATTAAAAGTAAAAATCATTCACAAATGATAATATTATAAGACGCATGTACAGAAGTAGTCCATCACTTAGTTCAAAGCACATGTTTCTCTCTTTAGAGAGAAAAACAAATCAATTTAAATTTTACAAGTTTCTCAATAATTCTCTAGTTATGGTATCTACAGAACTAGTAAAATCTGCTCATGAAATTAAATACCTAGTGTTAAAATTTGGGATACATAACAGAGTTTATTTGGAAAATATTTTTGCAAGAAAATTTATGCAAGATACCAAAATATTCTACAATAGAAAGCTAACATAAGTGTAAAACAAAATTTATTTTGCATAAAACGCCGTAGAATACTGATAAATGTGAGAAAAGAAATGAACTTGTTTTTGTTTGTTAGTTGTTGGCGTCTGTGGGCTGTTGTTGTTCTTTGTTTTATGAATCAAACCACTAAGCTTTTACATAAACTGAGCAACCTGTTGAACTGGATTTTTCCCAATTATTTTCATCTATTTGACTATCACTTATTATAGGACATAATTCTTTCTTTGTGATATAAATACTTGTTAAAGTACTTGCTTCAATGATGGTGAAAAAGAAGAAATCATATTTTATATATTTGGTTGTGAGCCTAGCCTTTAACGGCTGAGCCATCTCTCCAGCCCGAAGAAATCATATTTTAAAATCTAGTGTATAGTAACTTTTATTTTTGCCTGACTATACATAAGATAACCTATTTATTTTACATAAGGTTATTTTATTATTTTTAAATAGAATACTCAATTTATTCTTAAATATCATATATGTTCTCAGTTTCTTTAATGTTGGAAATTCTTTCAAAATATTTACCTGTATCAGTCCCTTATTACCTCTAAAGGAAGAGACAAAAAGCAAGTCCAAATAAAATGCAATAGAAGCAATGATTTTACAATACGACTTTCAGATTTTCATATTTAAACTTTAAAATTGTTTAATTTGCATGTTGTTGTATGTATTTGTAGAAGAAATGTGAATTATTATCCATGTATTATAAAAGTTACATCAAACTAACATTGACTGTTCCCCAATTTATCTTTTTACTATTTTGATAAAAATAGTAAAAATAATTTTTAAATTAAATTTGAACAGATTATGTTATTTTCAGCTGTCAATATTTTTAAGCATACTTAAAATTCTCTCCTAGTAAAGCAGAAATGGTGTGTGTGTTCCAACATCACTGTTTCCCTAACCTTCCTCTTTCTGTAGCAGTGGTCCTCAATATTCCTAATTCTGTGACCCTTTAGTCCAGTAGCTCATGTTATGGTGACCCTAACTATACCTATTTTTATTGTAACTTTTCAACCATAATTTGCTTCTGTTGTGGATCAGATTATAAATATCTGGTATGCAGGATATGTGATATGCAACCCCTATGAAAGAATGTTTTGACCTCAAAGAGGTCATGAACCAAGGTTAAGATTCACTGGTCTACAGCTTCCCCTCTGTACCTCAAAATTCTACATTAATGGTGTGATAATTTTAGATTACACTTATAGGTGGGTTCAATTGAAAATAGTTCTATGTTGTGTGTAAATTTAAAATGCATGCTTATTCATCACCGCCTGGTGCCAGCAATAGTGGTCTCACTCAGCTCCCACAGCTAGTTTTGCCAAACCTCTAATTACCACCCTCTGGCTGTGCCATTTCTCCTGCCCAACTGACTCTCCACAAATGGAAGACATCAGACAACCTAAATATTTTAAAACAATCCAGATAATTCAACTGCTGGGTGAAGAATTTCTTGCCCTACCCTCTCTAACCTCCCCAGCTGCCTGTGGAGGCTAAAAACTTTTGGTCCCCAGAGAGTTACACATCTGCCACTTTCTATGCACTCACAGCCTGGTCCAAATCCCCAAATCTTTCCATGTTCCTTCCTCTTCCACCTGGGAACTGGAAAACCAACCTTTTTCTCTTTGCCCAGCAATTAGCTTCTGCCTTTTTTATTGACTCGATTAAGAAACAATTAGGGAACCAGATTTTAGTTATCAGCTCCTCCCCCTACAGCTCTACCCCAAGATTTGGCTATATCACTCCTGGGCATGTATTCAAAATATGCTCTCCCTTACCAGAAGGACACTTGCTCAACTATGTTCATAGAATCTTTATTCATAACAGCCAGGAACTAAAAACAACCTTGAAGTACCTCAACCTAAGAATGGATAAAGAAAATTTGGTTCACTTAACAATGAAATATTACTCAGCTCTTAAAAACAATGACATGAAAATTTCAGCCAAACAGATGGAACTAGAATGTATTATCCTGAGTGATGTAACCCATACCCAGAAAGTCTTACATGATGCTTACTCACTTATAAGTGAATATTAGTCATAAATTACAGGACAACCATGTTACAAAATACAGACTCAAAGAAGCTAAGCAACAAGGAGAACCCAAGGCATGATGCCTACATCTCACTAAGCAGGGAAAATAGGTTAGATATTGGGGTTGAATGGAGGTAGGAGATTGGGTGGGGAAGGATTGAGAATGAGAATAGAAGGGATTAGGTGGTGGGAGTACAGAAGAAGTGAGAACTGGGAGTGAGAACTGAAATTGGAGAAGAGGGGCATCTCTGGGACAAGCTAGAAACTTAGGACTAAAGAAATTCCCAGGAACCTATGAGGGTTGCCCTAGCCAAGATGTAGGAACAAGGGATATGTAGGAATAAGGAACCTAAACTGGTCAACTCCTGTAAGAAGGTAAAACTTCCAACAGAGGGATGAGGACACTACCTCCTCACAATAACTTTGACCAAATATTTGTCCAGCCCACAAGAAGTGCAGGGATGAAAATGGAACAGAAATTGAGGGAATGGCAAACCAATGACTGGCTCAAAATGAGGTCCATCCCATGATTCCTGGCATTATTATACTTGCCAGCATAACTGTCCTCTGAGAGGCTTCACCCAGCAGCTGATGGAAACAGATGCAGAGACCCACAGTTGATATTTAGGTGGAGTTCAGGGAGTATTGTGGAAGAGACAGGGGAAGGATTGAAAGAGCCTAAGAGGTTAAGGACACGACAAGAAACCTACCAGATCAACTAACCTGGCCCATAAGGGCTCACAGATACTGAAGCACCAAACAAGGAACAAGCATGAAACAGACCTAGGCACCTACATATACATAACAGATGTGCAGCTTGTCTTCTTGTGAGATCCCAAGCTGCTTATGACTCTGTTGCTTGCCCTTGAATCCTTTTGCTTAACTTGGAGGCTTTGTATAACCTCAGTAGTATTTGTGCAACTTGAAGGTGGATTAATACCCCTTCTCTGAGGAGAAAAAGAGGGAGACATGTGGGGAGGGGAAATGAGAAGGAAGCACTAGGAGTAGAGGAGGAAGGGAAAGCTGCAATTGGTATGCAAATTTTTAAATTAATGAAAAAAATAAAAGAAAAGAAGAAAGGAAGAAAAGGAAAGTAAAGGAAAAAAAATAAAATTATCCAGTTCTATTCTAAAACCCCAAGGTCATGATGGCTCAGCTAACTTATTCTAGATTCTGTTAAAGTTTCTGCTTTTGCAAACCTTTCTCTACGGCTCCTGAGTGAAATACTAGAATGTGGGTTTTCCATTTGAAAGCACCTTGGTCTAAATGTTTAGGACTAAACTTGGGTTCCTGAATACCCTACTTGTAGTCCCACCTTGCTGAAGTAAAGGCTTTCAATTGAATATTAAACAAACAAAACAATCAAAAGGAAACAAAAATAAAACAAGAAAAAGTTCTATCAGTAATGTTGAGTAGTGGTGATAAATTAGAAAGCATTCGAATGTTGTTCAATGATCAGATCACTGCTTTGTGAACTCTCATGAGAGAGTTTCATCATTGTGAAGCCTTGGCTATCCTGGAATTTGCTCTGTACACCAGCCTGGCATCAAACTCAGAGATCTGCTTGCCTCTCTGTCTGTATTGCTCGGGTTAATGGGGTGTGCCATCACTGCTGGTCTGAATTAAAACTCTTAACAAACTACTTCAAAAGCATTTTCTTACAGTAGGATATTAGTAGTACTTGAGCATTTATTTATTCATTTATTTTTTATGTTAACACCTTTTAAAGTTTTACATTATGATACTACAAAATGAAACGCACAACCAATATAACTATTGTGTGTTCACCTTGTTTATTTGAAGAATACATTTTCTGGAAGATGAGTGGATAAGAAGGAAACATAAATGAGTAGAATAGATGCACCTTTAAAATATATGTAATGAACTTGGCAACAGAACAAAACTTGCAATGTAGAAACATGGGGATGCATCTTTCAAAGTGCTTCTTCTGCACACAGGTTATGTAAAAATAAAATTAATAAGATATGAGATTAGAAGATTCTTCTTTCAAATAAGCTGAGTCAAACTACATGCATAATACATGCTAAGAATGCAGAAACGAACTGGGTATTAGCTGTTAGCCCCAATATAACATCATCCCAATATAGACAAAGAAGAGAAACTAATAATTCACCAATAAGCTGAAGAAAAACTCGTTGAAATTCTTTGCAGAATGTATAACCCCTGACATTTTACATTTAAAAACTAAATAAAAAAGTTTTAATAGAAGAACCGCAAAGATGCATAACTATGCAGGAAATAGACCAAAAAATAGAGTGGAATTTTTTCTCTAAAAGGAAAAAACAATTTCACTTAGAGGAATATACACAGCATTTTTTAAAAACAGTGTTTCAATGTTTGCGTGATAATCACTCATGCTGAGGAAGCCGAGCGTTGTTTTACAAAGGGGCAGCTGCTGAGATGTTTGTACCAGACAACACACTAATACACTACAAGCCACATCCACACAAATAGCAAAGGATCTTAATCAATTCATCCCCATTGTATTGTAAGGCCATTTATCCAGCCAACTTGATAGCCCTCTCCTTTTATTGGATGCTCTCCAAACACCTCATTCACCAGGTTTCACTCAGTTAATTGCAGAGGAGATACTATCTAAAAGACTGTACTATCTGAGGGGGGAAGAGGAATGGGATGAGGAAATGTGGGAGGGGGAACAGGGATGGGAGGCATTGAGGCATTGACTGCATTGTGAAAAAATACGTGTAAATTTAAAAAAAAATCAAGCTGGTTTCAAATATGGCTGAAAAATTGTGGTCGTGGTACTACTACTCATTTCTCTCACTTTACTCTTAAATATCTGTCTTATTGTTCTCTGTTTTTTTTTATGTGTGGGTTTTTTTTTATTTTTTATTATTATTAACTTGAGTATTTCTTATATACATTTTAGTGTTATTCCCTTTCGGTTTCGGGATAAACATCCCCTCCCCCCCCCTTCCTTATGGGTGTTCCCCTCCCAACCCTCCCCCATTGCTGCCCTCTCCCAGCAGTCTAGTTCACTGGGGGTTCAGTCTTAGCAGGACCCAGGGCTTCCCCTTCCACTGGTGCTCTTACTAGGATATTCATTGCTACCTATGAGGTCAGAGTCCAGGGTCAGTCCATGTATAGTCTTTGGGTAGTGGCTTGTCCCTGGAAGCTCTGGTTGCTTGGCATTGTTGTACATATGGGGTCTCGAGCCCTTCAAGCTCTTCCAGTTCTTTCTCTGATTCCTTCAACAGGGGTCCTGTTCTCAGTTCAGTGGTTTCCTGCTGGCATCGCCTCTGTATTTGCTGTATTCTGGCTGTGTCTCTCAGGAGCGATCTGCATTCACATTTTGATCATCCGTCTTGAGTTTCATTTGTTCTAGGCATCTAGGGTAATTCAAGCATTTGGGCTAATAGCCACTTATCAATGAGTACATACCATGTATGTCTTTCTGTGATTAGGTTAGCTCACTCAGGATGATATTTTCCAGTTCAACCATTTGCCTCTGAATTTCATAAAGTCATTGTTTTTGATAGCTGAGTAATATTCCATTGTGTAGATGTACCACATTTTTGTATCCATTCCTCTGTTGAAGGGCATCTGGGTTCTTTCCAGCTTCTGGCTATTATAAATAAGGCTGCGATGAACATAGTGGAGACACGTGTCTTTTTTATATGTTGGGGCATCTTTTGGGTATATGCCCAGGAGAGGTATAGCTGGATCCTCAGGCAGTTCAATGTCCAATTTTCTGAGGAACCTCCAGACTGATTTCCAGAATGGTTGTACCAGTCTGCAATCCCACCAACAATGGAGGAGTGTTCCCCTTTCTCCACATCCTCGCCAGCATTTGCTGTCACCTGAGTTTTTGATCTTAGCCATTCTCACTGGTGTGAGGTGAAATCTCAGGGTTGTTTTGATTTGCATTTCCCTTATGACTAACGATGTTGAACATTTCTTTAGGTGTTTCTCGGCCATTCGGCATTCCTCAGCTGTGAATTCTTTGTTTAGCTCTGAACCCCATTTTTTAATAGGGTTATTTGTCTCCCTGCTGTCTAACTTCTTGAGTTCTTTGTATATTTTGGATATAAGCCCTCTATCTGTTGTAGGATTGGTAAAGATCTTTTCCCAATCTGTTGGTTGCCGTTTTGTCCTAACCACAGTGTCCTTTGCCTTACAGAAGCTTTGCAGTTTTATGAGATCCCATTTGTCGATTCTTGATCTTAGAGCATAAGCCATTGGTGTTTTGTTCAGGAAATTTTTTCCAGTGCCCATGTGTTCCAAATGCTTCCCTAGTTTTTCTTCTATTAGTTTGAGTGTGTCTGGTTTGATGTGGAGGTCCTTTATCCACTTGGACTTAAGCTTTGTACAGGGTGATAAGCATGGATCGATCTGCATTCTTCTACATGTTGACCTCCAGTTGAACCAGTACCATTTGCTGAAAATGCTATCTTTTTTTCCATTGGATGGTTTTGGCTCCTTTGTCAAAAATCAAGTGCCCATAGGTGTGTGGGTTCATTTCTGGGTCTTCAATTCTGTTCCATTGGTCTATCTGTCTGTCTCTGTACCAATACCATGCAGTTTTATCACTATTGCTCTGTAATACTGCTTTGAGTTCTGGGATAGTGATTCCCCCTGAAGTCCTTTTATTGTTGAGGATAGTTTTAGCTATCCTGGGTTTTTTGTTATTCCAGATGAATTTGCAAATTGTTCTGTCTAACTCTTTGAAGAATTGGATTGGTATTTTGATGGGGATTGCATTGAATCTGTAGATCGCTTTTGGCAGAATGGCCATTTTTACTATATTAATCCTGCCAATCCATGAGCATGGGAGATCTTTCCATCTTCTGAGATCTTCTTCAATTTCTTTCTTCAGAGTCTTGAAGTTCTTATTGTACAGATCTTTCCCTTGCTTGGTTAAAGTCACACCGAGGTACTTTATATTATTTGGATCTATTATGAAGGGTGTCGTTTCCCTAATTTCTTTCTCGGCTTGTTTCTCTTTTGTGTAGAGGAAGGCTATTGATTTATTTGAGTTAATTTTATACCCAGCCACTTTGCTGAAGTTGTTTATCAGCTTTAGTAGTTCTCTGGTGGAACTTTTGGGATCACTTAAATATACTATCATATCATCTGCAAATAGTGATATTTTGACTTCTTCTTTTCCGATCTGTATCCCCTTGACTTCCTTTTGTTGTCTGATTGCTCTGGCTAGAACTTCAAGAACTATATTGAATAAGTAGGGAGAGAGTGGGCAGCCTTGTCTAGTCCCTGATTTTAGTGGGATTGCTTCAAGTTTCTCTCCATTTAGTTTAATGTTAGCCACTGGTTTGCTGTATATGGCTTTTACTATGTTTAGGTATGGGCCTTGGATTCCTATTCTTTCCAGGACTTTTATCATGAAGGGGTGTTGAATTTTGTCAAATGCTTTCTCAGCATCTAATGAAATGATCATGTGGTTTTGTTCTTTCAGTTTGTTTATATAATGGATCACGTTGATGGTTTTCCGTATATTAAACCATCCCTGCATGCCTGGGATGAAGCCTACTTGATCATGGTGGATGATTGTTTTGATGTGCTCTTGGATTCGGTTTGCCAGAATTTTATTGAGTATTTTTGCATCGATATTCATAAGGGAAATTGGTCTGAAGTTCTCTTTCTTTGTTGGGTCTTTGTGTGGTTTAGGTATAAGAGTAATTGTGGCTTCATAGAAGGAATTCAGTAGTGCTCCATCTGTTTCAATTTTGTGGAATAGTTTGGATAATATTGGTATGAGGTCTTCTATGAAGGTCTGATAGAATTCTGCACTAAACCCGTCTGGACCTGGGCTCTTTTTGGTTGGGAGACCTTTAATGACTTCTTCTATTTCCTTAGGAGTTATGGGGTTGTTTAACTGGTTTATCTGTTCCTGATTTAACTTGGGTACCTGGTATCTGTCTAGGAAATTGTCCATTTCCTGCAGATTTTCAAGTTTTGTTGAATATAGGCTTTTATAGTAAGATCTGATGATTTTTTGAATTTCCTCTGAATCTGTATTTATGTCTCCCTTTTCATTTCTGATTTTGTTAATTTGGACACACTCTCTGTGTCCTCTCGTTAGTCTGGCTAAGGATTTATCTATCTTGTTGATTTTCTCAAAGAACCAACTTTTGGTTCTGTTGATTCTTTCTATGGTCCTTTTTGTTTCTACTTGGTTGATTTCGGCTCTGAGTTTGATTATTTCCTGCCTTCTACTCCTCCTGGGTGTATTTGCTTCTTTTTGTTCTAGAGCTTTTAGGTGTGCTGTCAAGCTGCTGACATATGCTCTTTCCTGTTTCTTTCTGCAGGCACTCAGCGCTATGAGTTTTCCTCTTAGCACAGCTTTCATTGTGTCCCATAAGTTTGGGTATGCTGTACCTTCTTTTTCATTAAATTCTAAAAAGTTTTTAATTTCTTTCTTTCTTTCTTCCTTGACCAGGTTATCATTGAGTAGAGCATTGTTCAATTTCCACGTATATGTGGGCATTCTTCCCTTATTGTTATTGAAGACCAGTTTTAGGCCGTGGTGGTCTGATAGCACGCATGGGATTATTTCTATCTTTCTGTACCTGTTGAGGCCCATTTTTTGACCAATTATATGGTCAGTTTTGGAGAAAGTACCATGAGGAGCTGAGAAGAAGGTATATCCTTTTGCTTTGGGATAGAATGTTCTATAAATATCTGTTAAGTCCATTTGGCTCATGACTTCTCTTAGTCTGTCTACGTCTCTGTTTAATTTCTGTTTCCATGATCTGTCCATTGATGAGAGTGGGGTGTTGAAATCTCCTACTATTATTGTGTGAGGTGTAATGTGTGTTTTGAGCTTTAGTAAGGTTTCTTTTACGTATGTTAGGTGCCCTTGTATTTGGGGCATAGATATTTAGGATTGAGAGTTCATCTTGGTGTATTTTTCCTTTAATGAATATGAAGTGTCCTTCCTTATCTTTTTTGATGACTTTTAGTTGAAAGTTGATTTTATCTGATATTAGAATGGCTACTCCAGCTTGCTTCTTCTGACCATTTGCTTGGAAAGTTGTTTTCCAGCCTTTCATTCTGAGGTAGTGTCTGTCTTTGTCTCTGAGGTGTGTTTCCTGTAGGCAGCAGAATGCAGGGTCCTCGTTGCGTATCCAGTTTGTTAATCTATGTCTTTTTATTGGGGATTTGAGGCCATTGATGTTGAGAGATATTAAGGAATAGTGATTATTGCTTCCGGTTGTATTCATATTTGGATGTGAGGTTATGTTTGTGTGCTTTTCTTCTCTTTGTTTTGTTGCCAAGAAGATTAGTTTCTTGTTTCTTCTAGGGTATAGCTTGCCTCCTTATGTTGGGCTTTACCATTTATTATCCTTTGTAGTGCTGGATTTGTAGAAAGATATTGTGTAAATTTGGTTTTGTCATGGAATATCTTGGTTTCTCCATCTATGTTGATTGAGAGTTTTGCAGGATACAGTAACCTGGGCTGGCATTTGTGTTCTCTTAGGGTCTGAATGACATCAGTCCAGGATCTTCTGGCCTTCATAGTTTCTGGCGAAAAGTCTGGTGTGATTCTGATAGGTCTGCCTTTATATGTTACTTGACCTTTTTCCATTACTGCTTTTAATATTCTTTCTTTATTTTGTGCGTTTGGTGTTTTGACTATTATGTGACGGGAGGTGTTTCTTTTCTGGTCCAATCTATTTGGAGTTCTGTGGGCTTCTTGTATGCCTATGGGTATCTCTTTTTTAGGTTAGGGAAGTTTTCTTCTATGATTTTGTTGAAGATATTTACTGGTCCTTTGAGCTGGGAGTCTTCACTCTCTTCTATACCTATTATCCTTAGGTTTGATCTTCTCATTGAATCCTGGATTTCCTGTATGTTTTGGACCAGTAGCTTTTTCCGCTTTTACATTATCTTTGACAGTTGAGTCAATGATTTCTATGGAATCTTCTGCTCCTGAGATTCTCTCTTCCATCTCTTGTATTCTGTTGGTGAAGCTTGTATCTACAGCTCCTTGTCTCTTCTTTTGGTTTTCTATATCCAGGGTTGTTTCCATGTGTTCTTTCTTGATTGCTTCTATTTCCATTTTAATTCCTTCAACTGTTTGATTGTGTTTTCTGGAATTATTTCAGGGATTTTTGTGACTCCTCTCTATGGGCTTCTACTTGTTTATTTATGTTTTCCTGGAATTCTTTTAGGGATTTTTGTGACTCCTCTCTATGGGCTTCTACTTGTTTATTTATATTTTCCTGGAATTCTTTTAGGAATTTTTGCGATTCCTCTCTGTAGGCTTCTACTTGTTTATTTATGTTTTCCTGTGTTTCTCTAAGGGAGTTCTTCATGTCTTTCTTGAAGTCCTCCAACATCATGATCAAATATGATTTTGAAACTAGATCTTGCTTTTCTGGTGTGTTTGGATATTCCGTGTTTGCTTTGGTGGGAGAATTGGGCTCCGATGATGCCATGTAGTCTTGGTTTCTGTTGCTTGGGTTCCTGCGCTTGCCTCTCGCCATCAGATTATCTCTAGTGTTACTTTGTTCTGCTATTTCTGACAGTGGCTAGACTGTCTTATAAGCCTGTGTTTCAGGAGTGCTGTAGACCTGTTTTCCTGTTTTCTTTCAGCCAGTTATGGGGACAGAGTGTTCTGCTTTCGGGCGTGTAGTTTTTCCTCTCTATAGGTCTTCAGCTGTTCCTATGAGCCTGTGTCTTGAGTTCACCAGGCAAGTCGTTTGTAGCAGAAAAGTTTGTCTTACCTGTGGTCCCCAGGCTCAAGTTTGCTCGCGGGGTGTTGCCTATGAGCTCTCCGAGGCCTCAGCAACCAGGAAGATCTGCGCAGCCCTTCCTGGGAGGTTCCGTGCACCAGGGTTCCAGAGAGCTTTTGTTTTCCTCTGGGGTCAGAACTGTGTGCAGCGTGCAGTCTCTTCTGGTTTCCCAGGCGTGTCCGCCTCTCTGAAGGTTTAGCTCTCCCTCCCACGGGATTTGGGTGCAGAGAACTGTTTATCAGGTCGGTCCCTTCAGGTGCGGTGTCTCAGACGCAGTGGACCTGCTGCTCCTGGGCCCTCCTCTATGGGTACCCAGAGGCCGTATACAGTTTCCTCCTGGGCCAGGGATGTGGGCAGGGGTGGGCAGCGTTGGTGGTCTCCTCCGCTCTGCTGCCTCAGGAGTGTCCGCCCGACCAGGGGGCGAGAACTCCCCTCCAGGGGGCCTGAGAGCAGAGAGCTGCTGAAGGCAGGGATCCTCCGCTGGTCCGGGACTCTGGCCAAACCCTGGTCCGGGACTCTGGCCATACCTGGTTTTTTTTAGTATAAAGAACTGAAGTTTCCTTGAAAAAATAAGATTGTCCTATCTGAAGTGGTATCAGAAATCAAACAAGGATACTCTCCTCTAGAAGCCATGTGGCTTGATAATTGTTCTTAAATAAATAAACCCAAATTACCAAGATGAAATCTATGTTCATTGAATTGTCTGATGCCAGCTCTAATCCTGAAGCTTTCCTCTTTCTGTGTCTGTGTAAATGCTTTTCCTCTGATAATCATTCTCCAGTTACTGAAATCATTCTTCAGTAACCTCCCTCATCTCTCCTCGCTCCCTACTGTCTCTAGCTATCTCGATCTGATAGCTATGTCTAGCTCCTAGATTTAATGTGGTCGTGGTGGCTCTCCTTCATTCTTACTCCACGTTATCATTTAGCAGTTGTATATCTGCTGTAACTCCGGAAGATAAGCTCCACAGAGCAGATGCATATCTCTATCACTCATTACTGAATCTATCCTCAACTGTTTCCATATCCCCAACACTGGGAAACTTACCGTGGCTGGACAAGCTTTGGTATTCCTGCTTTTTCGTAGCTGCTGGACATATAAACCAAGGTGAACAGCTAATGATTCCAAATACTCTTCAGGTTTAAGGATCAATATAAGAGATTGTTTTCTCTTATATGTGTGTTTATCATCACAAAGAAACTATTGGATAAATTATTAAAGTACAATTTCCACAATGACAAGATTACTTCCGGGAAAATGAGACAAAGCTTACAAGACTATTTATAGCAGTGGTCCTCAACCTTCCCAATGCTGCAACTCTTTAATATACTTCTCCATACAATTATTTATTACTTTACAACTCTAACTTTGCTACTGTTTTAGATCCTAATATAAACATGATTTTTTTTTTTTTTTTTTTTAGGATATATGATATGTGACCACTGCCAAAGGGCCATTTGATCCTTCCAAAGGGCTTATAAGCTGCAGGTTAAGAACCAGTGATCTGCAGGGTTTAGAATTTAGAAAATCACAATATATGCTATCATCATTATTTGTTCAAGAGATCTAAGCATTTAAATTAACATATTTTAATATATGTAAAATATACTAGAAATTAAATATTAACATATATTCAGAAGAAGTCATCAGGATGAAAGTTCACTGGTTTTAAAATTAAATAATATATGGTACATTTTCATAATTTCAAAAATTGTTATGGTTTTGGATACTCAAGTTTATTCTGCTAATTTACATATTTGCTATATTTAGTTATACTATGGATAATTAAAATGTTGTTAAATGTACTACACGAAATCACCTTAATATAATTTGTGTTAGTTTCCTTATTGTTCTGACAAAATATTTGACCAGAAGCATGCTTCTGAGAGGAAGGTTTTATTTGGGTTCATGATTTGAAAGACTAATTTCCTTTGTTGCTATGGGGAAATATTTCATAGTTCATAGGTTCTTTGGGCTAGGAATCTTTTCTTTTTGATTATAACACAGCCAGAAACAATAAAAAAATGAAACCTTTGTATTCTGCCCAGGACCCAAACCTGTGGGATATTGCTGCCTACATTTGGGGCATATGATCCTTCCTCAGTTAATCCTATCTGGAAAATTCTTCCAAATATACCAAGAAATGCACCTCCTAGAGGATTTCAAATGTATTCATACTGACAAAGAGGAATAACCTTTGTCATGTCCATGAAGTTCTTTTCTGAAACTTACTATGTATTTGCTTGAATAACATCACTTAATTATAACTATCCATTATGCTGATTTGTTAAAAGGTTCTTATAAACTGCCAGGTGGTGAAATTATATGTCGGCCACAGGAAGTGACTACAAAAGACCACATTATCATCATTTTTAAGAAGTCCTTATAGGTAGATTTCCAGTAGTAAGAAGCATGACTTTATCTTTGAGATGAAGATGTGTTAGAGAAAATTTAATGAATCTTTATATGTATGACTGATGGTGAAATAAGATATGCAGGGTGTTCAAGGATTTATATGAGTGTATACATCATGATAACAAGTCATAATTTTACTGAAATCCATTTCTATTTCAAGTCACTTAATTTGACAGGTGAAATTATAAAACGGAAGATAAAATATTATCCTGGAAAACATTTCACTCAAATGTAAATTTGAGTGATTAATTGTTATTCTTCATAAATATGATGTTCCCAGAAATGTGTTTTTTTTTCAAATATGTTATCCTGCTACACGGATAGTGATAAAGTGCTGGTATATTTGAATATATGAAAACATATTTTACTCTGTTCAGGTGTAGAATTCATTTGCAAGTAGCATATGAGATATTTTTCAGTAGTTACAAAAGAAGGGAATACCGTTTGGTAGCCTGCAATTCTATCAGTTGGGCTATCTCCTGCTAGTTTTCTGTATTGTATATGTCACTTCATATGAATTTAATCTGTATGTCATAGGATCTACATGCTCATTCTATAGAATTAGCAGATTATGTATACGGTCGATCAATATATGTCTTCTTGTTCTCTCTATGATCAATTACTTTAGTGTCTTCTTGTTAGGAATTCCAAGGCTTTTGCAGCTAATCTTTGGAAAGTATGGTTATTAGGTGTTGGGACAACAGATGAGTGATCCACTGTGATACTTGTTGTCTAGTTTTAACCTTAGAACTGATCAGCACATCTTCTGAGCTTGATTTTCCTTGCTCTAATGCAGAATGACCATACCAACAAGGATCAAGAAGGGTAGAGAGAGTTGTGGTTCTCTAATACAATGAAGGCATTCAAGAGTGATACATAGGCATTAAATATTTTCCTCCATGGATTACTGGTCATCATGTTAACAAACAACTTTTATGAACTCAAGGAGACAGAGTCCAGACTTCTTATTTTATGGGTTGAATTTTATATATATATATATATATATATATATATATATGAAAGCAAATAAATGAATAAACATAACAGCAGCAAAACATCTGTTGCCTCTCCACTGGATAGTATTTTTTATTTAAATCCAATAAAGCAATTATTTTATAAAGTAATATGCCTACTTTATCTGCCTAATGTAATTACTGTAGGCCTTAGCAGAAATACATACTTGAGAAGAAAGAAGGTAATAATAATTTGTGATAAATCTTCAAAAATAAAAAATACAGAAGAGTCAAATTTTAGACTACTTGTGTGGATGTTTATAATGCACTGAATATAACTTATCAAATTGTTTTTATTTTATAAAAATGTGGCAATATGTATGATAAATTCAATGTAAAAGTAAGAACTGAGATATTGGTAGACTCATAAATCTAAATCTGCTAATAATGTCATCAGATATGGCCTGCTACAGAGATACTAATATATCCAACCAATACTTTAAATATAATTTAGTACATTTAATTCAGATATTTATAGTTTGATCACCTGCAAACCCTAAAGCCAATCTCCAATATGAAAGTTTGTCAAAACTCTATTATATATTCCTTATTTATCAGTTTTTATTTTATACTTATTTACTCTGTGTGTGTGTGTGTGTGTGTGTGTGTGTGTGTGTTTGTACTACAATGCACATGTAGTTGTTACTCCTTCTACTATGGTGAACTGGGTATTGTTTCAAATTGTCAGCAAGCCACTGTATCCACTGAGTCATCTCTGCAGCCCTCATTTACCAAATTTTAAGAGGGTTAGAATACTTTTCATTTTGTTTAGAAAACGGTGTATCTGTACTGATATTTACCAGGAGATCAATCTATGGTTTATGTTTCTTAAATGAAGAGGCAGACCTTCAAACTAAGGTTATAATTGGCTTAAGCTCATAAGATAAACTTTACAAATTTACAAATTTGTATCATTATCCTACAGTTAATGTGATGTCTCTGGACAACAGAGAGTGGCCATGGGTTAAAGAATTAAATCAGGTAAATGTCATTGAACTCTGAAAATACAGCTCCACATCTACCTGAGCTTCTGCCTAGCTATATAAAAATGTTTTGCTCTCTTCATGATAAAAAAAAATAGTCTCAGTTTCAAAGAGTGGGGTTCATGATATAACTCTTGGCAGAATACTTGTAGAACATTGAAGAAAGCTAGGTTCAATCCCTAGCTCTCTACAAAATTGGTGTGGTGGCTCCTGTCAGTTATCCTAGGTGATTACAATCTGGGAGTGAAGGCCAGAGAACAAGTTGAAGGTCATCTGAGCTGCAGGGATTCTAGGACCATTCTGGATTATAGGAGACACTGTCATTTAAAATAATAAATAAAATAAAACAACAATATATACCCATCAAATTGAATAAAACAGAATGTTTGAAAACACAAATTTTGTGTGTGTCAGAGCATGCAACCACATAGCAACTATGCATATGATTAAAAATGAACAAACAAACCCTGAAATATAACAGTAGCTATGCTGTCAGTGTGTATTGATAAACTAACTTGAAGTTCTACCTTCTGGGTTAATAGGTTATATGACTGGTTTCATTTTTGCCCCCATATTTAAGATGAAAGTATTGTCTTATATAAGCAAAATTATATAGAAAACAGAAATGTATACTTTTTAGAACTAAATGTAAGTGGGTACTTCAGTTCGTCTTGATTTTTTTTATTAGCTTAAATCTACTCATTTTAGACCTTTAACTCATAAAGAACATTCAGCATCCTAGAAACTCAGAAATGTTATAAAGCTCTGGAGACTTCTAATAGAAAACTTGCCTTATCCTCTCTTTGTATATGAGTGTTTCAATTGGGAAAACATAGTTACCAAAATATCTGTCTGTATCTGCCTACAGTGTGGCATTCTGTGAGAATGAACAGACCTTCAGAAATTTAAGACAAAGATGAATAAGGCACATTCTATACTAGTTTTTAAGGCTACAGATATACTACACAACACAACTAATAGCATATAAGTTTGTGTCCAAAACTGGTTCCCTTTCTTCATATGTGATTCAAAGAACAATTGATGACAAGTTGGTACAACAGATCACTGGCTTTTATTTTTATGTACCAACCCTAAAGTTTTCAAAGAAACTAGATTGCCATTGATCTGTTAGAATTACAAAGGAGGCAGAGAGTATAACTTAAGAGTGCTTGACTCTCACACAAAATCACTGGTTGGATCCTCAACACAAAATATAACCTGTGTGGTGCTGTAATCAAGCTCTCCAAAGGTGGAAGGAGAGAGGAAAAAACAAAGATATTTTTGACTGAGTAAATTGTGGCCAGCCTTTACTACATGATAACTTATCATAAAAAAAATGAAAGAAAGAAGGAAGGAAGAAGGGAAGGAAAAGGAAAAAAGGAAAGAAGAGAGAAAAGAGAAAAGAAAAGGCAGGAAGACAGAAAGGAAGGAAGAAGGGAATTCACAGGCACATGTACTACTTTCTCTTTTCCTCAGGAAGAGAAAAGAATATTTTGGCTCCCTACTGCTTCTTAGAGATCTTCCAAAATTAGTTTGAGAAATGATATTCTGGTACATTCTCAATAGATATATAAGGCACACGTGCATAGCACAAAACTAACTTGCACTTAAATAGTATCAAGATAATAATAAACCAAAAGCATTTGTATAGGCTGACAGTTTCCTTCATGGAAATTAATATTGTTAGGAAAAAAAGATAGACATACAGCAACAAAAGACCACTGCCAAAATTTGAGTATAAACAGCAGCTAAACTACAGAATTGTATCAACAGTAAATTTTCTAACTTTCTTCACTGAAGTATTATGTATAAAATAATGACTTTATTCGGAGTAGTATTATATGATATATTCTTAATTATTCAGAGTGAAACCTGATAGTTGTAATTTATTTCTGAATGATGGTAGTCATTTATACTCTAATAATTAGCAAAAATTCTGTGTGTAGATCAGTGACCACAATATGATGGAACAAACTCGCATATTGCACTATTTCATGAACATAAGTCATCATTTATGAGCTATTATTCTATATCTATAGCAAATCAAAAACCATTCTTTGTAAATTATAAAGTGAAACTTGACTATCAACAGATTGAAAATAATGTTATTAATTATCCAAGTGTAGTGATACAAATCTTTTGTCCCAGCACTTGGGGTGCAGAGGCAAGGACATTTCTGTAAGTTGGAGGCTAACCTGGTCTTCGTAATGAGTTCCAGGACAGCCTTCTGGACAGTGAGGCCCTATATCAAGAATATAAACAAAGAAAATAGTATCCTATTGGAAATAATAAGGTTACAGGTTACATTTGTATGTTAATAATCAATGAAGTTTTTACATATACAATGTAGCTTCATATTGTTTTTGGAAAACTGTAAAAACACAGATATATTTATCCCCATAGTAAAGATGGGGATTTGAAAGAAGAAGCACTCAGGGATCTCATTTTAAAAAGATTTGAGTTGGAGTCTTTCTGTGTAACTATCTTCCTCAGGTCAAGAAAGCAAACATGCTTTATCTCGTGTTCACTAATGTACTCTCTACCTGCAAGAATTTAGGTGACTGTGAATCACCATGTAACTGTCATCTACAATCTGCCTCCCTCTATCCTCATAGCTCATTGTAGGTCTTAACTTCAAAGGTACACTTGTTTTTCTTGTCTTGATCAACAGCACAGTTGCAGTTTTAGGAAATAAAAGGTAAACTCTATTGATCGAGTACCAACCCAGTTAGGAAAAAGGGGAAATGCAATTTTAGATGGAGCTGAGAAAAATCATTGTAGAAATGAACTTTGTTTTCATGTTTTCTGGAGTTACATCAAAGAATTTATATTTTATTACAACAAAATCATGGGGGAATTCTGAACTTTTTACTTCCACATTCCTTAATCCACACAATGTAATGTCTTTCTGCTGATATAGAAGGAATTTTTTTATTTTAAAATTACTTGAAAATCTCTGATTCCTTGAGAGTTTTCAAATAATTTTAAACAATAAACAAATGTTATAACAACAACAAGAGTAATTTGGAGCTTACAGACTCAATGTCTCTAAATATTGCTACTGAGCTAGTGAAATGACCCAGTTGGTAACAGTACTTGTTGGCAAGGCTGGCAAGATGATGTGTAGTCCCAGGACCCACATGATAGGAGAGAATCAACTCTTACAAGTTGTTCTCTGGCTTCCAAATGCGACATTTCACACACTCTTACATACATGCATATGAACAAATTATTAACTATTAATTAATGGTAGATAATATTGTTAAACATATATTAAAGTAAGGCATAATTTAGATGCTAAGGAAACATGATCCAATTTTATACATGAACAAGTGGTTTATTTTTCTATATAGTATTCCAATAATAGTAAAACACAGCACGACATTTAGAACTAGATAATCTGAGTTCAGTCATAAATGATCACTTAGTAAATTCCTAGGCCTCAGCTTCTCACTTTAAGTGTATAAATTATGACCAAACCTCCTACAGAGGTCTGCTATGATAACTGTAAGTGTAAGTGAAACACAGAAGTATGTTTGATGTATTGGTAATGTTCATCTGACTGCAATACTATTTATACAATGATATTAATAACTATTTACTATCTTACATACTGTATATAGGGATAATATATAACTCCTCCTGTATCACATTCTTTGAGAAATAAACAGATGGTTCAGAATAGGACACCAAGTTAGAATGTTTTGTTTGCTAGAAGACAAAACTGTACCCACTTACAAAGTAAGAAAACTAAACAATAATATCTGATTTATTATGCTATCTGTAACTGATCAGTTCAAGATATAGCTAGGTGATACTACTTCAAGTATTTTTCTAGGACTATAATCAAGGCATCAGCTGAGAGTCAGATCTCTTATGAAGGCATGACTCTTGAAGATTCACCTCAGTTTTGCTACACATACTTGGTTTCAAAATCTTGATTACTCACTGTGTGTTAGCCTGAGGTCTGCCAGTCACTTGAAACATATACTAGGTAGGCAAAAGAGCACCTCTTCTTCTAAGATACATTTTCTCACAGTAAATAAGCAAGAGATCAAGACTTTGCAGACAGGAAGAAGGCTATAGTATCCATGTAACTCTCTTATCTTACAGGTGGCACTTAATAACTTTTGACATATTCTAATTCTTTAAACTTAGTAATCAGTTTAGTTTCCAATAAAGAGGAGGAAAATGCATGGCAGGCATGAATACTAGTGTGGATTCTTAGAGGATTCCTATTGAAGGAGAAAATGGAGGTATATTTTCTCCTGTTATATAAGTGTTGAAAGACAAAAAGAGTTTCCTGAACCATGGTTTTGACATTGAGATGAAGTATCCCGAACGGAAACAACTGAATTCTGTTGGATTTTCCTACAGGGTCAAGGATATAATATATATTCTGATGAACTTTGTAAATTTCAGAGAGACTATAATTCCTGTCTACCAGAAATTACACAAAACACTGGGATAGAAGGAGACACCATTGAGGCATAATATGACAAGAGTAGCATTTATCTTGTACTCTTTTGAGCAATGGAATTTAATTATAAAGGCTCCATCTTTCCCAGCGAGTATTAGAGAGGCAACAAAATATGCCAGGCCAAATTATATATCCTTGTAACAGGGATTATGTTGTGTCAATTCTTGCTAAGAACCAACAGATATAGCATATCACCAAAGCCCCAAAGCTTCTCTTAATAGATATCTCTTTTTCCTTATGGGAAGTTAAAACATAATGCTACAGAATTCTATATTATATAAATATAAAAATAGAATTAATTTTCTATAGGAAAGCTAATCCTAGACCTAGACTGTCACCTCCTGGAAAACTCTCTGTAGGACAAAGTCATTCTTAACTGCTTTCTTCTCACTAGGAATAGATAGAATTTTTATAATAAATTCCACTGCTCAATGGAGTACAAGGTACATGTTACTCTTGTAATATTATGACTCAATGGTGTCTCATTTTACATGAGACATAAATTTCCTCATCCAAGATGGTCCAAAGTTGATAATGGGCAATTTTAGGAATTCTGTTGTATTTCTTCCATGCAAAGAAATTGCATTTGGCTAGTTGCCTCTTACCTTGAGGCTTTTTCATGTAATTAGATTTTCTCATTCTTTGCCTATGTATTTGGGAGTAAGTAGGTAATACTGATTCTTCTTTTCTTGACTAACTAGACTGCCTTCCCTCTTTTCAGAGATTGTCTTAAGACGAGAATCCCCCAGTTAAGTTAGGGTCACCTCTCTATAGCTTCCCTCCCAATCTTTCTCTTCCTTCTCTACTGAGCTCTATTATTTTGAAAGTTCAATATTTCTTTATTTTTTTAATCCCATTTTTACCATGTTTTTCATGTATTACTTGTGTCCTCTTATTTAATGTAATGGCGATCTATTAATGATGATATGGGCTTTGTATGCTACTGAATAGTCCTCCTGATAGAAGTCATGTTGGGAAACTTCAGCAAAGCTTCACTTAAGGAAGACATTTTCTTAACATGAACTCAGCATTATTTAAGTTTTTTCAAGATACAATAATTCTATCATTGTGTTTTCCAGACTTTCTGTAAAATAACATTTTTAGTGTGTCTACTGCATTTTAATAAGGCTGATTAATACTTGTATTACTGTATCATAGTCTAAAGTGCATTTTTTGTACTTTAGCATTTTACTGTTAATAACAAATGTATCTTCCACACCAGACTAAGAATGAATATAGAAATCATTAGAGTACTTTTTTTTAAGTTAAAGGAGACAGAGTTCCATGGTTAACAGTTCATGGCATCATACTTAGGTTATATTAAACAGACTTGGCAAAGAACTTCATGTGCTGTTGCACTAGTGAGCACCTACAAGCTTCTAAGGTGAGGCACTGTGAGAAAAGGTCTTGAATGGTCAGATTAGTCACTGAGGCTACACTTTCCTATTTCCCTTGCTCTCTCAAATGTAAGTTAATGGAGAACACGGGTGTATGCAAGCAGGAACCTTCAGGAACATGGAGGTACAGACACCCATTTCAAAGCTGAAGAAAATGCAATGCAGAGAGAAAAAATAAAATATTATCTGTCATTATCATAGATGCCTCTCAACTTGCATCAATTTTCCTTAGAACTAGAACTTGTGAGCTCTTTACCTTATCATTTACACATATTTTTCGACAACAGATTCTATTTTAAAATTCAACACTATTTGAAACTCATCTTAATTTTTTCTCTTTTTGAGGATATGAAATCATAAACATATTTGTTTATTATACTCGCCTCCAATTTAACAATAAAAATACAAAGTAATCTGCATTAAAAATACAAAATGCTGGTAATTTCTTATTATTTAGATTTTCAATACACAAGTTTTTTTTAGAAAGAACAGGTTTGTTTTTTCTTTTTTGTTTTTTTTTTTTTTGTTTTGTTTTGTTTTGACATAGGTTTCTTAAAATTTCACACAAAATTATCAGTGTAAGCTGGGTCACTATAGTAACCTGAGTAAAATAATCTGCAGTCAGTAAGCCAGTTTGGAACTCATACAAAGTAGATTATTACCATATATGCCCTATGAGTAATATAATCCAATCAAAACATACAATTATGGTTAACTTTTCATCATACCAAAGAAAACATGGGCAGATCCTATTGTACTTTTAGAAATAAAAGGAAAACAAAAGCAAAAACAAAACAAAAAACAAAAATCAAACATTATTATGAGAAATGTCCAATGAGTTAACAGAGATTAGAACAGTAACCCTCAGGTACAGATTACCCAGTATCAACACTCATCCATTTGTGGAAATTTATTTTTAAACATCTCATAAAGTTGAATGAATTTGAAGGGGTGCCAGTTATCATTTCTGCTCTAACTATTCCAGAGTATATCTTTAAATAAATACTGTTTATATTATACCATGCAAATTTATGACAATACAGTAATAGCATCAACTATTTTTGCTCCACTATTAGATATGCAGCTTTTGATTGTCAATTCACCATTTGCCTCTTTTATCATGCCACTTTCCTCCTTCTGTTATTGTTTGGCTATCATTTTAAACAGAATGAGAAGTCAGTTTGTAGAGTTTGGGGTTGTATGGTAATTTTGCTGCCCTCCTCCGGGCATCAATAAAAATCTTCACTCAGCTTTTGTCTATCCTGTCAATCACGGGTCAAATATAGATTCCTGATCTGACTAGATTTAACATATTGAGATTGTTTTACGTATATAATGAGCATCTATCAATGGAGACATTTTCCCCCTCCCTGCTTCTCCCCTTTCCCTTTCATCAGAAGCACTTGCTGCCCATTGTGTAGATTTATTACTTTATCAGATTATATCATTGTAATCACTAAATTAATTTATTTCTACTTACCACATTAGGTAAAATATGTCTATTTAAAA
Source organism: Rattus rattus (assembly GCF_011064425.1). Lineage (NCBI taxonomy): Eukaryota > Metazoa > Chordata > Mammalia > Rodentia > Muridae > Rattus > Rattus rattus. Next base: position 130,051,821 of record NC_046156.1, on the reverse strand, counting down.
AATTTAAACTTCCTGTAGGTTTTTGTTTGTGTTTGTAGGAAAGTCAACATCAATGGTTATTTCTCCTTATGATCTTCATTCAGTTTGATAAATTTGGTCTCCAGCAATGTTCAAATACAGCAATAAGTTTGAATTTTAGTATCATAATAAAGATACTTCATTATTGAATAGGGTTTTTGAAACTCATCAAATTTAGTTGCTTAAGATGAAACAAGCTAAGACACAGTCTATGGTTTAAAGTTAGTATAGAAAATAAGGAAGACACCAGGGGAAAGTGTACGCAATATTAATAATAAAAAATATAGAATCTCAAATGTATATTCTAGTAATTTAAATAAATGTTGCCACAATATAATAGTTAGTAATATTATACATTGCTATATATCATGCTCTTGTCTTATAGATTTCAAGAGATATGGATTGAGATACCATGAAACACAAAATTATGTTTAATATAATTATGAAGAAAATGATTAAAATACTTCAGTAAATTGTGCTCTCTACTGAAACACAACCATCTCACTAGAATTACAAAACTGCAAGTAACCATCATCTATTCTGATATATGATATAAGAGCGTCCGATTGACTCCAAGGATGGATTATCCTTCTGGGCCCCCACATTTTCTAATCCCACAAGGTCAGAATTCTTTCTCCACAAAATTTGTATACTGTGCATATGACCTTTAATCAGTTTTAGCAATATGGAGGATACCATTAGAACTGCTTCAATGACTTAGTTATTTTAAAAAGCTAATACAGTGTTCTTTTGAATCTATCTTACATCACTGTCAGAATAAAGTCATCTTGCAAAATTTACAATTGGCATAATTTTAAAGATACATGCTTCAATTTAGGAGACAGTTTTAATAGTGAATTCTAAGTACAAACTGCTCTAAAAAAATCCTGTAGCCCTGAGGGGTATTTTATTTCATTTCTACTTAATGGTACTTTTTAATCATTGTGTTCATTAGGATAACCATCCTAGAGTCATAAACACACTCCATGAAATGCTTCAGGGGACAGATTACCAATGTTCTAATTAAAGATCCTGTTGACCATAAGCTAATTAGAGTAAGCAACATTTTAAGCATAGTACAGACAGTATAAAATTATAAATTGCTGGAGTTAAATATGTGGTGTATTTGAAATATTATCAGGCTACATAACATATTTTAACACTGAAATCAAAATACCATTGTGTTAAATTTATCCATTTAAATTAATTTTTATTCATTGAAATGGAATTCATAAGAATTTCATTTAAAAATTCCTTAATTAATAGTAAGTACAACACTTGGCAGAGAGGTATTTGGATTTTAAAAGGGATTAAAACTTGTCATGGGGTTGGGATTTAGCTCAGTGGTAGAGCGCTTGCCTAGGGAAGCATAAGGCCTGGGTTCGGTCCCCAGCTCCGAAAAAAGAACCAAAAACAAAAAAAAACAAACAAACAAAAAACAAAACAAAACAAAAAAAAAAACCTTGTCCTTTGGCCCCTCATTTTCATGTTTAATGACTTCCCTTCCCACCCCTTCTTTCTGTCCTCCTTTGTTTCTCCTTTTCTCCTCCTTTGCCTTCTCAATTTTTATATAATAAACAGTGAGTTACAATCCTATCTAATTGCTATAAGCAAAGGTCAAACATTCATCTAAAGAATTCAATTGGACTTTTTTTTTTCCATGCTCGAATTAAACTTTCGCCTGCAGAGTGGGTCATAGATAATTATGAGAGTGAGAAGAAACAAAGAAATGAATTATCCTTCATTTGCACGAGGGAATGCAAGATGACTAAACGAGTCACATTTATTGTACTTTGAGGATGCACTTTTAGCATCTGTTATCTTAGGTTAAAATCTAAAAGGCTGGGAACTAGAAAAATGCACAGCTGAGGAACAGCTTTGGAGCCACGGTTCATCTTGAGCAGCCGTCTTTGTTAGTTCTATTAAATACTGATCCCAGACAAGAAAAGTTAATAAAAAAAAACAGCAAAAATGAACAAACAACAGTATCAACAACAAAAGCCATATAATGATAAAACCTGCTTCTTACAAACATTGGGGTGACGAGGCTGGAAAGGGAAGCAGACCAACCATTAGAGCAGTCAAGATGCAGCAGAAGGAGCTACTTTTTCTTTCTTCCTTTTTTTTTTTTCTTTATTAACTTGAGTATTTCTTATTTACATTTCGATTGTTATTCCTCTTCCTGGTTTCCAGGCCAACATCCCCCTAACCCCTCCCTCTCCCCTTCTCTATTGGTGTTCCCTTCCCCATCCTTCCCCCATTGCCGCCCTCCCCCCCAACAATCACGTTCACTGGGGATTCAGTCTTGGCAGGACCAAGGGCTTCCCCTTCCACTGGTGCTCTTACTAGGCTATTCATTGCTACCTATGTGGTTAGAGTCCAGGGTCAGTCCATGTATAGTCTTTGGGTAGTGGCTTAGTTCCTGGAAGCTCTGGTTGCTTGGCATTGTTGTTCATATGGGGTCTTGAACCCCTTCAAGCTCTTCCAGTCCTTTCTCTGATTCCTTCAACGGGGGTCCCGTTCTCAGTTCAGTGGATTGCTGCTGGCATTCACCTATGAATTTGCTGTATTATGGGTGTGTCTCTCAGGAGAGATCTACATCCATTTCCAGCTTGGGCTACTTAGCAAGTTTGAGACCAACCTGGAATAAGTGATTGAAGCTCAAATGCAGGGGCCTGACAGCATTTCTTAGCACACTGAAACCTCTAGCATTCCACAATAACTTCAGAACTATAGGGTACACAATCAAAACATCCTGCAGAATTCAGTGTATAGATCTTTTACATCCTTGAAAAAATATATTTCTAAATATTTTATTTCTCTTCTTCTAGCTACTGTAGATGAGACTGGTGTTCCAGCTTATTGTTCAATGCATTTATTATTGAAATGTAAAAATATGATATTTTATATGTTGAATTTGCATTCTCAAAGGTTGCAGGTTTTGGGTTGGGGATTTAGCTCAGTGGTAGAGCACTTGCCTAGGAAGCACAAGGCCCTGAGTTCGGTCCCCAGCTCCGAAAAAAAGAACCAAAAAAAAAAAAAAGGTTGCAGGTTTTGTGATTATTTAAATGTTTATCAGTAGAATCTGTGGGTGTATAAAGAAACATGCAATCAACTTATCCTTAAACAAAGACAATTTAACTTCTACTTCATCATTTAGATGTCAACTGCCCTTCATCTTGTTTGATCACTCAGATGGAGGCTTTCAATACAACATTGACAGTGTTAAAACTGATCGTCCTTCTCTTGTTCTAGGTATTACAAGACATGTTTACAGCTTTTTCCATTTAGATGTCTCATATACACCCAGATTATCATACTAATTAATTCAAGATATAAGGGTATAAGGAAAGTTTCAATATGCAATTTTGCTCTGTACTTATCACCCAGAGGGACATTGTAAAAACATAGCTTAATATTCCTGTGTTTTACTAATTATATTTATAAGTATAAATAAATAATTTTTTCATTGGAGACATTTCTTCAAATTTAATCCTGTTTCTTCCTTAGGAAATGATTCCATAGAGGAAAGAGTTTTACAATAGATACTGAATGTAATATGAAAATAAAAAAATGAAAAGAAAAATAGCTTAGCGAAGTTATGAAGTTATTATTAGTGTTCAGAGGAAGGACAGATAGATATTTGTTATGTGGACAGATAGCAGAAGGAATAGCACAAAGTCAACGCTATCACAAGGCCTGATAAGCAGTCTTTGCTTTCTACTGTCCATCTTTTATTCTATCTTTCCAGTTTCCCATTTTTCTCCTTCCTTTTGACACCCCTTCCTTCTAGCTCTTCTCATCTCTTGCTTCTTCTTATAATAGTAATACAAATGATGGACACACTTGAATGATCAATGCATGAAAACTGAAACAAGAATGAGAATGATTTTAGTTTTCCTAAATATCTCACCTAAACGTTAATTAACTTTACCTGAAAATAAACATGAACAAGCTCAGAGTCAGCGAAACAAACAAACTTTTAAAAGATTATCATAGCAGACAGAGTCAACTGTAACGAAATTTGTACGGGGATGCAGGTAGCAAGGTTTGAAGACACTGTGTGGAATACGTGAAAAAAACAAAGTGGTATTTTAATTTCCTAAGCTTAAGCTGCAGAAACGTCAATTGCCTTAGTATAGCCAATTAGAAAACAATCCTCAACATGATAGTAGCTATCACTTTATCAATCAGTGTGGAGACACTTGGGACAGACTGAATTGCTGCCTTATGCTTTGCTCCTGAAATATAATATTTATCTTTATATTAATGCAAACAGTTATATTTATCACAGAGAGGAGATTGTTCCCCGGTTGATGCAACTGCATAAAAATTAATTTGTTTGACTTGGTAGTATTGATTTAAATAGGCTAGGCATATATCAGAGAGTGTCATTTGTGTTATGCATTACTTTCTGAGAATAAGTTTTATGTGGCTAGAAACAGAGAAAGAAAACACGGCAAGACAAAGATTATTAGTAAAATGTAAAATGTTTGACCTAGGTGCAGATTCTGTAAAATTTTATAAATTCACTAAATGGACATGTTTGGACAGCTTCATCAGCAAACCAAGTCATATAACTCAGAAAATTGTCATTGATAATTTGTTATCTGCAAAGTATTCTCTCTCTCTCTCTCTCTCTCTCTCTCTCTCTCTCTCTCTCTCTCTCTCTTTCTCTCTCCCTCCCTCCTTCCTTTCCTCTCTCTCTCCCTCCCTCCTACCCTTCCCTCTCTCTCTTTCTCTCTCTCTCTCTCCCCTTCCCTTCCTTCCTCCCCTCCCTCCCTCCTTTCTTCCCTTGCACTAGTTACTTTTGTCTTGAAGAATATTTTCAAGAATGCGTATGTGCTTGACAGTTATGGAGGACAGAAATGCTATCTCAGGTTCTTTTGTGAATAAGATGTGTTGAGTATGTTGGCAATATAGCCGATGGAGTCTCCCGAATTAGTTCACACAAGGTCTGTGTTTAGCCTCTGGGTATCTTCCCACAGTTAATTCTGATTGGTAGATAAAGATGCTATCGGCCAATAGCTGGGAGGAGAAACAAAGGCAGGATTTAGGATTCCCGGGCTTAGAATCTTGAGGAAGAGGAAAAGAGGATGGATTCCATGCTGAAAAAGAGTGCGGGACAGAGAAGAAGAGCCACCAGGTAAAGGGGCTGGGAGAGTCCAGCCCAGAGGGGTGCTCAATCGCGACAGAAACATAGAAATTAGTAAACGGTTACTCAGAATTATGTACAGGACATAGATTCTAACAGCATGGAGGCTAGGCAGTTGCCTGGATATTTGGCTTCTTAAGCCATATTAAATATAAAGGCTGTGTGTGTGTCATTTATTTGGGAACATAAACCTTGAAGCAGGAAACAACCCCGCGTTGGGATTTATTAAAAAAATACTGGTAAATTAATTCTACTAAAGTTAAGACCTATCTCATTGCATATCTCCTCGATGATATTGGGAACGAAAACCTGGTGTGAGAAATCACTTGTATCCTAGCAGGGATAGTGGTGGGGAACAAGGCTTGTCTCTAACAGAAGGACGAAGCATATCTTGGAAGTCAGTGAGAGTACATCATGCCCAATTGTTTGTGGAGAAAACAGAGGGCAAACCCCAGACTCTTTGTAACTCTCCACAGTATGTAAAATAGGACCACTGTATTTAAACGTATTTCAGTGTTCATGTATTGACTGCTGATTGAATCAGTCACGGCAAATCTGAGATAAATCATTTAACAGCACATTAATGCAAATGCATCCTCAGCAGAATCACACTTACTGACTCACACATTACTTCTAGGTATAGATCCTGTTGGATCGCATGAATGAGCTTCTCTGTGCATTGATTAGTTCAGTTATGTGCCTGAAGACTTTAGCACCTATACCCATGAGCAATTCTGACGTAAGATTTTCTTTACAATAGTATACCTGAGGATTTTTCAAAATTGTTCATGCACACCTTGGAAAAAGACCTAGTTTTGCTAACCGACTCTATTTTGTCCCTCTAATCCATTTCCCCTGATTGTTATATTTTTCTACCTAGATTATCTCAAACCCCAGGGAAACTTAGCGATGCAGACAATCATCTCATGAAAGGAAAAGAATATTGCCTTTGAAAAGAAAAACTTTCCAGCCAAGGGGATGTCTTCAGAACTCCACAGAACTAAATTAGGGATAGTCTTAAAGTAAGAGACTACATGCTTATATAGATACACTGGTTCTGGTTCCCTCCTCTATGTGTTACTGGAACTAATTGTTAATATGTTCCTATGCCCACTGTAACCGATATGGCTAAACAAAGCTTAAATTACTTTACGCTCGCCTTCTTTCCCCCTCCTTTGCTCTCTTCCTCTCCATCTGTCTCTTTTCCTTCCTCTTTCTCTGACACTCCCTCCTTTTCCCTCTGTTTTTGCTTCTCATTATCCCTATCTTGTTTATCTCCCTGTTCTCTTCCTCTTTCTTTCTTACCTCTTCACTCCTTATCTCCCATCCCCTTGTCTTCATTCCGTCTTCCTTCCACATTGTCTCTCTCTTTATCCACATTGGACATCAGGTATAAGGTTCCAACACCTAGTAAATTAAGAGCCCCGGGGGTAGCACAGTGGATCGGATAACAATATCCATGGTGTCCTTGTTTAGCTTTGGGAGCAGCCTGCTAAGTGGCCTTGGAAAATGAATTTGCAAGTAATCTTTCATGGTGGTTAATGGTGATTGTCAAAGTGATGGGATTTAGAATTGCCTTGGAAATAAACCACAGGCCATATCTGTGATGGATTGTCTAGATTTGCTTAATTGATGTAGAAAGACATGCCCTGACCATGGCCAGACCATTACATGAACCTGGAGCTTGGAATAAATAAAAAGGGGAACATGAGTTCATCACCAGCATTCATTGATTTTTGTTTCCTGACTGGAAACAGTGCAACCAGCTGCCTAATTCTCCTGCCACCATAATGGACCACCTCAAATTGTGAGACAAAAAGCCCTTCATTCCTTTATTGCTAACTATTTTGTTATAGTAATAAAAAGGGTAAATAAAATACCTCTTCTGAGAATTTTAAAAGAATTTGAAATTGTATGTTATTTGTTTCAAAATATTTCTCTCTCTCTCTCTCTCTCTCTCTCTCTCTCTGTCTGTGTGTGTGTGTGTGTGTGTGTGTGTGTGTGTGTGTGTGTGTGTGTGTGTGCATATATGTGATACATCATGTGTTGGAGTCAGAGGACCACATTCAGAGTTAACCTTTACTTTCTACCATGTTGATCCCAGAGCAGCAATTCGTGTCATCAAGGAATCCCTCTGCCCACTGGGCTACTTCAGTAGCCTGGTATTCATTTTAGAATATTTTGTAAAGTTCATACATCAAACAGATCTCGTGTGAGTGGAAATTTCTGGTTTCTTTGGAGATTCAGTTGCACCATGTGATTTTCTTCTGGAGACTCTTATGAAAGGTTATTTGTGCAGAAGCAGATATGTGGGAACCTGTCCTGCAGAGAACAGAGGCAAGGTGGCATTTTTCTGGAAGCTGTGTGGGAAAGGGGAATGCTAGAGCAGATGCTTAAGAGAACACACGATGCTCTGAAAGGGTAGAAATACAACCCAACACACAGAGGACAGCACTATTCTCTTTGGTTTGCCTTGGCTTCTTCGCTGCCCTTCCTTTGTCCTAACTTCATAGAGAGAAATAAGACAAAGAACTTCTGCTGGTGCTCTGGCAGGCTCTTGCCACTTCCACAGTGGACTCAGGACTGAATGGCAGAGCCTCTCTCTTTCTCCTGGATCAAACTGCCATGGCTGGTTTATGAACAGTGTTTGCAAGTGGATCAAATTACTGCTGCTGATTCTTGTGAACTGAACTCTTGCTATCCTGACAACAAAGATTGGGATCGCCCCAAAGAACTATTTCTTCACTCATCTACTTCCCCCTCTGCCCTATTAACTTTTCCTTTCCACTGCCTCTGGTGAGTGGTGGACTAGAAGGGAGGTTAAAGTGTTTACGTACCCTTATTAAACTAGGTTTTGAAAAATATAAGGCTATATTAGTATGTGGAAGTTTTTTCAGTAATATGATCTCACCCCTTTTCCAGTCTGCACCTCCAGCTGAACCCAAGGCAGATCAGCAAGCCAATTACACAACCCCACCCCCACCTCCTGCAGTTCCCTGTAGACTACCTGTCTCCCAGGATGTCTGCCATAGCCAGGAACACAGATTCGCATGTTTGTCCCTGGACCCCAAAGCAAGCTTCTCTCCTATGAGGTGTTCCCTAACCTGGGACAAAAGAACACAGGGACACAGGAGGCCTGTTCTAACCAGGGACACAGAAGGGCCTGCCCTAACAAGAGAAAGCACTGACTACCTCCCAGGAGGCCTACTCTAACTTGGGTCAGACAGCTTTACCTGTGTCCAAAGAGCTCTCTTCTCCAATATGAGACACTCAGGCCAGTTAACTCCTGAGATACCCAGATGGCAAAATGCAAGCACAAGAACATAACCAACATAACCAATCAGTGTAGTATGTACCATAAAAACCCAGTTCTCCTAACACAGTAAGCCCTGGATAACCCTACCATACCTGAAGAGCAAGAGTCTGACCTAAAATCCCATTTCAAGATGATGATAGAGCCCTTTAAGAAGGATATAAATGCTCTATTAAAGAAGTACAGGCAAACAAGTAGAAGCCCTTAAAGAAGAAACAAATAAATTCCTTAAAAATGAACAGAAAAGTACAATAAAACTGGTAAAGGAATTGAAGATTATGGTCCAAAATCTAAAAATAGAAGGAGTAAAAAATTCTCAAATGGAGGCAACCCTGAGCATGGAAAACCTAGGAATGAGATCAGGAACTACAGATGGAAGCATCACATAATAATTTCATGGTTTTGGTGATGACACATATGAGGAACTTTATTAAAGGGTCATAGTATTAGGGAGCTTCAGAACCAATTAGAAGTTTAAGGCCCCAATTAAATGCTTCTTTCTATAAGTTGCCTTGATCATAGTGTCTCTTCAGAGCCACAGCAGAGTAGCTAAACTGTATGTTAATTATAAAAGGTACAGAAGAAAAAAATTACACAAAAAGTTCATTTCATAGAAGTTGAGATTAGGGGCTAAGACAATTGCTTAGTGGGTAAAGTTTTTGCCTTGAACAAATGAAACTGTAAACCCAGGTCCCCAGTACCTACACAATGGAAGAACCACACTGAACAAATGCTTTGAAATTTTTTTGTAGTTTTTATGAAACTGGGTGATGCTAGTCAAGGGTCTTTGAAGGAAAAACCCAAATATGCGTACACTGTGGTTTCATATTACATGCATGATCCAAGCATCTTTATATATAACAACACAGACTACACTCAATTCAAATGTTTCTGCACTTATTATTTCCTTTAATGAAAAGGTGCTGACCTGTTCTTTACGTTGTAAAATAGACTTTGCTTCCTACAAAAATGGCATTCCAAGTTCTTCCTCTACACCACATTGGGTGCTTCTGAAAGTGATCCTTCAGCCTCTGTAATCATCTGTGATATATACATTTTACTCAGTGCTCCAAATGTCTTTCATCTCTAAACAATTGAGGATAGGGACAATGAGGTGATGACTTTTCATGGTGTATTTTCACTGATCAGAGCCATTTCTTCATTGAAGAAATAATTCTGAATTGTGACCACATGCCAGGAAATAGGGATACAGATACAGACAAAAATAAATGACTATCCTATCAAATCCTCAGAGGTAAAATTTCAATAACTATTTGGGTAAACAAGTAATGAATGGGAAGTAATGAATGAGTCAGGTAGCATAAATGTAAAAGAATTGCTAGATTTAAAATAAAATTCTAATAGCAAGCGATTCATTTTTCCATACAATTTATAATAGTTAAGAAAATTATGCAATAGATTAGTTAATACATGAATATTAATACTTTTAATAAGTTCATTTCATAATGGAATACTTAAAACATCACTCTTACTTTACTTAACCCAATATAAGATAAGACAGGAAGGATATAGGTCACTAAAATGAAAATGATCCTCTGGAGGGACAAGAGAGAGCTTGAATAGTCATCCTAATTAAATCTACACCTCCTTTAAACTAACAAAAAATACAAGTGCATTCTGTGCTTAGCTCTGACATAATCTAGAAGTAGTTATAAACCATAAATATCCTATTAAAATAATGCTAGCAGTCAACAATTTAATGCAATATGAAAACCCTTGGTTAAGTCATTGTTCATTTCACAAGGTTATGTCCCATCTGGAATGAAGTCAGCACGTACAATCTGTGAACTGCCCTTTGCCTAACTTCAAGATTCTCACAATTCTTTCCAACCTTGGAGCTCTATATCCAGCTAGACTGGATGGCTACAGAGATCCCATGATCCTACCTCCAGTTCCTCATGCTAGGCAAGCTCATTACCATGTCTAGCTTTTTCAGAGTTGTTGAGGATCAAATTTCAATATTCCTGTTTACTCTGAATAACTTGACTAGTGAGCCATCTTCCTAGCTCCTGTGTGTATCTATTTACAGAAACAGCCTATCAGCCACTGATTCTATGCATTCTGTTGACAGGTCTGCTTTGTCTTCTTGTTTTGTTATGCAGATCTTGGAAGAACCACAGGAACCTTCTTTCTAGAGTACACCACTTTCCTATAAAATATTTGTAGGTTTTTTATGATAGAAGGGAGAGTTTAAGGCAATTAGGAATATTAAGTTAAACAAAACATTAAGATAAATAACTTTTTAGCTTATTGAATATATTCTCAGGCATCTATTGTTTTTATACTAATTCTCAAGCAGAAGAAAATAATGTCTAGTTTTCTATGTAACTACAATTCATTTCTAACATATCTAAATTTTTCTACATACAAATAAGATATCACTGATCATCTTTAGAATATAGAAGGAAATAGAATTGAACATGAATCTTTTAAATTCATTTTCTCTTCAGAATATAATGATATTTAGCTAAGAGGAGGTGGATTATTTTGGTTTATATATTAATCAGAAAACATTTTTAAGGGGACAAATAGTAAATATTGTGAAGGATATATAATCCTTGCTACATGTACTCAACTCAGACATTAAGAAAAAGTATAGGCCGATATAGATGGAGTTCCAGTTAACAGGGTTATGTTTTAGAAACAAAGCCTTGTGTTTGACCCCCAACACTGGACAAAGCCTATAACCCCAAAGCCCAGAGCATAAGGCCAAAGAAATGAGTCATTCAATATCATTCTCAGCTTATATCAAATTCAAGGTCATCTTTGAATACATGTAATCATGTCTTAAAATAAAAGACAACAAACATAATAAAACAATAGATATAATGACATTACAATAAAGCTTGTTTTCTAAAGAATTTAGATTAACTTTGTGTATGCATATAGTGCATGCATGCATAAAAGATGTTGTCAAAGAATGTGGGTGTCTAAACCCCATAGTGCAGGTGTGGTAGTCCTAGGACAACCTTGAGCGTCGTTCCTCCCCTCACCTGGTTGATACAGCATCTGTTTTAGGTCTCTTAAACACTGCTTCTGTCAAACAGTCCAGGGAGCTTCCAGGGATTGGCTTTTATTTAGCTCTGTTCCTGCCATTGGATCACTAGAAATATAAACACATTCTGCCATCTGTGGCCTTACTTGTGTTCTGGTGATCTGAACTTAGGTCCTCATGATTCTACGGCAAGTACTTTACCAGCCAGCCATGTCCCCACCTCAAATAGATCTTGTTCCCAAAATTATGAAGTGGATCTGGATTTCAGGTGTCTGTTTCAGGCAATGAAATCAAGATTGCAATGAAAACTAAGAAATATATGTGTTGAATTCAACATATATTCATATATAAAATATGTCTTTAAAAACTATTTACCAATTAACTAATATTTAATGGTTTTGAATATTTCATTCTGTTTGAGGAATGGTATTCGAAATACCACCAAAAATTATTGCTCAATTCATATTTTTAACCCAACTAAAATCTGTTAATCTTAGAATTGCTCAGTGAAGCATTTATCTATAAATACATGTCATTTGCTTTACTGGCTTTTATTGTTCTGGGAATTCAGTGAAGAACAGATGTCAAGGCTACATATTAAACATTATTATTGAAATTTTCTATGCTAAGGTTTGAAATTTTCTATTATTTTCACAAAACATTATATTTTCAAAAACACAGAGACATTGCTATCTACAAATGTTTACTTGGCAAGAGCTTTTCTGCCTCAGACCAACAGCATGGGTCTATCCTTCAAACTCTTCAATTTCTAAGGAAGTATGAAATAGTGTCCTGCTGCCTTATGAACTATTTGAAAAGATTTCTTCATGTCTGACTTCACTTGTTTATCTATTTTTAGCTGGGAATTTTTCCTTGAACCATGCTCAGTGCTTCTCCAAACAGCAAGCTTTTATGCTGGAAGGTAATATATATAAAACAGAACTTCAGTTTTCCAAGGGTCTCCCCTCCGGTGGTACTGATCACCTAAATCAAAAGTTTCCTCTGAAATGCTTAAGATTCTGTATCAAAGATAGGACAAGACACAGCAGTTCATTCAGAAGGGCAGGTGAACAGTGTGGTACTAAGTGGGTTAATCAGAAAAGTAGGGCACAGAAGAGCATCCTTCAAAGACAGCAAGATCATCAAACTGACAGGTGGCACTGAAACTCTGGCCATCAGCTCTGTGCCACCCCACCTGCAGCTGCCCTCTCAACCCCCCCTGCACTCAAATTTTGATCCAGAAACCAATCTTGTGTCACAGAAAATTCATATTCTGCTACTCTCTGAATACTATGCAAGACAAGTTTTACAAGTCAATATAATTCTAGAACAAAAGTTAGAAATTATTAAGCCTCAGACATTTAAGTCAGATCTCCCATGATTTTGAAAGTGAACTAGACTGTTGGGGAGAGGGCAGCAATGGGGGAGGGTGGGAGGAACACCCATAAGGAAGGGGAGGGGAGGGGATGTTTGCCGAAACCGGAAAGGAATAACATTCAAAATGTAAATAAGAAATACTCAAGTTAATAATAAAAAAAAAAATTAAAAAAAAAACAAGAAATGTAAATAAGAAATACCCAATTTAATAAAAAAAGGAAGAAAAAAAAAAAAAAAAAAAAAAAAAGTTCTTACTACAAAAAAAGAATTAAAGTGTTATTCTCATCATGTCTCTATATTTCCTTGATACTTAGAAAATGTCCTTATTAAGCATTAACCATGCTTAATGATGTAATATATATATATATATATATATATATATAATGATTATGAATCTTTCCAAATAAATATGAACTTTTAAGACAAAATATTTTTGAATATTCACATACTTGAGACATAAATAGAAAAAATAAATTTCTAGAAAACAAATTTACGTCAATAAATTTATTTAAATCAGAAGAAATCTCTACCTGGGTGAGCCTAATATTGTTTATTTGCAAAATGAATTGGGTTTCAAAGTGCTTCCTAAGTATTTCTGCTTATACCCATATATCAATGCTACTCTCAGCCTCTGTCAGACTAGTTTCTGTTTTCAGTGAATAATGGTTTATGCAGAGAGTTGTAATCCATCATAATGCTGAGAATACATGACAGTTTACTACTGAACCCTATGAAGAGACATCTATCCCTACTCAACTAAGGTTGTGGGAAGACTGATGAAGAAGGAAAGAATGGAAGAACCAAGGATAAAAAGGAGTGTTGGGTAAACATGCTGTTTCTCTCTTAAGCTCACAGCAGGTGAGGTACCTTTATTAGGCTTATCAACCTTGTCAATGGTGGGGAGAGGCTCAGAAGGTCCCAGCGATGCCTGCATGGATATAAGCAGCACACGGTTGTGGGAGGAAGGAGAGTTGCTCAGTGGTCAAAACACTAGTGAGTAGATACTCTTGCTACATGCTGATGCAAGTAACCCTAACTAAGTACAACGAGCACAAAAGAGACACATGAAAGTAGGAGAAGTACTTACTAGGGAAAAACTGGGGTCATTTGGGAGGGGAAAGAAATAAGAAAGGGTAATGGAGGATGTGTTCAAAATATATTGAATATGTTCATATAACATATATACTTGTATATGAATCTGTGAAATTATAAGTACACTTTAAAGAATAAATTATATTTTAGGGAATAAATACATTTTTTTCAAAAGCAAGAAATGCCAAATTCATGTTACAAAATTTCTGGATATTGGAGAAAATATATAAAAAATTATTGCTGCTATTTTAACTGAAGTTTGAATTTTAAAACAGAGTTGAATACTTTGGCAGAGAAATACTTATAAACAGTAATGTTTTAAACTATTATCTTTGAAAATAACTTTTAACCTGAAGTAAATTTAAGAATGTATAAAAATTATTCCACTTCTATAATTATGTTTATAATACAGATAGTAAATTATGCTTTTTATCTGAAGTTTATAAAATAGGTAGTAAATTGTGTTTTTATCTGATGTAAAGGACAAGTGAACTATAAAATTAAAATATATTTTAGGTTGCTAGAATTATTAGCATTTTCTGTTATATAAACATGAGGTATATTTTTAAAGTAATTACTTGAATACACAAAAAAGATGTTAGAAATTTTAAGACAGTGTTTAAATTGTCCTCGTTTAGATTGTGCAATATTCACTATTCTGACACAAAAATTCTGTATTCTCTAGATGGAAAATATACCAGGCAAGAATAGATTGAATAACCATGCATATATCATCAGTAGCCTCATAAAATATTCAAAGCCCCAAAATTCACATTGCTAGAATGAAAGCATTGTCTTCTACAACATGGCACAGTCTTCACTCCCTTGAAAAGGTTCCTCTCTTTCCTGTAGACATTTATCTGACAGATTGCAAAATAATAGGTATTGGATAATGGTTACAGTACAACCTATGACATTTTTCCTCATGTGAAACTGTGTGTGTGTGTGTGTGTGTGTGTGTGTGTGTGTATATGTGTGTGTGTGTGTGTGTGTGTGTACATGCACATGTGCACACACGCCCAGGTGTTTGTCCAAACTCACACACGTGAAGAGGCAAGAAGTTGATATTAGAAAAATTCCTTTCCATTCTCCAATTTATTTGGGGGTACACGGTCTGATACTAAACATGGAACTCTCATTTTTAGCTAGGCTGGCTGGGCAGCGAGCTCTGGGTTCACCTACATATGCCCTCCAGTTTTGGGATTGCCCGCATCAACAGCTATCCTACCCTTCCATTTTTGATGCTGGAGATTATACCTTAATTCTTCTTGCTTCTCACCAAGCCCTCTTACCTACTGAATCTTATTCCCAACCCCTCATGTGGTATGTAGGCAGCAATTAGAAAAAGGAAACCTCAGTAATAAATCAGTAAAATTGTGTTATTTGCATGTTTCTTCTGAAAATGTGATTTAGCTGCAGAAAAGCAAAGCACCTAACATCGTACCTGTTACATTGTCTGGAGAAAAGAGCATAGTGATTAGATACACGAAGAATATGCACATAGTAGGGTCTTTTGTAGCACAAATTAGAAGACAGAGAGGCAAAAGAATATAGTCATAGGTTTTGTTAAAATTGAGAATTTGTTGAATTTGTTAAAAGTTAACAATTTACATGCTATTAAAAATGTTTTATTCACCAAATGAGGATTGTGGAGCTAGACAATGTGGTGAAAGTCTGCTAGCTTAGAGACAGAGAAAGCCCTTTCTACTCAACATATATCCAAAGGAAAAAGCTTCTTCTCCTCCATGCTGTCTTAAATAACCTTCAACTCAAAGGCCCTCCTTTATCTTTCCTAGCTTTTCTTATTTCACTCCTTGTCAACTGGTTTCTTGCTCTACCTCTTGTCCAATCATTGACTTTATGTAGGTCTTGTTGACAGAAAGATATTAGGTGAAGGGTTTTTCTAGAGCTGAAAAACCTCCCAAGAAGGTTTTCCTAGTTCACAATCATGGGATTCACAGTGTGATCAAACATCCTGCAACATTTAGGGTCTTCATAAATTCGACCTTATTTCTTGCTTCTGCCTTGACTTTTTTGTCAGCATTTTTAATTCATGTATATTCTTGTCTGTGGCATTAACTTGTTACTAGCAGTCACTGGTATTCCATTTGAACCCTTAGCCATCTTCTCTTTTATTTTTACCAGCTGATATTTTGACTGGTTCCAACCAGAGGCAGTCATTATCAATTAAACTCATTTGAATTGTATATTCATGCCTTTCAAATTAAAATTTTTATTTGTCTTGACAAATGCTTAAGCCTTCTAGACTAAAGACCAAATCTCTGGTAATGTAAAAGATTTGGTGCCAATCACTGTGAGGACAAAGACATGAGGAATGCCTAGTATAGCAGGCAGGTTCCACATCTTCTGTGTTTATGCAGTTGGTTATACGTCAATTCAAACTAGTATTACATTTAAAATATGGGTACATTTCTTTACTGTATCATCATCTCTCTAAAATATTGATAAAATAATTACAGGGCATGCTTCCCTATGGTAGTTTTATTCAAGAGGAAATATTTTAATAGTTTTCTTAGTTTGAGCCATAAAGTTATCAAAGATAGTTCTCAATTTCACCACATTACCTAAATAAAAATCAGTAACTGTAGCCCACAAGGGGGAATTTCCAGTGATCAAATAGACAGGCTGTTCTATCCACTTCCCACTGTTATGTGGCAACTTAAGGAAGACATTTTACCTTGGAGAGCCTGTGATACTCATCTTGAGAAAGTGAGAACAAATGCTCAGAGCTGGGATGATTGCTTTATCGCTGAAAAGGGGAAATTTAGGCAGGATCTTATTATAACTCCTAACCTTCTTATAGGTTATAGAGACAGAATCTGTTTGATTGAACATTGATTTTCCTCAACCTAAAAAAAAAAGAATATAAATTATATTGACTATGGCCATATGCCCAGATATAAAAATTCTATGCTGAAACTCCATTTTAGCCAAAATGAGGTATAAAACAGAGATTGTGGGGATAAAACTATGGAAAGACTCTCAAAGATGCATTATAAGGAATGGACACGTTTCTTTCTTCACTTTAAATCAAAGCTTTGACTTCAGCCTACAACCACAAAAGTGAGGAAATGTTAGTCATTGGATCTAACTTTGAGATCACTCAATTAATGACAAGCCTTCTATTTCTTTTCAGAAAGGAAAGGTAGTCCCCTGCACTATTTAGGGAGTGTCATGTCTAATTGACATTCTGTTTTCTTTACATTCTGAAAATTACACACACACACACACACACACACACACACACACACACACACACACACACACACACACCCAAAATTACCACAATAGCTACTATGTAGACATAAAGAACAAACCAGCGTATTTATTTTGGCTTCTGAAAGCCCAGATTTAGCAAACTAAAGATTATGTACATGTTTGACCAATACCAATATACTGCACAACTTCATGATGCAGGCTTCAGAATATGAATGGTCTTGCTAAAAATACAGCAACCTTTGAGACTATGGCAGTTGAGTAGAGCCTGCAGGGCAACATGTCAGCTATGCTAAATGAGAACTGCCTATGAAGCTGGGGGAAGAAATTATGTGAACTAATTCCTAAGGGTAATTTCTGTATATTCCTAGATACGGTAGCTGAACTCGTTTTTAATTAACTGTATTTGCCTATTTTTATGTGATTGGAGAGATTTGGCCTAGGGATACAGAACTATGTATGCTACAACCCTATGGTAATATTTCTTCTAAAAATTATTAGTGGACTAGAGGGAATGTTCTTGTGGATGTAGTTTTGCTAAAGGTCACAGACAACTTCTAGGTATTCCATATCTTAAAAGATAGATGATAGCCATTTTAAATAGCGATCCAACGGTTTTCAAGAATTTATAGAAAACAAAGTGCCTTCTAAATGTTGTCATCCATAATGTTAGCTGGTACTCTCTTTGGAATTCTGAACACAGAATTCTATGAAGCATTAAAACATGAGGATAGAATAAAATATAGAATAAAGGAAGAGTAGCCAACTGCACGTGACTGTAACTGTCATTATTTGAAAAACTGTTAATGTTTTCTAGTCTAAATTACTATCTTGGATAAGCTATGCCTAATACACCTTCCAGTGCAGCAAAAATGGAGAGTGATTCTCATCTCCAAACAGTAGCCTTGTCAGATACTTCAGTGACTGGACACAACAATATTTTGGTATCTGGTACTAAAGAACAAGTGTTCTAGATTTTAATAGAAAGCAATGAGGTCTTCAAAAGCCAACAACTTAACTGTTTTAAGTTCTCTGACTCCCTCAAGTTTTCAGATTGCTTTCACTCTCTATTTGATGAAATAATGCGAGAATACCAAATTACTACAGCATTTAGACCTTGGTGCTGAAGTTCTTCATGATTGGCATGTCATAGCAGCACAGAAGTTGGAGTTAGAAGACTGTAAACTATTAAGTACAATACTCCCAGGCTACTTATGAGGCTCCAGGAGACTCTAAGTCACAATGAGATCAGAACTAGGGCTGGTGACAATCTCAGCTAGAGTTTATGCCTCAAAAACTCAATGTGTAAAAGAAAGTGTCCACTATTTTATTGCCTTGTCTTAGGAGTTCTCAACGTATTTTGTTTTATTAGTGTTTGTTTAAATGACAGGTAAGAATGACAGATGCTGTCACCATTTACTCCTTTTCATAGTAATCAGATGAGTTTCTACAGACAATGATAATATCACACAAGGTAAAAAATTATTCTTTCCATTTTGTTCAGTGTTCGAGGGTAAACAATGACTTGGGTAAAGGACCATGTATAAAGGCTTACTTTGTTCAGTAACATGTTCGGATAAGTTTATCTTAGATAGCATGTAACAAAATTCAATATAATCTTAGCACAGCACTCTTCAATTTTACACCTGTGATAGGTGGATTAACTCAATTATTTTCTGGAGGTTAAGAAGAACTCTACATTATCCTTCAGTGTCTGAAGTGGGGCATTGCTATCCAAGTAGAGTGTCTTAAAGGCATATGCATTCAAGAGAAAGATGTCTATGTACCTAATAGTGTCCTCAAGAATTCTTCCCTCAGATTCTCTGGTGGTTCTGAAGCATGGAACATATATTCAAAATACCAATCAGGAAATATATTGCCAGTGTACAGTACCAATATTGTCATTATCTTGGTTCTGGCCTAGAACATACCACAAACATTGATATAAATACAGACAGAAATATGCTCTACTACATGAATGCTTCCATGGTCCTCTAATATATATAGTTGTCATTATATCATATGTATATTTATATGCATTAATATATATACATATATGTTTATATGTAATTATGCATTACAGATGTATCATTATGTTTGTTTGCCAGAATATATACCTATTATTATAGTTACATATATAAACCTCTTCTTTCTCAGCACACACAAACACATAAAAACATATAAACATAATAACAAATACACATGCACATAGAGTATATTCTGTAATAACCCATCAATCCACTTTACTGAATTTGTTCTTGATCAAAGACCACAGGAGCCCAAGAGTCACTGCATAATTAAGATCTATATGTTTTCCTGCTTATAATAGTCCAAATGGTAACATGCAATCTAACAAGTCATCTATCTAATCATTCTATAGTGAATTTTTGACTTGTAACTGAAGCATATCAAACAGACAGTAGTTCTACTTGACATAGTTTGCTTTAGGGACTGTGGATCTAGAATTTCAGTGCCTAGTATCAGATGTTCAAGCAGTAATGTCTTCTCTCCATACAACATTTGGGTTATATAAATCTACATAATAAATGCCTTTTAAAGGTTGTATTTTATTGTTCTTCTTTCTCTACTTTCCTTCTAGTGATTTATGATCTGCCCTTTGAAGAGACACCTGCACCTCTTTCATTTTCTTTACCCCATTATTTATACTTGGTGTTAGGATCTATTTGCTCTTTTAGATAAGAAAGAAGATGCCATTAATTTAGGGCAGGGAGCAACAGGTAGATGGGTTGTGGAGGATTCAGATTTTGATCTCAAGTGCAATACCCATACAAAACAATTTTATTCACTGTAGGCTATTTTGAGTCACCTGAATAATAATTTAAAGACAGTGGATCTTGTAATGTCACCCCAAGTTTACAAATCATAATAGTAATATACTTAAGACTTTGTACCAATTTCTAAGAGCCCCCAAATCTGCTACGGATTTTTCACACATTCTCCATGGCGCCTTTATCTGCTGCCACATTCTCCATGCTTGGCTCTTGATGTTTGCCTTCAGCTTCCTGATGGGATTGTTTTTTTCCATAGATTAAAGAGAGATATTCTGATATTAACAAATAAAAAATGAGGAAGATTCTTTTTTTATTTTAAGAAAAGGAAAATAAAGCTGGAGGGAGGTCCATCTTTGAATTAGTATAAATAATTACAAAGGGTAGTTAAATGAGGCTTCACAGAACTCAAAAGAGTTACTTCACTGTTGAATTATACCAACAAATAACCACATATACATGTAATTGCTTTTATGCACAAAGAAGCAAAAGAAAAAAAAAAGTGTGTTTGTGTTAATTCTGAGCAAACTGAAGTCAGAAGTCTTACTAGTTCCCACAGTAGCTTCATCATTGGGGCACTGATTTCAGTGGTAGAGAATCTCAAAATGCATTGTTTTACTTATTTCCTTGTAGTTTGCAAATATTTGAACATTATTAGGTAACTCAAGAGAATGCCAGAGAAAAAATTCCAGCAACTTTCTAGTTAGCAACTGAAAGGGTTGTTAGTTCCTTTTAAATGCTCTTGTCATTGTCCTATCTTCTTTTTTTAAGGACACATACTATGTTAATTTCATGAGAAAATGAAGTTGATTATCTCCAAATATAATTGTAAAGATAATTAAAATGAACAGATTCAAGGGAGAAATATAGAGGGTCAAGAAATTGAAAGTAGGTATATAGCAGTGGGAGAGCAGAGCAGGAACTGGGGGAATAGCCACTAGAAAGTCCCATATGCTAGGGACTCAAGGGGTTCTCAAACCCAACAGGGAAGACATTAGCTGAAATACTCAACAAAGAGACATAGAACCTGTAGAGACCATATCCTGTGGATAGGCACAGCACCAAAGTGAGGGATGGGGCCACACATCCACCTCAAAAATATTAATCCAGAATTCCCCAAGTAAAAAGTAAATGCAGAGACAAAGAGTGGAGTGGAGACTTAAGGAAAGGCCATCCAGAGACTGCCCCACTTAGGGATCCATCCCATCTCTAGACACCAAATCCAGACACTACTGCTGATGCCAAGAAGTGCGCACTGGCAGGAGCCCGGTATAGCTGTCCTCTGAGAGATTCTGCCAGATCCTGATCAATACAGATGTGGATGTACACAGCCAAACATTGGACTGAGTGTGGGGACCCCAATGGAGAAGTTGGGGAAAAGACTGTAAGAGCTGAAGGGGTTTGCAACACCATTGGAAGAACAACAATATCAACCAACCAGATTCCCCAAAGCTCCCATGGATTAAACCACCAAAAAAAGAGTATGTATGGCTCTAGCTGGATATGTAGCAGAGGATTGCCTTATCTGGCATCACTGTCCATTGGAGGTTTGATGCCCCAGGATAGGGAAAGCTAGTGCCCTGAGGCAGGAGTGGGTAGGCTGGTGGTGAAGCACCCTCACAGAGGCTGGGGGGAGGGGAGAAGGTGTTGGGGACTTGTGGAGGGGAAAGTGGGAAGGGAGATAATATTCGAAATACAAGTAAAATAAGCAATGAAAAAAAGATCTCGTGTTATGATTCGCACATACTTAGATGTGTGCTGTTAGATGAGCATTAAAAATAATTCTTGACTATAATGAAACTTTTTGTTTGTTTTTTAGATTTTGTTATTGGATATTTTCTTCATTTACATTTCTGATGTTAGCCCCTTTCCTAGTTACTCCTCTGAAAACCCTCAATCCCATCCCCCATTCCCTGCTTCTATAAGAGTGCCGCCCCATTCAACCACCTACTCCCTTCTTCCTCCCTACCCTGGCATTCCCCTACACTGTGGAATCAAGCCTTCACAGGACAAAGGGTCTCTCTGCCCACTGATCCCTGACAAAGCCATCCTCTGCTACATATGCAGCTGGAGCCATGGGTGGCTCCATGTGTACTCTTCAGTTGGTGGTTTAGTCCCTGGGACCCTGGGGGTCTGGTTGGTTGATATTGTTGTTCTTCCTTCAACTCCTTTATTCCTTCCTCTAACTTCTCTATTGGTTGCCCTGTTTTCAGTCCAATGGTTGGCTGGGAGCATCCTCCTCTGTACTTGTCAGTCTCTGACAAAGCCTCTCTAGAGACTGCTATATGAGGCTCCTGTCAGCATGCATTTCTTGGCCTCCACAATAGTGTCTGGGTTTGGTGATTATATATGAGATGGATCCCCCGGTGGGGCAGTCTCTAGATGGCCTTTCCTTCAGACTCTTCTCCACAATTTGTCTCGGTATTTCCTCCTGCATTTTGTTCCTCCTTCTAAAAAGAACTGAAGCATCCACACATTGGTCTTCCTTCTTCCTGAGCTTCATGTGATCTGTAAATTTTATCTTGGGTATTCTCAGATTTTGAGCTAATATCCACTTATCAGTAAGTGCATATGATATGCATTCTTTTGTGATTGGGTTACCTCATTGACATTTTCAAGTTTGTCTATTCATTTGCCTATGAATTTCATGAAGTCATTGTTTTTAATAGCTGAGTAGTACTCCATTGTGTAAATGTACCACACATTTTTGTATGCATTTCTCTTTTGGGTATATGCCCAGGACGGGTATAGCTCAGTCCTCAGGTAGCACTGTGTCCAATTTCCTGAGGAAACTCCAGGTTTGTTTTGATTTCCATTTCCCTAATGACTAAGGATGATAAACATTTGTTTAGGAGCTTCTTGGCCATAAAATATTCCTCAGTTGAGAATTCTTTGTTTAGCTGTGTACCCCATTTTTATAGTGGAAGTTACTATTCCACAAGTTAAGCATTGTTGATATTTTTCTCAAGGATATTAAAGACACCTATGATGCATAAACAAGTATTTAACTCATGAAGTGGATCAAACTGTGTCAACATTGTATTGTTTCTCTCTAGTTTCCTTAGGTAGGTAATGAATATGGTGTTGAAAGTGGATTCTCTTTTCTGTCACTCAGTATCCACCCCCT
This sequence comes from Rattus rattus, assembly GCF_011064425.1. Taxonomy (NCBI): domain Eukaryota; kingdom Metazoa; phylum Chordata; class Mammalia; order Rodentia; family Muridae; genus Rattus; species Rattus rattus. The sequence continues at coordinate 130,028,697 of NC_046156.1, read as the reverse complement.
TCTGTGCTTTGTGCCAGGGAGTGTCTTTTCATCACTGCCATTACAGCTGATGTTCTAATTACAATGGAGAGTCATGGCATATTTTTCTGAGATGGTCTTGGAAGCATATCATTAATTCAAGTGGCTATTTGCCTTTGGCAAAAAAAGAATGCAGTGCTTCTCCAAGGTCATTAGTTTTCTGGGAGGTCATTGCAGTAAGCTGCATAATTATTAACTAATTACTCTAAAGGATGATTGCATATTGGAAATAATTGAATTTTTAAGAATAATGAGATTAACTGGCAGTTAGAGGTTCCTACTTAGGAGATTATACAAGAATGGTTGGTGTCCACTTACTGCTAGCAAGGAGCATTAGCACAGGGAAATTAAATTCGCACTGACAACCAATTAGACATGATGTTAGAAATGCTAGCACATTTCAGGAGCAAGCACTGAGGCAGCACTGACAATACTGCCGCCTGGATGGGACTCTTCCATTCCCTACAGCAGCCATTTTGACAAAGGTTTACATTCTTGCCTATTCTTTGAAGTTGCTGGGTCTCACTCTCTTCCTGGACCAGTTATCAAGAGCAGACAGTCTTAAACACTCTCATCAATTATGCCTACTTTGGGCGGATGAAGGTGTGGTGTCCTGTTCCATTCATTATCCTTTAAGTGAGTAGGTGGAGAGTAGTGGTGCTCGGCAGCATACAGGAGGGCTGCTGGAGTCAGCCTTGCCATGGAAGATGTCACAGGAGTGGAAGCCAATGGTGTAGAGGAAAACAGTATGCTACCACCAAACATCATAGATTTAAACATGGGTGAGGAGCTGCAAATGGAAGAAAAGGACTGAAGAGGAATGTCAACCCCAACCCATTAGTGTGGAAAATTCTTAAAGAAGCCTTGTATTTTATAAGCTAACTTGTAATTTCTAAAACTGTTAAATCTTAATTTATATTGAAAGAAGTGATAATGTCCCTTAAGTCACAAGATGACAAATGAAGGAGTGAATGAATGTGAACTCTGTTTGATGCCTCATTCCTCTGTGTGTGTGTGTGTGTGTGTGTGTTTGTGTGCGTGCGTGTGTGCGCATGTATGCATGTTTGTGTGCTTTTGTGTGCATGTATGTGTGGGCACACTCTTGCATCTTCATGAACATGCATGAAGGCCAGAGACCAGCCATCTTGACTTGGTGTCTTCCTCAGTTGCTTTCTACCTTATTTTTGACACATGGTCTTTCAACACAAACATTACTGGTACTGCTAAGGTGGCAGTGAGCAAATCTCAGGAATCTTCCTACCTCCATCTCCTCAGCACAGAGATTACAGATGTACCACAACACATGGGTATGGTATGGATTCTTGGATGCAATTCAGGCCTCCATGGTTGTATGGGAAGTATTTACTGACACATATTCCTACTCCCAGTATATACTTCTGTTAGTTTATCAGAACTCATAAGGCTATTGTTTTAAAAATAAAATTGGATGGGATGAAATGCCATCCTACTCCAGGTTTCCAACTAGAAATGACATGGTGGTAATTATTTCTGAAACCCAAAAATAATAAATTAAATAAATATAAACAAACAAAATCTAACTTACTATAGTAAGAATGCAAAAGTGCATATTTTCAACCAATGTAATAGAGTAGAAAATATAAAGGAGGAAATTACTGCTTGCCACAACTAGAAAAACATACATACAATAAAACCGCATGCATATTCATGACAGGAAGTAGGCTGAGAAGTGAGAATCCTATAATAGAAAGTTAAAAAGCTATTCTGCTATTCTTTATGCTGCTTTGTTATAAGAACTTTATTTTAAAAAAGAATTCCTTTAGAAAATTAGTTTACTTGGGAATGTTCAAGTGCACTTTAGCTTCAAATATTCTTCCTGAGTTTGAGTCTAACCCAAGGCCTTCTGCTGGCTTCAGGGAAGCTTGCCCTAGCTGAGAGTCTTGTGGTTCCTGACTGCAGCCATCAGCAATTCTGATAGTGACAGCTTCTAACTGATAGGAGCTTCTGCTTGTCCCCTCTGTCTTCGGTGCTGGCTCAAATTAAACCAACTCTGGTTTGGAATACCTTTGCATAAAATACTTAGCTTGATAAGAATCCTATTCTGAACTCTGCCTTTTTCGTAGAACCACGGAATTATCAATTTTTAACATAAAGAGAAGGACAAGTGGCTCATTGTTTATACTGCCTTACATGGACAGAACCTGGAATGTAACTTAGAATTGTGAGGCATTTTCCATCAGACTGAGAGCTATAGTATGACAGACCTTCTAGAAGGAGTGATAGTAAGTTTGCAAGATAGCAACGACCTGTTACCTTTCAAATTCACAACAAAGTATGATAGTAGGGCAAAGGAGAAAAGCTTAGAGAAAGTATATTCTGTTTAATTATATATTTCAATATATATCTGACCAGCCCTTATGTCGATGGAAAATAAAAAAATATAGTGTTAAAAGATTTATAACAAAGTGTGTCTGATTTATGTGTAAAGAAATATTTTTATCTCATGACCTCTTGGGTTTTCATGAAAAATGAAACCAATTTAAGATGACTTGAGCCTAAATAATACAGCAGCATAAAATGTCATTCTCCCACAATTGATCTTTGTGACCTATTCTTTAGTGTAGGTTCCATTTCTCATTTCTCAAAGCACAAGCAGAACATGGATTCCAGGTGGATGGACTATGTCTATTAAAGTAAGCCAAGTGGAAGAAAAAATATCACAGAAGGGATATAAAAATGTTTAAAGGGAAATTTTTCACTTTAAAAGAGAAGTTTCCATTACTCACTGAAAGTAAAGTGGAAATGATTGACCGGGAGAGAGGCATGACTGGAAAATAAGTTAAGCTACAGGACTCTAGTGAATATGAGGAATCTGAGTGCAGTCTATGTGCCTTACTCTGTGGAAAGAGAAATGGCTATAGTCATAGGAATAGTAGAAGTGGGGGAAGAGGAGGGAGGAGGAGGGCAGAGGAGGAAGGAGGAGGGAGGAGAAGAGAGTTACTTGAAAGCTTTTTATAGGTGAACAGATCAAGGTCCACTAGAAAAAAAATATAGTGGCTTTAAGTCCACACCTGAGCAATAGTTCACACATCTGTCACAGTATTTCATCAGATGACTCATGTACGCTATTTTACCATGATAATTTCAAATCTTACTGCTAATTCTATCTTCTCCTATGTTCTTACAGAAATCAGTTCGTAACTACCTGTTTGTTTGTTGTTGTTGTTGTTGTTGTTGTTGTTGTTGTTGTTTAATACAAATGAAACTATCTTCTCTGTTTGACACAGGAGACTCCTCTCATATAAGTGTTCTTTCCTTACAACGTGAGTAGCTGATATCCTGAGACATTCAATCATTTAAACTCTTCACACACACACACACACACACACACACACACACACACACACACACACACACACAAACACACACACACACTCATGCACAAGTTATTGTAACGAGGGAATATCTGATTATGATCACTTCTATTCTACTCTTTCTTCATTGTCTGCTACTGTGAACTAGTCCTTTCCTGACTCAACGTATCATTCATTAACCATGTGTCACAAAGATTTCGATTGCTTCTTTATCTGCAAAGTGGTCTTTAAAAACTGCATTCTAGGACTGGAAAAAGACTTAATAGGTAGAGAGCAAGTGCTTGAGTTCAGTTCTGTGCAATCCATTTAAGGTTGGGCATTGTAGCTCATCTTTAAGCCCTGTGCTCTTACAGGGAGATGGGCACAGACACCTTGACAATTCCTGAAGGTTTTTTGATTAGATACACTGGCCTATGCGGTTCAAACGAGTTGGAATGCAAAGACCGAATCCTGATGTTTGTCTCTGACCTCCACATGGATTTAGTGGCACAAGCACACTTGAACTCCAACACACACACACACACACACACACACACACACACACACACACTCACCCCACAATGATACTTTATTAGCAAAAGAATACAGAAAAGGCTGGAGTGTGAAGATGGCACATAAGTCTAGGAAGAACTACAGTGATATGCAAGGTTATGAGTGACATAGAACTATGGTTATAAAGTTGAAGTAATTCACTAAGTATGCAGACAACATATATTCCTTATGTGTGATGTCAAACTTTCAGCTATTATACAATTGAAAATGACAGCATTTCCATATGATTCTTGGTTATTACAGAGACAGATACTTCATAGTTTCATAGTTTGATTTGTCTACTTCATAGGGAAGTTATTTTATATGCTAACAAGTTTGACCAAATATGTTGAGTGGCTAACCTGCTATATTTGAAAGCTAGATTTGAAGATGCTTCAAAATAAGTGGTTGTGAAATTTCAAATCTTGTTCCTTTCCAGCCAGTCAGTCCATAAATCAATAAAACCTACATTTTCTTAGAAATGGTTTATCTATGACACTCAATAATAGAACAACAAAGGGGAAAAAGAAGGCAGCTCTATTACCCAGCAGCCTTTGTCCTTAGTGAAGCTCAGGGTAGGGCATGCCTCTGTCTCTTCATGGATATCCTTTAAAGTGACAGCAACCTAGATACAAGATGTAAGGAAAGACTGCTTTTTATTGAAAGGTTTTAGGAAAAATTTGAATAATTTTGAGATCAGGGACCAGGCAAATCATGAATTGTAAGTGCCAAATCAATAATGAATTTTTTTTTTTGGTTCTTTTTTTCGGAGCTGGGGACCGAACCCAGGGCCTTGTGCTTCCTAGGCAAGCGCTCTACCACTGAGCTAAATCCCCAACCCCAATAATGAATTTTTAACTTAAACTTTCTATAATTAGTAAGAATGTCATTAGATTACTTAATTGGAAATACAATGTATCAGAATTGTCAAGAAACCATAGTATAAAACCATACCTAAGTACATGTAACATAAACACACACACACACACACACACACACACACACACACACACACACACACGAGATTATATGCGAATACTTCAATAACTTTTTGACCTAAATGGAATGCATTTCTTCCTTAGAATTTTCCTGTTTTGTCTTTGTTCTCTCTTTTCCGGTTTGTTGCCCACTTTTCCCTAAAATATAAATTTGAAATTTGCTGCTTTGTCAACAGACTTCTTGTTTTAATACCGTTTATAGAGTTTTCTATAATTTCTCTATAAGGACTCTTAAACTTTTAGGGACATATCAGGGAGATATAATTTAATATGTGACTACAAGAAACATATGATAGCTCTCAACTATGAAGATAAGATATCTGAAGGATTACTTTAAGCCTACCTTTACTGTGAGCTGAATGACCTCATCTGGAATTTTGGGGTAGTTCATTTGACAGATGCTGTCTTGGTACATTTTCGTCATGGTCCCTTTCTGCAGTCGAGTGTCTGATTCCATTTATTACATTTCACTGAATACAATTTTAAGTCTCATCCCATCTTCTTTTTGACCCCACATAGTGGCAAGCTGAAAGGTAAGTTCAGTAGCATGCTCTTTTATAGATGAAAGTTTGATTTATATAAGGGGGCCTCATATCAACACCATATTCAAGCCACCAAATGAAACAAAACAACAAACAAAACAAAACAAAATTCACTTTTCTTTCTGATTTCCTTTTGTCATATAGAATCCATTTTAAAATTCCTGCTTTTCCAAGAACTATTTGTGCTCCTCTCTCTCTCTCTCTCTCTCTCTCTCTCTCTCTCTGTGTGTGTGTGTGTGTGTGTGTGTGTGTGTGTGTGTGTGTGTGTGTGTGCATGCTGCAGTGCTGCCTGCCTGCCTGCATGTGCGCCTAAACAGGTTTTCTAGAGGGACAGAACTGAGAGAAGGACTATACAACAAGAGGGGAATTTATTGCGTAGGTTTACATAATACACTTAAAATAGGTCCATACTGATCTCATTGAGACTGGAGATACTGATAACTAGTAGTTTCTCAGTCTATACAGTGAGATCACTCAGCAGTAGTAACCTACCACTGAACTTTTGCATTGTTTCTGGAGAGCTGTTGTATTCTATCTAACTGGGGAGCCTGAAGAATTTCGGTTCGAAGAACAGTGAAGAAATTCGACAGCTAGGGCAAAAGCCATGAGGTTGATAAACTTGCAAATAAATTCATACAAATGAGGTGGGAAGGAGGAGATTCAAGAAGAAAAAAATATATCTCTTGGACTTCCTTTAATAAGGCCGCCTTAGGGTGCCAATGTTTAGAGGTGGATCTTTCCACTTCAATTCACCCAATCCAGGAAATCCACTCTCCCAAGTGTGCATGACAGTTTACATTCTAGTTCATTCCAGATCAAAACCAAGTTCAAAATCCAGACTGCCCATCAGAAATCTACCCGCTTGCCAAGTTGATACCCAACTCCTTAGATCATACATAATTTCCAAGTAAATGCACGGGAATAACTCCACTTGATATGATGCTGCTATACTACATAAAACTGCAAATGTATTAATTTTCCCATAGAATGGGGGGCAGTCTCTAGAGGAATATTTAGTCTTTTAGTATTATATAACTTCAAGATAATAATACAGACTTTCAATATTTTACTACTGATATTCTCTGATATTAATATAGTAAATTTATGTATGTATTTTTACAAATATATTCTTAGCAAAACAAGCCATGTCATGTTGACTGGTGTATAACTACTTCCTTCATTACATTTGTGATTCTTCTACCCTTACCAAGAACTTCAGAACATTTAAAAGATCATCTATAGTCCAAGTTCTTCTTTCTCTCCATTGTGGAGAAGCTGTCCAAATCCCCCCTTAGTATAGATCAGTCACCCCTTCTGACACTGGTATTCATTTCTGATCCATCAGGAGCCTAAAGTGACTGGAGAAGCCTTAGTTTTTAGTTCAGTGGAATTTTTGTCATGCCTCCTTACAAATCTTCCACCTCTGAACCTAAAATAGCAAGTCCAGAAGAGCATAAAGTTGGACTGACTGGAAGTAAAACTTTCCTGGTGGGACTAGCCGTAATGGAGCCATTCCCATTCTCACTGTCACCCCTTCATTCCTGGGCACATGATTCCTGCCTATAAGGGAAAGAATCGAATGATATGCTGCATTATGAAGAGCCCTCCTCTCTAGGCTAATACCATACATTTAGGCACTAAAACTGTGTCTTTAGATGGCTCATCCAATGTTCTATTAAACTAGGTACTTAGAAATGAGAACCATGGTGAGGCGAGTGAATTCCTAGAACAGAACCTGAACTTCTTAGGCTGTGAAGTGCATTCCTTTGATGGGTTTTCTCTGACCTTTCTCTTTAAGAACAAAGTTCTGCTCCCCACTGTGCCTGCCCCACATCAAGGGACAGTACCGTTATGGAAGCATATAATTTAGCTTATATTTCTGTCTTTGTGGTTTTACTTTTGAGATATGTGTTAGTCCCTTTGCTTTCTATTTTAGCACAATTTAAGTGCTATACAATACATATACAATACATATACATATACAATAACCAGAAAACAGAGTATACCAAATTAAAAATGAAGGTAGAAAACACATAAGATAATCTACTAAAGTAAGACAGAGTAGTATTTCTGAGGTAATTCCTCCTTTGATTGAAAGACTGTCTCAAGGATTAGCAGGGTTATCTTGTTAAAATGTGAATTTTAACTCGGAAGTATGAGAAACTAAACACATGTCTTTAGTGCCTCTTGCAAAGTCACAGGGATTATTAAGCATGTGTTTCTGAAAAAAGAAGTAAGTTATATATCTTTCCATCCACCTTACTATTATGTGAAGGACATTTTACCAATCACTGAAAACAAAGAGACAAAACCCAGGTCATCTTTATCATCATGTGCCTGTGAAATAGAATCAGAGACTTCTTTACTAGAGGTCTCATCAGGTTTGATTACTAGACCTTCTCAATTCTGAGAGGAGAGGAGGTATACAAATACTCTGTCCCCAATCCATTGCTGATTCCAGACTCACTAGGCTGCTGATACAGTTTGAACAAAAAAAAGGGGGGAGGGGTACATGCTCACCATCATTGAAATAATGTGAGTTTGGGCATGCCTAACCTTCAAATTACTGAACTTCAACCTCCACAATATATTAAGTCACATTTGTTGATGTCTCTTCCTTTCTACCTCCTCCTCCTCCTCCTCCTCCTCCTCCTCCTCCTCCTCCTCCTCCTCCTCCTCCCTCCTCCTCCTCCACACACACACACACACACACACACACACACACGCTCGTAAAGGAAAAAAAAGGAAAAGTTTGATGAAAATGATGTTGCTTTCATTAAAAAGAGAAGAAGTATAGAACAGCTACTTGTGCATGGAGAGTTCATGCTCCTTAGCAGACCACAGTGTTTTTACACACAATCAGCACTAAACATCTGAATACAACAAAGCCGTCTGGCCCCTACCACAGTTTGCACTATGCATTTCTCTGGCAACATTAGATCAGGAAATTGTCTGTTTGTAGGATGAGGATTATCTTTCTTACTTTGAGAGGATAGAGCTATGGTGGTTTAAATGACAATGACACCCATAGGTCCATAGGGAGTGACACTATTAGGAGGTATGGCCTTTTTGAAGGATGAGGGGTGGGGCTTTGAAGTTTCAGAAGCTCAAGTCATATCCTCTGTCCTTCTCTCTTCCTACTGCTTGCCAGATCCAGATATAGAACTCTCAGTTCCTTCTCCAGGAAACAAGCTATGTCTAACAGCGACAGTAAGCATGCTGTGTACTGTCATGCTTCCCACCATGATAACTATGGAGATGATGATGAACTAAATGTCTGAACCTCTAAGCCAACCCCAATATCACATTTTAAGTCATGCTATTTTTATTCATTTATTTGTCTACAGCCTACCAACACAACTAATACATGGACTATTAAGAACAATTGTATAAAGTACTATCTATATGCTTATGTGTGTAGAGGAAACTCTATATTTACCTTACTGGTGAAATTCAGAATGGTATTTTATGTATGCAGTGGTATTTTAAACAATTTTATAATCAGCAATTCCATAATTCTCATGAAGCTAATAAAACCGATGAAGGATAGAATGAGCTGGATTATGTACCTCAAGCACATTTGAATGTGAGCATGCTTAGGAAGAGACATGTGATGTAAGATAAGCCCACCAGACTGTTCTTGAGCCCTATTGTTCAAGAAGAGACATAAGGCAATATCACATGTGGAAAAGCTGAAAGTGATAAAGTCAGGCCAGTGTACCACATATTATACACATTCACCACAGGGTAGAAAGATTGAAGGGAGAACACTTCTGTAGAGTTTCCAAGAGATAAGGCCTTGTGGGCATCCTGCCTTCGAAGACATCTAAATATAAGAGAACACACTCCTAGTGTTTTAAAATATTAAAATTGTGTTCATTTGTTATAAGAAAGTCAGACAAAGGCTTATGATAATCTCCTGTCAATATCCCAATTTAAATGAAGAACTTCACTGAGCAAGGATATGTATTTTTTATTTAGAACTAAGGTTTTGTGGCTCGGCAGGTAGAAGTATTTGCTGCCACATCTAAGAACCTGAGTTCAATCCTTGGAAGCTACCTGGTGGTAGAGAAAGAATTACAGGATGTTGTCTTCTAATAAGCCATGGAAAACATTGTGTGTGAGTACATGCACACACATACACACACACACACACACACACACACACACACATGCACATGCACGCACACAGGCACACACACATGCACATGCCACACACATGCACACACACACACATACACATACACATACACAGAACATATAACACATTTCAGTACCTCAGCTGGTCTCTTGATAAGCCATAAAGCTAGTTGTTTCCTTCCCTGAGTGTTTTCTAAACCAATTTCATTTCTTTAATACAGTTTGATATGAAGTTCTGATCCAGCAAGCACAGAGATCCAAAGTGCCTCACATTTGCTCCATCACATGTCCTTGTCATGCACAAGAGAGCAGAGTGTCCTCGGTAGCTGTTAAGACATAGCTTATTTCCCAATGGAGCTTATCAGGTTATTATGGAGTACATATTCCTCCCAAACCAAACTACCTCTTCTTGCTTTGAATATCATCTGGAATCACATCGGCTTGACCTAGTGCATTTAGTTTGAAATGTCTCCTTTAAATTCATAATCAATAACCAATCCACACCACATAAGCTATTTGTCTAAAACAGCAAACTTGTTTTCCCAGCGGTAGATCTTGGCCTAGCTAACTAGAAGGAGATTTGACATCTGTGACCTATTTGGCTAACTAATCTCTAGACCATAGGGAGAGCTGTCATCTCTGTGTTTTGAGAACTAAAATTCATGCTGAGGTTACTTTGATAGTTCCGACATCCTAGCCTCTGGATGCTGGAGCTGATACTTGTGATGTAAGCCCAATGGGCCAGGCACAACTCAGCCTTCCTTGTCAGAGGCTACTTGGCATGAGGAAGCAACTTGTCTGATGCAGATCTCTGTCTCCTTTCCTAAAACAGTGCAGTATGATGCTGACCTTAGTAGACTGGTTCTGCAGAAGCCCAGCATGGCCTCTGGCACTTAGTAACTGCTAAAAAACTTCTGATTGGTGAAACAGTTGTTCTACTCACAGACACTGTTAAGTTGCATGAATGGACTTAACTGACAGTAAATACATACCATTGATCCCACAATCTATTTAAAAGATCAGCTTGCCTCTTGACTGGAGCAAGTCATGCAAGCCTCTCACGTGAGGAGATTCCACCAGGGCTTTGATAGCTCTCACACTCTGACTTCAATCATCATGGGGAAATTGAAAGTTGTCATTTGTCTCAGAGTCATAGAACCGTTTTGACAGATGCGTTTAAAGCCTTCAGATATGCAATGTATGCAAGCTCGTAAGCTCTGCTTTCTCAATTGTTGCTATTGCTTTTTGTGACGTAGATATATATTGCTGTACCAAGAAAATAAAACAAAAGAAAAGTCCCATATTTATGGTAAGTTGAAGTACTTTGGCTACTGGACTGTAATTATCTATTAAATGTCAAATTATTAAAAAAAAAACAGAAACATTGTGGAAGCAACTCAGAATATAATAAATGGTTAACTAGATCTTAACTTTTCAGAACTCTTTATTCAGTAACAGCTAAAGTCAAAGTTTTAGTCCTGACAGTTTTCAATGACCTTTGCTTTGTTCCAGTTCTCAGTGAGACACAGCCACCTCTGCTTTTCCAGTATTTCCAGATAATCATGAAAGAAACTGATGTGGTCACAATCTATAATTATCAGGTAGATAATGCAAATGAAATCCAAATTCATACACACCATGTATTTTAAGATTACAACTGTTAAACAAGAGGAAGTGTTGGAAAGGCCTTGTGCAGAAGGCATGGCCATCACCCATCTCCTGGGTCATTCTATTTAAATGTAGCTTTACAGGAGGCAAAATGACATAGCATTTATGTGTGTAGTTAACCTGACAAGAAAAATCTCCGCTTTTCTTCCATATCGACTGCCAATTAAGTGGCAATGTTTATTTCTGAACACTATCAAAAAGTCCATGAAAAAGAAATTATTGAAAAATGATTATTGAAATAGAACTTAATATGATCAGAAATTTGAGCATGTGTGTATAAATATGTCACACACTTGAAAGCTTTAGAAAGCTAATACTAATTACTAACACAACTAGACTTTTTCATTTCATATGTATCGGTGTCTTGCGTGCATGTCTATATGAAGGTATGAGACAGTTACAGACAGCTGTGGACTGCCACGGATGCTGAGAATTGAACCCAGGGTCACTGGAAGAACAACCAGTGCTTTTAACCACTCAGCCATCTCTCAAACCCCTTAATTCTAGGCCTTTAAATAGTTTAGTTGAAGCCATCTTCATCTCAGAAAATGAGATGATTCTTGGTAGAAGTAGCATTTAATACTCATGTTTTCACACATTTATTTAGTAATTTGGAAGCTTGCTTTCACCTCAGGAAAAAATAACTGTAAAACTTTATATAATATCTATCCAGATAATTTTCGGGACTTTTCCAAAAGACATATAATTTTTTTTGTCAGATGATCAGTGAGTTCTCTCGCATCTTACAGGTGATTTTCTAAATCTGTTTTTTAGTTATAGTTCTCTAGAAAAATATGCATTTCTCAAGGCAATCAAAGCCCATGATAATCGTCACCAACCTCTACCATATTTAGTTGCAGCATACTAATCTTTTATCCTTAGGATTCACGGAGCTAGGTCTTATCTTACACTCGCTGTGTAACTACGAATGTCTAGGAATTCCTGCTTCTCTCCCCATTTGCAGAGATTCCAAGTATACTTTTCAGAGGAATTAGCGCAGCCTCATAAGTACTTCGACAGGGCATTCTACCTCCTGAGCTCTATCCACAGAGGTCACTAAATTCACTTGCTCAGGACTAGTTTGTATCAGTACCAAGCTAGATGCTATAAAGAATTAAAACTAGCATGTAGGTCATTGTCCTCGAGCATTTAATCATTCCGGTCACTGTCTCTTCCATTTCTTCACTGTTTTCACAGAAGCAAGCGGAGTCATGCTCGCCCACGTTCTTTCCAAAGTAGGGAATCCAAACCTGTTACATTATTTGAATGCAGCAGTGGAATTTAAAACAGAAAATCTCAGGGACTCACCGGGTCCTTTGCACCTTTCCAAGGGGCACCTAGGGAGCTGACACAGCTGGATGACACTGGAAAGGGATCACTGCACCCGACCTCCTGGCTACCTATCTTTTGATCAGTGATTTTTAGCCTGTGCGCTTTCAATGCTTCTCATTATTTGCTCTGCTTACTGGAAGACTTAACTGCCGCCTGCTGGAGTCTGCTGAAGCATGCCTTAGAGCTGTCTGCCAGCACTCAGCTTCAGGAGCCGCTGTTCCCACTCCTCCGGGCTTCACTGTACCGCCGGAGGCTGTCCTCCAGGCCCTGCTTCAGAGCCTCTTTCAAGCCTGCCCTGCTTCTAATTATCACACTTGAGCTCTATGTAACCCCAGAGTGGTTACTATGCTACCTACCTTCCATAGTTCCAAGCAGTAGCTTGTGGGGTCGATGTGTGAGGACTCACTTCCTTGGCACCATTACCTCTCTACTGTACCTGACAGGCACCTTAATGGGGAAGGGGTGATACAACCGATTTTAATCATATTTAAAGAGCACTCAAGAAAGTTGAGTTTTGCCCTGTTTGCATTTTAAGGTGGAACAAACTCTTCACAGTATTTCTGGGAGTCAGCCTCTGTCTGTGTTTGCAAGTTTCCCTGCTGTGTTTCTTGCAACCTCCTGAGCAGAGTCAAGCGCTGCTGTGGAAAGCCATGCATAAGTTGGCCCAGCTCCTAACTCCTTACTGATTGAGAAGAACTCTTTCTGAAACCAGTTATCCGTAGCCTTAAAAGAGGGTATGTAGGCCAGCATGGAGCTGAGTCCCATCGCCACTGTCTCCTTATGCTATTTGGTAGCACAGACTGAACTTGGGATCCCAGTGTTGGGGAGATGGAGATAGCAAAATCATTGAGGCTTTGCAGGACTGTAAGAGTATCCTATTTGGCCACTATAGGCCACTGAGAGAATATCTCAAAGAATACGATGTACAGCACCTGAAGGAAAACACCCAAGTTGATCCTCTGGCCTACAGGCTCATATAAATGTGTACAATGACAAACTTTAACATATTTCCACACATGGACACACACACACAAAGATTTGGACACACCAATAAACATATAACAATTTGAAATCATGAACAGGGTCCTCACTGGAGGAGTTAAAGGATTGAAGGAGCTGAAGGGGTTTGCAACCCCATAAGAACAACAATGCCAACCAACCAGAGCTCCTAGGGACTAAACCACTACCCAAAGTCTACACATGGACAGACCCAAGGCTCCAGCAGAGGATGGCCTTGCTGGGCACCAGCGGGAAGAGAAGACCTTGGTCCTGCCAAGGCTGGAACCTCCTGTGTAGGTGAATGTCAGGGTGGGTAATCGGGAAGGGGTGGGTGGTTAGGAACACCCTCATAGAAAAAGGGAGAGAGGGTGGAATGGGGGGTTTATGGATGGGAAAGCAGGAAAGGGGATAACATTTGAAATGTAAATAAAAAAATCCAATTAAAAATGTTTACAAAACCAAAAATAAAACTATGAACCATAACCACACTTCCATAAATCAGTTTTTCTCATCAGGGATTGCCTGAAGCCACATAGTTCCTTAGGGTGACCTAAGTGGTAGCCATTTCCCAAAACGTCATTGTCATAGTCTATTGTCTTTGTCTAAAGCTCAACTGCCATGCTGAAAGCCATGTTCTTCTCTGGAATTCTCACACTCATTCTGGGTTATATAGTCTTGAACTAAATTCAGGATTAGGGTGCTAAGTTTTATATATATATATATTTGTTCAAATAAAATATCCAATTGCGATTAAATTGCTTACAAATTAGTGTCTTAGTAACAGATATATGTGAAGTACACAAAAGTTTCACTTCATATTTGTTCCATTTTCTCATTAAAGAGAGTGTAAAGGAGGCACTTTATCTCTTGCCTTTACAGTTCTAATAACAATGAAATCGAAGAAGCTGTTTTCTATGTTTCCTCATCTATTAGTTTGCTTGTACTCTCTAGCAAAGTAACACAGATTGACACCAAGAAGAGAGTCCATGTCCCCATAATAACACAAGTTATAGTGCAGATTCAAGATGTTTGCATAGTGGCTTTCTTCTAAAGCCTCACTCCCTGCCTTAAGGCAGCCATGTGTGTTCCTCCTTGTTTTTGCAAGAGCCTTTCTCATACTTTGTCTGTGTCCTAATCATTATTTTTAACTGATTTTTGTTCCTTTGTTTTAGAAGCATGGTCTCCTAGGCTATCCTTGAAATCACTGTGTTGCTGACTTGACCTTGGACCTTTGACTCTCCGTCCTTAACTTGAGGGTGCTCATCTTTGCTTAGTAGTAGAACATCGATGATGGACGTGAGCACGCACTAATGGTTCCCTCTAATTTACTCAGTTCTGTCTCCCAGACAGGGAATTATAATCTCAAATAATTAAAAGGACAAAACAGCATTCTGTTATAGTGGAGTCACATACTTCAACATATGAATTTTTGAGAAACACATTACTGACCAGGACATGTATTCCTTCAATGTAACCTAGCCTAGGATCCACAGACAAACATAGTGAAAAATCTTGACTTGAGCCATTGTGGTACCCCGTAAATGAATAATGGGCCAGTTACTTATTCATATAAAATACTTTTACTTTAAATAACATTCCTGGTGTATGTGTATATTATTTAGTTATGGTATATCTAATGGAATTCCTTGGTTGGCTCCAGTTTCCTATAATCTGTCAACACCCCTCCCCTGGAATGGCATTCTTTCTCTGAGCAAGAGATTAGAGTATGAATCTGGGCTATGCTTATGCAGGTAAGATCTGCTATGGATTCCAAAGTTTGCTTGGAGTATTGACATGACTGAGAATTTCAGAGGAATACCATGGTAACAACTTAAGCGTGTTTATGGAACACTTGAAAACGGTATAAGATATATTCTGGAAATAACCGTGTAAAACATATTTTGTTTTCAGCCTTAAAATTTTCACTTCAACATTCTTTTTCCAGAATATAATTAAGCTTTCTATTCTGTCACTGAAATGGGAGATGAGTCACCTAAGGAAATGGTTGGAGAAGGCTAACAGTTTGGCTTTGTCTTGGGGTAAAAAGAAAAAAAAAAACAACAAATTTTTGCACATGGTTGGCAATGGTTTGGAACAGATCATGCTGAGTGAAGGATTACTTGAAGTAGAGAGATTTTCCAGATATTAGACTACACCAA
Source organism: Rattus rattus (assembly GCF_011064425.1). Lineage (NCBI taxonomy): Eukaryota > Metazoa > Chordata > Mammalia > Rodentia > Muridae > Rattus > Rattus rattus. The sequence goes on along the minus strand of NC_046156.1, from coordinate 130,012,957 downwards.
AAATTCAATTATAAATCTAATTACAGCTTTAATTGTTAAACAATCAACCAGATTACTTTCTAGTGTGAAGTGTTTTGCTTCCTGCTGACTCATGAACAGGTGCAGCACGCAGGTGAGAGCTCTCCTACAACAACATCTACATCACCAGATCACCCTTCCCCGCCATCCTGCAGTACCTTTTAAGTCTGAGCCCAGACCACAAAATATGAAAAGCCTGCAGGGTAAACCATGAGTTTCTGCACTTAGAGAAGGTCTCCTAGCAAGGATAATGGGCTGTGCTTGTAGGCCAGCAACCCCCAGGTAAAACTGATCATATAACAGCCCATCTAGTGTCTTGCTTCAAACTGGAAGATCTTTCTAACTAATTTGCTTCGGAAGATTAGAAAAGGCATCATAACGCAACAAGGCCAAGAATGTTGAGGCTCTTTATGTCGGTTTGTACGGGTTTCTGTTTCCTAAAAAAACTGTAATGAATGTTTTTGTCAATATTATCAAGAGACAAGCCACAATTAATGCTAAGAGTCAGAGGGGCAAAAGAGAAGAGAGATTTGAAGGAGTCCTTACTGAACAGACAGCAAAGTATGTAGGTATCACCAGATGGGGTGAACATATATGTGCAAACCATAAAAGTTGCAAATACGCAAGTGGCATCTATTCCCCTGGAATGGAAACTTATTGTTTGTAGCAGACAAAGCTAATTTCACATGGGAACAACTATCAAAATCTGGCTTTTGATTTACTGCAAAATAAATGGTCCAACTTCAAACTTCCAAGTAGTCTAACGCTTAACCATTTTTTTCAAAAAGAAAGCATGTAAAATTCCAAAGATGACTTAATCTTTCCATTCTCAGTGAAAAATTTAAACAGAGAGATGGTTGGTAGGCAAAACAAAAGTGGAACCCACTTTTCACACAGCCTAAACTGTCAGAAGGAATTGAATGGGGCTGAAACTTACAATGCTAGCAGTTTGAGGCAAATGCAATAACACTTTAAAATAACATTACAAGATTTATTTTAACATACTTAAAATGCAAAAACTCTTCTGAGAATTCTGGAAATGGAAAATGTTTACTTTAGAAGCACTCGGCTATGTTTTGGTTCCACACTAAGCCATAAAAGGATTCATGAAGCCTGCCTAACATGTGGTTCATAATGTCTGCTTTGTAAATTCAGCATTCAAATAATGCCAGTGGTAAAAAAATAAAATTAAATTAAAAAGATAAACAAAGCTGAGTTATCATAACTGTGGAGAGACAGGCCCCTGGGTTATGTGAAGCAGACAACTTTCAACTTCCATATAAAGAAGTAATATAGACATACATTTGTGTGGCACCCATATAGAAGTACTTCCTATTGGTATAAATCCTTTGATGCCGCATAATGGCTCTCAACTGTTTGAAATGCGGGTATGATGACTGCATCTTAAATTTCATTGCATTTTAATTGATTTAAATGTAAAAGCTAAGAAGTCAGCCATAGCTTGTGGCTACAAACTGGACAATATAGATCTGTCCTTTCTACTGCCAAGGGTAAAGTCAGTCATATCTCTGTGGTACACACAATAATCTTGAGATTTTTAGGCTTTTCCTTAGGTAGATAAATGCCTGTCACTAATATCGGTCCTTCTTAGACAGACTTACCTCCAATGACCACCACATGAATAATAATGAATACTTATTCACAGTACCCTGTGGTGTACATGGCTACACTTATGGCTACACTGGTCAAACAACCCAAACTACAGGCAAAAAAGTGCCTGTGGTTAAAGAACAAAACTCACCTTTTAAATTTTTTAATGGAAGATACCGAGAGAATACGACCTTCTAAATCAACTGAGGAAAACTCATATGAACTCACAAAGACCGAAGCAGCAAGCACAGGGATGATATGGGCACGCACCAGGTCCTCTGAGTTTAACTTGTAGCTTTCAGTTTAGTATTGTTATAGGGTGTCACTCAGTGATCTGCCCCTCTGCATGGATTCCATGATACCACCAGCATGCCTCCAGGAGAGGAAGTCAAGAGTGGTGTCCTGGTCTACATTACCCTTCAGGGTATCTATGCACCAGATAGGAAGGGGAAGGCAGAGCCCTGGTCCAACAGGATCCAGCCTGGTTGGGAGCTAGTGCTGAGAGTACCAGAGCAGCTGGAGGAGAGGAAGCCTCTAGAGTGTTAAGTGCCATTCTTTCCTAGGACGAACATTAATGAAGCAATGGTTTGAGATGATCCTTGATTGTTCATATTTCTTTCTTTGGTGTTGTATGACAAAGAATACACTGTATTCAGATATTCTATACCTCTTGGAGGAAGGAATACCCAGGAAGGGAAGCTGCTTGGCTGAAGACTGACTGAGCACCTATGGTCCCCTCAGTGAGGTGTCATCATTATGTGTTCCAGATCAAGTACAGAGATAGGTAGAAAGAAGCTCCTTTCTTGCTGTTGTCAAATCTCTGTGATTCCTGGGTCTCAGCTCAGTCAACCACACCAGTTATTATGAGGGTCTGGTAGCAAGGTCCTACATGTGCGACGATGGGGCTCTGATGCTTCTGCCTTACTGGACTCTTTCCCTTTCATTAGTTTCCTTGTACAACTTTGGTGTGCTTATTATTTTATCTTATTACATATTATTTTGTTGTGCTTTGTTGTTATCTCTTATAAGTCTGTTCTTTCTAATGAAAGACAGAAAGGGAGCATATCTGGAGGGGGAGAGGAGGGGAGAAGATGGGACATGGGGAGGAACTGGGAAGAGTAGAGGGAAAACTGTAATAAGTATCGATTGCATGAGAAAATAATCTATTTTATTTAAATAGAAATGTTTAAAAATGGAAGGGAAAAAAGAAGGAAAGAAACTGTAACCTTATATGGTAGGAAAAAACATAAATTATTTGTACTATAGTTTTCCAATGGGATTTAATTGTTTCATATATTTAAATGGGAAACAAAATTATGCTATATTACATCTTTTGCTGAGGACTGCTAATGAAATTGTACTTTTTGAACGTTCTTTCAATGTCAGTCTGTTAAGAATTAACTGAAATCAAGAAATACTTGTTTCAAAAGTACGTTTGGGCCTTCAGGAGCTTTTTCTGTGTGTTTTGACTTTCTTACTACTTGGAGTAATTCCAGTAATAGTGGAATTTTCATTGACAGAATATCTCACTTTTACATTTTTGTAAATTTGTGTTATGAAATAAGAGGTCATACCAAAACACATCACTCAAAAACTTCTCTGAAGAAATTATTGATTGACTTTGTAGAGTAAGGGAGTCCCCTCCTTCATAGGGCAAATCTTCTTTAAAGACCAAGTCATGTCAGAGTCTAGTTGTAATGTACAGCAATGTTAAGCAATGTTGATAAGAAGGCTAAACATGCAACATGGAAGAATATCTTTAAGAAAATGATAGCTAATGAATTTTTTAATTCTTTAAAAAATCTTTTAGAAATAAGATTAGTGCTTCTTATGTGCAGTTCAAATTAATAAGCAGAAAGTTCATAAAATTGAGGAATTGGGAAATTTTGAATGTATTCCTTTAAAACCAAAATAAAATCAAACCACACAAAACAACAAATCTAAAACGTAACCGAATATCTGTGGTTAAAATTCAAAAGACCCATTTAAAAATTAATTTATTTTTATTTTTGAAGTGTCTGAGTGAGAGCCGTACAAGTACTCTATGCATGTCTGGTGCCCAGAAAGGTCCGTAGCAGACATCAGTCTTCCTAGAACTTGAGTTGAGGGTTGTAAGCTACTGTGTTGGTGCTGGGACCTAAATCTTGGTCCTCATTAACAACTGTGCTATATTTCAAGCTTCTAAATTCACAATTTTGGTTGACTGGTGCCTTTTTAATTTTTTGTATAATAATTCAATTATCATTTCTGCAGAGAAAATATTAACAGAAATATCTATGTTATGGGGGCATTATGCCTGATTTTGGGTGTCACATAGACATATTGGTATATCTGGTATGATTTGCATATGAAATTCCCTTCCAGGCTTCTGCTGCTGAGGAGGAGGGAAAGTAGTAGCCTTTGCAGGTATGGCACAGACTCAGGTGAGGAGCCTCACCACATGCTCCTGCCACCTCTGACGGAGCAGCTGTCTGATGCCTCCCCAGCCATGACAGACTGAGACCTCTGGAACCCATCTGTCAAAGTGAGTCCTTGCCTTCCATGCTGCACCAGGTGTTTTGCATAACACTGCAAAGGCTCTCATGTACCACATGAGCCTAAGCACAGCTTTTCCAACATCCCAGTGTACTTTGCGTTGTTTCCCCTTTAAATTACCCTCAAATGGGTTCAGTGTTAAACTAAATCCTCATATGTTTCGGCATTAAATTTAATGATTTTTTTTGTTTGTTAACACCTCAAACTCTTACACATAAGCTATATAATGGATACAAGGTATTATTAGGAGCGAAGGAACCCTAGCTAAGAAATTAGGCAATTTGCAACTCAGTGTTGTTATTGTGCTAATTAGGTTCCTTTTTGATCTAGGTCAGTTTACTTACTTGGAATATGGAGCTAGTAACAAGCTATCCTGTTTGTGAAACTATTAAAGGGGGGGGGAGGAAATTTTCAGCTGTTCCGATGCCTTTGTTTTCTTCCAGAAGTCTTCATTTTGGTTTCCAGAACCTGCTCTGGATCTCCAAACCTCACTATTCAAGTTCAGGAGATAAAGCACCTCTGATCTCTGAGGGTGTCTGTGCTAAGTGTACACCCCTCCACACTTACACATAATTTTAAATAAATTCACATATGGGCATTTTAAAAACCACAAGGTAAAAATAAAATTCCACCTTTTAAGAATTATAATTAAATAGCTTATTATAATATGAATTGTGTAAAAATGTATTTGAGCATCTATTTTTTGAGCATCTATTTTTAAACAGATGTTTAAAATATTTCATCCTATTATTAGTGTGTGTGTGTATATGTGTGTGTGTGTATGTGTGTGTGTGTGTGTGTGTGTGTGTGTGTGTGCACATGCGTACATGCCAGAGGAGAATGCTGGACCTTAGAGACCGGGAGACACCAGATATGGCAGCAAACTCAAGTTGCCTAGAAGGATTCCTTGTGCTCTCTCAATCTCTCAGTAGAATTTTTATCACCATAAGAACTCACCATAGATTTCATGGAAACTTTGGTTCTTAAGCAAAACAAATGACTCTATCGATCTAGTACTTGTTCAAAGTAAAATGCTCCCCATACAGCAATGAAGAACAGTCCGAGTGGCAGATACACCAAGCAGCAAACAGATTTCTTAAGAACAATAACCACTCAAAGGCATCCTTTGTAGTCTGCACACTTAGATATTTTAGCAATCAATAAAAACTTTCCTTACCCAGGGTCATGAAAACTTATGATTACAAATTATTTTCAAAACAAAATTTTGTTTTTAAAATGATGCTTGAATTGAAGTGATATGTATTTTTAATATTTGATGAGATGAGCTTTTAGGAATATTTGGATGTTTAACAACAGTTCTCCTTAAGGTAGCTCTAATATTTGATAATATTTGGATTAGAAATATCCAGCCCAATTACAGACCCATCCCAAGGGCAAGCACTAATCTCTGACACTGTTAGTGATACTATGTTATGCTTGCAGACAGGAACCTAGCATGACTGGCTTCTGAGAGGTTCCACCCAGCAGCTGACTGAAACAAATGCAGAGACCCACCACCAAATATTGGGGTGGAGCTTGGGGACTTTTATGGAAGGGTTGGGGGAAGGATTGAGGACCCTGACAGGGGTAGGAATTCCAAAAGGAAGACCACCCCAAGACTGAACCACCAACCAAAGAGCATACACAGGCTGGACCTAGGCACCCAAACATAATGTAGCCGACGTGCACTTTGGTCTTTATGTGGGTCCCAAACAACTTAAGTGGGTGCTATCCCAATAGCTGTTGCCTGTACATGGGATGTGTTCTTCTAGTTGGACTGCCTTGTCTGGCCTCGTTGAGACAGATGTTCCTAGCCCAACAGAGAATTTATGTGCTAGGGTGGGGAATACAGAAGGGGATTCTCCACCCTCCCAGATGAGAAGGGGAATGGGAAATGGGGGAAGGACTATGGGAGAGGGGATTAGGAGGGAGCATCAGTCCAGATGTAATGTGAATAAATAAATTTAATTGGGGGAGGGGAAGAAGGGTGGGTAGGAAGTAAATACACCAGAAAATAACACACCATTCAGTATAGCAAAATAATATGAATGCAGGCAATTTCAGTGTTTCCTCAACCAAGCGACGATGCATTCTATGTCATAGATATCTAACACTTTGTTTCGACAGCTAGGCTTATATTTATATTTTCTGGTATGCTAGTCAGGGAATAGTTCAACACTGTCTCAGGTAATTTAGTGCCAAGTCAAGTCCATCTTCAGACATTTGTCCAAGTAACTGGACCAAGGACACCTGCTGAAGTCTTGTCACAAGTCACAGTGATTGTCTGATTCTTTCAGTAGCGCTGGCTGGCAGGGCTGATGCTGAGCAGACAGCAAGTACATAAACAGCACACAGACCCACTGAATTGTAACACTGGGAATATTAAATAAACTATGCCTTCTGACACACTTCAGTAGAGTAAAACCACTGAAAATAACTTCCTCTCAAGAATTAAAAAAAAAAGATAACATGGAGCAAAGAATGGTTACATGTACAGAGAGGGACACAGATAAAACATTTAAAAAGATAGAGTCCCAGAAGCACAATATACAGTTACACAAGAGTAAGTCAAGATGAAAGTAATAGCTTGGATTTCAATGGCGTAGTAGGTAAAATTTTTGATATAGTGTTATTTGAAAGCAACAGTAAAATTAAATATAAAAAACAATTTAAAATGCAGAAGACAGATTATTACAATATAGGTACAACAAGAAACTCTTTCTGGTCCAGGAACTATGCTGGATTTGCCTTTCATGCAGCCTTAATACTTGGTTTCTTCAATATGATTCAATAAAGAACAGACAACTTCCACTTCCTACTTTTTCTGGAATGGATGTACCCCATAGCTTTCTAGTTCTTTTTAATACAAGGTAAGTGCAATGTAGTTAGGTCTCAAATTCCCCATTTTGCTAAGGATAATAGAATTATTGATCATCTGCCTCAGTTTCCCAACTGCTGGCAATACAATTTCTCCCCCAAATTCTCATACTCCTTCTCCTCTGAGAGGATGGAGAACCTTCAGTATTCCCCCACCATAGCACATAAGTCTCTAAGGGACCAGGCTCATCCTGTCTCGCTGTGGCCAGACCTGGCAGTCCAACTAGAAGAACATGACATGATAAATTACATCATTAACTAGATACTTTAATTTAGTATTTTAACTTTTGGTATCCATAGAATTGTGTTTTGAGTGATAGAGTACATATGAGAAATCTTACAATGCACTAAGAAGAAGATATATATTCTGTGAATAATGACCAGTGATAACTGCTTTTACATTTTTTTGAAGGAGCAGTCATTAGATTATAGTTTGAGATTAACTAGAGGACGAACACCATCCAGGTCATCACTTATGGTCCCGGAAGAGATTGTTTACTCAGTCACATTGACTTTGTATCAGTAGCCTGCTGAGAGCCAGATATGCCCTGAAATTCAGAATGCCACGTCAGAATCCTGATTGATGTAGAGAGAGCAAATATGAAAGGCCCGATGCTGAGGGAGCACTAGCACTGGGTCACAGGGTTCAGAGCACTGGCCCCACTGGTCCAATTTGGACCTGGCAGATGAGGTACAATAAAGCTTCTCTGGCTCAGTGCTTCTCGAAGTTGAGTTGCTTCCGTCACCAGCAGAGTGAGTTTGAATACAGATGGATGGCTCCCTCCTTCAAAGTTCCCATTTAAGTCTGACTTGGAACTCAAGGATTTCCATTTCCTTAAAACTACCTTGGGAGAGACACAGCGGAGCAGCATAATCTTCTTTTTACTGTCAAGAAAATGAAGCTCAGAGCCCTCAGTATGCTGGATGTTTCCGAAAGATTGTTTTTGTTCAAGTGATGACCTCAAGACACTCTTCTCTGAACCACATGCGGACATGCTGTTTAGAAACTACTTCTTCCCTGCTCTGATTCAGTAAGATTCAGGAACTACTTGGCTGGGCAATGAAGCTTAGTAAGCAGCAATTCCTTATATGGAATCCCGGCGTTTCATTTCAGCAATTCATTTGAAATGTTTGGAGGAATAGTTCCAAAGTCTTGACTTACAATCACCCAGTTGAAGTGATTGCATTGGACAAATCACACTCAGTGAGTGTGATTTATTTGTTGGGGATTTGGGGTGTGCTGTGCAGGTGTGGGTCCATAGGACAATTGGTGGCACTCAACTCCCCCTCCTCCAAGTGGGTTCTGGAAATTAGAGTCAGAGGGCTGAATTTGGTGGTAAGCATCTTTGGTCTATATGCCGTCTTCTCCTTCTGTCTCAGAACTCAGAAATGATGACACAGTCCTTAACTATAAGGTCATAGGATTACATAAATGGCTCTAGTGTCATTTGACTTTATTCAAATTTTCTGGAAAATTCTGAATTATGCTTAAGGTATTAAGGAATATGTAAACCAAAGAAGAATTCTAGACTAGCAGCCATTGATACAGCCACAAGAGTGACACTGAGTGGATACTGGACTGTTCGTTTTAATTTGTATACATTATAAATAAAACCAAAAGCAAGACAATACTTTTTGAATTTTTGTTTGTCCTACTTCTTTGGAGATTAATCCCCTTTAAAACACAGTTACCATTCATTGATAAATGATTTTAAATTAGTTCTGATGGTGGTTTGCAATGACAGTGTTGCCATGTATCATATCAGGTACTTGGGTTTTTTGCTGTACAATTATTTGTTTATTTACAAATTCACCTCCTGAAATTTACTCTCCATACTGCCAAAATCAAAATACATACAGAGAATTATTCTAAACAAATAAACAAACAACAAAATAATGAAACCTGAAACTGTGAGAGAAAGATAGTGAGCAAATTTAGGGAAGAAGAAAATCTACTCATTGGAATCACAGATAGAATCCACTACTGTTACAACCTTTCCCATTCCTGTCTACTATATTGAGCTTTATATGGAAAAAAGGAGGCATTCTGTCTACTGGTATTATGCTTGCAAAAGAAATTTTTGTTTAGTACTGTTTAAATGGCATGGAGAAACTTTGTAGATAATATTGTTCATCTTTGGATCTAAAAACTCCAACATTATAAATAATTATACTATCAATAATTATTCAGTGTTTCACTTTGTTAGAATATAGGCAGAACTTTCCACCTTTATTCCAAATGGATTCTAAGCTGAGTGGTGGCTCATACCAGCAATCCAAAGGTTTAAGAAGCAGAAAATGGTGATTATTACAATATGAGGCTAGCCTGGGCAAGGAAGGAAGTTCAAGAACAGCCTGTCTAAAGGAATCCTAGAAATGTCAAATCATTTGGCACATAGTCCTGTGATTATTATAGCAGACGAGAATCATTGAACATTTCTCAAATTGGGTGGAGAAGTTAAAGGAAAAGAAGGTGTTTTATGTTTGGTGGCATTGCCACTCAGGGTGATCACAACAGAGAAAACTGATAAGCACAAAAATGAGGGAGGGACCTGGGGTTGCATCATGGGAATAAAGAAACATCAACAATAGGTTTTTTTTGATGGACACTATAAAGGGGATGAAATCGCTTCAGTGTTTCTCCAGAAGGTATGGCTACAATTACTTAACAAGCTCACTCGGAATTAGTGTCAAGAGTACAAAAAATGTGTTATTCTGAGAATATTACCACATGGAGAAAATTAAAGAACATGCAATTAAATGTAAACGTGATTTCAAGATTGAAGGCAGCACTACAACAACAAAGACCAATGAAAGAATTGAAGATAGCTTGAAAAGTCTGTAATTGATAAGTGAAACTATAAAAATGTTATTTAAATTGCCTTCATAATTATAGAAGGGCCACAAAAATAAGATTAGACAATGGTGGGTAAAAAAAAATACAGATTGTGTACATACCTTGGGGACACTGAATTGCTGTGGTCATTGCGTTGTCATTGCCCTGAGAGGCTGTTAAAGAGCTACTCCCTCAGCCTAATTCTATGGACAGAATATATGCCAATGATTCACTAGGCAGAATTATAAGAATTTTACAGGCATCTGCCATAACTACAGTTGTCCTGCTCATGTCTCACGTTCCCCATTGTGGTGAACATGGCATTCCCAAATATAGAAGAATGCTTAAGAGAAGGATAGTATCTTAAAGCACATAGAAATGGGGCAATCCAAGGAAACTTCATCATAAATTCATACTTTCTAGTATCTTCTCCCACTGCTATTCAACTTAACATAACATAGCCTTAAACACTGGACAAACAAGAGTTAAAGGTATTTGCTTGTTCATATATATAAATATAAATTGATCAGTAATAACGTATGTTTGTTATAAGTCCATAGCATGCATCACTGAAATGGCAACCTACTACAGATTTTTAAAAATTGGTTTATTCCAACAGGTTATTAAAAAGTGAATGTATGAAGCACTTAGACTTATTCCATGTAGTATCCATTGAATAAATTAGATAGAATACACATACAAGTCAAATCTATAAAAGAGCAAGCTTACCATGACTAGGGTATCCAGGTGTAGAGGGGTCTCCTCCCGGATTCAGTGTCACCATAAAAGGTTCAGAGCTAAGGACCGCAGAGTCTCGTGCATCACAGGGATCAATGTAGAGAAGAGCACCTCCAAACCCAGCCTTCTCCAGTAAGGAAATCTACAGGGCAAACAACAGTTGACAGCATTATACACACTAGATACGCCTGCACTGCTGTGTCCTTATTGTTAGCAGATGGAATGACTCGTTCAATATTTAAGAGAAAATCACTCTGAATTTCTCTTTTCCTGAAATTTGAGATGTGTACTTTTCCCCTACTTTGCTTTTCATCATTGCAATAAACATCATGACCAAAAGGCAACTTGTAGAAGAGAAGTTTATTTCTCTAAGAGTTTCCCATCACTGAGGGATTTCAGGACAGGAATTTAAAACAGAAACCTAGAGGGAGGAATTGAAGAAGAGACTTTTGGAGAACACTACTTGCTGACTTTCTTTTGATGGCTTGCTCAGTTACAATTCTTATACAGCTCAGATCCTCCTGCCCAAGGATGGCAATGTCCACAGTGAGCACAGCTCTCCTTTACTGTTTGGCAACTAAGAAAATACCTCACAGATGTGCCCAAAGGCAAATCTTATGGAGACGATTCTTCAACTGAGATTCAAGTAAGTGTAGGTTTGGGTTAAGTCAACAAAAACTTACTATACTTATTCTTTGAAATTATCACATATGCATATAATGTATTTGTACGATATCTCCATAATCCTTCCAGCTCATTTTTTCATTCTCTGCCAAGTACATTTCCAAATTCATGTCCTTATTTTTTGTTTTGTTTTGATTTGATTTTAAATCACCTGCCCAGAGTACCCATATATACATGAGTTTAATCTCAGGCGAGCTTCTTTAGGACTCAACAACCACAGCTTCCAGGAGATCATAATACAGCAGTTCTGACCCATTTAGAGATACTCTTTCGCCCCAAGCCTCCCTGAACTCTGTCTATTCAAATAATTAAGTGTTTTCTGAGCCTTAGGGGAAGAGAGTATGTTATGAATGTTCTTCATTTAATTAGAGGACTTGACTACTCCCTTCTACCTCCTAGGCAACATTTGTATATTGTTTATGAATAATTTCTTCCTTTGCTAAAGACATCCACACTCTCTTTTTAAAAGTTGCCCAAAGATTTTCTACTGTTGGGAGGCTATCAGAGACTCCCCTATATAGAGTTCTGCTTTTATATGCATGGTGTTCTGCTTGTTCTTCTCTCTCTCCAGAACCAAAGCCACTCCAGTATGATGACGTACTTACTCCAGAGGCATGCCTCTCTTACCAACGGAAACTAGAAAACCTCTTCTCTTGCTCTTTGGGTAGTAGCTACTGTGATGAACCTTTCAAGATCCTCCATGACATTACTTATTTTGCATCCTCAGCCCTACCTGGGAGACGAGGAGTTAGAGCATTTCCAAACAACCTCATGAGAGGGTTTATTTTGAAAAATTCTTTCATGTCTGATCATTCTACAAAATATTTGAAAGCAGTCCCAGGGTACCTTCTTCAAGATGTTTGAGGTAAAGATTTACTCTGTTATGCAGAAGAGCACAATGGATAATTAATGGGAAAGATGAGTTTGACAATTTCCCATGTTCTGAATTATTTATCATGCTTAACTGATTTATTTTTGTGACATACCTTACTGGAACTTGATCTAATATGAATAACAATGATCACGACTGCTACTTTTATTTGTTTTCTTTCAGAGAGTAAAAGTAATTAGAAGTCATTCATGTAATGAAAGAGTAAGATTAACACCCTTATTGTGTGAGGTTGTTACTACTGATCCAAGGACCTGACTTAATACTTATATTTTACTTCCCAATTAACTTCACACACAGTTGTTTACTGAACTATGCACTAGACTAAGGACAGTCATTGTGACCTTAGGTGGGACCTGTATTGAGGGCAAAGATCAAGCTTATTCTCAAGTACTCGGGTTAATGATGCTGATCATTGAATGCCTAGCAGGCATGAGATAGTATTGCTACATAAACATTTCTATGGGGAGAACGATTTTGGCATAGCATCTATTCCTAAATAAAATGGAGCACAGAGAGAATATTTGGAATACTCAATGTATGGACTTACTATGAAAAAAACAAACCATGTAATCATACACACACACACACACACACACACACACACACACACACACACACACACACACACACACACATCCTAGTTTGGTTTCTGGGGCTGTGATAGAGAGGATGGCCAAAAAACAGCTTAAGGGGGGGAAAAGAATTTATTTGATCTGCAGGTTACAGTCCATCATTTAGGGAAACAATTAAAGGCAGGGACTTGAATCTGTAAACATCAAGGAACTCTGCTTACAGACTTTAAGACTTGTATTCAGCTACCCTTCTTATATATCTACGGCCGTTGGTACAACAGTGGGACCTATACATTTCCTGTGCCTCCTAAGTAGATCAACAACAACAAAAAAATTAAAAAATAAAATTAAAATGTTTGCAGACTTGATGTGTCCAAAATCTAATCTGAGGAAAACATCTCTTCCAAGTGTCTAAAATCAATAAACACCATTGGGCATCACACAAAGAAAATAACCTGTGAAAATGAAATAAAATTGCTGATATTTAATTTGTTTTATACTTCATAATTTTGATATAATTAACAATGGTTCATACTTTTTAATTAGAATATAGGAAACCTTCCACAGCAATCCACTCAGACAAGACAAACCTCTCTCTCTAACATTTTGATGTTCTATAGAAAGAAGGAAGAAACCTATTGGATGGGGAAGATAAATGGAAAAAGAATACATGTTTGAGAGATTCATACTTAGGGCTGACTGTCTCAAATTCTTACTACTGAAATACTGTTGAAAGGCTTTTATTGGAGAATATATGGGGGAACATAAACCTCTCTTATCAAACAATTGTTTTCTATGTTAAAATACTGTTTTGTTCATTAAATGATTTCAGTTAGTTAAGATTAAACTATGCATTATGTGTGTTCAGATTTTTGACACTGCAACATTATATAATCATTTGCAAAGTGTATGCTTGTGAATTGCACAACATGGTTATAAAAATTTGTAGCAAAATTTAATAATGTTTAAAGATTATGTTACTGTGTTATATCGGTCAGCAATTATAACTATCACAGGGCCCATATGAATGACAGACTAGTATCATTTAATAGTTTTTTTCATTACTTCTTAATAAATAATAAACATTTGTATATCTTGATGAGTTCTACATGATATTCATATCTATTTTTAGACTGAATAGATAATACTATATCAAGAAGGCATCATATGCTATTTAACCAACCCACTACACATAATTCTTAATTTTATATTGAAATAAATGGATTTTAAGATAAAATTCTGTATAATATCTATTTTGTAAAATACTGCAACATTTTGCACCTACATTGGAAAACCACCAATTAGTTATTCATGAAATTAAGAGTCACTGCACTAAGCTACTCATTGCAAGATAAAGATGAGACCAGAGAACAAATGTGACAGCCTCGAAGTGCTTGCCACAAGGTAAAGGTGTGCAAAGGAATATGGAAATAGAAGTTAGGTCACATTAGGGTTACCCTATAAAGACTCCAGTAGCAATGTATCTTAGAAAATGTATTCAGTTTCTCCCATTGTTTCATTATAGTTTATTTGGCTGCAGAAAATATCATGTGGTTATGTTGGCACCTATTGGAGAAGTTCAGGAAAGGTGAACCTTAACGGAGAAATTGCCTCGACTCGATTGGAATGTGAATATTTCTGAGGGACATTTTCTTGAAAATGAATGATGAGAAATTGCCTAGCACATTACGATTGGTACACACCTTGGGCAGATGGTTCTGAGTTGTATAAGAGAAAGCAAACTTTCTTCTAACTACTGGTCAAGAAGGAATTCTTCAAAAATGATTTCTCTGATTAAAAACACATTAAATTATTTTATGATTCAATTTCTCAGAATATAATATTTTGGTACTTAATTATAGGTTAATATCCCATTGAGAATATTAAAATAGTATCAATATAATGCATTAAAATATTTGTGAGCATCCATATGCATCCTTTCTTCTCATTCAGATATAATTTGATAAAATACTATGAAACACTATTTTTCAAAACATTCGTACTTTTATACTCTAAACTTTGAGGCTTATCGCTTCACATAAGACTATTTATTATATAATCATAAGTTTAAGACATTGTTTTCATGGAGCTATCAGCATTGTACTTATTCTGGAAGTATTTGTACTGTAAATGATTCAATCAGTAGTTTATTTCAAGAAGAGAAGTTAACTGCTGTATACAGTTACTGAATGTTTATTCAAAATATCCATAATGTTTATTCAAAATCATATATATACTTGAAATTATACTTTCCATTAAAATAGGAATAAAAACCTCGACTTCACATAATTTCACACTTTTATTTAACACAAGAGCCCATTGTACTAGACGGTGCTAAATACTTAGTCCTGTGACAAGAGGGCCCCTTCCTGTATTCAAGAGACAAGGCAAGTCAACTGCTTGAAAGTTCTTGCCTGATTTTCACATTACCACATTATGACTAACGTTCCTAGAATCTAGAGGAGTCACTAAGGAGTTCCTTAGTTTTTCTGAGACACATTCATTTTGGTATATGAGATGTCATAGTTACTTTTCATATTATTGTGACTAATTAGTGGAGGAGTGCATATACCATTTAGTAGTGGCAGCGATTGGTTTTAATGCTGTCTCAATTCAATCCAGTTCCCAAAGACTGAGAGTCTCTGTCCCTAGTGGGATTTGACTGGTAATAAAGAATTTCCATAGAGCCAAGAGCTTGGCAGGCAGACTGAGGCAGGACCTGGAGACTTGCTCAGGCTAGGAAATGGGGGAGAGGAAGCAGAGAATGCCATGATTTAGAGAGAGACTGATCAGACTGAGTGCTGCAGAAGGAAAATTATCTGTAATGTGGGTGAGAAGGAATACAGACCCCCCCAGAAAGGATGCTCATAAGCATCTTGGGCAGCAAAGACTAGTAGCCACCAAGAAGGAACTGGGGCAACAAAGATAAAATATAAAATTAGAGGGTATCGAGCTAGGATGACAGGAGAGAAATGTGTGCTAGCTACAGGGAGGATTTAGAACTGCCAGCTTTCCAGATAGTCAAGGTGTATTAAAATTAACTGGTGTGTGTGTGTGTGTGTGTGTGTGTGTGTGTGTGTGTGTGTGTGTGTCTTTCATTTTCGAATCCAGATAGCTCCTGGGCAGGTGTGAGCATGTTATTTGCTGGGAGTCAAAGTGGAGTAGCTAAACTTGCTGTAACACAATGGAAACTTGAGAGAGCTGATCACATGACATCCAAAATTATGAAACAGGCAATGAGGAATGCATGTGATTGGCTCATTCTTTGTTTTATAGTAGAGATCATAGCCCAGGGAATGGTTCCACCCAGAGTGGGCTGGTCTTTCCAACTCAATTATCTAAATCTGTATAATATTTCAGAGGCATGCATGAGCAGAGAACTATCTTCCAGATAATTTCAACTCTTATCAAGTTTACTTTTAAGAGGAACCATCCACACAGAGATTTCACCTTGTTAAATCTACATCATATCTTCTCTGCTATATTCCTGTCACTGCAAAACCGAAACCCACATTTCAAAATATACAGCATTACCAAAAATAAAGTACCATTGTATTGTGTTCTTATTTCTAAAAATTAAAATGTGTTTGGAGAAAAACATTAACAAGAACAAATTTCTGACCAACTTGGAAAGAGATCCATATAACTTCAAATTATTTACTTAGTAGCTTGTGCAGTAAGTGAAAATTTTTTTCTACTTTGTCAGAGGAGTTGAGCACCTGAATATTTTACTTTACTTCTCGACTAATAAATGATTGCATGAATAAATCTTTCACATGTATCCATCATATACATACTGCAATCATCCTACAGAAATGTTATTGTATTCTATTGTTCACACACCGAGACTGAAAAGCTCATGCAACATATTTTGTTGTGGAATTTGCAAACATTGTCACAGTGTGACTGTAAGTATTAAGCCAGATTGCTTTTAAAATTTAGAAATCAAAACATTTAATTAAATGTGTTACATTCTCTCCTTATCACTCTTTAAAGTACAAATTAAAAATAATGTTGTCTTGGTTTTATTTCTGTCTTGTTATTGAAGAGTCGAGACAGACTGGTGGAAATTCCTCTAGAAGGCTTTAATATTATTATTTTTGTCTTGCTGACAATTTCTTATACATGAATATATTGGGCCATTTCAAGGTTCCTTATTCTCCCATACATCATATCATGAACCACACTTACATATTTCTTGTTGTTTACAGTATATAATCAATTGCCAAAAATTCAAATGCCAAAAACATGGCAGTACCAGTAAAAGTCAGGTGCTAGTTGCAAAGCCTAGACCCAGGTATTATATTTTTGAGAATAGTAGTTGATATTTGAGAATGTTCTGACCTAGGTCTCCATTCAGTGCTTTAAATAAGTAGATTCTGGATATGGAATTATGTATACTTATTAGATACCAAGGGAAGATTCAGACAAAGAAATTCAAATCCAAAGACACACAAAAAAAGTTTCTGTTACTTCTTATACTTCTGTTTTTTTTTTTTTTTACAACCTCATCTTTCATTTTCCAGTTGTTATTTTGTTTCTTCAGTGTCCAGTAAGAAAGTATCAGTGGAATTCAGCAGCTGATGTACTTATCTACTACTGAGGACTCAGCTACTTAGTTCTAATCAACTCAGCCATCATGACCAACTTTTGGATTGATGCATGCTACCCTTGATCTTTTGATTTTCCTTGCACAAAATTCAATGTACTTCTAGAATGCGGTAGTCATTGTGAGCATCAAAAGGAGGTGGTTCTGTTTTCCAGCCTTCAACACCTTCCCAGCATCGGTACAGCATTAGGAATAACATTTGGGTATTTATAATTACTACAGCTTTTTGAGCCCTCATATGGAAAACATGACCATAAAAGAAAAAAAAAACAACTACAGTTTATCATAGTGACTGACTTGCTGTTTCAAGCTGATTGGGGTCCCTTAAAAACCCATACATTAAAAAACCCCATACATTAAAGTCCTCATCCTCAGCACATATTAAGATACAACTAATATTGGAGATAGCACCGTGGACAAGGGGGGTAATATTGATAAATGCCAAATGCATGGACACTAGTCACAAAGGACTAACTTCCTAATAAGGTAGAAGTGCCTGGAGAGATTGCATTGTTAACAACGTGTCTTTTGCACAAGTCTGAGGATCCAACTGGGAAGCAACTAAAGAAGTTAGGTGTAGTGGCATAAGTTTCTAATCCTAATTTTAGGTCAGAGGACACAGTTTGATTCCTAAGGTTATTAGCCAGCCACCTTAGTGTCATAGAAAGCATTAGAACCAGTTGAAACATTCTTCAAAATAAATATGGGAGGATTCCCAGGAATAACATCATATTGTCCCCTTGCTTCCATAGGTTTATACACCTTCCTTGGCACCAACCACACACATACACAAACACACAGGTACCTGCACACACTCACATACAGGCAACTGAATACATGCATATACAACACACACATACAAACATCATCATCATCACCATCACCATCACCATCACTATCACCACCACCACCACCACCACCACCACCACCACCACCACCACCACCACCACCACCATCATCATCATCATCATCATCATCATCATCATCATCATCATAATCATCAAAGATTGGGAGCAGTGCAAAAGCTTTTATGGGGACAGAAAAATGAGAGCCAATTGAAAGCTAAAAGGAGAAACCTCAGGAAAAAAATAGCACATGTCAATACTTTGGATGTGAAATGTTCTGAGAAAACTAATTTCAATTCTTTATATAATCCAATCTGTGGCATTTTGTTATAATCACCACTCAATCCCCTAATAAAAAAGGAACAAACCCACATAAGGAAGTATCAGATAAACTGACAAGGACTTAGGAACACAGGTGTAGTTATCATCCTGAGTCAGTTGGATAAAACATGATTTGTTTACTACACATCTGCTGTGGGCCAGGTGCTGATTTTAAGTCATTAATTGATTTATTTTCAGATCATTTGAATTCTCATTATATAGCTCCTAAAACTGTGGGTACTGAAGATTTGGCCAAGAACTGAAGGTACTATGTGGTCATGTTGGAGATTAAACTGGAGTTTCTCTGATTCAAGTCTGGACATTTTCTATTGCAGCACATCTAAATTTGCTAGGGTTTATTTTTAAGGTGTTTTGTTTTACTTTGTTTTGCTTTTGTTTGTTTTATTTTATTTTTTGTTTTTGTTTTTGCTTTTGCTTTGATTTCCAGCTTTGCATTTGTGGGAGTCATTTGGAAAGAAGGAATCTCAACTAAGAAAATCCATGTACCTGATTAGTCTGTGAGAAAGCCCCTAGAATATTTTCTTGATTGATAGATAACTAATGTGGAAATGCCTGGCTCATTGTGGATGGTGACACCTGTGGCCTGATAGTTCTGGGTGCTACAAGGATACAAACTGAGAAAGCCACTCAGAGCAAGTCAGGAAACATAGCTCCTTTTTGGCCTCTGCATCACCTCTTGTTTCCAGGCTTCTGGGATTCAGCCCTGATTCCCATCTGTGAGGCACTACAACTGTGCTCAGAAAAATATCCTTTGTCCCGAGATTGTTATCACAACCAATGAAACCCCAACTAAGACAATGCATTGCTTTGAATTATACACTCACCATTTAAACAGACATTGGCTGAAGGGTAAGTTTCTAAGGTAACAGATTGTCTCTGCTACAAGACATTTTCTAATAAGACACTTCTGTCAGTATTGTGAGAATTATATGTTTGTCTGAGTAGACTGTTAAAATAAACAACCTCAATTTTATAAATGTTCTGGTGTGGAGATGAATACATATTAAAAAACTCACTAAGATTTTGTAAATTCCTGACCATAGTAACATAAATATAATTATTTTAAAACACACAAGCTGGTTCCAGTGATACATGCCTGTAATCTCATAGAGTAATTGGAGATGGAAATATGAGGACCCCCCTCCCTCCACAGCATAGTGGAAACTCAGTTTGGGCTATGGGAGACTCTCTCAAAACTCTCTCAAAATATTGAGTATGGTGGCAGAGGCAGGAGGATCTCTGTAAGTTTGAGGTTTACATGGGCTATATACTGAGTTCTAGGCCAGCCAAAGCTGCATAGTGATCCTGTCTCAGAAAACAAAACAAAACAAAATATCCAACCACTTCAGAATAAAATAAATGAATGTTCATAATGGCCTTATTTGTGAAAGCCAGAAGCTGATAACAACTGAGATGCCCCACAACAGAAGAATGGATACAGAAAATGTGGCTCTTTTATACAATGGAGTATTACTTGCCTATTAAGAACAAGAATATCCTGAGTTTCGTAGGAAAGTGGGATGGAACTAGAAAATCATTCTGATTGAAGTAAACTTAGATCCATGTATATACATGCACGGTATGCGCTCACTAATAAGTGGATATTAGCCAAAAAGTACAGAATACCCAGGATACAATCCACAGAACTCAAGAAGGTTAACAGGCTGAAGGGCCTCAAGTGAGGATGCCTCAACCCCACTTGTGAGGGAGAAGAAAGCAATGACTGAGGGCAGAGGGAGGGAGGGACCTGGGTGGAAGAAGGGGAAGGGAGGGGAAAAAGGGGAACATGATCAGGTATTAGGGGTGGAGAGGATAGCACTGAAGTCTTGAGAGGCAGCAGAAAGAATGGAAACAGGCAACCTTGAGAGGACGGAGTGGGAGGATTGGGCTCTAGAATGTACCAGAGTTCTGAGGTGAGAGACTCTCAGGACACAAAGGAAAGCACCTTGGGTGAAATGTACTATCGTGGGGAGAGGGAACTTGTAGAACTCACCTCCAGTAGAAAGATAGGGCATCAAGAGGAGGAATGGGGTTGCCATCCCACAGTCAAAAGTTCTGACCCAAAATTGTTTCTGTGTAAAAGAACTGCAGGGACAAAATAGGAGAAGGGACTGAGGGAAAGGAGGTTGAGAGTCAGGTCCAAATTGGGATACTGTTCAAGGGGAGGCTCTAAGGTGTAACACTGTCACTGATGCTACTGTGTGCTTACAGACGGGAGCCTAGCATGACTGCCCTTGAGAGGCCCAACAAACAGTTCACTGAGACAGACACAGATACTTAGACCCAACCAATGGACACAAGTCAGGGATCCTGTGGTAGAATTAAGGAAAGGCTGGAAGAAGTTGAGGAGGAGGGTGACTCTATAGGAAGATCTGCAGTCTCAACTAACCTGGACCTACAAGAACCCCCAGACACTGAGCCCCTGAAACATACAGCAGAGGACTGCCTGGTCTGGCCTCGGTGAGAGAAGATGCACTGAGCTCTTAGATCTTGAGTCCCCAGGGAGTAGAGGGGTCTGGTGGGGCGGGGGTGTCGGGGTGGAAACATCCTGTTGGAGAAGGGAGATGAGGTATGAAATGAGGAACAGCCAGAGGGCAGACTTCAGGGAGGATAACGACTGGACTGTAAACCTAACAATGCAAAAATAAATAAAACAGTATAAATCTTATATCACATAGTAATTTTCATACATGCAAATTAAATAGTTCTAGGTAGGTAAAGACCTAAAAAGATATAAATAGCATGCAGTCCCACGTAAGTGGCTATTTTTACCACAAGAGCTCATGGCTCCCATTTCATTACAAAAGTTCTTGTGCTTGTTATTCTCACTGGCAGACAAGCATTTGTCCGTTCCTTGTGTATTGTATTGTGAAGATGACATTAAATCGGTCTGCAGAGTCTCACATGCTTTGTTATGTTTCCGAATAAACTCACTTCTTTGTTATCTAGAAAATGATGATTAAGGTAAGACAATTTACTGCAATCAGACAAACTGTGCCCAAGGATGATCACATGGTTCTTTTTTTTTTTTTAAATCACTTCACACCTTAACTTGTCATTTCAAATAGCTGTGTGTGATACATACAGAGTTGTTTCAATAATTCCTGTGACATTAACAAGAAGTGATGCCTGCTCTTCTAGGGGAGATAGTGTGGAGTCATTGCACAGTGAATCTTACTGCAGGGTTCTGAAACACACAAAAGGTTTTAAATTTGTATCCTTCTAATTTGAGAGGGGGAAAAAGGAGATGGCGGGAGGAATAGTGCCAGGGGGGAAGGAAGAGGGCAAGGAGGTATCCCTAGGTATTTATATTTTATTCCACGATATCAGATTACCTTATTGGAGCTTCAGACTCACTCGGAGTACTATTAACTCAAAAGTGAAGCAGAGGTGGCCTAATGGTCACCACACACATGGCATGCATTCACGGATAAGTGGATATTAGCCCAAAAGCTTGAATTCCCCAATGATTCCATTCACAGACCACATGAAGCTCAAGAAGAAGAGCTGCCAATGTGAGGATGCTTCCTTTTTAGAAGGGGGAAAAATATTCATAGGAGGAAATATGGAGACAAAATTTGGAGCAGAGTCTGAAGGCAAGGCTATCTAGAACGTGCCCCCCCCAGGGGATCTAGCCCATATATATACAGCTACCAAACCCAGACAATATGCCTGATACCAAGAAGTACATGCTGACAGGAGCCTGATATAACTGTCTCCTGAGAGACACAGCCAGAGCATGACAAATACAGAGACAGATGCTCCCAGCCAATCATTGAACTGAGAATGGGTTCCACACTGGTGGAGTTAGAGAAAGGATTGAATGAGCTGAAGGAGTTTGCAACCCCATAAGAAAAGCAAGACAAACCAACCAGCTCCCAGGAACTAAACCACCATGCTAAGAGTACACATGGACAGACCCATGTCTCCAGCTGCATATGTAGCAGAGGATCGCCTTGTTGGGCACCAATGGGAGGAAAAGCCCTTGGTCCTGCCAAGGTTGGACATAACCTGCCCCATCCAGTGAGGGGAATGTCAGGGTGGGGAGGCTGGAAGGGTTGGGTGGATGGGTAGGGGAACACCCTTATAAAAGAAACAGGAGGGGAGATAGGATAGGAGGTTTATGAACAGGAAACTGGGAATGGGGATAACATTTGAAATGTAAATAAAATAAATAAAATCCAATTTAAAAAAAAAAGCTGTTAAATAAAAAACATTCTGGGTCCGCAATGAAAATACATGAAAGATTACATGGTTCTTCATTTAGTGCTTGAAAATTTACATTTAGTTCTTCCAGGTGTATTTAAGGAATACTTTAAATTAAATATCTACATTAGTCAAAACAATGAAGAATGTGGAGAAATTCAAAGGTTGCCACTGACCCCAACTGTCTCCTTTCTCCTCTATGTATCTTCCTCCCTCTCTCTAAAGGCTTCTCCCCAATATTTTGGTCAGTTTACTCGCATCTCTCTATTTCTCTCTTTAATGTACCAATCCCAGCTAACCTGTGAATGGTCATTTTTTACATTTCTGATTTCTGCAGTTGCTCAGGGATATGCAGTTACATTTGAATATTTGAAGCTACACGCTTCCTAAAGCCGCCACAAAATTAGCTACTGGTTATGTTTACTGACACAAATAATCTTCTGATGTGTTGACGAATATTACATAATTTTATTTACTTTGTATACGAATCAACTCTCTTCTATAACTGGAATACAAAGTAGAGTTCTATTTCATGTAGAAAAGATCTCTAGTTGTTCTATGCATACGGGCAATGGACAATATTTTTCTCTTCTTGTATTTTTTTTTTTTTTACCATCATGGATTTTATGAAGATAAAAGGCATGGTATTGATCTGCCAGTCACACAAAATTACCAACAAGTCTAAAGGAAATAATGAGCCTGAAGGATTTTACACACGAAAAAGTGTTATCTGAATATGTGCGCACGCGCACGTGTGTGTGTGTGTGTGTGTGTTTGTGTGTGTGTGTTGTGTGTCTGTGCATGAGTGTGTGCATGTGTGTGTGTTCTTTAATTTATCTTAGTGGTGATAATAAAGAAAGAAAAAGAGAAAAGATTGTTAGTTAATGGGAATGCAATTTTTTTCCAATGATCTGATTAGGAGCCTGTGGCAGGAGAAGAAAAAATTAATATGGGACAAAACATGTCAAGAGTGTGTGTGCTGATATTTCCACAAGTAGATGTTCATATGGAGCTGCTTAACCACCATCACCAGTGCACACGGTCATGTCTGTTTCTCTTTCCATGCAAAACTGGAAGGAAGAACCACTATTCTCCAGGTCTCCCAAATCATATTAAATAAAAAAAGATAAAAATATTTTATTTACCACTTCAGCTCTTATCTTTTAAACCAGTGTAATAACTTTTCATATTTATCTTGCTGATCAGTAAAATACTATTTTAGTTGCAATATCTTTTATTTTCCTACACTTTAAAACAGTGCATTACCAAAAAAAAAATCTATTTGACCTTCTCTCAAAATTAAGACATTTCATTACATAGGGTGAGGGAGAAGATTTGAACAGGTAACAGACATTATTCCTTGTGCACATTCTCAATGATTTTACTCACATGACCACAACTCATCCTTAACTTTCCATAGGTTGCAAATTTCCAAGTGAGCTTCATGGAAATGAGTTAGAATATGAAGAATCTCAATATCACCTTTTCGATGTCGGCTAATGGGAATGATCATTGTTTATGGAGGAAGTGCCTGTGTCTATGCATCCCTTTCTGGACATTAATGTTAGTTTTCATCTTCCTAGCCCTAAAGAGCTTTTGACTTTTGTGGTCACTATGATTTTTTAGGGAAATGAAATCAGTTATTTCCATGACATTTTTTTTTAAATTTAAATAGTAAAGTTTATTTTTAAAAACTAAGAGAGTTAAAGTGTTCTTGATTCTGATTTTGTTTTTGATGATAATATTACCTGTTAAATCATGGTGGATTGTCCATCACAAGTATCTAGGGACACAGTCTAAACAATTCGTTCAATAGTCCCTAGGGACTGAGCCATCCATTACAAGACTGCTGTCCCTACCATGACTCTGGTTCCAGGTCTGCATTAAGATAGGATTCTAGATATAGAGAACATTCAGTTTAATGTCTAGGTGTACAGAAATAAGAAGAATAAGTATAGCTCAGGTTACGATAGCATGTTTATTTGAAAACGAATGTAATTTGTTATAGAAAGGCAGCGATTGTAAATGAAAACCTCAGAAACAGAACATTGTGAGATGTTTATATATTAACTATACTACTCATTCTCCACAGTATGCTTAAGAATCATAATACAAATTAAATGGCTACTTTGTTGCTAGACGTTGCTTAGCAGGGATAAGAAATTCACTATGTTAAGTTCTAATTAAAAAATGAAATTGAATTGTAGTTCTCTGGAAACAAGAGCTGGTCAGACTCAATAAGTTTTACTTAATTTAAGAAAAAAAAATTAAACTGCTAAGAGACAAAGACAAAATGCACACATTGTTAAAGAAAGGCATGCGTCCCAGCCTTCAGTAATGTGTAGGCTTTCAAATACTGGCCACTGGCTATAAATTCTATAGTTTGACGATTATCAAAAGAGTGTCCTCCAGACAAAGCAGGACTAATAAATTCACAGAGACTGCGGCAGCACACACAGGGCCGGCACATGCAGGCACAGTCATCCATGCCTAAACGAAAAGCTATCTGGAATTGTACTCACTTACAAAGAAAGAAGCAGACTCCAATAGAGTCTCACTGGGTATATTAACCACACTTCAGAGTCCACTGCATGCCCAGTGGTAGATGGCCAACACAAAACAAACTCAATGCTAGTTTTATAGATCTTTTAATTCTTATTTTTTGTGTTGACATTTTTATATTACTTATCTTTTCCATGCACATTATTGCTTTTAATGCTGTGGTTTTTATGTATGTTTCTTTATGCTTTTCTGTTTGTTTTTTTTTTAAATCCTGGTTGACTTGGGCTTTTGTTTCTTTGCTTTTGTTTGTTTTAATTGTCTGTTTGTTTACTAGAGAGAGAGAGAGAGAGAAAGAGAGAGAGAGAGAGAGAGAGAAGGAATGATGTGTGGAACTAGATATGTGGGAGGATCAGGGAATGGGTGGAGAAGGAGAAGCCATGATCAGAATAACTGGTATCATATTTTACAAAAAAAATTTAAAACAGTTGAAAATACGATACTTTTCTCATTAAGAATATTCACAGATACTTTTCTCATTAAGAATATTTATATAATATGTATTCTACCTAGAGCTGTACCATATAAACTTATTTATTCCTTATATTTTAATAGAGATATAAAAACATGAAGAGGGTATGAATGTGAAGAACAGAATATAACAGAGAGTGAAGGGAGGAGAAAGAAAGGAGGAAATAATTTAATTAATGTCTAATTTCAAAAATAAAGGCAATAATTTTGAAAGACAATTATTCTTTGTAATGGTTTACTTTTTAATTGAACTTTTAGATTAAATTATTGACTTGTAACATTTTATTATCAATGCCACTCTAGGATATTTTGAAACTACTCAGTTTTGCTTATTTTGTTTCTTCTTGGTTAAATGTTATTTTGTTCTACTAAAATTAGAAAAAAATCCAAGCAGTAAAATACTGTATTTTTCCAAGACTGTACATTTCTTTAGGATGGAAATTCAAACACTGGCTTACAAACAATTAAAAATATGGGGAAATGACCAGAATCTGAATTATGTCAGAGTAGAGAATGTGTTTGAGAGGAGCAAGGTCCATCATGACTGACTGCTCATGTCCCAGCATCTCCACTCTGTCAACCAGGATGTAGACTAAGCTCAGAAAAGCCCTATTGTCCACTCTTATAACAAAATAATAATTCACGTTTGGCAAGTAGACCCTGTGGAAATTAAGAGAAACAGGACAAAAGTGGGAGAAGAGAGAAATTGTATATATGGAAAAAAATGACCCACCCTAAAATGAATTATACTTGTAAGCACTAAGACAAAAAATTATGAGATTTATGCTTAAGTTCGATCCTTCAATGCTATTAAATTACAAAGGAGAACACTCACTGAGCAGCTGCATTCAAATCTCTCTGATACTTGGGTGCCTGGTGACCAGCTGCCAGAAGCCTTTGCCTGTGCGTGCAGTGGAGACAGCTGTCACAAAGCCCCTGTTTGTAGGTGTAATGTGACAAGCTCACTGAGCTCACAATGGTCCATGCTACGCGACCAGCAGCTACCAGCTCTTAACTGGAAAAGCAGTCTGACTAATTGCCAGAAGCTGCTGATACTTTAAATTCCATCTCCCTACGTGCAATGAAAAGCAATACATTGTGATGACACCCTGGGGCCCAGAGCAGCGTACACTTAGATAAGATGCAGAGCTTTTGTAGTTCATGTGTATTATTCATAGGAAAGAAGTCGAATTAAAAAATTAGAGAAAAACATACAAAACCAAGTAGCATTATTTTCCAGAAAAGAAGGAAATAAGTAAATAGAAACAAATGTGGGAGAAAAGCATATTATTGTAAAATCTTCACATCTGAAGAAAACGTGCACAGTGGCCTCCCTGCAAGCAAGTTTATCAACAGAGCTGGTGGTAAAGTTGAAGACTTCGTCATGTCAAGAAATGAAATACTTCTGAAGTCAGACCCTGTCCCTAGAGGCAAATCAGACAAAATGCCCAGCAGAGCAGCACATGGTCTGGCAGTTGTTGAGCAAACTCTGCCAGCTGATACGTTCTCGCTTCACTTGGAAGCTAAACAGGAGACTGCCAAGGGAAAGAACCTTTAAGAAAGCCATCAAGAGGCAGGGACAATGTCAAGTCAATGTAGAGGTTAGTAGAGACATTTGTCTCAATCACAAAAATGATGCCTGCGAAGAGGGCTCACAGAGATGGTTGTAAAAGACAGCTGCAGTTGAAGCATGTTTAGGTCATAAACATTGGGACACATAACTATCTGTAATTTTTCTAGAAAGGCAAAAACTTCAAAGGCAGACAAATTCCTTTTATACTTGGGCATGTGAAGATAAGAAGGCTGCTCACTAACATATTAGTCTGTAAGAACTCAGCATATCTTTATTTCTGACATCATCGGGGAGATGGTCTCTCATGTGTAAGGACCTGGCCAGATCCTAAGAACTTACTTACTGATCAGCAATCCACCTCAAACTCTTTATTTCTTTTGTTTCTTGAACATATAATGATATCCTTGTAACTAGAATAACAATTCTACTGTTAAATTTGGAGAAACTAAAATTATACACACACAAATATATATATATATATATATATATATATATATATATGGAGAGAGAGAGGGAGAGAGACAGAGACAGACAGAGACAGAGAGAGACAGAGAGACAGAGAGAAACAGAGAGAAAGACAGAGAGGAGGTAAACATGACAAAAGCAAAAGGAATGAACTATGAAAAGTGATCTAATGATGTAATGATGTTTTAGAAATACTTTCCCTATTCGCAGGATACAAAGTTTAAAATCTTCTAATATGAAGCCAAGTCCTTAGGGCTTTGAGCTTATGTGATTATGTATGTGGTGTTTGGCTGCTATTTTATCCTTAGAAACAAAGACCACTCAGTTCTTACAACCTGTCGGGCTTTTCAGTCAGACTTATTATTAATCACATTCTAAAAGCTTGCTTTAGGAGCACATTTTTAAGTAGTTTTCACAACTACCCACCATTCCAAAGTGGTAGCAGTAGTAAGAATTACAGCTGTCTTTACAAAACCATTAACCTTTCTACTTGGTCATGTTAAAGAGGTCTGTGTGTTGTCAGTATAACAAGCACAATGTGTACACACTAATCCTGTCACCCTAAGGGACCCACAATTGACTCATGGCACACACTCACGTATGATTCATAACCCCAGCATGCCTTTTGTTCTTTTTAATTTCCCTAGCACTTTTAACAATTCAAGTAATATAAAATAAAAGATTCTCCCGCCTTTCATATCATTCCAATCTTAATAAATACTAATATACATGGAATATATATTTGTCCCATATTTGAGGAATATCTACAGAGATTTTTTTATATGTACTCATTAACAGCATGAATGAGTTATTGTTTGTCATAAAATTAATCCAAGTATGTACCCAGCCACTGTCCATTTTTACCCATAGAAGCAAACAGGAATGATACAAAAGTAAAAGGCATGCCCATATGTTTTATTTTCTATTTATCTAATATAAAATTAATGGCACCACAAATCATATGTGGGAGGGTGCCATGAATCACTTGTGGTGTCCTCATGGTGACGGTTTTAATTTGTTCTGTCCACAAACTAACTCCATGGCTCACCATTTTCAGCAGTTAAAGTCATACTACATATTTGTTCAGTACTATAGTTGTCCTTTAACACTGCATTTTTATTAAGTAAACCTATATATGGGATGAATGAATGTGTGCCTTGTGGTTTTTTAAATTCTTTTTACTGTTAAAATATTTTAAGTAAAAAATGTCAGCAAACATTTACTATTATCAAGAGTGACTACTAGTTTGTAATTATGAGATTTTTTTATTATCTTCTTTCCTTATGGCAATATTTAATTTATTTCTCACTCTGATGAGCATTAACTAGCTTCTAGAGAGTGATTTGCCATTGGATATTATTTTTGAATAATATTTATTTATTAATTTATTTATTATCTCATATAATACTTTTCCATCCCTCTCTCCACCCAGTCCCCCTCCCCATCTTCCCTTTACCCCAGATCCACTCCTCTTTCAAATCCCTTCAGAAAAGAACAGGACTCCCAGGGATATCAAACAAAGATGACACAACAAGCAACAATAAGCCTAGGCAGGTACCTTCTT
Organism: Rattus rattus; assembly: GCF_011064425.1. Classification (NCBI taxonomy): domain Eukaryota; kingdom Metazoa; phylum Chordata; class Mammalia; order Rodentia; family Muridae; genus Rattus; species Rattus rattus. The sequence continues at coordinate 129,983,560 of NC_046156.1, read as the reverse complement.
AGTAGGAGAAAAAGGGTCTCAAATCAAGAAAGAGAGCTGAGTTCCAACATTTACCCCTTTTTATCTTCCCTCCAAACTTTTGCATATACCCCTTTCATTTCTCTCTTTCAAATTCATGGTCTTCTTTCTCATTAATTATTATTAGATGCATATATGTATACATAAGACATATTAATATTCTTAAATATATCCTCAGTCTGTATGTTATCAGTATGTACACTGATCCCTCATCAAGGTAACCTTTGTAAAAGATAGAGATAAATGCAAGATATTACTAGCAATCAAAAGGCAGATTTGTGGAGGAGCCCAATTCCAGTGCAAAATGCTCCTGTAGTTAATTATTTTAAATTTATTAAGTTCTGTCTGGACATCATTAATTAAGTTGGATAAACAGTAGTAAAACTTAATTGTCTCAGAACTTATCCATTAACATATATAAGTAAGAAAAACAAATTTGCTTCTTTGAGTCACTATTATCCATCATTAACATACAATATAATTTTATTACCTCTCGTTTCTTATTTTTAATTCCTATGATATCATACAGAGCAAATTTTAATACTTTGAATTTGTAGTAGTAAATAGCATGGGACAGTAGACAAAAACGTTAAAGAATAATTAATTATATGAGAAGATTGAATTCTAAAATAATTATTGCTATTTAAAATGAAAATTTAATTATTCTCTGTAATTCTTAGTTCAAGCTTGATTACTGCTCTTTGTACCTCCATGATCAAATTTCTATGGTTTGTCTTCCTCAAGTGAATTTAACCGTGGATCTGGTTTCTGACCAGTCACTGGACAATCACAAGAGTATAGTTACATAATTAATGGTGTGTCTAGTTAAAAATAAAATAAAATAAATACAAGTGTATGTGTACCCATCTTGTATTTTTATTTCAATGCACATTCATAGGAAGGGACATCCGAGAGTCAGATTTGTAGTGAGCAATGTATAATTAATATGCAGTGGTGAATGTTATAGTTAGCTCTTGATGCCATTACCCCCTAAAAGGGGGATTATTTGTCCAGTAGAATTTCATCATTCATAGCTTGGGTTTTCATCATAGTAGTCATTTATCTTTCCTGAGTTCTATATTTTAGTAAGTACTTTTTCTTTTTTATTTTGTGCACTAAATTTCATCATATCAATAGATACACATCACAGTTAATTGAATGTATTTCAGCATTCACATTCATATGCAATGAATTTGAAATTTTTAACAATTGGAATCAACAGTACTTTAAGAAGTACTGTTTCCTATGTCAAATGCAAGTGATATGGCATTATCTTATTTAAATACACCATGAATAAACACACACAATATATAAGCAAGAGAAATATTATTAACTTCCCCGAAGGCCAACCATTCAGAAAGGGAATATGAAAGCTGGCCTGAAAAGATGGGGTCCCAGAAGAGTACTTAAGGACTTCAGCAACTGGACAGACTGTTTTTAGTTTTAAATTTGGACAACATTGAGCTAAAAAAAAATGAAGTCAAAAGAGGGTAAATGCTCTTTAAATTTTTTCTTCTTTTGTTATAATCTTGCTCCAAAGTTTAAAGGAAACTGCTTTAATGTATAATGAAAGTTATTATTACTTTACACATCTCTCAACTGAATCTTATCAGATGCATGCACAGTAATCTTTATCTTCCATTAAGCCATAACCAAGATCTAACAACATGCTAATAAAACAGGACGATGAACATGTTTGCTTAGAAATATCACATGCAAGCTGGGATTACCCATAGACCCCATGAAGCTCAAGAAGGAAGACCAAAGTGCCGATGCTTCAGACCTTCTTAGAAGGCTATATATATTCATAGGAGGAGATAAGGAGACAAAGTTTGGAACAGAGACTAAAGGAATGACTATTCAGAGCCTGCCCCACCTGGGGATGCAGCCCTTATACATACAGCCACCAAACCCAGACAATATTGCTGATGCCAAGAAGTGCATGCTGACAGGAGCCTGAGATAGCTGTCTCCTCAGAGGCTCTGCCAGAGCATGACAAATACAGAGGAAAGAGCTAGCAGCCAACCATTGAACTAAGAACGGGGTCCCATTGGAGGAGTTCCACAAAGGATTGAAGGAGCTAAAGGAGTTTGCAACCCCATAAGAACCACAATACCAGCCAACCAGAGCTCCCAGGGACTAAACCCCCATCTGAAGAGTACCCATGGACAGACCCATGGCTCCAGCTACATATGTAGCAAAGGATGGCCTTATTGGGCACCAACGGGAGGAGAAGCCCTTGGTCCTACTGAGGGTGAACTGACGGGGAATCAGGAAGGGTTGGGTGGTTGTGTGGGTGGGAGAGCACCCTCATAGAAGAAGGGGCAGGGGTGATGGGATAGGGAGTTTATGGATGGGAAATCAGGTAAGCCAATAACATTTGAAATTTAAGTCAAAACAAACAAACAAACAAAGACAGCTGGCATTGAAAGTAAAGAGCAAAATACCTTGGGAACACATCAAAGGACTAGAATTAGAGATGCCTCCATCGGGAAATATTTATCTTGATATTTAACTCTATGAGATTTCTGTGCAACAATGTTCAGTGAATTGTATTTGACCTCAGGTTGGGGTGTAAAGTATGAAAGTAAAAGGACATGTGTAGGATGATGTTATTATGCAGTAAGTAGGATCCAGGATCATTGAATGAGAAGGAAGGGTACATGGGGAAAGTCTAGGAAGGCGAGGAGGAGGACAGGAATAGGGGGAGGAGGAGGAGGAAGAGGAGAAGGAGGAAGAAGACTAGAGAGAAGAGAGGGAGGAGGAAAAGGAAGAGAACAGGGAGGAGAAGGAAGAGGAGGAGGAGGACAAGGAGGAGGAGGGGGAGGACAAGGAGGAGGTGGACAAGGACCAGGAGGAGGACGAGGAGGAGGAGGAGATGGAGGAGAAGGGGGAGGAGAGGGAAGAGAAGGAGGAGGAGGAAGAGGAAGAAGGAGAATAAATATGGAGATAATCTAGCAGAATGATGCAGATCAGATCCAGGTGGAGTAAATCAATTTTATCTTGTCTTGGTGAGAGGTTTATATCTTTATTAATTGGCAGTGAATTTATTGAGTAGATGTATTGTGAATTGAGAATTTAACATATAAATATGACTGACAATTTTTTTAAAAAAAGAAATATCACATGCTAGAATGCAGCAAACCTTGACTTTCTTCTACCCGTGGCACTTCAGGGGTAAAAATCATCTGAAAGGAATTTACTACAAGTCAAATGAGCAACATTTCCACTAAATCCTAATCCAAGAAATAAATGTGAAAAATTCAGCAGTTGGATATGGGTCTTTTTTTCTGTTTTGCTTTCAAAAGATTTATTTATAAATATTCTAAATATGTATAGATAGATGATACATATATACAAATGTGTGTATGAGAGATAGAAGATAAATAGATGATGATAGAAGATAAGTTGATTAATAGTTAAGAGAAATAATAAAATACATTTGCCATTAATTTAGCTATGATTAAATGAATACTGAAGTGGAACTTCATGTATTAGGCACTATTCCAAGTTTTGGGAAACTACGACTATCAATTAACATACATTATTTCCAGCCAATGTTTCAAGAAAATAATAGTTTCCTAGGCATTAATTTGTCAATTTAAATCATGTGCGCCAATGCCAAATATTTACAAATAATGAATTCAGATTCTTTTAAAGTGAAAAAGTTAGATATACCTAACTTCCTAAAACCTAAGGGACATAAATTTGCAATATTAGAATTATGTTTCATGGACAAAAACACAACACGAAGTACAGAAGTAGATATGTTTGCATCAATTGTCAAGATGCAATCACCATACTGAAGTAAGGTAATTAACACAATAATGTACAGGATTAATAGAAAATATCGACTACCAATGGATAGTGAGCAGTACCATTGCAATGTTATATTGTAAAAATGTACAAAATAAAAATAGAGTTAATATGATAAAAGTATCTAACCCAACAAATGGATAGAAGCAATCCTACCACATAAATTATCTTTTCTTAGGTCCCAGTAGCTGGCTTATATAGGCTAGCCTATGAGGGAGTTCCAGAGCTATTTCTTGAACAGAAGTGGTTTTTTTTTTTTTTCACGGTGGAAAATGCATTTTCTGTATTAGAATTTTACTCTAGTGATATCAGTTGATTATTTGTTTAAAAAGACCACCATTGTAAAAATAGTTTAAAGTATTTTTGATGAAATGAAACCTTAAATATTTATCAACTCTCTCATGTAAAGCATAATCACATGTTCATGTGTGTGCATGAGCATGTGAATATATCCAAGTGTGTGCATGTGTATGGAGTTTGAGTTGGCTGTCCTTGCCTCTCACTCTCTACCTAATTTTTTGGTGTAGTCTCTTCACTAAACTGTAGCTCATCAATTAATCAGATCATTGGCTCATAAGCTCCAGGGATCTGCCTGATTCTGCTCATACAATTTTTTTATGTGTGCTGGGAATCTGAAGCCAGGCCTTCATGCTTGCACAGAAACCACTCTGATGACTGAGCCATCTACTATAAACTTTTATATATAAATAAAAGTGGGGGCTCAATGGTTCTGAACACTAAGTATTGCTAAGACAGTAATTAGTTAGACCTGAATACTGAGTGTACTACTGTGTAGATACAGCAATACAGCACACTATTGATGACTTAATGTATATGTTCCCCATATGCCCATTGCTTATTAACATTATGCGTGGTAAGTACAGTCACAATGAGAGTTAAAATCTTTTGATTCTGCCTTCAAGGGCTCCCACCTTAGTGAACCATAATCACATGCAAGGTAAGTCAAAATAAGCCCTCCTTTCTTAAATTGTTCTTATTAGGTATTTGTCAGGGCAGTGAAAAAAATCACAAAAATACACACCAGACTAAAAATTGTGTTTATTTATGAACTAAAACTGATAAATATTAAGCAAATATTTTCCAGAGATCCAAATGCTACAACCTGATATTTAACGTGGAAACATCATTGGCAGTTGTGTTTTCAGAAACATTGATGGCAATACAGAGTATGTGTCAATCCAGGAAAACCAGAGGCAGGGAAAGTTGTATTTGAGAAGTAACAGCATAGAAGATTAAAGACACCTTAAAAGTTGCAAGCTTTGGCAATATTCTAAATGAGGGCATCGAGAGAGAATCAAGGGTAGTGTATTGATTTGTAACTTGTATAAAGAGGTGTGTTGCTCTGCTGCTCACAGAGACAAATGAATAGAGAAGGGAAAAGAAGACAGAATAGCAATGAATTCAGGTTAGCCATTCTGAGTTAGCCTGCATCTGCAATGGCTCACTGGACCTGTCCAGCATTCATTGGCGGAACTGTGATGCTGGAAAACATCACTTGGCTTATTTTGATATAAAGTCAATGCAAGCTTCTTGCTTGATAAAGCATTTGAAGCTCACTTTAAACATTTATGGACTACATATGATTCATTAATTTCTCCAAAGGCTCTTATCTCAATCTTTAATTCTGAAATTGACAATGACTGATATTAACTTGGTGTTAGATATTCTCACATGATGTGTGCATTGGTTTATGTGATCCTCGTAGAAACACCATGGGAATAGTTCTACTGTTATATATTCCAGTGGCAGAAGGCGTTCAGTAAGTAAAATTAGGCCACGACTTTCCAAGCAAGATAAAGAAGCAGTTGTCAAATGGTTAAAGACAGAATACGAAGCAGGAAACAAGCAGTAAACAAGCAGGTCACCATGCTTCTTCTTGTACATGATTTATGCACCTGCTGCTCCATCACCATGTCCCTGGTCCCAAGGAAACATCACAGGATGATATTGTCACATGCTTGGCCAATTTCCTGTCTAGATTGTCATGACCCTAAATGTGTTACAACCTCTCTGTTCATGCTTTCAGACTCAGGTACTCTGCCTGTTGTACACTGCTTTTGCATTAGAATATCTTTTCATGGTAGAGAGCAAATGTCAATAAACCTCAAATCTCAGATTGAACTTTCAGATCTAAGATACTATATTAGATAATTATAACATGAGAGTTGGACAACTAAAAATGCCTCAAATTGGGTTGCTTATAAAACAGGAATATAAACACTTTTTCGACTCTTGGAAGACCAAGACTAGTCCCTACTGTCTCGGTAGACACCTATTTTTGATATACGGGTGGCACCTTATGCTCCTGTTTAACATCATCTTGAGGGGCAGAATTTCTACGTCTGAGGATATGTTTTATATGAATTATTATGTGTACAGAGGGTGATTTAAATATTCGCAGTACCATAATAAGTATTTCTTTTATGCCTTATTTTTCCTTCCTCCCTCACTTCTTTCCTTTCTCACCTTCCTTTTCTTAGTTTACACTGCCCTAGCTGTACTGGAACTCATTGTGTAAACCAGGCTGGTTTAGATCTTACAGAGCTTTGCCTGCTTCTGCCTCCTGAGTATTGGAATCAAAGGCATGCACTACCATGACCAATAATAACAAGTATTTATGGAAAACATACTCAGTTTTGAAATCTTTATATGGGCTCAGAGAAGGAAAATAGAAGAGGACTATTTTCTATATAATTAGCTATAATACAATTTATTAAAAACAATTAGTTTTTTTAAAATCTTATTTTGGGGAGTGGGGGAGTGTTGACATTCTCGTGGAGACGGGAGGGAGAAGAGGTATGAGATGGACTGAAAGGGGATAAAATTTGGAGTGTAAAAAATTAAATAAAATTTAAAAAAATATAAAAATGTATTTCATAATTCCTCCCTCTTTTTTTTATTCCAAACCCTCCAAAATCATCCTGTCCTTCCCTTTCAGAGAGAGAGAGAGAGAGAGAGAGAGAGAGAGAGAGAGAGAGAGAGAGAGAGAGAGAAAGGATTCATGTCGAATGGATTTTTATTTAAAACGTACTGCACTATTTAAATATCAAATATTTTGTAGCAATCTATATCATACCATGAAGAAGCATTAAATGAAGCTCAGAGCTATAGTAGTCCAAAGACAAGCAATTACTCAGCACAAAAGCTGAACGTAGGTCTAGCGAGGTGGCTCAGTGGGAAAAAGCACTGGGACAAGCCTGACTACATGAGTTCAATCTCTGGGTCCCATACAGTGCAAAACATGAATAACTTCTCACATGTCCTCTGACATTAACACACATCAATTTCTGTTGTATTTGAAGACACTGCAAGTACCAGACGCACAAATGTGCGCATGTGTACACACACACACACACACACATACACACACACACACACACACGTGCACGCACATGCAAACATGCATAGATACATAGATCAATAAACAGAGGGATAGATGATAGACAGAAGTCACAAAAATGAAATACTAATTTCATTTTTCATTTAATTCCATGTCTATCTAATGTCTATTATTAAATATTACTTCTGCAATCCCATCTAGGAATAGAGATTAATTGTACAGAGCAGGTAAGAATCCTCAAATTACTGTTTCTTTATTGGCTTAGAAATGGCCATGATTACAATACATTGGGAAAAACAGCTACATTTTTTACATCTAGCCCTTGCATTCAGCTTGCCTCATGGACGTGCTGAATGGACGATTACATTTTCAGATCCTCCACAATGATTCTGGTAAACCTCGTATATTGTCGAGTGTCAAAAATGAATACCTCAGTCTGAATTCACAAAACTATGAATGATCATACACTGATAGAGGTAAAATTTATAATGTCAATGATGGATAGTTAAAGGAGGAGAAATGGCTATCCACAGGGTAACCAAAGAGTTAAAGATTTTGTAGCTTGAATATTCCAATATAAAAAATGTCAGTTCAAAAACATGTCTCCCTGGAAACCTACCAAAGTCTCTAGCATTCAAAGTCTATGAATATTTTAAAGTTGCCGTGTGTGTGTGTTTGTGTGTGTGTGTTTGTGTGTGTGTGTGTGTGTGTGTGTGTGTGTGTGTGTGTGTGCTTATAGTTTCCTGTCTTATAGCTTTAAATCAAGATAACTTTGGGTAGCAGTTTGAGTGCATATTCTCACTCTTTTGCCTATCTCTCTCTCTCTCTCTCTCTCTCTCTCTCTCTCTCTCTCTCTCTCTCAATGACACATAAGAGGCTAAAGATGTGGCTGAAATGGTTATAAGCACTCATTCCATTTTGATCTATTCATTCAGCCCGTTGGCCCATTTATTCAACCTGAAGAATTTGCTTTTCATAGTTGATAGTTTTAATTTAAAATAATGTAAACATTTGACCCTGATGGCATAATAAAAAGATTTATGCTTGGTGCTCTTATTCAAATGAGGAAGACAGCAAGAAGAGAGATTAGCCAGTTATGAGGATATTTCAACACATGAATTTCATTGTCAATGAAAATTTATGTTCATAGTGATGTGCACCCTTAATAATTATTTTACAAAATTACTTGCAAACATAATATAAAAGTATATTGGAGAACTATAATAGAAAAAGAAAATTTAAAAGTTGCATCTGCCTGAATTTGTCAGTAAACAGTTTATAGTAAGACATATTAAAGACATATATAGGAATAACAATTGAAATGTAAATAAGAAATACTCAAGTTAATAAAGATAAAAAGATAAAGGCATGTATAATTAATAATCATTCTCAACTTATTTTTTTGTCTCTTATAAACCCAGTCTCTTTTTGTACCACTGGCCCTTCTGGAATATCTTAAGTACACTAGATTAGTCTTGAAATTAGAGATTCACTTGCTTCTGCCTCCTGAGTGCTGGGCCTAAAGTTGTTGGAACTCCTCCAGATATTGGCAAACACGACTTCGGGATGCTTCGACTACATCCTATCACTGCATTCACATCTTTGCCATAAGGATGTGTGCACCAGGCAAACCCACAGATGCTCAATACCATTTGTGCCTCTGGATAAATTCCTCAATGTCACCAATCTAAAGTACATGATTTTCTAAAACATTTACATCTTGCTCTCTTTTAGTATTTTATAGCTTAATAATACAAGGAACACCTGAAATGTTTGGATATATAATAGTTGGACAAAATAATCAGCCAATTAAAACTTGTTTTCACTTGCAAAATTAAACTTATGATCGATTAGTAGGCAAAGTTTTTCTTCAAGTACATTGATACTATAAGATAGAATCATTTTTATTTTATTTAAATATAAAAATAATTAAGAAAGCATTGTCCTAGAGACAACTCTAATTTAAATCAGATTGATTATTGCTAAAAAAAATGATTTATTTGGAAGAAATTATATAAAGCACTCAGGAATGCTTTAAAAATTAGTTAACTATACAACTTAGCATTCAAATCAGCTGCTTCCTTTGCGTCAAGATTATTTCCTACTTAATTACTAGTGTTCAGACCTTTACATTGATAATTAAACTAGATAAATAGTATCAGTGTACAGAAAGCAACTGCAGATAATGGTAAGTTGTTTTTATATGGTACTAACATACCTGAATATACGTCCATTTGTGTAAGAAAGATTACTAATATTGTCCAAAAATTCATGTTCTAATTGTTCCCAAATAAATTATTTTTTAAGAAAGCAACTTACAACCTTGTACATTCTAATTGCAGGTACATTTTCTTCTATTAAGTGGATAGAGTAATATGGAAATCCTGACTGACTATATGGCTCACCATGTCTTTTTACCGTTACAATGGTATACACAAAACTTCCCTGTACATTATATAATTTTTTTTAGAGATGCAACATTTATGTAGTAAATTTTAAGAGCATATAACAATTAGTTTGAAAAAACTTCAGCCATTACTTGTATTAAGATGAGGAGCATTTCTATTACTCAGTACCTGACTCTTTCCCTGACAGGCACCAAATTTTGATTTAAGTAACCATTTATTTGCCAGTGTCCATGGAAAGCCATTATATATTACAGTTGTAGCTGTGATTAAGTAACTTGTACTCTTTTAGATATTCCTTATGACTGAGCTCAATGTGTGTTTTAGATTGATATTATTGCTTGACATACTGGTAATTGGGTCCTTTACTGGAGGAAAATATTCCATTTCATCAAAAGTTAAAATTTGTTTATCAATTGCTCACTGATTTGGAGGTTGCAGCTAGTTTCGGGCTTTCATGTAAAAGCTCTAATGAACAGTCATGGACAAATTATTTTTTTCTTAAATACAAGAACTAGAAACTCAGGATTATTTGATAGTATTATATTTGCATTTAAGAAGGCACAAAATTGTTTTTGATTGTTGTACCATTCTTTAGTTTCTTAGGGAAATGGGACAGAATTGGAAAATATCATCCTGACTGAGGTAACCCAGTCACATGGTATGCACTCACTGATAAATGGATATTAGGCCAAAAGCTTGGATTTCCAAAGATATAATTCACAGATCAAATGAAGCGCAAGAAGAAGGAAGACCAAAGTGTGGATTCTTCAGTCCTTCTTAGAAGGGGAAAAAAGTACTCAAGGGAGGAAATATGGAGACAAAGTATGGAACACTTTATTTTCTTTATTCAAAATAAAGAAAACAATTGTTTTTTAATATTTCAACATACCAAATGAAATGATGTTAATGATTATAAAAGCCTGTAAACAAAAAAGCCATCAACAGTATGAGAAATCATTTCACCCAATACACCTAAGGATATCTAGTCTAAAATTATAAAAAGAGTTAAATACCTTCACACGATTCACAGAGATTTTTAAAATGGAGATAGACTTGGGAAAGAATGAAGGAAAATTCTCAGGAAAACATATTGAAAATCAGTGCGTTATGAGAATCACCACAAGATGCCTTTCATATAAAGTAGTAGTATTTTACTTCTTGACCAGGACTAGTGCACTTTCTATGTAGCTATGGACATGAATGTCTAGTTATGTCTGCCATGTCCTATTTGGGGTGTTAAGTCTCTTTCTTGTTTAAGAATTTAAGAAGGAGATTGTTCTCCTTGCCTGCCTTGACCTGGCCCACAGTATCAGGAAAAATACAGATTAGATCTTTCCCCAGAACCCTTTTCCTCTTTCTCACCAGTCCAACAGACATGTGCACTGCCTCCTGAGTTCCATTGTCCAGCCCAAGGCTGCTCACTGGATGTCTGACTAACTAGAAATATCCTAGAACAATCTAAAGGCCAGCATAAGATCAGAATTAGCTAAAGCCAGGGCATGGTACCTTCAGAGCACAGCTAATCTACTGCAGCAGCTCTGGACATCCTATCACAACTGAAGCCCAAAAAATTAGCTTAAACACAAACTTATAAAGATGAAAGATACCCTTAAAGAAGAAATAAACATAATATCCCTTAAATAAATACAAGAAATATAATTAAACAGGTGAAGGAAATGAATAAAATTGTTCAAGGCCTGAATGTGGAAGTCGAACTAATAAAGAACACCAACTGTGGTAAACCCGGAGATGGAAAACTCAGGAAAAGGAAAAGGAACAGTAGATGAAAGCATCACCAACAGAATATAAGAGATAGAAGAAATAATCTCAGGTACAGAAGAAACAGTAGAAGAAACGAACACATCAGTAAAACTATGTTAAATCTAAGAAATTTCTGACACAAAACATCAAGGAAATCTGGGATATCAAGAGAATACCCAACATAAGAATAATAGGAATAGGAGAAAGTGAAGAATCATAACTCCAAGAACCAGAAAATATCTTCAACAAAAACATAGAAGAAAATTTACCTATTTTTTTAAAAAGGAGATGGCTATAGACATACAAGAAACTTAGAGAACACCAATTAGATTAGGCTAGAAAATCAAAGCCTCCCACCATATAAGAATCAGAACACAAAATGTACAGAACAATGAAAGAATATTAAAACTGCAAAGGGAAAAGGCCAAGTAACACACAAAGCAGGTCTATCAGAATTATACTGAACTCAACAGAGACACTAAAGGTTAAATGGACATGGAAAGATGAATTGTAGACTCTAAGCAACCAGAGATGCCAACCTAAACTATAATATGCAGCAAAACTCTCATCACCATAGATGTACAAACCAAGATATTGTAAGACAAAACCAAATTTGCACAATATCTATCCATATACCTAGCCCTACAGTGAGTACTAGAAGGAGAAGCCCAACCAAAGAATGTTAACTATACCCAAGAAAATGCAGGAAATAAATAATTCAACCTTACCAAAACAAAGGAAACACACACACCACGCACACACACACACACACACACACACACACACACACACACACACACAAGCTCACCTCACAAAGAATTGTCCTTCATGTCCAAAATTCAAATAGACCCATTTCTACCAAATCCAAGTGGATCAAAGACCTCAACATAAAACTGGATATACTAGATTTAACAAAAAATGAAAGCGGAGAACTGCCTTAAACACATTGCTACAGGTGAAAAGTTACTGCCCAGAATACCAATAGCTCGGGCATTAAAATCATCAGTTAATAAATAGGACTTCATGAAACTGAGAAGCTTTTCCAAGTCTAAGAACATCATCAAAAGGAAGAAATGGCAGTCAACAGAATGAGAAAAAAATCTTTAGCAACATCACGTCAACAGAGTACTAATATTCAAAATATATAAATAACAGAAGAATTTAAGACACTGAGAAACAAAATAACCCAGTTAAAAATGGGTTGCAGAGCTAAGAAGAAAATTAGCAACATAGGAATCTCAAAGGGTTGAGAAACACTTAAAGGAATGTTTAACATTTACATCAGAAAAATGCAAATCAAAACAACTCTGAGGGTCCATCTTACACCTTTCAGAATGGCTAAGGCCAAAAACTCAAGCGACAAGTACATGCTTGTGAGGATGTGGAGCAAGGGGCAGACTCCTCCACTGCTAGTGGAAATACAAATTTGTACAGTCACTTTGAAAATCAAGTTGGTGGGTAATCAGAAAATTATGAATAGTTCTACACCAAAACCCAGCTATACCCCTACTAGTCATGTACCCAAAAGATGCCCTACTATACCACAAAGACACTTGACCAACTATGCTCATAGCAACTTTATTCATAATACCAGAAATTAGAAACAACTCACGTCTATCAGCTGAAGGATGGATCAAAATATGTGGGAGATCTACACAGTGGAATACTATTCAGCTATTGAAAACAAGAACATTGTGAAATTTGCAGGATACTTACTTGATGGAACTAAAAGAAACAGTCATCCTGAATGATGTAACTCAAACACTGAAAGACATGTATGGTATGTACCCACTTATTTATAAGTGGACATTAGCTGTAAAGTGCAGGACAGTCATGCTACAATCCACAGACACCAAGATGGCCCAGAGGTGGATGCATGAGTCTAACTCAGAGGAGGAAATATTCATCAGAGGTGGATGGAGAGAGGAATTTTTGGCAGAGGTATTGAGGAAGGGAAAGGGAATGGAGATCAAGTGTAGGTGAGGGGAAAGGAGAGGGCTGGGATTGATAAAAGAAATCTGTATGAAACCTCTCAAGACTAGCTGGAGATTTCAGACAGGCAAGGCTCTAGGGTGTCTATTGGGATGGCCCTCGCTGAGATTCCTAACAATGTGGAATGACCCACTGTAGCAGTATCAACCCACCCAGAAAACCTCAACCCCAAATTTCTCCTGACAATACGCTCAGGAAGAAAGATTGAGTGGAGACTGAAGGAAGGGCCAACCAGTAACCCCAACTTGAGACTCATCCCATGGGCAAGCACCCATTCCTGACACTATTAATGTCACTCTGCTATGCTTTCAGATAGGAACCTAGCATAACTGTTTCATGAGAGGCTTCATCCAGTAGTAGGTGGAAACAAATGTACAGACCCACAGCCAAACATCTGGGAATCTTGCGGAAGAGTGGGGATAGAGTTGAACAACCAAGGCAGGTCAAGAAACCACGAAACAACCTACAGCATCGACTATCCTGGGTCCATGAGGACTCACAGAGACTTACCCAAAGACCAACCAAAGAGTATGCAGGGTGTGAAATTAGGCACCCTACATATTTGGAGCAGATGTGCAACTTGGTCCTCAGGTGGATCCCCTAATAACTAGAGCCATGGCTATTTCTGACTCTGTTGCCTGCCATTGGATCTCCTTCCCCAAACTGGACTTCCTGGTTGGGCCTCAGTGAAAGAGGATGTGCTTAGTCCTTCCTGCAGGGACTGCTTGTCTTAAGACTGGGTAGGGCTCAAAATGTGCTTCCCTTTTTCTGAGGAGAAGAGGAGGAAGTAACGGGGAAAGGGATTTATAAGGGTGGGACTCGGAGGAGAGGAAGGAAAGGGGCTGATATTGGGATGTAAATGGATTAAGTAAATTAAGGAAAAAATAAGATGTTATTCTGGGGAACCCCAAATGACATATAACATATATTTTGTGGGTATATGTGGTAAGTATATCAATAAGGAAATAAATTTACCTCTCTCAATTATTTCCTATTTTTAAGAGCATCAGTAAGAAAATGGTTATATTATTTCAGGAAAAGAACATGCCTTTTTTTTTTTTTTTTTTTATTAACTTGAGTATTTCTTATATACATTTTAAAGTGTTATTCCTTTCCCTGTTTCCGGGCAAACATCCCCCCCCCCCTCTCCCCTTCCTTTTGGGTGATCCCCCCCCCACCCCCCCCCCATTGTCGCCCTCCCCCCCACAGTCTAGTTCACTGGGGCTTCAGTCTTAGCAGGACCCAGGGCTTCCCCTTCCACTGGTGCTCTTACTAGGATATTCATTGCTACCTATGAGGTCAGAGTCCAGGGTCAGTCCATGTTTAGTCTTTAGGTAGTGGCTTAGTCCCTGGAAGCTCTGGTTGCTTGGCATTGTTGTACATATGGGGTCTCGAGCCCCTTCAAGCTCTTCCAGTTCTTTCTCTGATTCCTTCAACGGGGGTCCTATTCTCAGTTCAGTGGTTTGCTGCTGGCATTCGCCTCTGTATTTGCTGTATTCTAGCTGTGTCTCTCACAAATGGTGGGTCCCCTGGTGTTATTGATTGACAGCAGCTGTTTGGTCTTAACCTCCATGGTCACCTGCTTTCCAAGCACAGCCTACTGAGTATGGATACAGTTGAAGAAAGAGGTTGATCTCAAACTAACAACATTGATTATTTCTTCTCATTTGAATAGATTGTCATCATAAGGAGGAAAAAGAAGAAAGTCCTGCCTTTTCCCTGTGCTTAGTAGTATTCTCAGTTTAAATAACAAACAAGTCTAGGTTAAGGCTTAAGTGGAAGAAATAGATAGTGATAAAAATCAAAACAATGCTGGAAGGAGTGAAAAACAAGTTTCCAGTGGAATGGCAAAAGACGATCTATATTTTCCAATTCCATGATGATCAAATTCCTCTTGAGAAATCGACGGACTAAATGTGATTGCTGTTTGCCAAAATCTATAGGTAATACTTGAAAATATGTTTGAATGAATAAAGAAGAGTTTTTTCCATCCATTAATTATATTTCATCAATAAAGAATAAAGAAAAATATTTGCTAATAAAGATTTCTAAAATCTTCACAATTTTTATGTCAGCTTGCTCTGACATCATAAGTTATGCTTATGTATCATGTGATGGATTCTATAACCACATGCTCTTGAAGCCTGAGAGCAGCTTGTGCTTTGCATCTTCATAGATATTGCTTACATATACTAATATGTAGAGGATCTTATTCAGAGATTTGTGTAAAATTCTGAACCATCTTTTATCACATCGCCCTTCCTGACTTTATCGCTCTAGATCGCTCTTCGCTCTCCAAATTTCAGGAAGCAATAAAATGCCATGTAATACCTTCTGCCATAAAGCATGTACAGATGGCCTGAACTAGGAATTAAAGTGAGACATAATATATAGTTTTATGTCCGCAATACATTCAAGCTACAGATTTACTGCATGTTTTAGCCAAAATGGGAAGTTTAGCAAAAAACCACCCCTCTCATAATTTTAATTAAGGTATATTTTTAATCAAAAGCATCAGCACTCTGCACCAGAGTTGACAATGAAGGCAGGCATTAAGCACACATTAAGCAGGGTCAGTTTCCATGCAGCATTACTGTGTGTGCTAAACACTTTAAGTTGCTGGGTGGGTGGGTTTTCTTTCCCTGATAGTTTGATCGGTGGGTAGAATACTTTAATAAAAATGACCATATTGACGGTTATACCAATAAATCTATTTTGTTACCCTGGAGTTCCACGTGAAATGAATCCCAGTTCGAGTGTTCCCTTTTCTTCTGTCTTTGCAGATGTATTTATTGGTAGCTATGTCTGGAAACTTTTCTTTTTCTATCCTTGAAACACAACTCTAACATAAAGAACTTGTTTTTTCTGAAATGAAAAATACACAGTATAAAAAGTTTCAAAATGTATGCCCATTTTATCTGGAACACAGTATTGGTAGGTAAAATAGGAGAACTGAACCAGAGTCTTATGTCTAGAGAACTGAATTGTAATATGCTCATCCATGGATAAACAGTTTATCCAAAATCTTTCACACACTGTTGCAACCACTACCTCTGAATTTTCCACCTTTCCTATCTAAACTTTGCCATTTGCTGAAAGGTGCATTTTCTATAATTAGTGACAGGGAGACTTGGTTTATAGTATGTATATTGAATTTACTATTATCTTAAAAGAAGAGAAGAATATGTTGAATGCATCTGGTAGAGAATTAGGTGAAGTACTATTCTAAATGTCTGAAAATTAAAACTTGCATCTGCTTGTTTTGTTTAAGAAAGAGAAGAATATACCATGTTGAAGTACTTACTACTTTCACTTCATACAAAACACTTTGTGGTGAGTATAAAGAAATTAACTTTCCAGATGAATAAGTCGACTGATAGACAATAGTTTAAAGCTCATAAATTGAACTTGGGTATTGATATAAACTTTTTGACTTCAGGGCCTAGACTATTAGCTAATAGAGCTCTTTACATCACTGGTTACTTATGTCATGCTAATTGCTACTGAAAGTGGAAGAATGAAACAATTTTTATATGAGAGGATGGGCAGGAAAGACACTTGAACAGGCAAAGGTGTTTGACATGGAGCCAGGTGCTCTGAACTCAGTTCAATTTACTCACATAGCTTGTCTTTTCATTTTCTTTTTATGTCTTGATACACATACCACATACATACACACACACACACACACACACACACAAACACTACATAAAAATATGAGAAAAATTAGATACAATAACGAAGTTCACACAGTTCATTAATTCGACAAAATGTGACTGCATAAAATCTGTCTAAAGACAATGTAAAATTTAAATTATTAAAACATTTTCGGGTTGGGGATTTAGCTCAGTGGTAGAGCGCTTGCCTAGCAAGTGCAAGGCCCTGGGTTCAGTCCCCAGCTCAGAAAAAAAACATTTTCCCATGAAATATATATTCATTTTGCCTTCTGATGGTCTCTTGATTTTATGGCATGAAATGTTGTATGATTGTGAACCATTTCTACATTTACATAACTGAATTCATTAACCTAAAGCTAGTTGCAAATAAGAAAAGAAGTAATACTATCTCTTTGTGCAGATATTATGATAACACATAGAGACTCTATAAAAAAATCCACTAAACTCTTAGAGAAATAAACACTTTCAACAAAGTGGCAGGGTACTAAAGTAACTTTAAAAATTGGTAACCTTCCTATATACCCATGAAGAACAAACTTAAAAGAATTAAAGAAACAATCCTGTTCACCACAGCCATACCCACACACAAAGAAAATAGTTGGATAAACCAAAGACTGAATACTCTGAAAATATTCAAGAAAAAGGACAGCATGCTTCAACTCATAGGTGCAGAAATAAGATACCTCAAGCAAAAGAAGGATGCCCAGCCATCAACAATGGGATTTAATGATACCAAAAACTCGGTTATAACAAAGAAAACTGTGAATCGAATGGGTTATTGTCTACAAACTGGAAAAATAATTTCTAGCTACTCATCCAGTAGAGAATTACACAGATTACTCAAATAACTAAACAGTAAACAAACAAACAAACAACTCAATCAAAACTAGGGAAGGAAACTAAATAGCAATTTATAAAAAGGAATCAAATGGATAGGAAACACTTTTAAAGTTTTCATCATCCTTAGCCACAAAGAAAATTCAAATTACAATACTTTTAAATTTCCTTCTCTCGCCATTTGAAATGACTATCAGTGGAGTTCAAATGACAGCAAATGTGGGTGAATATGGGAGAAGACTCTGTACATTAATGGCAGGACTGTAAACTAGTGCAAACACTTTGGAAATTGTCCAAAACATAGAAATAGACCTGAGTACATAACCGAAGAACTTTAGATTGTTCTACACATTTTCTTGCATTCTGTATTTATAGCTGCCCTATTCACAAACTGGGAAACAGAGTCAACCTCAATGTCCACCAAAGCTGTGTGTTTATTTTAGAGCAGAAGTGAAAGCACGAACCCAGGATAAGTCCTCTAGGGAACATACTAAAGAAAAGTGCATAGCTGACTTAGGTGAATTAATAGCAGAAAGCAGAATAGTGGCTAAAGAAATGCTGGAATAGAAGAGGTTACGGGAAGGATTGTTGTGCATAGATGAGGACTACGTCGAGGAAAGAATGTATAAAAACCTACATGGACACCACCTATGTCACAAGACGATTAAAGGAATATCCAGAAAAATAATAGATTACATGTGAAATGAAAGAAGAGGAGCGAATGCTGGGGGTTGAAGGCTTATGTAGGCATAGACTGGGGAGTATTGGCTGAGTAGTTAAGAGTGTATGCTGTTCATGTAGAGGAGCTATGGGTATTTTGTTTTGTTTGTTTCTTTTTGTTGTTGTTTTGTTTGTTTGTTTTCTCACAATTAAAATCACAATTGTTGTAAGCTATAATTACAGATCCAGCATGATCTGTCAGTTTTCATCTCAGCGGGCACTTGGACTCATATACATATAGCCAATATTTAACACACATACACATAACAACAATAAATCCTTAAAAATGTTATAGATTGAGATGGATATATCTGACTAACACCTGCCCAGAAAGCATTAGAACTTGCGTTCAGATCCCTAGTACCCAACATTTAAGTCTAGAACACATAGAAACAGACCAGTAATCCCAACACTGTGGAGGCAGAGATGGGGGCCGCTCAGAACAAGCTGGTTTGTTAGCCTAGCCAAAAGAGCTTTATCAAGGTTCAGAGAGAGACTCAGTCTAAATAGATCATAAACAAACATACCCAACACCAAATTTTGGATTCTCTACATATACATATCTGTATATGCACCCTGCACACATACATACACAGAGACATACAGACACACACAAAGACACATATACATAAATAAAACACAGAGGCGCGCGCACACACACACACACACACACACACACACACACACACAAATATTTTGCTCAGCTCACGGGAAAATCCATAATCGCATATATTCACAACACATAAATTTATATGCAATGACATTTTAAACTGCATTCTTGGACAGAGAAGAAAGAATTAGGGCTCACATACGTGAGCAGATGTGTGGCTTTCAACATCCATATCTATCTGATGTCAAATACAGCAGGACGAGTGCATCATGCATGCATAGCCTGTGATCAAGCAAATTGCTAGAAGCCAATTTCACATTAGGATGATAAACATGGCTATTAACAGAAATCAGGGGCTGTGGTAATCAGATGATCTGGGTTTATTAATTTTAACTGTGTCACAAATATTCCTTGATACTTGAATGGTGTTATAAGACAGGAGGGGTACATTTCAAACATTTTGTTTTATATCTCCTGTGTGTTCAACACAAAATAGGTAGGACTGTTGCAACAGGATTAACTGTTCTTGTTTCTTGTGTCTTAGAGTATATTCTGGAAATCTACATAAAAATACATTGTTATGTGGATTCTTTTCAGCTTGAAACAAAAATTTAGTATAATAACTGTCATAAAATGAAATACAATCAATCAATTTTATAGTAGTAAAGAAATTGGAGGCTTTACACAGAGCAAAATAATTCAAGTCTAAGGTAAAATGGTAGGCTCTCTACACTCTATGCATGTTAAAATCATGTCAGTAAAGATAAGACACAGGCCTAACTATAATACCAATACAATTCCAAAGGAATTACATAAGGATTATAGCAGAGACAACATTAACTGTAATGAAAACAATTTAACCACTTATAAAGCTTTCACTTCATACTAAAATTAACACTCAATGGCAGAGCAAATTTATTGTCTGAATAGCATTCATAAAATTTTCTTTGATCATTTTTTAAACAAATGCATTTCTAACATAGCTGTGTGAAAAATATTTTGTACCTGAACATGATCTTATGTTTTACTAAATATATTGAGAAGGTTAATCAATGCTAAGACCTCCATTTATGAAATGTGAAAACTCCCCAATCTCTTAGATCACAACTTACACTTATTAAAACACTATGAACGTCTTTATTTTGAGTTTAGTGTAGCCAATTTACAACAGTGAGTAATATGTTCACAGCTACTCTACAAGGTCTATTGAACATGCCTCTACACTTAAAGAAATGGCAAAGGCTAAAATTTAAAATAATCTAATTAATTAGAAAGATGATACATTAAATACAATGGAAGCTCAAAGACTAAGACGGTTACTTGTATTTCATTATTTTGTATATCAATAAATATAAACTTAAAATCTATCTATAATTAAGTCTATGTTTTATATTACAGGAGATTCTAATTTTTTTAATACTTGCCTGGACTTGGAAGTTAACTGATATACATAGCAAGGACCTTGTATAACTCAACCACATCACCATTACTAACGAAGGAGTGGTGATCTCTTCTATTTTCACCGTCTTCACAGACAAAGAAGAATAAATCATAATCTAAACTTTCTTTGTCTGGTTCTGGGAACACATCAGTCACAGACAAATTTAAAGTAAAAACTTCTAATAGGTAAGCCAAGAAAGCAAATTCAAGGCAAAAGTAACTAAGCATTCCCTCAAGAAAGGCCAGGAGATTCTGCATGAATATGCCTATAACTCCTTGCCATGTAGGGACCTAACTCCTCAGGCCTTGCCATAAAGAGATCAGTTTGCATTACACTCATGCATATTTCCTAGCAGAAGCTTGGCCCCGTACAAGGCATCTCCCCCTCCCCGTCCTCCTCCTCCTCCATCTTTTTCCTCTTCCTCCTTCTCTTCCTCCTCTTCCTCTTCCTCTTCTTCTTCTTATTCCTCTTCCTCCTGATCCTCCTCCTCCTCCTTCTTTTTCTTTTTTAATGTAATTGCTTGGTTGTGAAATAAAATTGATGTGCACTCATAAACCAAACCACTGATATTCTTCTCTAACTGAAATATGATGAAATTTACTTTAGATTATGACATACTGTAGCCAGAAGCAAATGCATTTACACTGAATCTCCATCCTAGAAAAGGAACACACCTTTACTTATGATAAACTTTTTTCTTCAACCTTGCATTCTAAAAGTACATTTTAATAAAAAACATCACCAACTCTTAGTCCCAAAACATGTGAGATGTACTTAGCATAATAAAATAATTTTATCATTTTAATTATTAATTAGAATGTATTTTGATATGCTATGATCTTAACAGACTGCTAAATCAACACAGTGCTGGATGATTTCACAGAAGCCCATCTGGCATATTGTACTTTTGCACTAAACATTTTATAGACATTAATCAAATGTTCACCATACACCATGAACCTACAAACTATGCTTGGTTATTAAACGAACATGCAGACTAAGGTGATTATGGGGAAAGACTAATTTCAAGTTACAAATTCTTTTTATTCCAGGTAAGATTTAGCAGTAATATTTTGATGAAAACTTAGTGAGAACTTTGAGCTAATAATAAATTAACTCAGAAATCCAGAAGTCCTGTGATTCCTTAGGAACTCTATTAGAGAGCAAATTCACTGTAATTTTGCTTGTTTGCTTGTTTGCTTTGTTTAGGGGGCCTAAGACCTAACTTCCTGCATGCTACTAATCTGATAAAATGTTTATTTATATGAAGAGTGATTTAAGCTGAAATGACCACATCCAGTCCATTGGTTGATTTTTACCATTATTTCCAGGCAGAATATCAAGTGGCTCTTTTCCCCCTGCTAGTCAAGTTGAATTTTGGACAGCTAAATTGGAAAGTCCAAGTCCTCGATTACTATGCCTTATTGAGTAAGAGCAGAGATGAGTGAAAGATTCTTCACATCAATAAAATCTTGTGTCCAAATGGAGAGCTTTTCTTAAAAGCAATCAATCAGCTCCCATGGAACAAGGACTAGCTCAATTGCTGCTGAGAGTCAGAACCATTCCCAGGGGCCTGTTGAGAATCCTGATTACGTATACTTTGCCCTCAGTTTCATTAGCTAGAATTTTTTTTGTTTAAAAGACTTCAACAGAAGCAAAGGAATGAGGAGATGAACATTCCTGTGCTCATCAGTTTCTTCAATGAGTTTTACCTGTTTTCAAATTTCACCTATTCTTTCCTATTCTTCTCATCTTGAGGCATTTGAAAATAACTTGAAACTTAATTGTTCAGTTGTAAAGAAATATGACTGAGAGCACAGCTTAGAACAGCCATCTAAACATTCTTGAAAACAAGAAAATTCACAACTGTGAAAAGCAGAGATGCTTTAGAGTATCTCAGGGTATGCTGGCTTTAGACGACAGACCTCAGTGTCCCATTACGGACTGAGCAATGTTAGAGAAGTGATTCATTCAAACTCAGAACTTTATTCATGGCTCAACAGTCATTAGTCTACAGCAGGAATGTGAGAACATAAAAAAATATTGTCTATTGGAGACCATGTATTGAGAAGGACGCAGAAATAATGCACAAGTACTTTTCAAATAATTATCTTTAAAACTATCTCTGAAACTAGGGTGCAGATAGCCTTTCTTCTTTGGTTGCATTAGGAATAGGCTTATTAAGAATAGCTAAAACTATCCTCAAAAACAAAGGACTTCCAGGAGAATCACTATCCCTGAACTCAAGCAGTATTACAGACCAATAGTGATTAAAAAAACAAACAAACTGTATGGTATTGGTACAGAGACAGGCAGATAGACCAGTGGAAGAGAATTAAAAACCCAGAAATTAACCCACACATCTATGGGCACTTGATTTTTGACAAAGGAGCCAAAACCATCAAATGGAAAAAAGATAGCATTTTCAACAATTGGTGCTGGTTCAACTGGAGGTCAGCATGTAGAAGAATGCAGATCGATCCATGCTTATCACCATGTACAAAGCTTAAGTCCAAGTGGATCAAGGACCTCCACATCAAACCAGATACACTCAAACAAATAGAAGAAAGAGTGGGGAAAAGTCTCAAACACATGGGCACTGGAGAAAATTTCCTGAACAAAACACCAATGGCTTATGCTCTAAGATCAAGAATCAACAAATGGGATCTCATAAAACTGCAAAGCTTCTGTAAAGCAAAGGACACTGTGGTTAGGACAAAATAGCAACCAACAGACTGAGAAAAGATCTTTACCAATCCTACAACTGATAGAGGGCTTATATCCAAAATTTACAAAGAACTCATGAAGTTAGACTGCAGGGAGACAAATAACCCTATTAAAAATGAGGTTGAGAGCTAAACAAAGAATTCACAGCTGAGGAATATCGAGTGGTTGAGAAACACCTAAAGAAATGTTCAACATCTTTAGTCATAAGGGAAATGCAAATCAAAACAACCCTAAGATTCCATCTCACACCAGTCAGAATGGCTATGATTAAAAAAAAAAAAAATTCCAGCGACAGCAGATGCTGGCGAGGATGTGGAGAAAGAGGAACACTCTTCCATTGTTGGTAGGATTGTCGACTGGTACAACCATTCTGGAAATCAGTCTGGAGGTTCCTCAGAAAATTGGACATTGCACTACCTGAGGACCCAGCTACAACTCTCTTGGGCATATACCCAAATGATGTTCCAACATATAAAAAAGACACGTGCTCCACTATGTTCATAGCAGCCTTATTTATAATAGCCAGAAGCTGGAAAGAACCCAGATGCCTTTCAACAGAGGAATAGATACAGAAAAGGTGGTACATTAACACAATGGAATACTACTCAGCTATCAAAAACAATGACTTCATGAAATTCATAGGCAAATGGATGGAACTAGAAAATATCATCCTGAGTGAAGTAACCCAATCACAGGAAAACACACATGGAATGCACTCATTGATTAGTGGATATTAGTCAAAATTCTCGAATTATCCAAGATGCATAGACCACATGAAACTCAAGAAGGATGACCAAAATGCCGATGCTTCACTCCTTCTTTAAAAGCAGAACAAGAATACCCTTAGGAGGGGATAAGGAGGCAAATTTAGAATAGGGACTGAAGGAACGCCCATTCAGAGCCTGCCCCACATGTGGCCCATACATAAACAGACACCAAACTAGATAAGATTGATAAAGCAAAGAAGTACAGGCTGACAGGAAATGGATGTGTATCTCTCCTGAGAAACACAGCTAGAATACTGTAAATACATAGGCGAATGCCAGCAGCAAACCATTGACCTGAGAACGGGACCCCTGTTGAAGGAATCAGAGAAAGGACTGAAAGAGCTGAAGGGGCTTGAGACTCCATATGTACAACAATACCAACCAACTAGAGCTTCCAGGGACTAAGCCACTACCCAAAGCCTATACTGGGCTCCAAGTTCATAGGTAGCAATGAATAGCCTAGTAGTGGCACCAGTGGATGGGGAAGCCCTTGGTCCTGCCAAAGCTGGATCCCCAGTGAACGGGATTGTTGGGGAGAGGGTGGTAATGGGGGGAGGATGGGGAGAGAATACCCATATAGAAGGGGAGGTGGAGGGGTTAGGGGGATTTTAGCCTGGAAACCGGGAAAGGGAATAACATTTAAAATGTAAATAAGAAATACCCAATTTAATATAGATGAAAATAAGGGAAAAAATTAAAAATAAATAGGCTTCTAGTATCATGAACACTAGTTAGTAGTGGTAAAGGCTCTAGGTAGGCAACTGTTCAAGGTCTCTCTTTTGCATGACCTCTGTAGGGATTATCTTCTGCAATAGTGCCTTACTATTTATTTTTTACTAGTTTGTAGAGAGTAACAATAGTCTGGTAATAGCTTGAGTTGATTGAAAGTTTTCATTGTGTTTTATGGTCAGGAAATCCATTAGATATGACCCATTCCTAGAAATGAAATCTTCATTTGGTATGAGAGATGTTCACTTGGTTCGCCGTTCCCCCAGTTATTTGGTGATTCCATTTTGATCTCCAAATATGCATATATTTTAGGATGATCCTACTTTATGAGATTTTTGTACTCTCAAAATGGTCTCTTGTTTTATCTGTTTGTCCCATGTTCCCTCACTTAACTGTCCCTTTCCATTTGTTTCTTTCCATCTAAGGAAAGAGAAAAAAATTGTGGATTTGTTTGGGAGGTTAGGTTAGAAGGATCTGGAAGAACATGCCGAAGAAAAAACTAGAAACAGAAAATAATGCATAGCAAATAATTTTCAAAACTCAAGTAGTAAATATTCTTTGACATGCTTGAGATTCATCATATTCTCAACCTTTTACAAAAAGACAAAAGAAAAATACTACTTGTCTATAGAAAAAGGAGCAATAAAATGATGAATAATGGCATTCTGTTATACTCCTAGGCCACTTTCATGATCTGACACCATCAAAGAAGCATCCTCCTGTA
Organism: Rattus rattus; assembly: GCF_011064425.1. Lineage (NCBI taxonomy): Eukaryota > Metazoa > Chordata > Mammalia > Rodentia > Muridae > Rattus > Rattus rattus. The sequence goes on along the minus strand of NC_046156.1, from coordinate 129,957,972 downwards.
ACAGATATGATTAAATCCATTTTAAATTGTATAATATTAAGAAATCCCAATTTGATGTAAGAGAATTTGAGTTATAAAATTATATAAAAGTGAGTCTAAAGTTCTGTATCATCAAGGCTAAGAAGCAAAGAGGTGTCAAAAATACCACAAGAAAACTTAAAAATTAACTAACGTGGACTCATGGAGATAGAACCACCAACCAGGGAACCAGCATGGGTTGTAAGTAGGTACACATGTTACATTTGTGTAGCTTTATCTTCTTATGGGATTCCTAACATGGGAGCAAGGGCTGTCTCTGACTGTTTCCTGCCCTTTGGACCTTTTCCTCTTATTGGCTTGCCTTGTCTAGACTTAAAAGAAAAGATGGTGCCTAGTATTACTGCACCTTGATATGCCATGACTGCTTGATATCCATGGAAGGACTGCCCTTTTATGAGCACTAGATTGAGAGTGCGGTCTGGGAGGAGAAGAGGGAGAGAAAACTATGATTGAGATACAAATAAACAAATGCATAATAATATTTTAGGCAGAGTATTACAATGTTTTATTTATAATGGAAGAAAAGTAATGTTTCAGTTACATGACAGAGTCTTTAGCGTTCATTATTCCATAGTAATTTCTGCTATTAATTCAACTTAGACCTGCTTTAACTGAGGCAAACATATGCTAGAACAATTGTTATTTGACGTAATTCAACATTAAGTATGAGTGGGACATCCAGAGTGTAAGAATTCTCTCTTAAACTTTATGCAATTACTCATATTCTAAGAGAAAGTCCATCCTATAGCTTCATACGGTTAATCCCTAAGAATTCCATATGTCCTATAAGTGCACATGTTTCTTCTCTAAACTTAACATGCATAAGCAAACTAGTTCTAGGCTGAAATGAGTGTTGATAGTTTACGCAATCTGTTAAAATATAGCAACATAGATTAGAAAAACTTACAACTGAAAAGGAAAAAGCTTAGTGTTTCTCCTAAGAACTTGCTGATATCATTTATGTAATTATGAATGTTAGTCTAAATTTATCTAACCTAGTTTTGGAAATTAATGGAACTATTAAATTCTTTCATTTTTTAAAACAATGAATTATTTAAAATGTGGGATTATTGTAAAAATGGTCAGAACTATTAATATTATGCTCTATGTTTAGCTAGATGATCATATCAAAACAATTATCAATTTATTTTTAATTTAAGTAAATGAAAAAAGAAACTTAGGTTACTAGGAATAATCTAAAATGCAATGCAAGAGAAAATATAGAAAATAATACTTGTGTGTACACAATAATAAATGACCTACAGCAAATTAAAGGTATTTTTTTAGCTTTAATAAAAACCCTTTTGAAATATTCATTATTTAAACAAATAAAAGCATTTTATTTTAGCTCTCATATGTAAGGACCATAAAACTTTCTGGATAGTTTATACATAAACAGGTTTTATGTATATATTTAGTTAAAGAATGGTTAAGGGAATGTATGAAGTCAACAAACTCAGTTGTATAATAACAATTACTAACTAGAATAATATTTTATTAAGTAGAGGTTGTTTCAGAGTTTAATAGATTGTTTTTTGTATATTAATATTTTGAATAGCTTATTAAATAGTAATTTGTTATGAAATGGGGACATCTACTGAACAGACAGATACAACATACCATGTATTTTTATTTATTATTATTTTTATTACTTAAAATAGTTATTAAATTTAAATATATTCCATCACGTTATCTTTTATTTGTTGGTCAAATACTTTTGAACTTGGGATGTGATATGGAGTGGTGACTATAGCCCAGTTCACTGCATTCAAGAAAAATTAGTTTCCCTCTCCCAGAAGTTATAAATGACGGTTAGTTGTTAACCTTAACTCTAGTAGCTAGATATTAATTCACTCACTCAACCTTAAAATTGTAACAGGAAGAATAATAAGAGGAAGAAAAATTATCACTACGATATTGTACAAGATAAATCAACATAAGGAAAAGAGCCCAAGAGAAGGCACAAGAATCAAGATCCACTCATTCACATACTTAGGAATCCCATAAAACCACTAAACTGGAAGCCATAATTTTTATACAAAGGACCAGGTGCAGAACAGTGCATGCCATATGCATACTGCTTCAGTCTGTGAGTTCATGATGAGCTTTGCTTGTGTTGATTTAGAGGGCCCGTTTTCTTGGTGTTCTGCATTCATCCTGGCTCTTGAGTTCTTTCTCCTTTTTCTGCAGGGTTCCCTAATTTCTGAGGAGAGGGAAGTGATTAAAATCATAATTTAGCGTTGATTGTTCCAAGTTTTCTCAATTTCTTTCTATGGCTTCCTGTGGATCTCTATATTTCTTTTCATCAGCTGCAGGAGGAAACTTGTAAGATGTAGTTGAATAAGGCACTGATCTATGAGTATAGCAGATTATCATTAAGAGTTACTACTTACCTTTATACTTTTTTGCTCACTATTATTTATTTTGACCTGAGATTCCTGGGGTCTTAGTCTCTTGGCCACCCAAGAAGTTCCAGGAAGGGGTTCCATCTTGTTGAATGGGCCTTACATCAAATCAATTATTGGTTGGTTTTGCTTATAAAGATTGTGGCACAAATGTTCTAGCATATACTACAGGTAGTAGATAAGATAAAGGGTTTGCAGCTAGATTGGTGTTTATAGTTCACTTTTGATACATATCATACTCAGTGGTTTCCTGCATATGGAGCATAGAGGAAAGACTCTGTGTAGGCATCAGATAAACATCTCCTTGCTGGATGAGTTATATAGGTAGTGTCATCAGTGTAGCTTGTCTTTGCTACTTTGTGGGTTCTTCTTTCTTCTCCTGTTCGCTATATCCTTTATTCCACCTTTCCAACCCCTGACAATAGAAAGGAAAGAAAAAAGGATAGAGAAGAATGGAAAGAGATCCCTGAGTAAAGTCAAGGGTAAAGAAGGGGACAATGTTATCATTAGATTACTTCCTGGTGATTATGGGTATTAGTTCCTTGGCACAATTTTGATCTTCTCTGTCTGGATATTGAATTTCTTGGTGTTGTTTCTTCTTTGTGCAGGACGACTTAAAAAACTGTGACCAACAGTATCCAACAAACACCAACCCTCATCCAACAACCAATCCCACCTCTCTGGGTTCTAGCATTTATGTACCTTCTCAAACTTCTACAGAATATCACACAATTGCAGAAACTATCTGCAGCTATCAAAATCACACTCTTGCTAGAACAAGACCATTGCTGTGGTCAATCTGAAGCAGCCTTATACCCCATACCTGGGATTACAACAAAATCATATTCTCATAGTATTTCTGTGCTTTTAAAAGAAATAAAAATCCAAAATGGGCACTACGGTTTAGCAATGGGGCCTTGCTTAGTTTGTAGAGAACATCCTATACATTTGGCAATAGTCTAGGATGTTTGGGGATGTGCTTGGGATCCAGGTGACCTACAATTCCATTAGATATAACCCAATTCCATTACTAAAACTTATTTTGGTGACAATACATGGCTACTTGAGACTCTGTCTCTCCCGTTATTTGGGAATTTTATTTAGAACAGCTTCATATAATGTATATTTTAGTTTTCTACTGTATTAGAGTCTCATCCTACCCCTCAAATGCTACTGAGTTTTAAATGTCTCTTGCTATATCCCTTCCACAATCCATTGATCTTCCCAATGAAGTCCTCCCTCACCAAATCATCAATAACAATCTATTCAATTTTCCTTTCGTAATGAGATGAGATGTACTTCTTTTTAGTCTCTTAAATTGTCTATACCTAACTGCCCTTTCTGGTTCTGTGGGTTGTAGTTTTATTGTCATTGAATTAACAGCTAACATCCACATATAAAGCAAATATATACCATATTTATTTTTTTCTGGGTCTAGAATACTTTACTCAAGGGTTTTTCTAGTTACATTCATTTGCCTGCAAATTTTAAGACGTAAATATTGTCTAATAGCTGAATAATACTTCATTGTATAAATATAACATGTTGCCTTAATCTATTCTTCTATTGAGGGACATCTAAATCATTTCAAATTTCTGGTTATCATGAATAAATCAGTAGCCAACATGGTTGGGCCAGTGTTTCTGTAGTAGGATGAAGCATCCTTAAGCAATATGCCCAAGAGAGGTATAGCTGGAGCTTGAGGTAGCTTGATTTCCCAGTTTCATAGTGGCTATACAAATTTCCACTCCCAACAGCAATGTATTGATATTCCTTTTACTCCGCATCCTTGTCAGGATGAGGTGTCAGTTGTTTTGTTGATCTTAGTCATTTGACAGATACGAAATGAAAACTCAATGTAGTTTTAGTTTATATTTCCCTGATGGTTAAGGATGTCTAACATTTCTTTAAGTGTTTCTCATCCTTTTGTGTTTCTTTTGTTGCGTAGATTAGTACCTCAGTTTTTTAAATTAGGTAATTTGTCTTCTTGATTTGTAGTTTCTTGAGTTCTTTAAGTATTTTGAATGTTAGACCTTTGTTAGATTTGTAATTGATAAAATGTTTTCACATTGTATTAGGCCACTTCATCCAAATGGTAGTGTCTGGCTTTGCAGTTTCTTGATGTTCCTTTTACCAATTGTGAATTTTAGTGCCTGTGCTAATGGTGTTCTTTACAGTCTCCAGTGCCAATGAGTTCAAGGCTATTTTTCACTCTCACTTCTATCATGCTTAGCATTGTCTGGTTTTATATTAGTTTTATGAAGGGTGATAAGGATAGGTCTTTTTGAATATACATATATTCATAACCATCCTGTTTGCCCAGGAGTATTTGTAGAAGATTCTGTCTTCTTCCAGAGAGAATTTCTAGCTTCTTTATCAAATATCATGTGTCTATAGGTGTGTAGATTCTGTATGAGGTTTCAGTTCTAATCCATGATTCTTATGTTTGCTTTTGTGTCAATAACATGCTATTTATTTTATTAATATAGTTTTATAGTACTACTTGAATTTGAGATTGAGGATGCCTCTGTAGTTCTCCCCTTTGGCACTGAGGTGATCCTCCACCAAACCCTGTCACCCATTTGCCCATCCCCCCTCAACCAATGCCCTACATCCTTTTTCCCTGGAGTATCAAGTCTGCATAGGATTAAGCACATCCTCTCCCACTGAGGTCAGACAAGGCAATCATCTGCTACATGTATGCCAGGGGCCACAGATCAGCCTGTATATGTTGTTTGGTTGGTGGCTTAGTCTCTGGGAGTTCTGAGGGGTCCAGTAAGAGGATGCTGTTGTTCTTCCTGTGTGCTTGCCATCCCCTAACTTTTCCATGGGGTTGGTCCCGACTGCAGACCAACGGTTGACTGCATCTGTCTTAGTTGCTGGTAGCTATAAGCATTTTCTGGTGTAACTCTGCATTCCATTATTCTATTTACTATTTCAAACAAATGCCAAATGGAGAACAGAGGAAACAGAGAAGGCAAGTGACACTGTGAAGCCCTAAAACATCTAAAACTTTAGCAAAGACAGATGGGAAAAATAGGAAAGTCTAAAATGTGAAAAGAGTATCTCTATAATGTGTTCTCTATGTTAGTGACTCCAAGACTGTAGGCTATGTTTTAATTATTTTGGAGAAACATCCAACAATATTTACAAAACATGGATGGTTTTAGGGAATAAATTAAGACAAAGTCTCTGTTTCTGTTCCTTTGTCTCTTCTATCCCTCCTCTCTCACTAGTTAATTTCCTTCTTCCTTTCTCCTTCCCTCAGCATTCCATTCTCCCTCCATTTCTTTTCTATCAGTTCTTCCATTTTATTCTGCTTCCTTCTTCTCTTTATCTTTTATGTTCTTCTTTTTATATATGTATATAGCAATATTTAATTGGGTAAAATAAAATTCTCAATCCTTCCATGCTACAAAGTGAGTATGAACACTTGGGGATTATAGTGAGAAGTATGTTACAATTAGAAGCATCTAAACAAAGTCAATCATAACACATGGTATCACTGGATATGATGATAGTTTTCAATATATAATGATGACATTACAATATATGTAAGAGAATGCATTTGTTACCTTAATGTAAGCCTAGATGTGATTTTTAAATTCTGAAGTTAATTTTAGACAAAGATTGGAGAGTTTTTAGACATATATTTAACTTAAAGCCATAAGATGAACTTAAATATTAAAAATGTAATGTGAAATACATTCATATACTCTCATATATATATAATTTAGTTACTTTAATTTAATTGTTAATAAACATTTTAAATATATTTATTGAATTAAATACATAATTACATAAAAATACTTGCACAATAAATAAATGTATGTCTGTGGTATGTGCATGTTTCAGTGCTAAATTAGGACATCAAATGGGACTTGATTCTCTTCTTTCTGCATGTGAGCCCTGAGAATCAAACTCAGGTGATTCACGGTGAAGAAAAGGAAGTTTCTGTGAAGGAAACTTCACGGTGTCAAGTTTCCACAACTTCAGGGTTTTCTTGCTGACCCCCTAAGTTCTTTCTTGAAGACTGATTTCTAAGTGGCATAATGACACATTTCAACATCTTTTCATAAGTTATGATTGAAGTTAAATATTTATGTCAAAATATGATTGGTAGATACAGAATATTGGTCTAAATCATTTAAAACATTGTGTATATTGGTGGAATGGGGTAAGCATTCTGAAAAAAAATCTATCTTACTTAGCTTTCAAATGATTTAAACTATTGTGTTCTTATTTTGTGCTTACTTCTGAGTATGTTTTCTATGGCAAATGAAAGCATTCTCGAATCTTCTAATTACAAATTATGGAGGTATTGGTCTCTCGTAATTACTTCTGAGAATTGGGTGGGAAGTGCCCCATTAAATTATTCAGTGGAAAAGTACATCTTTGCTAAGGAACAAGATAATATTCGCCTTTTATTTTTCTTCATTAAATACTAGCAAAGACTGTTTTGAGATAAAAGAGAAGCAAGTTTGCCTTCAAATGCAGAATTACACTAAACTTAACCGTGACACCCTTTAGTTAACTTTGTCCAAAGATATTCTAAAGTTGCCACTGAAATGGTCTAGGCTCCCTATTAAAGGAACAAAGATATATTTTGCAAGTTTCAATGGGAAAATGTATTTCTTTCCTTTCATAAATTCTCCACCACATTGCCACAACTTACACAGAGCATAACTCTTTGCTCATTCCTATATACAGTATAACTTTCAGAAATATTATATCGACAGAAACAATGATTTCTTTGGTCAAAGAGGCTGGAGAGTGCCCCAAACAACATGAGTTCTTCCCATTGTTGTCAGAACTAGATAAGATCCTTATTGCTAAAGGCATAGTATAGTTTGGTTTCATGAAATAGAAAATTCAAGCTGTAGCATATCTAACAGGCTCCTTGCTTTTATAGTGCCAAAATATGCTAAGAAGGTTTACGGGGAGAAAATGACATCAATGGTCTTAACCACTTTTGAACTCCGTGCAAAAGACTCATTTTTGAGGCAAGATTTCGCTCTATTAGTAGCATGAAATCATAAAAAACTACAACTGGGTAGGCAAGGTATATTACTGATCCTCTACCAAAACAGCAAGTATTCTTCAGCACTGAGCCACCATTCCATCACCTTAATTTGAAATTTTAAAATAATTTTTCTTGGGCTGGAGAGATGGTTCAGCCGTTAAAGGCTAGGCTCACAACCAAAATAATTTTTCTCATAAAAATCACAATTCTATAAAAAGTGTATATTTAGATAAATGTAAACTTGGAGATATCATCAACTACTAAATCTACCCTAAGTCACATTTCATAATTAGGAAAATGGGTACTTTAGACTCATACATATCTGTGAGGAAACCCTGCTGCTAAGGTAGACTTCTGATGTTACCAGAAAGGCCTGAGCTCCTTGCAAAATAGCAGAATCCCTTTGTCAGCTGGGTTTCCTCTTCTCTGCTGGATCCCAAACCTACTGAAGATCATGCTAATGACCAAAGTCAGTAACCTTAGCTTCAGCCAATGACCTTTGCCCACCCTGGATATTTTCATCCCCTCGCCCCAAACTATATAACAATTGGTTCACCTCAATTAAGGATATGCATATAAGCCCACCTGGAATAAAGGTATACATGCAAGCTAAGACTATCTCAGAGAGCTATTTCAATGAAGATCATCGGAGAAGGCCTTTGCCTAAAACCTCTGTAACAGTAATTGTGGGAGAAGCATCACCCTCTTCCCACCCACCCATGCTCATTCATTTTCAGTGAGCCAGAGATCCTGCCCTTTCCACACTCTGCTTCATCCTTCTAGTCACGTGTGCAGCAGCATCTGGACACCCTGAGAGGGAGAAAGCAGAGGACATGGAGCCACACATATCAACCAATATTGCTTTGTATACCACTTCCATTTAAAAATATCCACTGAGTTCACCTCTACAAAGGTGAAATCTGTTAAGAGAGTAGGACTAAATGGATATATTGTATTTCTTATATCTTTTCTCCAATTAGAAAAAAATGCTTAAGAAGGGTTTCTGCAACTATATGTGACTGTTTTAAAGCATTTATTGCACTCTGAAAGATTATCTAGCAAAAATAGTACGTGTGTGTGTTTGTGTGTGTGTGTGTGTGTGTGTGTGTCTGTGTGTGTCCAACTGTGCATGATCTCACACTGGTTTAAATATAAATTCATCCTCCATTTGATAGTTCTGGGCTTGCTCTTCAGTCCAGCAGAGCCTTCTGGGGACCTAAGAGCATTCTGCCTCCTTAAGGAAACATTCAGCGTCCCTAAACTAAACAGTTTGAAACCCTGCCTAACCAATCCCATCATAGTAAAATGTGGTGCCCACTTTCACAGTTTGTCTACCTCTGATACCCTGCAGAGTCAGATCTACCTACTATTTTAGTTTGCCTGGAACACAGCCTGCATTTTTGGATCCAACTGCCATCACGATTGGGTCTGAATGAGACATTGTCTGCAGAGTTGGTCTGCCTGGGACACAGTCTGCAGAGTAGGATCTGTAAGGACAGAGCCGGTAGAGTCAAGTTTACTTGAAGCACAGTCCACAGAATTGGGTGTCGGATCCTCCAGGGTTTCCTCAGCGTTTTCCTCTTGCTGAGCCTTGCTAATGCATGTGGAAGTTCTTAGGAAAAGAACATCCTGGCCCAGTTCTTGGTAGTGTGGCAGCTCAGATGTCTTCAGTTGGGTACCGTGACACTCATTGTCTGGTTCATGGATTCTGACAACTCTCTGAGGAGTCCTGCTGCCATCACAATCATCCAGCTAACTCCATGGGAAAATAAGATGTCTAAAGGACAGCAGAAGTGGGAAAAAGTAAGGGACATAGAGGGAAGGATCTGGGAGGGACAGAGGAGGGTAGGGATAAAGGGAAGCAAGAGCAGGAGTAAGAGGAGAGGGGATTGAGTACAGAGGCCAGGAAATTGAACAGAGGTGTGTAGCAGTGTGGTATGGGTAACTGGGTGTAGCTCCTAGAAAGGTTCACAGGATCCAACAAGGATGACATTAGCAGACATAACCAACAAAGGGGAGAGAGAACCTGTAAAGAACATATCCAGTGCATAGGCATGGCCTCCGGTTGAAGGATGGGGGTACTTACCCATCACAAAAATATTAATTCAGAATTTCTCCTGTCAAAGATGCAAACTACAGAACACAGGAAACTCAAGAAGAAGGATGACCAAAATGCAGATGTTCCCACTCCTTCTTAAAAGGGGAAAAATAGGAGGGCATATGGAAGCGAAGTTTAGAGTAACAACTGAAGCAATGGACATTCAGAACCTGACACATATGTGGCATATATATATATATATATATATATATATATATATATATATAGACCAAAACTAGGTAAGATTGATGAAGCTAGAAAATGCATGTGGATTGGATATAGATCTCTCCTTATAGACACATCCAGAGCATGTCCAATACAGAGGTCAATGCTAGCAGCAAACCACCGAACTGGGAATAGGAACCCATTGGGGGGGAATTAGAACAAGTATTGAAAGATTTGAAGGAGCTTGCAACCCCATAAAAACAACAATGCCAAACAACCAGAACTTCCAGGGACTAAACCACTACCTAAAGACTATACATGGACTGACCCAGGGCTCCAACTGCATATATAGCAGAGAACAGCCTTGTTGGGCAGCAGAGGAAGGGAAAGCCCTTGAACTTGCCGAGGTTGGACCCTTAGTGCCGTGGAATATGGGGGAGGGCAATAAGGGGGATGTATAGGGTGAATACCTGTATGGGGGACGGGGATCAGAGGGAATGTGGGCTTATGAACAGGAATCCGGGAAGGGGAATAACCTTTGAAATGCAAGTAAAGAAATATATAATAAAAAATTTTTAAAAAGTAAAAATAGGTACAGAGTCTCCCTCCTTTATTATTTCTCGCATCTCTCTCTCTGTCTGTACTTCTCTCCTTCCCTCCTTCCCTCCTCCTCTTCTTCTTCTTCTTCTTCTTCTTCTTCTTCTTCTTCTTCTTCTTCTTCTTCTTCTTCTTCTTCTTCTTCTTCTTCTTCTTCTTCTTCTTCTTCTTCTTCTTCTTCTTCTTCCTCTTCTTCCTCTCTCTCTCTCTCTCTCTCTCTCTCTCTCTCTCTCTCTCTCTCTCTCTCTCTCTCTCTCTCTCTCTCTCTGAACCACACACTTGTGTGTATGAAAAACATTGAGTCAAGTAGACCAGACTAGCCTCCAACTCAAAGATCTGCCTGCAGCTACGTCCTGAGTTCTAGAATTAAATTATATGCCACCATGCCTGGCCTCATTTTTCTGACTAGGTCATCCAACAGTTTTCTTGAAAATGGTTTTTAAGCTTGAAAATTAGCAAAACCTTTTATGAAAGGATAAGAAAAAGTCCAGTTTGTCTCCAGAGCAAGGTGCTCCCTGTGACATAAACACAGAGACCATTTGTCTAAACAGAAATAGAAGATAAAGGAACAGCAAGCATTCCCAACTATACATTATGCTAGATCCTTATCCAGTGTTTAGTTTGAACTGCTTTAATTATATAAAGCCATCTAATGGATAAGTGTTAATAAAGTTCAATTTAAATGAACATAAATAAAAATTCTGGATCCTGTTAGCCTATTATATTTAATTAGATTCCTGAGTACAGGCAGTTACTGTAAAGTTTCAGTTTAAAAAATTAATCACAGAAGAGAATAAGACAATTATGTTGTGATCTACAGGACAGATGCACACAGACATTAGCCAGTTTTGAAAGCAGATTAGGAATTTTACATGTATCCTGAGAAGAGAAATCTCAAGTTCTTATTGTCAGTATTTTAGATGTGGATGTTTATATAGGTATGCATCTTGATTTGGAGTTCACAGACTCATTATTCTCCAATTTAACTTCATAAGCACCTACCTCAAACAGCACAAAGGAATTGATTTACTCTATCACCAAACACGAGCCTTTGGACTAACCTTATATAGTAGTGGTAATTTTCCTAATTTCAGGAGTGCAATTTGATTTGTAGTATTTTTCAACTTTGTAATCCGTTTTAAGTCATCCATAGTTCCATAACTTACATCGATGACATCAGCCTGAAAAAAGGAGAAAAAAAAATAAAGAATAAATAAATAAATAAAGCCTTATAGTGAACATAATGGCAGTCCCCCAGTTGTTTCTTGTGAATCAAATCTTCCAGTGCAACTTAATGTTATCTCTCAGTCTGTCCTAATTTTTACTTACTAATTTGACAGGTAACAATGATGCCTTTGATCACAAGGATCAATCTTAGTCATTGCATGTCTTAGTCAGGGTTTCAATTCCTACACAAAACATCATGACCAAGAAGCAAGTTCAGCTTACACTTCAACACTCCTGTTCCCCACCAGGAGAGGAATTCACACAGGGCAGAAACTTGGAGGCAGGAGCTGATGCAGAGGCCATTGAGGAATGCTGCTTACTGTATTGCTTCCCTTGGCTTGCTCAGTTTGCTTTCTTATAGAACCTAGGACCACCAGCCCAGGGATGGCACCACCTACAATGGGATAGACCCACTCCTCTTAATTACAAATTGAAAAAAACAATCTTAGAGCTGGGTCTCATGGAGGCATTTCCTCAAGGGAGGCTCCTTTCTCTGTGATAACTGGAGCTTTTGTCAAGTGGACACACAAAGCCAGCTAGTACATTGCTGGTCTGCTTTCTCCCTCCTATACAAGTTGAAAGCTTCCTATGCTCATCTTTCATGAGTTATTTTACAAACATTTTCTTTAGGATAAATAATAACCATACCGATCTCAGGCTTGTAGACTCAATGAGTCATCATCATTATTATTTACAATGTTCTCTGAGAATAATTATGCATAACTATTCAAGTAGCTCAAGTGATCAGCTATCAACACCACTCATTTGCTATGTCTCACCAACAAAATACTGTGTGGTACTCTGGTCTTGAAAATATGACATCAAATAAATATTTGTGTAACAATTCCACCACATCCTACTTCTATATCGTTCTTTTTTAAGAGCCTCACCCCTTTTCTCAAGTAAACATTTATGATTATGTGACACCTCTGCCTATAGTCCTGATTCCTGCTAATGCTTTCCTTCTCACAAAATTCCGAACTGTAGGACCCATCAAAGACCTTCCTAGCAGGCAAGGCGATTCCTTTCAGCTCTGCTTTCTGTAATGTGCATTATTAAAATAAAAGTTATATTTTCTAATGTTATGTAATACAAAATATAGTCTCTCTAATTTCAAATTCTAAAATACTTAACTTACCATAGACAGGATGATGAAAAGAGTGAAAGGAAATAGACAGCAGCAGAGAGTGGGATTCAGAACTCAGCTAAATCTAAGATATCTGGCCGGACATAACAGTGTCCTTACATAATCCCTTTGAGCAAAGATTTGGTTTCAAAAAAATTTGAGTAGTATAAGCAGTCAAGAAGAAATAGATACATACCAATTCCCAGTTCCATATTCCATGGGACAAATCTTTGATTCAAGTCAGGCAAAGAGCAACGCCCAATGGGCAACTCTTCTTATTGTAAATAATGCTGTCAATATAGTCTCCCATAGGAATGACTAAAGGTCCATTTATCTTCTAGAAAATTCTCGATTCATCCAAGTTTATGATTAAGATTTACCATCACTTTTAGCTATCTCATTTATCAATATCTTCAAAATTTGCTAATACACCAAGGCCCATATCAAACCTTACCTATTAGATAAATTGTATTTCACCTTTACACAATAACAAAACGTTCACTAGTTTTACTTCCAAACAATCGGTCTGCACCTATGCCCATGGTGTGTGTGTGTGTGTGTGTGTGTGTGTGTGTGTGTGTGTGTGTGTTGTATGAGTGTGTTAGACAGAGTCTGTGTGAGTATGAAACTGTAGGTGTATGTGAATGAGCATAGTGTAAGTTGCTATGTGTAGAAACTTTCCTGTTGAGCAGTACATTCCATACTATTTTCTTCAATTATTAAACATACATTCTTAGTTCCTGAGGCTTGTAATTAAATAATTATGTAATATTTGAGAAGGTAAGTTATATTTTCAAGTGCATTTGAATGTTTAAAACACTTCTGTCAGAATTGTTTTTTACTATAATTTTCTTCTTAATAAAATATGTTTAAAAAATTCCTTAATGTAATTTTTGAGTTTACAGATACTTAAATTATATGAATAAACATTGATCTATAATCTTAATAGCCTGATTAAATAAATGATCACATAACCCGTATGTTTGCACTACAAGATAGGAAATTAATATTTTCCATTTCAAATTAGGAAGCTTTACACTAATCATTTGAGATTCAATGACAGCACTTGAAAATAGACTACTATTCTATTGGTCAAATTAATGAACATATTTGTCATATTTAGAAATGCTTGAGGGAAAACTTCACAGTTTTAAGTGGATTAAAAAGGCCATGCTTGGTGTTTGTTCACACACACACACACACACACACACACACACACACCACAATTACAACAATGTCAATCATAAAAAATGCTGAATTATTGAATAAACTGAATATTCAATCATTTTTCACCTCTTGTTAAATACATGCCATCAGATTGAAGACTTTTCCATATAAGAGATTTTCTCTTCTCAACTGTTTCTCAGTACAGACAAAACTGTACAAAACAGTTTTACAATATTCTGTATTGAAAATATATTTTAAATAGAAATAATTACAGTAGTCTCAAGTTTTGATGATTTGGTGGGTTGATAAATGCATTTATTGGCTTTTGAAGATTTTGTAGAGCATGTTCTTTCTGAAAGTCTTTCCTACTTACCTAGTAGAAAAATAAAAACCATACCCAACAAACATTATTGATACTATGCTCAAATCTATATACAATTATATGCTAAAATGCCGAACCATTTCTTTCCAAATGTATTTATTTGCACAATGACTCTCTTTTGACTGTATTTCTCCCAGCATGCTAGAAATCACCCTTTATATCATCAGTTACACAGTATTCAGTTTAAGTCCCAAACTTGACATGAAGTCAAATCTTATATTTAAGATTGAAAAAGGAACAAATAACTTAAGACAACAACAACCAGTAGACCCCGCTCTATATTAGCCCATGTTAAAATTAAATCATTTTACTAGGTTGAGATCAAAGTTGATCCACACAGAAATGACTGAGGTTTCCAGAAAAATATTTATGTAGAAGGAATCAATATTGAGATATTAGTTAAGTTTGTAATTGAAGTATGGTGAAATGATACTATTTACCACTGGATGGTGTCCATGGTCTTTAACGGAATTGTCTTGAACCAAAATAGTAGTTAAATTAAAGCCATAGCAATCTGAAAGCAAGTAATCTTGTGTAATGGGTATTATAAGATATTATGATAATTAATGAATTTAGAAATAACATTGTGTTATCAAATACTTGTTAAAAGTGTTCCAATTTTATAATGAAAAAAATATTTCCTTAAAATGTCATGCTTTAAAGCTGTTAATCAGATATGCTTATGGAACAATAACAATAATTAAAATAATATTTGATAAATCCATGTGCCAGGAACACAGTACAGAGTAACCATCTCAGATTGCAGTTCAATATTGGCTCCACATCATGCATAAATAAACTAAGGCCTAGTAATAGGAACCATCTGTCACTTTGTCACTGGAATTAGGAGCAGCACAGACCCTCTAAAGTCATCTCCTGGAGGACATTTCATCAAGAAAAGTTTTTAACAAAGGACCTCACTGGTTGAAGAAATGTTCATGGTGCTGTCTAGTTAAACAGGACCAACCACTTTCTGGAACAAAGGCTCTACTTAAAATTATGTTTTTCTAGGGGGTAGGGGAAGGTTTTTGATGTATACAGCTGAAGCCCTGAGTTCAGGTCCACAGTGAACATCCAAATGATTGGCATTGATACCGAGCCCATAACCTGAGGACCAATAAAAGAATAACTGCAGGATTGTCACCAAATGATGTGGATACATGAGTTCCAGAAAAAGTGAGAACCCTGCATCAAAAACAAGGTGACGAGTGTTAGAGGACAACTAACTTCGGTCTGTGTCCTTCACACTTTTTCAAAAAAAAAAAAAAAGAGCATTCCTTCCACACAGACATTTATGAAACATACAACACTTTACTATCACCACCCCACTGTACACAAAGTAAAATAATTTGCAGACTTATTTTGTTTTGTACGATGACCATCAAAATAGAATCTCTGATAATTGTTCGTGGTTGTCTCACTGACATCACACACTTCCACAGCCTCAGCAGCCCAACAATAAAAGTTTAATTTTTGCTTGCTCTGCAGGCTGAGAATAAAATACCAAAATGCCTGTAAAATCTGCTTCTGGTGAGCAATTTCCATTTTGCTTAACTCACTACATGAGAGGGGTTGGGAAGAAGGAGAGAGAGCAAAAGAAACAGAAATAGAGAGAGAGAAAGAGAGAACACATTTTGGCTCTTTTATGTCCCTCCCACAAGAGGATTTAGTTACATATAATCAGCTTCCTGTAAACTCTAAAGGACTCATTCTCTTAAGATGTATGCACTGGGAAGAACAGACCTGAAGCAGACATACAAAAGGAGAACAGAAAGGTTGTTAGAGCCAGAAAACCGTCTATGATTCAGTATGCTAGATAGTATCTTCTAGATTGACAGTGGTGCTGCACACAAGAAATCTAAACTTTATACAATCACACCAGTCAGCTTGTTAATGTCATGGGGGAAATTTCTCAAGACCCTATTCTTAGACAAAAAAATAAAGACAACCAGTCGTTTCTGAGAGAGGGAGAACCTGTTTCCTGAGAGGGATGTTCTTAATCATCTAGCGTAAATAACATCTAACATAAACATTATCTAAACCCAAGTAGCCAGTCCTAAATACATGTACACATGAGCAACACTTAATGGACCCAGTATCCAATAGGCTGTGTGTGTGTGTGTGTGTGTGTGTGTGTGTGTGTGTGTGTTAAAGACAATAGTAAGAATGTAAACGTAATATTCATGACCGATGAAATTATCAAAAATATTTTACAAATGTGAAGCAGAATTGCTTCTAAAATAGTTTTTTAATTTACTGAAGAAGCACTGTATTTTAAAATGTTTTAATATATTAATTAATTTTATTTCAAAAATTGTAATGATAATAGTTGTGATAACATACACGTGTGTGTTCATGTGTGTATGTGTGTATGTGCATGTGCACACATTTGTTATGAAGCACATAGAGAGGTCATAAGACAACTTACATCAGGCACTGGTTTTCTCTTTCCACTAGTGTCAATTCTAAGGATTGAAATTGGGATGCCAGGCTTAGCAGCAAGAGCTTTTACACTCTGAGCACTTGAACATTCCCAGAAATCTAGATAATAGTAAGGAAATGGTTAATGGGAAAGAGGGATAGTATCATGACAAGGTGATTTAAACTAAATAAAATATCACAAATTATACAGAACAAATACAAATAATAAATCAAAACTTTTTCTTCCAAATACATCGAATATAGAAGTAAAAGTAAGTGGGGTCAAATATTTCAATAGATGTGAGGTAATAAAAAAACAACTGTCTGTTAATATAATTTCTTTGACATTGATACTTCAATATTTTGTGATGGAAATTAAATGTTAGGATGAAGTGCCTTTTGTATCTATTTGTTTAATTGAAAAAAGAACATTAAACCAACACAATATATAAAATAATCTTCATCAAATATTAAATATATAATTTATATATGCATAAAACTATTGTAAACAGGGGGCACAATTTCAAAATAAAATGGATAATTTTCTAATTTCTATTATGCTTTATTCTGGGTCAATAATCACACTAGTTAGAAACAAACACTGAATCACAAAGTTAGCATTTATTCCAATGTTAATTGGTATAGAAATTAAAATTCTGTTGATAGAATTATTTATGCCAGATGGCTATATCATAATCTATTAACATTGACAAAGCTATAAAGTTTATTAAAAGAGAAGCTGGACTTCTGATAGTGCTCATTCTTGTTGGTATAAATACCATATAATAGGATAATATAGATTTGTAATAATATACATACTTTTTGATACATGCATGTGCTGATAAAGATATTCAGGAATTTGTCAATCATAGAGTGGCCAGGATTATCCTCTTGTCTTTAGAAAATAGTACAAGGAGGTCACCAAACAGAGAATGATTAAATGAAATGTGCCTGTGTGTGTGCGCGCGCGTGTGTGTGTGTGTGTGTGTGTGTGTAAAACAAGAATAGCAGATGGTAGAAAACTGGGATCATAACTCATACTCCATTTCTAAGTGGAATGAAGTGAGAACAGTCCTAATGAGGAGAAATCAAAAAGAAAAATTAATGATCAAATGAGTCTGTCCTCACTTTTAATAATAAAATTATTGCTGTTTACACATCTACCTTAAAAGCTATTTCTTGAAGCATTCTGTACAGCCATATTGCGCTAAACACAACCATGGTAGAATTGTTATCTTTTCACGTCTTAGAAAAAGAGTAAAGAGGCAGATTTCTGTCATTATTCTCATTTTACACAGGAGACTAAAGCATAGAATCAAAGAGAGCATGAGAGTGGGCAAAGACAAAACCTCTATCCCTGTGATTGATCCAATTTGAGTAGAAGTTGGAAATTTGAGTTCTATATTTTTGTTTCATGTCTCTCATGGTTGGCAGTGACTTTGTAATGACACTTCAAAATGAAGTACTATCAGGAACAAAATGAAGTACTAACTGTCAAATTTTAGTCATGTATGGTCAGAGGTGACAAGCTCATCTAGAACACACACACACACACACACACACACACACATACACACAAATTGAGTATCTAAAAACAAAGTCTAAAAACCAATGAAAAGTGATCAAATTACAGGTATATCCATGGACAGCCTTCCAGTAATGGTTAATGTTAGCTGAACTTTAAGAATATAGAGCAAGCAGGGAGTTGGGTCTCTGGGCATACCTGCTAATGAGTTATCTTGATTGCATTAATTGGTATGGGAAGACCTATTCCCTCTTGATGGAAATCCTGGACTCTATAGAATTAAAAAAATAAGCTGAGTATCAGAATGCATGCGTTTATTTCTTCCTGTTTCTTGCTTACAGATTCAATGTAAACAGATGATTCACAATCCTAGTCTTTTGCTTTGTAACAGGAAAATATAGGAGATAGGTTGTTTATGGAATTTTAAAGAAAGGAATGCCAAATAAAATTATATGTTTTTCAAAAAATGTATGTCGGACTCTATGTTGTCTGTGAAGATATAGATACAAATAATTAACCAAGTGCTAATCTAATAGTGTTTAAGTATTGCTGCTATAGAAGCAGCTTTCTTATTGGGTAGATTACCATACATATCAGCATCTAAAGATTTCTTTATTGTTACTGAAATCCTTTTCAATGGCATGTGAAAGGCCTTGAGGATGTATTGGCGAATGCCAATTATGTCCCTTTATATAAGTGAGATCCAGAGTCTGAATTCTAGATGAGTCACTCCTTCAGTAGTAGCACATTAGAATATAAGGAATAAAAATTTATTAATCTCAAAGTGCTTTATTTAATTAACAGTGCTCAGCTAACTGAGGCAAGGGTATTTGATGAGGTAGACATTCATTCAGAAGGCTTTTTTTTGCATTTCTATGCAGCAGACAGATTATTATTTTTCTTCTAAAAGCAACTATACCAATTTGAAATGATGTGAAGCATAAGCATTGGAATTTTTCGTCCAACTTGCTAATTCTTAAAATAATGAAACTTTAGACCATACTAGTATGAGATGGATATTACTAATACCTATTACTCTTAAACATTTATACTTTCAAATATTAAGATAGTATTGTAATTTCCAAGAATATCAGACTTATCTTTGCAAGTAATATTCTTTAAATCAAAGCAAATCTCAAAAATTATAGTCAAAATTCCCATCAAATGGTATGATAGTAATAGTGATTTAATAGCATTATAAATAAGTCTAGGCCTTTTGACTACTGTGTTTAATCCCCATATTCAGAAGGTCAAGGAAAGCTGATAAGGTTACCCATGGTTACATGGAGAGAACATGTCACAAAACAATCTTTAGAAATACTCTTGTCAAATTAAATGCATATGTTTAAACATTTTAAAATTAAAGACTTCACATGCGCTGTGATGAGATAACAGTCTCTCTGTTACCTTTCATTCACCAAATATGAACTTCTGCTTCTGGTTTCTAAAGATCTGGTCACTTCTCAAGTGAAATGTGAAGGGTTGCTTGTAGACTGCTTTTATTAGTAACAGCTGCATGTAGCTGTTTTCAGATTCATTTATCTTAGACTGCTACATGATTACCCAAACCATGGGACCCACACAGAAAAATGAGTAAGAAAAAGTAAAGTACTAGAATACTGTTACCAGTACAGGTCACAGTGCTATGGTGGTCAAGTGAAAGTTTCATCTAGGCATGAACATGCTATTTAAATAATGTACTCTGATCTTGTCCCCCAGATTTTTGCAGTTTTTACCTATAACAAAAATCAATTAGAGCCAAATGCCTGCTGCTCTATCTTTTTTTTTTTCATTTCTAAGTCTAAGAGATTATAAATTATGGAGGGAGGACATTTTAAAATTGGTGTTTTTTAAATTCTCCTTATGACTTTCTAGCAAATTATTTGACATGGTGTTCAGAGATATGTGTTAAACTACTGGTGTGAAAACTACACATAAATATAAGCCATAGTCTTCGGGTACAACTGTCATGGTTGGCCATTCTCTTTTCACAAATAAAAATCTCATTCCATTAGCCTTCAAGTTTATTTTATTCTCTATCCATAATTTTGAAGCCATATTTCTTTCATAATTAATATTTGTCATGCTAAGCAGGTTTGAAGATTATGTTAACATGGCATGATTAATATAATCATTTTGAATTTTCAAATTCTTGAAATGAAATTTTGATATATTCCTTACTTCTTCATTTAAGTGTGCCTACTTTCTGCCAAATAACAATAATTGTTAATGTTAGTTGAATATTTTCCAAGTATCAGGCAGTTTATATGTTTAGGATTCTAACTGTCATTTTTCCCCCCTCATATAAATAGCTCAATGAGGAATAGGAGACGCAATGATTCCTAATCTTTGCAGCTGATAGAGTAGACTCTTCTGCTACCTGTGGAATAAATGGCAATAGCAATCTATCATATGCACAGTCAATGTGTTGTTGAGAACAAGCATCTCCATATAATGCCATTATATGGATTGTCTCCTGAGGAAAAATAAAACTTCACAGAATGAAATCAAAACCTGTTCCAAACAAGTTTGGGTTGGTAAACAAATCCCCTGCCTCAAAAGCAGAATATGTCAGAACAAAAATATTAATTGTGTTACTTTTCAGTCTAGTCTACTAGTCTATTTGCATTACTAGTCAGTCTAGTTTCAAAGAAGACACAAAAATGTTTTCACAGGAATTAGCTAAAAGCCATGTTTTCACTATACAAAATTGATTACATATGGCAAGACCTCTTGACCAATGTCTCTATTCTTATGATAGTACTATTGTTGTTATTTTTATTTTATTAAAACATAAATGTCTTTCTATCCCCTGATGCTAAACACAGGCATGCTAAATTATTTATATATCCATTTTAATGTGTATTCTATATCTGACAAGGCAACTCTCCTTAGGACCCTTTGACCGACCCACCTGTCATTATTATGGTGTAACAATGTCACCTTTCTAGTGCACGATGAATTACAAAGGATTTGCAAAGCACACCATCCATCATGCTGGCACTAAGTGGGTTTTCAGAGTAGATAGGAGATATCACAAGCGCTCTTTAGCCGGTTACCAGAAAGCACAAATTGGAAGCTTATACAAAACAGTTCTATGATGAATGGATATGACAGCCCTTCAAAGTAAAGGGGAACTCCTCCTCTGCAAATAACCTTGTCAAAAGCAAAAGTTGTGGGGAGCTTTACAGGCAGTCAAAAACAGAATAATTTAAAAACTTGTTAATGGCTCTGCCTCATAGAAATTCATGAACACAGAATGTATTGAAAAGTCAGAAAGGAGTTATGTCTGAATCAGGAGCAGCATCTACTCAAGATTGAAATGAATTGGTCAGAGATACACAACAATCACCATTTCCCTATTAGTTATTCTATGTAGGTTTCAGTGTAATCACAACCTCTTCACACACGGATGTAAAGTGTATGCACATGTTCTGTGTAACATACAGTAGTCAGCTGGAACAGTTAGATTTAGTTTTGAATATCCTAATCACAACATTTGAGTTTTAAAAATTTCAAGTCACAGGTACATAAATCTCCATATATCTACTTACTCACCATGTGCAACATATTTATATTAGGTATTAAAATATCTATTCTCAATGTATTCACCTAAGTCACATGTTTAACATTTTACAGATTAAATTCTTGAAACAAAAGATTTTTTTTATATATGTATATATAACTGCATTTAGCCTTGCAACAATCCCTTCTGTTGAGGTTATATTT
This sequence comes from Rattus rattus, assembly GCF_011064425.1. NCBI lineage: Eukaryota > Metazoa > Chordata > Mammalia > Rodentia > Muridae > Rattus > Rattus rattus. The sequence goes on along the minus strand of NC_046156.1, from coordinate 129,936,068 downwards.
GAAGGGAGCATATTTCTATATCTAATTGCATGTTCAATTTCACCTTTTTACTTATTGATTTGTTTTTATTAAAAACAAACTTCTTTATTAGAATTATGGGTTTAAATCTCTTTTAAAATGGTAAACTGGCCATACATAACCTTCTTAGACTTTTTAAAAAATGAACTAATGTTTGGGGAAACATAGTTTATTATATGAAATGAAGAAAATATCTAACATAATATTGACAAAATAAATGTATACAAAATACTCAGGTGTCTGAATTCACGTTGATGGAATTTTTTTCCATTTTACTTATTTATTTTTTATTGGATTTTTTTAAATTTACATTTCAAATGTTATTACCTTTTCCAGTTTCCCCAATATAAGTCCCCTATCCCATCCCTCTCCCCTTCTTCTATAAGGGTGTTCCATCCACCCCCAGTCCTGTCCCCTGACATTCCCCTACCCTGGGGGTCCAAACTTGGCTCGACCAAGGGCTTCTCCTTCCATTGGTGCCCAACAAGGCCATCCTCTGCTACATATGCAATTGGAGCCACGGGTCAGTACAAATATAGACTTTGAATAATGGTTTAGTCCCTGGGAGATTTGATTGTTTGGCATTGTTGTTCTTATGGGGTTGCAAGCCCCTTCAGCTCTTTCAGTCCTTTCCCTACTTCCTATAAACGGGATCCCTTTCTCAGTTCAGTGGTTGCTGCTAGCATTCGCTTCTGTATTTGACATGCTCTGGTTGTGTCTCTCAGGAGAGATCCATATCCGGTTCCTGTCAGCATGTACTTCTTAGCTTCATCAAATTTATCTAGCTATCCTGGCTGTATATATATGGACCACATGTAGGGCTGGCTCTGAATGGCTGTTCCTTCAGTTGTTGCTCTGAAATTTGCCTCCATATCCATTCCGATGAATATTTGTGTTCCCCCTTTTAAGAAGGTGTGAAGCATCCACATTTTGTTCATCCATCTTCTTGAGCTTCAATGTGATCTGTAGAATGTATCATGGCTAATTCGAGTTTGTGGGCTAATATCCACTTATCAGTGAATGCATACTATGTGTGTTTTTCTGTGATTGGGTTACCTCATACAGGATGACATTTTCTAGGTCAATCCATTTGCCTATGAATTTCATGAAGTCATTGTTTTTGAGAGCTGAGTAGCATTCCATTGTGTAAATGTACCATATTTCCTGTATCTATTCCTCTGTTGAAGGGCATCTGGATTCTTTCCAGCTTCTGGCAATTATAAATAAGGGAGCTATGAATAGAGTGGAGCATGTGTCTTCGTTGTATGTTGGAACAATGTTCGGTGACATGCCCAGGACGGGTATAGCTGGGTCCTAAGGTACTGCAATCTCCAATTTTCTGAGGAATCTTCAGAATGATTTCCAGGGAGGTTGTACCAGTTTGCAATCCCACCAACAATGGAGGAGTGTTCCTCTTTCTCCACATCCTCATCAGCATCTGTTGTCACCTGAGTTTTTGATCTTAGCAAATCTGACTGGTGTGAGGTGGAATCTCAGGGTTGATTTGATTTGCATTTCCCTGATGACTAAGGATAGTGAACATTTCTTTTGGTACTTCACAACAATTCAATATTTCTCAGCTGAGAATTCTTTGTTTAGCTCTGTACCCCATTTTTAATAGGGTTATTTGGCTCTGTGGAGTATAACTTCTAAAATTCTTTGTTATTTTGGATATTAGCCCTCTATCAGATGTAGGGTTGGTAAAGATCTTTTCCTAATCTGTTGGTTGCTGTTTTGTCCTAATGACAGTGTCCTTTACCATACAGAAGTTTTGCAGTTTTATGAGGTCCCATTTGTTAATTCTTGATCTTAGAGCATAAGCTATTGGTGTTTTGTTCAGGAAAATTTCCCTAGTGCCCATGTGAGGGAGACTCTTCCCCACTTTCTCTTCTATTAGTTTGAGTGTATATAGTTTTATGTGGAGGTCCTTGATTCACTTGGACTTAAATTTTGTACAAGGCAATAAAGAACGGGTCAATTTCCATTCCTCTACATGCTGACCTCCAGTTGAACCAGCACCATTTGTTGAAAATGCTATCTTTCTTCCATTGGTTGGTTTTAGCTCCTTTGTCAAAGGTCAAGTTACCATAGCTGTGTCGGTTCATTTCTGGGTCTTCAATTCTATTCCATTGATCTACTTGCCTTTCTCTGTTTCAATACCATACAGTTTTTATGACTATTGCTCTGTAATACTGATAGATGTCAGGCATGGTTATTCCCCCAGAAGTTCTTTTATTGTTGAGTATAGTTTTCAATATCCTGGGTTTTTTTAATCCAAATGAATTGCAAATTGCTCTATCTCTATGAAGATCTATGAAGAATTGACCTGGAATTTTGATGGAATTGCATTGAATCTGTAGAATACCGCAAATCCATGAGCATGGGAGGTTTTTCCGTCTTCTGAGACCTTCTTCGATTTCTTTCTTCAGAGACTTGAAGTTTTTGTCATACAGATCTTTCACTTGCTTGGTTAAAGTCCCATTGAGGTCTTTTATAATAGTTGGGACTCTTGTAAAGGATGTCATTACCCTAAATTCATTCTAAGCTTGTTTATCCTTTAAGTACAGGAAGGCCATTGATTTGTTTGAGTTAATTTTAAACCCAGTCACTTTGCTGAAGTCAGGTTTAGTAGTTCTCTGGGGAACTTTTAGGGTCACTTAATATACTATCATATCATCTGCAAATAGTGATATTTTACTTCTCCCTTTCCTATTTGTCTTCCTTTGACATCCTTTCTTTTGTCTGATTGCTCTGGCTAGGACTTCAAGTATCATATTGAATAAGTAGGAAGAGAGTTGGCAGCCTTGTTAAGTCCCTGATTTTAGTGGGATTGCTTCAAATTTCTCTCCATTTAGTTTAATGTTAGCTACTGGTTTGCTGTATATTGCTTTAACTATGTTTAGGTATGGGCCTTGAATTCCTGATCTTTCCAGGACTTTTATCTTGAAGGTGTGTTGAATTTTGTTAAATGCTTTCTCTTCATCTAATGAAATGGTCATGTGGTTTTTATCTTTCAGTTTGTTTATACAGTGGATTACATTGATGAATTTCTGTATATTGAACCATCCCTATATCCCTGGAATGAAGCCTGCTTGATCATGATGGATGATCATTTTGATGTGTTCTTCGATTCAGTTTTCAAGAGTTTTATTGACTATATTTGCATCAATATTCATAAGGAAAATTGGTCTGTAATTCTATTTCTCTATTGGGTCTCTGTTGTGGCTTCATAGAAGGAATTTGGCGCGATCCATCTGTGTCTATTTTGTGGAATAGTTTAAACAGTATTGGTGTGAGGTATTCTATGAAGGTCTAATAGAATTCTGCACTAAACATATGGTATTGGTCTCTTTTTATTTGGAAGACTTTTAATAGCTGCTTCTATTTCTTTAGGAGTTATGGCATTGTTTAGATGGTTTATCTGTTCCTTATTTGCTCTGGTTCCTTGTATTTGTCTAGAAAATTATCCATTTTCTCCAGATCTTCCAGTTTTCTTGAGTATAGGCTTTTGTAGTAGGATCTGATGATTTTTTGAATTGTCTCCCTTTTCATTTCTGATGTTGTTAATTTGGATACACACTCTGTGCCTTCTGGTTTCTCTGGCTAATGATTTCTCTATTCTGTTGGTTTTCACAAAGAACCAGTTCTTGGTTTTGTTCAGTCTTTGTATAGTCTGATTTGTTTTTATTTGGTTGATTTCAGCCCTGAGTTTCATTATTTCCTGCCTTCTACTTGGGTGTATTTGCTTCTTTATGTTGTAGAGCTTTTAGGTGTGCTGTCAAGCTGCTGACATATGCTCTTTCCTGTTTCTTTCTGCAGGCACTCAGTGCTATGAGTTTTCCTCTTAACACAGCTTTCATTGTGTCCCATAAGTTTGGGTATGTTGTACCTTCATTTTCATTAATTTCTAAGAAGTTTAATTTTTTTTTTTTCTTCTTTTGACCAAGTTATCATTGAGTAGAGTGTTGTTCAACTTCAATGTATATGTGGGTTTTCTGTTTGTTGTTATTGAAGAAAAATCTTAGTCTGTGGTCAACTGATAAGAAGCATGGAATTATTTCTATCGTTCTGTATCGTTTGAGGACTGTTTTTGAACGATTATATGTTCAATTTTGGAGAAGGTGCCATAAGGTACTGAGAAAAAAGTGGATCCTTTTGTTTTTAGGAAGAGATATTCTATAAATATCTGTTAAGTCCATTTGGTTCATAATTTCTGTTAGTTTCTCTATGACTCTGTTTCCATGATCTGTCCATTGATGAGAATGAGATATTAAAATCACCTACGATTATTGTGTGAGGTGCAATGTGTGATTTGAGCTTTAGTAAGCTTTCTTTTATGAATGTAAATGCCCTTCCATTTGGAGCATAGATATTTAGGATTGAGAGTTCACCTTGGTAGATTTTTCCTTTGATGAATATGAAGTGTCCTTCCTTATCTTTTTTTATGACTTTTGGTTGAACGTCTATTTTATTCAATATTTGAATGGCTACTCCAACTTGTTTCTTTGGACCATTTGCTTGGAAATTGTTCTCCAGCCTTATACTCTGAGGTAGCATCTGTCTTTGTCTCTGAGGTATGTTTTCTGTATGCAGCAAAATGCTGAGTCCTCTTTACATATCCAGTCTGTTAGTCTATGTCTTTTTATTGGGAATATTGAGTCCATTGATGTTAAGAGATAGTAAGGAATAGTGATTATTGCTTCTTGTTATTTTTGTTGTTAGAGGTTGAATTATGTTTTTGTGTCTCTCTCCTTTTGGTTTTCTTGCAAGATTACTTTCTTGCTTTTTCTAACGTATAGTTTCCCTCCTGGTGTTGGAATTTTCTATCCTTATCCTTTGTAGGGTTGAATTTGTAGAAAGATGTTGTGTAAATTTGGTTTCGTCATGAAATATCTTGGTTTCTCCATCTATGTTAATCGAGAGTTTTGCTGGATATAGTACCCTGGGTTGGCATTTGTGTTCTCTCAGGGTCTGTGTGACACCTGCCCAGGATCTTCTGGCTTTCATAGTCCCTGGTAAGAAGTCTGGTGTAAATCTGATAGGTCTACCTTTATATGTTACTTGACCTTTTTTCCTTACTACTTTTAATATTCTTTCTTTGTTTTGTGCATTTGGTGTTTTGACTATTATGTGATAAGAGGAATTTCTTTTCTGGTATGATCTATTTGGAGTTCTGATGGTCATCTTTTTCTTTAGGTTAGGGAAGTTTTCTTCTATAATTTTGTTGAAGATATTTACTGGCCCTTTAAGTTGGGAGTCTTAATTCTCTTCTATACCTATTATCTGCAGGTTTGATCTTCTTATTGTGTCCTGTATTTCCTGGATGTTTTGCATAGGAGCTTTATGCTTTTTACATTATCTTTGATGGTTGGGTCGATGTTTTCTATGGTATCTTCTGCCCCTGAGATTCTCTCTTCTATATCATGTATTCTGTTGGTGATGTTCACATCTATGCCTCCTGATCTCTTCCCTAGGTTTTCTATCTCCATTGTCATCTCCCATTTTGCTTCTTTATTGTTTCTATTTCCATTTTTAAATCCTGGACAGATTGTTCAATTCCTTCTCTTGTTTGGTTTTGTTTCCCTGTAATTCTTTAAGGGGTTTTTGTGTTTCTTCTTTAAGGTCTTCTACTTGTTTACTTGTTATTATCCTGTATTTTTTAATGGATTTATTTATGTCCTTCTTAATGTCCTCCATCATCATCATCATCATAAAATGTGATTTTACATCTAAATCTTGCTTTTCTGGTGTGTTTGGATATTCAGTATTTTCTATGGTGGGAGAGCTGGGCTCTGAAGATGCTAAGTATTCTGTTTTGTAGGTTCCTATACTTGCCTCTAGCCACTGGTTTGTCTCTGGTGTTAGCTTCTCTTGCTGTCTCTGATAGTGGCTTGACCCTCCTGTAGGCCTATGTCAACTCTCCTGTAGACCTGTTTTCTTACAGCAGAATCTGGAAACAGAGAGCTCTGTTCTCAGGTACGTAGGTGCTCCTGGCAACTAGCTTTCATCTCTCAGCGCAGGAAGAAACCCAAAGGTCCTGCCACTGACTGCTCCTAGGTCTCTGTGCCCAGGGGGCACAGATGGCACTAGGCGATTTCCTTTTTATTCGGGAATGTGGGCAGAGCATAGTCTCCTGAGTTCTCAGGTGTGTCTGCAAGTCTGGGGGTTCCAGCTTTCTTCCCCACAGGATTTGGGTACAGGGAGCTGTGTGATTAGTTCAGTTCTGTTCAGGGAACAGGCCAGACCCAGCAGGTTTCTGCAGCTGCCTGCTCCTCTATTCTTTTATCCAGAGTGCTATGCAGTTTCCTCTTGGGCCAGGGATGTGGGAGAGGTGGGCAGAAGTGGCAGTCTGTCCTGTGGTCTCAAGACTGTCAGAACTACTGGGTATTCAGCTTCCACTAACACTGGATTTGGGTGCAGGGAGCTGTTGGGTCAGTTCAATTCTGGAATTTATTGTCTAAAGCTTTTCCAGTGTTTCTGGAATGACAGCTTAAGGCAACACGACTTTTCAATTTCCCCATGATCAGGAAAACATCAGTGTTTGTCAGGAGAAATTGAAAAACAATTAGATAAGAGTGAGTCCAAAGGACATGCTAGTCTTGTTCTGTTTGTTGTTCTACTCAAGGTTATGGCTTCTTTCTTTTTTCTTTCTTCAATTGTTTTTTTTTTTTTTGAGTGGGCATGATGGGAATGATTGGAATGTACTTGAGCCAAACAGAATGGTGGTAAGGACAGAGAAACAAGGTGGTGTATGTGAGTTCTTAGAGTCCAATACAAACATCTCTTACATTGCCCTAAGCTCATAGCTTCTGAGCCAAGACAAGCATGCTGACTCCTTCCCTGTATTTTCATTGATATAAAATGTGTTGCAGTTATTGCCAAAAAAAACTTATGTCTTATCAAATCAAGAGTTTTAGACTAAAAATATTATATGCATGCAGAAACACACACACACACACACTCACAGACACAATTCAATCAAATTAGTTATAAAAACTATTCATATTTGTGCTGGTTACATGAAATTCTACTAAAAGTAAAATTCTACCAACAAGGAATAAAAGTCTGGAATACACATATTCCCCACAAACCTCAGTAATCCCCCCCTAAAATAGCAATATGTTGCAACAATACATATGTTCCTCATTCTATTTTCTCAAGTAATTTTATACAGTACCTTTATATTGTTTAAATATTCCATGTTTTGTTTATAGTCAATTATAGAGATTTTAAATATATACACAATAAAAATATAGCATAATCCTGTCAGTGTTCAATTAGATAATTCACAATTTTAAAATAGGACTATGCATGTCTGATAAAATTATACTTTAACCTGAGGCAGAACAGCTGCTACATAACATAAAATATGCCATTATATTTAGCTTGCATGTTGGGTGTACTGTCCATCATACATGGTTCCACAGGAGTCACATGGATTATTTTAATTGTCTCGGAGGTCCCCACGTGGAACAGTATGGATGCTTCCCACAAAGTTAAGAATCTGAGAATCACAGAAGAGGCAGAAAGCAGTGGGTAACTGCAGGATGAACTTTAACTCATTACGTGGCTCTAGACATTCTTCTCTGGACCAGGAAGCCAAAATCACTACCAAATATAGCTATCCATGAAATGTGGAGGAAGAAACTACACCTGGATCCTCTTCACACATTTCCAGCCATCAACACAGGCAAGCTGCATTTCATATCCTAAGTATGCAAATAATCACATTCATTTTCCTCTTCATTTCTTACCTGCATAAACAATTTCAAAGTACAATCCTTGCCACTTCTATTCTCTCCCTCTGTATCAACATATTCAAATTTGCCCCTTCAAAACCCTAAATGAGTTTCTCTTGAAAGATATGGGCTGAGGAAAATGTGAATAACTCAGCTGTACCTTCAACACCTTTGAATTAAATTCTTCTAACATGTTTTCACTTCCAAAACTTGACAAGCAAAGATTCGGGTACTTCCCTTCCATCTTCTCTGCTCCCTGGCATTGCTATATGGAATACATTTAAGGGCTACTTTTGTATGCTGCATCTTGCCAGTTAGCTCAATTTAGATGAAAGCTGTTGTTTTCTAATTCCATTTCACTGGAAATGACAGAGACAAATGGTCAAATTACCTGGAGAGTTCCTTTGGCAGAATAGGCTGCATATGAGTAGAACAGATCTTGGCTTTGGCCTCTTCTGGCTTCTTCCCTGCAAGGTTGGCCATCAGGATAAAAGCACTGGCCAGTACTGCTCACAGTGATGGTGCCTGGAGAGGGCCCGGGAAAATCCAGCAACACTGAATAGTTTATGAACTGTGTATCTTCCAAGCCCAATGCAATCCAGTGACTCTTAATCTTCTTTGAAATTTCCATGTCATCCTCACTGTCATAGACTTGTAGCAAATTTCTGAAAAATGTAAAAGCACATTTTAAAAACATAGGAGAAGTCTTTATAATTTGGAGATATGACTGTTCATATGTGAACATTTATTAATAGCTTTTGTGGAATATTGAAGGATAAATGTGACAAGATCTGACCTTAGGAGATTTATAGAGTGATGGAACTGAAGTACAGGAAAGGGAATCATACTAAATCAAAGTAGGAGGAGTTTATGTTTTCAAGTAGTACTACAAAGACTGAGCAATGACAACCAGGGCCTTTATGACTTCTGAGTCATATATCAACATTAACAAAATCCATATACAGCCAGTTCCAAACTAACATGTTTTTTGAGATAGGTTGCATTGTGTTTAATATAATTTTATATAAAAGTATTGAACATCACAATATTCAAGTATAAAAATAGCAGATATTGCTCAATATGTTTTTCTTAAAATACCATAGGAGGCTATTAGGAAATTATATTGAAGAGATCACTATATTAAAAAGACATACTAGCACAAACTGCCAAACCAAATAACATTTGTATTGCATTTTCTATGCTTTATTTATTTATTTTGTTTCTTTTTGAACATCTCCAATGTCTTGTTTTGCTAGACATCTTGGAATATAGATAAAATGGCACATTATCTATTATGTTCTATTCACAGAACAGACATGGAAATTTAAACAAAGTAATTTCACCTTTTTTTCCCTTTTGTCACTGAACTGAAAATGTGTACTTCATGATTTTTATCATTTTCCTAAGCATTTAACATTTTCTTTTATATGAAATTGCCTTTTTCCACATACATATTTATATTCACTTGTTTATTAAATAACTTCAACAGTGAGCAAGAAGCCTACACTAGACACTTGGCGTAGCCTGAAATCTGCCCCGCAGGAGAGCGTAGAGCAAGAAGTCATCATGAAGCTCTTAGCCATGTATTCACTTGCATGTGTGAGTGTTATGTATGTGTGTGAATGTCTGGTCAAGGATTTCTATGAACATACAGGAGTGTGTGTGTGTATGTGTGTGTGTGTGTGTGTACGTGTGTGTGTGTGTACGTGTGTGTGTGTGTGTGTGTGTGTGTGTGTGAGTGTGTGTGTGTGTGTGTGTACGTGTGTGTGTGTGTGTGTGTGTGTGTGTGTCCAAATGCCCACACACAAGTGCTTGCATGCTCATGTGCATATGTGAAGGCCAGACAAGGCTGTGAGATGTCTGCCTTACTTAATGTCTGTTCCATTCATTGAGAATTGTCTGACTTTTATCAGGCTCTCTTGCTGAACTGTTAACTCTCTGATTAGGGCTAATGTCACTAGCCATCCTCCTCCCAAACATTATCTATCTCAGGCTTCTGAGTGCTGGAACCATCAGAATAGTTGCACTTGTCTCTTAGACCCAGCTCCACTGTGGTGCCCTGTTTATTATTACTTTATAACATCCCACAGCATAGCATACAGCCTGCCTTGCTTCTTCCTCTACAAGAACATCTTGACCCTGTACTTTCCTTCTCCCTAATGAGTATTAAAGCTTCAGACTAAGGTGCCCCTGACAGGCTCATGTGTTTGTGTAGTTGTTTCTTAGAGGTACAGGAGACTAAGAAACTTCAGGAAATTGGTGACCACCTGGATGACACAGGCCACTTATGGTGGCCCTTGATGGATCATCCCACGTAGTTTACAGAATAGTTTTCTGCTTCTCTATCAACCAAGAGCTATGAAAATTACATTTCAAGGTTTCCATCATGGAACGATCCCCTCATGTCACATGCCTTCCTAACAGGGCAGGCTAGGTCCTTTGAAGCTGTGAACCAAGGTTACATCTACTTTGAATTGCTTCTGTCACATGTTGAATCACAGGTAGGAAAAAATAATGCATCAGTGTTGAAATAAGCCTTAAACCCCAATGCCTAGGGTGCAGAGGGCATTCCATGGAAACTAAAGGTTTTGGAGACTGTATCATCCTCATAAATAATGACATTCATTTTTAATATTGTTTCTCAGTTTGGATTATACAACTCCGTCCCCTCAAATTGCTATTCTGAAATATAAAGTTACCAAATGGTGAGGTGGACTTAGTAGAAAGTGATTAGATCATAGATAAAACTTACTCATTAATGAAATTAATACTTCTATAAAAGAGGGAAGATTACATGTTTTCAAAGTGTATAAGACAGAGCTAGAAGGAGGCTTCTGTGAGAAGACAGGTATATCCGAAAGATTGTAGACACTTGAATCTTAGACTTCACAGCTATAAAACTATGTAAATAAATGTCTATTATTCATAAGTTGCCTAATGTAAAGGATTTTGCTATAGCCATTTGAATAGACTAGGACAATTAACAAATTGTTGGTGAATATGAAGGTGAATAAAATTAAATTCCTCATCTTAAACCTGCTCCCACAGGTCAATTTTTCCACAACACAATTCCTCTAAGAACTCAGTAACTATGGAATATTCCTTCTTTTTTGCTTTTTGCTAAAAATTGTTTCATGAGCAAGTGAATATTATATCTCACCTCTTATCATTCCAATTTCTTAAATTAATTTTTAAATATTATTTAGAGGTAACCTTCAGAAAATAATTGATGAAGTAATGAAAAGCAAGCTCGTTTTTATAAATGGGTTGAAAAGTTCCTCCTATTGTACTGTTGCTGAGAGATGTTCTTTTAAAGAGTATTGAACTTTATCATACTCTGATATGTCCATTAAAAATATCATATGATCTGTCAAAAATGAGCATACACTAAAAGAATTTTCTCATATAACAAAACTATACTATTAATAGAATACATTAGAATTTTTAGATATTTTGTAATTTATTTTGTCATCCCCTTGTTTCTGGTTTAAACATCAAGTTTATAAAGTAATGCAGTGTTAGTAGGTTGTGTTGCCCCCAGGAATATTTTTTTGTTTAATTTTGTCAAGATATTATACAAACCTCATAGATATAAAGCATTTTCTTTTGATTTCTTCTCTGAGAGAGATCAAATAAGATTAGAATATTTGAAGAAAGACTATTATCTTTAAACTAAAAATGGTCTGTAATTGATGTCTTATTATGGAAGAACTATGACCTGCTTGATCAATACCTGTAATACTATGTGCATTTTCTTTTTGGATTCCTCTTTGAATCGCAGGCTTTTCATCGCTCTGTCCTACTTGCTATCAATCTGCAGAGCTGCAGACTGGGGATCATCAGTTGCACAGCGTCCTCATCCTTTCCCACAATTGCTTCCCGCCTTACTTTCCTTTACTGGTCTGACAGTTCAACACAACAGTCTTTTATAAGGAACTCATTGTAACATGGATTCACATGAATATGTAAGCATAAGAAGCATATTTGTATTTTTTGAATACCAGATTCAAAACACCATCCAATTGGAACCAGTGATATTCATCTTGTCACTACACCTAATGAAATGAGTTGGAAACCCAGGACCCATGGTGGTAGAAAGAACAAAGTCTTACAAGTTGTTATCTGACCTCTAATCGTGAGCCATGGCCATCAAACACACACACACACACACACACACACACACACACACACACACACACACAGAGACATGCACACAGTCACACACGCACGCACCCATACACATAAATGAACAACATTTCTTCACAAATAATGCATAACATTCCAAGTAGCCAAGGTCTTCATGGTTGATTTTCCTGTTGGATCCTGAGATTCCACCTTAAACCCATGAGAATGGCAAAGAACAAAAACTCAAGTGACAGCACAAGCTGGCAAGAAAGAGGAACACTCTTCCATTGTTGGTGGGTGGGATTGCAAATCAACCTGAGGTTCCTCATAAAATTGGAATTAGTTCTATCTGAGATCCAGCTATACCACTCCTGGGCAAGCACCCAAAAGATACCCCACCATACCAGAGGAACACATGGTCCTCTATTTTGACAGCAGCCTTATTTCTAATAGTCAGAATCTGGAAACAGCCTAGACGTCTTGACCTAAAGAATATATACAGAAAATGTTGTTCATGTACACAATGGAATACTATTCAGCTATTAAAAATGAGGGCATCATGAGTTTTGCAGGCAAATGGATGGAACTAGAAAATATCCTAAATGAGGTAATCCAGACCCAAAAGGACATGCATGGTATGCACTCACTGAAAAGTGAATCTTACCCAAAAAGTACAGAATATCTAGGATACAACCCACAGATCATAAGACTTTTAACAAGCCAAAACGTCCAAGTAAGGATTCTTGGATCCCACTTAGAAAGGGGAACAAAATAGTCATAGGAAGCAGAGGGAGGGAGGGATTTGGGTGGGAGACAGGAGTAAGAGGTGAAAAGGGGAACAGGATCAGGTATGGAAGAAGGGACAGGAGAGAATCACAGAGTGCCAGGAGAGTGAATGAAAATTTGGAGCTCTGGTGGGGAAAGTGGGAGCACCCTGTAGGAGTACCAGAATCCTGAAAGGTGAGAAACTCTCAGGAGTCAATGGGGAAGATTTTAGCCAAAATGTTCAACAATGGGGAGAGGGAACTCAAAGAATCTATCTTTAGTAGATAGACAGGGCTTCAAGTGCTGGAATGGGGTTACCAACCCACAGTCAAAATTTCCAACCAGAATTATTCCTGTCTAAAAGAACCTCTGTGGACAAAAATGGAGAAGAGACTGAAGGAAAGGCAGTCCAGTGACTGTCCCAACTTTGGCATCCATCTCTCCATTTCTTGGAGAGGGGAGGGGGCAAGGTCTGACACTATTATTGATGCTTGATATGGTTACAGACAGGAACATGATACAACTGTCCTCTGAGAGGTTCTCCCAGCAGCTGACTGAGACAGAAGCAGATACTTAGACCCAACCATTGGATTGAAGTAGCGGACCCCTCTGGTTGATTAGGGGATGAATTAAAGAAGCTGAAAGGGAAGGTGATCCCATAGGAAGATCAGCAGTCTCAGCTAACCTGGACCCCAGGGAGCTCCTAGAGACTGAGCCACCAATCAAGCAGCATACACAGGCTGGCAAGGCCTCTGGCACATATACAACAGAGGGCTGGCTGGGCTGGCCTCAGTGGGAGATTGGAGGCCCTGGGGAAGGGGGATGTTTGATAGGGGGTACCTCTAGGAGTCAAAGGGGAGGAGGAATGAGAAGAGGAACTGTGGGATCAGGGGACTGGGGTAGGGAGCAAGTGCTGGAACATAGATAAATAAAATAATTTTTAAAAAAGTCGTTCTTTCGCTTCTTGTATTTTATTTTCCCTCCTGTTTACTGATATTTCTCCAAAGGTCATGTCTGAAGAGTGTGGTATTTTTAGCAATAAGCTCTTACTTCAAGCTCTGGGAGAAAATTTAGAGAAATGGCAATAATCCATGTTGTTTGGGGGACTCTCTTAGACTCCCCAGAACAACAAAACGAAATGGGGTTTCCTGTGTTTGATACTGAGGTTATTGGTATGTGGTCTGTGGCTCTTGGAAATTGTTTTCAGCTTGTATTCATAAGGTCATTTCAATTATTTGCATATGTAACATACATATATTTATATGTATATTTTCAAATACAAAGAACGATATGTTTTCCCATATCTTCTGCAATCATCCTTGGTGTCTTGTTTTTATTTTTATTCTCCCTTTCCTCAGTATTTTCTTTGCTATCCTCTGTCCAAATGAAGCAGCCTAAGGATTTTCCCATTTTCCTTGTATAGTATCTGTGTCACACGATCCTCCACTCTACAGTCTCCCATATACAACACACATTCCATGCTCTTTTTACCTTCCTGTTTCCGTGGCTATTACAGGTTATATTTTCACACATAGAGATTTGGAGCTGAGGATCCTATGCTATGTCTGTCTGTCTGTCTGTCTATGTGTGCGTGTGTGTATGTGTGTGTGTTCGTGTGTGTGTGTGTTCGTGTGTGTGTGTGTGTGTGCGTGTGTGTATACATCTGTATATGCAACTATAAGTAAAGAAGAGATGTGAATTTGGGGAGGGGTTATAAGGTTTTAGGGATGTTGGAAAGAGGGAGTGGTGTTGATGTAGTGTTCATGTATAAGATTCTCAAAATAAAAGGTTAAATAAAAGCCAACAAAATATAACATATCTACACTATTGAATCTTGATTTATAGTTGTGTTGTGTAAAATTTCACTTAAATAAGTCTTGTGAAACCAACATAAAATTAAATTGTTTTAAAATCATATAAATACATATAATTTTCACTTAAGTATGTCAATATCTTATTGGTATGAATGGCTTGATTGAGGGACTCTGTTTATTATCTAAATTTCCATAGACCCATGAACATGACTATATTTATTTTCAACTCTCCACATTTTTTAAAGCTTTCTATCCTGGATATAAATGGTTTGCAAGACATTGCAAGCACTTCTATTATAATTAAGCAGGTTTCTATATTAAACCAGAAATGTTATTAGGGAATTAACTACTATGCAATCTCAATTTACTAATTGAGAAACCTGCAAAAATGGAAGTGGGTTACTCCAAACCACAAGGTATTTATTTGAGAGAAAGTTTTACTCTGCCTTAATTTTTAAAATAAGGGTTTCCACGGGCCAGCAGATCTGGCAGGTAGCATAATGAACTGTCATGGCTGAGACTGGAATTTGGAATTAACTTTGGCATTAATGTTCCATTGGCCAACAGAGACTTGATACGGGAGGATTTTTGGCTTTGTTAGACAAAATTCTGTTTATATCAATGTTAAACACCTGCTACTGGATGAGCCACAGAGCAACACTGATGTCAGAACTGGAGGAAGTGATGCATGCAGTATTTGTAGTTCCAGGGTGACTGCCAAGAGTGTACTCTAAGTGGCTGGGTGAAGAAAATATCTCAGGAGTGCTGGTCACGTGCATTGTACAGAAAAAAAAGACAAAAAAAAAAACCAAAAACAAAGCAAAAGCAGAACAAAATATCCAAAATATTCACTATTACCGACTTATAATTTATTCTGAGTACATAGATAAACAAATGCTGACATATATTCTGTGGCTGTTGTTATTATATGTATATTAAAAAGACAAATGTTGGGCAAGAGAGATAATTCAAATAGTAAAATGTTTGTTTGGCAGAACAGAATTCGATCCTCCTAACACCTTAATGTGGACTACGGGAGCACACACTTGGAATCTCCCTACTAGGGATGATGCTAAATGATCTCCTGCATAATAAAAGATTCTGCTTTGAAATACAAAGTGGAGAACACAAATGTCTGATGAACATGAGTCAAGGCTTAGAACTTTTGAGTAAGGAAGTGTACATAGTCAGGAAAATAAGTTAAATGGTATGCCATTTTCTAGAAGACTTCTCCTTGACAGAAAATGACACAGGGAAATTAATACACTATCTCAAGGGAACAAAAGGACAATTTTGACAGATGGACAATGATCTAAACGAACAAAACTAAAAGTGTAACAACTAAAACAAAACTAAACTTTCACATAGTATATGAAAAAATAGTGCAGATATGGATTATTTGTGAGGAATTTTAAAGCTCCTCATGGAGCACATTGCAAAAAGCTTTTGCTTTGCAAGTCCTAAAAGAAATGTAGGTGAAGTAGCTTGGCACACAAGTAATATTTGTTTAATTTTATATTCTTGTTCAAACAAGAATATAAATTCTAAAAGATAACAAAACAAACTTGATTTGAGAAAATAGAACACATTGAAACAATATACATTGTCAAAACACAAATTACTCCATATGCTTGAAATATGTCCAGTGGTCCAACTCTCACTGTGTCATGCTTATACATACTGTACACAAGGTAACTTCATAGCTAGTCACTACTGAATGCACATATGGGCTGCAATTGGAAAATATAATGCAGTGTCATGTGTTTTTGCATCTGAAGTATATTTTAGAAAGAAGAAATGTAAATATATAGCATAAAGGCTTTGTAAGCAATGAAGTATAGAAAGCAATATCAACCTTTTACAAGAACAATAATAATGTCTGCGTTCTGAATTCCTTATCCCCTCCCACACATCGGGCATATCATACCACATGTCACTTTTCACATTTTATTATTTTAATTCATATAAAGTAAATCTAAGGGCATACTTTAAAATGAAAAAAATAATCTCTGCATCAGGCTTTATAGGTCTTCACTTTCATCTGCTTCACCCTGTGATGCAATGACATAAATCCAGAAGGTACACAGACTCAGAGGCAGCTCTGACTAAATAACAGACTTCTCAAATAACTATAAACCTTTGTGTGCACATGTTTCTTTATTCATTCACCTATAAGTGGAAACCTATCCATTTCCTATATAATTATGAATAATGCAGCAATAAATATGCATTTGTAAATATTGACATCTTCGGTTATACAATCTAAAGTTTTGGAGAGAGAGAGAGAGAGAGAGAGAGAGAGAGAGAGAGAGAGAGAGAGAGAGAGAGAGAGAGAGAGAGAGAGAGAGTGTGAGTGTTTGGATGTGTGTGTATTGGTCTGTGAGCATCTGTGTATATGCATATGTCTGTGTGTGCATATGTGAGTGTGTGTGTTAATGTTTATGTGGGGAGTGACCCTAATTTGAACATATATAAAATATAACCTATTCCAGCAATTGATGGAATCAGATGCAGTGACTGATGTGTAAAGGTTACTATTCTGCATAGAGTACCAGGACTGTTTTAATGTCTTCAATTTTGTCCTGTTGGATACTTTGCTGTCTTATATGATCTCTGTACTGGTGATTGGAAGTGGGAATTAATCTTAAAATCAGCCATGTCTTTTAAAAATGTAACCAATATGTATCTAATGTACACCAGTTAGTATGTAGCTGAAATGGCAAAGAATGTAAAGAAAACTGACCAGTCTCCTGCTTGGTACAAGTTTCCAAACTTATACATACCAAATAGAAGACACAATAAATGCAAGTCAACAGCTAAAGTTGAAAATACTGAGATCATTCTTTCCATAGTGGTATAGAAGAAGCAAGAACAAAAAGAAGTAGATTAGTAAAGAAACAATATTTATATTTGAACGATGAACCTACATAGAATAGCTTGCTCAGTGATGGAATAAGCATGGAACATTTGTACCCTGCTTGATGTCCAGCCAGAAAACAAATCATACTGTGATGAAAATACATGGAAATCATATGGACTGCTTTTTCTGAATGCAGAAGTCTATGTGTCTGTTATTATGTTGATTTTATGCTGTCTTGATGGCTTTAGGTTTATAATGTGCTTTGAAGTCATAAACGGTAATACTGCTTTCTTTAGTCATGATAGATCTGACACAGGGTTTCATGCTTTACTTTAGACTTCCATACACAATACTGCAGCACTTAATTCTCATCCTGTTATTAAATTTTCATATATTTTGATCATATTCTTTCATCTCCTTTGAGGGCATGATCTAAGATCTTCTTTATTCTCTTTTGTCTATCTACCAAATCTTTTTTCTCGTGTTTACGAAGATAAAAAACAACAAAAATTATCAAATAGAAAAAAGAAAAATACACCAAATCATACCAACAAGAAAAACAAACATACACGACAAAACACAGAGTCTGTTTTGGGTTAGTCAGTTATGTCTGAGCATGAGATCTATCCTGGAGTGTTGTCAATATGCCCAGTATCATTCCATGAAGAGAACTGTCTTTCCCTCCTTCAGAAAGTGAAAGTTGCTAATAGTATCTTTATTATGGGTGAGACTTTGGGCCATTTCTCTTCTCCTTTCTGAGATTTTCTGTGGCTTGAATGCACGTCTTGTGTGTGTTGACATAGTCTCTGTGAGTTCATATGTGCACATCAGCGAAGTTCTTATAGATTTTTTCATTGTAATATCAACTCATTTTCCCTTGGTACTGCTGAGTAACCTGACTTTAATATAAAGGTAGCACTTGTAAAGAAATATCATTGTTTCTTCATTTTCATAATTTTCTGCAGCTGTCATTAAGTGATATACATATAATAAAATTAAAAACATCATTAGGACAAAATTAATAAAATTAAGTTCTGAAACTATAATGGAAATAACCATTACATTAAAACAACCAAAACCAATATTTTTTTTATATCAACAATACAGATACTTTTTTTGGCAAGATGAGAAAATGTTGAATCAAGATATGTAACATCTAAAATTGGTCGTCTTTTTCTTTTCTTTTTTCTTTTTTTATGACTAGATTCATATGATTTCTTGTCACATTTAGAGTCAAAAGAATAATTTTACAAATCAAATAAGAACCAAGCAGTGCATTTGTGACAGATTATTGGCAGCCTAGGAAATGTATTTAAATTATCTTTGGAAAAGATGGTTACAAATTGCCACTCAAATTATTCATCCATTAAGAACCTGTGAAATGCTACCATGCCTCAGGAACTAATAGAAAAGTAATCATTCAGTTTATATGAATTTCACTAGTTCTGTAGTCTACACCAAGAATACATTTGCTAGCACCCATCTTGCCTTCCAGACTAGACAAATCCATAAATCTTACTCTCTGCTCCATCCATAATAATTTAATTATAAAAGAGCCAAGCTTTAAATTGAGAGATTGTTTAACATTTTTCAATGAAATGTGTGTTAGTTGTCTTGTATGACAAGACCAAACCAGGTGAACCATGCAGACAGTGTTATATGCTCCAATTTAAGAGAATGAAGTCACATCAAGTGATGTCTGATACAGAGGTTAGGGGACTGGACCTGAAGAATTCCTGAACCCAGAGAGTTCAGGATGCATTACACTGTAGTTGTTACATC
Organism: Rattus rattus; assembly: GCF_011064425.1. Classification (NCBI taxonomy): domain Eukaryota; kingdom Metazoa; phylum Chordata; class Mammalia; order Rodentia; family Muridae; genus Rattus; species Rattus rattus. The sequence continues at coordinate 129,916,965 of NC_046156.1, read as the reverse complement.
AGATGTGCACAAATCCTGGTAATGAGAAATTTAAGAATAGACATTATAGGATTGTTTAGGTTTCAGTGTATCAAGGAAATCATCACTAATCCTGAAAAATTTGTTTAACCACAGCGTCTATGTGATAGAAGAAGAAATTTGACACCCATAAATTATCATCTGTCAGCCCCATGTTCTTTGTCACATGGTCTCTCTCTCTCTCTCTCTCTCTCTCTCTCTCTCTCTCTCTCTCTCTCTCTCTCTCTCTCTCTCTCTCTCACACACACACACACACACACACACACACACAAATGTTTTATTTTAAGATTAGAAATTATATAAAATTCTAGAGATGCAGTGAATTGCTAGGTCATCAGACAGTAGACATCAAGGTACTTCATAAGTGTACATCCCTGTGCCATATCTACAGGCTTCATGTATTGGATAGGGCGGTGTACATAGGAAATTTTCAGTGGTTAAGAGAACAAGTGAAACAGAATACTTCTGACTAAGCTAATGGCATCACCCTGAAGATATCCAATCAACATGGGAGAAACCATGCTTGTTTTTATAACATATCTCCATTTATTGATGAGCTATATTCAACAATTAAAATGCTTTGCAAATATTCACACAGTGCTGAAAAGTGACCATACTAAAATATTAGAGAGAGAAATGTCATGAACAGAAAAGCCATTACAATCTCTACAGCACTGTGAGCAAGTAAGGAGTAAATCAACCATGCTAATAGGGATTATGTTACATACATCAACAAAACAAATCTTGTTTTTATGTATAAGCATAAAAACTATTTTACGGATTGTCTTTAACTGTTGCACAGCTAGTCTTCAATGATTGAATGTAGAATACTTACAAATAAAATCACATACTCACTATTTACACTGCTTACATATTTTATTTAAGTATGTGTATGTGTGTGTTTGTGTGTGTTTGGAGTGTGTGTGTGTGCAGGTGCCCACTGAGGTCGGAAGAAGAAAGTTGGATTCCCTGGAACTGGAGTTAGAGATGTCTCTGGGGTTCTGAGAATGAACTCCATTCTTTCCTTAAGGTTAGCATATACTCAACAACCAATCCCCCAGCCTCCGTGCTCATGTCAGTTACACTTTGCTATGTTAGCCTCATATTTTATAATTGCCAGTTATATGAAAATTAACAAGGCTAGTTCAAGTCTTGTTTTTTTTTTACCATCTTTATGATTGCCATAGTTCTATCAGAGGAAAATACATTTTTGTATCTCCTGAAGACTACAAAGAAAAAAATTGTTTTCTGATGACATCTGACTTTTATATTTCACAGAGGTCAGCTAAAGACAACTGATGAAAAACAGTACCTTAACTCAACAAAAGCAGAGACAGGACATAAATAGATCCATCAAAAATAAATCAGTAGCTGACATCTGTACAAAACATGCAATTAATCCAAAGCTTTATGGCCTCACATTATAAATAACTGTCAGGAAGCTTTTCTTTTCTGAAAGCATATTTCCCAAAGAATTTCAAGCTCATCCTGAAAGGCACCACAATACAAATGACTGCTTTCTATAAAATGTGTCTAAGTTTCAATGATTTTTATGAGAGTTATAGATGGTATACACTCATTAGATAGAAATATTGTCAGATTACTTAATATAGTAACTTAACCCCGAAACATGGAAACAGTGTATCTCCTCAAAGTATTCTGATGCTTATTTTGAAAATTAAAGTCACAAAGTAAACATGTTGGTTCATGCTGATTATATAATTCTATATGGTTCTTATAAGACATGGTATGATGTCATTACACATTTTTGATTTCCATTTGTTCTTTTTTTTTTTTTATAAAACTATCAGTCTCTAAGTAGAGACAAAAAGTGAATGGAATACTCACTGACTTTGAGACATGCATATCCATGCATCTCACACTTATTCAAACATACTCAAACGCAAACATACACAATTCACAAATGTAAACACTAACATGAGTACAAAGCAAATGAAGCTTAGATACGAGCAGTGATAGAGCCTGATGGGGCTTTTAATAACTATACCTAAAGTTCTCCTCAATTGCTTGATATTTTGGTGGTCTTCTTTACTTTATTGGTAAAATAAAGACAATAGTTGCATACATATCAGTTGCAATGATTAGATATTGATAATTTCCACTCAATCCCATCTCATGTTCTCCAAGTCAAAGACTGCCTTCTGTGCTATTTTACTGTGTTTGCACACTTACTATGCTAGACTGTACATACTAGGCTGCAAAGCAGATTTCTATGATGGTTGTAAATGGGCTTAAGTATAGTAGATATTGGTGGTGGTTATTAGACATTTAATATCCCCTAAAATAGGATCAAATAATTCATTAGCAGATATTGCTGCTTCTTATGGGAAAAGATTCATTTGGTCTAAGTGACAGCTGGGTTACTGCGACTAATTTTTAATCTATAGGTAGATATAAAACACAGCAGCAGATATTTAAAGTGTATTGCAAAACAACGCTTCGCTTCAGCCACCTGCCTTTAGTATCCTTCACTGTGTAAAACATATTAAAATTAGTTTACGGTATTCAGATCATATTGCAATCAGTCTATAGAGCAATTTTAAAATATTCTTTATTTACTCTCTAACAATTTCATACATTCTTAAAATACATCGTGGTATAATATGTTTCATTATATTTAAAATAATGAACTTTTTCTTCAGTACATCTTATTGTTCATCTCATATCATATGTTCAGTAGAGTGGAGTTTATCATATTAATCAATTTATGATGTAACTGAAGCCTAAAAACCATTTTTGTGTTCTTATGTAACAGGTTATCAGAATGTAGCTCATTCTTTCACTGAGAGAAAGAGAGAGAGAGAGAAAGAGAGAGAGAAATAGAGTAGAAAGAGAGAAATAGAGAGAGTAGAGAGAGAGAAATAGAGAGAGAGAGAGAGAGAGAGAGAGAGAGTCAGAGTTTAAATGTTAAGTGCTATTCATTTCCACCAGGAATTTTGGGGGGGGGCGCGTTTGTTCGTTTGTTTGTTTGTTTGTTTGTTTTTGCAGTGCCCTTACTTTTTAATCATTTTTATTGGATATTTTTTATTTACATTCCAAATGTTATGTCCTTTCCAGGTTTCCCAACCATAAGCCCCCTATCCCATCCCACTCCCCTTCTTCTATAAGGTGTTCCCCTTCTCCCACCACCCCCTTACAAGCCTTCCCACCTGACATTTCTCTAAACTGAAGTGTTCAGCATTGGCAGGATCAAGGGCTTCTCCTCCTATTGATGCCCAACAAGGCTATCCTCTGCTACATATGCATCTGGAGCCATGGGTCTGTCCATGTGTAGTCCTTGGGTAGTGATTTAGATCTGGGAGCTCTGGTTGGTTAGTATTGTCGCTTTTATGGGATTGCAAAGCCCTTCAGCTACTTCAATCCTTTCTCTTACTCCTCCAACGGGGACCCTGTTCTCAGTTCAATGTTGTTTTTTTTTTTTTTTTTTTTTTTTATTAACTTGAGTATTTCTTATGTACATTTGGCAAACATCCCTTCCTCCCCCTTCCTTATGGGTGTTCCTCCCCACCCTCCCCCATTGCCGCCTCCCCGACAGTCTAGTTCACTGGGGTTCAGTCTTAGGGACCCAGGGCTTCTCCTTCCACTGGTGCTCTTACTAGGATATTTGCTGCTATCATTCACCTCTGGATTTGTCACTCTCTGCCTGAGCTTCTCATATGTACTGGATTCTTAGGTGGGGAAGGTTCTGAATGGCCATTCCTTCAATCTCTGCCCCAAATTTTTCTCCATATCTTTCTCTATGAATATTTTTGTTCTCCCTTTTAAGAAGGACTGAAGCATCCACACTTTGGTTGGCCCTTTTCTTGAGCTTCTTGTGGTATGTGGATTGTATCTTGGGTAACTTGAGCTTTCGGTCTAATATCCACTTATGAATAAGTGAATACAATGTGTATATTTTTGTGATTGGTTTACTTCACTCAGAATGATATGTTCTTGCTACATCCATTTGCCTAAGAATTTCATGAAGTCATTGTTTTTGATAGCTGAGTAGTACTCCATTGGGTAGATGTACCACATTTTCTGTATCCATTCCTCTGCTTCTGGCTATTATAAATAAGGCTATGAGCGTAGTGGAGCATGTGTCTTTATTGTATGTTGTAGCATCATTTGGGTATATACCCAGGAGTGGTATAACTGGGTCCTCAGGTAGTACAATGTCCAGTTTTCTGATGTACCTCCAGACTGACTTCCAGAGTGGTTTTATCAACTTGCAATCCTACAAGGATTCCTCTTTCTCCATATCCTTGTCAGTATCTGTTGTTACCTGAGTTTTCGATCTACATGGGATGTTAAAGAATTTCCTCAAGAAACCCAAAGAAGGTTAAATTTTTCATTCAATTCGTGGTTCTGCCAGGAACTTTGGAGCACATGCATAGAACTTGAAAAAGACTTTAGACATTCTTGCTTATTTGGCCTATTTCCAAATAGCTTCAAAAGATTAAATTAAAATGTGTGTTCCTACCTCCTCCACAAACTTTACAGGAGTGAATTGTTCTATTTCAAAGTCCTAATCCCTTGACTCAGGTAAGAGGTTTCCACACTTTTTAAGAATGTTTAAAGTTAACTGGTGCTTTTGTTTCAAATGTTTCTTTTAATTACTCATGAAAAAAAGTTTCACAGCATAGACACTACTTCTATTAAAACATCAGTAAGATAAAATAATTATGAAAATTGTTAATAAAAAGATAAATAGAAAAGTAGATAGATAAAACAATTTTTCTTAGTCTTTATAAATATAGTTATTCTAAACATATCTAAGTTGCTAAATAGGTATTTTAACATTTGAAAAATTAAGGAATATAGAGGGTATTTCTTCATAAATTTATTTCAGTATTTAATTAAAATGTTAAAATATAATTAATATATATATATATTTATAATCCATGGTATAATTCTTTGGCACATTTATATTATGTTATTTAATCACAAATTATGTTTTTTAATTGGATATTTCTTTATTTGCATTTCAAATGTTATCCCCTTTCCTGGGTTCCCCTCAGGAAACCCTCTATCCCATTCCTCCTTCCCCTGCTTCCATGATGGTGCTCCCCCATCCACCCACCCACTCCTACCTCAACACCCTGGCATTCCCCAGCATTGGGGTATCGAGCCTTGATAGTACCAAGGGCTTCTCCTCCCAATGATGCCCAACAAGTCCATACTCTGCTACATTTGTGGCTGGAACCAGGGGTCACTCCACGTGTACTCTTTGGTTCGTGATTTAGTCTCTGGGAGTTCTAGGGTGGTCTGGTTGGTTGACATTTTGGTTCTTCCTATGGGGTGGCAAACATCTTTAGCTCCCTCAGCTCTTTCTCTAACTCCTTCATTGGGGACCCTGTTGTCAGTACAATGGTTGGCTGTGAGCATTTGCCTCTGTATTTGTCAGGCTCTGGAACAGCCTCTCAGGAGACAGTTATATCAAGCTCCTGTCAGCAAGCACTTATTTGCATCCACAATAGTGTCTGGGTTTGGTGACTGTATGTATATGGGATGGATCTCCAGGTGAGGCTGTCTCTGGAATGCCTTTTCTTCAGTCTCTGCCTCACACTTTTTCTCCATAATTTTTCCAGTGAGTAATTTGTTCCCCCTTCTAAAAAGGACTGAAGCATCCACACCTTAGTCTTCCTTCATCTTGAGCTTCATGTGGTTTGTGAATTGTGTCTTGGGTATTCTGAGCTTTGGGGCTTGTGTTCTTATATGACTGGGTTACCTCACTCAGGATATTTTCTAGTTCCAGCAATTTGATTAAGAATTTCATGAAGTCATTGTTTTTGATAGCTGTGTCGTACTCCATTGTGTAAATGTACCACATTTTCTGTATCCATTCCTCTATTGAATGACATCTGGGTTATTTCCAGCTTCTGGCTATTATAAATAAGGCTGCTATGAACATAGTGGAGCATGTGTCCTTGTTATATATTGGAGCATCTTTTGGGTATATGCCCAGGAGTGGTATAGCTGTGTCCTCAAGTATTACTGTGTCCAATTTTCTGAGGAATCACCAAACTGATTTTCACTGTGTGTGTGTGTGTGTGTGTGTGTGTGTGTGTGTGTGTGTGTGTGTGTGTGTGTGCGTGTGTGTGTGTCTATATGTGTCTGCTTATATATGATACCTTGAACTAAAGTGACTGGTCAGAGTTAACCTGCATATGAGTGCCAGAAACCAAGCTCAAGGACACAGAACAGTAATAAATGTATTCTATTATACTCTGTTGATACTGCGTTATCAACAATCTCCTCCCTCATGGTACTTTTAATGAGAAACTGGGATTGAGTAGATATGATAGCAGACAGAATACTGTGAGCTGGAGTTAAGACTCATTCATGATTATAATTTTAATAAATACATGTGTATATATGTTCTCTTATCTAGTATTTAAGATGGTTTTCCAAAAGCCAATGTTGCAAAACATGCTGTACTAAATTTAAATATTTTTTAGAATTGTTTTTATTTCCTTTACAAAGAGGTTGTGCTACATAGCCCAGACTGGTCCCAACCTCATAATCCTGTCACTTAAAAATGTCACGGCGTTTCCTTTGGTATCAATAAGATTTAAATATTCCCAAAAATATTATTATTTATTCAGTGAAGAAATACATGTAAATGGGTTCCTAATTCATTTTATATTCAGCTACTTCATCAAGCTCTTTGTATTCCATAGAATAAGTTGGTTGTCTAAGTACCCATTATCATCAGCAGAGTGCCAGTTGCTCCTTTCTTTCAAAGGATTATAATGCTGATTTTTCTAAGTAACTTAAATTTAGTACTCACTTGTTTTTCTGTAGATTCAGAGTTCTGTTTAAACTGAAAAATTCTAGTCTCACCTTTTTAGTGCATCATAATGTACTCAAGTCATTTCCTGCTTTTCTAATCTTGGAATTTTATCAAGCTTGGCTATGACATTTTATCAAATGCCTGTTAAATGAATTTTGATTTGGCTTCTCCTGCAAACATCTGAAATCATGAACCACGGCACTGATTTTCTTGGTTCTGGAGAGCCCACTTGTCTGACACAGTAAGATTGTTATTTTGATAAACTCTAGGAAGTATTCCATTGGCATTGTTTATTCATAGGTATTTCTCACGTATTTATGAGAAACATTGATCATTGATTCACATTGTTACTTCTTCTTCTATGTTCTTCAGATATTGGCATTGTGTTCTGTGCTCATAATGTCAATGCATGGTGTGTGTGTGTGTGTGTGTGTGTGTGTGTGTGTGTGTGTGTGTACATGAGTTTTGTTGTGATGAAGGAATTGTTCCAGGAGTGCCGGTGTTGTATGCTGTCTTTCGAGGGTATTGGGAAACAAACCTAGGTTCTCTGTAAGAGTAATACATGTCATTGTCACTCCAGCACCACTATACAAAAAATGCAATAGACCTATACATTATATCTTAAAAAATTAAAATTTACCATTTTAAATTATTTCCTAAAATACTTTTACTTTAATGTTTTTACTAGTTCATCCAGTTCATAAAACATTGAAAATGGACTCAGAACAAAATAGAAACTTCCCCAATTATACAATTTTTTTTTGCTTTTTAATGTCACAATCCTTTGAAAATTATTTTGAAGTCACTGAAAAAAGTTTAAAGACAGTATCAAAACTATTCTACACGTTGTTTGTCGCAGAAAAGACAGGAAAGATTTCAGCTTTCAGCTCAATCTCTGCTTAGACTACCCTACCAATTGTTAAAGACACTAAATGACCTCAAGAAGCAAAAGTGAGCAATGGTTGTTCCTCGGAGAGCTTTGAAATTATTCTGGTCTAAGTGTACGCCCCAATATTTTATTGTTTTTTAACTTCGCACATTTGAAAGCCTGCATATGCCTTATGCAAATGCACTATTAGGAGACTATAACATAATGTTGTTCTCTACGGAGAGAACAACCATGGTTATATTCATCTAGTGTCCCATAGGATTGAAACTGACAATGGCCTCCATTGTTACATTCATAACATGACAGACTTGTCCTACTCTCACCAACTGAGCAGCTAGTGTCGATTGTCAGGTGTTATAGTCTTCACCAAAGCTAGGAGATTGAAAAGCATTTGTCAATGGTTGTTCATGTATGAGGCAGGAAGTTAAAGGTACACACAAACAAAAGCTAAGACAGAATGGTGTGTAGGTAACCATGTAATAATAACTGATAAGATGATTGGCAGATAGAAAAGTAGGAGTATATATATATATATATATATATATATATATATATATATATATATATATATATATATGATGGAGATGGATGATTGGCAGATAGAAGAGTAGGAGAAAAAAATATATATATATGATGATGGAGATGGAAGAGATAGAGGGATAGAAGAAGAGGCAGAGAGTGACAAAGAAGCAGACACAGATGCAGAGAGTCTGGGGTTGGGGTTGAGACAGAGACAAAGGCAGAGAATTCCATATGTGTCTGGGAATACAAAGAAGCCCAGAAAATATGATGGATCCCTGAATTCATGTAGTTCATTAAGTGCTTTCATATTTGAAGGTCTGAATGATTCCTTTTCCTCCGAAGCCAAGCTCATTTCTTTTATTTATCCATCTAAAGACATAAAAAGTAGACACCTCTTGATTAGTCGTTTAATTCTCAATGACCCTAGAAAAATCACCTTTCTTCAGATATTCTGAATACTTAATTTTAACCTTCTTATGAAACAGAAGATTTAAGAAGATTTAATACTTTTTATATATCTTAATGTGTCTCCAATTCTCATCTCTGAAGCACTAAATGATGGACAAGCTGAGAACAAATAACTAGGAGATTTGGATGCCAAGGGATAGGAGTTAAATAGAAAATTATCCTTAAGTATGGATGTATTCTCTAGCATGGTGACCTGAGTTATGACACAGAATGTCTGACTAGCAAGGTCTTCTGCTTTATGTAAGGTTGAATCTTCAAAAGCATGAAAACACTTTGCTTTGTAAAGCCAAGTAAGGCTCACCTAAACAGTGTTAATTCTATCTTTGGGAACAAATTCAACTTAAGTTATATTTTTATCATTAACTTTATGTTTGATTTTTATATCAAAATTTAAAATAATTCATGTTTGACTTTCCTTACGTGTGTCATTCACTTGCCCTCAGGTCCAGACACCACCATTTCTCTAGTATGTTATATAAACAATAGCAATATCAATAGTCAGCCTATTATAAATACTTTCTTTAATAAAGCAGTTTAGTTATTAACACATTGATTCAATAACTATTAGTTTAGCACTTCAGTTCTCTATACTTTCAGTGCACTACATTAATAGCAACATCTCTATGTGCTGAGCATATAAATTTAAATTAAGGGTATTGCTATGTGTGTGTTTATCTCCAATGTAAGAATTGACACATTTTTCCTTCCTTTTCCCCTGATCTCCTGCAAGGATGGCAGGTATCATTCCCAAATCAGTACTATCTTCATGCCCTGCCTCTGATTAGCCAAGCATAAAAATCTCACTTCTCCTCAGACCACTGGGAAAGAAATACTGATGTGTGAAATGAAACATTTCATCATTCTGTTGAAATATGTAAAGGGTTCCAGAACCAGCTTGCTCGATCAGCATTAAACAGTCATCTTCCCCCACATCTTGTCCTTACTCTAAAAGGAGAAATTCATGATTTATAAATGATGTAGAAAAAGGCTGCCATGGCTTTTCTTGTTCAAAACTCTTCTAGAAGAATTCAGCCTTTAGAACTAGATGAAAATGCTGCCTTGTTTGGGAACTAAATAAGCCAAAGAGATCATAACCTAGTAATTAAAAGCATGCAATTTGTAGTTGTAGTTCCTGTGTTCAAATCCTTAATTCGGACACATTCATTGTTATAAAATTTTGGACCTCCATTTTTATATAAAATGAGATTAAGAGCATCAATGTTGATGTTATTAAAAATATTATAATAACTGGATGAGGCTACGCTGTATGAACCTATATACACTTAAGAGCCTGTAAGAAAGTGATAAGAAATATATTGCCCAAAGCAGGTACTTCATTTTTGAAAAAGATATGAGTGTAATTTTTTTCTGTTTAACAACTTACTTATTCCAAATTTCCATAAGACCTCTTTTATTAATCTTAATGGCTGTACAGGTATACAAGTATACCTACATGTATGTAGACATATAGAATTCTTGGAGTCTTCCTTGGTACTTCTCCACTTCATTTATTGATGCAAGGTCTTTGAATTAATCTCAGAACTCATTGATATGCCCACTTTAGATATGCTGACTTCGTCTCCTCTTTTGGATCAGTGAGATGACATTATGACTGCCATGACCATTTGACATGCACAGGGGTTCTGGGCATCTGAACTCTAACCCTTATGGACACGTGGCATATGATTTATCTACTGAACTGTCCTCTCCCACCCAATGAGTCTTTCTTTTTAGTATGTCTTTTACATTAAATATCTAGCTTTACGAGGGACAAATGTTTAGAAGAGAAAGAGATACAACAGATGGTATGAGGCATACAAAAGGAAATTAGACAACAAAGTTTAGAGAAGATGGTTATTTAATGGTTACAAGATGGTTAGAATTCAGGGGCAAAATGTTTTTCTGTTTGTAATGAAACAATCCAAGGAAATATGATTATAGATTAGCTTTCAAACTTAATTATAACAATTTAAATTTTTTTCATAGGTAGACGCTGAAGCTGAAAAGTTTAATTACAACACAAACTGCAAGATATTCTGAATGAATAGAATATAATCAGAATAAAAATAGGATATTTTCTTTGAATTTTTTTTATTGGTGTTTTCCTCCCCATCCACCCCCCAACAATCCCCTACACTGGGGGTCCAACCTAGGCAGGACCAAGGGCTTCCCCTTTCACTGGTACACCAACAAGGCTATGCATTGCTACATATGAAGTTGGAGCCCAGGGTCCATCCATGTATAGTCTTTGGGTAGTGGTTTAGTCCCTGGAAGCTCTAGTTGGTTGGAATTGTTGTTCTTATGGGGTTGGAAGCTGCCTCAGCTCCTTCAGACCTTTAATTCCTCCAACAGGGGGGTTCCTATTCTCAGTTCAGTGGTTTGCTGCTGGCATTCGCCTATGTAGTTGACATGTTCTGGCTGTGTCTCTCAGGAGACATCTACATCCGGCTCCTGTCGGTCTGCACTTCTTAGCTTCATCCATCTTATCTAGTTCATCTTATCTGATGGCTGTATATATACGAGCCACATGTGGGGCAGGCTCTGAATGGCCATTCCTACAGTTTCTGATCCAAACTTTGCCTTCCTATCCCCTCCTATGGATATTTTTGTTCCCCTTCTAAAGAAGGAGTGAAGCATTGCATTTTGGTCATCTTTCTTGAGTTTCATGTGGTCTGTGAATCTTAGGTAATTCGAACATTTGGGCTAATAGCCACTTATCAGTGAGTGCATACCATGTATGTTTTCCTATGATTGTGTTACCTTACTCAAGATGATTTTTTCTAGTTCCATCCATTTGCCTATGAAATTCATGAAGTCATTGTTTTTGATAGTTGAGTATATAAAGTTCATGCTTGATACCAGGTGGCAGGCAGAAACTAGACATTTAAGTGGATGATGTGATTCCCACATCTAGAAATACCTACATGAGAACACTGAAACATACACAGCAGAGAATCCTATCATTCTAAAGCAATCAGAACTGTGTGTATTAGAGACAAAAATTAATGGTTATGGGAACATGAGAGGCATTTCCTTTTTTCTGAGTGACAGCAAATGAGGGTTTTGAGAAGACTTGGAAGGATAGGTTGCTTTCTATATTGTTCTAAAGCATTCATAGAAATTAGCCTGGGAAAGGACAATGGGAAAGGACAAGGAAGTGCTTGAATAGTTGGAAATGGGTCCCCCTTAGGTGATGTGGTTAGAGATCCAATCTAACAGACAATGCTGGGTCAGACACAATTCTCCTTTGAAAACAATGGGCACATCCAGAAGCTAGGACTTTAAATGGTGTTTGAGAAATAAACTGTACAGAGGAAGGAAGAAAAAAAGAGGTTTTCTGCAGTAGTTTCTATAAGAAATTCTGAAAACCCTAATTTTATCTGTGTCAAAGACAAATGTTTGGAGAAGATGTAGTGGGAACCATTAAGGACATAGACTGTCATGGGCTTTCATGACACATTAGATGTATTCAAGTTTGCCAACACCCTTCTGATTTTTCCATTGTCCCACTGTCAGAGAAGACAGAGAGGTAGAAGAAGCTTAACCTAATATTTCAGAAATTGGATCTGGGGAAATCATGAGATATAAAATTATGTATTAAAATTTGTTATTGTATTCCAAAATTTTGAAAATAGATTACACAAAAATAACCTTTATGTTTCATTTCAAAATAGTAGTTACTTTACTATTAACATAGGAATCAATTAAATTATTTTCTGAGAAATCATTGCATTAATTCATAGAAAGAAGTTTTTTAACCTACGTAAAAGAATTTTATCCTATTGGATTCATGAATGGTGAATGATGGTGTTCTGAAATTGAACTGAGAAAAAAACATCAATGTTTCTTATACTAAAGTCGGGGTTACAGTTGTGGTCCATTAAAAGCATAAATATTTCAAAGGCTGGGAGCCAAATGGCTCATTTGGAATAGTTAGCGAAGAAGGTAAGCATGACAAATGTGCAAACAGCTTAGGTAGGGAGCGTCAAGCAAATGTCTGAGAAGAGAGCTGGGATGGGAAGAAAGAGTATCACAGCTCTTGTGGGACATAGAATCAAGACAGCTAAGCCGTGTGCACTGGACTCCAGCAAGCAATAAACTGAAATATTATTCCCATTCATGTGTTTGCACTTGCTTTCATGTTAATTTGTGTTCTTTTCCCCATAGTTCCCTGGGAATACCAACCTCACTTGACTTGGATTAAATATGAAAAATTAGTCTTACCTAATACATAAAACACATTTAAGAAAACATAGCCTTATGTGGTTGTGTTTATCAGAGAATTAGAAAAGTGTATTATATATAAAGAGATGGAAAAGCTGCTAAGTAGTAGGAATGAAGCCAGGGGCATGCCTCTGCAGCATTGCTGCAGCAGGGCTTAGCACCCATTAAGCACTTCCTCATTGATCAATCGATACAGTTCATACTTAGTGGAGCTTATAGTATTTCTGTCTGTAACTGTGTAAGCAGATGGAGCTTCAGTAGTGAATAGGCACCCTCTTCCATCACTGGTAGGTTTCAAAATTATTTACATTTCATCTATAAAGACTAATACCACTTAGCCCAAGAAGAAACTTCAACTAGGATTCATGTTGGGACTATGATGTTCCGGCAGTATATGTCTCCAAAGCTGCTAGAGTCAAAGTCTAAGAGAGATAAAGAGAAAAGATGAAAATCAAAAGATACTTAAACATGTTACTGTTTGGAATTGTCTTCCTAGTAAATAGAAGAAGTCCTGTGAGAGAAAACCGAGTACAAGATGATAATCAAACACATTGGACAGAGCAACAAAATGAGCATTGGTCCAAAATGGCGGCAGAGAACAAAGTAGGAGAAGGCAATAACCTCCTTGAGGAAATGTAAAAATAAGTTAGAGGAAAAACTTGTGGCCTGGAAATGTAGCTCTGTAGAGGCATGCTTACCCAGCATGCAGAAAGCTTTGGGGGTAATTCACCCCAAACCGCAAAAATCCTGATAAAGATAATTTCCTAATTTAGGAGCCGTATAAATCTCATTGAAATGTTCACTTTTCATTGTGTGCTTTGACATGCTAATTAACAGAATAAGAAACAAAGTGCTCATCAGGAGGGAAATAATTTCATAAATGACATATTTAGGAATTAATGATATTTATAGAAGAAAGATATAACACCATAAAAAGACATTACGAAGTGTCAAGTGTAAATTGCTTGACTCAAACCTCTCACATGTATTTGCTTATGCATGCATGCAAACAGATACAAGTAACAGAAAATGCAAATATCACAAATGTTCAATTTGGTCTGGATAACTTGAGCTGTAGAAGGATCAATTAGTATCATGATTCCATTGTAATTTCTAAATATGTGGTGAAGAACTCATGAAAAATTTTTATTGGAAAGGGTAAATTTATATGGAGTAATCTGATATAAGAATGTATTTTAGATAATAATATCAAGGGAATCAATGACAAAAGATAAAAAGTCTTTAGGGAAAGTGAATTCCAGTTTGTTATATAGAAGAACATATAGAATTTTGTAGTTATTGACATAAAATAGCAATTGAAGGTTTGAATTCAACATTGTGAATGGCCATTGAAATACCTGATTTGTCAAATTATCCAAAATGCTTTTTGATATTGAAGACATCAGTCAGTTCTTGTCTTAATAACTACTTTTTCAAGGATTGATTTTGTTTTTTCAAAATACTTGATTCAAATTTATATTACATTAGGAAAGCTTCCAGAACATTCAGGAAGGTTATGTGTCACTCCTAAAGACAGCAACAAAACAAAATGTTGAACATGTAACCACTTTTTTCTTCCTTTAGACATGCCTACAGCTCAACCTGTCTCCTGCCAGCTGAAGCATAAACACAGAGGAAACTGCACTTAAGCCTGCCCGATGCTACCTCTCTGTCACTCAAAACAGCCTTGGGAGGAAGCCTTCGGCAGCAGGATCTCCACTTTCTTGTATGTATACACAGACCCTGGGCCCAACAAGGTTGCATGGGCATAGACAAGACAGCTGTATAATATCTAACATCAATATTTGCTTAAGACTGCTGAGAGTGGCCTTCTGTAACAAGCTCCTTCGGTCTGACTGTAAATATGCAATGAGTAACTGTTTATCTCAGCTTTTCTGAGCTTGATATTATAAAACAAATCCTCTTTTCTAAGGGCATGAGTCAGCTTATTCACTTTGTTTCTGGACTCTACTGAAACGTTAATCTGATTGTGTTTATTGCTCATAAAAATGATGGTTACCTTATGAAAATATAAGAAGGCATGGATGGCCCTTTAGAATTAAAAGTTCTGAGAAATGCTTTATGGTCTTGTGATGTTTCTTGATATTTACCAAGAGTTTCAACCAAAAGAAAGGTAGAGAGGTTTTCTTGTTGATTTCCCAAATCATACCCTTTCTATATATTAATATGAGGCTCTATAATTCCCTGGTAAATTCGGGTTATGTATGTGAAATATTACACATGCACACAGTGGATTTCTGTGGCAGGTACAGATGAGCAGTTGAAATATGGAAGGTAAGAATTATAAAAATTAACATAATTTAAGGGAAGAAATGCAGACCATTGTCACCATTTATAATAATTAATAATTAAGTTCTATCTCATTAGGCAAACTATCAGTTTCTCAGAACAGAAAATTTATCTGTGCTTGTACACAGTCCTGTGAGGACTGAAAGCCCTAGTCTGCTTCCTCTACCCATGACTCTCAAACAGGTCCTGATAGTGGCTTGTCATTTATCCATGACTAGGAAAACTGGATTTTTCTAGTAATTTATAGGACATAATTATTCATGTTGGATCGAACTTCAAAAATACCAAAGAAGGACTGGGAGACAGCTCAGTTAGTAACATTTGCTACACAAACATGAGGAGAGCTGAGCTCAGATCCCAGTGTCCATGTAAAAATTTATATGGTACATGAATGTAGTTCAATCGATAAGGAGAAGAAGAAAGAGGAGGAGGAAGAGAAGGAGGAGGAGGGGGAGGGGGAGGGGGAGGGGGAGGAAAAGAGGTTTTTTGGGTTTGTTATCAGCCAGTAGATTAATGAACTCACTGAACTCACTAGGTTCAGTGAGAGACCAGTCTAAAGTGATAAGGGGAAAAGCTATGAAATAAGACACTGCACATTGACCTCTGACCTCCACACACCTGCAAAGCTGGTTCAGAGAGGACTGTTTGAATCACTAATGCTGCTTTTATGTTAAGCAGTCTCGAGTTTCCAGACTTCAGAATATCACAATATTCTGCAGTACAGGATTTCTATGCATCAAGAACCATGTGCAAAGACACTCATACATTAATGTAGCAAAAATCGCCCAGAACAATCTATGAATTTATATTTAAGAGTCAAACATCCTTTATGTGAGTTCTGCAGTGTAAGCCCAGCTCTATCTTATCTCAAAGACCTCCTACATTAGACCTCCCCTGGCAATTTTTTGCACATCCTCATTTTCTGGGATCACCATCCAAGACAAATTTCTGCATTCATATTTTTGCTGCAGTGTTTTTTGCTCATATCAGAGAGTGATCTTTATTTATTTGTTTTCATTTACTTGTATAACAATATCTGGAATACATTAGCCATTTAATAATGAAAAATAAATAAGTCCTGATAATAATAATAAGTTGAGTAAATTAAGACCAAAAAAACCCCATGCTCATTGACGTCTGTACTTCATAATGCTAGACCTTATATCTATAAATAATATTATGTATGTATGTGTATATGCACATAAACTGCATGTGCGTATGTTACACAGTATTCAGAATAGGTGATGCTCAACATATGTTTCTGCTTCCCACTCTCTGCTCTATAATTACAAGAAAAGAACACACTTCCATTGACAAGGGTAGGATGCAACAATACAGTAGCATGGTATAAAATTTGGAAGATGCTTGGGATTGGTAAAACTCAATTCTCAGACATTAGAACTCAAGAAATTGATTGAGAAGCCAGTATGAACAACTGATGATATTCAAGAATAACTTGTTTAGGAAAGAGTACATCGTTCAAATACATTTATGCTCAGTTGTTACTGTATTATTAATGGACATATATATATATACATATATATATATTAAAACAAAATATATCTATAACTATCATTATGAGAAAATACTAGTACAAAAATCTAATTTTAGAAGCTTTTATACT
The DNA here is from genome assembly GCF_011064425.1 of Rattus rattus. Classification (NCBI taxonomy): domain Eukaryota; kingdom Metazoa; phylum Chordata; class Mammalia; order Rodentia; family Muridae; genus Rattus; species Rattus rattus. The sequence goes on along the minus strand of NC_046156.1, from coordinate 129,900,114 downwards.
TTGTAGAAGTTACTGGTCCTATAAACTCACAAAATATTGGCAAGTGTTAACATTTCTGTGTTGATAATACTCTAGGAGCCTTGTAATATGCTTTCTAAATCTATTTCATCAATTCTTTTCATTAAATATTTAAGAAAGTTTCTATCATCACTCTGTGGATGGCAAGGCTGAAACATTCACTCTAGTACTAGGAGGCTTGCTAACTTTATAATGTGTCCTGATATCTATTGTATTCCCATTAGCCTTGAAGAATGAGGTCTATTTATTTAGTCAGTGGGAAATGTGGAGTACAATATGAACTATGGACATTTAAAATTATGGCAGGTGAGACAGCTCAGTTGGTGAAAGATCCTGCCGCCAACCCTAAGGGTGATTCTGAGGACTCATGTTGGATGGGAAGTCTGAAGTTCTACAAGCTGTCCTCTGATCTCCACACATATCATTTCGCAAGTGCGCACTCCCACAGATATACAGAAGCACAACAAAAATGAAATAAAATGTAATAAAGATAATTTTAATGAAGATGTAAGCCTTTGCAAGCCTTTGTTTGTATGCTACAGAGGGAGGCCAAGAGCTTCCAGGACAGTCCATGAGATGACAATCATGGAGATAATAAGGGCAGAGCTGAATAAAGGCCTGCAAAGACAGCCTTAGACTCACACTACAGCTGCCTTAAGATCCTCAAGAGCTCACTGCTGGTCTTAAAAATGCATTGGGAAATAAGTTACCTTGGAGACTGGTCTCCATTCTATCTGTAAATGTTCATTTATTCCTTTTTTTCATCTTTATTAACTTGGGTATTTCTTATTTACATTTTGTTATTCTTTTCCTGTTTCGGGGCCAACATCCCCTAACCCCTTCCTTCCCTTCTATAGGGGGCTTCCCTCCCCATCCTCCCCCATTACCACCTCCCCCAACAATCACATTCACTGGGGTTCAGTCTTCAGGGACCCAGGGCTTCCCCTTCCACTGGTGCTCTTACTAGGATATTCATTTGCTACCTATGAGGTCAGAGTCCAGGGTCAGTCCATGTATAGTCTTCAGGTAGTGGCTTAGTCCCTGGAAGCTCTTGTTGGTACTGTTGCTCATATGGAGTCTCAAGCCCCTTCAAGCTCTTTCAGTCCTTTCTCTAATTCCTTCATTTATTCTTATCTCTATTATATTTAACTTTAGGATTCCCTTCTGAATTGAGATTAGTACTCTCTTTTCCAGATAGGCGTGTCTTCAGTATGTATTACTAAGCACACCTCACCATCCCACGGACTCCATAATTTCTAACACCTTGTCTTGGGATTGCTCTTTTTGTCTCACTCAAACAGCATGTCTTTAGGAGAGGAAGCCCCTATATTGCTCATTGTCTGCCAACCATAACTATTATGAGAGCAGGATGTCATGGGCAAAAATGAATCATTTAATAAATGACATGAGTAGTCATTTAAATTCATGAATGAAAGCTCCATTGATTTCAGAGAAGATATGCATGTTCACAAATAAAGCAGATCCTTCGATCAGACTCTTTTGTTTAAAATATAAAGCAGGCAAAGAATAATAACTCGGAGAGAGCTATCCTGAAAACAAACATACACACAGACATAAAAGTATTTTTCATCTGTATTATACTTCTTACTCATTCCTTCCTCCTTAACATATTTGCATATCCCTAGGTTCTACCTTCAGTGCCTTTCCACTCCGACTTTTTAAATCAGATTTTTAAGTGTGACAATTGATTCAGAAACTAAGTTTGTGATCATCATCTCTTCTTTTTAGTTTAAAATTGTAATATAGTTGAACATTTCTCCTTTCCTTGTATTAGTACAGATCAGTCAATCCTAGGTCATTGACATATACATATTTACATTGCTAACAAATAGATAGTAATGGAAATAAAAAAAAAAACAACTCCAGATGAATCTTGTACATATACAATTAGAGATTCCTAATTTTAAAATTATTGTTCACATTGAATTATTGAGCAGATCTGTCATTATGCATAAGTTTATATGCTTAACATTATACTTTAAAGTTTTACACTTAAATGACCATTTTTCATTTTAGATGGCTTATCGCTTTATAGGCTAGTTCGCTATGAGGGTATGCTCTCTCTCTCTCTCTCTCTCTCTCTCTCTCTCTCTCTCTCTCTCTCTCTCTCTCTCTCTCTCTCTCTCACACACACACACACACACACACACGCAATGAATAGCCTAGTAAGAGCACCAGTGGAAGGGGAAGCCCTTGGTCCTGCAAGACTGAACCCCAGTGAACATATGATTGTTGGGGGGAGGGTGGTAATGAGGGGAGGATGGGGAGGGGAACACCCACAGAGAAGGGGAGGGGGAGGGGTTAGGGGGATGTTGGCCTAGAAACTGGGAAAGGGAATAACAATTGAAATGTAAATAAGAAATAAGTTAATAAAGATGGAGAAAAATCAAAAAAAAAGAAAAAAAATTAAAAAGTAGTATACATATATGCTGCTGCATTCTGAGTGCTGGTATTGAAGGCCTGTACTACCATCATGCTGTAAACAAAATTCCTGAATATACGTTTGACTATATATAGAGTACTGTACTTTTGGTAACAAATACACAACAATGTGAAATATATCAACTGAATTATATGTGTCATATTTAAAAAAATCTCATCTACTTTTTCTATGATAATTAATATAATGAAATATACTCCTTGTAATATATTTCTGATTATTAATGAATCCTATCTTTAATAGAATTTAAATCCAAGTGGAGCTCAATACTTGCAGAGGCAGATGTGTTTTAATGTATTCAAGAAGATATTCCCACTTGGATATATTTTATAAATACTATGTGTACATTTTCTCCAGTCTACCTTTCCTAAAAAGTTAATGTGACAGATTGCTATAATTTTCAGATTGCTAAATACTTCTGTCAAATCCCTGAAGGCATTTTCAGAATTTAGTTCTTGGGTTGCTGCAATGATTTCCAGGTTCCCCTTTTTGGTAGTGATGAGGTGACAGCAGCTCGGAATTGTGATTCATCCTTTGAGCTTCTGTCAAACATTCGCAGGAAGAAGAAAATAACTAATCACTTACTAAAAATGGCAGCAGATGCCAGAAGCAAAATTTCATTCAACCTGTTAGCTTCACTTCTGGTGTAAAACCATCTAATTAAAACTCTTAGTTTAAGATGATATCATTCTTAAAGAAAAAAGAAAAAAAAAAAACAAACATCTGCTTCCAAATCATGAGGCAGTAAATCTTAAGCTCAATGCTTTGATTGAATATTTATTTATTTATTTATTTATTTATTTATATTTATGTTTTGAGGTAAAGTCTTACTACATAGAACTAGCAGTTCTGCAGCTCACTATGTAAATCAGCATAGCCTTCAACTTAAGAGGTCTACCTCAGCTTTAAAGTTTTAAGAAAGTTCTCATAACAACGTTTTTCAGCTCTTCAGCTTGCATATATATATATATATATATATATATGTATGTATATATATATAATGTTCTATTCAACAAGGAAGGGATAATAATAATAGAATTTCATAGATTCTAATTCTAACTGCTCTAGTGGTATTATTCTAATCATACTAAATTCCATGAAATGATGATTAATGTTTTATTTCACTTTTCGATACTTAGGTCTATTATATACATTATTACTCATTGTTCCTGATCTCTTAAATATGGAAAATATCAAGAAAGCAGAAATCAAATTTGTAGTCAACAGCACACTTTGATGAAACAACAAACCAAGTAAACAGCAATGGAAGCACTGCTTTTGTTTCACATTGAGCTATATTACTTGCAGCATGCAGAACAATAAAGGAAGGGCTATGGTTCACCATTTAGATTGTATAAGAGAGGAGATATAATAGAAAGATTGCATTTTATCTTCCCTGTACATGGGAGGCATAAGACTATAACAGTGTATAACTGTCAGTGTCTGTGTAATATATTCAGAGAGATCATTTCCCTTGTTGCCCTAACCACAAGGCTAATGCTGGACTTGCTATCTCCCCCCACCTCCAATAACTGTAAATGCATAACTATCCAGGTAGAGAAATAATTGCATTTTCCTTTCACCTCCTTCTTACATCTGCTACCTAACAGAGCTCTGAGAGGTTACTTGTTCTTATTTCAGCATGAGGGTCAGCCTCAGAGAGCACAAATGCATTGATAAAGGACATATAACTTAACTGATAGACATAATAGCAACCTGACTTCTGGCTTCTGACTTCTAGCTTTGGCATGCTTCACAGTGTAGATAAAATATGTAAAATTCACCAATTTCAGTTGGCTCAAAATGTTAAAAATACAGAAAGGACAGTATCTCTTATGTATAATCCAGAAATATGAATGCACTCTGGAAGGGAATTTTAGAATCTGTTTTCACTGATTTTCAATGTGTCTCAGAATTATAAGATATCTTTTATATTATTGACTAAACCTATGTTCCAAATTGATTGATATCATATTGAAAAATAATACTGAGTCATATTGAAAATTGAAAAGCAAATTGTACTGAGAAACCTTGGACTGACAGTGGTTTTCTTATGTTTTCTAAGTCATTTAAGGGGATTTTCCATGAGGATGAGTTCGTTATTACTATAGCCATTTGTACCTTCATGATTTCTAAGTATTCCATCAAACCCACAGATTTCTGTGACTACCATACATTAGATTGACATTATATTATTTCCCAGACTGTGAACTTCAAGTCATGAAGATGTTATCAAAAGGCAAAACATTCCTCCCAAGACCTAAGCATTCGGTTGCGTTCAGTTTTGATCAGTAAATGTGATATACATTATGTGCTTCTTCAAAAATGCTACTTAGTATATTTAAGGAATATAATATGGTCTTGTAAAATACAAGGCATGTGGCCTTGGGGTTGTTCATGCAAGGCTCAGAATACTAGGCCACGATTCACTAGACCAGCTCAGGTGCCAGACATGGCTAATTCAGTAGACTAGCCTTATTCAGTTAGTTTAGTAGGGAAAGTTCAAGAAACTTTCTGTCTAGGAGAATTCATTCCCTCCAAAAGCTCCAAAATGGTTTCTTTCCATTTCATTCTGTGAGTATAGTTCTCGTCCTTAGCTATAGTTGAGAAGGCTATAAAGAGGTAAGCATAATGTATTTTCTATGCATTCTGTGTTAAGATCAATGTAAAATTTTTCTGTTGTTTGTGTGCAAGATTGGGCATTATTACTAGCATTGCCACAGGTATTGTAGGTTAAAACTCTCCGTTAGACCTTTATTCCGCTAAAATTAATGACAATGCGAGTTCATAAGAGTCAGAAGCATGAGTGAGACTAAAAACCACTTTTTATGTGTGAGGTGTTAATTTTTGTTGACCTAGATTTAGCAGTTCAGTTTGTGCTGTTAACCTATATTGGCACAAAGCATACGATTACAGTCAGATCACAGTCAAATGCATATTATCTGCCGAAAATATTGAAAAGACTAAAGAGATAGGAAGAGTTATTAGTGCAGCAAAATGTGAGAACAAAGCACTTAACACTTCTCAGAGGGGTTGCATGTGTTTGCTCCTTGAGGGCATCCCTCTGTTCTACTTAGAGCTCAGCACAGTACTGGGAGGTAATACAGAAGTCAAAGCTTGCAGATCCGGATCATACCCTACTTGTCTGGTTATCCTTCCTTCCTCAAGGGCTAGCTGATAACCATAACAGAGTTGGTCAGCAGCGATTACTGTGGTGGTATATGTAGGTTTATGTTATTATGCAGGTGAAGGCAGACACAAGATAAAATGAAGCCTGTCATTGGATGAGAAGGAAGGGAGGAAGGAACAACATTGAGGCAGATGTAAACGATCCTCGCCCTGTATCTCTACATAGAAACAGGTTGTTATGAATATTTCTTAAGGGATGGATTTCTATAGGTCAATTTACTTTATCTAGGTGGGTGGTTTCTACGGTTATCAATTGGTTGTGAGTTTATTGTGAGGATGTATTGTGGATTGAGAATTTAACATATAAATCTGATTGATAAATTACAGTATATTTAGTCATGATTTCACTGGGTTGTTGGCAGTGTGAGCAGGGTTGCTGGCAGGGAGCTGTGTTAGGCCAATCCATGCTGGACTTCTAGAGTCCTGATTTTATTGGGTAGCTGGAACCAGAGTGGCTAGCAGAGAACCTCTGAGAGAGATACTAATCAAAGATAAATTATGGTTAGTTCCATATAGCCCCACAGTTGCCAGAACTAACACTAGGGACCAGTGTGGTAAGGCACCATGCTGGACCAGCTCATAGATTGCCTGGGTCTGAAAGTACTTGGAAGCAGCATGGAGCACCTAAGATAAAGATACCCTGCAGTGCCATGTGGCCCCACAGGTGCCAGTGATAGCATGGGATAAAAGGTTCAGCCATTTTTTTTTTTTAATATTTACTGCAACAGGTGTCAAACCAACATGCTAAGCAAGAATCCACTAAAATTTTAAGATTGTCAGCTGAGATCATTTTATTTTCTAAGTAAGAGGGGACCAGCGCCATGTTGAGTCATATGATGTCACAAGAGCAAGAACCTTAAACGGAAGAAACACAGAGGCAGTCTGCTTGCAGGTTCTAGGTCCCCCGCTGTGAAAAGTACAGGCTACCCTGGACACAGTTAGAGATTAGGAGTTGCCTACTTTGTTAGCAAAATTTGTTTGGAAAATGATTTAATTTAGATTTGGTTTATTTGTTTTAAAGATGTATAAAGATATAATGCTTTATTAAGTCTTTCAGGATACCCATATTCTCTTAACATGGGCTCTATGGGAATTTTGAGTTAAAAATACTGGTTAGACAAGCTGCCTATTAGTCACTGACACCAAGTAGAGAGTGGTGATATTTGCCAGTTATAAAATTTATTAAAAAATAGAACTCTAAACTAAAAAATACCAGGCAGAGTGAATACAGATATACATTATAGTAGTTATTAACAAATAAAAGTCTAGCACTCCAGAGATGTATATTGGGCTAAAGTCTGGGATTGACAAGTTGCTTACTTTGTGTTGTATTGGTACAAATGAAAGTGTGATTAAATTATTTTATGAATTATTCTGCTATTGCAATATGCCTCATCCATGCCGGCTAGAGAGGGTTTGTGGTTATTTTTAAAATTACCAGAGCAGGAGAATCATATCTTCTTAACGCGGGCTCCACAGGAATTTTGAGTTGATTTCCTGACATGACAGATTAAAAAGGCCTAACAGGCTTGTACAAGTTTGTTTAGTTTACTTCAGTTTCTTAAATTGTTTTAACTTTCATAATGGGTGCAATTTTGAGTCTTGTGGTTATATTATTTCTCCTGGAAAGAGTCCAAGATACAAGCTTTTCTGGTTACAGGCTAAAGAACACACTATTTTGGGAGAAAGGTTTTGTCTTTGTGTTTTTAAAAAGTGTGATTAGGCTCTGAACACTTTCCAAAGTTATACTGATCATATTCGATAGAGGCAGACCTCCTGAAAAATTAGATTTAAAAGAATCAAACAAAAAGCTATCTTCAAGACACTAAAAATTTTGTTTTGAGATTTATATATTTCAGAAAGTATAGTTTTGGTAAAGCACATCATCAGAATCCTGAACTGGCCTGCTTAGATTCCTGATCTCATGGTCTTTCAGCCAGGTCCAGTCAAGACAGACATCAGGGTACAACAACTCCCCAATTCCCTTCCAAGGATATCTCAATGGCCACGTACAACTTTAAGAAGTTATTAAAGAGTCAATGCCCCGATTCCCTAAATTTTGGGAGGCTGAATATGGTTACCATAAGGTTGTCTTTCTAGAGAATTTAGTAATGGTCATAATTTAACAGGGAGGAATTGGCTTAAATTGATTGTACTGCCATAATCTTATTTGGTAGAAATCCTTATATTTATTACTAAGCTAAAGTTATAATCCTTTCTATTGGTGCAAAATTTATTTGATATAAGTTCAGATTTTCTTTGACATGAATTTCTTATCAATTTAAAATTAAAATTAATAGTTACACTCATATATAGGCATTGTGCCTATACAACACACATAAGTATACAAGGCTTATACCCAGTTATTTACTGGTATTAAAAAAATAGTCTGAGGTGATTAACCATATGAGTGAAAGGCCAGATATCAAATTTATGGCTCTAAGTTTATTGTAAAAGTGCTTTCCAGATAATTTATTAAGATAGTTAATGGACGACAGTGCAGATTACTTACATAGTTAGACGGTTTTCAAAAACATCAGAAATTCACAAAATGTGACATGACATTAAATGTTATTTATTCGCTTGTTGAGACATAACTGCTCCTAGCAGCTCCTCATGTCTGTGGACACGAAAAAAACAGTTGAGCATCTCTACTTCATTGTAGCTAGGTGGCCACTGGGCAGAAATTGCCTATTTCTCCTTCAGATCTGTACTGTCCTTGAGAGGACACAGTTTACAGGTTAGGACAGTTTAGTTCTGCTGAGACAGACTGAGCCAATCCTTGATGCCTGTTTCGCTAAGGTCTGGGAGCTCCCTGGGCCAGAAGGCTGCAGATTGGTTCTCTTTTATGTTGCTAACAGGGAACTGTACCAGCAGACGACTGTCTCTTGAACCTGTCTCAGTTTGAGAAGCCTGTTAGGCTTCCTGTGTTTTCAGATAATATTGGTTGTTCTCAGATTTCTAAGAGGGATGAAACTAGTTAGAGTCTCATAGCCTATCCAGACTATTTAAACTTTGAGAATACATATTTAATTGGATACTTATCAGATAGTATACAAGCTATCAAGGACATAACATGGATTTTAAGCCTTTCTCAAGCTGGAATAGATGACAAAATGTTCTGTTTAACTGAAAAAATGTTGGACTGGGCGTTAGGTGTATTTTGTGCTTTATAAATTACAAAATGGTAATAGTTGTGCTTTACATTTGAGAGAAATGGTTTTTAATTAGACAAAAAGGGTGAAATGTAGGTTGATGTCATTATGCAGACGAAGGCTGACACAAGATAAAACAAGGCCTGTCATTGGATGAGAAGGAAGGAAGGCAGGAACAGAGGTTTTCGAAGGGACGGAGAGGCACAAGAGATGGAAACGCAACATTGAGGCAGATATAAACAATCTTCGCCCTGTATCTCTATATACAAACAGGTTGTTATGAATTTTTCTTAAAGAATGGATTTCTATAGGTCACTTTATTTTATCTAGGTGGGTGGTTTCTATCGTTATCAATTGGCTGTGAGTTTATTTTGAGGATGTATTGTGGATTGAGAATTTAACATACAAATCTGATTGATAAATTATAGTATATTGAGTCATGATTTCACTGGGTTATTGGCAGTATGGGCAGAGTTCCTGGCAGGGAGCCGTGTTAGGCCAGCCCATGCTGGACTTCTAGAGTCCTGATTTTATTGGGTAGCTGGAACCAGAGTGGCTAGCAGCAAGCCACTGGGAGAGATACTAATCAAATATAAATTTGGTTAATTCCTTATGACTCCAAGGGGGCTTGAACTAACTCTAGGGACCAGCGTGGAAAGGAGCTATGCTGGAACAGCTCGCAGATTGCTTAGGTCTGAGAGTACTTGGGGGCAGTGTGGAACCGCTGAGATTAAAAAGTGCCCTGCAGTGCCACGTGGCCCTATGGCGCTGGCACTAGCACGGGATAAAAGATTTAGCCTTTTTTTTTTTTAATATTTACTGCAATAGTTTAAATAAGAATGGTCCCATAGCCTCCTTTATTTAAATACTTACCCACCAGGGAGTGGAACTCTCTGAAAATACTTGGAAGATTAGGAGCTGTGGCCTTTCTGAAGGATGTATGTCACTGGGGAAGGCCTTTGAGGTTTCAAAAACCCCTGCTAAGCCAAGTCCCTCTCTGCCTGTTGCCATTGATCAGTATGTAGTTCTCATGTACTGTTCCAACACCACATATGCCACCATGACTCTACTGGGATGACAATGGTGGCCCCAATTGAATGTTTTCTTTTATAAGAAAGTATGTGTGTCTTCACAGCAATAGAAGAATGACGACAGCTTCTTACTATACTCAAAACATTAAAAAAATATCCCTGGCAGTTAATAAATGCAAATTAAAACTACACTGAAGTTTCATATTAACCCAGTCACAATGGGTACAAATCAAGAAAACAACAGTACCCAAAAGATGGTGAGTATGTGGGGAAAGAAATAGGAAGATCTCATTCAGTGTTGAGATCTACCTACAGACTGACACTACCCCTCTGGAAAATAAATAAAAAAAAAACTTTTTTCTTTTAAAAAAAATGTGAAAAATAGATCCACCAATTCCAGCCATAACACTTTTTGTCATACCCACAAACAGCTGACTCTACATGCCACCTCAGAGAAATGTGCTCAGCCACGTTCATTGTAGCTCTCTTTTCAATGGTCAGAAATGAAAACAACCTGAACGTTTTCAACTGGCTAAAAGATAATGAAAATTGTATATATATATTTGTGTGTGTGCATGTGCATATGTATGTATGTATGTATGTGTATGATGGAATATTAGGTGTAAAGAAACATGAAACAAGGACATCTTCAGGGAAATGTATGCTGATAGCAAATATTATATTGACTGAGGTAACACACACCTTGAATGGCAAGCATAATATGCTTTCTCTTTTTGTGAACTTTGCATCCATATCATTAGATGTGTATATGTAACCTGGAATAACCTCAGAATCTACAAAGTAAAAGTTGACCATGACATGGGACACAGGGAAGCTCTAGAATGGAGAGCAGTGGGTCACAGGCACTAATATGGTGGAGAATGAGGAAGGAGAGGAGAGAAGACTGGGAGAGCCAGAGAAACAGGATATCTGCTGTGAGCATGTACCTTCTTCTTAGGACAGGAAAACTATATCTCAACAACATGCCTGTCTAAGCAAGAGACACAGTTAATGACTATTGACAGGACATTGTGAATGGGGAAATCCTCCCAAGACTTCTCATTTAACCCTTTAGATGAAGAGCTATAATTGATGACTTCTAAGAGGTCCATTTAGTTTCATGTTTCCTCACATAATCTCATTCTGTGCATTTTTCCTTCTTATTTTGTGTGAAATATAATGTATAGTAAATGAACAAACAGAAAATAGTGCTCAAGTAAATGTAATTTACACTCATTAGATAATTTCTGGAATCTTGGCTATCAGTCTTGGTAGAAATGAGGACATTTTTTGAGGCTTGAGACCTCTACCTGTGGCATCTGATGATATCACTTGTGCTCAAGGTCAGGGCCGACTCAGATTAGAAGCTAGTCAGTCATTGTTCAATGCCAAAAAGCTGATTTCATGTAGTGTTGAAAAATGCCATATATCTCTGATGTCAACAGCCACTGTTCTGTGAGCATAGAGGCAAAACCATGAGTCACTGTATTTTATCTGCATTTGTGGGGAGGGCTGGGATATGTGAGGAGAGTCTAGGTAAGAGTTCAAGACTTGTTTCTAGGATCCAGAATAATAAAGAAGAGGATTATCTTAGAACATACATAATCAGAGGCAAGATTACTGTTAAATGAAGAATGACACTAAACTTAAACTCATTTTCATCATTTTATCACTCTGTATTCTTTTTATCATAATTTGCAATACATCAGACATCACTCAAATGGTCAAATATTAAAACTCATGCCTACGCTCTGACATTCAACGGTAGTGGCCGACATCTCCAGCAGTTAATTAATTGGGTGGAAAAAGTTCAAAGACAGCTTGCAGAGTGAGAAAATCGGGATTTCTTCCAATTCAATTCAACAATAATTGCAAAATCAAATATTTACAGTTTCAAATTAACAGTAATATTCTTACTGATATTTTTAAATACTGAGGTAGTAATACACATAGAGGACTAGAAACAATGAAAATGTGTGAAGGGCTTGTTCTGACTATATATATATAGAAAGATATGACATAACTTTATTAGTTAATATACACAAAACCATATATATATATCATAATTCTAACTTAAAAATAGTTCAGTAATTCGCAATATAATTTTAACACCCATTCAAAGATAACTATTTTTCCACATTTACTGCAATGTTAAGGAGAAGCTCAGTGGCAAATGCTAGCAGCAAACCTTTGAACTGAGAATGGGGTCCCCATTGAAGGAATTAGAGAAAGGATTGAAGGAGCTGAAGGGGTCTGCAACCACATAAGAACAACAATATCAAACAACTAGAGTTCCCAGGGACTAAACCACCATCCAAAGATTACACATGGACAGACCCTCAGCTTCAGTTGCATATGTAGAAGAGGATGGCCTTGTTGGGCACCAATGGGTGAAGAAGCTCTTGGTCCTGCCAAGGCTGGACCCCTCAGTGTAGGGGAATGTAAAGGGGGGCAGCAAGGGGCCATGGATGGGGAGGGGAATACCCTTATAGAAGAAGGGGAGGAGGATGGGATAGGGGGCTTATATCTGGGAAACCAGGAAAGGGAAAAACATTTGAAATGTAAATAAAAAAATATCCAATTAAAGAAAAAAAATGAGTAGCTTAGTAGTAAAATACTTGGTTGTCATGAGCAGATCACTGGTTGATTGACAGCATTTGAAGTGAACTTTATGGTGTTGGGGATTTAGTTCAGTGGTAGAGCGCTTGCCTAGCAAGCGCAAGGCCCTGGGTTCGGTCCCCAGCTCCAGGAAAAAAAAAGAAAAGAAATGAAGTGAACTTTATGATCCAGACTCCTAAGCTTCACACATTCAGGTATCTTTATGACTTGTCTGTGTTATACTATTCTATTTATTTAATGACACCATGCTGGAATGCATACAGATTTCTGCATAGATACTTTCTTTCACTAATTGTTATATTTGTTAAATTAATCTCTTTTAATATTAAAATAGGAGTGCATTTTCACTATCATTGTGCAAACACTACAGCTTACTCTAGGATGATGTCATTACTCAGGTGAAGGCAGGTACAAGTTAGAACGAGGCCTGTCATTGGACTAGAAGGAGGGATGGGAGGGAGAAAGGTTTAGAGAGGAAGAGACTGGAGTGAGAGGAGAGAGAGAAGCAGTGGAGAGAACATGGAGGCTGATGATAAGATTCCTCTCTGCACATTTCCAGGTTGTTATGAATATTCTTAAGGGATGGATGTGTACAGGGCTTTGTATGTCTAGATGAGCAAATTACATGTTATCAATTGGATCGGAGGTTATTGTGTTGTGTGTTCTTTCATGTAGTGATTTAAGTTCAAGAGACTATATGGTGGTTAGACACACTAGCCTGCCACAAATTTGGGATATGTACGTCTGCGATGGTGGCACCCTGCCTTGGGAACTAGATGGGTAGAGAGATTGTTGCCAGGCTCAGAGAGTAGCCATTGGCAGTGTGATATGGGATAGAGCAAAGTAGGTGAGATGCTTTGCTGACTGAGATGAAATATCTACAGAGATCTTGGGGCACTTCAGTATCTAATGCAGTATATAAGACAGCATTTTTTTTTTTATAATTTTACAGCAACAGCTTACCCAATTGACTAGAAAGAAAAGTATACATTTTTGATCTGTAAACAACATGAAAACATTATCGTCTGAAGTCCTTTGTGCATATGCGAACAATTAAGTTTGGCAAAGACCAGAAGCAGAGTCACTGAATTATGAGTTATGAATGTCTCGGATGTACAAATAGTACAAATAGAGGAGTTACCTCTACTTTCCAGAATGAATAAAAACATCTATCTACTAAGGATAATGTTTTGTAAGACTTAACATTTATTAACTGCTTGTGTATTTTTTTATTTCCTGTATCAGCTTCTTTCTCTCACAATACATAATAGGCAATAAGCTTTTGCTTAAGAAATTTGCCTGAGTCAAAAATATGTTATTATACTTTATGCTTAAAATATCTATAGTCAAGAGAGCTTGAGTGCTAAATAATCAATTAAAATACAATCTGACACAGAATCACTAAATGAGAAAAAATAATATCTATTATGACTAGTATTTTCTAGGACTAGGTTTTAATAGAAAAATCATAAACAGATTTGCTAACTATGCTTTAATTTTCTACTATGGCATTAAATAGATGAAAATACTTAAAAATTGCTATAGAGTCAACCAAGGGAAATAAAAGTATGTACTGACCTGTGGATTTATTTATGCATGTGTATGTATGTGATGTGCATTTGTTTTCTACAGGTGTTGATTTGTGTGGGTAGGTATACACATGAGTCTGAGTGCATACAGTACTCTGACATTTAGATGTGAGTTTAGATGTCTTTATTCAAGATAGTAGGGTCATCCATTCAACCACAGACCTCCCTGATATAATTAGTGTTACTAGTCATTTTATTGTGGGTATGCTATTTGTCATCTTTACAAGACAAAAATCCATGTCTACACAGCATTTACCTGGGTAACCAAACTTAGTCCTCTTGCATATGCATCAACAACGTTAAGGCAAATCCATAACTTACCTCTAACTCTTAATAAGATAATTGCTACTCAGCACTGTAAGACCTCCTTAACAATACTATAAAGAGAAAAAACTTGATCCCCTGTAAAGGAATGAATGAACAATTAAGATATTTTCATACAAAATCATCTACAATAGAATAATATGTGGGATTGGGTTTGGGGATCCTGTAGAAAGTTGTTTGTCTAAGTTATTTCAAAATATGAAGTAATAAAAAGATGTGGCCTCTCTCACTAGAGAAGATTTACAGCAACCAAAAAATAGAAATAAATTTTAAAGAGCTATCAAAAATTCTTCCTCAAGATCAACGAAAAGTTAGCATTTTGTAAAATAACTACTTGAAAATAAATTAAGAGAACAGCTCCATTTAAATCTAAAGTAAAAGTAAGATGATTCCATCCAAACAGCAGGATGTAAAGACCTATACATAGAAAACTGCAAGTGATGAACTATATAAAACATGAAGAGGTATAAATTGAACTTATATTTCTAGATGAGATTTGTTAAAACTGCTAAAATGTGCAAAGTGGTCTGTAATGATTTATGTCAACTTCACAGAAGATAGAGTTATATGAAAGGAAGGAACCTCAATTGAGAAAATGCTCATAAGACCCAGCTGTAGCACGTTTTCTTAGTGATGGATACAGAGGGCCCAGTCCATTATGAGTGACATTATCCATGGACTATTGGTCCTAGGTTCTAGAGAAAAGCAGGCTGAAAGGTCCATGTGGAGCAATCCGGTAAGTAGCATCCCTCTGCAGCTTTAATATTAACTCCTCCTCTAAGTTCCTGCCATTTGAGAATCTGTTATGACTAATTTGAGTGATGGACCATGTGATACGGAAGTGAAGGGAAGCCCACATAAACCTTCTCCTTCCAAGTTGCTTTGGTCATGGTGTCTCATCATAGCAAGTGTAACCCTATCTCAGACAAGTTGATACCAGGATAGTGGAGTATTACTGTCACAGACTTTACTATGTTGTCATGGGGACACTTTAGAACTTTGGGCTAGAAAAGCCATTGGGTGTTGAGAACTTATTGGACTGTTTTGTAGGAGTTTGAGAGATAGTAAGATTAAAGGTCAGCAGTGCAGACAATGGAGGTAGTTCTTGTGATGTTTTAGAGGGGAGTAAAGACTCTGCCAGGTCTTTTTGTGTGAAGAATGTGTAGTTTCTGTAACTGAAGCTGAAGAATCGTCTGTGATTAACAAGACAAAGGAAACACTAAAGTAAAATGTTGGCTTTTGCTGAGATGATGCTGGTCAACTTCTGCTGAAGATTAAGTAAAGATCAGCATCCATGCTCTGTGTCTTCTGCAAGGTGATTCCTCGGGGTCAGCACACAAAAGATGTTTTCCAGAAATGGACAGGCAATCCTTTTTTTTTTTTTTTTGAATGGTAAAACATTTTATTGAAACAACTATTTTTTTTTATTAACTTGAGTATTTTATATACATTTTAAAGTGTTATTCCGCTTCCAGGTTTCCAGGCAAACAACCCTCCCCCTCCCTTCTTTATGGGTATTCCCCCATCCATCCCCCCCACTTGCCGCCCCCCCCAACAATCTAGTTCACTGGGGTTCAGTCTTAGCAGGACCCAGGGCTTCCCCTTCCACTGGTGCTCTTACTAGGATATTCATTGCAACCTATGAGGTCAGAGTCCAGGGTCAGTCCATGTATAGTCTTTTTAGGTAGTGGCTTAGTCCCTGGAAGTTCTGTTTGCTTGGCATTGTTGTTCATATGGGGTCTCAAGCCCCTTCAAGCTCTTCCAGTTCTTTCTCTGATTCCTTCAGCGGGGGTCCTATTCTCAATTCAGTGGTTTGCTGCTGGCATACGCCTCTGCGTTTGCTGTATTCTGGCTGTGTCTCTCGGGAGAGATCTATATCCGGCTCCTGTCGGCCTGCACTTCTTTGCTTCATCCATCTTGTCTAATTGGATGGCTGTATATGCATTGGGGACAGGCAATCCTTTATCTCCTATTGGCAGCCCAAATTAGCAGTGTAAGAGTCACCTAGAAGGCACTGCTTTTGAAGGCATCAGGGGGTCACGGAGAGAACCCGTTGCTTGAAAGTGTGACAGGCCAGGAGAGACCATTCCTGAAAGAGTAGTCCAGTTGCAATAAGGGCCAGAGAAATTTTGGAGATCACTTATGATAAGCCAACCTCTAAGAGCAGCAGCCAATATGGAGTGGAGTTTGACTGTCCTGCAGAGGGCAGAGCCAGGGAAGGTGACCCAAGACCTTTGGAGGTTCTAAAAGATTGTGACTTGATCCCAGATATTGGATATTGTACTATTTATACAGATGGAGTTTGATTTTAATTTTATTAGATTGTGACTGGGCCCCGGCTCTTCCTACTTCAAGTAAGAAAGTGTTTGATTTATTTTTGATTTCATAGGAATCCAGAGTTGAGAGACTTTTGAATGTAAAATTTATAATTTTAAATTTAAAGACCAAATTTTTAAATATTTAAATTGTTAAAGACTGTGGGAGTTTAAAATTTGGAATATTAATGTAATGCTGATAGTACAGTGTGATCCTGGAGAATAATAAGAACAGCAAGTTTATGTTTTAACAGCGATGTGTCTGCTATAAAATTGAAAAGAAGTCTATTGTGCTGGATAGTAGTTTTACATCAACTTGACACAAACTAGAGTTATCTGTAAGGAGATAAGCTCAATTGAGAATATGCTTCCTTGGATTGGGGATTTAGTTTTTGTAGGGCACTTGCCTAGCAAGCGCAAGGCCCTGTTCGGTCCCCAGCTCCAAAAAAAAAAAAAAAAAAAAAAAGAGAATATGCTTCCATGATATCCAAGTGTAAAATATTTTATTAATTAGTGATTGAAGAAGGAGGACCCAGGCCATTGTAGATATTGTTGTCATCAAGGACTGATGCTTTTAGGAAAGCATGCTGAGCAATCCTTGCTGTGCAAGCACTAATCTGTGGCCTCTGCATTAGCTCCTACATTCAGGTTTCTTCTCCATTTGAAATCCTGTCCTAAATTTCTTCAATGATGAACATGATATGGAGCTTTAAGCAAAATAACTCCCACCCCACCACCAAGTTGCTTTGGTCATGTTTTATCATTGTAAGATTAACCCTAACAAAGAAAAGATGGATAGATTCAATCAATCTCTACTGAAATAGAAAAGTTCCCTAAAATCCCTAGAAAAGAGGAACTGAGACCATTCTTAACAGAGCAGAGCTGAGTTCATCATATTACCTGACTTGAAGGAAAGTTCTAGTAATGTGAACAGACAATCTAAAATAGATCCAATGACCCAGGGAAAAGAAAATGGATAGCACAAATGAACCACAGAATTTGCTATCATTTGACTTTCAAAAAAATGCTAAGATACAGTGAGAAAGAAGGAGTTTCTTCAATGAAGTGTCTTAGGGAAAGCTATGTCCATGTGATGAGAAACTGAGAGTGGTGTTTTTGACTGAAACCGTGTCTAGGATGAGTAAGACTCCCACAGGACCGAAAAAGGGATACTTCTCATGTGAATCACTACAACAACCTTTCTCTTCTCCAACATAAATTTATATTATAGTTGGTAGGGTTGTGTGTCGTGCATCTGCTCAGCCACAGGGCATGGCCGCTCAGGGAGGTAGAAGTCTGGGAGATTGACTGTGTTTATCCCATGCCACTGCCAGGGTGGGTGTTGGGCTCTAGGGAAGTGCCAAGACACAGCTCTGGGGTGGGAAAGGACAACAGTCTGAAGTGTAGGAAAGCTGGAGCTGGTTCGGGGTCACCAGGCCTGCAACAAGCTGGAGTTGTGGGGTTCTCAGGCTCTTAGACATCCAGGCCCCACGGAAAGAACTGAAAGGGGCCTGTGGGCTACATCTAGCCTGGGGCTGGGGTAAAAAGGGAGTTCAGGCTAGTCCCAGTGGGGAGGGTCCTTGGCTTGGTGGGCATCAGGCTTGGTGGCAGTTGTGACTGGGAATGCAGAGAGGCTTTCTACAGGATCCTAGACTGCAGGTCTGTAGGCTAAGGACTTCTACATGGCTCTCCACTGCAGATCTTGATGAAGAGAGACAAACCATGGTTCTAAAAAGTTTACTGTCATGGAAGAAAATGGATGCTTAAAACCATATCCCAGTTCTCAGAATGGACCAAAAGACCCTAGGGCTTTTGCTGGTCTTACACTCATCTCTTCAGGTCAAGGCTAGGCCAAGTTCCATTCTCCACCCACCATACTTGGGAGGAACAGGAACATCCTTGAAAAAAATGCAGAATGTATTGATAGTCACCTGACCCTCTGGTACCAGATAGAATCTGAATGCCTGTCGTATGCTTGCTAGCCAATAGTTTCAAAGGTCAATTTGCTTAGCCAAAAGTTTAATCTTATTTAGGGGTAATCTGTACCCCTAAAAAGAAAGTATAAAAACTGCTTGTAATAGGCATTCAGGGTACCCTTCTAGTCACTCAGCATGAAGGGCTAATTGAGGATTGACCTCTACTTGCCAAAAAAATAAACCACTTGCATTTGATTCGAATTTCATTCTCATGTCTCACTTGGTGGAGGTGGGAAGGGGGTGTCTCCTGGTAGTTAAGACAAACTTCGAAGGACCGGCCATTCAGAGCCTGCCCAACATGGATACACACACACACACACACACACACACACACACACACACACACACACACACACACACACACATATGTATGTATATACATCCTATACATCCACCCAAACTAGATAAGATTGATGAAGCTAAGAAGTGCATGCTGACAGGAGCCAGATATAGAGCTCTCCTAAGAGACTCAGTCAGAGCATGTCAAATACAGAGGTGAATGCCAGCAGCAAACCATTGAACTAAGAATGGGAGGATTTAGAGAAAGGATTGAAAGAGTTGAAGGGGCTTGTAACCCCATAAGAACAACAAGGCCAACCAACCAGAGCTCCCAGAAACTAAACCACTACCGAAAGACTATATATGGACTGACCCAGGGCTCCAACTGCATATGTAGCAGAAGATGGCCTTTTGGGCACCAGTGGAAGGGGAGACCCTTGGTCCTGCCAAGGCTGGACTGCCAAGTATAGGGGAATGTCTGGGGACAAGCAGGAAAGGGGGCAGATAGGGAGGGAACATCCTTATAGAAAAAGAGGAGGGGATGGGAAAGAACAAAATGAGTGTTTTACTGTAATATATTGATACAATTGATTCGAGGCATTGGCAAACAAGCTATCTTTACCTTTTTTTGGGGGGGTATTCATAAGACTGATAATTTCTAATACATTTTCTAAAACTTAAAAAAAAAAGACTTATTTTGAGTCTTACAGGACTGAGATTAAATACCTTTTTCATGGAGGAATATCTGGGAAGGGAAGCTTATTGACCTGTTCTCCAGACCTCTAGGTTCCTCATTAACCTAGAGAACTCTGTTTGGAGCCAACTTGACTGTGGTCACATTTTTTCCTATTGTCTTCATTGAGATGTCAGGGATGCCTCATTTACATGTGGAAGGGCTTGTGGCATTGCCCTTATGTGACCTATGGCCACAAATTTCTTGGGATAGGGAGGTGTTGCTACTTGACCAAGGCTTGGTGCTGGTAGCAGGTGAAGCTCCTAGTGTCCCTTTAGGGTCTCTAGGGCCTCAAACCAGGCTTCCACTCGTGGTCAATGGCCCCACAGTAGTTATTATGTATGACTTATTTAAGATAGCTTGATATAGTACTACATACCTATACCTAAAATAAAGGTGAAGGAATAAAAATTATAGTGTAAATTGCCTGCATAGTGTGAGTTTGATGTTATTCTGGGTTAAATGATTCTCTGTTTTAAACAACAGAAAATCAAACACACACACACATGCGTATTAAATCCACAAAAATTCTCTGCTATTTAAATTAATATGTAAGAAGTTGTATAGATTTAATTCTTTCTTGCAAAATATAAAATAGTTTGGTGTATTGAAGGAAAGAGATGTTATTGCAAGAGAGATATGTGAGTTTTGTAGCTTTATGGGTGTTTTAAAATGTGGGCACAAAAAGAGTTTCGAATGCCTGCAATCTCAACCCTGAGGCAAAGCTGAGGGGAGCCTGGATTATACAGACACTGTGTGTGTGTGTGTCAATAAAAACAAAACCAAACAATAATCATAGATTATTTACTTTAATTTTTCTATTCATATTGCTTTCTTATTAAAATGCAGAGAAATCGAACTAAGAGAAGTAAGTAGAATGGTTTCTGACTGATCTTAATTGATAAGTTAGACCATCCACTGAAGCCTATTTTTAGAATGATTTAATACTAGATATTAAATATAAAGTCTGTTTGAAGTAAAGGGGGCTGCTACCTTGAAACATGGCTTCACAATAATTTATTCTCCAGACTAAGTATACTGAAGTAGTATTATCCATATTTTTCTTTGCTTTAGAGATTGTTATATAAGGAAGAGAGTACATCAGGAGATAGGACAGCTATGTTTGAGCTCTGCTTGTACTGTTTATTAACTGTCACTGGTAGTCAGTAATCAATTTCTATAAGTTTGATGTACTAAACAGCCCTAGAAAACGATAGGAACATTACTAAGAAGAATAAACTTATTTATAACTAAAATAGAGTCTCCTGCTACCTAAATGATATTAACATTTTTGACAACAGTGGCTTGCCTAATTACTTTCTTTTATAACTCCAGAAATGGAGCTGGTATTCCATTTCATTTAGCTCAAAGAGACATTCTTATTTAGACTTTAGTCTTTATCCACCCAATTCTATGTTTTTATTTCTTCTTCCTTTTTCTTTATTGCCTTTTGCATCCTGAAATGATGGATCCCTTGCCATTTTCTGTACTGCTGGTTTGGAAATGCCCTAGAGTTTTTCATTCTAAAGCTTCAACCAGATTTTGATGATAGTTATTTTTTGGATGGAGGCTATTCCATTGATTTGTTGCATGTTGTGTAGGAATGGATACCTGGAGACACATATCTGTTAAATTCCTAGTATTGCTTGCAGTTACAGTTAGTGGTTCATACAACTTAACATAATTTTAATCTTTGCAGTTAAGAACATTTTAAATTTTCTTCACAATATGAGGGAGTTCTTCACATTTTCACATATCTTTGACTTTTTGCAACATTAAAAAATGGTTGGCTTAATAGAAGTGTTACAGAAAAATTACACTGTTAATAATAGTGTCCATTTGTATTTCATACTATATTTTTATTAAGCAACTGAAATACAATGTATGTTCTATAAGGTAGATGGAATTGATCTTTAATTATTTATATAGATTTCACCTTTTCTGTGGAGCCAAAAGAAAGGAACTATAGAATAAGAATGACAAAATATATGTTATTGTGAATTTGCTCTGTTTTTACTGTACTTCAGGAAGGCTACATTGATTATTCGCAATGGATTCTCAACTAAAGCTGTAAATCATAAATCTTTGAATCATCTACATATCATTAATATCAAATACCTTATACAACAGAAACTGCATGTAAGTTAGTGAGTAGAACAGATGTATAAAATAATGATAAAAGATATAGTATGATATATAATGAATTCACATATAAAATGATTTGCCTAAAAGAGAAAGATAAACTTTTAACTTGTAACTACCACCTTTTAGTTATAGCTTATATTGTTTTATTGTATGAATATCTACATCAAAGTAATTATCAATGATTTGTGGAAAGCTGCTCATATGTAAATATCCTTGTTAGCGTCTTATTTTTAATGTTGCTACAAAATAAATATCTCACAATTGGAAGAAAATGATTATTTCAGTTTATATACCTGGATGTGAGGTTTCATTAAAAATGTACTCAGTGGTACATTATCTTGAGTTAATATACTATTATAGAAATTTAAAATTGTATAATGATCACAATTTGAAATATGAAAATATAATATATATATAAGGGCTGAAACATTATAACAAATAATGCTACCATTAGAATAGCAATGCAATCCTAAATTTTCATGATTGTTATTTTTTTAATTCAACAGTTCATGACTGTTATTTTTTTAGTTCAACAGTTCCTGTAATAAAATATTATGTTCAGATATGTACACTATTAAAAGTAGGCTATGCTGGGTTCAATCCCCAGCCCCGAAAAAAAGAAAAGAAAAAAAAAAGTAGTCTATGTGGTTAGAATAGTAATTTTTAAAATTTATTTTTGGTATAATATCCTTAACTTTTTAAAGGCGGTAATAATTTTATTGTATCTTAGAATTATAATTTTTCAGGTGCTATAATTTTGTATATACATTTATATTTCATAAAAGTCTATCACAGTTAATTTGTATGGACTGATAATGAAAGTGGGGTCAGTAAAGAGACAGTACTGAGGGGTTCGAAGCCACAGTGTAGGATTGTAATGTCCCATTCTTGCTATGCAAGTGACAAAGAAATCTTTTTAATACAATGTGTGAGTAGATTTAGGTCCACTTATAATAACCCACTTAAAATGATTCCTGATTTATTTCATTAACCTCCAAAAGTAGTAGTGTATATTTCATCTGTCAATTGTACTTCAATATCCTGAACAAATATAACATGCACGAAGAAACACTAGTGTGCCAGTAAACATAGGAAGCACTGGAGACATGGAAATTTACATGTTTCTCCATTTCCTTATCCCTTGAGGAAATACATATTGCTTATTGTCTGTGCTAACAAGCTAGAGTAGCAACATTCCTCATACCACTGATGAAATTAGAGCACACTTGTTTTTCTCTGACTTATCTCTCTTGTTATTTTAGTCTCATCGTCTTCTGTATACAATCTGTTGTCTTTATGTTTTGTTCATAGGTTCAATTTTAGAAGCAATTTAAACTAAATTGGATAAGCACATTAATTCAGTTTGTAAATAATTTGTGTATGACATTTTTTCCCCTTGAAAGTATCTTCAATGGGTAATTCATAGAACCTACAAAATGTGGTCTTCATACATAATCAACACATTTTATATTCCACCTATATAATCATCCAGAAGTGTATTTGCTGCAAGCTCTCCATGTGTCTGGATCCCAAATTTTAGGTATCTGCTCAACAGGTTTTAACAATCCAGAACTTGATTGCCAATGTATCTAATGGAAATTGTCTCCGTTGTATTTTTTTTTCTCTTTGGGTAATGTCTTGGTTACTTCTGTTTCTGTGATAGGTTTCCCAACACAAGTTACCATAGGGAGAAGAGTTGATTTAGCTGTCGTATATGGTTACAGTCCAGTCTACTATGCCAGTGAAGTCACAGCACTAGGTATTTGAAGCTGCCCCATTCCATCCAAAATTAAGAAACAAAGAGATAAGTTCTTGTATTCAGCTAGTTTTTATGCAGTCCAGGAATCTAACTTATGCACCTTTTCACTTCCATTAACCTAATCAACATTATCCCTTTGGACATCCCCAGAGGTCAAATGATGTGTTACAGATGTGCCTGTGGGCTTGTCCCTTAGTCCCCTAAGGGACAACAGATTCTGTTAAATGGACTGCACTTCTCTAAGAGGTAGTAACTTTTAGATTGAATTTTACTGATTTCCTAACAAATGGTTATTTTCTGAAATAGAAGGAAGATCTGATACATCTATACATGATAAGATAAGAATTCTGTGTTTCAGTTTTGCTTTGAGGAAAGAAAAGATTCAAGTTATTCCAGACTGATTGAAACATGAAATTTCCATATGGAGTATTGCCTGTAGCTCTAGGGTTTGAACACCATAAGATTTCTTCCATCCTTGTTAAGCTTTTCATTCCTTAATGTCATAAAGTAGCACAAATATTCACAATCTTAAATATATAATTAATTTAAAATGTGATAATTTCTTAAATACCATGTTTCAGCCATTGTAATGAATTATTGAAATATTGTGGAAAAATCTGAGACCACCAGGACCAGTAGAGTAACATCCAGGCAGCAAAATAAAAATCTTGTTCAACAGGACTCAATATTGGGTATGGGTTCAAAGTTACAGTGTCTGAAACTGGGAGGTTTGTTATAGGCATATTTAAGAACAGTAGAATTTGGAAAGAAGTATTCCAGTGTGATACAATTCCATGTGCACACAAGCATAATTACATTGAAACTTAACTCAAGGTTCATGTAGGTCTTGAATGAAGATAGGTTCTAGAGTCAGGCTACATGTAATATCTATCTTAAGGGCCTAGGGAAGATCTAGTATGGTCATGGCCATACAGATAGAGTAGAGGTCATACAAGCTATTAACCATCTCTGGTTCTTATTTGGAGGATTTAGGGGAGGCCCTGGTCATGCAGATAATGCAAATGTTACCTAGACTATAGCCACATTCAGTCCTGCTTGTAGAAGCTTGGTATTGCCTGGCTTTACAGGTAGCAGAGTTCACCAGGCCATCAATAACCTCCATTCCCAGTTTTCTGAGTGGAAAAATAGTTTATACATTTCTTTGTGCAAGACAATCATTTGTGTTTAACATTCCTATTTCCCTAGTGCTTAGTTATGAGTGTGAGGACCTTTGTGTTTGCAACAAAATATTAATAGTTGAAAGGTCTCATGTTTGAGAGGTAGTGACCCTTTGGGGAAAACAAGCAAAGCAAACACAAAGTGGGTACAGCCTTGCTTCTGACTTACGTGTCTTAACGATAAAATACCATGTTGTGAATGCAGAAGAGAAGTCTTCATAGTAGCAGTAGGAGACATCAGACATGAACTTCAAATGGTTTCAGAAGCAATCTGCTGCACTTCAATGAACATTATTACTCTTTGTCTCTCTATTCTTCAGGCCCTTATTGCTTCCTATTCCTACATATACTTTGATACTGTATTTGTTGATCATCAGAAGCTTTGAAACTAAGCACTATTTTTTCCCAGTTCTCTCAAATATAGTCATTACACCCTGGTGCTTTCAAGGATAGTCCAATGAGATTCAAACAAACCACCCAGCAAACAAAAAGTCCAATCATATATTGGCTGAGAATTGAAGTCAATGGTAGAGTAAGCATGCAAAAGAATAGGGTCCAATCCCCTAGAGTAACAAACTTACAAACGAATGTGTCCAAGGGAATTATTTTAAGTGTAATGCTATTCAACATGTATCATGTTTATTCACTATGTCTAATTGGTTGTTTATATTTCAGAGCTTCATAGATCACTTTCTCGACTCCTCAACTAATTGAAAGGAAGCAATTAGCTATTGCTTCAGTTATACCTTCTCTTTGATTGTTTACTTGACTTTGCCCAACTCACCATGCCTTGATTGACATTTACATTATATTTTCTTGGACATGTAGTTTTGTTCTCCTGTGCACAGGAATGGGATTTGAGAATATATGTGTATGTGCATTCAATGTGTGAGGATACACTGTATACGCAGCAGAGCATTTGCAGGTCAGAGGTTGGTCCTGAGTGCCTTGGTTGTTTTCTACCATTAATATCTAGGTAGGGACTATCAGTGAACTGTGGAGATGACTGAATTGGCTTGTCTAGTTATACTTCTAATTCTAGAGTTCCCTCTCTCTACCTCTTCAGTGCTATGATCACAGGTATGCCAACCTCATGCCTGTGATTTTAAAACATTTTAGTTCTTTGATAGTTTCATACAATGTGTTTTGACCATAATTACCCCCTCCTAAAAGTTTTTCCAGATGCAACTCCCCTTCTCTAACAACCCACATGTGTATTTTTATTATTTATACCCTGAAAGACAAATATAGCTTAGATATGTAGGGCTCTCCTGCAGATGGTCATCTTACAATTGGCTACGTGCTTTTCTAAGCACCGAGTCTTCTCCTAGTAGCTAAGAATTTCTGCTCTATAGCTGTTTGAGATTGCATGCCCTAGTCCTATTCCATGCTAAGATTTGTTCTAGCTTGGGCTTGTACGTGTTTTGTGAATGTTGTCTTAATCAATGATAATTCCTATGTGAACCTGCTCTGCTAGACAGAAGATACTATTTCCTTGTAGTCATTTATCACCTGGAGATCTTCTACAACTTCTTTTTTGTAAGGGGATGTTCTGAGGCTAACTCTGTTCCCTAATTGGTTTTGATTTGTCAATAAAGAAGGCCAGGGAGCTAACGGTTGGGCAGATGTTAGAGGTGGTACTTCTGGGATACAGGAGGAAAAAAAAAACCACAGACACAAAGAAGGTGAGAGGCTTTTTCTGCCATGATTTGGAGGAAGAAGGATGCAGCAACCATGTAAGGCCAAGGGCAGAGAGCTAGGGCCTGTGGCCTCTGCTAGGAGAGGGTGACCATGAATGTTTGGCAGAAGCAAGGTGGAACAAACCACTAACTAAATTTAGGGTAGGCATAGAGACTAAAATAAGTTAGTAAGGACTCACTTTCCCAGGCAGGAGATATCTGTGCCCTGCAAATGTCTCTAGTAGGCAAGTTATAAAGTAACAAAGCAGAGTGTGTGTCTTTTATATATGTATTCAACTTGTCTGAGGAATGGGCTCACAGCATGAGCTCTCCCAAAGCCAAGCCTGGTAGAACAAAGGGGAAGCAGGGAGGGGCCAGAGCATTGTCTGACCCTTGGCAAAGGAGATAGGTTTTAAAACAATACAGGACACTCTTTCATAGTGATCTCTTTTGGGAGAAGAAGCTGAGGTATGTGTGTCCATTTAGAGCTTATCATTCTGCAATCACCTATTTTTTCCAATTTTATATACCCAATTTGTTGTTTGTAAGAAATAATCTTAGCTACTGGAGTTTAGAATACCTTGATAAGCAATGGAGAAATATTTGAAGCATTCTCCTTATGTGAAAGGTTGTATTTGTCTAATTATTTAAATATTTAATTTTATTTTTCTTGATGTTGAGGAAATTTTAAATAAATGTGAAAAACAAAAAAAAACTTTACTGCTTATACATGTCATAAATTTCTCTTATATTTATCAAAACACAACAAAGAAAATTAATGAGCTGTGTGTTGTCGCATATTTCAGTCTCATTTTGTTATTTCTTGGAGTGAAGTTAATGAATGGCATTTTTGAATATGAACGAAATAAGACAAAAAGGAGATTCTAAATTTTTGCTGAAAAAGTAACAGTGTTTTTGTTTTTCAAAGTTTAGACAAAACCCAAGTGATCACAAACTAAATACATTAAACTTAGTGTAAAATTTTAGGTGATACTTTAGAATAGTTGAGTTGAATAAAACTGTCCCCCATAGGCTTGATAGATATGAATGTTTGGTGGTCAGCGGGTGGAACCACTTAAAAAGGATGAGAAGGCGTGCCCTTGTTGGACAAAGTGTATTATTATGGGTAGGCTTTAAGTTTTCAATGTTTAAGCAAAACCCAGTATCTCTTCCTTGAATCCTTTGGGTCTGGATGTAGAATCTCAGCCCCCACTTCATCACTGTATCTGCCTGATACTGCCATGCTTTCTACCATGCTTCCAGTCATGATGATAATGGACTAAACCTCTGAAATTGTTGGATCATACCAATTAGATATTTTCCTTATATGGGTTGTAACAGTCATGGTGGATCTGCACAGCCAGAGAACACTAAATAACAAAATAGCTAAGTAGATAAAAAAGACAGTTGCAATAATTGAAGACTATTAAATTTCTTTAATTGTTTGCTTTTTCTTCCTGTTTTGTTTTTCATTATATCATTGAGATTTCATGACTATACAGTATAAAAAGCAGTCCATAAAATGCATTTAAATTTTATATTAGGAAATGGTAGATCTTTGTGTAGGGAGCAATGGCAAGTAAACATGTGGTCAAATCAGATATAATCACTCAGATATAAGCTTGCTTCACAAATGCTTTCATAGGTAGGACACCTTCACATGTAATTTTATATTTTATTTTTGAGCCATTGTTTCTTTTACAGGATTATTTTCTACTTCTCCGAATTAAACTTAAGGGTGTTGACAATTAAAAACCATTAAAAAGTGAAGAATTATATGTACATATAAATATATGCGTTATATACACTATTTTATGTCTATGAATTATATGTTATTTATCTCTCTGTGTGTATGTGTTGTGTACACATGCCTCTGTACAAACTGTTTAAGGAAGCTCTTAGGACCTTCTTGTAATGTTCCAGTTACTAGGGTTACAGATATACCATGTCCAAATTTATATGGGCACTGCTGATGCTAACTCAAGTGTCCCCATAGTGAATGCTCTTACTCACTGAGTCATTTTGAATATGCATATATGTTATTGTATTAGGCAGTCTAGAAAATGATGGTTCTTACTCTTCTAACTTCTAAAATTTCTTTGCTTACTAATCAATTCACCATTTTGTATTTCCAATTTCTTAAACTAGTCTTTAGTTATTTTATCCAAACTGCCTTGCCTTTTAAATTTTTTCTCACATCATACTCCTCTGCACTTTTGAATTTGCTGTTGATACATTTTACATACTTTCATGTTTTGAAACTTTGCAGTCCTCCGGTGAATTCCTGCCACATGTTTAAAATTCATTTTGTGTGGTTCTGAAAGGATTCACCTGTTAGGAGTGAGCACTGCTCTTGCAGAGACCTGGGTTTGGTTGCCAGCACTGATATCAGGTGGCTCACACACTTCTGACAACAGTGATCAGGAATCCGATTCCCCCTCCTTAGCCCCACAAGCACCAGGCAAATGCATGGTACACATAAAATTCAGGTAAAATATTCATACACATAACATAAAAATAAGCACATGTATAACATTTTAATTTGATTTCCATTCATGATATGTCCATATTGCTTCTTGATGTTGAACAATTAATTGCATCATGTAGAACAACTAAGCTGGCATTTGTTTTTCTTCTTTAGCTTCAATACTTCAATTTTCTTTTCTGCTTTTTAGCCAATGACATATTTCTGTCATGTGCTCACTCAGTCTAACATTAGTTTCTAAACATACGCAAATTACCACTTTAACATTCAGATCCCATACTGGGAAGACAGTCATATAGGCACAGAAATAAATGCAACAGTAGATCGTAAAATATCTGCTTTACTTGTAATACATATTCTCAAGTTTTATCTATGCTTGTCATCTTTTTGTATTCCAGAAGTTATTTATGTCTTAGCAAATATACATTATGATATGCTATTCATCTGGAAATTGTTTTGAAAAGACAACATTCTGTTTTGATGGCATAAGGGACAATTCTGATAAAGCCCATTTTCATTGTGAACTAGTTTATTGGAATCTGTGCTTCTCATACTGAATGGTTTTATGTTTTCATGGGCAAAATGATTGTAAATATATCTTCTATGGCCATAGAACTGTAACTCTTTATTTATTGCTGCATAAGAAAATGCCATTAAGAAAACTTATATACTCTTTATTTTAATGAATTGCATCTTGTCATGGAAAAGGACAATAATCAATTATAACATTATATCAGGAACATTTGAGTTTACTGCATACAATATAAATATTTGGCGTGAGGTTGGACCAGATTTGCAGGATATATTTCAGACTGCAGCTCTTGGTATGTTTAGAGTTAAGTCAAAAATTGTCAAAGAACATTCTAGAACATGACTCCAGGAAACAGACTAATGGCTCTCTAAAACAGCTACACTCTAAAATGTGAATATGTTACCTTGCATTCAATGAAACTTGTAGCTGTGGTTAAGTACATGATTTTTGCAAAAGTCTATTATCCTAGATTAGCTGGGCAGTCCTTGAAGTGTTTGTCTTTTGGTTTTCTTCTGAAACACAGAAAGATAGAGTCATAGAGAAATGCAAATATGGAATACTGCACCAGAAGAGAAGGAGAGATGTGATGAGAAGTTGATCAAGATGGAGAGCTAGAGCCTAGAGTAAGAGAGAGTGAGGGCATGGACCAGAGTGAGAACTAGCAATCGGGATGGAGTGAGAACAACATCTGTAGCTATCTCTATCTCTATGTCTATCTCTATCTCTATCTCTATCGAATCATCTATATCTATATCTATAGTCATATCCATATCCACATCTATATCTACATCTAGTTACTTAGAGATAGAGAGACAGAGACAGAACACAGAGAGACAGAGACATAGAGACCAAGAGGCAGAGAGACACTGACAGAGAGAGAGAAAGAGAGAGAGAGAGAGAGAGAGAGAGAGAGAGAGAGAGAGAGAGAGAGAGAGAGAGAAATAAGCAAATATAAGAGGGGTTTCCTTAGGTTATTTAATAAAGCCACTACTAAAAATTTTTTCCTGGAGAAATGCCATCTCACACCTCATGTTCTCAGAATGGCATCAGTATCATAAGCAGCACAGTTGGTGTCCCTGAGAATTTCAAAAATTCCGTTTTGTACAGGATTGTCCTCCCCACCCCCAGTTCTCTTGGTTGCCTGGAAACCTTTAGTTTAAAAACTGGACTACAGATCTTTATAGCCACCATCGGGCTGCTTCCAGAAAGAACTCAGTTTTAGCCACTGTCACTATTGCCCAGATTCCCAAAATGAATTGCAGGGCTTCTAAAGTACGGTGATGACATGTCTATCTTTGTATTTACTGTGGTTTACTTCTTTACATCTCAGATTCTGTAGCAGCTGCCTTGGCTTGGTTTACAGTGGTTCAGATTCTAAAGGAACAGTTAAGAGTAGCTTGAGCTGTTAAAACCTGTTTCTGACAGTCAAGATGTCGCACAGGGTGGCTTATGCATATATCTGGAATTGTTTGCATGCTGGTGCGTTCGCTGACAGCAGCAAATGCATATTTATGCACATTTTAACATCGGCAATTGTATTTATTGTACATCACAGCTTCTTGAGGCACATTTAGCTGGCCATAAGGTGTTTGTTTACAAGTGCTGATGAGGAATCAGAAAAAGGTAGCTGTAATTGACAAAAGGAAAATATTTAGCTTGTAGTTACCCTGCACTGACTGTATAAGGATATATTAGTTTAGATAAATGAATTTTGCTTAGCATTCATTGTACTCTGAAGGTGTAACAAAAATGGATGACTTAGATTTGTTTAAAAATAAAGGTTAGAACAAAACTTTCAGTTACTCATACTCAAGGTGTGAAAATTTATAATGTAATCAGTCACACACTATTTCTACAACTTGTAGCTTACCTGTAGTAAAGTCCCATCAATATCATTAGAGCTGTAACTGTAATGTTTCCTTCTCCTTGTTCTATGTACTATCTAATCTATCACCATGAAAGAAATCAAATACAAGAAGGTATAATATATGTAGAAAAAAACCAGAGCTTCAGAATAGTAGTGATAGAGTGAGGTTAAGTTCGCAAGTTATCTGCAAGGTGAGGTTTTAGCTTTGTTCTCAGACAGCATGTCTATGTCTAAGTGGTAAGAAATATAGAAAATTGAAATTTATTCCATAAATCATGTGAAGATAAAGAGAACTGTTTCAATGACCTATTGTCAGGCATTTTCAAAACACTTCAACCTGTACAATGCTTCTTTCTGGTAAATACTACACTTCCTGACAAAACCCTAAGATATAAGGAGGCTGTTGAATTGCCCAATGTCACATACAAGGAGATAGAACTGAATATGATTTTAGGTTTTTGGACTCTGCCGCTTTTTGAACTAAGCATATTACTGTATGACCTTAAAGGAGCTCAGTCTTGTTACACAAACAGGAGGGCATTTATTCTATATCTAACACCCATGAACTATGGATAAACACTTGTATTGTTCAGACCATTCAATGTTTATATTTTTTGGTGAAAATCATGGAGGCAGATCACTTGGGTTTGTTTGTTTTCTCCCTCAACACTGCTCAACACCAAAACCGAAGGAAATGTAATGTAAGTCACAATGCGCCATCTCCTCAGCCTAGTAGGAATTGCTGCTATTTTAAAAGCAAACAGAATAACAATTGCTGGTAAGGCCATAGGGAAAAAATGGAACACCTGCTTGCAGGTGATGGTAATACTGATTAGTACAGCCATTTTGGAGAACAGCATAGTTTCCTCATAAACAAATAAACAAAACACACAAATTGACTGATGGTATAAGCCAGTAGTCACACTCCAGAAGGAGACCACAACTAAAAGTGTTTAAAAAAAAAAGAAAAAAAGAGAAATAAATGAATATTTGAAAGAGATCTCAGCACCCACACACTCACTGCAGGACTTTACACAACCAAGAAATGGAATCTATTAAGTGAGTCAGGGAGGAATGTCAATGTTTGCTTTTAGCCAAGCTTGTATCTCTATGGTTTACACAGTTGTGTGTCTGTGTGTCAGTGTGTGGTGGCCAGAGGTCAACATACTATGTCTTTTTCAGTAATTTTTATCAAATTTTCTTGACTGAACCTGGAGCTGATGAGTTCGACCACAATGGCTGGCCCACAAGCTCCAGGGATCTACTTATTTGTGTCTACCAACATAGACACATGTGGGCTCCACCTGATTTTTATTTGTTTTAGTAAGGGTTGCAGGGCTCTAAGCTTAGGACCTGGTGTTTGTGTGGCAGACAAAGCTAGGGAGAAAACTTAGTACAGTGCTCAGCACACACATTGCTCATGGCTGCTTTGCTGTTGCTATGGAATTGCTGCATAGTTACAACTGCTGGTCTACACAGCTCATAATACACAATACCTTTTTATTGATGACCAATATTTTCAGATACCTGGACTCAAGGATTTAAGAAAGGACAAATCATTACTTAGTAAAGGAAACAGCTTCAGTTTAAAAAGCTTTCAGCTTCAATTTTTCCTTTAAAAAAATTGAATGAGATTTTTTTTTAAAGAAAAGCAGCAGAATCAGGATAAGTTCAAGCAGGTTCTAGGAAAATTAGTGAAATCTTGTGATAAGATGTGAATTAGGGGGTGAATGGGTGGGTAAGAGAGTCTGTAAATAAAGCTGGATGAAAACTACGACACTGCTAACAGGAAACTAAAAATTCTACCTGAATCATGTAAAGGGTGGGATCATGACTGTGTGAGTCAAACACTCTAAGACCTTTACAAACATGTATGTATGCATGTATATGTTTCTGTGGGTTTATCATCTGGTTCAAAGCAAGAATAGGTAGCTAGAATGAGTAAGCAACTACCCTGGAAAGTCTCCTGAGCCAATTGTAGAATCAGTCAGGCCCCTAGAGATGGAGTTGATCAAACAGGGAAAAAGGCACACACCCCTCCCTGGAATTCCCCAAAACTGGGCCTGCAAGTCCACCAGGTATCTCCATTCTCGAATCAGGAGAGACCTCCTGCAGGAAGTTCTGCTGATGAAATCTCTTTGCTTTTCATACTCTTTGAGTCTGGGTTATCAGTCTTCAGTGCATCATAGACGTTTCCCTGACAGCAATAGAAATGGTGTTATCCTACAAGAAAGGGGAGAAAATGGTGGGTGGTCTACTGGCTGAGTGAAGGATATGAAGCCAGTTAGGAATCTGAGATAAAATGGTCAGTGGTAATGAAAACCTTGAAAGTGGGTAGTGGGTATCCTCTTATGAGAATGCATAGGGTATCTTAATAAAAAATGTGTATACCAATGCTGCTGAAATGGGGAATAAACACAGAGACTGAAACTTTGTGTTCTATTGAGAAAGTGGCATTTGCAGATTGTTGTTGTTGTTGTTGTTGTTGTTGTTGTTGTTTTGGGATTTTTTATTGCAGGAATACAGGTAGAATATATGAACAATGTAAAAAATGAATACAAAATAAATAGAAAGGGAGATGTAGCAAACAATGAGAGAAAGAGAGAGAGAAAAAGAGAGAAAGAGAGGGGGGAGAGATGAGAGGGAGGAAAGGAGAAAGAGGAGAGAGAGAGAGAGAGAGAGAGAGAGAGAGAGAGAGAGAGAGAGAGAGAGAGAGAGAGAGAGGATGTTGAAGGTTAAGTGCATGGAGAGCAAATGAGTAAAGTAAGCATTCTCCTTGTCTCTGGATTCTGTGTCAGGGAAGTCACTAGTAGAGAGGGCACTTCAGGGAAGGTAAGGGGCACATCTTCCAGGGTGTGAGTCTCAGACTCAGAGCAGGTCCCAGACTTATACAAGAGCTCTCTAGTCACCCAAATCCACTTGCATTCCTCTGTACAAAACTGTTTTGGATATAAGGCTCACACATCTCTTTCTTTTTCTTTCTTCCCCTGCCCCACATTTCCCCCCTGTATTTGAACCTACCCTCATGTCTGGAATTCATTAGAAAAGAATCTTTACACTGAACTAAACATACTCTTGAACGATTTTGTTTATTTAAATGTATATTTGTATCCCAAACATAGTTGCAGTTTCCCAAATGTGATACACAGATATAAGTGCATCTTCACTATTTTATAAATTTTAATAATTCCATTAATCCTAAATATCATAATGTGAAATTTATATTTTGTTTTATTATTTTGTACTTAATAATTATTATTCTGCTGAGAATATTATATTGACTCATCATTTTCATTATCAATTTATCTAATAAACGTTTATGAACATTTTATTCAGAACCATGTGCTCTCACAAAGCACCAGATGTTCAAAGATTGACCCCCACATTCTTTCTGTCAAGAAATTTACAGCCTAGTGAACAAGACATATGAGAAATCATTGTACATTATAAGGGTGAAATGGATCATTCTTTGAAGGTTGGGAGAGATGTTAGATAAAGCCTCATGGTGAGGGTACTACATAATACCCGGAGTGGATTGTTAGCCTCATGGAGATGGAAATGGTCATTTCCACCCCATTTTCCATTCCTACCAGACAGTGAACTCCAGAAAAACATGATAGGATTCTATGACCACATACTTGGGGAGAGGAGAAGGGCAATGCTCATTAGAGGACATGGAATGTTCAAAGACAGTGTTTTCATTGTCCCTTTTCTCTGTATTTTGTCTTCTAACGTTTTGTATAATTATAATTCAGGAAATTAATTAGACAATAGTTGAGAAGAGTCCATCATGTTGGGCAAGACTTGTGTGATTTCCAAAATCCACTTTGGGAATGACTCCAAAATCTGTAAGATCTTAAAATTATAATGAAAAAGAGTTTGGAGCAAGTACTGTAGTTCTAGTACATTCTTACAGTTCATGCTCTACTCTGATGTCTACATCAGAAGAACAACACTTGCCAATTCATAAGTCATATTGTTCAGCCAGAATAACCAATATGATTGAACATAAATAACACCCTTTAAAATAGCCATAAATAAGACAAAATATCTTGCTGGAACTCTTACCAAACAAGTGAAAGATTTGTACGACAAAAACTTTAATTCTCTGAAGAAAGATATTGAGGAAGATACCAGAAGATAGAAAGATCTTCAATGCTCAAGGAGTGGTAGAATTAACAGTGTAAAAATGGCAATCCTATCTAAAGCAATCTACAGATTCATTGCAATTCCCCTCAAAATTCACAGATCTTGGAATAATAATTCTCAGTTTCATATGGAAAGTAAACAAGCCCAAGATAGTTCAAACAATCCTAAACAACAACAACAACAACAATAATAATAATAACAATAACAATAATAATAATAATAATAAACTGGGAAATATTACTATCTCTGGTCTTAACCTGTATTACAGAACAATAGTAATAAAAACTGTGTGGTCTTGCTATAGGAACAGACACATTGTTCAATAGTTTAGAAGCATTTCTGTTTCAGGTTATGACTTCACTAGAACAAACACAATGCTGTCCATTATGCTAGTGATTAAAAATGTTATATAAAGTCTTTGTCTATTCACTGCTATTTATGCATATATCAATGTGGAATGATAACTAAGACTACTATCTCTCTGGTTTTTTCCATTATGGTTTTGTAATTGAACTCTTAGAAAGACATATTTATTTTGATCATTAAAAAAATATCTTAGATCTGAAGGTAGTATTAAACTTGATTGGACTTTAAAAGAAAATATGACTGCAATGGTTAAGATATACAATCACATTTTACACATCCCTGACAGCCTGTGAACCTACTTAGCATTTGCTTCATGAACTTCAATACAACTAGACCTTTGGCAAAATGCCAAGATCAAAACCAGATTCACATTCAAGGTTTGGCATCATTGAGATCAGAATCAGAATCTCGTGCAGAATAAACATGGTCTTTGCTCTTCCTTGTGTACACCCACAAAGCACTGAATTTCCTGCCCCCAAGTGTGGGCAGCTGCCCCTCCAGTACTCAGGAATGGCTTGTACAAACTGAAGGTGCAATGAAGCCCAGAAAGTGTGATATGTAGCTCTTTCACATGGTCCAAATAAACGGGTGGAAATGACATCGCTTTACAATATAATACAAAGTAAAAATAAAAGTCATGGTTGTGTAGGTCCATGGCTCCTGGCACAAACCAAGTATGGACAATATTTGTAAAAATAAGCAAGTAAAGAAATGAAAGACTTTGCATCTTCTACACTTTCAATGTATGCTAGAATATTGTGTTTCAGATGATATTCACTTCTCCCCCAATCTTCACATTTGTTTCCACTTGTATTTCAGTTCATGCATATATTTTGCTTATCTATGTTAGGCAACTTTAAGTCTTGATCCCTTTCCCTTCTTTTTCTTATCATAAGGAATATCAACCACGCAACATATACCAGCTGATATGAGGCCCCCAACACATGTAGAATAGAGGACTGCCAGGTCTAGGTTCAGTTAGAGAAAATGCACTTAATGGGTTCTCAAGAAACAGGGGGCCCCAAGGAGTTTAGAGGTCTGGTGGGGTAGGGGTGGGAAGTGAGGGTGTTGGTGACATCCTTATGGAGACAGAGGGTGGACAGGAGGTATGTGATGGGGAACAGTCAGAGGGTGGACTGGGAGGGGGGTAAATCTGGATTGTAAGAAAAGAATTAAGGGCTGGAAAGCTGGTCCAGTGGTAAATAAATAAATAAATAAATAAATAAATAAATAAATAAATAGGGAAGAAGCCAAACCAATCCTATTTTCAACAACTAAAAGAAGAATCATACTTTCCATATTGTGTGAGTTCTCTGAAGTTCATGATTCCACACATTTCCAAAACAATGGAGCGACTATGTCCACTGTGCTGTGCCTATGGTTCTTGTTATGATTGCATTCCTGCTTTCCCCTTAATGTGCCAATAGCACACAAATAAAATCCTTACATTTAGAAAAAAAGACAGGAAGAAAGAAAGAAAGACAGAAAAGAGAAAGAAAGCTCTTGAAAATGGAAAACATCAGTAATTATCTTTCTTAACAACTTCTCAACTCTTTACTTTTTAAAATCATACAGACTTTCTTCATTAGGTTTTCCAGTGCTACATCAAGCTTGGCTGAAACACAGCACAAGCATTCTCCTCCCATAGAACTAATTATATCAGGGCACAGCAATATATAAATGAAAAGGATCTAGTCACAGTCGATATATGCAATAGACCTCCTTTCCCAAGTCCAGAGGCAAGGACAAGTGGTGAGTTCAGCCTTCAGCCTGTGTCATGTTAGCATTTTTCGTTGCTTACCATAATTCACATGCTCGACAGATCATAGCAGGTTTATTTATGTGGTCATGCCGTGCACAGTGAAACATCTATATCTAATGTAAAATATTTTTAAATTATACAGATATTTTATATTTCTTGAAGAAATGATAAAGAGATTATTCCACAAATGAAAAGGAACAAAAAAATTCCAATCTGTGTTGCTTTTGTTCCTTTATTCTGACAAAACACTTTTTAAAATACAACCAAATCAATATCTTCAAAAACATGGCACCTTAGCTTGCCCTTAAGAGCTGGTTCCTGGCAAGATTAACTTCAATATTTTACAAGCAGTATGAGTATGCAGTGAGATATAGATACATAACACACACTCAAAAGGTAACAGTATTTTGACTTAGCTATGTATGAAACAGAGTAGTCAGTTAAAAGTGAAGAGATAATGCCCATTGGAATTTACCCATAAGAATGAAAAAAGATGTCCCCTGTCTAAAACCGTGTTCATTAAACACTGGGGTCTGACCTAAGAATGAAATGTGTGTTGTTCTATTTATTCATGGAGAGTCCACAATCATTGCAGGGCATAAGTAAAAGGTGGGTACTCCTTTGAATAAAAAAATTAATTTTTTTTCATCCATAGAAATTTAAACCATACTCCAAGCGGAAATGAATTGGGTACCTTCCCAGATCCAGTTTACATTTACATTAAGTCTATGTGAACATTTACCGAGACCCTAGAGTTAGTATGAGAAAACCAACAACTTTAACACAGTAGCAGAAGCCACACGACAATGCTTAGAAAAGCTTAGAAAATTACACAGTGAGATCCTAGTAGCTCTTACTGTGCTTAAAATAGAAAACAAGGTAACTTCCAAAAGAAAGCTGCACCTAGATATGGCACTCTGCAAGAGCATCGCATGAAGGTTGGGTTACTAGGAGAGTCTTTTAGGAAGGACAGCAGCTTGACTGCACAGTATCATAATAAAAGCAGACATTTACTTCTACCCATGTTGCACCAAGTCATTTCATTTTTCCTAATTCCCATAGCAATAGAGGGTATGCGGCTAGAGACAGGAGGATAACAGTTCAGATCTCTGTACTTGCTATGAAAGTCTAGAAAGAGTCTGAATGAGTGTGGAACACTCATTTGTCTTATTGGATGCATAGTTTTGATGGTTAACCTGACAGGTTTTGGAGTTACTCAAGGGAAGGTCCTCTGTGCATGCCTGTACACTGTGAAGACCATCTCTCCTTTAGTCACACCATTCTCTGGGCAGAAATTCCTGAACTATATGAAATTGAAAAAGCAAGTTCAGCATTAATATATGCACCACCCTCTCTGGTTTTGATTTTGGCTCCTCTCCTACCAACTTCTTCAAGCTTCTGTGGCTGAGCAATTAGAGTTAAAGTATGTAGGAGGATATGCCTTCATGAAATCATCCTTGTAACAATAAAATGCCCTGGGAATTTTGGATTCACCGAGAAGTTGGGAGTTCTAATACCCCACACTCCTCTCCAGACCCAAATGTATCAAGAATTCCCTAAGACCTCTTCTCTGGGCTGTGGCAAGGAGAGAACGGTAAGAGAAAACACCCTAAGAGTAGAAACACTGTGCCTTGGAGAACAGCTAGAAAGGGGTCTGTTTACAGTAGGTGTTACTATGCTTGTCCCATAACACAAAAGTGCCTATAGTTGGAAAGAGAAATCAAAATTCAGGTATGAGAAACTTATCCATGAAGGAAAAGCTCAACGAAGAGCTCTAGCTGTGGCCCTCAGTTTCTCCAAGCGATTTCTGTTGTATGTTGAGTGTTGAGTGTGTCCAATTTGATGATAGTCGCTTTCTGCTCTTTATTATTTTTCTGAAACTGAATTAGAGGGGATACTGATCATTCTAAGACTTTATCAGGACCTGGAGCTGCATGCCTCAGTTAACAGGATTACTTGATTTCCATTGGATATTTTCAATGCACAAATTGAAATATAGTATCTATCATTTATCTATCTATCATCTATCAACAATCTGTCTATCATCTGTCTATCATTCTACTTATCTATTATCAGCCTATATCTACCATCATCTATGTCTTTCTATCTACATGCTTCATACTATTTATGATATTACTTTGGATTGCTATATACTTAATAGAGTGAGTTAAAAAACCAAGTTCATGGCTCTTTTGGCTCATTCTCTAGATAATACAGAGAAGAGGGTTAAGTAAAAGTGAAAATCCATAGACTTGATGAACTTGAACATCTTCCTATTTTGACATCTACCCAAACTTTTGGAGCCAGTTCCCCAAGAACTCAATAGGATGACTGCATAAATAAAATTTCACTTGTAAAAAAATTGCTTTAATATGTAATCTCTGGTAAAGCCAATTTAAATTTAAATATTCAAAATAGTTATCTAGTATCTATAACCAGCCACTATATGATAGAACATTATACTATAGTTTTTACATTTGTGGATATGTAACCATCTATTCAATAGTATTCCTTGTCACATCCTCTATTACTTTAGTACCCTTCAAAGACGCTGAAGTACTATTACTCAATTGTTATTTCATATAGAAGGCTAAATTTAAAGAACTTTACACTGTCCTATAATCATAGATTTGGATTATTGTTAATATTTTACAAAGATTTCATTTCAAATATATTCTATCCTTTGAGTATATTCACTGCTGTGTACTCCACTTTCTCCATCCCACCAACTGGTATCTTTTCTTCCCCCAAATATAGACCAGACTAGATTGATGGATAGATAAATATATGGACAGATGGACAGATAATTTTTATGAAATAAAGGATCCACAAGTGAGAGAAAACATGCAATTCTTGTATTTCTGCCCCTGACTTACTTCGCTTACTGTGATGATCTCTGTTTGAATCCATTTCTCACATAGGCCACATAATTCTATTTTGTGGATGAACAGATCTTTATGTTATATGTGTCAGTACCTCATGTTTAATATTTTTTACTTTTCAATCTTATTTCATAATATAATTACATTTTTCCCTTTCTGTACTCCCTCCAAAACCTCACATATCCATCTCTTTCAAATTCACAAATTCATGACCTCTTGCTTTCACTGACTGTTCTCATAGCGCGCGTACACACACACACACACACACACACACACACACACACACACACACAAATAAAACCTTCTCATTGTGTCCAATTTTACTTGTATGTATGATGTATGATTTCAGGCTTATCATTTGGCAAGGAACAATTGGTAAATTGGTTTGCTCGTTCATGGGCAAGCCTATCCATCTCAGCTTTGCTTAGGTGCATACAGTTCATCTACTTTAGCATCCCCATTGGTGTTACCTTGTCAGGTTATGTTTCAGCACTTACGTGGTAAGACTATGTGTGTAGCTTCTGCCATTCCTAAGAGATGCAATATCAGAGCAAACTATCTGATTCTCCGGCTTTGCAGTTTTTCCTCTCCATCTTCTGTCATGTTCCTTGAGCTGCAACATTTGACATTATCTACAGGGACTGAGCCATTACTATACTGATAAACTACTACTCTGATTGAATAGCTTAGGTACTATGCACAGTACTGCCACATTCAATTTATAGTCCCGTAAATAAAGATACCATTACAAAAACCCCAACTCTTTTATATTCTATCAAATCCCTCATCTTATTAAATTTATGGATGGGCATGGTAGGACTAGTGTTAGCAACAGTGGCAGTGGCTGTGGCAGTGACTATGGCTATGCTATGGCAGTGGTGACAGCAGTGTTTTGTGTGTGTGTGTGTGTGTGTGTGTGTGTGTGTGTGTGTGTGTAACAATATATTATGTTTTATCTTAAATATGGTTCTAATTCTGTTAAGAGATTTAATTCCCACTCATCGAGCCACTAAGGACTTAGAGAACAGTATCCATTTGACTACTTATTTTAATCAAGCTCATTTCTCCAACAGTGCTAAATCTGAGCCTTGGAGTTAGAGAAAACTGAGGAGTTCTGCTTAATATGCTTTCTTATGTTTGGCAGAGAACCTTACAAATATAAATGCTGACCTTTTCTTGCTGCCTGTATGAATAATTCTATATCTGTAAATAAAGTCCAGACTATGTCTAGCTGAATAGCTTAGTCATTCATTTTTTTCAAGTGAAAACATTAAGGTGGAATTACTGTATATGAGTGAATCCAAAAATGCACATTTCTATTAATATACATTTTTTATTTCTCTTAATTTGACTTCCAAATTCTCAAAATAAATTTAAATGACAAATGCCAACATTTTCACATATTATTTATAATTTACATATACTTTAACAGTAAAATACAGAAAGGAGTGAAAGAAAATTTAGTAAATGTTAATTTTGAAGTCCATGGCAAAAGATCATGTGACATTTTTAAGATATTCTCAAAATGGATAGTTATTAATGTATTGTCAAGGTTAAGCATCCAGGACAACAGCATAGGCTTCTCAGAACACTTTCAGACAGACAAACCTATAATTTTACTCAGAAATTTTTATTTCTCAGTTAAAACGTTAATTTTCTTTTCAGTGAACAAATGAGCCTCCAGTAAAATTCATTTTTGTTTCATATTACATATAAAAACACAGAAGAGAAAAAATTAAATATTGTGAATTTGTAAAGATATTATTAAGAGTCTATTTGAATTTTCTTCACTTTTATATCAGTGGCATATACAGAACAAAACCATCTTTGCCTTATCCCACTACTGTTTCAGAATTGTGTCTTGTCTTGTCATAGATATTTTTAATGAAAATTCATAATAAAATAATTTTCATATTAACTTCTGTTTGCTATAAAAGAATCAAATTAATAAATGGCACATACAAAATGGGTAGTATATGTGCCAAGAGAAGAAAGGCCAAACCAATAAAGATATAAAGATTCAATTTCATTTAGGCCAAGAATCTGCATTTGAGGCCAGTGGGAATAAGAAAAGAGTGAAATCATTAATGATATCATAATAAAATGCATGATATCCTTTTTGAGATGGTCAATTCGAACAGTTTTCTAAAAGTCTCTACAGTAAATGAGCATTTAGTAGTGAAAACATATATTCTACCTGGGTCCATTTCAACTTGTATTGTTGCACTTCCATCTTTTTCCCAGATGCAAGCTCTTAGGACCTTAGAAACACCAAGGTCATCATTTCACTCATCGGACTGCAGAGCGGTTTTAGTACAAAGGGAGTTAAATGCAGACCCTTTTCTTGCACAACACAATTAATTCAGATATTCTTGACATTTATGGGTTGAGAACTAGTAATCCATTTCAAATTCCATTTTATATACAACATAATAGGTATAAAGAAATAGAAATTTCCCTGAAATTAGTTACTAAGAAGCCTATGGGGCAACAAGCAAAGTCTTCCGTTTCCCAAAACTGATCAAGTATCTGGCCTTTAAGGTCTATCACTACTCTTCTATTTAGAATTGACTTTCCCTCTCAATTCCAATCTCTTCCTTGATAGTTAAACATACTGTCTTCTTTTATTTTATTTTCCTCCTTCTGGTATGAGCTGAAGACAAACTGTAGTTTCTCCAAGATTTTGAATTCCCTAGTCATCAGTCAGCCCAACACATCTTCTTCTACAAATGCACCAGACATCTAGAGCTTGACTTTCATGTTTGCTCCACATGTTTTCTGATTTGGAAGTGAGTGATATCTTTACAAGACTTGAGTATCATGAACAAACCAGTGTTCTTGGCTTTTGTTTGAAATGGAAATTATCTTCATTCTGAGAAAGAATGTTCTGTTTTCACATAGGATTTGGCTGCAAAAGCAATACTCTTACTCATCTGTGCTGACTACTGTGCTATGACACATAGAGCAGACGAATCAGCTAAATGTTGAAAGTCCCTTTCACAATAGACATGCATTGAGAAGCAGAATAGGCAGAAGAGAGTTCAATATCAGTGAAAATCCCTCCATAAAAAAGAGATTTAGGCATAGGGGAATTACTTTCTTACACACAATATTTTAAAAATCCTGTAAAATGATGAAGGCTCTTCTATAATATTTTGGATTTTGAGGTAGGATATTATGCTATAGTGCCTATTTTAAATTTTTTAGGAGAATTAGATTTGGATTAATCAAATGAACAGTGCACTGAAAATTTGTGAAGGAATGTATTCTACATTCCAAGGAAATACAATATCTTGTGATAGTTGATCTAAATTTTATCTTTTACTTAACATTTCAAAATAAATATTAATCCATCTACTTTTTCTCTTAGAGCTTCAGTTTTGCCAATTTTTTATATGACCCTTTTGAAAAAAATGATGCTTTCCAGGAATGTTGGCACATACTTTTTATCCCAGCACCCATGAGGCACAGGCAGGAAGAATATGAGTTCAAGGCCTGTCTGTTCTACATATTTAACTCTAGCATAGCGAGGGCTACCATGACTACATAGAGAAACCAAGTCTCAACTTCAAGAGGGGAAGAGGGAACAAAAAAGAGGAATTGGGGAGAGAGAGAGAGAGAGAGAGAGAGAGAGAGAGAGAGAGAGAGAGAGAGAGAGAGAGAGAGACTTAAAAGAAAGAAAATGGTGCCAAATTGGGTATACACTATTTGTAGAGCCTGCTAAAAGAACAAGTTCTCTTGTTGAATCTTCAGTGGTTCTGATACTGTATTTGAATAAGTTATAATAATGTTCTATGAAGTGGAGATTTCTGGTTTCTTTGGAGACTCAGTTGTGTC
The DNA here is from genome assembly GCF_011064425.1 of Rattus rattus. Classification (NCBI taxonomy): domain Eukaryota; kingdom Metazoa; phylum Chordata; class Mammalia; order Rodentia; family Muridae; genus Rattus; species Rattus rattus. The sequence goes on along the minus strand of NC_046156.1, from coordinate 129,855,784 downwards.
ATGTGATGTTTTTCTTGAAGCTATCTTATGAGAGAACGTTTTGTTAAGAACAGACACATGGTGTTTTTTTTTGGAAGATGTCTTTTGAAAGGGTATAAGATGTTTTGCTGGAAAGGACACTTGAGAGGGCATGTGATGTTTAGAAAATATATAAATGTAACACTACAGACAGTGAGAATATACTCTTGAATTACTTCCTTTCAACATTTTCTAGGTCTCTGCTTGTAGTTACATCACAGAGAGAAACATTTCATTGTCAAAGAACTTCTGTGGTATTCCAGCTGCTTCTTCAGACTTCTGCAGACTTGTATCGATTTGACAAAGCATTGCAGTATTGCCTGAATTAAAATGCTGCAACCGATTTCTATTTGTCGATTGGACTGGACTGTCACTACTGATTTCTGTTTGATATTTTGGAATGGACTACTGATATTCTGACAGCAAAGACTGAAATCACCCTCAAAGAACTACTTCTAAACAATCCCTCTGATTAACATTTTTCTCCCACCTTTCGGCAGTAGGCTAAAAGGGAGGTTGAAGAGCATAGGAACTCTTATTAAAGTAGGTTTTGAAAAACCTAAGCCTACAGTTCTGCATATCTTCTATTTGTTTATTTGGAAACAGGGTTTTTCTGTGTATCTTTAGCTGTCCTGGAACTTGTTCTGTAGACCAGTCTGGTCTTAAACTCAACAATTCACCTGGATTAAAAGCTGCTCTTCATCTTTAAAGACTTCTCCAGTAAATCTATTGCCCAAACATGGAACACAGCCTAAGTATTAGAAACTCAGCTCATTACTATGTAGGGGAAACATTATTAACTATCTGCTAAAGCAGCATCAGTAGTAACATGCAGGATTTTACAAGGTGTATCAGAAGATAAATTAAAAGGATATCATAAATAGAAGTAGAAGTGAAACGTATCCACACTACATCAAAGTGTAATGATTTTATTTCTAGTTTAAAACTAAAATAATTCTTAATCATAGAATGTCTTGTAGCTTCACACAAGTAAGCCATGTATGGTCCTGTCACTTTGAACATGAGAGCATCAGAAGTCATGTTAAGTAGAAAAGACTATATAACAGTGACAGATCTTATGTTATTTATGTTATTTAACACAGTGACTATTACATCCTTGCTAGGTAATGAGCACTGTGAAGATTTTAGATGTGCAGCACATGCTGTGCCTTACACAGTTCTGGGAGATTTGAAAAATGCTGATTCCCAAGCTCTACTGCCCCAACGATGAAGTTCAGGCTTGCACTGTGTTATCACCCCTGCTGGAATAGAATGTTTGACTATGATGTGCTTGAACAATCTCGAAGTCAGGTACTATTAGTCAAGCATAGTGTCACAGCGTTAACAGTCCATGAGAGACACCGAGCTTTCTTACATACCCGCATCTGCAGGATCTTCCCTCCCTCCCTTATACTTAATCAAAGATTGATCATAATCATTGCTAGTGTACTTGAATTATTTAAAGTTCTAGCATTTTGACAGACACTGTGCTGTGTTGTCCTACAATTTCATTCCATTACACACTGCCTTTTGTCACAGGCAGTTATATTGGACTTTGATCTCTTGGTGAATTTCATTTAATTCATCTTTATTTCTTAATATCCTCTCAGGTTAGGTGTCAACACACATCATACATTCTTCTGCAGAAGCAAGAAATACACAAATATACAATGACAGTTGCCAAGTTTCTCTTTCTTCCCATTTACCCACATGCAATGCAGTGATTAAAAAATATATGACATTAGCATCCTATGTGTTATGTGACATTGTTGGACCAGAATTATTGTTAAACACTTTACAAGTAACAATTCATTTAGTTCTTCTAATACGATGACAAAATTATTTTTACTTAATTTATAGATGATGAATGGAAGGGACAGTGAGACAAAATAAATTCTTCCTTGTTACCTAGCAACAAGATAGCAGATTATGTGTCATTTAAAATATGTAAATCTAACCTTGTAGGGTTTTTTTTTTTTCTCATCTAGAAGAACTGAGATTTCCTGAGAAGAGAGGTGGTTTACTATTCCCATAACTAACACTTCCAGGGGTCAAGGGAGAGGTGCAACAAAGATCAAACTTTGGATATATACAATATTCTTTTTAAAAATTACAAGAAACTCATCTTGAAGTCACTAAAGACAAGTAATAGGTCTCAGAGAAAAGTTCCATCTGCCTGAGGAGATCACCTGTAAGTTTTTTGTTGGAAAATGAAAGCATATCGGTGACTCATTTTAAGAGAGGGCAACTTTTAGTAACACCAAGCTAATTCTTTCAAGAGTTAACACAGTTCTGGGAGAATTGAAAAATGCTGATTCCAGGCGCTACCGCCCCAGAGATAAAGTTCCGGCATGCACTGTGTTAGCACCTCTGCTGGAATGAAATATCAGACTATGATTTACTTGAAAAAATTTGAAGTCCCATCAGTTTATAACAGAAATGTGAACTAATGACCCTTACTCACTTCATAATTTTTTGTCAGTTACAAAAAAAGATTTCTATAGGATTGACAGGTAGGCAAGTGTGTTCCCTTTAAAAATTTAACAAGAAAAGTGGAGGGCATAGCCCTTCATGAGTGCTGCTTCCTTAAACAGGTGGCTCTAGGTAGTATAAGAAAGCAAAGCAAATATGTCATGGGACTCAAAGGAATAAGAAGAATTCCTGCAAGGCTTCTGCTTCAGTTCCTGACTCCAGCTTCCTGCCTTAACATCCCTATACACTGATCTATAACTTCAAGTGGAAATAAAATCTTTCTACTCAGTTTTTCTATATCACAGTAACATACATATTGCTTATATGACCTTTAAAAATTAATTGGTAGGCTCTGGGTAGATGACGCAATGGGTAAGAGAACTTGATACTATTGTAGAGAACTCATATTTGATTCCCAGCATTCACGTAATGAATCACAATCATCCCAACTGTTTTCTGGGGATCCAAAACTTTCTTTTTACTGTTGTTGACTTATTTGCTTTTTGTTTTGTTGTAAATTTATTTTTTATTGGATATTTTTATTTATATTTCAAAGGATATTTTTTCCTGGTTTTTTTGTCAATAAGCGCCCTATCCCATTTACCTCCACTACTTCTATATGGGTGTTTCCCCTCCCCAACCACCACCTCTTCCTGCCTCCCTGCCTGACATTCCGCTACACTGGGAGGTCCAGCCTTGGCAGGACCAAGGGCTTCTCCTCCCGTTGATGCACAACAAGGTCATCCTCTGCTACATATGAAGCTGGAGTCATGGGTCTGTCCATGTGTAGTCTTTGAGTGTTGGTTTAGTCCCTGGGGGCTCTAGTTGGTTGGTATTGTTGTTCTTATGGGGTTGCAAACCCCTTCAGCTCCTTCAATCCTTTCTCTAATTTCTCCACCAGGGACCCTGATCTCAGTTCAGTGGTTTGCTGCTGGCATTCACCTCTGTATCTGTCATGCTCTGGCTGAGTCTCTCAGGAGACAGCTATATCAGGCTCCTGTAAGCATGTACTTCTTGGCTTCATCAATATTGTCTAGTTTTGGTGGCTGTATATATATGGGCTGGATCCCCAGGTGGGGCAGGCTCTCTATGGCCATTCCTTCAGTCTCTGCTCCAAACTTTGTTTCCATATCCCCTCCTATGAATATTTTTGTCCCCTCTTTTTTCCATCTTTATTAAATTGGGTATTTCTTATTTACATTTCAAATGTTATTCCCTTTCCCAGTTTCCAGGCCAACATCCCCCAACCCCTCCACCTCCCCTTCTACATGGGTGTTCCCCTCCCTATACTCCCCCCATTACTGCCCTCCCTCCAAGAACCCCATTCACTGGGGGTCCAGCCTTGACAGGACCAAGGGCTTCCTCTTCCACTGGTGACCTTACTAGGTTATTCATTGCTACCTATGCAGTTGGAGACCAGGGTCAGTTCATGTATTGTCTTTTGGTTGTTCCCTTTAAGAACTATCAGTAGGGTTGTATTTGTTTTCAAGTGGTAGAGCGCTGTCTCAGGAAGCTGCTAAGGTCTCTGGGTTCGGTCCCTCAGTCTAAAAAAAAGAAAAAAAAAAAAAAAGAACTACTGAAGTCTCCACACTTGTGTCATCCTTCTTCTTGAGCTTCATGTGGTCTGTGTATTGTTTCTTGGGTAATTCGAGATTTTGGGCTAATATCCACTTATGAGTGAGTGCATATTGCGTATTTGTGTGTGTGTGTGTGTGTGTGTGTGTGTGTGTGTGTGTTGTGTGTGATTGGGTTATCTCACTAAGGAAAATATATTCTAGTTCTATGCATTTGCCTATGAATTTCATGAAGTCATTGTTTTGATAGCTGAGTAGTACTCAACTGTGTAGATATATCACATTTTCTGTATCTATTCCCCTCTTGAAGGGCATCTGGGATCTTTCCAGCTTCTGGCTATTATAAATAAGGCTACTCTGAACATAGTGGAGCATGTGTCTTTGTTGTATATTAGGTATATGCCCAGGAGTGGTATAGTTGGGACCTCAGGTAGTATAATGTCCAATTTTCTAAGGAACCTCCAGATGGATTTCCAGAGTCGTTGTACCAGCTTGTAATCCCACCAACAATGGAGGAGTGTTCCTCTTTCTTCACATCCTTCCCAGCATCTGTAGTCACCTGAGTTTTTGATCTTAGCCATTGTGACTGGTATGAGTTGGAATCTCAGAGTTGTTTTGATTTGCATTTCCCTGATGACTAAGAATGTTGAACATTGGGGCTGGAGAGATGGCTCAGTGGTTAAGAGCACAGACTGCTCTTCCTAAGGTTCTGAGTTCAATTCTCAGCAACCACATGGTGGCTCAAAACCATCTGTAATGGGATTTGATGCCCTCTTCTGGTGTGCATGAAGACAGCTACAGTGTACTCATACATTAAAAATAAATAAATCTTTTTAAAAAATGTTGAACATTTCTTTAGATATTTCTCAACCATTCAATATTCCTCAGCTGAGAATTCTTTGTTTAGTTCTGTTCCCTATTTTTAGTAGAGTTATTTGGATCTCTGTTGTCTAACTTCTTTAGTTTTTGTATATATTGATATTAGCCCTCTATTGGATGTAGGGTTGGTAAAGATATTTTCCCAATCTGTGCATTGCCATTTTTTCCTAATGACAGTGTCCTTTGCCTTACAGAAGCTTTGCAGTTTTATGAGGTCCCATTTGTCAATTCTAGATCTTAGAGCATGACCCACTGTTGTTTTGTTCAGGAAATTTTTCCCAGTGCCCATGTGTTCATTCTATTAGCTTGAGTGTATCTGGTTTTATGTGGAGGTCCTTGATCCAGTGGGACTTAAGCTTTGTATAGGATGATAAGAATGGGTCATTTTGCATTCTTCTACATCGTGACCTTCAGTTAAACCAGCACCATTTGCTGAAAAGGCTATCTTTTTTCCCACTAGATGGTTTTAGCTCCTTTGTCAAAGATCAACAGACCATAGGTGTGTTTGCTCATTTGCTAAGGAATTCTATCAGACCTTCATAGGAGATCTCATGCCAATATGGTACAAACTATTCCACAAAGTAGAAAAAGAAGGAATACTACCCAATTCCTTCTATGAAGGTACAATTACACTTTTACATCATCACACAAGGACCCAACAAAGAAAGAGACTTTCAGACCAATTTCCCTTATGAATGAAACACATTCTGTAGAGAGACTCTCTTCAACCATGAACAACCATGGAGGCAACAAAAGGGTGTATATCACCTCAGTTCTCCCCTGTAGAGCTATAGAAAAATGAACACTAAAAATGAAGAAATAGTTTTCATTGGTTACTCTTCTAAACTCTGTAGCAAAATATATAAAAGTAGTAACTTTGGGGATAGTTTACTTTGGTTCACAATTTCCCTCTGTGGTAATTAGAGTATGGAGTAAATTGCTTACATCTCAGCAGATCACAAAGTAGACCAAGGTGTTGAGTGAGTAGGAAGGTAAAGATGATCTGGAAGGAGTTGAGAAAGGTAAAAGAAAATGATCAAATTATGCTACAAGAAATAACTTAAGTAAAACAAAAAATTGAGCTGCTCTAAGTTCTGACCCTAATATCCTATTTCTGTCAGCTCACTATGCTCTGATAATTTCTAGTAGCTCCCAAAAGGGTGCCACCAATTTGGATCCAGATATTCATATGGAAACATCCACAGCATGTGACAGAAGAGTTGTGTCAGCCAGGGGCTTACCCATTAAAACTCAGTCTCAAAATAAATAAATAAATAAATAAATAAATAAATAAATAAATAAATAATAAAGCTACACACAGAGAAATGGGGAGCATAGGGAGGGAGAGGAAAGGGAGACAGAGACAGAGATGAAGATGGAGATAGAAATGGAGACACACTGAGAGATACACAGGGAGAGACTAGATAGATAAATAAATTAATAGTATAGGGATCTCTGACTTTTTTTAAAAAATAGCATTTAGTGGAGTCAATAATATCAATATTCTTTTAAAATAAAACGAGTCTTAAATGTGTTTGATATTAACTTTGTTCTTTCTTTTCATGTTAATTGTCTGGAACATAAGGCTGTTTGTTTTTTATATTTATTGTGGAAGCATTTTATCATTTATAATTACTATTATTTAATTCACATACTGGATAGTATGACATAGAAATACTATAGTTTAAATCAAGAAGATTTACTAAAGACATTTCATCTATTTTTATGTATGTTTTGTACTTATCAAATACATAGTAGAGCAGTGTGTGTACAGGCATGTAGGTATCTAGTCACATTATTTTCATTGGTATTAAGTCTTAAATTTGAGTTCTATATAGTTCCAGCCAAGAGTGTATGGAGATTTCTAGTGAAAATACACTGATACATTCAGTTGACCTTGTGACAGTTTGTCTCTTTATAAATTACATGCTTTGAACTTTTTATGCATGTATGATATTCTCAAGCATTAAATTCTAACAAAAAATAATTGAGGATTGAAATAAGCAAATTCAGCATTCAAAAATTTTCTACTTTTATGAAATGATAAAGACGGCTTATTCCATAAGGAAAGCTAATACTATTGAAATAAATCAGCATTCAAAGTTCCAGAAGTAATAGAAGTTCCAAAGGATGCAGTTGCATTATGATAGTAGGCTACCAGAATCTAGAAAAGTGGACAAGTACTTGATATCCATCAGGCCCACTCCCTAAACCCACTCTTTTACTCCACTGTTAATCTCAAGAGAGATGTTGGATGAGAGAAGCAACCTGGTGAGGACCGTTTTCTGGACACCTGTGTTGTGAATCATACAGAAAGCTTGATCTTATGGTGGAGAGCCCAAGTTCTCAGCCTGCACGTGAGTCTTTTTTCTTTTACTTTTTTAAGTATAATTCATTATTGTATCATGCTTTGCATTTGAATTCTGATTCTATCTAGTAGAGCATCCTTTCCCCTTCAGCCACATTCTCTACCCAGTAACTATAGGGTTCTGTTTAGAACTCCATTTGGCCCTTCAATTTCTGGCTACAGGAATACCACTTGAATTAATAATTCTGTGACTCACCTGTGAACAGTTAGGAAGGCAGTGGATCAGTGATCTATCCGCTTTGTTGTTATTGTGTTTTGACACTTACTAGGAATACCATGCAAACGGTAGGGCTGCATTACATTTGATGAAAAAAGACAAAATCAATGCAATGAAAGTTCTTCGCCTTGTTATTATCCAACTGAGCAGCAAAAGATTCTCATATTATTCCAAAGAAGGAAGTGTAAAACATTGCTTATCTTGATCATCATTCTATTTCTTATAGAACATTAGAATGAACACCATTCACTGTTGCAAAAGTATTCAAATGAAGGTAGGCTGCTCAAATTGGCTCTTATGGAACTGAGTCATAAACATCAGGTTCTGAGTCTTAGAAGTAACAGTTTCAAAAAAAATTCTAGATCATTATTTTAGTGGGTGAATGGCATATGAAATATCGTTCTAAAGGGTAAACAACGGATAGATTCAGTGGCACCTGTCATATCTTTTTAAGTAATTTTTCTAAGAGAGATAGGAAAGGAGAATTCATAACAGCTGAACCCAACAAATTCAAATCCAAATCCTTTCACTGGTAAAAACCCTGACAGACTTATTTGTGAGTGTTTCCAGGACAGAGTGTAAAATCAAGAGCCAGTTTTGTCATCAACTTTTCTTGGTAACAGGCTATCCTATGAATTTTTGTCACCTAGTTTGTTGGACAGACACTTGGAAACAACAAGAAATTTTCCTCGCATCCTCTATACTCTTTTGGAATATTTTGATAACCTAATACCTCATAAAGATCTTTATGTTTATTGTTATAGGTGATATAGAGATTTTTATCTGTAAATCTTCGAAAGTGTGTGTTGTCAGAGAAGCACAAAAGATCACCACGTTTTGATACCTGAATTAGTTGCATAATCGTAAATTGTGTCGTAAATCTTCTTTTTCACAAAAATAATTATGGCTCTAGAAGCCAGCATCTGGCCAGATGTTTCTATCAAACACATAAGCAATAGGTTTTGAATATTGTACAGCCAATTTTATCCAATAGTCTGTTACTACGGCAGAAGGTGGCTTTCTGAATCTACAATGTTGGGTACCTTTTTAACATTAATACTGTCCCATCAAACCTGAAAGTTTTTCACCAGTAATGAGTTGTCTATTAATTTAGTATCAAGCAACTAATTTAGTGTTGACAAATTTATAGTGATACTTAAAATGGAAGAAATACAAACTCTAACATTTAATGATTCTATTAAAAATGAAGAACTATTTATAAATCAAAATGGTGTTACTGTTTGTCCATAAAATGACATCATGCCATGAATGAACTAAAAATTATTTTATAAAACAGAGACTATTACTTCTTATAAAAATGCTTCAAGTTAGTTTATTTTATAGCTGTCAAACTTTTAATATCATTTTACAGTCAATAAGTACAAAGACACTGAAGTTCTGATGACATAAGTTGAGTAATTAATTTGGGGGCAAATCTTAAAAGTTGAGGTAGTCCTTACTTTTTGGTGTTAAAATAATTTTTTGATTAATGAAATAGTGATAGCTTATTCAACTTAAAGCATTTTTTTTGTCTTAAGTGAATTAGAAGTTTTCAACTACACAATTTTAATAAATGTAAAATCTTCCACTAAAATTTATTTAAAATCATGAAATTTATTTTCCTTTACTTAAAATTATTACTGTAGATATTAATTCAACATTTTAAAAAAAGATGTAATACAAAACAACCCACAGAATTTACTCTGAAAGACATTCAGAATGTAATTAATTTCTGAATTATTGGAAAATGAGGTCATCTGTTTTAAACAGCCAATTTACAGAATAGGAGAAAGTATATCTTACATTTATAATGCAGCAAAAATTCAGAATACACAAGGAACTGAAGAAGATAAATTGCAATAAGAAACTGAATAATTTGTTTAAAAATGGTCAATTGCTCTAAACAGACTTTTCTCAAATGTGAACATACAAATGAGCAACCGGCCTCTAAATGTTTGCTCAGTGTAACTAACCATTGTAGGTGCAAGTCTCAAACCACAGTGCATGATCATATCACACAATGAAGAACAGTTATCATTAAGAAGACAAAAGATGACAACTCATAATTAATATGTGGAGAAGAAGAGACACAAAGTTTGACAGGGGTGTCAACCTGTTTAATAGTTATAGATAAAAATGTGGTTCCTCAAACATCAACAAAGAACTGCTAGCTAACACCAAGCGAAAGAAATAGAAACACACCTTGCTTTGAGAAAGCCTGTTCCATGTCTAAACCAGTACTATTCACCGGCAAGAGACACACAGACACTTTAATGCACATCTGCAGATAACTAGTTAAGGGCATCCAGTGGATACAGAAAAACACTCACACAAGTGAAAGAACGATAAATATGTCTTTATCATTATTTCATTCAATTGTCCTCAACAGTTTGAGATGATTCTTTGTGAAAATCATTCCCACAAAGCACACATTGTTTGTAATATCTGCATGCTGTGCTACAAGAATTAAGAAGAAATTCTCCTGAATCTCTCACTCCATCTGATGAACACCATATCCTCAGGTTCTGCTATGCTTAATTATTTTCCTTAGTCATCTATGGACTGGTTGTCTCACCAGAGTAGGGGGATGGAAAAACTCAGACCACAAAATATAAGTCAAAGTCAGATTGCATATTCATTTTTCCTTCAAAACTGTGAGGCAGTTCTACGACAAACTGATTGTTACTTCAGTATATTTGACCCTGATTTCCAAGATCTTTCCAGAGTTTCTAGGTAGACCAGAGGTCTGCTTTGCAATCTGACACCTTTCTAATGACAATCTTAGTGGAACTGAATTTGTTTTTCTATGAGTATTTAGTATTCAACAGATACACATGGATGCAATGCGAAATTCAAGATGATTTGCAGTAATAAGCATGCAGAGACAGTTCAACTGGCAAGGTTTCTCACTATCCTGCAAAGATTATGAACAGAACTTATGATGAAATATAGTGTATCATATTTTCAACAGGAAGAATTCTGAATAAGGTGAAAACATAGAATTATGTTAATCTGATCTCTATGCTACAAAAGCATGTTAAAAAAACCATCTTTACATCTGCATGTCAGTCTGCTTGAGTTAGAATACATCTCTAACAATTTGAAGCAAAAATTTCATTAATATACAAAATTAATATGACTTCAAAAATTCAAAGTCTTATGAACTTGAAGGAAGAGTGTTCCATACAGCTCACAAAACTTTAGATATAAAAGCAAATACATGTCATTGTTGCCAAATACTTGAGTTTATCCAAAATTAGTAGGAAGCATAGATTTTTTTACAATAATACTAAGCACTATATCATATCAAGACTAATATAAAAATAATATATACGTTACTAACAAATTAACAAAGAAATTAACAAAGAAATGCCAAATCCATAGGATTAGCTCATAATTTAATTATATTTTATTTTTAAGACTGAATACGTGCATCTGACAACTAACTTTCACCCCATTTTATAACTTGATCTTCAACTTCATAGACTGTTAAAAAATTATTAGCTCCGAAGATATCTATTACAATGGTTAGGATCTGAAATGTTCTTCCTGGCTTGGTTTCCAGTGCTGGACTCAAATATGGGCTCTGTGGGGAATGGTTGATTGGATCATGGGGTTCTATCACAGTTAGTAGATTAATGTATTGAGAGCTACATAAAACTATTAAGAGATGGTAGAAATTTTTGGAAACAGAAGAAGTACGTCACTGCAGATGTGTTTTGTAAAAGTGTCTCTTTCCTGCCCCTTTCCCCACTTATACTGCCTATGTCCCAAATAGTATCAGATAAGCAGTTTCATTTCAAAGTCACAGATAGGAAGTTCCACACCATCAAGCTCACAATTGACTGAACCAGGAAACCAGTAAAAGAGATACCTAAAACTTGAGCCCAGATAATCATTTCCTCCGTAAAGCTGACTTAGTTGACATAATTTTTTTGATGAAAAATATTTTACTTGAGAATCTATTGAAAAGCTTTGAAATCAAAGTATGTAACTTTATCCAAATGCTACTATTATGGAAGAATACATGAAATTTCAAAGTATTTAAGATATCTTAAATGTAGATTGCTAAATCATATATTATCATATAGATCTCAGATACTTTAACAAAGATGAAGGGGCACTGACTTATGGGAATCTTTGAAAGATTATGTGCATTGAGTAGAGAAAGGAGGATAGCATTAACTGATTGGACTTGGTGGGTTAGAAATTTTAAAAAAGGCTATGAATTTAGTAGAAGGAGATGTTGCAGAGGAGGATTAGCCACCATGGAAGCTGCAGCAGTAGAGTGAGGTTGGATGTGATCAAGATGTCTCACATATGGTTAGGCAGAGATGGTAGACAGCTGCAGGACCGAGGCAGAGACTAGAGGAGCTCTGAGTTATAGGACAGACAGCAGTCAATGATTACTGAGTGACAGACAGCTAATTCTGACACAGCATGTCTGATCAAAAGTAGTTAGTCATGGACACATGGACACAAGACCAACACTAATTCACTCTAATTCACTAATTTGTGACTTAGTAGTGTGTATATATGTATATATATTTCCTGAACTTGGAACAGTAAGGAACACAGGACATATTTGAGGGAAAAATGGAGAAGGATATAACTCAAGAGTTCATATACAAAGTTTTTAAAAATGAATTAATTAAAACTTGATATGCATGAAAAATTGATAGAGCCAATAACAGAAGAATAAAGTAGTGAAAAAATGGGTTGTTCTTAAAACAATGAGATTTATTATCAGTAAGAAAAATCAAAATCTACACTCATGAAAAGATTACTTTTATGCTATTAAACCCATTAGGTTGACATGTAAAAAAATATTAAAAATTATAGTATATTAGAAAATACCATTGCCAAGTTAAAGATAAGTACAGAAGGTATCTGATAGATATCAGAATTGGCCATGGAGAAAACTGGAATCTGAGTCTCAAGAATGAATGTAAAGCATTCTCTAAAATTGCTGGGAAAATGGACATAATTATTGCACTTAAAATTCTCTGATATAGAGAAGATATTTAATAGTAACCATAGAGATGACAGTAGATAAAAGTGGATGGATCAGATCTATATATAGATTGTGCATAACATGCCTGTTTACTCTTCCTATTTTCTCTAAGTAGAGAGAATTAGTGCTGATTCTATATCACTTTTACAATCAGAAGTACACACACACAAGTTTTCTTGATATAAATATATATGCATATTTTTCTATATGTGAGCATATAGAGATATTTATTCCTAACTGAGTGTGTGTGCATGTGTGTGTATTTGTGTATGTTTGTTTGTGTTTAGGTGTTTGTGTCTTTGTGTGTGTGTGTGTGTGTGTGTGTGTGTGCGCGCGTTTGACTGTGTGTCTGCATTTCATACCCACGCGCATACAAGTTCAACTTGGCATACATACATATGTAAATTTTTAGTATGTGAGTATGTAGAGATATTTATGCCTAACTGAACGTGTGTGTGTATGTGTGTGTTTGTGTGTGTGTTTGACTCTGTGTCTGCATTTCATACACTGATAATTTGTGTTGTGACACTCACTTTCTACTGGGTATTCAGTCACAAATTAGAGTCATTTTAAAGCTTCTTTCTGGCTTCACTTTAAATGAGTGAATACTAACCTACACACCTTTGAGGGCTCGTTCTCTTTCTCCTTTCCACTACATACCTGTATAAATTACATGAATTGGAATTTAGAGTCAATTCTACCTTGTAATAGCATGATATGCTCACTCACTCCGGGATGCCGTACTCAGAAAGGCTACATTATAGTTTTCTTTAAAACTCTAGAGAAAATAAAGTAGAACGGTTTGGAAAAGCTAGCTCCAAGGTCTCATTTTATTATTCTTTGAAATTATTTTATACTTTTATTATTAATAAAATTTGCTACAAATTTGCTTAGCTTTGCCTAATGAGACTTCAGGATAGCATCCTTTAATTATATGATGGAGTCATCAATGATTTCTTCTACATTAATAAACCTTCTATCGAAAGCTTGAGTGGATTTTGGGAGTTAAGAACAAAACCTTTTTCTACTTTATTAAATTGTTAGCTTATTCATATATTCTCTCTATACCACAGTCCCATTAGGACAGGCTGTTGTTTATCTATACCATTCAATTTATTCCTACTCTCCCCTTTCTACACAATCAGTCTAGGATGAATACTCTTTCACTAAATGATAAGTCTCAATAGCTTTATTATTGTTATTCTTACTCCCTTATTCATTTTTTGTTCTGTTTTTGACCCAAGTACAAAGGGCATGGAAGTAATTTGCAATGCATAATTTTTAAGAAATATTTTCTATGGTGGAGAAATGGAAGTTGAAAACGAGTGCAATCTTCAACAATGAGAACAGATATAATTTGATGATCACATCTATTCCTTGTTTCAACTGAAAATAGGATTACAGGTAATGAATTTAAATTACAGAGAGAACGAGTGAGGTTAGAATTTGAGCAAGCCATTCTGAATAAAATAATGGGATATAAGACGATGGCAAGGGAAGACATATTAATAACATCTATATAGCATTGAAAGAAATGTAGGTGGAGAACTATCCAAATATCAGAGGGACAAAAAAATAAATTACCTCTTCCAGGCTTATGACTGCATATCTGATAATGGTGGCATTCGCATTTCTATGAAAGATCAATTTCAGTGGATAAAGAAAGAAGGAAAATATTTTCTCAATACATATTAAAGTAGAAAACAGTTCACGTGTCTTTCTTTTAAATAAACAACCAATAATCGATTTTGCTTTTATGTTATCAAAACAAGGATACTTTCTAAATAGGAAAAGATGTGATAGTTTTCCTGTGTATGAATTAGTATGATTGTAAATTTATATTCTTACAAAATATCATCCGTAGTGAATTTCAAGTGTTTAATCAAAATATTTGCCTGAGAAATCCAATTTCCACTGAGATATTCTGGAAAAGCAGTCTTGATGAAAAAAAGACTAGTTTTGATTTTGTTTTTAACATGCCATTACACAGAAATGATAGAGAAAAAATATTTAATGGCCACACAAAGCAACTAAATACCTCCTTATACAACTTTTGAAAGTGTTTGAAACAATAGGAAAGCAGATTAGATCTGACTTTCAAAAAGGTCTTTTCTAAATCTGGTTGCATTTAGTTGACACTCTCATCTCACGAAATAGTTTTAGAAATTAAATAATGCAGTATATGATTCCATTTTATACGTGTAAAATCCAAATTATTATGAAATCTAAAGACATTTCGTAAACTGGCTCAAGCTGGTACGACTAAATATAAACACTTTCTCTTACTAATTCAGTCAGAAAAGATATGTTGGAGAAAAAAAATTAACTAGTTTTGTTATATACAGCTTCATTTCATTGTAAATAAACATGATACTGCAATCTAAATTTATCAAATAACTGGCCTAACAAAAATGTGGTCTCAAAGTTTTTGAGTCACAATTGTGTTTTTGTCCACATCCATCCACTGACAGCTTTTTTTTTGTCAGTTAATGTTTAATTTTAATAATACCTCTTATGTTTAAAGAGTCAACAACACATGAGAAAATGTCTTCTGTGAGTGTTTACACGGGTGAACACATGCTTTAAATATGCAGTGGAGGAGAGGTGCATTCAGTTAACAAAGCTTAAAAGAAAATCCCTTGTTATAAATTACACAAAGCATATAGAAATATTTCTCTGAATGCATAGATTAGGACTCAGAACTCACCTAAGAACAACCATGCAGTTTCATCCACTGCCAGAGACACTGACCCCAGAGGACTGTGGCAAAGGACAGGACACTGGGCAGAGCCATGGGGGACATGACATTTGGTCACTCTGAAGTGCTCGATTGCTCTTCTGTCACCCACCTCCCAGCCAAATCCCACTGCTTCTCAGAATCTCTAATCAACTAGGGTGGCTGAAGGAGTCGGAACCCCAGTAATTTAGACATGAATTAATACCAAGTTTATTTCTTCTAAGATAGAATCACACTTAACGAATTACTAAAGTTTTTCAAAGCAAATTAGAGGAAAAAAATGTTAGTACACTAAGTAAAGTAGTTTCTGTTTGGTTGAAACACAAGAGAGGTTTCTTCAGTAAAGCACTTGGGGGAAAGGATGATGAGCAATGGCCACTCTGCTATGCTCTACGGGGGGAGTCACCAGCTGTGCCAGGGGCGGGTACCATGCAGTCACTCCACAGTGAGCCCACGACACTGGCTTTGAAGAACACTCAAGCACTCAGGCGGCAGTGGGAGGCCTTTACCTCAGCACAACGCTCTCTTCCAGTGCATATTTCCAGTCAACTGCAGTGTTCTAATAAAATTAATACCCAGGAAGTTAAGTTTCTTTGGAAACTATAGGCACTATGGGGAAAAAGCTTAAGACAGCAGGGATCCTGGTCAACCCTACTCCAACCCTGCTCTCCTGCTCCTCTATGTGGGCCAGGTCCTTTTTAAATTTAAGCAAACAGAGGCTTGTCAACTTTAATGATGCCAAGGAGGGGAAGACTCTTGGAGAAGATTCATACACCACACTTCAGAGTCTAATCAGGTCCTCACAACTGACTGTGGAAGTAACAGGGAATTTCTAAGATTACAATTTGTTTACAAAAGCAACAGACTTCAGAGTTATGTAAAAAACCCTAATAATTTCCAAAATAACCTTTATCTTTGATACAAAAATGAAGATGCTATCTATAAGTATCTGTATCTTGCAGGATTGAATCAGGGCAATGTGTCTTTCCTCCCTTTATTGCATCTGTGGGTGTGAGTTTTTCTTCTTTCTACACTCACTTCTCATTCATCTCTGTATCCTAAACGTTCCTTCACTATCCACAACCATCTGAATCCCCCAGGCATGATGTTGTTCACATTGACATATTTACCTCCATTTTGAGAAATGAAGCAACGTGTTTCCTCCTATGAACACCTAAAGTAAAGTACTAAATCCTTTCTTAATATTTGTATTTGCCTGGGGGTGTTTTATCTGTATGTATGTCAGTTTACTACATAACAACCCATGAAGGCCAGAAAAGAGTTTGGATCCCCAGAACTGAGACTTGCACCCATGTCCTCTGGAGGAGACGCTCATGCTAGCAAACACTGAGCTATCTCTTCAGCTCCCCTGAATACTCATTTGTTATTGTTGTTGCGGTTTTTAGTAAAAGAATGACATTTTTCATTGCTTTGCAAAGATTTAATATGCAGATCATTATTTGTTATGTTAATTTTACCGTGGAAATCTAGGGTTTACCTTTTATTTTCCATTAGAATTTTTTGTTTATTCTTGTTTTATATATTATATCCTGAATGCGGTTTCCTCTTCCTCTATCCCATAGGTCTCTTCTCCTAACTTCCCTTTCCCCAGGATCCACCACACTTCACCTCTGCTCACAGAAGAGCAGGCCGTTCATGGACATCAACCAAATACAGCATAACGAGCTACAATAAGACAAGATACATATTCTCAAATCAAATCTAGATGAGGTATTACTGCAAGAGGAAAAGGGCACCTCTCCTTCCTGTCTCTCCTCTGCCAAGTCTATGCGCTCAATATGTTCTGAGCTGATTGCAGATATGAGTCACTGTGCCCATCTTTGACTTGAGTCCTAGTTCAAGTTCTCCATCCCTGTTATTATTCCCTGGTTCTTCCAGGATTACCTGCCCTACTTAAAAATTGGGCCTCTTATTAATTTCTGTCAATAATAACAAACCCAAACTAGCAAAATCCCTACTATCAGGATAATAGTGGTAATTACTTGTAAGAACTTGCTTTATAGTTCTGTGTTTTGGGGTGTTTAAGAGATGCCTAAATCTTTGAGAAGAGCAGAGGAATATTAGTGAAGGATTTTCAGTGATTTTTATATTAATGTAAAAGGAAATATATGTTCTCATTCATTCCCAATGTAATGAGTTATCATTTCTTTGGCAAGTGTGCTGTATGATCTTTGAAATATGCCTGTCATGGGTAATAATGATATCCATTTAGGATTATCTCTGTTAAGTTAGAATTAGCTCATGAGTGGGGAAATATATTTTGTACAACAGTTGTGTGGTTTGTCATTATACAAATTTAAGTACTTGAAGGAATTTTTAACATAATTCAATATTTATGTAAGATATAGTGTTTTCAAATCATGTAATACATCTTATAATTTGAAATAAAATATGTAGAAACTGATGTAAATGTTACTTTATATGAGTGGAAGTAGCATTTCTTCTTCTGGGAGAATTTGAAAATTATTAAAATTAAATATCTGGGAGCCAGGATGAAAATTCTAGGCAGTCATTCATAGTTTCAGCTCAGCACATGTGATATGCAAGCATTTAAGAGCAGAAAAGCAAAAATATTAAATTTTTTAATGTCTCATTTTATTTCCATCATTTCACCCTTACTTTAGATCATCAAAAGATCTGTTTTTTAACTACTGAAGGGAATGTTGGATTTGTCTTCTATTGCATTTTTCCTGAACATTCTTTTTTAACACAGTTTGAGGCAAAACACTACTTAGATATCAGGGATATTTGAGGGATTTATAGGTAGTAATCACAGAATGTATCAGATATATACGATCACTGGAGGAAGTTGTTTTCCCTTTCTTAGCTTCACCCATTCTGGATAGAAATCAAAGGCAGCAAGGCATTTGGTAATACAGGTGGGAAAGAAAACACACTGCACATACAGATGGATATCTTCATTTTCAGAAGATTCAATGTAAAATATCTACAAATAATTATGGATTTGGTTAAGTATAAGTGGAAGGTTTAACTTGTACTTTGGCTTCAAGGCACCCTCAAGCTCACTGTACAGCCATTGTTCTAGGAAGGTCAACTTATTTTGAGAACACTTGAGCATATTTCACAATACAGAACAGGAAAGAAACTAAGTCAAGACAAAGGAAATAAATTGTTCATGTGGACAGGCCATCCTCACAAAATACAAAGATTATGTACACATGGAGGACGTATAGGTATATGCAAGCTTTACTCTATGTGTGATGTTCCAGAAACACCTAAAGAAAAGCACAGTCAGTTGCCAGACAGATCACTGCTAAGGGACTATTCAACGAGCATTCTATGCTTAAGAGGAAATCAAAGAGTTGTTTTAATTTGTCCAGCTATTTTCATATTTCTGATCTACTGATGAAAATAAAGTCAAGAAAAATAAACAGTTCCGTGTTCAGAAAATGACATGAAACTATTAATAAAGATTTTAAAGAAACAATTTGATGTATAATAAAATCAAGGAAAATACATTAGGATTAATCAAAGATGATTTTATATATATATATATATATATATATATATATATATATTGAAAAGATCAATACCAGACAGAAAAATTAATGGAAATAAAGGTCAAAACATATTGCAAACATATATGGCCAGTTATATTGACAGGAAAAAATACACAAAGAAGAAAGACAGATTACTTCATACATGATATTGAAAAAACTGGATGTATAAATACAAATACATTCAATTTCACTTTTTTATCTAACACAAAATTATTCAAATGGCTATTATAAAAGGTATGTTTTCCATGATTTCTTTCTCAGCCCACTTATCATTATATATAGGGAGTTATTGATGTTTTTGAGCTAATCTTATATGCAGCCACTTTGCTAAAATTGCCTATTATCTCTATGAGTTCCCAGGTAGAACTTTTGGAGTTACTTATATATTCTATCATATCATCTATGATTAATGATATTTGACTTCTTTCCTTCAATTCGTATCCCCTTGATCTCCTGTAATTGTCTTATTGATGTAGCGGAAATTAGCCACAGAACCTCCAACCTCTAATTTGTCCTGCCTGCAAGATGTGCTTGTGTAAAGGTGGCACAGAACTAGTGGGAGTGGCCGCCCAATGACTGGTCCAACCTGACACCTATGATATTAGGGGAAGCCCACACTTGACACTACCTGGAGTCCCAGGAGCCAGAAGTTGAGCACCTCAGAGACCAAGAATACGGCAAAACAATACTGAAAATAAAAATACTAAACAAGCAAAGCAAAACAAAGGAAATATCAAAGGGAGCTTGGGGAGTCCTGTAGGAGGGGAGGAGAAATTGTTGGAGCCAGATGGATCAAAAACACCACAAAAGAATGGCTCACAGAATAAACTAACCAGGTCTCAAAAGGACTCCCAGAAACTGAATTGACAATCAAGGAGCCTGTATGAATTTGACCCAGGTCGTATGGGTATATGCTATGGATGTATAGTCTTGTGTTTTTGTATAAAATAACAGTGGGAGTGAGTGCTGTCTCTGACTCTTCTGTCCCTTTTCTTCTTACTGGATTGCTTCTTCTAGCCTTAAAAATCAGGGCTGGCTGTGCTTATTCTTACTACTATCTGACAAGCAGTGGAAGGTCTGCCTTTTTCAGAAAAAAAAAATGAGGGCAGGGGTAGGGAAGAGGAGTGGAAATGAGGCAGAAGAAAGGCAGGGGTAGGGACTGGGAGGAGAGTGGGAAACTGGGATTAGGACATAATATATGAGAGAAAATTCAATTAAAAAATAGAACTATTCCAATAGAATAAAATGTTAAATTTAAAACTGTTAGAAAGAAACAGTTGAAGAGCTTTCAGTACTGATCTTGGTAAGGGGTTTCTTTGTATGACAGCAAAAGCATAAGCAATAAAATAAGAACACTTAACAATATCAACTTAAAAGTATTTTCTTTATTCAAGAAGTTAGAAAGGGAACAAGTAACTACACAGAATAGTAGGAAAATAACTCTTAGAAGGTATATCTGATAAGGGATTTTTATATGACATATAACAAAATGCACACATCTTGTTAGTTGCAGGTAATTATGTGTGGTGGTCAGAATACAAATGCCCCCCATGGGCTCATATATTTGCATGGTGAGTCATCAGAGAGTGCTCTATTGAGAGGGATTAGGAGGGGTGCCTTTTTTGATTAGGTATGGCCATGTTGGAGGAAGTGCATCACTGGGAGTGAGCTTTAAGGTTTCAAAAGTCCAAGCCAAGCCCAGTTGCTCTCTTTTTCTACTGCCTGTGGATCCAGATGTAGAACTCTCAGCTCAAGAATCATGTCTCACTGTCTGCTGTCATGTTTCCTGTTATAATAATGATAGACTAGACTTCTGCAACTTTAAGCAAGCCCCAATGAAATGTTTTCTTTTATAGGAGCTGCAGTGGTCATGGTGTCTCTTTACAGAAATCAGTGACTGAGACAGTAAGTAAATAAGTAGTCTGATTTTAAAATGGCTGGAGAAAATTGATTGGACATTCTTCGATAAGCAGTATCCCTGTATATCAGAATGTGCCATCTGTCATTAGTAAGGAGGCCAATATAATGCTGACAACAATTTTATGCAGCCTCCCAGTGGTCGGAATGCAAGATTGTAAGACAAGTATGAGGAAATGTTGGTGCGTGTATAGGAAAGAGGGTCCTCATACACCACTGGTGAGAACACAGGTTAGGACAGTCACAAGGAAGAACGGGGATATGACCCAATAAATGAGCAGTCACTGCCACAGATTCAGTAATATTTTGAGATTATAATAGAATTATGTCATTTCTCCCTTCCTTTTATTATCCCTAAACCCTCTCATATACTCAATACTGCTGTTTTTAAAATTCATTACCTCTCTTTTTTATTAATAGTTCTTGTATGCATGTATGCATTTTTCAAGCTATTACCTTCTCAGTCAAGCTAGAAACATACAACTCATATGTATGTTGCCAGATGGTGTGTTCTTTCTTGGGAAGGAGTATTTACCCCACTCTCAGGATTTGTGTCTTGTACGTTTTCTGTGTATGTTTGTACATGGCTCTTTCCTCCTTACATTGGCATGTGTACTCTTGCTGTTCCTGTTCAGCTAATGCTAGGCAGTCATGCTGCCAAGACATTGAGTGGATAGTCTTTGAACACTACTCAGTGTTAGTTAAGTCATGGATCCTGAAAGAAAGCATACGATCACCACTCAATTAAATCAATGCAATCCCTAAAAACAATATAAACCTTTGTCTTGTCTTTATACCCACAGACACATGTAATCCTCACGCCTCATAAAGGAAACTTCTCCCTGCAACAGATGGAAAAAAAAAATCTCCTCTTTCAGTAAACCACAAAGAAGAAACTGTGGAGGGTAGTCTCAATGGATACAACTACAAAACTTTCCCACAGCTAATGTTTAGGGAACTTTGTAGACGTGAGGACAGGTCACTTTTAAGAGACAGAAGACTTTAAGAAGATGTGAATCGGGGTTGGGGATTTAGCTCAGTGGTAGAGCGCTTGCCTAGGAAGCGCAAGGCCCTGGGTTCGGTCCCCAGCTCCGAAAAAAAAAAAGAACCAAAAAAAAAAAAAAGAAGATGTGAATCATATTTTCAAGAACGCCATCTATACCCAAATCAATAGCATTACAACAGAGAAAATATATGAATATCCTCGGTGTCCAATGTGTTTTCAATGGGTGAATACATGGAAATGAATTTTTACATTTTGCATCACACACACAAATATACAGCAGGACACTGTTTAACAAAGAAAGCACTCCGCCGTTAACAGTAACATCGATAAACCTGGGGAGACATTGTGTAATTTAAAGAAAGCCAAACCTGGAAAAACAAACTCTGCGTTATCTCACATGTGAAAAAAAAAAGAGTCAAATGTGAATAGAATCAAAGAAAATATAGGTGGGTTTTGGTGGTGATAATGTACGGAAAAATGAAGAATTTTATCTAAGATGTACGGCTTTTAGTTCAAGACGATAAATGCTGGAGAGTAGATGCAGGCCATGGTGACGGTACGGAATTGCTTGTTTACTTGAAATCTAACACAAATGTAGTGAGTTCAGTAGTGAAGTGTTCATTAACATTGATTTGATGCACAATACATATGTACATCAAATTACTTAATTACATATATGTGTGAGTGTTATAATTGTTAAATTAATATCACAAACATGGTTTTAACTATTTATTAATTCTTCATTAATTTCACATCTATTACCCAATCCTACTCATCCCCCATACCTCCATATCTGTCTTGCAAATACCCAGAAAAAGAAGAAAATAAGATAGAAATTTAAAAACTATCTTGTTGTGGAAGAAACCGTTTGTCTACTCATCTTTACTTGCAAATGTTCATTGCAATGAGTCATTTGTCTGTTTCAAGGCTTCTGGTTTCTGCTACTTCTGGTTTCTTCTACTATTAATACGGGATTCTTACAAGGACTCTTCTTGGTGCCCTGTGTCACAGAGATCCTGCAGCTTTGGATCTGCATGATCAGGCTTCTCACCTCTCTAACAGATCACAGATGAAGTAGACATTGGGTTTGGCCTAGAAAGTAGCTGAATTGGTCAGCCTGCCAGCTGGCCTGCACCCACACACCAGGGAGAAGATTCCAGCACTGCCCTAGCTAGCTCACCCAATGCCACATCTGGCAAAGGTCAGGGTCAGGGTCAACTCTCCTGCTCTCATATCCTCAGGCCCAGTTCATTTGAAACTTCACCAACAGGACCAGCTCTATTGTACTGCTCAGGAAAGGTGCAGGGCCCACTCTCATGGGTATTGCTGCAATCAATGAGGGACTGATCACTAAGGTCAACTGGCCATCTCTCATGAACTCAAGGACAGTTCTCCCATGTTCATGCCCTCAGAGCTAGCTTAACTGTTCTTTGGCCATGAGGGTCAGCTCTCCTGAGTTCAGTGGCTGTGAAGGGTAGGGACAGCTCAGCAGAGTTCCTCAAACCAGGAACATCTGTATGGCCTTTTGTGGTAAGATGGGACATCACACGGAATTTCACTGCTATAGGTCCAAACACCCAGTAATGTTCACTAGCTGTGTAGGCACAGGTCACAGGTAGCAGGCAAGCATCTCAGATTCATAAGTCTTTTCCACGGTACCAAGAACCTCTGATATTTACATGGTTTCCACTGGCTACTCAGACACCAACATCTGCTTGATTTTTGGTGGAAACTCAGGCCACAGGATTGATATATACCCCAGATGTAACAGAACCATGGACCCAGACCTGGGTCTTGGGAGAAACTCAGGCCAGGACCTCACCACGACCTTCTCCTATGTCCTGTTCTTTACTGCTATTGAGTCTCCATTTTCACATTCCTCCACAGTACTTTCTATCTCTCAGTCATGCACTCCATCTTCTTCATCTCTCCATCACACATTTGTCCATCACAGTGGTCCCATGTCAGGCACTTGATGGTCATTCTTCCAGCCTCCACGGACTAGCTGATCAATAATATTTAAAATAAATAAAAAGTATTTGGGTAAGTGGCTTATTTGTTTACAGCATTTTTTAGACTGTAAGCTACAAAGCTACAATTGTTCAAATAGATGAATTTTTTGTTATCATGCCTTTCAATTAAGACTGCTTTTATAGCACATTTCTTAAGTTACTACAAAATACAGATGTGGTGGCCTGATAAAGTGAGAATGCAGCTTAAAATCAACTACATTGCCCATTTGTACATTCTGAGTTAGAGGCCTCTGAGCCAAACATCATTAAAAGGAAACATGGCTGCTTTAAAACTTACTTCTCTTCTCTCTTTTTTCATCTAATCAAATGTAATTAAGAATTTATTATAAATTAGTAAATTCTTAAATCAATCATATGTTTTATCTATTACTAGGCTCTTCTTTTCAATACAATTCAGTCAGTTTCTGTCTTGTTTGTCCCCTAGAAACTGTACAGTTTAACATGTGCAATATTTCATTCCTATACACCTTCATATGTACACGCAATCCACACACACACATATTTATAAACATGGGGACACAGGTACATGAACACAAACATAACCACATGCACACAGTTAAACAAACATACATATATATGCACACATACATGAACACAAACATAATCACATGTACACATGTACATGAATATGCACACAAACATACTCATGAACACATACATAAATGCATACAAATACACACACACACACACACACACACTCAGGAATCCACCATTCAACCCATTAACCAGTTGCATACTTTATGTGTTTCATGGGAGCTGTAGATACGAGCTTCACCAACAGAATACAAGAGATGGAAGAGAGAATCTCAGGAGCAGAAGATTCCATAGAAATCATTGACTCAACTGTCAAAGATAATGTAAAGCAGAAAAAGCTACTGGTCCAAAACATACAGGAAATCCAGGACTCAATGAGAAGATCAAACCTAAGGATAATAGGTATAGAAGAGAGTGAAGACTCCCAGCTCAAAGGACCAGTAAATATCTTCAACAAAATCATAGAAGAAAACTTCCCTAACCTAAAAAAAGAGATACCCATAGGCATACAAGAAGCCTACAGAACTCCACATAGACATGGGAATTTTTATAAAGACGAGTGACATGTTCTTCTTGACTCCCATCAGCATATATTTTTTGCTAACAGACCAGTTCCTTCACAGTCTGCTTTACTGCTTCTACTTCATTGAAAGCTCATGGTGCTTAAAATTCCAGTCAGTTCTTGCTTCAGATATATTCTGTACATACTAACATCTTTTCTAATCTCAATAAACCTAAAGGCTTTAAATGTCAACAACATGTTGGTGAATCTAAGCTGCATATTTCTTTGCTGACCTATAGACTCAACATACATCCCATATCAAGTGAACAGGGCATCCTATCTGCTATTCATTACGTTACAGATTCTGCTTCTTTGAAATCTGTGCCTTTTGACTTTTCAAAAGTAAATACGAGAACAGGACCCCCGTTGAAGGAATCAGAGAAAGAACTGGAAGAGCTTGAAGGAGCTCGAGACCCCATATGTACAGCAATGCCAACCAAACAGAGCTTCCAGGGACTAAGCCACTACCCAAAGACTATACATGGACTGACCCTGGACTCTGACCTCATAGGTAGCAATGAATATCCTAGTAAGAGCACCAGTGGAAGGGGAAGCCCTGGGTCCTGCTAAGACTGAACCCCCAGTGAACTAGACTGTTGGGGAGAGGGAAGCAAGGGGGGGAGGGTTGGGAGGGGAACACCCATAAGAAAGGGGAGGGGGGAGTGGGATGTTTGCCCGGAAACCGGGAAAGGGAATAACACTCGAAATGTATATAAGAAATACTCAAGTTAATAATAATAAAAAATATTAAAAAAAAAGTAAATACGATTTCCAATCTTTTAGTACACTGGCCTTAAATGTTTTCTTTTACTATTTTCATGTCATATCAAACATCTACCAGCTAAACATGTTAATATCAAAATATGTACAGAACTTAATCTCTTTTTACTGGTATCCATTAAATTTCGCTATGATAAGTCACTACCATCCACTACTCAGATTAGCTCAATTGCTTTTCTGCTGAGCCCCATTGCAGTATGTGTAACATCCATTGTTCTCCTATTAACAACATATGCCTTAGAGCAGATATATGTTGGTATTAAATTCAATAATCAATTCTTTATTTAAAATACTCATACTTCAATTGTCTAATAATCATATGTCTGAGGTGGTATGAAAGTTTAACACAAGGACAAAGACATAGTGAACAGTGGGCACATCTGAAGAGTTGTAGAGCGACCTAGCTGTGAAGCATAACAGAAAGAAGAATAGAAGAAGAGGAAGAGGAAGGAAGAGGAGGAGAAAGAGGTGGAGGAGGAGGAGGAAGAGGAGGAGGAAGAAGAGGATGAGGAGGAGGAGGAAGAGGAGGAGGAAGAGGAGGAAGAGGAAGAGGAGGAGGAGGAGGAGGAGGAAGAGGAGGAAGAGGAGGAGGAAGAGGAGGAAGAGGAAGAGGAGGAGGAGGAGGAAGAGGAGGAGGAAGAAGAAGAAGAAGAAGAAGAAGAAGAAGAAGAAGAAGAAGAAGAAGAAGAAGAAGAAGAAGAAGAAGAAGAAGAAAAGAAGTGGGTGGTAAATAGAATTAGAAGCCGTCGTGACTGTCTGAAGCTAGGATTAGTAATTTGGACAGTCTGCAGTAATTAGTATGAAATATTAAAGTTATTAAGAACACTGCCATGTTTTTATTTAGAAAATATTCAAAAGCACTAATTTGGACAAAAATGTCATCCAGTAACAGTAGCTTAAGATTACTGGATGGGAGGCATCAAAGCTCAGAAACACCACTCTAACATCTAACAACATCAATTCTTCATAAACTTTAGCATGTGTGTTGAGCTGCCTTCAGTATCGTATCGGGATATTTCAAAAGTTTAAACAGTTAATATAAAAGAAAAAACAAAGCCATCACCACCACCACCAACAACCACCACCCCACCTCTGTACTTCAAGTTCTGGCATTTCTTTTCTTTTTTTTTCTTGGTGGGGGGGAGAGCATTTTGTTTTGAAATCTCTTCTCTTCTCATCCCTTCTCTTCTCTTCTCTTCTCTTCTCTTCTCATCCCTTCTCTTCTCTTCTCTTCTCTTCTCTTCTCTTCTCTCCTCTCCTCTCCTCTCTGCTCCTCTCCTCTTCTCTCCTCTCCTCTCCTCTCCTCTCCTCTTCTCTCCTCTCCTTTCCCAACCCCTTCCCTCCCTGCCCCATGCCTTTTCTTTCACCTCTCTTTCCTTTCCTTTCCTGTAGCCCGGACTGCCTAGGAACTCACTATGTATATGAGGCTGGCCTCCAACTCAGAGATCCTCATATCTCTGCCTCTAGAATATAGGGAATAAAGGTGTATGCCACCCCTGCCAAGCAAGTTCCCCCAGTTTTAAAATAACTTTTCTCAACCACTTACTTTTATCTTTCAGATTATTTTCTCATTCGTTGAAACACAGTTTCTCTATGTAACCCTTGGCCGCATCCACTATGAAAACTAAATAGGCAGAGCAATCTTCTTGCCTCTGCTCCCCACCAAACTGACATGTAAAAACTTAAAACTATATATATCAATGAGATGTCATCTAATGCTTCAATATCTATGGCAATTATATAGTATCTATATCAAGATATCATATATGTATCCTCTAATATTAATGTTTATGATGAAAACATTCAATTCATAGATTATATATATGTATATATATTAATTTCTATAATTGCCTTGATACCACATATCACCATACCAGAGCTTCATAGAAGTCACCTATGTTTGGGTTATCTTTCACAAACTCTGGTGAATTTTATATACCATTATCAGAATATTAGGAGGTGGAATCTCTAAGAGGTAATTTTCTACAGTTATCTTTAGGAATGGATTGATATTGATACTGAAATTGTTTGTGTAATAGAGGAATGGGTCTGTTGTGCTATGAAAGGTTTGTGTTCTCAGTCTCTGTTTCTGTCTATCTCTGTCTCTGTCTCTCTCTGTCTCTGTCTCTCTGTCTCTGTCTCTGTCTCTGTCTCTCTCTCTCCCTTCCCCCTCCCTCTCTCCCTCTCTCTCATCTTTCTACCTTTACTCATGGAATGCAATAAAAAATCTTGATAAGGGGTTGGGGATTTAGCTCAGTGGTAGAGCACTTGCCTAGCAAGCGCAAGGCCCTGGGTTCGGTCCCCAGCTCCGAAAAAAAAGAAAAAAAAAAACTTGATGAGTTCGACCCCTTTGACCTGGACATTTTACTCTCCACAGGTACAAGAAACACAGTAATTTTCTGTTTTTCTTTTTAGCCTATGATATTTTGTTCTAGCAATATACACCGAGATTAAGTTAATGTCAATGACTCTTCTTATCTGTTACTGGTACTGTAAGAAGCATATACGTCATTTATATGGTAGAGCAGAAACTGTGGAGAGTGATGAACAAAGGAGAAAGTTGCTTTCAGAAAGACCAAGACAATTGCGCCCCCTCCAAACAGGTGAGCCCCATCAATGGTATCTGCAGCATTGGATAGAATCATGGATTATCATTCATCTGTATGCAGTCGGTTTTCTTCACTGTATGAGTCAACCTATCACATTTACTTCTTTCTGGTGATTTCAGTGAACAAGGGGCAATCAATTTGTTTGTAGAACGGGCATCTATTCCATCCCTAACCAATTGTAAACACAACTTTACCTGTTGTTTCAGGGCACAATATGCCAAACAGAAACCCCTCATGAAAGTGGGATTCACAAGTGTGTCTCACCATATTCTTCTCTGAGAACCCTATGTTATGGTAGTTGTGTTTTAATCATACTCCACACTAATTCAGGAAAGGCAGGTATTTATTCTTATTGTGTTTACTTCTGCAACTGTATCAGTATTGCGGTGGGAAGAAGGAGCAAAGCACCATTAACAGTCAAGAAAAGCAACAAGGCCTTGCCATATCTGTCTCTTTTGAAAGCACACAGCCCATGTTAATTCTTAGATAGGTTAGTGAAAAGAAATGAAAGTTAAGCCATGCCGGCACAGTTACCACCAAACAATAAAAGGCAAAAGAAAATCAGGGTTGAGACTGTATATGTCTTGACTTGATGATATTAAGTGGAAGCAAGTCCTGAGCAGGAAGTGTACACAAGTGACTGATTCTATTTAAATTGAAGGTGCCTTTAGCCTCAAAGTGTAATTAAAACTGTGATTTAGATTAAACATAGTGTTTTGCCATTGCTATTTATTTTTAAGACAGTCTTGCTCTGCTCCTAGGCAACCTGAGATTCTCAGTTTTTAGGATTGCAGAATAGCACAGGATATAGCATCTGGTTTTGATATTTTAATTAGAAATTGGGACACTTTAGATTAAGCCAAAAGAGCAGTAGGTACTTACTTTTAACTACATAAAGTGAAAGGGTGGGGCTTCCCAGCCCTTCTTTCATATCCCCTTAAATTTAGAATGACCTTTGACACAGACATATACATGCCCAAGAATGTACATGTAATGCATTCAGAACTCTGAATGTTCATTCCAACTCTGACGGGAACAAATATACCACATACCCTCCTAAGTTTCAGAGATCATGATGGAAGAGAGGGAGAAAAAGAGTATAAGAACCAGAGGTGATAAACAATGACAGAGAAACATCTTCTCAACACAGCAGTGCCAATACACATCTGAGTGCACAGTGTTGGTAAAAGCTTCCTCCAAATGTGTACAAGCCCAAAGCCAGCTCAGAGAGCTGAGTTGTTCATATACATACAGGACCACTAATAGCTTTGCAACAATTATCTGGTTTTGGGAGAAGGAGAGAAAGTGGTCTATTTGAGGGCGATCCCTAGTAATTCAACTATTGTGGGTCTGCATTTTGCCTCACTGCTGGGGTGCCAGGATGCAGTTTTGAGGAGTCTAAACACAGAGGCAGAGACACTAGGCTTCACTCCTTTCTTCTTTGGGATGCCAAGCTTGCAGGACACTCACACCCTCTCAGGGGACGCAGGATGCAGCCTCAGATAAGGTCCTCAACCTGTTTCTCTGGGTGAGAAATGACACCCCTGAGAACCTTAAGGATTTGAGAACTGGATATTTCAGGCATGAAATGAGTTTGGGGTGAAAGAAATTCAGTTTAGCTCAAGGTAAGTGTCAGGAGAAAGGAGTGGCTTTCCATGGTAGACTTGGGCAGCACAACTTGGTAAGAAAGACTTTCCCCACTGTGGTCCTTGAGGAAGGAGATAGATCTTGTTTGTACAAACTGTTTATTCATGTTGAAAAGGGTGCAAATGACTTCCTCAGGGTGAACCAGAGATTAAATACTTTTTACAGGAAGGAATTTTTGGTATGGAAAACTTATTGGCGAAGTCCTCATGGCCAGCCCATCTGGATACCCATTCCCATGGAGAATTCTGGGTTCTATGCTATGTGACCAGTTGTCATTGTCATTTTAGTGCCCTGTTGTAGCTACCTGCTCCATGACAGGAATCTGGTCTAGTGCAGATTTAAACACCTACCATTCTCAATTATGAAAATTAATGGAGTTCCTTAATCTTCTCTATTTTATCAGTTTTTCTGTCTGGTGACATGGCTTCACTTGGCCCACAAACTATGTTGAGGTGGGAGACTCTATATTTAAGTATACTTGGGCACCAGAAATTGTCTTGTAGAGTTTGGGAAGGGGCTCCCACCTCTTACCATGGAGCTTTTGCAAATGGTACCTCTTACAAAGTAAAAAAACAAAACAAAACAAAACAAAAACCATTAAGTCTTCTCTAGTGAATTCTTACTTAATACATTAACCACACTTCAGAGTAGTCACCATGTTTGGGAGTAGAAGGTAGAAGACCAAAAGAAAAAGAACTCAATGATATTCTGCCTCATAAAGTTTAGTTTGGTGTGTGTGTGTGTGTGTGTGTGTGTGTGTGTGTGTGTGTGTGTGTGTGTGTGTGTGAGAGAGAGAGAGAGAGAGAGAGAGAGAGAGAGAGAGAGAGAGAGAGAGAGATTCTTGTCTTTTTCTATTGTGGTGCTTTTTTTCTTTGTTGTTTATTAACAGTTTCACTTTTAAAAAGTGAAAACTAGAAAAGGTATGAAGTTGGGTGGGTAGAGGTATGGAAAGGATCTGGAAACTAGAATAGGGATAAACACAATCATAATATACTGTATGAAAACAATTTTCAATAGAATTATTTTGAAAGACACAGAATATTGTGGATAAGGATAGGGGTGAATGTAGAAACAGTTGGTGGAGGTGAATAAGATCAAAATACCCCTAATCTGGAGATACCATTAAAATCAAGTCCTATCTGCCTCTTTACTCATTATTTTGCTCCCTGATCTAGCTTTGACATTTTCTATCTTCCATTTTATAAGCCAGTGGTAGCCGAAGCAGTAGTATAGTAAGCTCAGATTTTGAAGCAAACGTTGGGCACTTGTCCATTCTTTTTTTAAACTTGGGACTAAGCAGCCCAAGATATCTTGTTCCCAGATGGAAGTTACTACCATGTTGAACCAACCACCAACCACTGAGTCTCCAGACCTGTGAAGGTGTATGTGCAGACCAAGTCAGTAGATGGAAAAGTCCTTGTTCTTTATGCTGTGTGAATAAGTGCATTCATACTACATTTCTTTAGTCAGGATAAGAGAAAACATACTTACATAATTGGCTGTTTATTTCTTTACAATTTTCATGAAAATGTAAGGAATCATTT
Source organism: Rattus rattus (assembly GCF_011064425.1). Lineage (NCBI taxonomy): Eukaryota > Metazoa > Chordata > Mammalia > Rodentia > Muridae > Rattus > Rattus rattus. The sequence continues at coordinate 129,824,331 of NC_046156.1, read as the reverse complement.
GTAAGAAGGGGTGAAAAGTGCAGGACTCTGAGAGAAAACCAAGATCTGTCTGTGATGTGATTGATGATTATTTTAGTGAATCAGTATATAGCTTTGTGAAAAGCTGATGAATCAAGGCACCATTTGTTCCAGTATTGATTTTTTATTATCCTCAATTAGTCTTGCTCTATTTGAAGGCAGACTTTTTAAGGTTATATCTATATAGCAAGAAAGCAAGAGTTCATTTATGCACATTCAACAACCAATTAACCAACATGGGATTTATATGGAATTTGCAAAGAAAATGCAGATAAATGAAGTGGATTACAGCACAGGTGTTGAAAATCACTATGCTTTTCAGTTTTGTGACAAGCATGTGGTCACAGGATAAGTGAACAGAATTGAAAATGCAGCCATATTATTGCAAAAGCCATTGTAACACGAAATTATTAAAATTGATTAATACTTAGGCCAATGCAGTTTCATTAACTCTGATTGATTCCAAGTGTTGCTCGTTAGTGGCCTTCGCTCTTGTCATTTCTGCTCTTCCATGGTCATTTCATATCCAGTCACTACATGAATGCTGGCTTAGGGGACATCGCACAATTCTCTCTGTAAGATCAAGCTCTCATTGCAAGTCCCAAATGAATAAGTTATAAATACACAAGACCATGTGATTCTTCACACTCTGTCTGTGAACTATACCTTTTAGAAGATGTATTCTAACATAATGTTAATATTTTAATGCCCAAATAGTATATTAGTGTGTTAGTCACACTATGGTGTATCACAGTGGGTTTTCTTTAAGCTAGGCAACAAGAAAATGATTACTAAATTGTAGAAAGGATAAAAATTATTTTATCTAATAGCATCTTTAGTTTAATTCACTTAGGAAGAACCAAGAGAATCCTGCTTCTTTGTCTTCTCCTAAGGCAGCAAATGCCATTGCCTGTGTATCTAACAGGCCTCTGGAAGCCACTTGCTGACTATATTAATTCATTTGTTTTCCTTTCTCTACTGGCAGTGAAAGAAACAGTGAAAATCACTAAAACAGTTCTTCCTCTGTGTTCCCTCGTACTATCCATTTCTCTGCTGCTTCTAATTCTTTCAAACTGTGTATCTCATTAAGTGACTGCTCAATCTTTAGCTTCCAAATGAACCTAATGATGTAAGATAGCACACCAGGACCTTTCAGATCTGACTTCAGGCTGTGTCTCTGTGGCTCTTTCTCCCCCTCTTCCCCTCTCTCTTTTTCTTTTTCTCCCTCTGACTACGACCATTGGACTAAAATTACCTTACCTCTTCATATGCTACAGTCCACATAGAACCACAGACTGTTTACCATGTGCCAAATGAATATGTACCTGAATATCTTATACCTAAACAGCCTTACCTCTCGTCCTGAAAGGTTCCTCCAAATCTCACTGAAGTTTTATTATCAGTTTTGTGTGAGTCTGTCTGCTATTTCAAATCTTGATAATAACTTCCTAAAGTGATTTCCTAATGGGTGTCCATATTATTCTATATTCAATTCATCATTTAATTAAACATCTTTACCCATTATTTCCTAATATCTTCGACAAAAATGCCATGTATGTGCTTTTAAATTTCCAGTTACACAATGTTATTGCAAACATAATTTCAATAATAGCCACCGAATCTATGAGGGATAAAAATTTTGGATTATTTTGTAGTAGCTTTTAAAGTTTGCAATGTAAATTTCTGTATATTTGCTTTGAGTATACAGAATATTTTTAATAACAGCATTCCATCTGGTTAACCTGCCCCTAGGTAATTTTTGTATAACATGAAAGTTAATATTTATAGATACTGTGGTAGCTTCACTGTCCATGATAAGTACAGACGCATGAGACCACCAAGGTATATACATTCCATTGTCAGCTGAAATCTCATTATGTAGCACTGGTCTGTATTGTAATTGTGAAGATTCTCGGGGGTTTGGCTTACAATAAGTAAAACTTTAATTTCTTGCTAGTTATTGACTAGCACATCTTTTCTAAGGAGTGGAAACGACAGCATATTAAGAGCACACTGCATAAAACTGATTCTATCTGTATATGTGCTACAGCCTTGCATCTAAGAAGCCACAGAAAGAATCAATATGCTCAAAGCAGTAATCATAGGAGATAAATGGGCAGCAAGTGCCATTCTCCATCCATCATGACATCATTAGAGAAAAAAAAAAAGTGCAGGCCTGCAAGCCACGCTGACAGTGCTGGCTGAACCAGGGGCTGGTTGATGATTTCTATAGCTTGCATTTTTAGAATTCATTAAAAACTTTGATTTAGGCATTATAAAATAATGGCTATCAGAGTCACCTGAATAAGCCATTGCTCTCTCTTGTATAGCCAAGCTCTAGCATGTTCTGAGTGATCTATTCACAATTTAATGCATTTTTAAAAATGCCCCAGCATGCTCTTCTAACGAAACCAGATCATTTGGTGATATAAACTAATAACTCACTATTGTCCCTGGGACCATTTATATAATGTTTCCGTGCCAGTTTTTCCGTCTTTCTTCCTTCGTTCCTTCCATTTTTCTCTATTTCAATTAATTCAAGCTCTAGTACCATATTCACTAATGACACACAAAAGTCAGGCGATTTAGTTTTGCTCTGTTACATGGCTGTTGTCACTGTGTAGGTCAGGAGGAAATTCTGAATTTTAGGAATGGTTATATTCTTAAATATGACTTGACGAGATGAAAATAAGCTAGTAGCTCATCCAAGAACTACATACATTTATTCAGCTTGTTGTCCTGTAAAAATCTTGATCTACCTATACATATACCCAGCAAATATCTTCAAAAATGTGTCATTTTGCCCCCAAATTTAGAAAAAGTTAGACTTGCTCTCTAAGAGGATGAAATTTTATGTTAGCATTATACTTAATAGACTTTGCCTGAAAATATTGTCAAAAGAAGCTTATAATTCATCACTGAAAAATAATTAGAGTTTTATATGTAATGTAAATGTTTTAGCATTTGGACTACAAAAAATAAACTTATGTGTATATTACTATGTGCTATGAAGAAATCATGGCACTAGTAAAGTTAAGGAACTATAGTTAACTTCTTGGTATCTATGATAATGCAACTGAAAACTTCCCAATTTTTTTTTTCAAAAAACAACAAACAAAAATCAGTCAGTGTGCTCTTCGTGTAAGATCTTGCACAAAACACCCTTCAAACACCTCAGTTCTCTCACTTACCTGAAGGTGTAATTCAATGCACTAACTACCGAATACTAGATAGTCATTTCTGAAAACATAACTCAAGTGTGTAATAGGTTTTTAAATGCAATTATTCGGAGTGACAGCCTCTGACTCACTGGTATGAATCTTGCCAACATACATGAGTTTTTGTGTCCTTGTTTCTATACTCAACAATTTAAAAATCTATTATAGCTTATCATAAAAGATTGGACATAGATTAGCTAAAAAATTTAGTTATTTCATTACTTCTTTTTTGATTTTTTTCTCTTATTGAAAATATCACTCTATTCACAGTGTATAATGCTTACAGTTTTCTCTCATTTTATTCCTCCCTGTACCTCCCAACTTCTCCACTTCATGTCCCTAGATCCACTACTATAGCCTAACTCTTCCATTCCAGTAGACAAACTGTATATATACACTGTTTAAAACTCACACTTTTCAAACTTCAAGCATCAGGATTGATTTGAGCATTTTGGAGACATCATTGTATTGCTGTAACGTTTTGACTATAGCTAGATAGTTTAGGATTAGGGATATATTCTAGAGCATATATCAAGTACAATTCTTTTAATTTTATGCTTCGTCCGATTATCATATGCCACAGCTAGATTTCTTTCAGGGTAAAGATATCTCTTAACAAATGTAATAATATAACATTCAAAGAGAAACACATAGACTGTCCTTAAAATATAATACATACTTAACATAGTAAATTAGTTAGATTCATAGAAACCTAAAAACATTATGCTGGAATAAATAAAAATATATCTATGTACTGTCTGAACCCTGACCCTGAGACATCTTTGGATTATTTTACATCCGCTGTATATTGGCTTTGTTTATTGGTTATGTTTGTTATGATACTTAACATAAGTGATAAAAATTATATGACCACATAGATGTGGTTTAAAAATCCTCTAACAGGATTGTTGGCATTTCTCATTATAGCTCTTTGACTGTGTATTACTAAAGTTTAAATAGTAAACTTCCACCTGTAGCTATGGTCTTCTCTCTGACTCTTCGTAAACTTCCTGAAACCAGTTTTCAGACTATGATCTTCTAAATGACCTATTGTTATAAGCAAACAAGTACTATCTGCATGAAGCAGTTTTTAGTATACTGAGATGAAAAATGGCTATGCTGAAACTCTGAAAATCACAAAGATACAGATTGCCATTGATCGTGACTCTCAAAAGTGCCTAAGTAGAAAATAGTCGTGGAAGATAACAATAGCATTTTCTCCAGAAAAGTATTCAGGTCTGTTTATACCCTTGAGTTGATGAATACAGCAGTTTCCTTGAAGAGAACAGAAAGCTATACTTAAAATCCAGTAAAAATGGAGTGAGGCTCCCTAGTCTCAATACCCAATTTCTAATGTACTGCCACCTTTCTGGGTGTCACAGATCCCTCTTTAATACCCTTGCATGAAATTGGGCTCAAAGTACTCATGCAGAAATACTGCAAAGATTGCTAAACAGTAATACACCATGTGTGTTTTCCAGACAGGGTTCCAGGACCTCTGTTAATATTCAGGAAACCATAGCAGGCTAACTTATGCTAAAAGTGTTTAAAATCTCAGGCTATTCATGGCTTTCGACAAATGATTGTATAAAAGAGAACAGGGAGCCAGAAATACCAAAACATAAAAACTTTACACAAAGTTGGGTATAAGACTTTGATAAATATTGAGTGCCAATTTTATGTATCATGTCTCTTAGAATAATAGCTATGTATCCACTTATCCAAAGGCATGCCACCACTTTCTTGCAAACCGCCCTTAATGACCTTCCTGTTCTAGATATTCTCATGCCCTTCCTTCAAATAATATAATTGCTCTGAAAAAATATATATACTATAAAGTATGTATAAAGCATATATGTTCACAGGCCTATGTGTTCACTTATTTTAATGCATAAATTTTTACATTATTTTGATACAGGAAATTGAACATCATATAGGAATGTATGTACTATGTTCAAAATCAGAAAAGAGAGGCGTAAATCTGGATATGTTGCACCAAATAAGAAACATGACATTAAGCAAGACAGAGCACAGAGAAATCTGGAAAGGGTCTTTCTTAATGAGCATGAAACAAAGCACCCAGGGAGCCAGAATAAGTAGCCTAGGGAAGGAAACCCAATATAAAACAGAGGCGTCATAGTGCAATGCAGTTAATGTAGTCCGTCTTTACTATTTGTCCATATGCAGTGGCAAAACACATTGTGAAATATCAAGTTAAATTAAAATGTTCCATCCAGATATGCTTTAGGTAGTTACAAGGGATAACTGGTGCTTTATTGAATTATGGAAATCATCAAGTTAATAAATTAAAGCCTTTAAAGCTATGTAGCAGCTTGAACTACGATATTGGTACAAGCTGATCTTACAAGTCGTTCCCCACTGAACAGAGTTAATATGATAAAACTCGAGAAGAGAAAGAGAGAAAACGCCCACACTTATTTTATTTTTATTGAGAGTAAAAACCACCTGTACATATTTCTGTTCAGAGAAAATGGTTCAGTTTCATTTTTTTTCTATCACAGACAGAAATATGCTTCTAAGAATGAAATGGCTTCCTTTATTTCTTATTCTCCCAAAATTTGACTTGCATATTTGGGGACATGTTAAAGTGCTCTAGATGATTTTGAGAGTTTATAAAAAGGCAATTTGATCCCAAATCATAGTTTTCTTTATTTCTCATACTGAGAGCTGCATACCCTTCAGAGAAGAAGTCATGAGGGAAGACGTTAGCTTGCCTCCTAATGGATAATAAAAAAGTTCCACAAGGGATGAGTGCCATATAATAACACTGTGAATAGGAGGCTCATTTGGACTTAATTCATTACTACATCATGTTGCACAAGAAAGCAATTTTTAAGCAATAGAATTGCACTTCATTTGTAAAGGACCCAGGCACTGCACACAATCAGCTATTGAAGACTGAAACTGATTTCCCAAATCAGACATAGAAAATTAAATATATTTGGCCAGTTATAATGAAATAGAAGGTAGCTCATTTTTTTAGTTAAGAATGTCACTTTGTAAATTTTGGAAGTATAATTTTGCTGGGGGAATTGACTTCATTTTGATTCCATGAGCAGGATATAACAAAGAAATGATTACCTTTCATAAAATATTTGAAAACGTTGATAGACACAATAGAATGCAATCTAAAATTGTGTTTTGTACTAGTTTAGTATTACTACATTAATGTAAGATACAAAACATATCAATCAATGAAATAAATGTAATTATTTACATTGTTTGAGTACTAAGAAACTGACCTAGGGTTTTATGCAAGCTAGGTAAGAGGTTTCCCATTAGGCTACCATGCTAGGCCCTTAAAAATTCTATATTAGATAGGGATTTCCATTAAGTTCAATATTCTTCTATTCTAAAATCTCTGAAGCTAAGTTACACTTGCTTAAGCATAACAAATTCAGAATCAATATTAAGTTTATTCCTAAGGGCTGATGGTTTACATTATTCTAAAATGACACAGGGTTTTTTTCTTAGCTATGAATTTAGCCTTTAATATTTCAGAGAAACAAAATCAAGAAGTCTCTCTCTCTCTCTCTCTCTCTCTCTCTCTCTCTCTCTGTGTGTGTGTGTGTGTGTGTGTGTGTGTGTGTGTGTGTGTGTGTGCGCATGTGTGTGATTTATCCTTTGCCTACTTTGCCTATTCTATAGACTTGAACTACCTACCAAACTTACTTTCTGTCCTATCTAGAAATATCCTTGGGGAATTTTCAGTGAATATGACAATGTATTTCATATTCTTTGATGAACTTTGTATAATCTGTTTGAAGTAGGTATTACCCTATCATCTGTAAAGCCTCTTTACGGATTATAGAGTGTATATCTTTGACAGGAATTTTTAAGTTCATTGCTTGATTTCTAGATCTTTCAAATTTTCATGTTTCATTTTTCAAATGACTCTGTGTGCCATTTGAATCCTGATTTCCTTCACTGTTAAAGAGAAATCCCATTCTCAATGCAACCTGTTGAACTGGCACATTACCATAGTGTGGTAATTACCAACTTTCCTATGGAAAGAATATTAGGAATTTGCACAAACTAGCAAGAAGTTAATATGTCTGTTTGTTGAAGAAATGATTATTATAACCTCCTTTATCAAACCTGGCTGATTTTGTTTCTTTTTTGGGTAATATGATTTTTAAGAAGTGAATAGAAAGTAAATGATATTATAATTAGCTCAAATGGAAAAAATACACCCCTCCATGTATATCATGAAGTTAATCAAATCCCTAAATAGTCTGCTAAATCAATCTAGATATCCTGATGGTTAGGATCAAAATATCACTGAGAGAAGGGCATCAGGATTCTGTTCATATAGAGTCCCAACAATTAGGTTGCAGGGGCAGAAAATTCATGATTTTAAGAGCAGGCTAGAAGACACAGCAAGTTCCAAGCTCTTCTGTTAGACAGAAACTTGAGGGAGTACAAGGAATGAGAAAATGGAACACAGTAGACAAAAAGATGAAGATGAAGACAATGATGAGGATAACAGAGGAGAATGAGGAGGATGAGGAGATGAGAGAAAGAAAGTGATCTTTCAGAATAAAACAGAAAACCAGTAAAAAATGTTTAATGCCTGTGACACTCATCTGGATCAAGTTTTACATCCATGTTTATGTGATAAAAAAAATCTACCAAAATAAAAATCAACTTGGTATATTGACTATTATAATGTATAAAATGTATTTTAAAAATGAAAAAAAATTCTATTCACATACAAATGGTTTTCATTTAAAATTCACCTAAGAAACTTGAGTAACAACATTATGTCATATTATTTTCCAAAATGCACAGGAAAGGAAGATTTATCATGGGTTAACTATGTGGTTTAGAAAAGACTTTCTGAAATCCTGTTTCAATGTACTTTCCTTCCTCCATTGTAGAACCTAGTACATTTCTAAGTATTTGAAGTCCATAGAGTTGCGGGAGAGGGAGAGAGAGGGAGGGAGAGGGGAGAGGGGTGCCGGACCATCATCAAAAAGGCTATGACAGAGCTGACTGGCACCTGGACCAGACCTTCTGTGCAACCAGTGTTTGCGTCAAATGACGGTCACTGCAGCAAAATCTCTGCTTTCAACAATCCTCGTTTACCTGAGGATTAGGTGGGGCTTTAACTTTCATCTGCAAGTTCTATCCAATCAGTTAAAAACAGTAGTGTAATTCCACATGACCCTAAACAACTGTACATTCAGCAATGCCTTATCTAAAAGTCAGCGTAATGAGCTTCTCCACATAACTAAATTACCATATCCTATGCCTTCTTTGTTTAAGACAATGTACATTTGTAATGTGGAGAGCTCAATTGTAGAATAGCTAATTACTTCCTGGAGAAGCCATCAGGTTTTTTTTTTTGTTTTTTTTTTCCTGGCATGCTCATTTATCATTTGCATAGATTGACTTTTGACATTGGTTATACACTTAGATATTTGTCTTTAATTAAAACAGCAAAATAGCAGTGTCTCTATGTTTTCTTCCTTTATTCCAACTTTCCTTTTGTCACCTTCTCTAATGAAAGATACAGAAAGAGAAAAGAAAAGGAATAGAAAAAATTAGAATGAAATGGTGAAGAGCAAGAAGCAGACTGTAAAGCTGTGGGTTGAGGAGAGCAGTGGCAAGCAGCAGTAGAAGCAGTCCTTTGTCCAAACACAGGAGCAGATACCGCGACTCCTGGGAGTCGGAGAACTACGCTACTAACTCCAAACTCTTTCTAGCTCTTTGATGACCCAGATATTAACCCATGGCTCTTCGTGAATTTTATTTTCTGCTTTCTTTCATAAATGTACCTGTGTAGTTGTGAATATTATGGAAAAAGATCATGAAGTGAATAGATTTAGAATAGAATGAGGTGGGGATGATAACAGTAATGAGGACTGAACATGGAAAACACAGTAGACATTGTGAAAATGAGACTAAGCTAAATGAAGGGAATAACAGAGCACCAAAGCTCTTTATATTCTCATGTTACCTATGGGTATAGTGGCAAGAAATAGGAAGAATTAAACAGATCATGTATTCTGTTCCAACCTGTTTTGAACCCACATATCCTTTTAAGGTGATCAAATTTGAAGCATCATAAAATGGAAGTTCATACAAAAACCTGGTTTCTCACATTTGGGGCTTCTGACAGTAGAGCATGGACAGCTGTCAGCATTGCCGATGCTGCACACCCTGGCAAAGGTGACATTATCTTCCTAGAAATGAGAGATTCTTCCAGTTAGTTTCAATTAAGCTTATTCTCATCCTGTGATGTAGCTAGAAGATCTTGTTAGAATAAAACCAGCAAGTCTTCCCTTTTGTAGCCCTGGGTAGAAGTAAGGTCTGTCAATACATGGAGATAAACACGCTCTGAGGAGGTTTGACACTATAGTGAAGAGTGCTATGATTCATGGGTACTGGAGAGAGAAAACAGGAAAGAATTTAAACTAGCTGCAAATTTTTTGTGCCTGCAGGTCATAACATTAAATCACAGATAACTACAATGTTCTTAGTAAGGTTTACTTGGAACAAAGAATATAATATCATGCATATAATAAATTAACTGCTAAAATAAGGTGAATGAGAAAGAAAAGAGTGATGTTAAGAAAGAAGATAGATAGATTAGATAGATAGATAGATAGATAGATAGATAGATAGATAGATTGATAGATGGCTCAGTAGTTAAGATAGCCTAAGTTAAAATAGCCTAAATTCTATCCCAGCCCCTATTAAATGGTTCTCTACTTCCTGACTACAGGTCTGGAATTTAACACTGTTTTCTGACCTCTGTGGCACTCCACTCACAAGCATAAACCCACACCCAGACACACAAGCACACACACAAACACACATACACACACACACACACACACACACACTCACTATAAAGTGAGAAGGAAGAGTAAGTGTGGGAGGGAGAAGATAATGTTTGAAAATACAGCTTAAAACACAGAAAGCAAATAGGATTTGAGAATAGGATTCCATTAATCACATTGGATAACATAATAATTGCATAATACTATATTTCAAACCCCATCATAATGTGGAAAATACATATAATATTTCCTAAAATTTTTGAATAGTTAATTCCTAAGGACAATAATGCTTACATAATTAATGAAGAAGACTTGATACCATAGTCTCATTTGTGTCTAATTTATTTTATCAAGACAGTTAGAAATTAAAACATTGTTTTTGTTCAAAAGTGTTAACATTTAAATTAGACAAATTGCTAGAGAGTTTTATTTTTCTTTCAATGTGTTTGTTAACAAAATGTGTCTACTACAGGGATAGTAGGACATACGTTATATGAAGGGGAAAATAGGCAAAGGCTGGGTAGACTGGGAATATAGGAGAGAGAAAATATAGAAGCAAAGGTAAGGAAAAGGGAAATAACATTAAGACTGTTTGAAAAGTTATATAAAAGTTACCTAAAATACATAAATACATAAGTATGTATATTCATGTATATGTTTGAATATATTTATTTAAACGGAATTATGTAATTAGGTTGATAATGCTTCCTTCAAGACACATGGAATATCTTAAAACAAAAACAACAACAACAAACAAAATAATTTTAAAAAATATAGTACTAGGCACCATAATCGTTTCTTCAAATTACTGAATGAGTAAGGATAAAAGACTCTAAAAAATAGTGTAGGATACCAATCCAATTCTTCAGAGAGTTAGACAGAACAATTTGCAAATTCATCTGGAATAACAAAAAACCCAGGATACCTAAAACTATCCTCAACAATAAAAGGACTTCAGGGGGAATCACTATCCCTGAACTCAAGCAGTATTACAGAGTAATAGTGATAAAAACTGCATGGTATTGGTACAGAGACAGACAGATAGACTAGTGGAATAGAATTGAAGCCCCAGAAATGAACCCACACACCTATGGTCAATTGATTTTTCACAAAGGAGCCAAAACCATCCAATGGAAAAAAGATAGCCTTTTCAGCAAATGGTGCTGGTTCAACTGGAGGTCAACATATGGAAGAATGCAGATCGATCCATGCTTATCATCCTGTACAAAGCTTAACTCCAAATGGATCAAGGACCTCCACATCAAACCAGACACACTCAAACTAATAGAAGAAAAACTAGGGAAGCATCTGGAACACATGGAACTGGAGAAAAATTCCTGAACAAAACATCAATGGCTTATGCTCTAAGATCAAGAATCGACAGTTGAGACCTCATAAAATTGCAAAGCTTCTGTAAGGCAAAGGACACTGTGGTTAGAACAAAATGGCAACCAACAGACTGGGAAAAGATCTTTACCAATCCTACAACAGGTAGAGGGATTATATCCAAAATATACAAAGAAATCAAGAAGTTAGATCGCAGGGAGATAAATAACCCTAAAAAAAATGGGGTTCAGAGCTAAACAAAGAATTCATAGCTGAGGAATGCCAAATGGCTGAGAAACAGCTAAAGAAATGTTCAACATCTTTAGTCATAAGGGAAATGCAAATCAAAACAACCCTGAGATTTCACCTCACACCAGTGAGAATGGCTAAGATCAAAAACTCAGGTGACAGCAAATGCTGGCGAGGATATGGAGAAAGAGAAACACTCCTCCATTGTTGGTGGGATTGCAGACTGGTACAACCATTCTGGAAATCAGTCTGGAGGTTCCTCAGAAAATTGGACATTGAACTACCTGAGGACCCAGCTATACCTCTCTTGGGCATATACCCAAAAGATGCCCCAACATATAAAAAAGACACGTGCTCCACTATGTTCATCGCAGCCTTATTTATAATAGCCAGAAGCTGGAAAGAACCCAGATGCCCTTCAACAGAGGAATGGATATAGAAAATGTGGTACATCTACACAATGGAATATTACTCAGCTATCAAAAACAATGACTTTATGAAATTCGTAGACAAATGTAGGGAACTGGAAAATATCATCCTGTGTGAGGTAACCCAATCACAGAAAAACACACATGGTATGCATTCATTGATAACTGGCTATTAGCCCAAATGCTTGAATTACTCTAGATGCACAGAACACATGAAACTCAGGACGGATGATCAAAATGCGAATGCTTCACTCCTTCTTTAAAAGGGGAACAAGAATACACTTGGCAGGGAATAGGGAGGCAAAGATTAAAACAGAGCCAGAAGGAACACCCATTCAAAGCCTGCCCCACATGTGGCCCATACACATACAGCCACCCAATTAGACAAGATGGATGAAGCAAAGAAGTGCAGGCCGATAAGAAACGGATGTAGATCTCTCCTGAGAGACACAGCCAGAATACAGCAAATACATAGGCGAATGCCAGCAGCAAACCACTGAACTGAAAATGGGACCCCTGTTGAAGGAATCAGAGAAAGGACTGGAAGAGCTTGTAGGGGCTCGAGACCCCATATGAACAGCAATGCCAACCAACCAGAGCTTCCAGGGACTAAGCCACTACCCAAAGACTATACATGGACTGACCCTGGGCTCCAACTTCATAAGTAGCAATGAATAGCCTAGTAAGAGCAGCAGTGGAAGGGGAAGCCCTTGGTTCTGCAAAGACTGAACCCCCAGTGAACGTGATTGTTGAGGGGAAGGCAGTAATGGGGGCAGGATGGGGAGTGGAAGCCCATATAGAAGGGGAGGGACAGGGGTTAGGGGGACGTTGGCCTGGAAACCGGGAAACAATCGAAATGTAAAAAAGAAATACTCAAGTTAATAAAGAAAAAAGGGGAAAAAAGACATAGAACCCCCCAAAAAAAACAAAACAAACAAACAAAAACAAAAAAAGCAACCAACCAACCAACAAACAAACAAACAACAACAACAAAAAAAACAGTGTAGGCCCTTTCTAGCCTTCAGTCATCTCTGAGAACTCGAAAAAAGACCCTGTTCCTAAAGATGCCACACATGTGAGAAATGACACATGGAAGAATTAAATTGTACCTGGCCTAGAAACTTCTTCCCTCAGGACTAGCTCTCATAACATCAAAAGTTGTTATGTAAGCTGCCAAGGAGAAAAGCAATCAATACTTCCACACTGCTTCAATGCTAACAAACTACAGTGATCAACATGAAAACATATTCCAGTAGCATTAGACTGGCACTTAAATCTAGGGGAAACAAACAGGTGCCAATAGCATGCTGGTCTCACTCACAGGAAGGAATTAATATCTAGTATTGAAATCCTAAATACTTAGATATAACCGAGAAGTTCACTGTCCATTAAGAAGAATGTACCACTGCCATGGACTCAAATTGTTGTAGCCTATGTCTTCTAACTGTCTTCTAAATACTTATCCTATGCATACAGTAAAGTATAAAAGTATCTTCTCCTTAAAGCAGACAAAGAATTATAGAAATCAATAACTGGACCATATTTGGTCTCAAATTCAAATTTATACATTGACAACAAAACCTTTACTATACTTAAGATTCAGAAAACATTACAGAAGAGTAGGAAGAAAGAATATAATGGCTAGAGGACTGAGGAACCAAGGAACTGTCTGGGCCAGGATCCTTCCAGTTTCTGTCTGTGCCCAGAGCTAAGCCCATGCCACAGTTCTCTATACCCAGATCTCACAGGGAAAGAGCTGTACAATCCTGAGTGCTGACAACCCTAAGACACAGGGGAGACCACAACTTCTGCTCACATTCCTGGCTCAAGAGGAACCCACCTATAGCCCTAGCCCTCTGGACCCAGGAACCTAGGAGCAGTATGGGACAAGATCCTGCCAGTTTCTGCCTGTACTCGGAGCTGACCCTCTGACACACCTCTAGATTCCACTGGGAGAAAGCCAGGCTTCAGAAGTCCTGACATAAAAGCTTAAAGGAGGGTCAAGCCACTATCAGAGAGTACAAGACCAGCTAGCACTAGAGATAAGTAGAAGGCTAGAGGCAAGGGAAAGAACCTGAGCAACAGAAACCAAGGCCGCTTGACAACATCAGAACCCAGTTCTCACACCAGAGAAAGCCCTGGATACCCCAACACAAAGGAAAAGAAAGATTTTGATTTAAAATCACAAGTCATGATGATGTTAGAGGTCTTTAATAAGTACATAAATAACTCCCTTAAAGAAATACAGGACCACACAGGTAAACAGATACAAGCCCTTAAAAGAAACAAAAATCCCTTAAAGACTTACAAAAAAACAGAACAACAACAACAACAACAACAACAAAAAAAAAAAAAACCCAAAAGCAACCAAACAGTTGAAGGAATTGAACAAAACCATCAGGATCTTAAAATGGAAATAGAAACAATGAAGAAATCACAAAGGGAAACAACTCTGGAGACAGAAAACCTAAGAAAGAGAGCAAGAGTCATACACAAAGCATTACCAGCAGAATACAAAAGGAAGATGAGAAAATCTCAGGGGCAGAATACCAGAGAAAACACTGACACAACCATCAAAGAAAATGTAAAATGCAAAACCTCCTAACCCAAAACATCCAGGAAATAGAAGACACAGTGAGAAGATCAAACCTAAGGACAATATTTATAGAAGAGAGCAAAGAATCCAAGCTTCATGGGCCAATAAATATCTTAAACAAAATTATAGAAGAAAACTTCCATAAACTAAGGAAAGAGATGCCCATAAACATTAAGAAGCCTATAAAACTCCAAAGAGATTGAAACAAAAAAGAAATTCCTTCTGTCACATAATAGTCAAAACACCAAATACACAAAACAAAGATATTAAAAGTACTAAGCGTAAAAGATCAAGTAACATATAAAGGCAGACCTATCAGAATTACACCAGACTTCTCACCAGAGACTATGAAAGTAAGAAAATCCTGAGCAGATGTCAAACAGACCCTAAGAGAATGCAAATGCAGCCTAGGACACTATATCCAGCAAAATTCTCAATTAACAAAGATGAAGAAGAAAGATATTCCATGAAAAAACTAACTTTACACACTATCTTTCCACAAATTCAGCCCTACAAAGGAAAATAGGTGGAAAACTCAAACATGAGGAGGGAAACTGCACACTAGAAAAAGCAAGAAAGCGATATAATTTCAACTAACCCAAAAGAAGATAGCTATACCAACATAATTTCACTTTTAACAACAAAAATAACAGGAAACAACAATCATTGCTACCTAATTTTTCTCAAAATCACTGGACTCATTTTCCCAGTAAAAAGACAGGACTAACAGACTGGATATGTAAAGAGGACCCAGCATTTTGCTACATATAGGAAACACACCTCAGTGACAAAGACAGACACTACCTTAGAATAAAAGGCAGGAAAACAATTTTCTAAGCAAATGGGCACAAGAAACAAGCTGGAGTAGCCATGCTAATATTGACTAAAGTCTAGTTTCCACTAAAAGTAATCAAAAAAAGTAAGGAAAGACACTTCATATTCGTCTCAATTCTAAATATCTATGCTCCAAATGCAAAGGCACCTATATTCTTTAAAGAAACCTTATTAAAGCTCAAAGCACACATTGCAACTTACACAATAATAGTGAGACTTCACCACCCCACTCTCATCAATGAAAAGATCATGGAAACAGAAACTAAACAGAGACTTAGAGAAACTAACAGAAGTTACGAATCAAGTCGATTTAACAAATATCTATAGAACATTTCATCCTAAAACAGAAGGATATACCATCTTTTCAGTGCCTCATGTCACCTTCTTCAAAATTAACCATAGAATTGGTCACAAAACAGGCCTCAACAGACACAGGAAGATTGAAATAATCCCACGCATCCTTTCAGATTACCACAGGCTAAGGATGGTCTTTAATAACAATAAAAATGATAAATAGCCCCTATACATAAGGAAGATGAACAATGCTCTCTCTTGATCTAGGAGGAAATAAAGGAAGAAATTAAAGACATTCTAGAATTTAATGAAAATGTACCCAAACTTGTCAAACACAATGAAATCAGTGCTAATAGCTCATAGCTCTGAGTGCCTCCAAAACGAAAATAGAGAGAATGTGCACTAGCAGCTTGACAGCACACCTAAAGCCCTGGAACAAAAATAAGCAAATTCACCCAAGAGGAGTAGACAATAGGAAATAATCGAGCTCATGGCTGAAATTAACCAAGTAGAAACAAAAAGAATCAACAAAAACCAGGAGCTGGTTCTTTGAGAAAAAAAAAATCAAGAAGACAGATAAAGCCTTAGCGAGATTAACAAGAGGGCACAGAGAGAGTATCCAAATTAACAAAATTGGAAATGAAAAGGGAGACATAACAACAGAAACTGAGGAAATTCAAAAAATCATCAGATCCTACTACAAAAGCCTATACTCAACAAAACTGTAAAATCTAGAGGAAATGAACAATTTTCTAGACAGATACAAGGTAACAAAGTTAAATCAGGATCAGATAAACCATCTAAATAATCCTGTAACTCCTAAAGAATTAGAAGCAGTCTTTAAAAGTCTCCTAACCAAAAAAAATGTCCAGGGCCAGATGGGTTCAGTGCAGAATACTATCAGACCTTCATAGAAGACCTCATACCAATATTGTCCAAGATATTCCACAAAATAGAAACAGAAGGATCATTACCCAATTCCTTCTATGAAGCCACGATTACTCTTATACTGAAACCACACAAAGACCCAACAAAGAAAGAGAAATTCAGATCTATTTTTCTTATGAATATAAATGCAAAATTATTCAATAAAGTTCTCACAAACTGCATCTAAGAATACATCAAAATGATAATCCATCTTGATCAGGTAGGCTTCATTCCAGGATGCAGGAATGGTTCAATGTATGGAAATCCGTCAATGTAAAATACTATGTAAACAAACTCAAAGAGGGAAAAAACCCACATAATCATCTCATTAGATGCTGAGAAATCATTTGACAAAATTTAACACACATTCATGTTAAAAGTCTTGGAAAGATCAGGAATTCAAGGCACATAACTAAACATAGTAAAAGCAATATACAGCAAACCAGCAGTCAACAAAAAACTAGACGGAGAGAATCTTGAAGCAATTCCACTAAAATCAGGGACTAAAAAAGGTTGCCCACTCTCTCCCTACTTATTTAATATAGTACCTGAAGTCCTAGCCAGAGCAATCAGACAACAAAATGGGGTCAAAGAGATACAAATTGGAAAGGAAGAAGTCAAAATATCACTATTTGCAGATGATATGATAGTACACTTAAGTGAGTCCAATAACTACACCAGAAAACTCCTAAACCTGATAAACAACTTCAGTAAAGTGTCCAGATATAAAATTAACTCAAACAAATAAGTAGCCTTTCTTTAGTCAAAGAATAAACAGGCTGTGAAAGAAATTCTGGAAACAACATCCTTCACAAAAGTCACAAATAATATAAAATACCTCAGTGTGACTCTAACCCAGCAAGGGAAAGATCTGTTACAAGAACTTTAAATCTCTGAAGAAGTTATCAGAAGATGGAAATGTCTCCGATGCTCATGGACTAGCAGGGTTACTAATGTAAAAATCCTCATCTGCCAAAAGCAACCTACAGATTCAATACAATCCCCATCAAAATTCCAACTCAATTCTTTATAGAGTTAGAAAGAGCAATTTGCAAATTCATTTGGAATAACAAAATAACCAGGATAGTGAAAGCAATTATCAACAGTAAAAGGACTTCTGGGGGAATCACCATTCCTGACCTCAAGCAATGTTACAGAGCAATAGTGATAAAAACTGCATGGTACAGGTAGAGAGACAGGCAGGTAAATCAATGGAATAGAATTGATGACCCAGCAATTAATGCACAAATCTATATGGTCAATTGATCTTTGACAAAGTAGATAAAACCATGCAGTGGAAGAAAGATAATATTTTCAAAAATGATTGGTTCAACTTATGGTCAGCATGTAAAAGAATGCAAATTGATCCATTCCTATCACTCTGTACAAAGCTCAAGTCCAAGGGGATCAAGGACCTCCACATCAAACCCGATATACTCACACTAATAGAAGAAATAGAGTGAAGATCCTCAAACACAATGGTATTGGGGAAAATTTCCTGAACAGAACAAATAGGATTGCATAAAATTGCAAAGCCTTTGTAAGGCAATGGACACTGTCATTAGGACAAAATGGCTACCAACAGATTGGGAAAAGATCTTTACCAGTATTACATATGATAGAGGGCTAATATACAATGTATACAAAGTACTCAAGATATTAGACTCCAGAGAATCAAAATACCCTTTAAAATGGGGTACAGAGATAAACGAATAATTCTCAACTGAGGAATATTCAATGACTGGGAAGCACCTAAAGAAATATTCAACATCCTTAATTGTCAGGGAAATGAAAATCAAAACAACCCTGAGATTACACCTCACAGCAGTCAGAATGGCAAGATCAAAAACTCAGGTGACAATAGATGCTGGTGAGGATGTTGAGAAAGAGGAACACTCCTCCATGTATGGTGGGATTGCAAGTTGCTACAACTATTCTGGAAATCAGTCTGGAGGTTCCTCAGAAAATTGGACATAGCACTACCTGAGGACCCAGCTATACCACTTCTAGGTATATATCCAAAAGATGCTTCAACATATAACAAAGACACATGCTCCACTATGTTCATAGCAGCCTTATTTATAATAGCCAGAAGCTGGAAATAGACTAGATGTTCCTCAATAGAGGAAAGCATACAGAAAATGTGGTACATTTACCAAATGGTGTACTACTCAGCTATTAAAAACAATGACTTCATGAAATTCTTAGGCAAATTGAACTAGAAAATATCATCCTGAGTGAGGTCACCCAATCACCAAAAAACACACATGCTGTGCTCTCACTCATAAGTGGATATTAGCTCAAAAGCTTGGGTTACCCAAGATACAATCCACAGACCACATGAAGCTCAAGAAGAAGGAAGACAAAAATGCATATGTTTTAGTCCTTTTAGAAGAGGGAACAAAAATATTCATAGGAGGATATAAAGAGACAAAGTTTGGAGTATAGACTGAGCAAAAGGCTTCCAGAGACTGCCTCACCTGGAGATCCAGCCCATACACATACAGTCACCAAACCCAGATAATATTGCAGATGCCAAGAAGTGTATGCTAACGGAAGCCTGATATAGCTGTCTCCTGAGAGACTCTGCCAGAGCATGACAAATACGAAAGCAGATGCTTGCAGCCAACCATTGAACTGAGAACTGGGTCCCCATTGGTGGAGTTACAGAGAGCATGGAAGTAGTTGAAGGGGTTTGCAACCCTATAAGAACAATACCAACCAACCACAGCTCCCAGGGACTAAACCACCATCCAAAGAGTACAGACCCATGGGACAGACCCATGGCTCCAGCTGTATATGTAGCAGAAGATGGCCTTTTTTGGCACCAATATGAGAAGGAACCCTTGGTCTTGTCAAAGCTTAAATCCCCAATGTAAGGGAATTTCAGGGTAGACACACAGGAAATAGTGGGTGGATGTGTGGGGGGACATTCTCCTAGAAGTATAATATAACATTTAAAATGTACATAAGGAAATATCCAAAATAAGAGCCAGAGGACCATTATCTCTGAAGCAAGATACTATTTATATATGGTAGAGAAATTTCACCTTGCAAATCTCAACAGTATGGTTGCCTAAACAAAGTATGCACAACTGTAATATCAGTTGACATGGTAGTGAGCAAATGGAAAATATCATGTGAACCTGTGCATAGATAAAAAGCAATAGACAATTAATGGCTTTTGAAATGGGAAGAATTAGTCCTCTTCAAATGAACAACCTTATTGATTACACAATTAAGCATTGTCAACTTAAACTTCAAATACATGACATGCGATCTACATGATATGGAATTAATGTGTGTGTGTGTGTGTTTATGTAAAAATAATAATGTCATGATTTTATAGGATGATATGGGAGAATTTGGAGTTCCTAGAAGAGAGAGAAATGATACAATATTCATGTGTTAAGTCAGAAACAAAATTCACAATTAAAAAACAATGTGTCTACAAAGCTTCATAACAGCCTGAAGATGAAAACAACCTTGATACCCCACAACCAAAGAATGGATAAAAATAATATAGCATATTTAAGAAATCATGAAATTAGCTGGCAAAAGGATAGAACGTGAAGAAAAACTTATCCTGTGTGAGGTAACCCAGACCCAGAAAGTCAAACACGGTAAGTATTCACTTACAAGTGAAATTAGCTATAGAGTAAAGGATAAACAAGGTAATATCCACAGACACAGAGAGACTAGTTAACAAGGAATATTTAAGGGGGAACACAATGATCTATCTGGGAAGAAGAAGGAATAAATTTCACAGGTAGACTCAGGAAAGGTGGTACAGGAACAGGAAGAATCACCCGGCGTGTAGTGAAAAATATTGGAAGAAACACTGGGATTGGGAGGAGCATTTCGAATGAGGTAGAAACCTAGTGCAATGGAAGCTCCACAGAGTCTGTGATGGTGACACTAGCAAAGAGTGGGAGTAATGGGAACTCCTAGAACTAGCTGTCCTTTCTAACCAGTTAAATCCTCAAGTGGAGGGACTGGAACATGCACACAGCCACAAAACCTCAGACCTGAAGTTTAGGATGCTTGCAAAATGTGCTGGGACCAGAGCCTAACATAATACTTATTTGGGAGTCCAGAGTGTCCTTATCCAACAACTGATTGAAGCAGATGTGGAGTCACAAAGAAAAATATTAGGTGGAGCTTGTGGAGTCCTATGGAGGAGGAGGATGGCAGGTCAGAAGACACAGAGATGTAAGGACATCACAAGAAAACAACTTACCATAACCAAGCTGGCTCACAGAGATCAGAGAGCCTGTCTGGTTTTGACCTAGGTCCTCTGCATATATCTTATAGCTAAGTAGTTTGGTGTTCTTGCAAAAAGCGTTAGGCAGGGGCTGCCTCTGACTCTTTGGGGACCCTTTTCTTCCTACTGGGTTACCTTGTATAGCAACTTGTTAGTTGATGTCTATGGGAGTTCTGGTCATTTCTGATTGGACATAGACAGGAGAGGGGCTGAATCTGGGGGAAAGTAAAGGTGGGAAGAGAGTCGGGTAGAAGGGAGAGAGAAGAAACTTAAATCAGAATATATGAGTGAAGAATAAATAAAAAAAAGAAAATGTGTATTTAAAATAAACTCAGAAAAGGGTTAAATACACTGCATTGCTTTTTCTATTATCATATTTTATTTCTAAACCTGTAAAATCTGGAGTTGGGCAGATTTTTTAAAAAATAGTTCATATAAGCAAAAATAAATGCAAATAGAGTCAATTAACATGTGAAAAATGGTAACATTATTGTTGGTCTATCAAAAACAAACAGTAATGAGGACCTAGAAGGCTGGTAGTTCTGCACGGCAGTTTCATAACACAAAGTAAACAACTAAATTAAACTCTCTGAAGTGGTTATTTGCTTCCAGGCATTTATGGAAAAAAAAGAATAATTAAATAGGCATACATACATTTATCTTTAAGAATGTTTGAAAGAACTTAAACATTCCATTAAAAGGACTGGAGTAAGAAAGTTTCTCTCACCTATAATATTTAACACCAAACAGTATGGTAATGTAAATATTTATACATATATTTATTCGCCTGAAACACTGTTCTAAATATATTTACTTAAAGATATATCTAAAGCAGTTATCAAAAAATATATGTGGTGCAATGAAATTTTGTTTACTCATAGGTAAAGGTGAAAGGATTTTTTAATAGAAAATTATAATATTTGTATAAGTCCTTATACAAAATAAAATATAAGAGATAAGTAGAAGACAACATGCTTCTCTTTTCGTCCTATATTTCATGGCATCTGAACTATCAAATAAACAAAAAAAATTAATTCAAAAATATATTCAGGCTTATTCGAATGAAATAACTTTCTTTCTAAATGGAATATACAAACTTAATACAATCCTCATCAATATTCCAACATAATTCTTCATACATCTTGAAAGGACAATTTTCAGCTTCATATGTAAACCCAACAATCCCAGGATAGCAAGAACAATTCTGACTAATAAAATAACTGCTGAAAGAATCAATACTCCTGATCACAAATTTTACTACCAAGTTATAGGAGTAAAAGCTGTGTACTGTTGGTATAAGACCAGATATGCTGATGAATGGAATTGAATTGAATAAGCAGACAGTTCAAACTGTTGTGATCTGGTTTTTCCCAAAGAACCAAGAACATCTAGATAAAAGATAGGATCTTTTTGCAGAAATGGTGAAAGTCAAACTGGATGGTTGCATGCAGAAGAACGCAAGTAGATCAATATTTGTCATCCTACACAAAACTCAACTTCAAATACATCAAGGATTCCAATATAAGACATATGTATAATATATATAAATATATGTACATATATGTTTGTCCCATGTGATTATTGTGACAGGTTAAATATCTTATGAACATCTATTTTTGAGAATTTTTAAGCTTTCAACAAATTTTCACAATTCACTTATGATATTTATGTAATCTACTTAACTATATATAGAGAAATCCATCAAATACATTTCTACTGTATATGTGCATGCATGTGTATGTATGTATGTATGTATGTATGTATGTATGTGAATGTTTGTAAGGTTTGTTCCTGTAGTACTCATTCATCTTCTAACAGAAAGAGTTTCCTGAAAGTGAAGACAGCCAAAATCACAACTGAGAGAAAAGTAAGAGTACATTTGGATTCTCAGAGAATTGGGAAGGATCTTGGACTAGTGGGAGAGGGGAAACCACAATTAAAATATAATACATGAAAAATAATCAGGTTTTAACTAATAAGAAAAAAGATTGAAAATAGAAATCTGCAAGCGATCTAGAGGGGGAGGGAAGCTGTTTTACTGGTGATCCTGGGAAGTCAGTGAATAAGTTTCTTTGGATTACATCAGGTTCAGATGTTTCATCTCCAAGGCCTGATCACAACATCTTTCCTACCTGTAGATGATATGTTGTCTTATGATAAATCATCATTATCAAAATGAACAAAAGCATATAAAAGCAACTCTTAATAGTCTACTTTTAATCTAATGCATGAGAGTATATCTGACTTATTGCTAAGTTTACATGCACAAAAACAGAATAACAAAAATGGAAAACAAGCTGGTAACTGAAAGAAGAACTCACTTTTCACAAAGCAACAAGTACTGGAATAAATAACTAAGAATATACCCTGAGAAAATAAAGTGATTAGCACAAACATGCAATACATGTATATGACCTTCATATTTTTCTGTTGATTTGGGCTATGCCAACAAATGTCATCAGTCTATTAGTAATCTTATCTCCTTTTATGATGTCTACAAGATACCCAAAAGCAGACTTTTCTAAATGTATATTGTGTGTGTGTGTGTGTGTGTGTGTGTGTGTGTGTAATTGGTTAATTAGATTTGAAAGTGGGATGTGAAATTAGCAACTCTCCAATGATCCTCTAAGAATAAGGAGATGTATGCTGTTTATACAATAACACAATATGAATTCTACCAGAGCAATAATAACTCAGGAAATATGGTCATGAATCATGTTCTTGCTTTTTTCTACATATATTTATTTATTCATGGGGACTCTTTATATCTGTACCTGAAACCAATTCCAAATATGAAATACCAGAAATTCTAAATCACTAGTATATTTTTCAAGAGCTATTTTTTTCAGTAGAATATCATCATGACTACTTTGACATTTTCACACATTCTGACCCTGCCTAATTTGGACTTTTGTAGCCAAAGAAAGGAGGGAACTCAGGCCATCTCACCTTTGTGATTCTGGGTATCATACCATGGAGCTCTTCCCATCACCATTAGAAACAGAAATAATGAGAATAGACCAACATAGAAACAAAATGTTTGCTCTTTATCAAATTTAATTTGTGCCAGGGATAGGATCCTAATCCTTGAACCTGTTAGGCATGTGTGCTATAATGATCTATAACACAAACCCCAATTTCTGTTCTTATTTCAAAGCTGTCCCAGTAAAGATTCCTGTACACTAACTCTGCAGGGCTTCTCAGCTAAACTTGTTTCTTACCAGTTCTTTGAACATTCTTTTGGGACCCATCTAACCCTCAAGTGTGGTAATCTTGTGTAGTTATGCCATAGCGAGTACACTTTCCATCAAATCTTGGCATATACTTTCAACAGTCTCTAGACATCCCCAGCATCTCCAGTGTCCAGTGTTTGTTTTCTTGTCTTCAGCTTAAACTGTAAATGGCTGGTCTATATATCACACTGAGAAATCTCAGATGGGAGTCAGACATAGTGTGAAGCACATTAAGGTTATGTCAGCAGTTGGTCTGAGTCTTTACACTTTCCTCAATTTTGAGAGAGTTCATTGTTTGGGGGAGATAGAAATTTGTTCTATTTATTATTGTTATTATCAATAACTCCTTTTAGCCTTCTCTGTAAGCAATGTGTTCACTCATTTTCCTGCAATTAACCTGATTAAACATGGTTTACCCAAGCTACACTCTGATAGAAGTAATTTTTGTTACTTCCCTCAGTGTCCTCGCAGGGATGAGAGTAGAAAGTTTCTCAAATCTACTTACATAGATCTAAGGATGATCATTAATCCCTACCCTAACAGCCAAGTAGTATTTTTAGCCAGTGGGCTCAGGACTGCCTATGCACCATGAGAGCAAGAAATATAACCCAGACCAAAAGAATTTATTTGAACCATGAATAGAATAAGTTCTTATGTAATTCTTATGACATCAATAACATGATTATGAAGTACACAGTTATAAAAATCATGTCATTTATAATATAATACACATTTATATCCATATTACTGTTTTGCAGTATGGAAAATCTTAATAGTAAAGTTATTTCAAGTACATGATTTATAAATTTAGCACAGATCTGATTCCTATTATCATGCATTGATTGTTCTTTCTTATAAATAATATTTCTTTAAGCACGTGCTAGACACTCGGGTCTACTGTTCATTCATGTAAACTTGTTCTTTCTCCTCATGGAATGTGAACTGTATTATGTTTTTCATAAAAATTTGTTCGAATATTTCACAAGACAAGAAATTCTCCCAAATCATGTATAGGAACAGAGAATTGATAGATATAAACAGTAATTCATTGCCAAAATAGTCCCTACAATAGTTCAATAAGCTCTGAACCCTTAATGGCTCTTCCAGGCCAAGGTTCCAATGAGAACACAATCTTTTCCTAAACACATGGTTAGTGTATCATAGCAATGTCCTATTCCTGGTTCTAATTAATGCCTTAGTTAAGGCTCTATCATTATCACAGTTTATCGTGACAAAAAGCAACTTGGGGAAGAAAAGATTTATTTTGCTTACACTTCCACATCTCTGTTCATCATTGGAGGAATACCTACAAAGAGCTAAAGGCAAAAAAGAAAAAAACAACAACAAAACAAAATAAAACCAACAAAAGACCCCTCCCCAAACAAACCAGCAAAAAAGAAAACAAAAACAAAAAACCTGGAGAAACTAGTGCAGAAACCACAAAATAGAGCGTCTTATCCATGACTTCATCCTTGTGGCTTGCTCAGCCTGTTTTTCATATAACCCAGAACTACCAGCCCGAAGTGAGAAAAAATTCACTACAACCATGCCTACAGGAAAATTGAATAGAGACTTTTTCCCTCATCCAAGTATCCCAGTAAGAATATCTCATACCAAGTTGACAAAAAACAATCTATAGCTTAGAAAAGGCTTATGGATACAAGATTTGTGAGGAAAATTTGTAATTGACTGAGGATATTGTTCAAATAGTTGGAATAAACATATATGAACCACAGCACTATTTTTAAAAACTAACCTGCATGAATAAGAAAAACCATGGCTACTTTATAGAGCATAAATAAGCAAATGACTTACCATTGGATATTCTTGTAGACTACTTCATGATGAATATTTATTTTTTCAAAATATATCAAATTTTGTTGATTTTCTTTAATTAATTTGAAAAATAAATCCACTTCCCTTGTGGGAGAAATAATATTCATATATATATATATGAAATAATATTCATATATATATATGTCATAGTTAGGAAATAAAATGCATTTAGAGTTAACTATAAACTGACTAAGCCCAAGTAAAGAGGAAAAACATGGGTTTGAAGCTATGAGATACACTGTGCTCATAAATTGAAAAACTAACTTACAACTATGGATGGAAATCTCTGGGACAAGCAAGAGACCTGGTATGAAGAAGGCTCCTGGAAGAAGATGGGGGTGACTCTAGCAGAGACTCATAGCAACCAGAGATATGGAGACTGAAGTGGCCAAATACTGTAGGCAGGCAGGAGGAGGGAGGGGGGCATCAATCTACTCACAAAACAGTCAACCCAAAATTTTTCCTCCTTATAAAATAGACAGGAATCAAGATAAGAAGAGGTTGAGGGAATAGCTAAGTAATGACTGGCCCTACTTGAGATCCATCCCATAGGAGAAAGGTAACCCCTGACACTAATAATGACGCTTTGTTATGCTTGAAGATGGGAGCACAGAATAGCTATCATCTGAGAGGCTTCACTCAGCCACTGAGGCAGAGACCGAAACCAAATGTTAGTTGTTGTTCATGGAATCTTATGGAGTGAGGGGGAGGATTAAGGAAGCTAGAGGGATAAAGACACTATAAGAACTAACCTGTGATAATGGGGGCTCAGAGAGACTGAACCACCAATCAAAGATCATGCCTGGTCTGGACCTAGGCCCCCTACACATATTTTAGCAGATGTGCAGATTGGACTTCAAGTAGTTCCCCTAAGCGATTGGAGCAGGAGCTGTCTCTTAGTCTGTTTTCTAACTTTGAAACCATTTCCTCATTGATAAGTGGCTATTAGCAAATTTGAATTACCTCTACAAATGAAACTCAAAGACGGATGATCAAAATGTGAATGCAGATTTCATTCAGTATGCCAGAGGAAACCACTGAACTGAGAACAGGACCCTGTTGAAGGAATCAGAAAAAGAACTGGAAGAGCTTGAAGGAGCTCCCCATATATACAGCAATGCCAACCAACCAGAGCTTCCAGGGACTAAGCCACTACCCAAAGACTATGGACTGACCCTGGACTCTGACCTCGTGGGTTGCAATGAATATCCTAGTAAGAGCACCAGTGGAAGGAAGCCATGGGTCCTGCTAAGACTGAGGTCCTAGTGAACTAGACTGTTGGGAGAGAGGCAGCAATGGGGGGAGGGGGGAGTGGAAGGGGGAGGGGGGGGATGTTTGACAGGAAAACGGGAAAAGAAAAAAAACTCGAAATGTATAAAAAAAATAAAAAAAAAAAAAAAAAAAAAAAAAAAAAAAAAAAAAAAAAAAAAAAAAAAAAAAAAAAAAAAAAAAAAAGAAACCATTTCCTCTAGGGCTGCTATGTTTCATTCAGTGGGAGAGCATGTTCTTAGTCCTCTTGCAACTTGATGTGCTATGGTGGATTGGTGCCCATGGTGGGTTTCCCCTTCTCTGAGAAGACTGGGGGAGTAGTGGATAGACAAGGGTTGTGAGAATCAGACAGAGAGGGGGGTCTGTGATTGAGATACGAAGTGAATAAGTAAAGTAATGAAAAAGAAAAAAGAGAATGTGACCATTCTTTATGTTAATAAAAATTAATCTCATGGGTCCCTTACAGTAAAGCCTGGATGTTCTTGGTGAAGTAACAGTAAACACAGTTTCATAAAGTTCTATTTTACCCATTATCTTGTAAATTTGCAACTTTCTCATGGAGATATCTGCTTTTGACATATTCTCTCTTTGCCTCAACCTCTGGCCTTTTATGAAACATTTCTCAGGTTCCAAGTCAGCCTCCTTCTGGATTCAACTTCTAGGACTCCAAGGGGCAGGAGGAAGGTCGAACATGGTACTTCTCACCCCCTCTAGACTTGATGAACTCAGTGTCTCCAACAGAGGGTATAACCGGCCTGCACTGGTGCCTGTGGTAAATCTCACTTTCCACCAGTTTAGTTTCCTAGGTTTAGTGGTAGCTTCATATCAAGCTGTCTCAGTATTTTCTTATTAATTTCACATTGTTCATTGCTGATGGAATAACAGGCCTACATTGAATATCCATTGTTTGGGGGCTAGAGTGAGAGTGAAGCAATAAAGTCCCTGCCTTTTGAACATAAGCATTTGAGTTCCAGCCCTAGCACCCATGGAAAAGCCAGGCATGAGTAGAATGACAGCTGCAATCTCAGCAGTGGGGAGAAGAAAAGGGAAAGACATCTGAGACCTGCTTGTCAGCTAGCTGCATGTATAAACACCAGTCTCAGTGAGAGATACACGGTCTCAAAGAGAAAGATGGAGGAAAAAAAAACAGACAGACTTCTGCACCCTCTGAAACCCACACAACACACAGAATGAAATAAAACACGAGTACTCATTGCTTGAAATATTCATGGAATGTCCTGATGCTTAGGTCACCTCATAACTGACACAATAGGTCTTTACAAAACGCATTTAACTCTGTTCACTATAGAGATTTTACATTGAACAATATCATGGAGGGTGTTATTACCTGCCCATTACACTTCCGGGAATGCTTAAGCAACCATATAAACAAGATAATCAGTTCACAGGCACTGTGTTTCCATGTGTCACTTAGATATGTATTCAGTGAGAGTACTAGAATTCATCAGCTGCACTGTGCATCATACATCCTCAGTGTAAGATTTCCCTTGAAGATCACTGGAAATGCATATTTGCCAGCAAATCTGCAGTCATAAATCACAGTGGCCTACAACAAACATTCTGGGAAAACAGTCCTGCTGGATGCTATCCTTGTACAAACAACAAAAGGGCTGTTTGTTTCTCCTATATGTACGTTTTTCTTCTTCATCCATTTTACTATGTATATAAACAAGGAAATCATTTTAAAGCTCAGTATGCACCAATAACAAAACACTATCTTCAAGTTGTCACATAGGGGACACTGGAACTCTTTTAACAACTCAGATTAACTCCTCCCTATGAAGGATTTATTACATTTCAGTTAAAAAACAAAACAAAACAAAATAACAAACACTACAAGCAAACAAACCGAAACAATACATGCTGGTCCCACAGCCATCCATCAAGTCACCCTCAGTAGGGAGCGGAATTTTTTGGTCTGTCTGATAATTGGACCCTCTGTTCAAACAGAGTGGCTACTTGAAAGGTGGTGTCTGTGAGGTATCAACAACTCCTAGTTTCCCCATGAGTAACGTATAGCAGTTATCCCATAAAAAGATTGATTTCATTTTGATACCATTAAAAATTTTAACTATATGAAAAATATTCTAGTTTATATTACCTTTGTTTCCAATCATCTTTGTATCTCCACATGGTCTAACAGGGTTTCTCAAATGGAGGACAAGCTTAGGCTAGAGCCATTGTAGTGATGGTTACTGTTATCAATTCATAAAACTACATCATAAATGGATATTGCAGAACTCTGAGCCATAAATCTGAATCTGTGCATTCTTCCAGAACTTTCTATCCTAGGTATAAGTTGTGTCCATCCACTTAAAAATGTACTTATACATCCAATTCAAGCTCTACTTCCAAATTTACTTCCCAGGAAATACATCCCAACAACATTCATTTCAACCCACCTACCTGAAGGATTTCTTAATATCTTCTGCTTTGATTGTCTTGAGAATATCTTGGTATAACTGAGGGTTATTTGTTCCTGATGGTGAGGCATCAGAAGGACAATTCATGTGTGCATAGTAACCTATTATAATTCCAAAAATAAATAGGGCTGTAGCTATGCACAGTATTTTTAACAGGTAGCAAAAGTTGCAATGATTGTTCTTTGGTGCAGATCTTGTATAGTGAGTCACACAGTCAGACTCTTCTTGAAGCCTCTGGAATCTTCCTTTGGGTGAAGTTGCTGGTTGGATGGAATCAAGATGGAGGTCTAAAGTCTCAGAGTGTCCCAAGTTCTGATGCTCAGCATTATCTGTTTGAAACTGGTCAAAGCTTGGCTC
Source organism: Rattus rattus (assembly GCF_011064425.1). Classification (NCBI taxonomy): domain Eukaryota; kingdom Metazoa; phylum Chordata; class Mammalia; order Rodentia; family Muridae; genus Rattus; species Rattus rattus. The sequence goes on along the minus strand of NC_046156.1, from coordinate 129,794,229 downwards.
TTCCAGTTCCTTCTCCATATCCCACTCTAAATCAAGGGCAGTGGCTTGAAGGTCATCACTGTCTAAGTACTGTGAATGTCCTGAGGTTCTTAGATCTGCCTTGACTTTATGATAAGCCATCTTTTTACCTATGGAATTAAAAAATGAAAATTTTTACTTTATTAACATAAGTAGTTTTTCTTTAAAATTGAAAGTCAAATCAAAATATAAAACAAACAAGCCTATTTGTATATATAGAAATTTAATGCTTAGTGTCTGGACAGATGGCTCAGGCATGTACAGCTCAAACAAAAGGTATATGTTCAAACTCCAATACTCAGGTTAGAGGGCTCAATGTGATGATGCAAGCCCCTGACACCCTAGCACTGGGGACTTGAGGAGACACAGGATGGCTGGTGTTGCTGGGCAGGTATCTTAGATAAATATGTTTCCTCCCCACCCTGTCTCAGTATGAAGAGCAAGTGATAATGCTAGACATTTACCTCTGGCCTTCATATCCATGTGCACATGTGTGCATGTACTGCCCCCATATTCACATCACACACACACACACACACACACACACACACACACACACACACACACACGAAGTGGACACTATTAGTTTCTTTGGAAAATCAGTGATGTCAAGTGATGTTTGTCTGGGTCATATAGGTGAAAGGATGTTTTGATATAGAAGACACCTGAAAGAACACTTGACGAAGGAGTATAAATATGACGCCAGAGATAGTAGGAAAACTGAACTTTTGTTTGGTTTTCTCCACCTCACTATTTTTCACTAAAGACACACATGAATTGAGTCCCCTTACATAGTGTTGTTGAGCTCCATTAATGGTAACTCCAGAGAGAAACTCGCCAAAGAACTGTTCATGAGGTTCCTGAGACAGTTGTCCCTTCTACAGCTTTGTGTCAGGCTGGTGGGCAAGCCTTGTGAAATATAACTGCTGGTTAGTGTGTGGTATCCACTTGGACTGAAGCTGAGGTTCATGTGTGGTATCTGCCTGCCTACACGACTGGTTGGAAGCTGTTGAGTTATATTTGGTATATATATGAGAGCTGAAAATATGTAGTAGGGAGCCTATAGAAAAAGTATTAAAAACTACAAAATGCACACACACACACACACACACACACACACACACACACACACACACACACAAACACACCCAATCTCTGCAGTCATAGAGAGTGACTGGAGTACACAGATGTTCATTATGTGGAAAAGTAAAGTCAATTTTAACCATGTTTAGAAGCAACAATAAACAATTTACAGATACATGCAGTAAAGCAATGACTTGCTTTCTTAGAGAATAGGATACAAAACTTATGCATACTTTAGCTACTTCTGAAAACGAACTTAAGATTAGAAGAGGCAAAGTAGATCAAGCAGTATTAATTCTACAGAACGGCAAGCAGTAAGAGGCGATGTACCTAAACAGTCACAGGCCAAAAATCAAGACTGGAAAAGGTTAAGCTATCAAACAGGACAGAGGTCCCAGGTCCTATCACATGAAGCAGGCCAGTCAGTGAACATTAAGTAAAAATCCAGGATGTCATGTGTTCAAAGCTCAAATCCTTTGCCAGCTTGGGAGGGTTTAGTTTCATAACCTGGTGAGCGTCAGATGGAAGTTTTTCTCTCTTACAGTTTTGGGTGTCCATCCATTTTGTCCTGCAGTATAGTTATTAGGAAAATCTGGCTAATTAACAGTCGATGTTCTCAGTTCTGTTAGCTACTATAGCATTATAGCTGAAGATTCATAATGTCCACATCATTTGCACTTATGCTTGTTGTATACTAGATGTCATCTTAGCTAGATATTGAGGTTCTTCATCAGGACTTATGACATTTATGTATCTCTAGGATACAGTTGGAGGAGTAAAGCACAAAGCTCAACTGATAATTGATAAGTTAATACTTAATGGTAGCCACTGGCAAATCAACAGTAACAAAGAAGATAAAAGCCACGACTACATGACAGAAAATAGCATTAGCCACAGAATCCTGACCATTCACAGGGTGACTCATAGAGACCCAAATAATAAGCATGCTCTGAATTTTTAGAAATATTACACATATCTTAATATCCAATCATGTACAATAAAATATAATTCTAAAAGTCTCCTTTGCTACTTTATCAAATAGGATTTATTCTTATCAACAACTGACCCCCAACAGAGTATGTCATTTATATTAGTTCTCAGGAGAGGCAAGAAAGGTAAAGATAAATGGGTCCCTCTTCTCACTTGGGATAAGACAATCAATCATAGGAGACAAATCTATACAAAACACTCAGGAACAAATGAAATGTGCTAAGTTTTCCTAATAGAATCTATGGAGAAATGCTTTTAAGATTTCTTCTTATTGTGTAATACTTTCTAGTAATGTACTTTGATCATATTCATTTGCCTATCTGGATATTTTAGAACTCCACCCTACATCCCTACTCACCCAGCTTTATGACCTTTATGTCCTTACAGCTTCTTTGTCTGGTTGTTCACACAATTACTCTTGGGATTAATTGTTCCGCATGCTTCTACAAAGGAAGGGGTCATAAAGCCTTAAAGGAACTTACTCACACTTGCAATTGCTTAAAAGCCCTCAGTTAGGGATGGTCACCTTCCCAGATTGAATGCTGAGATCTAGTTCTGGCTTGAACTTATATAGATGTTATGCATGCTGTCACGCCTGCAGAGTGATCATATCTGCAACAGCCCATTGTGTCCATAGAATAACTTTATTGCCATCAGACACAGCCTAGGGCTTTTGCAGGTTTTGTGTTCCTTCTTCCTCCATGATCCCAATACCTTGGAGGACAAAGGTATGCTTCAAGGTACCAATTAGGGCTGAGTTGCCTACTATCTTTTATTCTCTTCATTTTGACAAGTTCTAAATTTCTATCAATTATCTATTGCATCAAGAAGCTTCTCAGATGAGGGTTGAGAGAGGCACTAATGTCTGTATATAGTGATAAGTCATTAAACTCATTTTACTATGATATTAATTTAGAGGAAGGATAGAAGTGAGTTCTCACATAGGACCTATGACCCACCTAGTAACATGCTCTTAGCTACAGTTATATTCCCAGTTAGAGATTCCATTGAGGTAATTTAGATCCAAAGAGACAAACTTCAATTGCATTTTTTCTTGTATGTGGAGGATAGTTTTGAATAATTAGATCTGTGTGATTCTTGTGGAATACCCATAGCATTCAGGGAACATGTGAGAGACTACAAGGGAGGACTCTGAGGGATGGAGAGTTACAATGTGATGGTATAAAGGGGAAAGAGGAGAACTTTATAACTGGAAGTGTTAAGTGAGGTGGAGGTGAAGTAAATATTCAGGATGTGGTAATGAGGACTAAAGACCTTTTGAAAAAGGTCATATGGGAATTTACTTCTGTGGAAGCTTACACACACACACACACACACACAGAGAGAGAGAGAGAGAGAGAGAGAGAGAGAGAGAGAGAGAGAGAGAGAGAGAGAATTTAAATGAAGTTACCTATAACAAAAGGGTTATATACCAGTCAACAAACTGCTACTAGACACCAGAGGTTAATAAATACCAGCCCTGTGCCAGGATTATTTCTTTTTCGGTTGTTAGTCAGTGAGGTCCCCAGAGACCCAGATAATGCAGGTTATTGACATTTTTCTTGGTTACCTGTACAACTGGACAGTAAGCCCTCGTAAAAGAATATACCACATATTTGGATCACAGAACAATGTAAATAATTATTTAGGAATGTATATTCTTAGGATGGGAGCAATGGCTCAGAACTTAAGAGCAGTTACTGCTTTTATAGAGAAGCCAAGTTCAATTCCCAGTGCTCACATTATGGATGACTCCCATTTCAGTGTATTTGACACTCTCTTCTGACCAGCTGCCTTTGTAGTTTTATCAAAAGGAGAGGAATGTGAAGCAGGAACCTAGACAGGGAAAATATTTCAAAGACTTAAACAGTGTGAGCACAGTTCCTTTGCAAGTCTTAGAATGATCACATGCCACAGATACTGAAACAAAGCTAAAAGAGGACTGAGAAATGGTCAAGAGATTCTCTGAAAACCAGGTCTTCCATCTATAGAGTGAGCATGGCCACAGCCTGGACCCGAGCTTATCTATTATAACCCAGGGCTCCAATCCACAAGGTGAGCATGGAACAGCCTGAACTTAGGCTCATCTACTGCTCGTAGATTAGATTTAAAGAGTTGGAAGCAATATTTCTAGATTTAGAGCTAAAATAATAAGTATAAGAGATTGAAGATATAAAATGAATTATACATTGTAGCATAAGTATGTAATTCTGTCAAATATTGTGAATGATAGGATAAAGTAAGGATATAATAAAATAGCCATACATATGGACTACAGTTTGGTTTGTCAATTTGTTTTAATTTGCATTTAGTCAACACTGTAGTGTGAATAGGAAATGTTTCCCATGACATAGACAGCTGGAGGTCACAATGCTGTAGAACTTTCTGCATTTGTGGCCAAGCCAGCAGTCATAGGGGTGTGGACATGTTGTTTGAAGATTATAGCCCTGCCTCACTTCTGCTCTCACACTTTTCTTCTGATCCACAGAGATGTAAAGAGACACTCAGCAAGCTCTTCCCACCACAGAGACCCTAGCTTTAAAGACTTCCCTATTTTGATGGATTAGATGTCCTTGAACAATGAACTAAAATAAATCATTTTCCCTTTAAGTTGTTTCTTGTCAGGTATTTGATCACAGTGATGACAGAAAAGAACTCATAAAGTCTATGTATCAAAACAAAACTGTGATCTATTGAAAACCATCAAGCAGTTGTTATTTGGAAGGCGTTAGAGCATCAGCAATGGTTCCATGAACTAATTTTTCTTTCACTCACTCCATAACTCTGGACTCTTTCCTAATATAATTTTCCCACGCAATTAAGAAAAAGTCAGACATTTGCGCAAAGTTGATTTTTTTGTTTGTTGTTTTTTCTTCTTCTTTTTTTTTAAACCGATGTGCTTGCTTTCTGCTTTTGTAATTCAGAATAAGCACATAATGACACTATCAGGTCAGTGGCAATTTTTCAGACATCTTCAGTGATGATTGATTATGAAACAGAGGCAGACACCAAATAATACTTCGTGTAAATAAAATATTTAAGGTAAAATATAATGTAATCTGAAAATTGCAGAAGTAGCTGAAGGATTCACTCTGCCATACCATTGAGTAAACCAGAGTCCAAAACTGAATTTCTTATTCAGACAGTAAAAGGTCAGCTTTGGGAACTAATACTTCACAGTGACCTGGGATTTCATAAAAATATGACCACAAATTAGATGATAAGCTAATGACTAATATTCCACAAGCCACTTTATTTTAACATACCCTATAAACTGTAGCTTCTTATCACAATGGACATAATTCTTTTTCTGGTTAAAACATCACTCAATTGCTAGCATCATGCTATGGTTCAATATCTCCTATGTTTCCTTATGGAATTGATGTCAACCTTGCTACACTCGTTCCTTCTTTCTGCTAACTGCTTGCTCACAAGAGATCTCATATGTGCTCCTCACCCTGCTATGCCCTCCTTGCCCCTCCATGCCCTCCTCACCCTTTCATGCCCGCCCTCAAAGGCTATGTTCTTTTCTCTGTAAAGAGTTACCTGCTTCATTGGGACAATTCCTTTGAAGGATGTCATATACTGTGATCTATTTATGCCCTCATACCTTTGCTTCCCACCTCTCTCTGTTTACCTTCTCATGATGTCTTTAAACATTTAGCTCATATACAATTGATGAATTTGGTCAGTCGGTCCCAATGACATTATCTAGATATTTTTTTCCTCAAATCTTACTGAATAAGAATCACTCTCTGTTCTCTCCCTCCCTCCATCTTTGTTTTGGTTTTAATATTAAATGTAAAACATGGCTTATCTGAGTGAAGACTTGGCACATGAGAGCTATGACAGCACTGTGAGAATTCTAATTCTGACCTCTAATATAAACATTCAAAGTCATCTCTCTATGAATCATTTAAAAACGAACTGCAAGGGTGAGAGCGAGTTTTCATCTCCAGCCTGACAATAGGCATTCCATCACAGGCACATCAGCAATTTAACGCTCTTCAAGCATCAGGCAGCGCCATCAATTAGGGTGTGATGCAGATACAGATATTAACTCCTCACCATGATGGATCTCTGCGCTACATCCTCACTACCACTTTTAGACTCATTACACACTAATCATTTTTCAGCAAAATCGATCTTCTGTAGGGGGAACACTACCTGGGTCAAGTCACTGTGCAGTCATCCACCACATAAACATCAGAAATACTTCTAGAAAATTTTCAAGGGAATGAGTCCATGTTAGCACATAGAGTGGAAAGTTTTCACCCTTTTCCTTAAAAAAGACACATACACACACATATATATGAAAATATGTAACCATTAAATATATGTTTTATATGTATGTAGTATATAACAAATATTTATATAAAATAGAAATATATAATGAAAATATACATATCACATATGTTTCTATGATATTTATTTTATACATTCATCTATAAATATAAAGACAAAATAAACCTGCACATATTAAACATACAAGTTCATTTTAAATTTTTTCTTTTCTTACATAAAATATTAAAGGTATTTTAGAACTTTAAAATTTATGTATTTTCTCTAGCATTTTATTTTCACATGACACATATTCAGTGAACCAAATAAAAACATATTGCATTATATATTCAAAAAACTAAATTTTTAAAATACGTTCTTTTTTTGAGGAATCATTAATAGTTCCTTGACCCCCAAAGTTCTCGGTAAAATAAAATCACTGTCCTCTGACAAGCAAGGAAATGACATAACTTATTGACTTTAAATAATACTTTTAAATTTCAAACGAAATGAAAAAATTAAGTTTTCAAGACAATTTATAGATATTTGTCATATATAATTACATAACTGCTATTTACACTTCTTATGTTTATATTACTCAAGCATGAGATCTACTTAAAGTAGACCACTTCAGTGAGTAAAAAGTCATACAAAAACGGAAGACTTTAAAATATCACTCTATATGCAATTATTTATTTTCTATTTCTATGCCAAAGACTATGACCAATAGCAACATGGGAAGAACAAGGTTTGTTTTGCTTCCATACACAGTATGACCAAAGTGCAGCACTGTGGGAAGCTGAGGCAGGAGATCGAACAGAACATAAAACTGAAGGCAGGAGCCAATGCAAAGGCAGTGGAGGGGCACAGCTTATTAGCTTGATTTTCCAGGCAAGGGGTTGGTGCTGAAGACCAGAGAGCTGGAAAGGTACTCCGATATCAATTATTAATCAGGAAAATACCCCATATAGCTGCCTACAGGCCAATCTTATATAGGTATTTTCTCAGTTGAGTTACCTCTTCTCAGAAAATTTAAGCTTGTATCAAGTTAAAGAAAAAGATAAAAGAGAAGAAAGAAAGAAAGAAAGAAAGAAAGAAGAGAAGAGAAGAGAAGAGAAAAGAAAAGAAAAGAAAACAAAAGAAAACAAAAGAAAAGAAAAGACTAGCACACCAAAAATCTCTTTAAGAAATACAGTGTGGTATGGACATTTCTTCTTGTAAAAATATCGACAATATCCATACATTCTATAGTATGAAATCTGATCTCGACTCTTTTTTAAAAATGTTTTATGAAAAGTTGATACATTGTTTTGATTTCAATAAATCTTAATAACTTAGATAAGATAGCTCCAGATTAAGATTTTTATTAAATTAATATGGTGGCACATTTTGCTTCTAAATACTCTTAAATTTCTATAAGAAAAATAAAGCTAATTCAATTTGAATTAAAAAGAATTTTCAGGCTAATATGTTTGGATCAATAACATAAATTTGCAGAGCTGAGATGAGTTAGTAGGTAAAATGCTGTCAATGCAAGGAAGAGAACCTTGGTTCAGATGCCTAGCACCCAAATAAAAGCCAGTCAGAGCAGGGGGAATGTAACCTCAGGCTCAGAAAACTGAGACACAGGACTGTTGGAGTTCATTAGCCAGTCAGTCTTAGCATATGAATGAAATCCATGTTCAGTATGATGGAGAGGACATTGTAGGAGGACATCTGACTTCTATTCCTCATGTCCATAATTTTATATATAAGCTGATGCACAAACAACTAAATGAACAAATCTATACCAACTATATACACATATACTAACATAAACAGAAGGAAGTTACACATGTGTTCTGTATATAAGCATACATTTAAAAATGAACATATACTAAATTACATAACATTTGATAGATTTGTACATTTAAAACTAAGTCTATTCCTCTGAATGTGATTTTCCTCACATTCTTATTCTCCAAAAGCAGATAAATTACATAAACATAAAAGGAAATATAGTAGTGAGTTGGATTTTTCAAGTGTAAAAATTAGTTTTGGGCAGCTTCAGATCTACTTTAACATAGTACCTTTTGAGTACATTAAGGTAGTAAATGAATGTTTTAAAACATTTAAGCAGCAAGTGATTCATTTTTAACTGTGTGTCTGAACATTATGTATACATGTACATGTAAAAGTAGAAAAAGATAAAATAATGATTGTGTCCCTGTAGATAAACTTACAGGTCACAGTGTGAGGATCTGAGCTCAGAACTCAGATCATCTGAAGCATAGTTAGTAATCTTAACTACTGTCCAGGACCTGCAGCCTATGGTATGTAAATAAATAAAATAATTAATTAATAAAAATAAAATGAAACATGACATCTCATGTTTGAGATGAAACAAGGTATCTCAAGTCTTACTAACAGGACCTAAATACAGTGAGGAATATTGGAAATGATGTTCTACTCTTGAGTGTGGAACACCTCTTAACCTACACTATGGTACGGAGAGGAAAGAGTTGTATTTGACTAATTATTACAGAGATGAGCTAATCTTTAGTCTTTACTGAAAGAATAATTACAAAAAGGAAAGGATTTTTGTATTATGTTAAATATTTCCCTTTAATAGTCCAGGAATTAGCAACACAATTATAAACATACTACATATATATATGTATATATGTATATATATATGTATATATATGCAATATGTCCATCATCACATATTTACTGTTATGTGTATGTGAGTTTGTTTACAATAGCTTGTTAAAGATGACTGACTTGATTCACTGACTTTGATGTTTCTAATGGTATTTTAACTCAATATCAAAGATATTATCAATGAGTAATACTGGAACTAGAATGATATTTCAACACTTTCTATGTTGTAGAAGTCATTTAATAGGTAAGATAAATAAATGGCTCTAGTAGATTGATTTTAAAACATGAGGTAGACTGTGAATTTCCTATGACAGTTCTATGATAGACTCTTCAAATACAGGCAGAGGGTATTGATACAGTATTTCCTCGAGCTTTGAATGCCAACTAGTTTGTTGGTTTGAGAGGATTGATTTGAGGAAAGGCATGAAATTCCTGTTCCTGTACCATGAATTCAGGTGCTATGTGAGTGAATCATATTACACGCACAAGCATTTCAGAATCTCAGCTTCAGAACGGAGGAATATTGGTCATTATGGGGAAGAAGTCTCTCCCTCTACCTCTCCCTCTTCCTTCTCTCTCTCTCCCTCCTCCTCTTCCTCTCTGTCCCTCCCTCCCTCCCTCTCTCTCCCTCCCTTGCTCTTCCTCTTCCTCTCCCTCTCCCTCTCTCTTCTTGACCACTGCTAGATTTTTCATTATGTCATGGATGGACTCACACTCATATACATATGAGACTCACTAATTATTCTAAGTGGATTATAAATGGACATTACATTTGGAGAGGGCCTTGTTGGATATTTCATTAGTATGAAAAGAGGGAAATAGCAGATGGGTGTGATCATATTTCATTGTATACATGCATGCCATTCAAAAGAAATAGGAAAATTGATTTCAAACAAATGTTTTAATGGTACAATCTCTCATTGAAGTAGGCTTTATTCTTCATTCATTTTTAATTTTAGCATTCAATATAATTGTTCCCACTATATCGTTCCCAAACCTACATATCTACATACTGTTCTTTCTGCTCTCGTCAACTACCTCATCCCTCTTGCTCCCTCCAGCTCATTCTCCTCTTCACCCTAAACTGTCTTTCCCTTTCTTTTTTTTTTGTGTCTTGTCACCTGTTAATTGCCTTCTTTTATCTCTAGAGCCCATTCTCCTTTAGGGTAAAATCAGTAAACCACAAATTTCTCAGCATCAACCTATCTTGTACAAAGAAGCCTGTGCTTATGCTATGACTTTTCTGTTCTTGAAATCTGTAATGATTTTTAATCACAGAGCAGAATAAGATAAAAGTATAAATACTAATTCAGAAGATATTTTCCTGGTTTAATTTCTTACTACAATGAGGTGATTTTTCCATTTGTGGTTTTGTCATATGACTTTAACAACAGACTCCATCTCAAGAAATGTACGTAGCCCTTATTTAATTGCTCTCCTGGATATCAACTAAATAAAATAAATGCTTTACTAAATTGTACAAATGGTATGCAAAGCAAGAGGAAATTATTTTCCTTGCTTTATGTTTTTGAAAAGAAGTAGTCAAAAATACCCTCTAAATTGGGTAATAATAACTAAATGATGGGAGACTAGATAATTAAGTTGGAGAGAATAGCACGAAAACTGAGTTACCATGGTTCTTCCTAAATGATGTGTGAGGGAACGCTTCTGGGATGTCGCATGTACAAGCTATAAATTGCAAAATGCAGACAAAACCATTGACAATAAAATTGGTCTAATCCAGCTGGCTTGTGCATATTTATTTTAGACTGATTACATATGTATGAATATGTGCCAGTTCCCTGGGGGTCCAAATCTTTTTGTGGTATGAGCTCACTGCAGTTTGTGTTAACATATCCTGACAGGGAAGTTGAACCCACAACCAACACTGTATTGAAGGAAAGTTTTTTTTCCATATCAGAAGGACATAATTCAATTAAGGAATGGATAAAAATAGAGTTCAGTAACAGAAATTAAATCAATATGAATATAAAATACCATCTATGGGGTCTTAAATAAGCAGCTTTAATACGATTAATATTTATAGTTTCTGTTCTGTAAGTTTAACTCTATATGATCACAGACTCCCTTACCTTCGAGCTGTGCAAATGGCACTTATCCCTCCATCGATTTACTTCCCCAGTCTCTAAGGTGCTGATTCCACATCAGGAGCACTGAGGTATTAAAGTATCTTCTTTTCATACTTATTTATTTATTTCTTATTTGCGTGTTACTGTTTCTTTTTACATTCTGACATCCAGAGTAATCTACACCTATATTTCCTTTGGAGTATTTGATATCACTTATGTTAAAACCATGCATATATAAGATTAACAAAACTATGAAACTATCAGAAAAAAAAAGAGAGGAGGAGAAAATTCTAATGCTTTGTTCAAGAAGCCACTGTATTTGTATGTGAGGTAGCAGCAGTCTCCAGTGAAATCCATGCACAGTCCAGGGCTGTCTACACCTCATGCAGAGGTCTGTCTATTGGGTCTTCTAAAGCAGAGATTCAACTCTGAGACCTTTGCAAGCAGAGCTGTCTAGTGGTCTTTAACCCTATAGCAGTCAAGTTCTCTTGGAGTCCTGAGATTTAGGAATATGCTATCAAATCTAGAGATCCTACTATGTGTTTCTAATACTTATTGTTTTACCCTGAAACTACAGATTACTAGCACTACTCACTCTACAATAATATCCTCTGCTCACTCTTAGATATCTGGTAATTCTTCTGCCTCTAGGGTCTCAAGGATCTCTATCTTCTGTGCCCTGGCAGCCGCCCAAGCTTTTTGAAGCCACGACTTTGAGATAGAGTATTGTGTCCAAGAACAGTGTTGTAAGGAAACAGACCACAGCCACTACTTTATAGTCTCTTCTTAGCAACACTTTCAAACTTCTCTTTCTTCCTGCTACTCAGGACAGAACATAACAACACTGCTTGAAACTGGGCAGTTACAGTACACATTCAACCTGTTATTGACCTATTTTTCAGTCATTAAACCCTTTTGATTCATCCTGTCCTTCTCCCTACTATATATGGTTTGTACAGACTTGAGTGGACTTTAAGGGTGTCAAGAGTTAGTGCACTGGAACAATCATCCCTTAGATTCCCGAGTGCAGACAAGAAGTCCCTTGGTTTGATAGATACACTGCAATCTTGAATCCTTTTAGCCGGCATGAACCTTCTTGAATTGTTGCTTTTTTTCAAGGGAGCTCTGGATTTCCAGGGAAGAGCGGTTATTCTTCTAAGGCCACTAAGCAAAGATTTTTACATATTTAAAAATGTGTTATTTAGCTTGCTATTCAAATATCTTTATTTTTAAAAAACATATCATTGAGGTTTTGTAGAATAAAAATTTATTGTTTTGAAATTTATATTGCAGTGGTTTTTTTTATTATAATGTAGAAAAACAATTCTAAGCCCATTGTAGAAACTCTGTGCTCTCATAATCTTTATTATTAATTACTGAAATGGCTTTTAAAACACACTCTTTGTAATTTTATTAGAAATAAACTTTCTATAATTTTACTATGATTAACTGCTAAGAAAAGCCATCTCAGAAGAACATATTTATATACTGTATTTATTTCATGTGAAATTGAGTCACGTTGCAAAATATGTCTTCTAAAAACATCACAAATCTTAATTAAGAATGTTTGGTAAATTTATTCTTGTGATTCTATCAAATCACAAAAATAAGACATCTAAATATAAAATTCAGTGTTGAGCCTTTAAGTTCTGGGACCACAAATGAAAGGATATTGAAATTAGTGATTTACCACAAAAGCATGGCAGTGAAGAAGGAGGTGAGTTTTAGAATAACTCCTTGTCATATGTCTCACATGACAAACACTTACATAAAGGCTGGACCTCACGGAGGTTATTACCATGTTTCCCTGAATACCAGAGCATATCAATGGTAATGATGACAGGAATTGTGACCTTCAGCTACTATGCAAAAAATACCAAAGAGTTTTAATTGACATTTGATGATAGGATCATGGTTGAACTTCTTTTTAAAGAACTGTCTAAGCAAGGATGAAGAGATGGCTGAATAAATGTAAATACTACCAAACATGATGGTCTGATTTCCAGATCCTAGATTATAGGAGGAGAGATTCGACTCCCCAGTTGTCCTCTGACTATCATGGGCTTCAGTGTGTCATGTACAAGCATTTGCACACGTGTGCACACACACACATACATACATACATGCACACACACACACAGAGAGAGAGAGAGACAGAGAAAGAGAGAGAGAGAGAGAGAGAGAGAGAGAGAGAGAGAGAGAGGGAGAAGAGAGATAAATTAAAAAAACACAATAATCTAATTTAATAAAAGAAAAAAAGAAAGCAAATTGGTTATGTTAATGTTTTTTCATCCTGCCATGTATAGAAAGATACTTATATCTGAATTCAAGTGATAATGTTTTTTAATTAATTTCTTCTAGGTTAAACATTGATATAAAATGTTATTCTGAGGAAATTAACATTTCGATTGTATACAATGTGAGTTCTTTCTATAAATGTCCTTTCTTCAAGTATAGAAAAGTAATAGCTGTTAACCTTTAAAATAAACATGTTTGAATATTTAAAAATGAGAAATATTTTAACCTTATATTATAACATCTGCTTGAAAGTTTATATGAGAAATTAATTCATTATAAATTTATGTTGTGAAGACTATGAGAGGAGAGTAAATTAAAACTATCAAAATGTCTATTAAAATGTGTATCAACCTATGTCACTTACATTTTATTTATACAAAGGAAAATGAAAGCCTTAGAATAGAATACTTAGTAATGATGTTATAAGATTAAATGTCAGACAAAGGCATGAAAAAATAATATTCACGGACATTCAACATAAAACATTTAAAAGACTTTTTTAATCATTAAAAAGCTATAATAATTATAATTATTTTATTATAGTAGGAAAAAACTTAAAAGTTCACCTAGAACCTCAATTTTAAAATATCAGGGTTACTACCCAAGTAGCATGAGTCTTAGCTGCTTTTCCATTTTTTTCTTCCACAGTTCATCCTTTAATAAAATTTATTTTTTACATCCCATCAGCCTTTTAATTCCTTACCACTGCTATTTCACGGATGCACTGGAAATAGCATGACACCTGACTAAAGTTCATTTCATTCTCCCCAAAGATAATACACATTATATTATTCAAACAGTGAGGAGGCTGTTTAAAGTTATTAACTGAACCAAAGTTGGCATTTTCTCTAATATCTCATACATATCAAATCTTGAATCTTCAAAGGAATTGTTAAACTTGATGTATCCTTAACCTGGTCCTTTGGAGTCGCAGATTCTGACACTGTGTGAAAACTAAAGCTATCTCTTCAAATGTTCCTGTGCACAGCACCTTCATCTATGGACACACTTCAGAATCCTCAGTCCCGCCATGTCCCTTACAGATATGACGTCAGTAAAACTGTCAAACAAAATAATTATATCCAAATGATGTCTTTAAAAAATATCCTGTATTATAGCCAAATGTTTGTCCTCTGTAGAGACCTAACTGATGCACAGAGAGCTCAAAGTACCTTGATGACCGTAGAAAAGACCTTAGGAGGAGGCTGATATTCACAGTATTAAGAACAAAATATTAGACATTCAAAACCTTTGGCTTTCAATTCTAGATCAGCCACCAGTTGGTTATCACATATTAACATCACTTCACACCCTGTGGTACAGAAGTACAGGGCTTCTGATTTTTGCTGAAGTTACTGTGCCTAAAGGTGAGATGCAACAAGATAGCTAATGGCCTACCTGTTCATTTTATGTCCAATTTAGGAACATACTGTTTTTCTCACCAAAACCCCACATTTTTTCCTATTTGGATACAATCAACCTGACTATATGCTTTATTATCCCACAATGTAGGAGCTATATATGGAGTTTTACTTTTGAGAACTTGAATACAGGGCCCCTGACTCAGTCCCCAGAAAAAAACAGCATTCTCTGTGTCTGTGTCTGTGTCTGTGTCTGTGTCTGTGTCTGTGTCTGTCTGTCTGTCTGTCTGTCTGTCTGTCTCTCTCTCTCTCTCTCTCTCACTCTCACACACTCTCTCACACACACACACACACATGGATACACATATGTATGCATGCACATACTTTTATGGACTTTTGTATTCTTCATGAACAAGATATTATGCAGACTTTTCTTCTGTGAGCTCTTTATGACAGGGAATCTCCTCCTTCTCCCTTGCTGTAGGTACACGTTATGCCAGCTTTTCCTCTGCATTATTTGCATTCATGTCCTATCTGGACAGGAGCTAGTCCATTTAGCCCTTTCATATTCATAGCTTAGCAAAGTTTACAGTATCTGGCCGTTGTTTAAAAGATATCAAACTATAAGTAACTAAAGCATGTTAAAAAGACCATACAACGTATGCTCACTTACGTGGGACATTATGCCCTGTAACAATTATTTTCACTAATTCTAACTGTAACAGGGGTAGTAGTATTCAGCCTGTATAAATATTTTAAGAGTTAATTGATAAAAAAGTGTATAGTATTTGTTAAAGTATCCCTCTGCAACTGCTATCATTGTAAGTTACAAGTGATTCAAAATCAGAAAGGGCTAGGTTTAATGGTACATAATTACTAGCATTGAACTCCATAGAAATTTATCTTTTTCATGAGAAAATATTTTGTGTATGTGTAAGAAGAAATTCAAATGGAACAATTTCATAAATTTATGCTGTAGGTACTGTTCACAGGACAATATTATAAATCATATTCCACAAGGATAAGTAACAATTGCCTTACCAAATTAAATAAATTAATCATTCAGATACACACACACACACACACACACACACACAACTGTATCAGTGACTGAGCATCACAGTGAAAGAAAATAACATGCTGATTTATTTCAACCTAACTTTCTCCATTCTATTAACAAGTCTCCAAGTCTGCATTGAGGAGCTAAAATAGATTGTCTAGCAATGTTGTTAATATAAAGACTGTTTACAAGGGCTGTAGGCCATGGGAGAAGGAAAATGGAAGCAGGCTCTAGAGAGATGGTGTCTCTAGACAAACTACCTTTGGACTAAACACCTTCAAGGCTATTTAAAAGAATATTGTGATGCTGCCAACCACATGTACATTTTAGATCTGTTTATTAAGGATCGGTTTTAATGTTTTACCTTACTTTGACTCCCCAAAAAAGTATTTGAAATGCCCAGCCACTGAGGTATGCAATTCATATCAAATTAAGTGTGTGTGTGTGTGTGGTGTGTGTATGTGTTTCTTTAATTCACAAAGCTCTGCTTGTGACTAGAATGACCTGTCAGAAACATATTGTGGTTTAAATAATTTACCACTATAGATGCCACCAACATGGTAGGCAAGAACTCACTACTAAAAATTATTTGGAGATTCTCATATAGAAAACACATACACACCATGATATTATATTAAGATTTTGGGGAGAATTGGCTTCCTAGAAGATTTTGCCTGAGCCATGTGGTATTGTTTTCCGATGTTATGAACACTACAAAAAGTTTGGGCTCAAAGGAACTAAGAGCCCCAGCTGTGCAAAGAGACAGGCTAGCTGCTCAGCAGGAGAGAGAAGCAGACAGTAGAGGCTGCTGGCTTCCAACAAGCAGGCAATCAGGTTAGAGATAAATGAAATTTGTTTTAATTGTTTTGCAGGATAGAGGGGAGTAAAATGATAATTACATAAATGTTCTTAAGTATACATGGAATGAAACAATCTAGGATTTTGATCTTCAAATATAGGTCAGAAGCAGGGGATAAGTAGAATAAACGTATCAGACAGAAAATAGAAGTTTGTTAATTCAAGTTACATAAATCAAAAGAAAAATAGATAGCCACACTAATATTCATCACTATAGAAGGGAGAATTAAAATATACATAGTTGAGTAAGTAATTATAGGTACTGATCTTGAATGATAGGTAAAGGCAGAGGGTAGGGATCCTAACCCATCTCAGGCAGTATAAATTTAGGCTTTGGTCTCACTATTAAAATTTCATTGTGTATTTTTTACAAAAAAAGAAAAAGAAAAAGAAGATAGCAGAGGAACACTATCTCAATAGATAATATTTATTTAGCTTGTTCTAATTGCTTTGAATTGTTTTAAATATAAAAATGAAGATGATTTTAAGTCCGGTGGAATTTTTGATATAAATTCCTCTCGGAGCATGAACAAGCTATACCTTTAATGATTTCTGGTTACTGGGGAGAGATTGGTTGGAAGAGAGATTATATATTTGTGTTGAAAGGAAAGGAGAATGGTTTAGACCCCTACAACATGATATAGATCAGATATGATAGGGGAAGTCCCCCTAAAGATTTTGGCTACAAACAGGACAGGTAACTTGATGTGCTGATTCCTTGAGATGAAAATAGCCCAATAACTGGAAGATATAAAAATGTCTCTAGTCAAAATATCAGCTAAATTTAGAAAACAATTTTGGTTGGTTATGGAATCCTTGAGGTTCATCAGGCTATCTTTCATATTAGCATGTAAGAAGATTTATTAATATTGGTTATTGATCAAATTATATCATAAAAAACGTTGTCTTTCACCTGTTCAAACAAGGAACAAATTTCAATCTTAACTGATCTGTACACCTTACACAATCCATATGAATATCTTAATAGGACTAAAATTTTGGTTATGAGTTTGGTTTCATATTTTATAGAGTGTACAGAGAGGGCAAGATTCATCATTGGGATACTGAAATAACCAAATGTTATTGTTGTTTCAAAACAACTTCAAGAATAGCTGATGATTCCTGATTGACTGGGTTCATTAAGCCTTTCAGATGAATCTCCTCAAAACTTCAGTCAAGTCCTGAGACTTCAAAACATACAGAAACTAGATGACAGATGCTAAAGCTAGCTTCTTAAGTCTAACCAGTTTTTCTAATTTTCCTCCCCCTCCTTACCCCATTAAAGATTTTCACCTCCCCTATTTAGCAGGAAGTAGCCTTGGAGAGTCATCAGTCCAATTCCTTGACTTTGAATGTCTGGTTATGGTTATTTTATAACTAATAGTTAGGTTGTCATTTTAAGGGATAATTTGCAATGGTTGTAATTTTGAACAGGGAGGGCACAGATAGGATGATTTACTAAATTTATCCTTGAACAAAGCATTATGTAGCCATAATCTTACATTGGTAGAAATCTTTATAATTGATATCAAATTGGAGTTATAATTTCTTACATTGGTACAGAATTTATATATTGATATAGATTAATCTTTTCATTGATATAAACTTCTTATATTAATATAAAATTTGAAAAAATATTGTTACTCTAAGATTGGCATTGTGCCTATACAACTCATTTAAGAATACAAGGCTTAGACTAACTAATCCTAATAACTGCTCTAATATACTGTTTAGGATGATTAAGTAAATGCAAGGGCCAGATAGTAATCTCATGGTTATATTAGATTCTGATTTAATTATAATAAAGTGGCTCAATATTACTCAAATAGAAATTGCTAAGGCAGTTAAGGTTTAACTTACATAGTTCAGATATAACTTACATAGAAAAATAGTCTTCAAAACGATCAGAAATCCACAAAATATGACAGTTAATGTTATTTCATTATTAAAGATCATTTGACAAGACATGCCTGGTCCTAACAGCTTCCCATTCCCCTTCAAAGAAGAATTTAATCATCAAAGCCTCCATATAGAATTGTTCCAGTTATGACAAGGTAGCGACTGAATAAAAATTGCCCTATTCATCTACAGATGAAAAATTCTATTCAGGAAAGTAACACACAGTGCAGGATAGTTGACAATTTACCTCTGCAAAGACAGAATAAACTAGTCCTTCATGGTTCCTGCTTCATTTCAAGGTCTGTCAAATAGTTCTGGGTCAGATGTCTGAAGACAGATGTTCCAACATTTTAAGAAATTAGGAGACTGATCAGGTACTCAGCTACCTCTGCAATTTGTTAAAGTCTTGAAAGCTATGTGTTTGTACTTCCTACATATTTAGGTAATAATTCATTTGTGGAACTCTGACGAGATTGAAGACTAGTTATAGACTCATAATCAAACTTCAGTTATTTAGCATTAAGAGAGATGACAAAGATTTCAAAGGATGTTTTTCATATTGTAATCTAAGTTAAAACTACTTTATATAGTTGACAAATATGATGGACTGAATTTTAACTATATAACATAATTTATAATTTACATAATTATTATGGTTATGTTCAATTTGTATCTAAGGAAAACCCACCCCCTGTTTTTTTTTGTTTTTTTTTTAATTTGGACAGAAAAGGTGAGATGTTGAGGATTGGTTCTAATGTTTTGTCTTTTTTCTCTCCCCAAAGCCATGCTTCCAGACTTGAGGGCCTATGCCCCCAGATGGCTTTGATTGATAATCAAGAAATGTCATTCAACCACTGGCTGGGCAGGAATATGGGGCAGGACTTTTACATTGTGTAGGCAAGTACCAAGAGAGAGGGAAGGAAGAGAGGATATCCATGATTCAGAGGGAGAGGGATCAGATTTAAGAGCTGCAGAAAAAAACCATCCAGCAATGTTAGCAGAACAGGAATGCAGCCCAATGGTGAGAGCTCCCCAGTAGGTAACAGGGTAGCAAAGATGAAATATAGAGTCTAGAAGGTGTTAAACCAGGAATACTGGAGGGAAATGAATTCTCGTTGTGGGTAGGATTAGAAATGCTCAGCCTTAAGCTCATCAAGTTATATCAAATTAAACTTGTGAGTGTGTGTCTTTCATTCACGCATCCAGAGGGCTCTGGTGGGTGGCTAAAAGCCCAACCAGCAGGGAACATAACGTGGTTTAACTGATTCACTGCTACACTTGGTATTTGTGACATGGGCATATCCAGTTTAAAAACAAACCAGGTCCTGAGTCTTGAAAGGAGAATGTAAAAGGATCAACAAAAGAAAATAAATCCTATTTCATTCCTGAACTAATATAATTTATAAGGTATATACCTAGAAAAAGAAAACCATTTAGCAAAGCCCAGAGCAATCAAGACCAACTGGGTAGAGATGGAAGGGCCTCTGTTAATTTGCTGATGATATATGTTGCTTTTTGGCACTTTCTACATATTTACCAAAGCTCTGTAAAAGAAAGCAAAGCTTCTTATTTCTAGGACAAAAAACAGATGGTACTCCAGCAGGTAATAATCTAATTAAGTGGCTCCTAAAGATTGAACAAATCGCTCCAAAGGGAAAAAAAACAGTTTTAGAATTCTTTAATAGGGTAAAAAATAAATACAGTTTGACATTTGTTAGTGCATTAACAAATGTCAGTAAAATTAGAGTTTAGTAATATCCTATTCTTAGCAAAATTTTCTCTCACTATTTTCTTCGTTCCAAATTCGAGGTAAATTTGTCATAATTAATATTATTATTAGTGAAGTCTCATTAATATATACTTAGTATATTAGTGCATATATTGGTGTAATATATATTGGTATATCTTGGTAAGGTTAAATTGAAATATTCTCAGAAAACAACTAATGAAAGTCTAGTTAGGGTTACAGTGCACTCTCTAGAGGCAAACGAATAGAAACAAAGAAGTGTGAATATGTAACATAGTCTCTACACATAATACACAGTATTCTTTGTAACTTATTAAAATTAAAGCCATGGCGATATTTTAAAGCCACCATAACACAAAGATTAAAAGTTTCATTATGGTAAGAAAAATGATAATTTTCAGCTGCACAGAGCAACTGTTGTGCCCTTCAGTTACAGCAGAAAATAGTATGAACTGCTGCACTGTCACTTCCTGACTGTGCCTTTAGTCTAGGAAATCAATCTTCCTGATATGCTTTTTTCAAGCCCATACAAATGCGGTCAAATACAGAAAATGATTGTAGTTGTGGGTCACAATGCTAATCGGTTGTATCAGTTTCAATCACTTAAGAGAACCCTTAAGACAGAAATATTCCAACTAACCAGACCTCCCAGAGCTCAAACCACTAACAAAAGAGTACACATGGAGGGACCCATGGCTCCAGCTGTATATGTAGCAGAGGATGAATGGCATTGTCTGGCATCAATAGGAGGAGAAGCCCTCAGACCTGTGAAGGCTTGTTTCCCCATTGTAGGTAAATGTCATGGTGTTGAGTGGGCCTGGGTGGGTGAGAAGGGTAGCATCCTCACAGAAGCAGGTGGAAGAGGAATGAGAGAGGGCAAGAACCAGGAAAGGGGATGACATTTGAAATGTAAATATATAAAATATTCATAAAAATATCTCTTATATATCCACTGATGCTTTTTTTCTGTCTTGAGAGAACACCTATGATGATAAGGGACCAACTGTTTTTCACTGAAATAACCATCTTCCAGAGGTCTTAGACAGAGCCAACTTTGACCTTTTTCTAAATTAATTAAGAATAGTGGGTTAACTAAAAAAGTAAAACATATCCACAGTTCCAGCACTATAATAGAGTAATTTCTAAATGTTTGTAATTTTTTAAATAATGCTGATATTTTCTATTTCCCTCTGGTGATTCAGTTTGTTATACTAGGATTTCTGTCAATTCAATAGCACCTAGAATCACCTTGGCTGATGTATCTCTAAGCAGGTCTTTTAGTTTAGTTTGCAGGGAGACCCTTCTTTTCTGGCACCTATAATTAAATTTTTCACTGCATTTTCCTCCTTCAAAACCTGCCTGTTTATTCCTTGCTCTCTTTCAAGTTCACGGCCTCCATTATTATTAATTGCAATTACAGTTGTAGGCAAGATTCTTGGGCACGTCTTTTTGTTTCTGGGGTTTGGGGATCCAAACTATAATCATAATTACTAGGTCAATAAATTTACCTGGAATTTATTTTAATTTACAAATGAATAGTGGCACACTGTATTTCTGTACCACACTTTCATTATTCATTCATCTGCTGAAGGCGGTTTATATTGGTGCTATTTCCTGGCTATTGTGAAGGGGGAGCTATGAACATTGCAAAGTAAGTGTTTGTTGAGTAGAATGTTGATCCTATAGTTATGTGCAGGAGTGATATAACTGGATCATTGGACAGATTTATTTCTGTTTTGTGAGGATTGTCAATAGGATTTCTAAAGTGACTGCATCCCCACCATTAGTGAATCAAGGTTTCTTTTTCTCAACAACCTTACCAGCATTTGTTGTCAGTTATTTTGTTGATTTAGGCTATTCTGACTTGGGTAAGTTAAATTCTCAGATTTTCATTTCTATAACTGTTATAAGATGTTGAACAGATATTGAGGTATTCCTTGACCATTTTCAGGTTTTTTTTTCTAGAAAACTTTCTGCTAAGATACCTTTGCCCATTCATTTTAGCTATGTTTCCTTGACTTTGTATATTCTTTTTTTAATTACATACTAATCCTCTTACAGACAATCCTCTTCCATTCTGAAGGGTTTCTTTTTTTACTTAGTTGCTTTCTTAGCTGTTAGATAGGTTTGAGTTTATGAGACTCCAGTTGCCCATAATAGGCCCTAATTCTTTGCCCTTTCCTCTTCAGAAAGTCCAATTTTTACAGCTACATCTAAACTATACTATGTTTGCTGTGTTCTGGCCATTTTAGTGTTTTATTTATCAAATTAAAGTGTCTGATCAGCTTGTGGATAATCCTATAGATAAGCCTCAAAAATCATTCCATTGCATGTGGCTATCCAGTTTTCTTTTTCTTTCTTTTTATTTTTTTTTTACATTTTTTCTTTTATTTATTTTTTATTCATATTTTAAATGTTATCCCCTTTTGTGGTTTCCCTCTGCAGAAATCCACTATCACATTTTCCCTCCCCCTGCTTCAATGAGGGTGCTTCCTTACCCACCTACTCACTCCCTCCCACCTCCCCACCATGACATTCCCTTTCACTAGGCATCAAACCTTGGCAGGACCAAGGGCCTCTCCTCCCACTGATTCCCTACAAGTCCATCCTCTGCTACATATGCAACTAGAGCCATAGATTCATCATTATGTACCCTTGGGATGGTGGTTTAGTCACTGGGTACACTGGGGTGTGTGCTTGGTTGATATTGTTCTTACAGTATTACAAACTCCCTCAGATCCTTCAGTCCTTTCTCTAACTCCTCTGTTGGGGACCTGTTCTCACTTCACAGAATTAAAAAGAGCAATTTTCAAATTCATTTGGAATAACAAAAAAAACACAGGATAGGGAAAACTATTCTCAACAATAAAAAAATTTCTGGGTAATCACCATCCCTAACCTCCAGCTGAATTACAGAGCAATAATCATAAAAACTGTATGGTAGTGGTACAGAGACAGGCAGGTGGATCCATGCAATAGAATTGAAGACCCAAAAGTGCACCTACACACGTGTGGTCAGTTATCTTTGACCAAGGGTCTAAAGCCATTCAGTGGAAAAAAGACAGCATTTTCAACAAATGGTACTGGTTCAACTGGCAGTCAGCATGCAGAAGAATTTAAATTGAACCATTCTTATCACCTTGCACAAAGGTCAAGTCCAAGTGGCTCAACGACCTCCACATAAAACCAGATACACTGAAACTAGTAGAAGAGAAAGTGGGGAAGAGCCTCTAACATATGAACACAAGGGAAAATTTCCTGAACAGAATATCAATGGTTTATGTTCTAAGATCAAGAATCGACAAATGGGACCGCATGAAACTGCAAAGCTTCTGTAAGGCAAAGGACATTGTCAGTAGGACAAAACTGCAACCAACAGATTGGGAAAAGATCTTTACCAATCCTACAACTGATAGAGAGCTAATATCCAATATATACAAAGAACTCAAGAAGGTAGACTCCAGAGAATCAAATAACCCCATTAAAAATGGGCTACCGAGCTAAACAAAGAATTCTCGACTGAGGAATATTGAATGCAAATCAAAACAACTCTGAGATTCCACCTCACACTAGTCAGAATGGCTAAGATCAAAAACTCAGGTGACAGCACATGGTGGCAAGGATATGGAGAAAGAGAAACACTCCTCCATTATTAGTAGGATTGCAAGTTGGTACAACCACACTAAAATCAGTCTGACAGGTCATCAGAACATTAGGCATAGTACTACCTGAGGACCCAGCTATACCACCCTGCTTGAAAGATGCTCCAAAATATAACAAGGACACAGGCGCTACTATGCTCATAACACCCTTATTTATAATAGCCAGAGAATGGAAAGAACCCAGATGTCCTTCGACAAAGAGATGGATACAGAAAATGTGGTATATTTACACAATGGAGTACTACTCAGTTATTAAAAACATTGACTTCATGAAATTCTTAGGTAAATGAATGGAACTAGAAATACCATCCTGAATGAGTTAACCCAATCATAAAATAAAACACATGGTATGCACTCACTGATAAGTGAATATTAGCCCTAAAACTTGGAATACCTAAGATACAATTCACAGACCACATGAAGCTCAAAAAGAAGGAAGACAAAATTACAGATGCTTTAGTCCTTCTTAAAATGGGTAACAAAAGATTGTTATTTCACTGGCTTACACATCTGATTTGGGACAACAGCATAGTATTTTGGTACTACAGCTCTAGAGTGTATCTTAAAATCACCACCCACAGTACATGCAATATTCTTCACTTTTGTCAGCCTGGGTCTTTTCTAGTTACATGTGAATTTCAGAACTCTTTCTATTTATGTGGAGACTAATGTGAGTATTTTGATTGAGCTTTGGCTCGTCACAGGTGTGGTTTCATTAGGAATTCTCAGAGAGGTCAATGAATTACTAAGGTATATTTGGAAGGCTTTGAAAAGAGGAGGGATACAATGCAATAGCAGTATAAATGGTTAGTGGAAACTAGATTAATAGGAAGGGTTAAACTGAACTTATGGATGAGAGGGCAGACTAGATGAAGAAGTAAAGAAAGAGATAACTGACAGTAAGATAGTTCTAAAAGTCAATGGAAATTTGATCCTCTAGAAAATTCCATATATATATATAGCCAAAATGGAATCATACTGTATGTCTTGACAATGCCCCTACTAATATACAACAGATTAATAAATTAAAGGCACAGTTCCAGAAATGGGTTATGCTTTCGCTGTTGTTCTCCAGTGACATCCCAAAGAATTTGAAACATTATGATCTAATGTTACCAATATTCATAGTTACTCCCTGGAACATGAGGTTAAGATCTTATGGCTGAAGATACTAGTTCAATGAATCATAAAATGAGAAAAAATCAAATTGAGGTAGAAATGGGAGCTTCATTCCTACTTGTTTGCTTTTCGTGGTGATGGAAATTGACACGCATGATGCTCAGTTATGAATGCTGAGAGCTACCATAATGACTGGCCTGACAAGACAGATTTAGTGATGCAGTAGTGTCATATATGTTATGGGAGAAACCTGCCACTCTCTGATTAGGTTTAAATATTGCAACAAAAGATTAAAGACATACCTGTCATCATTATTTGAAGAAAAGTCAGGGCTCCTAGGGAGAGCGTACTACTATCATTCTGCTAAATGTACATAGCCTAAACTTACCCCTAGTGACACAAACAACAAAATCACAGCAAGGAATAAGGAGGTCCGCATAAATATTCACCTCTAGCCGGAGCCAGAAAACTATTTTGTAAATTTTACCTGCTGTAAGGGGCAGAGAGAAAGTTTGTGTTCAGTAAGAGAAAAACTCCATATAAATTAGCCATTTTCAAGTGGAAGGTCATATATCCTATAATATATAGGAAACACAAATTGGACCTCATTGATTTTAAGGAGCATACACAGTTCTATATGTAGGGAAGTATTAGTTCAGGGGAAAATAATATTGTGATTAAAATACAGTATACAAAATTTTGCAAATATTAATTTTTAAAATTAAAAAAGAAAGAATTTTATTAATGGTTCTTGGGGAATATATGAATTTGTAAAACTTATATTCATATGACCAAAATTAAAGAGCATGTAATGTTTAGTTAACATTAACAGGCTCTGCACCAAGTTATGTTGTTAAGAAATCCAGGATCTCAAACGTGCAGGGCTCCCCTTCAGACTGATTTTCCATATACCAAATTACAGTCACTCAATTGTTCCCGTGCACATAACAACTTAACTTTCCTCATATCCTATGAAGATAACATCCGATTTTATAATACCTTCTTTGAAAATCCAGTTTCAACAGTCAGCTACAATTCTGCCTAAATAAGACCTTTAGGAAATGAACGCAAATGCTGGTGGCAATGTGACAGTTGCTACTTCATGAACAAAATTACTTTAGTTCCCTCTTGATAAAATAGACAGTAATTGGCTTACAGAGTTAGGTTTAGAGTTAAGATCAATTCTGAAGGCTGAGAGTCATGTTAATATGATAATGCAGCTTAATTTATGACCCAAAGGTAAAAACATTAGGGAGACATAAACTATATTAACAACATGATCTCTCAAAATTTACCGTAAAAGGAAACTACATGTTAATACAATATGTAAGATGGGCTATTAAAAATAATAATTCTCAAATTAACTAAAAATCAAATATTATACATATAAATTTAGATAAAAGGTCAAGACAATCCTATATAACTTAAATAAGTAGCATGTGTGTGTGTTTGTGTGTGTATATGTATGTGTGTGTATGTATGTGTGTGTATCTACTTAGTTAAACATTCACATGTCTGTACACATGATTCCTTCTTCAAACATTCCTAATCAGCAATTCTTCCGGTGGAATTTAGAAAAAAAGCTTGCACATTTGTTTTATTTTGTGTACCTAGACTGACATTTGAAAAACAATTTTGATCAGACGATATTACAAGTCTAAAAACTCAAGACCTTCTTATTTTGCATAAATTTGGTGCTTTTAACATGATTGCTTCTATTTCAATCCCAGATAATTAATATATATGTTTGTGGATAAAGAATTATACAAAAGACAAGGGATAGATAGAGTTAGGGTTGACCAAGACAGGGTATGTATTTAAAATGTCAAAAGGAATCTTGCTACTTTGTAAACTAATGGGAAAATAAAATAATATACTAAGGCATGTTTTATTTTTCAATGAATCTATCTTGCACAACTTTATTGCAAAAGCACAAGCAACAAAGGAAACAATGAATAAATTAGACCTCATCAAGGACACATTTTGCCTCAAAGAATACCATCAAGAAAATGAAAAGGCAAGTGCAAAATTGAAAGAAATGGTTTCAAATCATGTACCCAATATGGGTCTTGCATTGAGAATATATTAAAGAAAATCTCTTACGACTTGATTTTTAAAATGACAAATGATCCAATTCAAAACTGGACAAAGGCTTTAAACAAACATTTTTTTTTCCTCAGGAAGAGTTACATGTCGCTGCTATGCATAGGACAAGATGCTGCCCTTGGTATTTGGAGAGAGAATACCAGACAAAAATGAAGAGGCACGTGATAATTTGTATTGCAGTATAGTTTTTTAAAAAGGCAGAAGATAAGATTGAGTAAGAATGTAAGGAAGTTAAATTTCACAAATTACAAGCAGAAATTTAAAGCAGGGCAGCTGCTTTCAAAATAATCTGAGTTTAGGTCAAAAAATTATTTACTCCTACCACTTCATTTCCAGGTGTATACCCAAGAGAAACAAAAGCATATAAATACTAGAAAAATGCAACTATTGGAGAGTAGCATTATTCCAAAGCAAGAAGGTAAAGAAAAACAAATATTCATCAACTAAAAATGATAAATAAAATGTTGATCAGCCCTTCAAAATCTGCATTTCAAGAGTCTGTAAGTTGATTTTCAGCAAGAAGGCTGAAGACTTTCGCTCACATGTTGCTAACAGGGGACTGTGCTAGTGGAGATTTGTCTCTACAACCTCTCAGTTCTGGAAGCCGTGTTAGGCTTCCTACGTGAATATCTATACAGATATTCAGTCATTCTCAGATTTCTGACGGGGTTGAAGACTGATTATAATTTCATAGCCTATCAGGTTGTTTAAACTCTGGAAATACATATTTTATTAGATAGCTATCAGATAGTATACAAGTTAGCCAAGATATAATATAGATTTTATGCCTTTCTTAAGCTGTAATGGATAACTAAATGTTCTGTTTAACTGATAGAGTGTCGGACTGGGTGTTAGATATATTTTATGCTCTTAATTACAAAATGATAATAGTTGTGCTCAGCCTATATTTGAGAGAAAAAGGTTTTTTTAATTAGACAAAAAAGGGTGAAATGTAGGATAATGTCACAGGTGAGGCAGGCACAAGATAGAAGGAGGCCTGTCATTGGAGGAGAAGGAAGGATGGGTGGGAGAGAAGTTTGAAGGAAGAGGAGGAGACTAGAAGAGAAAGCAGGAGACAGGACTGAGGAGAGGGTGAGAAGCCATGGCAGGTGACGTTAATATTCTGCTCTGTGTATTTACAGGTTGTTATTAATGTTCCTAAGGGATGGATGGTACCGGGCTTTGTATGTTTAAGTGGGCAATTATATCTTATCAACTGTATCTGAGATTACTGTGTCATGTGTTCTTTTATGTGAGGGTTTGAGTGTAGGAAAGTGTGCAGCGGCAGGAGACTCTGGGCCACCGAGGAGTTAGGATGTGTTTCCCCCAAGGTATCTACCAGATATCTTGGGGCACCACGGTGCTGGACCTAGCGGGGTAAAAGACAACAATACTTTGTTTATTTTTTGTATTTTTCCAACGCATGTCTATATATTAGAATGTCTTTCAACAAAAAACATGCATTAAAAGTGGAGTGGGAAGACAGTAAGAGACAGGGCACCAGGAAGGTGGCTTGCAACTGGACATGACAGGTAGGTTGCACTCAGGCTCCTTAACAGCTTTGGTTGCTTGCATAAGGCGTGTGCAAAATTAAACCAGGCAACATTTCACCACTGAGCAAAGGTCTCACAAAGCCCCACCCACAAGGAATGTAAGTAGTCATGCTACTTAGGGAAGGAAAGTCAGTTTACATCGTGGTTGTGAGCAGTGATAGAGTATCGGTGCCCCAGTACTCAGCTCTCTACTCATCTGTTTAGGGCAAGACTAGTTGGACACAACACATTTCAGATAACATACAGGAAGATGACATGAATTTGAGAAGAGGGAATTAGAGGGAGTGTTTAGAGTATAGCCAAAATTCCTTGTGTTCATGTGAAATTTCTCAAAGCACTTTTATACAGAAGAATGAATACACATAACAATACAGTAAATGTTGAAAACATTGTAAGCATCTTTCCCCTCAAATAATGGAAAGTGTTAATTCCAAGGCCTCAGGCAAGTCTATACATGAAATGCCATTGAGTATAATTCTTAGCCATTACACTCTTTAAAATGGTTCTTTAGGTCATCAAATCATCTCTAAGTTTTGCCACATTTAAACAATGAGCATTTGAGAGTAACACTCGGAAACATGACAGGCTTTCTCTGTGGTTCATATATATCATTTGATTACCATAGACTCGGTAGTGTTCAATATGAGTATATGGATGTAAGAGAGAGATTTATCTTTCTAATGATCCAAAGCTTTTCCTAATACTTTTAAATACATTTAGTTAATTTCCAAGAAGCAACATTTTTAAGACAGCAACCGCTGCTATGAATATATGCCTTTATAAAGCATTACTCTGTAAATGCCAGTGTTCTTTTTTTTTGACCTTAATAATACCATCAGTAAGGCATTATAATTAAATAATTAATGTACAATATTAGTAATTTTATTTATAATATTTAAAATTTATAAATAAATCTCTATTATATATATTAATTTCTGGTTTTATTTATTTCCCCACATATATTTCTTTTTTTTTTCTTTTCTTTTTTTTCGGAGCTGGGGACCGAACCTAGGACCTTGTGCTTGCTAGGCAAGCGCTCTACCACTGAGCTAAATCCCCAACCCCCCCACACATTCCTCTTGTGAGCTTAAGTGATAACTCTTGCTGTGGACAAATGCAGTGGCCTGCAGATGATTTGGATAACTGCACTACATACAATATTTCTTTTTGGCTTTGCTTTTCATTCCATATACTTTAAACAAACTACACAAAATGTCATTTTGATGTAAGAAGTGCCAAATACACTGTGCTCTTTTCCATGATTTCATACCTTTGAATCTCAGAATGTTATATATATATATATATATTAAAAATAAATGTTCTTTTGCAAATTTCTTAAAATACTTTAAATATGTTAATCTTGTCAGTGTGGAAAACACCGGACAACAGATCCTATCCCAGTAATATTCATTTCACTTCACATTACACCTGCCATTTGAAAACATTTTTTAACCAGTGAATATGACTTAACAGAGCTTTACTTTATCCTCTATTCAATAGACACTGGTGGTCGTTAAAAGAAAAAGTCTTATGTCAATGGACTTAATTACAGCCATCAAGTTATATAGCACCATATGCCAATTATCATAGGACTTTACAAAATTCTGGGTAATTAAAGATACCCCTGGCACAGAAATTGCTGGAAATAATAGATACCCAACTTAACAATATTTTGAGAATAAAAAGTAATATTAAAGTATTGCATTGAGATACTGCTAAATGTTTCATAGGTGTTAGTGCTAAGTACTATTTTGAGTGTTACTGTATTAATTTGTCCCTAGTTATTTCTAGATATTTGGCTGTATCCCAACCTAAAGTGAGAAACTCTGAATTAAACTTTTAATGCAGTTAGATATCAAAATATGCAAAAAACAGTCATTCACTTTGGAATTTAAGACCAGATATTACAGCTGAGTGACTTTCCTGGCTCTTGAAAATATTGGCTCTTGAAATCCTGCTGGATGCACATGTCATTCAACCATCCCACTGGCAACTTTTGGTCACTCAAACTAAATCTAGCTACTTTTATTTTCTACATCACATTCCTATTTGATCTCTCTTCTAAAATTAAATAAGTCTGAATTACTCAAAACCTGTTCTATGAACTAACTTTATATGTTCGTATACTTGTCCAAAAAAAAAAAACAAAAACCAGAATTGCCCGAATTCTAAAACACAAATCTGGAAGAAGAAATAATTGCCACCTTTTCTCAGTGCCTTTCTTCTTATGTTTATATGTTTGTATATGTATATATACAGAATATTTATGCATTTAATATTTATATACTTACTCAGGAAACTTTGAAAAGTTATGTCTTTTGAGGTATGGGCACTTCTTCATATTTTATAACAATGCTCAAGGAATAACATATAGTGAGATAAAAAATCCAAAGAGATCATCCTCTAAATATTTATTGTTTTCATGAAATCCTTGATTTAGTTTGTTTCTATTTTCTGGTTTAATGCAAACAAGATTGATGTATAACAAAGGCCAACTTCATGTATCATAGCCAAGAAGATTTTTCATTTTTAGTAGAATTATGACTTCTTTAGTAGAATTGTGTCTCCTTTCTTCTGTACCATTCTCACCTTCATTTTCATTCTGTTACAGGTAATACTTAGTGTGTAAAGAGGTAGAATAAACGTTTTATCAACAAGCCATCTGTCTGGTCATCCTTGACATTATAATATATCAACTTAACTTCAAACTACTTCACTTCCTCATTCATTTTCTCCATGTACAATTTTGGAGAAAATCCTTAGACCTATAATTTTATCTGCAATTATGTGATTGCGTAATTCTAAAAGACAAGTACTTTGAGAATAACAATATATTTTTCTATTTATATTAGTAATTATTTATCTAATTTTATCAAATGTTTAAAATCACATCTTTTAAAATATAATTCTAGAATGCATTGTGATGGCTCAACACTTATAATTCTACTTATCTGGATCAAAGTTCAACACTAGCTTATTATACTGCATAGTGAATTTTAGAATGTGGGGATATTTGAACATTATGTGTGTGTGTGTGTGTGTGTGTGTGTGCATGTATGTGTGTGTTTGTGTGTGCATGTGTGTACCACTAAACAGAATAATATGGTTTTAAATAAATTATATTTGATATATTCTATATATAAAGGCTTGAAAGTCAAGTTATTTGTTGTATAAAACGAATACAAACTTTATTAAGCAGAAAGAAACAATGTGAAGACATTATACAGAAATGTAGATTCTCCTAGCCATCATGGATTCCTGATCTAGCTACTGAAAAGTTGACTTGGAAAATAACTTTGCTAAATAAAGAATATCTACAGTAGAGTGATCAATATGTCATCCCTTATGCACCTTGATTTGTAGTATGTTAAGTTATTATGCCTTTGAGAGACATGAGTCAAAGTTAAACATTTATTATCTGCATATATTTTATCTAGTCCTTCAATATTTTTGCTAGAATAATAGTTTGAATAAGTTCCCTGAGTTGGAATGCAATAGATTTATCTTTTACTACACTTCTCAGCACAATTGGGGCAAAACTGAAGAGAAGAATGAATAAATAAATAAATAGATAGATAGATAAATAAGTAAATAATAAACAAAGTTTATTTCCTGAGTGAAGTTCACATCTTCCAAGACAAGAATCAGTGGGTTTCATTATTAGAATTTGTGTCAGAGGAGGGATAAAAACAGGGATAAAACAGCACTGTTAATGACTATCATTGTTCTCTGATGACCATTTGTAGCAAGGGGAAAAAAAACAAGTAATAAGAAGAAAAAGGTCACCATTATAAGTATCAGTTTCTGTTTAATTCTCTTCTTAAGTAACACTGACCACAAACTTGGATGTTAGCAGTATGTCAAACAGGCTGCAAAGGAATTTATTTAACATACATTTCAGAACTGGCTTTAAAAAACATCCCCAACAATGGTTTAGAATAAATACTTAAAATTCATATCACAAAACACTTGAAAATTTTCACTTCTACTCTGTCTAGGAATTGTATTATTATCATGAGCCTAGGAATAGGATTCTATGTGATGCTGTAGGTAACCTTTGTAACCTCTGTTGCAAGCTCCCAAATGATGCTGTGTAGCTACCCTCCTTAGGGCTCAGGGTGATGGTTTTTTGCTTTTGTTTTGTTTTTTTGTTGTCGTTGTTGTTTGTTTGTTTGTTTTTAAGAAATAGAAAGGAGCTCTATCTTGCCAGAACTTGCAAATACCTCTCTGCTACAAAATAGGCTAGCAAAGTTGTCTCTTATATTTCTTAAAGTAATCATAAAAGAATGAAATAAAGACTTAAATTCCATTTCTGGGACAGCCAAAGGCAACAGCAATAGACTGGGTTTGGAATTCTCTAGGACAGTCCTTTGACAATGCAAAAGGTAGCTTTTGGTCATTTGCATGGATGGTTTTGCTAGGTGATCATTGTTAAATCCCTATTGGTGAAAATGCCATGTACTTCAGAAACTGATTCCAGAGACCTGTGAGTGTAACTCACCTGGATTCCTTTTCCCTAAGGACTAGCTTTAACGATACCAGAAAGATACCAGCATGACATTACAACCCTAAGAGTGCAGTAGTGACATACATACCTTGGCAGTAACTAACGGATCTTTACTTGGAATTAAGATGCACATAAGAATGTACCTAATTACTCTGTGCTAGAGAATTCATCATGGATATTGGAATAGGACCTAAAACAACTACTTTACTAAACCAGCATAATCTCTATCAGCAATCCAAATAATTACCCTTATATTCACAGGTAAGTGGAATTTCTGCCCATTAGGGCAATTTCTCTTTATAGCATACAGAGACCATTACGAAAAGACAAACAGTCAACCAACCAACCACACAGATAAGTTATCCAATACCAAATGGTCAACACTAAAAACATATATACAAGTGTCACTCAAAGTATGCTATAATTAGGAAAGTATTCAATAACAGTTAATGAAAAAGGGCCATGAATTTGAAGGAAAGGAGTGTTATATGGTGGGTTCTAAAGAAGGACAGGGAAAAGAGAAGTTGGAAATTTTTAAAATAAAAGAGAATAACATATAGTGTATGATACGTGGTTAAAGGAAAACAGCCTAATCAAACAAACGATAAAAAAAGGTAAAAAAAAATCATCTATTTTTTTGTTTTGTCAGATTGTGGTATTAGTTATGTGTTTTAGAGACAAACTTACTGAGAAAACATGAGTATGAATTTGTGTGATTACCCTATTCTGAATTGTCACCTGAGTGACCTGAGAGGTTTCTTTCTTATTCTCATCTGAGACAAAAGAAGACAGCCAAGTAATTAGCACAGAGAGGTTAAAAGGTTTGGACTCATTTTTTTTCTACAGATATAGCATCTTCTTGTTTGTTTGTTTGTTTGTTTGTATGTTTGTTTGTTTTTGCCTACAATGATCTCAAATAGATTCTAGAACAATGACTCCAAAATTCACAGACTCCTAACAGGACAGGTAAACTATTACAGACTTGCATAATAATATACACAAAATACATGATAGTGTTCACAATAACGCTATTCAAATGAACAAAAGTGCTAAAAATATTATTCAATAGCCTAGTAAGAGCACCAGTGGAAGGGGAAGCCCTTGGTCCTGCCAAGACTGAACCCCCAGTGAATGTGATTATTTGGGGGGAGAGTGGTTATGGGGGAGGATGGGGAGGGGAACACCCCTAGAGAAAGGGGGGAGGGGTTTAGGGGGATGTTGGCCCCGAAACCGGGAAGTGGAATAACAATTGATATGTAAATAAGAAATACTCAAGTTAATAAAGATGGAAAAATGTTATTCAATTAGTAAACACTTAGATCTCACAGTGTCTTTTAGTCATGCAGTTCCAATTGTTGAACATGTAAAGCATTACAATATTACGAGTTTATAACAATGGTTTATATTTGAATGAGGTTGTAATACTTGAAACATTTGGAATTCACTGTGCTATTGCATAATTTTTCTCTGAGGGGTAGTGATTCACTTTAAATACATTAGGCAAACTGAATGTGATACACTTTAATAATTATAATAGGATTATCAATTTTAAAAAGCCAGCCACTTTACTTCATCAATGAGCTGTAGCAATTTTAGAAGAGTAAGAAAGCTTATCAGTTCAGGACACTTTAAGACAAGGCCAGTGCTTATAAAATTAATTTTTAATGATTTCTCTGCCATCTGGGAGATTCTCATTATATGCAATAAAAACCAACCTAATAGTGCTTTAAAACTCCCTATTTCACTTAATCATAAAAGTTTAACAATTTTATGGCTATCATCTATTAATATAAATTTAAGTATTTGGATAAAATGTTTTTTTAAAAAAATTACAGATTTGTGCTATTTTTAAAAAAATAATGTTTTGTAAAATCTCTCACACTTCAAACAAATAAACTCCATGAGGCATGTTGGGGTATTAGAGAGCACGACATCACTGGTGGTTGTATTAAAGGTTGATCTCTTTTGGAGGGACTAATGCCTCCAAGGGAGTTTTTCATGGCAAATGCTAAGTGCATAATTTTCCAAAGTCACTTTTGCAAATTTTCTGTAAATGCTAATTGGTTATTCACAATGCTAAAATAAAATTGGATGGATGTTTATAAGCCAGGACATTCATGTCCAGGAACATTTTCTTCAACACTTTTAATTTCAATTTCAACATGAAGGTCTATTTTGGGGGGTGTCTTAGGGTTTCTATTGCTGTGGGGAAACAACATAACCAAAGCAACATGGAGAGAAAAGTGTCTATTTGATTTGTGTATCCTGAATCACAAGGAGAAAAGGTATGACAAGAACTCAAATGGTGGGAACCTGGAGGCAGAAGCTGATGCAAAGTCCATGGAGGTGTCCTGTTTACTGGCTCATTCCTCATGGCTTTCTTAGCCTGCTTTTTGTGTAGAACCTAGGGCCAGCATCCCAAAGTCATATCCACCCATAATGGACTGGGCCCTCCTATATGCACTGCTAATTTAGAAAATGATCTAAAGGTTTCTCAGCTTATAGTCCAAATTTCTCAATTAGGGTTTTCTCTCCTCTTAGATAACTCTAGCTTGAATCCAAGTAACAAAGAACTAGTTAAATTTCTCAAGTCATTATTGCAAAGTCTTTTTAACATGAATATATGTATATATATATATATATATATATATATATATATATATATATATAATTCCACATAAAAGCCTCCAAGAATGTATTGGTGGGCACTATAGTGCTGACATAATCATTTCGTATCTCACAACCTTTACACTTTCCCTGCTAGGTCCCTTCATTTTGTGCATAATATTCTTGAGCATTTTGGTAAATAGGAAAAATTCGTTCATTGTATTAGTCTTCTACAATTGTTTCAATTGTTTCCATGTTGTGTCTGTCTAAGACTTTCAAATCATTCATTGTTCTGGTCAATTAGGAGGACTGTGCTGACATATTTTTATCTGGTCACTCTCAAGGCAAAATCTGTTGGAATTATCATGTGTACAAACTGAGGATTCAGTCTGGAGTGTCAGCATAGGTTATCAAAGATTAAACCAAAGAAAAGCACTGTGAGGTAGGGCTTGACATTTATGAAGATTGACAAGAACCTCCCCCCCAAGTCCCTTTCAATTCTTTGATTCTTAGTTTAATGATCACACACTTTTAAGATTTGTTGGTTTTGCTTTCAGGAAGGCTAGGCTGTCTAGACCTATGAGATATCATGGGTCTTCACATGATGTCTCATACCTGCTATCAGCCAGGGACTGCTATCCTGCTTGATATGTTCAGTAATTACGAATAAACTAGAGTAGACTTACTTCCTAACAGAGTGGGCTTTAAGGGCGAGAGACTGTTTTACCAACAAGCCTGTGGTAGTGGGAAAGGCTGGATGGGACTTCTGGATTGAAACAAGGAACACTGGGCTTCTGTTCCCCTGACTCCATGGCTCTGGTAGGCCTGGATCTTCACAGTTTCCCTGGAAACTCTGGTCAATTGTTGAAGACCTTGAGATACAGTATGTTCTGGTTATTGTTTCCAACATGTACCTTGCAAAATGAGCTACCGCTGCTAGGAAAACTTTAATGGTCTGTAGATTATAGCATCATTATCCTGTACTTTATGGTTAATGTCCACATATATGTGTGTCTTTCTGGGTCTGCATTACTCCACAGGACAATATTTTCTAGTTCCATCCTTTTTCTAAAAACTCATGATATCTTTGTTTTTAATATTTGAGTAGTATTCTACAGTGTACATACCACATATTTTTTTTTATTTATTCACAGTTTTTGGTTGTCAGACATCTGAGTTGTTTTCAGATTTTGCTATGTCGGGGTTGGGGATTTAGCTCAGTGGTAGAGCGCTTGCCTAGGAAGCACAAGGCCCTGGGTTCGGTCCCCAGCTCCGAAAAAAAGAACCAAAAAAAGTTGTCTAATACATTTGAGCAAGTGTCCTTGTGTTATGGTTGAGCATTTTTCGGTTATATGTCCAGGAGTAGTAATGCTGGGTCTTGATTTCCAAGTGCTTTTACAAGCTTTCATTCCTACCAGCAAAAGTGGAGTAGTCTCCTTGTTCCACATCATCTCTGGCATGTGCTGTCACTTAAGCAGAGAGTGGGGTCTGGGAGTGCAGGGGGTCTGGGAAAAGGAAGGGAAATTTTTATGTGGGGGCCATCACTGGGACAAGCCAGAGACTTGGTTACAGGAAAGGATCCCGGGAGGTTATGGAGGTGACCCTACATGAGAGTCCTAGCAGTGGGATATGGATCAAAAGTGTCCATCTCCTGTAGCCAAGCAGGACTCCAGTGGAGGAAGGGGGACATAAACCTACCTATAAAAGTTTGACTCAAAATTTTCTTGGCTTCCAAGATGTGCAGGGATAAAGATAGAGCAGAGATTCAGAGAATGGCTAACCAATAACTGGCTCAACCTGAGACCCACTCCATGGGAGAGAACCAACACCTGGTACTATTAATGCAACACTGCTATGTTTGTACACAGTGGCCTAGCATAACTGTCATTGAAGAGTCTTCATTCAGTAGCTGATGGAACCAGATTGAAATCTACAGCCAAACCCTGGGCACAGCTCAAAGGGTCTTGTGGAAGAGTGGAGAGAAGGATTGAGGGAACCTGGGGGTTCAAGGGTTCCGCAAGAAGACCAACAGAGCCAACTAACCTTGGTCCTCGTGACTCATATAGATTGAACAACCAACCAAAGAACATGCATGGTCTGGACCTAGGCTCCCTGCACATATGCAGCAAAAGAACACTTGGTCATCATATGGGTTCCTAACTATTGGAATGGGTCTTTATCTGACTTAGACTCTGTTTTTATGCTTTTTGGATCTTTTCCCTAATTGGACTGCCTTTTCTGGCCTCAGTGGAGGAGAATGAGTTTAGACCTGATGTGACATGAGGTGCCAGGATGTGTTCATACCCTTAGAGAAGAGGAGACAGGAATGGGGATAAAAAGGGGGGTAGGCGGGGAAGACGGGGAAGAGGTAACACAGTTGTGCTACAACTGAAATGTAAAGTTGATGAATAAACAAACAAACAAACAAACAAACAAACGGGGGGTGTTGGCTGTAATACAAACTTGCTGGTTTGGGTCATAGGCCCTCCCAGCCCTCCTGATGTAGGTTTTGACTGTTTCTCTGTGACTGACCACATGTAATCCTCCTTGGAGTCTCAGTATGAACCCAGGAAGAATTGATGATCTGGGTTATCTTAGCATCTTATGGAACTTCTAGAACATGAGTTGCAGTAAAATCTCCCCCTGCCCCCAAGGCAGACTTTTTTTTTTTTTTTTTTGCGGTTGACCCTTTTATCTAATCATAAGCATATAAATTCTTGTGTACTGGAAGTTCATCCACACACAGTTAGCAAACAGTTTTTCTCCAGATTCACTGCAAGATGAAGATGCTGGACAGAATCCTGAAGAGGCAGTCTCTGCCTTTGTAGATACTTCAGTGTGGTGCATGACTTCTATAAACAACTATGAACCAACTATGGCCTACAGATCTTATTGTTCATGTCCAATCAAGATTGGAGAGGGAGCAGAGTTTCTTCAAGTAGGCTGGCATGTAATCAAACTGCTTCTCGCCCCCTCTGACTGTGATCTCATTTTCCCATTGTGACGACCATACCCTGTATTTTCCTCTGAGATGTGTGTTACCTGCCATGCAGGTTTCATCCCATACAGCCACGACTAGAGATGAAGGCTGAATAGCCTGTTTCTGTGATTGCAGGATGGCCCCCTTTCAGAGATTGCTCTTGTTCTCTTGAGTGCTGCAAACAGACACTCTAGGGGCTGAGTGAAGTTGAACCGTTCCTTGTTCCCTGCTACATTTGCCTTAGTGTGGGTGTGTGGCTTACAGCCTCATCAGACCATACACTGCTCTGAAAAATGCTGCTGGCCTTCTTGATTTATTTCTGTTTCTTCCTTGCTCAAAGGTGCACAAGACTCACATAACCAAAATTCAGATTCAGCCTGCAGTGCACACTCTGTTATTGATAAACGTGGCAGGTTTATTCGGGTTCAGCAAATGCAGTTAATAACAGAGTGGCTTTCCGAATGTGCTTCTAAACAATGCAGTCACTGCTGACCCTCATCTTGTCCCATGACCTTTGAAGAGGATGGTAGCTAGTCCCCGTGGAAAACCGCACCATATGCTGAAAAGTCTTTTCTGATATTATCTTTTGCATTCCTTGTTTCAAACACGAACACATTTTTAAAATGACTTGATTTTAAAAAGCGTGGTTCTCAGCACACATTAACAGGCTGGGTCAATGAGGGAGTCATTCATTTGAACTGAGTTTCCCAGACCTGCTGCGTGCTAACAGACTGTCAGTGATCATTGAGTGTGACTGCAAGTATCTAGGAAAACTTTCTTTCTCTTCTTTTACAAGATCTATAATAATGAACCAGTGTTACTCTCTTAAAGGCTTATGAAGGGATTTCAGTTTTTAGAGATTATACTAAGGGTATATTTGCATTCTTGATGACATAAAGGTCTCATCAAGAAAGTCCTAACGATCACAGAACATCAAGACAGTTAACAACTACTGAAAGTTGGTCCTCCGGACATCACAGAGCACAGCGCATAAGTACATTACATAGATCCTCAGTAGCAATGCTTCAGTCAGAATTCACATTCATTTTTCAGTGTGTGTGTGTGTGTGTGTGTGTGTGTGTGTGTGTGTAGTATATTATCTGTTCTGTGGATGGTATGCATTCATCTGTGTCAACATATATGTGTGTACATGTAGAGGTCTGAGGTAGATATCTAGAATCAGCCTCCCACTTTACTTCTTGAAGCACAGTATCTACAGCAAATGCAGAGGCCAAGGCTATGGATGCTTACACTAGCTGGCTTGCTCTGCAGGGACTCCTGTTTCTGTCTTCTCAGACTGCATTAACAGAAGAACTGTCATGCGCATCCAGAATTTATGTGGGTTCCAAAGATCCAAACTCATTCTATGAAGAACTTTAAACCTCAGCCATCCCTCAAGATGCAAGATTCTCAAAATTTTAGGACAAAATCATCTGAGTTTCTTAATGTCCTAGTTACCATTAGATTTCCCCCTGTCCATTCCTAAAACTTAAGTTATATTCTACCCTGATAATTATACATTTTTAAAATTTCTTACTCTAGTGTTATTTATTGATATCTTCAAATGTTGCAGGAAGTCATTAGTTAGTAAGTGATTCACCAATGTGCTTTTTAAATTGTACGCTATTAGAGGCTATTCATAAACCAACAAAAGCTTCCTTCCGCTCGAGGCTGATCTGATTTAGTTAGAACCTTACCAACACAGTTACAGCAAGAAAAATTGCAAGCAGATTTGTCACTGGCCCAGATCAGGTCCCACCATTCTCCAGCCTGCTTTATTGCAAAGAAGCTCCTGTGGGCCTGAGCCAGGATGGCTTCCTCTGTAGCTCCGACATGGATTTGACAAAGGGAAGGTGAAAGAAGATCATTGTGCAGGAGCTGTTTGTTTTCCAGCTCCCTTCTCACCAGGTCCCAAAGGAATGTTATTGTCCCTCCACTGAGAGCAATAGAGCCTCCAGAAATAACCCAGTGCATGGCTCTCCTGTCTTCTCTGGTATGTAGTGATTCTCTGCAGACATACACTCCTTCTTCTGGCTCTTTTAGTCACCCTGACTACTACCTGCAATGACACCTTAACCTTGGAAATATAAGGGATAAGCCTGTCCTCTCTGAACTGTGCACGCCACTGTCTTGTATTCTCTATTCATTGATCAGTTCTGTGCACATACAGAAAGCATTAAGTGGAACTCAGTGGGTTTAAAATAGAACATATCAATATGGGAAGTAAAAGTAGAATGGACACTGTAAAAGAACTGAAGAGATGTGGGGGAAGATTTTTTTTAAAAATATTTTATAGAGTTTAAAATTCCTAAACAATGAACAAAATTAACGCTTAAAGAAAAATGTCTCTGCTCTCAGATGGGTATTTCTTCCGTTTCTTTTACCTCCACGAACTCCATGACTAAGCCTCCCTTGATGGGATGGAGTACTTTGTCAGTTTACATCATTGGCCCTGAATATTCCATCTGTACCAAGATGAGGAGCATGGAAACAAATAACAGGGTCTGACCATAGACTTTAAGAAATGAAGGTGCCAACCCCATCGTGTGTTATTTCAGTAGTATGCTTGCATGCTGACCAGAACTATCAGAAGTTACTTGGGTTTCTAATCTGTTGGTTTCTTTTACATCCAACTCAGCCTTTCCCCAACAATGAGCTGGCCCTCACATCTCCACTATATCACCTGCTTGACTGTTGCTTCTTCCCGATAGGGAAATGGAACGTGACATTCAGAAACTTCAGGTTGTCAGCATCTGATGGGAATCCTGGGGTGAACCCAGCACAGGTCCACAGAATTTCTGACCAATGTGCCACAGAACTGGTTAAGAGCCAGGGAACTGGTTCCTAAGTGACAGCTGAGCTTTTGCGGTATCACAGAATAGCTGGCCCAGGCTCAAGAATATCTAAATATTGGATCACTCATCAGTGAAAAAGTATTTAAAAATAAAACTTACTGACTTGGGTAAATTTGTGTGTAGTTACTTAATATAGATGATTTAATTTAGAGATGTGCTAAACTGTTTTAAATCTTGGGAAACTGGCTCTTTAAAGCAGACGACTTTGCATCAGTGATTCCAGGCAGCGTCCTTGTCACAGTGCTTTATTGATAACTTTGCTGACAGATGAAAGTCCGACACAGATCTACTGCAGGAGACACTTAGGCAGAGAAAAACAACTCCAAGGGACAAATGTAATTTTGACAAAAAGTCAACTAAGGTACATTTTGTCAAATCATCGTCTAAGATGAGGCTTATGAAATCAATAAAATCGTAGCTCAGTTACAGCTATAGGCAAATGGGCCAATCATACTTTCCTGCCCTAAATAATAAAAGTGCATTTTTGCTTCTGATACCAGTGATTCTTAACTACTACTTTGGGAGAAATACATAGATGGGCATCTTAAGTGTCATTCACAGTTGGAGTCCATCCCCCCTCCAATGCAGCCAAGCTTCCTGCCCTCCGAACAGGCTGGAGAGGCACTGCTAACCATCTTTATTTCAAGTAAAATGGGTCACAAGCCCAAGTTCCGATTAATCATGTCAGCAACTAGCAAAGAAGTTGCTGAATCAACAATCTGCACAAGTAAAATTACCATAGCATCAAAAAAATCAAGGTTTATGATCTAAATTTCTTTCCCTATCTATAATAGTGTCAGGATAGCAAGGTATAAGGGTTTGGGGGTACCTTGTTTGTTTTTGCTCTGACGCATGTTCTTGCCAATTTTCTTCAGGATGAAGTCACAATTATCAGTTACCACCTTCAGGAGTGAGGTGACATTAAAATGACTCAGGCACATCTCTATTCTATCTTTAAACATAGGTGACTCAGACACCATTCCTCTTCACCAACTCAACAAAATATTTTGACATTAAGTAGAAGAAAACAAACATGCCTTTCCATTTATATTCTTAAACATGCTAAGAAAATTGTTGGGTCTTCTTGCCCATGTGCTACTGTTGCCTCTGCACACCTTGTAGTTAAACTCCATCTATAAGAATCCAGGTAACAATGACTATATTTATCCAGGTATGTCTATACAACTCCTTTAATGCAAACCATCAGGAGTTTCTAAATCAGGCAATATTGTAAAGTTACCAGCTCATATGCCATTTCATAATTTAAAAATACTCTCTGTGATTGGCCAGATGGAACCAAATTACTGATTTTCTTTCCTCAAATTGGGGAATAAATGGAAGACAAGAGAAATCATTGAACATGCAGTAGCCCACAATAAGGTCTCATGTTAACTAGGCCACTGCAAACAGCTCATCTCATTTACCCATCCTCTTCCTGTCCTGAGTCATCTGCAGTTCTAACCTTGAACTGTAGTGTGTAGGACTGAATTTGAAATATGTGTGTTAATGAAGATTTCACAGAAGTATCCGTAAGGACACATTCCTCTCTCTAAAATTCTTATTTTGGTTTGTTTGCTAATATTTTGTTTCACAAAATAATAAGATCAGCTGAAAAACTCTCTTGCTCATAAAACCCTTTCCCTGCTGTTTCAAATGATTATTGGCTTATGAAAGTACCATTAGCATTTTCATCTGAACAGGAATGAAGTCCAATTCATTTAGGATTTTCCCATTTATAATGTTTTCTGGCATTTTAACAAGTGTTACTGCCCTAGGTTACTCTTCTCTTAAATGCCAATTATCCCAAAAATAAAAGAAATTAAAATAAGTGTCATCTGTATAGTTATTTACAAAGTTCAGAAACATTATTCCTTTCCAAAGACTTTTAACAGACACTGAAACCATTCTATGCTCCACAGTCTTTTGGACTTTACACATGCCTTAATCTAATATCAGTGAAAATGAGAGGACTTGAAGGACAAGTTGGAGGGATGGAGAGATGCCTCGTATGTAAACGCCTTTACTAAGCAAGGCTGACATCTTACTTTAATGCCTGAATCCCATCAAGTCAAGAGAGGACCAAACATGCAAATTGTCCTTAAACTTCCTAATTAGGAACTATCCAAAGGAAAGGAATTAACTGAA
Organism: Rattus rattus; assembly: GCF_011064425.1. Lineage (NCBI taxonomy): Eukaryota > Metazoa > Chordata > Mammalia > Rodentia > Muridae > Rattus > Rattus rattus. The sequence goes on along the minus strand of NC_046156.1, from coordinate 129,750,367 downwards.
AATCTTTAGGCTATTGCTCACCTATCCAATCCAGCCTTTGCTGTGTGGGAAAGGCTGATACCACAGAAACTTTATAAAAGAATTCAACCTACAAAGCTGAGAAGAAATCCTGTCTACACTAAAAGGATATCACCCACTCCACCCCACCCTCAGATACATTTATAACTAAAATACTCAGATAGAAGGAGAAGGAAGTGCGATATATTTATCCTTAAATGTTTCTCTACTGTTTTGGGGGCTTAATCTTTCCTGAGAAAAAGGTCCATGAGTAGGTGATATGTGATTCTAGACTTTTAAGCTTTTTGAACTAATTGGACATCATTAAACATGGCTCAAAGTCTAATCCTGATATCTACAAACATAAAGATAAAAGGCAAAAACAAAATTGTTTCATTAAAGGACAAAGTACTTTCTTTCCTTCATATATATATATATATATACATGTATGACTTAAATAGCTTTGAAAGATGTCTCTTCAAATAAAATATTACTATTTACCTAAAGATTAACACTCATACTTGTGTATTGGATAGAATATCAGGAGAAATAAACCAACTTAAAGCAATTCTATTTGAATTCTCCTTAAGGATCACAAACATGAGGCATGAGGGTCTTTTTTAGTCAATACTGACACAATTCATATACAATATTACATCCACGTGCCTCTGAAAACCAGCATCAGTTACATTCCCAGGTGACCCTGGCTTTTCCTGACCCAGATCAATTCCTCTTGATAAGACTTTCTGCAGTTCTCTGCTAACAGATATCTACAAATCTCCCACTGTATTATTCCTCTTTCCAGTTCACATATCTACCCTGGGATGTTTTCCTTTTCCACCAGCTTAGTCAGCTTAGTTCAACCTTCTCTATTATGAGAGCTCACAGAAATAAATATGTGTATTTTATATTGTCGTGACTGCATTTTCTTTCTATGACTATCTGGTGAATAATAGACTTGTACACTTGAGACAACTCAAAACTACCTGTGATTAATCATTAATCATATGCTTGACATCTAACACTGGGGTTAACTATGGATAAGTGATCAATTCGTATTTGCCAAGGATGAATCATTGAATAGGTGAATACTGAGAGCTCAAAAATCCTACAGTTGGTTTATTCTGTCTGGGAAAATGCTGAGTTGATATATTCTGTATAATGGACACCCATTTTTCATGCTTTATAAACTAATAATAGTTTAAAATATTATTAAATATTAATGAAATTAGTTAATAGAGAAATGTTGTTATTACAATAGAATATTATGAATTACCATTGATTAAGAGACCATTGTTCTATTTAGTTCTACTTAAATATGTCTGAAGAACTGCCTTTTTAAGCAGTCTGTTCTCAAAGAATGTAATTAATCACATGCATTTAATTTTGAAGCATATAGTGATTTCAGTATTGCATTTGGATAAGTATTCTACAAACACTGTTGACTAGTTGTGACAAGGAAGCTTGTCTGAACGCCAAGCCAGATGTCCTAGGGGTTAGGAAATTGTCAAACAACCCATGGGCATGACAGCTGTGAATTCAGTGGGGGATAACTTTGAATCTCAATTAACTATGGAAAGTCCCCTTTAAGGACATAAACAACCAGTGATGTGGGTTCACTTCCTGGTACTGACTGTAAGCAGGAATTTCAATGACCTTGACATCTGAATTCATGGAGTCATGGATTTGTTACACAGCCACCTAAGGCTCTCACTGCCTGAATCCAGCCAGCAGCCTAATTAAACAGCAAGCCTTCCTGGAGGGGAATGTTAATGAATCTCCTTGGCAGCCAGCAGTCTGTTCCCCAGATGGTGCAGGGGTTATAAATTGTCAATAGGGCAAGAGTAGTGAGGGGAATCAAGAAAAAATACAGAAAGAAGCTTACATCACTGGAACAGTCTTCCATGGGATCACATGTCAAAGATCTGTGGACATAGAGATGAGGATGCGGGAGGGAAGGCAAAAGCACACTCTGCTTTTGCTGTAAGAGCACATCTAGAATTGCACTGGCTTTCAAGTCAACCCTGTGCATTTCAAATTCAATGTGGGGAGTCATTCTTTTAAGTGATCTTTACAAGTTAATAATAATGGGGAAAATTGCACCATAGCAACAATCTTCTAATGGTTTAACTGGTACTTAATATTTTTCAAGGGCTATCACCCAATTAGAATAACTTTAAATAGTAATGCCTTGCTAAAGAAACATTCTCCAATGACCTTCAAGCCATGTGCTCCCTACTTTAGAATAATGAGTGTCAAAATAATACAAAAAAGGACAAAATTATGTACAATTTATCTGCTTTTGTTAAATGTCTTTTAAATGTTCAGTTGTTCCTTAATTTATCCAGTCAGCTGGACATCTGAAAACCTTAGTGTACTTTAATTTTACTGTATTTCAAAAGCCAATTCTAAGACCATCTTTGGTGAGACCACCCTGCAAATTGTGGTGAGGAGATATTGCAATATCCAGCCTTTCCATGAAATCTCCAATGTTAGACTATGAAAAAATATGCCACTTTCTGTGGTTAAATGGTATGGTGAGCATCTCTGTCTTAGCTGACCCAAGTGTACACCTCCACAGGTGTAAACTAAAATCATATTGACTGTTTATGAAGAAGAACAAAGGACAGGGAACTTTCAGGAACAAAGGGGTTCATATGTATAACACATGTGCGGCACACACACACACACACACACACACACACACACACACACACACACCCCTGATTGCTAAAAGTAATCACTTCGAACTCTCAAACAGACTATGTGCCTCAAAGAAGACACTTGTCTGACCTTGATTGTAGTAGAAAATCAGGATAGGTTATTTTTCCAATCTATGCCCATACTTTGATTTATAGAACCAATAGGATTATTGTCTTTGCTTATGGTAATGTGCTAGGAAACAATGTAAAATTAATATATTGTGAAGTAATTGCTCATTTGATTCTATCTAAAGGAAATAATTTTACACTTTGAAAACTTTAAACACTATTGATATGAATTTACCATCCTTGAACATATCATCCTCAGTCTGAAGGATATAATATGTTGACATACATCTCATAATTTTCTTATAATTTGACAACTTTAAGGATTAAGTCAGAGCTTAGCTTATGCTAGAAATACATTCAACCATTGAGAATACCAGTTCCTATTATTCCACTCTTAATTCAATGAAAATAAAAGTACATTGCTTGATTTACAAGAATCACTTTATATTGATACAGCATCTACTGTCTTCCACAATCTAGCTTCATATGGCCACATAAGGTATATTTCTCATTCATTATTAAGAATGCTTGTTTTACCATTTATAAACACCAGCTTTTCTATATAAACTGTCTTGTTTCAACTCTTAGAACAAAAATCATATCCTCCTCTCATTTTACTATTCTTTTGTTCTTTTGAATAATAAGACTAAGAAGTCCAGGCTGACCAACAACTCATTATTTAACCTAGTCTGTACTTAAATGTGTCTATTGTTCTTCTGTGTCAACCTCCCAAGTGCCAGGATAACAGCCTTCTCACATATTTTGAAGTTACATGAACTGGTATGTATAGTCAAAACTAAAATAAAACTGTACTTTTGATGCAGTCATAAAAATATAATGCCAATATAGAGTCCTTTCAACAGACTATATTTTTACAATCACATTATGTTAAATTAAATATGATTTCCATATATGTTTAAGTGGTTCATACTGTAGTGTCTTTGCTCTTTCTATATAAATCCCTTTTTCCTTAGCCTTGAAAATTTCAATGTCCAGAATCTCAGGCTCTTGTAGCTAGAAGACCCTATAGGATAAAATCCAGGATAAAAATGCTTGTATTACAACAGCTAAGCCTGAAACATTTTGATAGAGATAGATAGATAGATAGATAGATAGATAGATAGATAGATAGATAGGCAACTGCTCATGAAAAGAAAAATTGAAAAATTGAAAAATTTGATCCTTTTTTTCCTCCTTCCTGGAAAAAAACAGTCAATCCCTACCTGGAAAACACTGACAATCCATAAAAACTCAGTAACTCTCGCAGGATGACATCACAACCATGAACAAAGAATAAATAGCAAATGGCAAGTCAGGGGGACTGGGATTTGCCTTTTTTATAACCATAAATACTAGTCACCAATTACATCACAAATTTAGACTACTATTTTGTTAATGGAACCTGCGGAAAATACTATTTCTCAAAAGCAACCTATCAAGTAAAAAATATTTTTCAGCCTCGTCATTACCAACAACATCTCCTATTTTACATAAGATAAGCACTCACAAGGCTATTCTGCTTTAAGTACATTACAAAGAGAAGGCCGATATAATATTTTGTAAGTTATGATTAAGAAGTATGCTCTGACTTCTAATTATCAAATAGAGACATTACTTGTTTGAAAAGAGATTTCAAGTCGCCCAAGTAAAATAAAAGAATCCATTTTGTCCATAAAATTTAATCCTCTAAACAACAGTCCAAGTAAATACTTCCCAAGAAAAACCTTCTCTACATAACTGTCAGAACCAATTCCTTCCGTTTCCACTAATTTGCCTATTTTGATATTGCCACAAAAATTCCTTTTAGAAGTAAATTCCTCTTCTGGATGATGGCTCTGGATGAACAAATAAATGTAAGTTACCACAGCATGTAATAATAAATATTATCTCACTATTTTTATGGGGTAAGAAATAGGCTTTGGGGGCCATTTTCAACATGTTTTTGTGAGTGTTACAGAAAAAAAGGAGCTTTGATTTTTCTTTCTTCTACACAGCCATTTGTTTCCTTTTTTCTTTTCTCTGAAGGCATAAACTTCCAATTTGATTTTAATTCTATGAGACATTTTCCTGGCAAATAATAACTTTTTTTGAACAAAAAGTCTTTACTTGACATTTAATGCTGTTTCAGGGTCAAAGCAATACAGAACCCAAACAGTACTGTGTATAGCAGACATGAAATAGGGATAGATTTTTCAGTTGCTTTTCCTTTTCCAACCTACTGCAAAGCTACAGAAATTAAAGTCCAAACTCCACCACAAAAGACATTGTAAAAGGTTGGAGGAATATTCTAAAGGTCACATTATCTTAATGAAGTGTCAATTCCTGACAGCATGTCTGTGACGTTGGAGTAATCTACTCCATTTAGTGGGAAGTGCTCCTGAAACCCATGCCCTCTGCACTCTAAACAAAGACACTGATAATTTTCTTAAAAGGTCACACACAAATATGCTATTTAAAACAAGACGTTTGCCAGTTGTGAATATATATATATATATATGTATATATATATATATATATATATCAAAAACTTGATATAGAATTGGAATAAATCATTTGTAAAATGCCAGAGTTTTTTCCATCTGTAATATTAATATGAAATTCTGTCGGTTACTTTCTTTGATCTCTTATCACTTTATCGAAATGTAAAAGGAAAACAATTGATTGAAATTTCATCTTAACCCCTCATTCTACTTAATAGAACTGTGACGTTAATTCTGGTAAATTTAGAAAGCTTATATTATACTTGTTTTATTGCATACATACATACTCAAACACACACACAAAGTATCTTCCAGAACTGACAGTAATCTCCTCATAGGACTTGCAGTCTAGTTATCATGTATGAAGCCTATGAAGGTTAGAAGTTATTGATTATCCTGGAATTCCTAGGAATGAGGGTTCTTAATGGTACCACAGCACTGACAGGAGGGGAGTAAAAGCAATATGATTTAGAGATAATAGTGTTGCTGCTGTGACTGAGATCAGCTGTTCTTGGGACTTTTGTCAGCCTTGAAATGCAGTCAGTGTTACAAATCAGTTGATTTTTCTCCTGACTCCCCATGTTTTACTTTAGAAGTAAAAGGTGTGTTTTTGAATGTTCTAACATAATCAGGACGCTCTGTGAAGCTTTTAGATCTGAAGATGGATTCCAAATTCATTTCTAGCAGGCAGAGGGCCTTTGCTAAGAAATCATATCATTCCTCTAAGGCACTACCTTCATTCATAAATGTGAGTAAATCCATAGTTGTAAATAAAATGGAACATCTGAAAAGCTGAACAAGGGTAAACAAACGCACTGACGCTTGGCAAAGCTTTGGGTCCTAAAACCCAAATTGCCTGATGACAAGGGCGTCACCAGCCACAGATCAAGAGTTATCCCTTCATGGCCCACATTCAAGGCACCATGTCAGAATCTGTATTTAAACATATTCAGTTATAGCATGCACACAGGAAAGGTTATGAAACCAGAGACAGGTGGAAGAAATCAGCGATGACTGCCATGTTAGAGATTTATGCCATTCCTCTCATATCAAAGATCATGAAAGCAGAGCTGCAGAAAATGAATCTTAAATTCTGAAGACTAATTGTGTCACAATTGAAATAAAGTTACCGGGTACATATAATAATGGTAGGGATAATTCTCCTAAAATATCTCGTCTTTCTGAAAATTAGAAAAGTAAGGATATTAGAAGTAGGAAGCCTTGGCAAGGGAGAATAAGACTTTCTTCCAGCGCAGAGGCCAAGGGTAAGCACACTGGATGGCACAGGGGTTGAACTTCAGAAACTCAGTGCATGAATGTCTGTATTTGAAGGTCTTTCTTCTGCAATATATTATCTTGCTTGAATAATTTAAGAAGATCAGCAGAATTATACATTCTCACATGTGAGACTTAGAGATGAGTCCTTTTTTGTTTTGTGATAGGGTCCCGAGGAGAGGCTCAAGCTTCTCAACATAATCTAAACTCACAGCCTCCTGCCTCAACCTTCGGAATGCAGGGATCATGGGCATGTTCCACTACACATGAATTTGGGAATATGTATCAGTGAACTTTCATGATAAATGATGGTCCACTTAGGGTTGGAATTGGAAAAGAAACATTAAAACGTTAATTTTACTATAAAGAAAAATGAAATAATCCTCCAACAAGAAAAATCAGAAAATGTACTTTTTGAGTCCATGCGACAAACATGTCTGAATGAAAATAACATAGAATGACAAGAATAATGCAGGCAGTAAGAATCAATCACAACTGAGTAAGGCTTAAAAAACAAAGATACTACAACTAAATTTAAAGAACTAGTTAAGTTCTTAAACTCTTGATAACAATATCACCCCCCCAAAAAAAAACATAAAAAATTACAGAATATTTAAGATACAGATCACTTAAAAAGTTCAAAAACCTGAAAGGCCCAAGTAAGGATGCCTCAGTCCCAGTTGTGAGGGAGAAGAAAGCAACTGCAAGGGGGAAGGTGGGGAAGGACAGAGGAGGGGAAGGGGGTGGGGTCAGGGAAGAGGGGAACAAGACCTGGTATTGGGTCGGATAAAAGGACTGAAGACCAGAGGGCCAGCAGAGAGAATGGAAACAGGCTACCTCGGGAGGAAGGAGGTTGGGAGGACCCTATAGAATGTACCAGAGACCTGGGAAGTGAGAGATCCTCAGAAATCAAAGGGAGAACCCTAGATGAAAGGCCCTACAATGGAGAGAGGGAACTTATTGAATCCACCTCCGGCAGAAAGACAGAGTCTCAAGTGAGGGATGGGGTTGCTACCCCACAGTCGAAACTCTGACCCCATAATTATTCCTGTCTGAAAGAAATGCAGGGACGGAAATGGAGAAGAACCTGAGGAAAAGAAAGTCCAGTGACAGGCTCAAAGTGGGATCCAGCTCAAGGGGAGGCCCCAGGACCTGACACCATCACTGAGGCTATGGTGTGCTCACAAATAGGGACCTATCATGACTGCCCTCCAAAAGACACAACAAGCAGCTGAGTCGGATGCACATACGTCCACCCAACCATTGAACAGAAGCTGCTGACTCCTCTGGTTGAATTAGGGAAAAGCTGGAGGAAGCTGAGGAGGAGGGCAACCCTGTAAGCGGATGAACAATCTCAAGCAACCCAGAGCCCTGTGATCACTCAGACACTAGATTAACAAGCAGGAAGCACACGCCAGAGATGAGGCCTCCAAAACATATGCAATAGGGGAATCCCGGGTTGGGTTCAGTCAGAGAAGATGCACCTAACCCTCAAGAGACTGGAGGCCCCAGGAAGTGTAGAAGTCTTGTGGGTGGGTGAGGTGGGGACATCCTTGTTGGGACACGGGGGTGGGGTGGGAGGAGGTATGGGATATGGAACTCTAGGTGGGGGATGGACAGTAAAGGGAATAAAATTTGAAGTGTAAAAATAAATAAATAAATAAAATTTAAAAACCAGAATATCACCCTCAGATTTAGCCAACCTGTATTGCTTTACTAAAAAATAATAATTATAGTCTATAGGTTAATGTTAAAAAATTTGGTGTGATAGAAAGCTGAAACATTCTAGTTTTGACTTAGTAATTTCCAAGAACCAAAAGAAGTAAAGGTAAACAGTGGAAAAAATTATTTGGAATCATCAGGATTTTTTTTGTCACCATAAACACAGTCAGGAACTGTAGAATCACTTCCTGTTATAAAACCAGTGTATATTTGATTTTCTGGTATAAAAGTGAGCGGTGACAACATCTAAATCCTGGAATTATCCATGAATATTTTAATTTATTTTATGTAGCAGTTCAACTTTCTAATATTACAAGAAAGGGTAAATTGTAGATTTTCTCTGAAATTGTCAAGGCTAATCATGGCAAAGAACAATAATAGGCACATTTATAATCTGATATCTGAAAGTATGGGGAGTGAAACAGACGATATAGACATGAAAGACGTCAGAAGTGTCTGAGGGGAAAAAGAATCTGCTACCTTTTGTAACACTTGACATCTAATTGGAGTTTAGAGACTTCATTTTATACCATACAAAAAGAGAAATTTTGCTATTTTGATGCAAGTATCAAGATATGGTGTACACCAGACCAAACAAGCCTATTACTCAGCTGTGTTTCTATACACAATATAAATGACCAATGTTCAGAAAACTAGTCCAATTAACGAAACAAAGGAAAAGGGTAAGCAAAATTAATTTTAAACAGTGGGTGAGAGATTATTAAAAAAGTAATTTGTAAATGATTTATTAAAATAGAAGAAGGAATAATTGATGGAAAGATAATTTGCATGCATACATACAAATAATCAGTATTATCAAGCAGTTGATACTATCCAAAATTCTACGAGTACGAGATAATCTATAATGTACTCTATTCACAGATACAGATGAAGTAAATACGAACATTTTCATAAAATCAAAAAATGTTCACCACGTGAAGAAATCTTGATTCAAAATAAATCTGGAGGTATCATACTTCCTGATTTCAAATTTTATTACAGAGCTATAGTAATCAAAAGAATATGCTACTAGCTTAAACACACACACACACACACACACACACAGAATAGATTAGAGAGTCCAAAAATAAATCCATAAATGTATAATCAATAAAATTCAAAAGAATACCAAGAGTTTGCAATGTTAAAGCAATAGTTTATTCAACAGATATTGTTAAGAAAACCGATGCCTCTGTACATAACGATAAACATGGGCAGTTATCTTATATCCTGTTTAATTTCAAAAATAGAATTTAAAAATTTAACAAATGAAATAATCAACAATATGAAAAGTCAGTCCACAATTTGAGAGATGTTTATAGCTATACATCCTGTATAGATTAAGAATTCAGAAATTCCTGACTAAGTGACCTGTTAAAAATAAGCGAAGAATGAAAAAATATATATATTCCTTCAAGAAGACATACAAATTGTAGAAAGATTTAGTAAAACCATTTAACATAACTAATTACCATAAAAATGGGAAAAACCTACAGTGATCTATCACTGCACAAGCAATGATAAATGTTTGTTATCGAAATGTCAAGTGGTGGCACATGGTAAGGACAGAGAAAAGAGAATCCGTACACACTGTCTGTGTAATACCGACTGAGAGCCTGCCTGTTCTCTACTAGAAACCTCTTCAGAGAGAAAACAAGGCAAGTCAAACGACTGAAAAAGGGAATAATCATATGATCCAGAAAAGTCAGTTCTAATTGCATTTAGAGATGAAATACAAGCAGTACATCCAAGATGCTGAATCGTCACATTCATTATAGCATTGCAAACAATGTAAATAAATGAAAAACACTACAAATATGCTTTGGTAGATTTATGAGTGAGGAAAATGTGGCATGTGTTGTAGTCTTGTTAGACATTTAGAAAGGCATGGGAGTAGTGGTGGTGCACAACTTTAACCTTTGCACTCAGGATGGGAAGGCAGGTGACTCTCTAAGAGTTCAAGGACAACCTGGCCTGCATTAGCCAACGATACATAGTTAGGACCTTGTTTCAAAACCTAAAGAAAGATAGAATATTATTAACCCCTAAAACAGAAGGAAAACTTGACAATTATAGCATGGATAAATCTGGAAGACATGGTACTGAGGGAAATTAGCTAGACACAAAGACAAATGCTACATGATTTTACATATGTGGAATCTTAAAAAGTCCAACTTATAGAAATGCAGAGTTAATAAACAGTGAATGACCACAGTCAGAGGGTTGTAAAACTGGGGAGAGAGACAGAAACTTATACGGTGATTAAATTCAGAAAAGCTAAAGAGCTTAAAAGTGACCAAAGTTGAAAGATTGTTTTACACATGAATTTGGCAAGAGTTGATCTTAAATAGTCTTAACATTGTGGGGGGTGGGGAGGGAAATGTGTAAAGAAATAGAAAATCTAAATAATTTGATTATGAAAGAAATGTCTACATATGTTCATATGTCATAGCACATTAGGGATAGTTTATTTTTAGGGGTAGTTAATGTGTACCTACAAAACCTACAAGAACACATACATGTTAGAAGGAAAACTGGAGTAAAGTAACCAAAGCCAAAATACTATTTGAAACAGTCAAGTATTTAATGAAAAACACCCATTCCTCTCTGAGTATATTTCCTCCTAGCCACAAGCATTCAACCAGGTTTGTAATATCTTCTGTGCATTCCCTCCTATGGTGAAAACTCAAGTCTAATACCAAAGCATTTGAATATTCTTCAGTTCTGCCACTATTGCCACAAAAGCTATCCTTTCTTGGTAGGTCAGAATAATACACATGGCCTACAGTTTGGTTAGATCATTAGAGTATTTTCTATACCAGTTGTCTTTATAGTGCTTTCCAGTGCCATGACCAACATACAGAAGTTCAGAAATTCTCACCTCAGTTCCAACTTGATTTGTAAGGATGCTCCTCTCTTATCTCCCTAGGATGCTTCTCTGTGTGTTAGTCATACGTAATAATACCAGGAAGTACTGAGTCTAGAAGGTATAATTTGGACCCGGATACTGTCTTCCTCTGATCTTAAAATCCTGAAGACAGCAACTCTGTGTATAGTCTATTATTACACTGGAGAAAAGAGGGGGATGTGTTCAAAACTCCAGGTCATTGAATAAACACCTCAGTCCTCAAACAGGAAATTTAGAATGACTTCCTTCATCTCCACCTATCATATGTAAAATTTTTCACAGACTAACAGATCAAGGGTGCCAAAAGTATTAATTATACTGGAAATAAATTAAAAGCCTTAAAAATAAGAAATGGCACATAAAAGGCAGAATCCTCCACATGATGCACCTAATAATGAATTCCGGATACAAGTCTAAAAAAAGTACATCATCAGCATTTAACACTGAATTGTGTCATATCCAGGATATATGTAAAAATTTATAATAACATATTACAGCAAGAGTTTGTTTGGCAGAAAATAAGGCCATGGCATTAATAAATAATGTTCGAGATAGAAAATTTAATGAAGGAAAGAGAGGAAGAATGAGGAATGAAAATATGCACTAGTTATGCACAGACATGCATACATTGTATCTACAGCTCCTTGGAGAGAGTTCAAACATGATCATATTCTGAGGTCACAATGAATGTATTGATTTAAGTAGCAAATTCTACATATTAGTACCGAATCATTCACAAGAATCAATGTCAGTCATGGAGACTGGATGCTGTTCTGTGGACTTAACCTATAAAAACATAACATGTTTTACAGGTAAGTTAGGCTAAATTTATAAAGAACTTTAAAGTTTATAAAACACACTCATTATATTAATTGATCCTTGAAACAATATGCTATAGTAAATAGGGAACAAATTAGAGATGTTACAGAAGAGTAAAATGATACTCAACTGAGAGCTGGACAGAGAGAGTGAAGAATACAGCATGTCTCCCAGTTACAGTCCTTAACCCTACTGTTGGGAAGAAGCTTCACCTATAGCACTACACCATAGGACCAGAAGTATATTAGGAAGGTACATTGGCCTGTCTAGTCTCTCTGATTACAAATATTGACTGCATACTTCATGTTGGACACTTGAGTAAAATACAAGGATGAAAGAAAACAAGAAAAAAACAACCTTGTTTTCATGAAGCTTACAGGTTACTTCTAGATATGGTAGTGAATTAATTCTGTCTACCAGACACACAAATAAAAATAATGATAAAAACAAATCTTCAAGAGCGGAACAAAGTCTCATATATCCCAGACTGGCTCAAATCCACTATGTAGTTGAATATGACCTTGAGCTTTGATAGTCCTGCTTCCCTCTGCCATCAGATGGAATTACAGATGCACTGTCCCATTTATATGGTGCTGGGCATCAAATCCAAGAATTCTTGAATATTAGGCAAATATTCTACCAACTGAGATATAACTTAGTCCATGTTAAGAAAACTATAAAAATAAGAAGTATTAATGTAGTATTAGGTAGTTTTTTTTACACTTATATGGTGTTCTATGAAACTAAACTGGTTGGTGAATGAGTGTATGGATAAGTAAATTTCCAAAGATAAAAATATCAAAGTGAGGTATTAAATAAAAGACAAAAGTGGTTCTCAGTGTAATATATGCCTTTCCTGTTTTTCCTAAAGTCTTGATAATCAGAAAACCCATCACAGAGATAATGCCCTGTTTTTAGAACAACATAAACTATTTTCTACTGCTTCGTATTTATATTAATGTGATTTAAAACTAGCAGAATAATAGTATGGCCAAAATTTTGTCTTACAGGAAGTACAATCCACCATGATGTATATTTTATATATTATTCATGCCATTCAACTATGAAGAAAGTCTGTATGGAAAACACACTGAATCAATAAGATCTAATTCTTTTATCTTCTTGAAAAAAATAAAATCTGATTAAAATATATGAAATTAAGAATAAGAAGATGTTTATCAGTGATTCTCTTATTCCTCCCTACACAAACTAGTAAAAAGCTTATGACATTAATGTACGCACTGTAGAGTTTATTTGTTTGTTCGAAGTGGGCTATCTCAACTCCCTGCTGAGAGAGTCTTCATCTCATGAGGTTTGGACAGGTGCAACGTAAAGCTCCTCTTCTAACCAAAGACCACACTTTCTTCTCATTTCAAACATTAACAGCATTGGTTCATTAGTTATTTGGTTATCATATACAAAGATAGAGAGAGAGAGAGAGAGAGAGAGAGAGAGAGAGAGAGAGAGAGAGAGAGAGAGAGACCAGATAGAGATAGAGATACGCAGAGATGGAGAAAGAGGACAACAGGTAGAAGGAGAGGATGAAAGGTTGGGCAGTAAAGGAAGGAACTGCAGAGGGAAATCATTTTTTCTGCACCCAGGAATTCTAAATCTTTTCATCATTCAGCCAGAACCAATGAATGATATGGCTTTTTTAAAGGTTGTCTGGTGCTTCTGATAATTCTCATCACTAATAACCATCAAAACTAACAGAAACAGTTATGAAAATAAGAAATAAACTTTTCATAGTAAATATTTATATGCTAACATCACAATCATCACGAGAACAGTCCAGTGCCTGTTTTAAAATGTGATTTTTTTTGTGTCTCCTGGTTATTTAGAATTGAACATGCATAGGGAATATCACTTTAGCAATACTATACTTCCTGAAGTTATAAAATTTCCTCCCGGTTTGAGCAGATGTGGGGATCCTTCGTTCATGCTCACAAAGATCATGCCATAAGCTTGTGCTGCTCCGGAGGATACTGAAGGTGCATTTGTGCTTTCCTTTGCCTTTGTTTCCCCAGTGAAGTAGTTTTGCCAAACAGGACTGTTACTTACTTTACTTGTAAAAGTTTTAGATGCATTTTACCAGAAAATAAAAACATATTGCTTAGCTTCTTCTCAGGGTTTGTTTAAAATTTAATCTTGTAATAGTGTTCTTTTATTTAAATACTTAATAACATTACATTGGTGTTGGTGTATAGAATACAGAGAGAGAGAGAGAGAGAGAGAGAGAGAGAGAGAGAGAGAGAGTTATGTACTTTCTTCATTTTCTAGTATATTTACTCTATCATGAGAGGGCTGGGGTCAGGCAGGAAAGCCAGGAACAACTTTAATTTGCTTTCTATGTTTTAATCATTTTACTTTCCCTGGTTTTGCTTCAAGCATCACAGCACACTAATTTAGCTGTTCATTATCCCAAGAGGCCTCACAGGCATGAGTGTATGAACCCTGGGCTGCCCATGTGTATGAACCCTGGGCTGCCTATCCATGCTCTTTGCAACCATTTATAAACACTCCCCTCCCTACAATCAGCCATCTTTTAAGACTCGGACATGTACATGGACATTCTTTTTACCTTGGAATGCTGGTCCCAGGTATGGGGCATATGCAAAGTGATTTACTTGCTCTCTATCCAAGTTCATAGAGCGATGAAGCATGGCCATTGGGTTCAGCAATTTGGAAATACAGATGATCCCCAAGGAGGAAATGGCAAGTAAGCTCTATAGCTACAAGAACATTCCACATCCTCATACAGCTGACATCAGAGCACTTCCTGATTATCTAAATAGTAGGCTTGCGAGGCTTGGGAAGGAGTGGTACACAGCACTCTCCCTCCACTTAACTAGGTTTCTAGAGATTCTCCTGAGACTTGACTGCTCTCCTGGGGCCTGCTGTGGTAGGAAGTTCTACTATCCTCTACTAGTAGAAAGCTGTAGTCCATGAAGATTCTTGTGGTAATGTAGAGGTAGCCCATCTCAGCAAATTGTTCCAACTCATGTTCTGATCACACAGTGACACAAGAGCTTTCGTTTTGTTGTTGATATCTTTTGTGAGTCATTTACCAGAAGCTATCTCATCTGGTTTTGTTGTTTGTTTGTTTGTTTGTTTTACTGGGAAAAACTGGAAATCGGGGTTATATGTGTAAGAAAAGCTGAAAGATAAGAGTTATGCAGAAGAGAAAATCTGGAAGATTTTAGAACAGATGGAAATGTAGCATTCATCATCAAAATCTTCAGAAATTATTTACAATGACAAAAGAAAATAAATTTTAAAGAAGTTGTAAACTAAAATCAAATATTACATAGGATACACCCTGTAATAGCCCATTTGTAGAAAAACAAAAGCACTGATGGAGATTCAGCACTCTGTTTTTATTGGTTTTTATATTTCCTGCTATGGATATATTTCTTATTATAAAGGGTAAGTAAAAAGGAAAAATGTTCAATGACATAAGAGAGTAAGCAAGTCAATGGCTTTAAGAGTAAAATGTTGAAAGCTAAATTAGTGACGTGTTGATTCTAATTTATATTTTTTATTATCTACTCAAACCAGTGAGTGCATTTTGTTATATCTTAATCAAATATGAACTAATGGAGAAATTTTTCAAAACTACTTACTGATGTAGAAAAATTACTGAGTATAGTTTCATCTTTACCAACTCAAGCCTACTTTTCATTTATCTGAACTCTATCATGGTCACTATCACCTTTTATACTTGTAAATCAGAGACAATGAATGTCCTCTGAGTTTAAAAAAACAAGAGGAAAACAAATACAAGCAAACAAATATATGGTCCAGTTGGGCTCATATTGATGGGACGAGATTACAAACTATTAACTTCTTATAATTTATGACAATGTTATTATCATTATTCAGCTACATCTTCAATAAATATATTTTGAGCACTTTCACTGTGCCTACAATGCTTCACGGCATTTAGAGTACAGTCTTAAACATTCAATAACCTATGTTGTAATGACAAATGATAAATAATAAATAAGCACGTAAAATACAATCAGAATTGATATTATCTCTAACGCTTACTGAACGCCTATTGATGTCTTGGTCTATTCTGGCTGCATTCTGTTGGCTTCCAGTGATTTGCTAGCCAAATGCAATAGGATTATGATTCTCACTGGACAAACTAAGAACTTGAGCACAGAAATTTCAGAAAATTGTCCAAAGTAATAAAGATGAGGATATGATTCTAAACTGCCTTGATATTTTATTTATTCCATCAAATCCTACCCATGTCTCATTGTCCATATTGAGCATGAAGAAATGCAACATGAAGCAAAAAATACTGATGGGCTATAGAGAAATGGATGGGGATGCTCAGAGACGGCCTCCTCAAGGATCTTGAGAAAGGCTAGACGTACAAAGAAGCACCTTGGCATGAGGATGTGTGGCAGTACGTCTAGTAAGAGAAGAGCAACTGAGGAGCCTCCAAAGGGCTTTTTGTGACCAGGACTAATTATGAGATGTATTTCAAGTTTAGAACTAATGAGTTGCTTTTCATTCAACTGAATGAAGGATAAATATAATTGCATCTGAATGCATGATGTGATGACAAATGCATTTAAAGGTGTAGCTAGAGAACAATATAGACTAGATGGAGAAGCAGAAGGTCAAGGTGGAAGTTAAGCAGAGTGACTGACCTATCTTCAGTTGGGAAAGGAATAATCTGGGGAAAAGGCATAGATGGCAGTGTGCACCAGTAGGTACAGAAGCAGGAGACAAAGTAGGTCGTCATTGCAGTGTGCATTGAGGATGGTCATGGTGACACTGTGGAGGTGAGTAGGACACATGAAGAATGTCAAAATAAATTGCTTATGGATTAGGAGAGAGAAAAATCTATAATGCTCAACAGTTTATACCTGAGGACCCATAAAGACATACTGTTCATGACTGGGGAAGACCAAAGGAAGACCTGCTTCATCTGCTTTCGGTATGGTGGGAAAGCTTTTCATACACTGCTTAGGAAATGTCCCATCTGAGATATAGTATAGTATGGGCAGGTAGAAATGCCAAAACACAGCCCTCTATACAAGATCTATACAAGTCTAAAGTAATTTTAGACTTTGACTGTAAATGCACATGTTGTCAAACCTTAGCTGGTACTAATTTCTGAGGACTTAACGGAGGCCGGGAGTGATATAAATGGAGAAAGAGTTTCAAGGGAAGTGCTTCAGTACTGCCCAGTGTTTCATTGAGAAGAGGGTCAGGGGGCAGTCATTAAAATGTGGAATCCAGGATAACAACAAAGAAAATACTTCAGGAGTGAAGAAGATGGCTGCGGGCATGATAAAGAAGCTAAATCACAGAGTGAATGCTGTAGCACTGACAGGAGAGCTGTAGCCAGCCCTTAAGAGCAGTAAGAGGAAGTGAGAGTTGAGACCAATGACTGGAATCTAAAACTCCATCCCATCTGTTCACAGACAAAGTGAGATGACTAAATAAGGGGGGGTACACAATTACAAATTCACAGATGTATTTGTAAACAAAAATACTCCTAAGAAAAAGGATTAAGAGAAAAAATAGAATGTTAGGAAATGGCAGAGCAAAGAAATAGAAGACAAAGACAACTACCATACACACTCAGACACCTGCAAGAGAGTCCAAAAAAATTATTTGAAAGCACTACATGTCATTCAGGAAGCTAGCTGGCTCATTTTAGAACTTGAAATGAAGTTTGTTTATGAGGCCCCTAAAAACATTGTGGAAGTAATTTTTAATGGCAGTGAATAGGAAAATTCTCAATATTAGAATAAAAAAAGTCAAGACTGGGAAGTAGGTCAGGTGTAGCTCAGAAGTAGGTCAGGAGTAGCGCAGGAGTAGCATGTGCCATGCCTGGCTCTGATCCTTATCATGGTTAAAATAAGATCGATGAATTTTCTGAAAATTTAATCTTATTATGCAACTATCACTAGAAAATACATGGTTACTAATTTTGTTCAATATAAATTATATAAATAAAATAATGATGACTTTATTCATTTTATTAAGGTTGTAACTGATTAACATTTACTGTC
Source organism: Rattus rattus (assembly GCF_011064425.1). Taxonomy (NCBI): domain Eukaryota; kingdom Metazoa; phylum Chordata; class Mammalia; order Rodentia; family Muridae; genus Rattus; species Rattus rattus. The sequence continues at coordinate 129,732,357 of NC_046156.1, read as the reverse complement.
AATTTTTTGTCTCAGAATACATAGTTTAAACTATAAGAATAATATTGATTTGATAAAATATTATAAAGTCATTAATATCACATATTTGAAGAATAATTGTATAGGACAACATGCTAATTTTTAAAGAAAATTAGGGCAAAGATGTATGAGCAAATTGGGAAAGAATGAGAGACATTAAGATTGCAATATCTAGAACTATTTACTCTTTGTACTCTTTAATACTTTTGGGTTTGCTACTATAAACCTGTTTCATTTGTACAACTGGTGAAAAGGAAATATTTGAATTGCAGTGCAGCACAGAACCAAGAAACACCCTGCCCTTCCGATGCCTAATGATATGATGGTTCTGCTCAGACCTCCACAGCAAGCTCAGAAGCACGAAACAGTATCTCCTTTTCATCTAATCCCTTCTAGAGTGCCAGCCATTTTTTAACTAATTAAAAGGCCATTCCCCTGTGTTTGTGTGCCTTTATAAATGTGCCTGTGTCAAGCAAATCTTTGGCTAAATAATTCTAACAGATAATTCTGGATAATCTGTTACTACTGGGATGTCAGCATAAACCTTAAAGTGGGCAAGGGAACAGCATTAAATTCTTCCCAAGTTGTGAGCATGTAAGCATTGTTTTTATATATAAAGCCAGATTTATGCTCCAAAAATTATAATAACTATTGAAAGAAACTATCTACAGATTTAATAAATATAATAGCTTGCTAATAGTAAACAATTTTTATACTTCCTGTCTGAAAGGAGGTGATACTGCACCCAAGATACCCCGGGTTGTTAAACTTTACTTACAGAGAACTACTCAAAATTTACAAACTAATTTTGCAAACTCTACCCAGTGCTAATTGCAAATCAATAACTCTTATCTCAGAGTGAGTGGTATCTCGCTGTTTTATTTCTTGGCTATGTCCTTTGTAACATTAGAGTTGCCCTGGTGATTTAAATTTGGTCTTTAACTTTGGCTTCCAATTTATCACTGCTTGCCTGCATGATCCATAATCTACATGATAAGACTGTCAAACCAAGGGCTTGGATTCCAGGTAAATCATTCACCATGTCATGAGGTGCATTTGCAGAAATCAAGTGAAAGATTGAAAGCACAACATTAGAAGTACAGTTTAATTTCCCGAAAGGCAAAAAAAGTGGGTCTGGGAAGTGAGACATTGAGTTCGCACTGCCACAGAAAACAATGGGACCACTTTCTAAGGTTCAATGTTAAGTCTGAGGAAAGGACAGCTGTGAGCAAGCATGTGAAACAACAAGTGTGTATACAGGCAAGGCCGAGCCTGCGGGGCCAGGTTAATTATCTCAGGGTCTAGACATTAAGAAGATTGTCAGGCAGGTTCAGAAGCAGTCAGATGGCAGTGCCAACTCGAAGGCATCCCCAAGGTCTAGCAGTTACAGCACTGTCATATTTCAGATGACAGGTAATACTTGAGAACACACCGACACTAAGCTCCTCAATTACAGTCAATGTCAAGGTTTTACAACCAGAGAACTGTTAATTTCAAACATACACACATACCGTCTGACAGAAGCCTTTATAAAAGACAAGTGTTTAAAACACCGATAACACAAAGCTAAAGAAATCTCTAGAACACTCACGAAAAAGAGAATGTATTTGGGGATATAGCAAATGGGATAAAAAGGCATTTATTGTACAAAAAAGAGCCATTGTGTGGCATTAAGCACAAACACAAAAACCTTCTGGGAGGACTTTAGGCGTGTATTCATCTCCTTACATACAGTCACTATTTACTGCAGGGAATGTCTATTTAAACTTCCCTTTTCCAAGTTATCATACTCAATTATATATGTAGACTTGCACAAATGCAGTGTTATTTCTTTAAAGAACCTTATTAAAACTATAATGCCTTGAAAAATATGCGTGTTCTATTGATGATATAAAGAGAAAAAAAGAGAAAACAACTTGATACAAAAGAACTTGGAGAGAAACTGACTTAATGTTCAATGGCATTGTTATGTAGAATTTACACAATACTGTTAATAGAAGTTTCTTTTCATTGAAGTACTATAATCCTATCCAACTAAACACATTATTTGCATAAAAAACCATACATTAGCTGTTTTCTCTTTTCACAATGGGGCTTTTTGGTGTAGAGATTGTGGAGAGATGCCCTGGATTAGACTTTGGGTCAATTTGATTTCCTTCTGTATCTCTCTTCAGGAGGCTTTATGTTTACCTAAAGGACAGCCCCTTTCCCCTCCTCGGGTACCATTTCTAAGCTGGGACTGCATGGATCTACATCTGGTGTAATTGTATCAACACACTACCTGAACCAATGAAGGTTTAGTTTCATAGAAAAGATGGGTACATGGAACGTGTACCAGTAACTATGAAGGGAAATGTTAACATTCTTTCCAAGGATGCCAATTGGGGAATTTATTTAATAAAAGTGCAAATCTATCTGTAAGACAGATGACAGAGAAAATCACACAGAAGGGAACTTGTCATTGCTATGCAGAGCTTCCTGAGTTTCTAGGGTCAGAGGGAACAGAGAAGGTAGTTATAATGTAATGGGAAGAAATTTCTAGATATGTTTTTATAACACTGAATTTAACTGTATGCTATACGTTCCCCAGGGCACGGCAGTCTCCTCCACCCCTACCGCTAGATATTAACTACCATTCATTCCTTATTTCTACTAGCCCGTGCCTGAGGCGTTAGCATTTGGGGTCTCTGTGAGGCAATATTTTCTTAGTTACAATGGAACACAGCTGTGTTTTCATCTGTAACAATATGGTGTGTTTCCCACTAGGTCAGCAATGTGAACTTTCTGGATGTAACTTCTGGACTCCTGCCCACGTTGGCAACTGTTTTTCTTCTCCCCATTCACTGGCCTCTAAATCCTCTAAACCATGAAATTTACCCAAACATGTTTTAACTTTGATAAATATATAAACACCTATAATCCCAGGATCATTGGAATACACAAACATATAAATAAACAAACAAAAATAAAAACAAACAAAACCTATTGGTTTGTATTTTCCCCTACTATTTTCTAGGGCTATAAACCGATTAAATTTACAGAATCACGCTTGTTTTCCGTAATGAAAAAAGTGTTACATTGTTCCTTGTAATTTTTGATAGCTACTCATCGTACATTAATAAAACACATCAAAATACAGACAGAAAGACAGGCTGCATCTAAGTGGCTAACTTCTTTTATTAAGCCAGTTCTGTAGTGATAGCAGAAAGAACAAGATGCTCATGAAATTTAGAAGTCAGTATAAAATCTGTAGCAAGTTCTAGCATACCAGCTGTCAGCATCCATGGAAAAGGACCTAGAGTTCAGCCATTATGGAAATTTTTTTGAAAAAAGATCCTACAATTTCCCTATCTATATGTTTTGCCATTTTCTTCTCCCTATTCCTGTCTACCTATCTTCAGGAGAACAGAGGTGCTTGCAGTAAAGCAAGGGATTAGAGACATTCAGTGCCATGACAGAGGACAGGAAGTGGCAGTAAGGAATTAGCAGGTACTGTATTGTGCTGCATGAGGACTCTGTGTTGCTACAAATATGTTCTGCAATAAGGAAAAGGCACAGAAACTACTGTATGGACTTGAGAAATCCCCAAATCAGAATGGCTGGCTTGTCAGTTCAGGTTCAAGTAGACAGAGTGAACTTAGAAATTACAATTAATGTCAATAAGTAGTAATATGATAAAAGAACTTATAATCAGATGGGAACAAATTTGAGTTAATGAACCGGAAGGCTGGAGCCTGATTAATACAGATGTGGATGCTTGCAGACAAACATTGGACCTAGCACGGGGATCCCAATAGAACAGTTAGAGGAAGAACTGAAAGAGCTGAAGAGGTTAGCAACCCCATAGGGCGAACAACAATATCAACCAATCAGACCCCCCAAAGTTCCCAGGGACCAAACCGCCAACCAAAGTGTACTCATGGAGGAACCCATGGCTCCAGCTGGATATGTAGCAGAGGACTGCCTTATCTAGCATAAATGGGAGGGGAGGCCCTTGGTCCTATGGAGGTTTGATAAGCCAGTATAGGGGAATGTTAGGGCGCTGAGGTAGCAGTGGGTGGGTCGGTGGGGGAGCACCCTCAAAGAGGCAGGAGGAAAAGGATAGGGTGTTTATTGGGGGAAAACTGGGAAGGTGAATAACATTTGAAATGTAAAATAAAATAACCAATAAAAAAAGAAAAAGAAAAATAGGAAAGCATAATTAATTTTTTAAAGAAAAACATGAAAGTATTAAGGAAAAACTGAAATTTCTATAGTTGTTTGTAAGAGAGAAGTAAGTGGAGAAAATCAAAATTTAAAAATTTTGTGATTGATTGTGAAATATGCATGAACACCAAAAACAAATTTATAAGATGTACACAAAATTTTAAGATTATCAACACACTGAATGTTTCTAAAGTATTTCATAGATAAAGATAACTGATGGAACACACATGCGTAGGAAGAGTCTATTATAAGAAATCAGCCAGTGCAGTGACAGATCCAGATCCAGTATCCATGGACAGGTCAGCAGGTTGGAGCCCCCAGAGGAAACAGATGCTACAGCAAAATCAGAAGGCTGTCTGATTTTTCCTACTGGGAAAATCAGTCCTTCTTTCTATGCAAAACTGATTGTAAAACTTAGTAATTCATGGGTTAAAATGTCTAAAGCATGATGAAAATGAAGATGGAAGGCTATCAACACTGGTATACAGTTGCCTACATGTTTCTGGTTGTATATTTTCTTTTCTTTTTCTTTTTCCATTTTTATTAACGTGAGTATTTCTTATTTACATTTCGATTGTTATTCCCCTTCCCGGTTTCAGAGCCAACATACCCCTAACCCCTCCCCCTCCCCTTCTGTATGGATGTTCCCCTCCCCACCCTCCCCCCATTACCACCCTCCCCCAACAATCATGTTAACTGGGGGTTCAGTCTTGGCAGGACCAAGGGCTTCCCCTTCCACTGGTGCTCTTACTATGCTATTCATTGCTACTTATGAGGTTGGAGCCCAGGGTCAGTCTGTTTAAGAAAACTCTTGCATTTTTCTTCAATGTTTTGAAAGTCATGTATTTTTTACATTAATTAAGCCACCTCTCAGTAGTTTGAAGGACTCTCCTGATGAAATCTAAGCAGTGTCACAGAACTTTAAGAGTCTATGAGATAATGGGTTACCTCTGGAAATGATTTATATCCACTGGTGCTATGGAGCTTGGGTGATATCATAATTTTCATTGATAAAGAAATAAAACCCAAGACACTTCATGGAGCACAATGGTCACATGATTAGTATTGGTAAAGCAGTAATACAAATATTTGGCCAAACTCCTCAGCCCCCCAATGTGTTGCTACTACATTTGGTTGAACTTTTGATATGTAACGTTAGTCAATCTTAACGGTCACTGATAAAAAACACATGAAAACATTTTCCCATGTGTCTGTTGCTCATCTGTGGACAGTGAAAGGCCTTTCAGTGAAATGTCTGTGGTTATGCCCAAATATTGAAAGTCTTAAACACCATTGGCGTACTTACACAGTCTTCAGAGAGAACCACCATAATAACGTTCAAATATCAAAAACCGCAAATAATCATTACTAGCAGTCCTAGGAGAAAAGTGAGACTTTGGTTCAAAGTCAGTTTCTGAAATGCTGCAATGTTCTCACAAGTAAAATCATTCAGATGCTCTTAGACACGACTGTTTTCACTGACTTTCATATCTGACTGATGTGTTTACATAAGGAATGCTACTTGCATGCATGGAGTGGGTGGTGTGTCTCCCTTCCGCATCAGGCTGTGAGACTCCATTGGGTCCATGATTTGTCCAACAGCTGAATCTACCAAAGTATAATTCGGTTGTCTGTTCTCTGCTTATTACAGAGTAAAATGCAAAGAATATTCCTGACCCATTTCCTACTAATATTCTCTCTCTTCCTTCACTTTTACTCTGTCTTAAATTTTCAAAATATTCACGATTTCCGTGGAAATCAATGTAAACAATATATCTGTAACGAAAATGTCATTTTCTTTTTTATTTTCTTAAGCAATTGGGGTATTTCTGTGTTCTGCTTGATATGAATTTGAGTGAAATTTATTTATTATAAAGAAAAAGAGTGGTTTTGAATTGTAGCTTTAGGTTTTCATTAATCTAATAGCTGTCTTTATTTTAGGTTAATATATACAAAATAGTCACTTTATACTTTTGCTAATCTCTAATATTGTCTAATGTTCTCTACTACTCACTAATCACTCCTGATTAGTCATTTTCCATATTAATTTGTAATATGGGTTGAATTTCAATAATTTGCATTTTAATACCTATATGCAAATTATAAATGTATTTATAACCAGTTATAGAACATAGATATAGAGGCCCTGACAGTCTGAATTTTAACACATGGGTACAATTTTTATCGTTTTAAAATACCATGTGAACAATATTTATTAATATACTAAATTAATGTTAAATATTTAAGTATGTCCTATAGAAATCATATGCATGCATCATTTCTTTCAACTTCATAAGCTCACATGTCAGGGAGAACTGGCATTATTGGCCTTGGATATTTAGAGGAATGAAATCCCAAGGTAGACAGATGTGCTAGTTTATATTCTCATGATTCAATACAGTGAAAGCAAGTGCTTTCAAAAGCTAGACAATATCTAACAGCCCTATCACAGTCCCAAACTCTGCCACATTTTTTTACACAGTGTGTATTATGGGGTTGAGAGACAGCAGAGAGGTTCATAGTACATTCTGCTTCTGTAGAGGATATGAACTCCGTTCCCAGCACCCAAGCCTGGCTGCTGGCAACCATTGGTAAGGCCTGCTTCAGGAAAATCTGCTGCCCCTGGGCTTTAAAAGCATTTATACTCAAGGGCACATACCCACAGACAAGCACATACATACACTAATAACTAAAATAAAACTAAAATATAAATTATTACACAACTAACATTATATTGCCAACTGATTTCAGTGGACTGGACAACGTAAATAAAACATAGAATAAACTGGAACTAAATCATACACACAATTCTAAAATCTCAGTCATGCCCCTAAACAGACCTTCAAACCAGAAGGTTTCTTTTTTCTGCTACATTTGCCTTGGTCAATGCTGAACCTTCTATTTTAATCTAGTTTATACCTGATGTGTAGGAATTTTATTCTCATTTTGTCATGGCAGGCAAGGGTATGCTGCTACTTAGAATCTTTACAAGATTACATCTAAAGAGTATTAAATACACTTCCAAAACAAAGCCTTTTTTGAGATTATAATAAAATTACAATGTTACTTCCTTCTCTTTCCCCCTCTAACCCCTGGCTCCATTTAATTTTCTCCATTCTCCTTCAAATCTATGGTCTCTTCTTTCACCTATTGTTATCAATGTCTATGCAATATACATGTGTATTTCTAACTATAACCCAATCAGTCCTTATAATGTAACTTGTATGTGTATTTTCAGGACTGGTCATTGGGCATTGGACAATCAATTGGTGTGCTTTTCCTTGGTGAGGACCACTTCTCCTTGTCCCCATCTTACCTCCAATGTCTACAATCCTTTATATATGGTTGAGGCATTATGGGATTTTTCATGACCCCTTTGGCATACCCATTAGTGCTGCTTCTGTTCCACTCTGTTTGGTCAGTTGTGGTAATGCTTGAAGGGTATGATATTATTAGAAGACCTCTCACAGCAGAAATCCTGATCTGGCTCTTAATATCATTCCATGACCTCTTCTATCTTTTACCTCTATAATAATGAAATCACTGTAGCTGTTGATAATTCTTTTACACTATATTTATATAAATATACTCTATATGATAGATGAAATAGTACTCTGATAGCATTATAACTATTTTAGTATAATATTTAATATATTGCATTATATTAATTATATTATATTTGATAATATCACAAGTATTTTTCAGTTCTTTGGATGCAGAAAGAGCATTATATTTTTATTAAATATTTTTGTTTCTTTTAATTCTTGCTAGTTGATTCCTATGGAATATGCAATTTTTTTTATAAATCAAATAGCTTTTAGAATCAATGAAGCATACCATCAACTAAGTAGAGATAAAATATAGAAGCAAAAATATTACAATATTCTTGAAATTCTCTCATAAATCATGTTGCTTATATAATTCACCCCAAATCTTTCAGTTTCTAGATGATAATGCAATCTTCAATCACTCCTTTTAAACCTGCCAGCTGAGCTTACAGTGTTTATAGAAAATTTCCAGAAATAAATAGTATGTAAGTTTGGAAATCCACCCAGTTTTGTGTACTAGGGTCAACTCACAGTATTTTCTTTTATCTTTTCCCATGTGTAAATTTTTCCTCATCCATGTCTAGGCCTTGTCCACTATATGCCTGCTAATCTCTTGGTTCTATCTTAGTTGCCAGAGAATTATCTCTTCTCATATCATCATTAATAATAACTGAGGTTATAAGAAGAAAAAAAATTTGAAATGACAATAAAATAAACTTAATCAAAAAATTTTTATGTATTATTGCAATTTCTCAAGGTTATATTTAGGCATTAATTACAGGCATGTGTATAGAAAAAACATAGCATACACAGGGTTCAATGGCATCACAGATTCATATACATTATGAAACATATTCTCTACTGGTACTTGGGAGCTGCCTTGTTTTTTCTCTGAGTTCAGTCTCCTTTATTATATACAGGGGAATTCAAAATAATACATCATCTGCTATTTCCTTTTATAAGAGATTAATTTGTGAGCAAACATTAAAATATTCTAGCTAGCTATAAATTTAAAAAAATGACTATACCATCAGTCTTTCAAAAATTCAGAAAATTTAAGATCATAATATGGTTTTATCTAAAATTTAAATGATAAAGTATGATAATAGCTAAATATGAAAATGTCATAATGAAACATACTTCATATTCTACCTTCATAAACTGATAAAAATAGTTTAAATATCATCTATTTATTTAGGTCTGATACATATTTTAACAGTGTAAGAGAGCCCCATTGTGAGAATTTCACATAAAATAATGCCTACAATACAACGATCTATTTATCAGTCTGACAGAGAAGAAGACCACACCATGCTAACACACTGAAACAAATTGTAGGAAGACTTTGAGGACTTTAAACAAAATCAACATGAGAGCTCTTCCTGGTTGGGATGGCAAACACTCATTACTTCTCTGATGTCTGGTCTAGTCTAGGCCCTAAATGGCACAGCACATATATGGAATGGATTCAGAAATGGATCGTTTAACATGATACGCTGGGAAGCTGTGCTTGAGCCTCTCTTCACTCAAACAATGGATTACGACTGATTCATCAACATACTCTTCATCCATCTCATTCAGCTCAACATGCCTTTGAGAGCTGATGGGCAGGATATAGTGTCTAGTCATTGGCTAGGATAGAATGAGAGGTAACTGAACCACAAAAGTGCTTTAAGTCCTTTACTCTGTCCTCATTAACTCTGCTCTGTCTAACAGTGTTTAACCAGTTGCAGCTATAAGGAGTAGTCACATTCATAACCTCTAATTACACAGTTCTAAATGTCCACATATTATGGCTGAAATTGTACCGAATTGGATTAAAAGTACATCCTAAGAAAACATGAATAAAGTGGCATGTGCTGTGGCATAAATTTCAAACCTAGGAAAAATTAGAGCCCATTTTTAGGTGCAGCTCACTGAACTCAAGTAGCCAATTAAGTGTAAAACTTCTCTCTTAAAACCTGTAGCTCCCAGTTTAAAGATATTCTGTAACATTTGCAAGATATTTATTGATACCTTCAAGTCTAGTACTTAAAATTTTACGATCTGTGGATGTTTTCATATTGAATATAGCAATTAAAAGTGTGTGACTAAGCAATTATTCTGAACAAGGTCTCATACAAATGTCCCAAAGGTATAAATAAATCCTGACCTACAGTGAGGGCTAACTTTAATTTACAGCTGATTTTGGGAAAAACTATATTGACGTTCAGAAATAGAAATCTTTTTCCCCACAGCAAGGATCAATGGAATGATAAGGAATATAAAGTAGTTTCTTTGTAAAGAAAGTCTGTATGGTTGAAATAGAAGATAATTTTTGTGCAGGACATACAGCAGTCTGCTTTCCCAAAAAGTATGAAATCCTTGAATTTGTGCATAAACTATTGCAATCTGTGGGAATACCCAACCTGGTACTTGAAATTATATGTGCTTTTTCAAACCATGAGTCTACTGCCCTTAATACTTCAGGAAGTATTGAAGATGAGAATTATGTCTTCTTTTCTTTATCATTGTTTTCCCAAGATGTCACAAATAGACAGATAATATGTTTGTTGAAGAAAAACACATATTCTTAAATACTTGTTGGGAACCTGTTTGGAGCCAGACATTAGATGCACAATGGTTAGTGAAGGAGCATTAGGCTTTGCCCTTGTGTTGTTTTAAATTCAGTAGATAAAAGAGATTGTGTGCAAGAACCCTTGGGTGTCTACTTCATATTGAATTACAGCATGAGCCTTTGAGCTCATGCCTTCTAATAACTCATTTTTCACATTTAATAGTAAAATTCTTTCACCTCCTGAAGGTTCTTGAATACTATCCTCTAATTGATAATCACAAAGTACAGCATACATCTCGAGCTCTTCTGTTTGTCCCTCCAACCAAGTTTGAACGTTCTACAATCAGTATTCTGAAAGGACAGTATTTCTCTTTCTGAGGAGGCCTGTTCAACTACCAATTTATGCTTCTATGAACTAGACTACCCAAAGGTACAATATCTTTGATGGGGGCTGGCTGCCCTAGCAAGGGACCCCAAAGGCAAATGGAGCATGGAAAGTGTGTGAGATGGGATACATTAAAGAAAGCCAGGCCAGTGGTGATGGATAGTAAATGCAAGGATTCTTGCTATTCCCAGGAAGGTACTGAAGTTCTTAGAGATTCTGACTCAGAAATCACAGAATCAAAGTGAGACCCTGAACTGAAGGCCTAACAGACTGTACAGTATGAGTGAGAAAACAAGAAAAGCTTGTTTGGGGATGCTCAGGTACCTAAATAATTAAATTTCAAGAGATAGCAGAGATCTAGGTCAAGAGTTCCGGAAGAGTGGATCCAAAGATGGGATCAGATCTGTCAAGGACAAGAGTCAACATGGAATGATGAGAGTAAAGGAATCTCAGCGACCATATACTTTTCAGTGGAATTCACTATGGATTGCGGGGATTTACTATTAAAGCTTGGAGGAATGATTTGAAATGCACAGAAGTGAAATTCAAATGTTCTCTTAAAAAAATAGCTACAAACCTCATTATCAATAGTAAGTCCCCTGTCTTTGACAACTGTGAGATCATCGAGGAGAAAGCTCTTTGGGATTTTTTTTTTTGGTCGTGTCTATATTGGGCTGTTTTTAAAATGCTGCCATTATTTATTTAAAGCCAGTAAGAACAAAGTCCCACCCCTTCATGAGTAACTGTGGACTACCGCAACGTCAATCAGAAATTCAAGAATCTGATGAGTAGCGAGCCCATGGCACACACGTCTCTAAAGTGCAATAGCAATGGTGCTATCATGTGCATTCTATGTATAGTAGAGTCCATGAACTGTTATGCTCAGTTTTCCATCCATTTGGTCACCTGCAGTAAATGAACACTTTCTGTGTAGAACATAGAGCAATATACCTTCCAGTGAATCTCCAAGCAAAGAGATCTAATTTACAACGCAGTGGAGATCATGTATTATTACTGCATCGATATACAGTTTTTACCCCCCAGTGACACCTCTTGAATCTACCTATAAATGGGGATGCATTGAAGAATTTTATTAATATGTAAGCTTTTAGGCAACATGGGAAGATGTTTATGAGCATAGTTAGCAATGTTTTATGCTGCAGAAGACACTGTACTATTTCCAAACATTGAATCAGGGAGCACAGATCAGATCGGTATTATTCTTAAGCAGGGTGTAGTTATGTTCAACAACTGCTTCATATAGATCCATGGGGAAAAGAAGGAAGGGAGAAGCCAAAAATGTGAAGTGAATGAAATTAGATCACTAGTAAGCTCATAACTTCGTGCCATTTGATCAGTTTTCTAATGGCTATAGCTTAATGATTCAATTAGTTTCATGGGACCAAGGATAGTGCATATTTAACGTTCTGTGTCATATTACTGATGAGAACTTCTCAAGTCCATGTCTAGCTGGAGCTTATGAATAATTAAATCTGAAAATATTTTATTTTATAGCTCCTTTATGAGTATATAGATGAATAGATAATTGTTGGCAGTAAAAATAAATAAAAGAAAATAAGTACATAGAATTATATTCTGAAATATAATTTTGCTAATTGACTGTACTCTTCTTAGAAATTTATTCAGCATTTTGAACTCTAACTTCTTGTCTGTAAGAGACTATATTACAGATTCCAGAGGAAAAACATGACCTTTGGATATTTTATGTGAACTTTTTCCAGTGGAAGTGAAATGTAGTTATTAAATTCTAGTTCAGAGATCTAATTGATTTGGCTATCATTAAACTGTGTTGACCACGATGTTTTTGCCAATTAGAACTGTTGACAAATCACACTAAACAGTAATAAGAATAATGCTTCTCCTGGTAGCATTTTTGTTTTACTCTGTTTCTCTTTTTAATATGTAAATGGGAGGTTTAGATCTGTTTTAAGGTGTTAAAGTATTGATATGAATGCCTTTCAAAAATAGAGTAAATCTCCACCCAGATTCTGATCTTTTGCTAACCAACCCTCATGCTGATGTTTTTCTGTGGGGTAACAAGATTAATGATTGCAGTGGATTCAAGGCACTGGTTAATGATAAACAGAATGCTGTCTGAGGGCTGGGAAAGCACTATGCAAACTTAAATGTGCTCCTCAGAAGTGGCATGTTACTTAATTGTAGGATCTAGAGTAGTGTGTGTCAACTTTATTAACAGCAAACCATGATAAAATTATACCTCAGCAGATACAAGACTTTTAGATTCAGATAAACTTTGTATACTCAGAAAATTTAAAGAAAATGGAATTATGTCTGTTTAGATACCCAATGTTGGTCAACTGTCAGCAAGTATTTCTGAACAACCTATGAACGGTCTATTAGATTTATGATGATTGAAAGTAAAACGGAAACTATTTCTGTCATTTATAAATGTCAGTATACTTCTAGAATTAAGGGATCAAGTTTTGGGCCATGAAATAATGGAAGTCTCAGGACATACCCTTCATTCTTGCTCAGGAATGGTAGTTGGGCACTTATTAATCCACCTTCTTTCAGAGGTCTCTGAAAATACATAGTTAAACCTCAAATATATAGCACTCTGTAAAAGGTATGACCAATTCACCTTGTGTATATAATTGATGGATGCTTTATGTACTAATTTTGACATTGATATAAGATCCATGAACACACAGGAGTCCTCCCCTTACATCTTTACTGCAAATGGAAATATTGCTACCAAAAGACAGGCTTGAGTCTGTATTAGAATGATTGATACTTTTGTATATAAATATGGAAACCTCTTCTCCTAAAGGTAGCCTGGCTACATTGGCTGCTGCTATCATTGCTGACAGGTTTTATGAGACCTTCAATCAGTGAGGGACAGTGCTGCAGAGCCACTTCTCATGTACTTGCCAGTCTGACTTCTTGCAGTAATGAACTTCAGGGCTTAGTTTAGTACCAACAGCCATAAAGCCCAGAGAAAGCATGGTCTCAAAAGTTACACAAAGGGGATACTGAACACTCTGACCCAATAGTCACACATCCCTCACACATTCATTCTGAGGCAGAAATGCTGCAAAAGTTGCTTTTGTGCCATAAGAAAATGAAAAATATTGGGAAGTTTATTCAGTGGAAATTAGACATTACCCTAATTACCCTAAGTTAGTGAGTGTGTGTGTCGTGTCATGCACACACACGTGCGCACACACACACACACACACACACACACACACACACGTGTGCATGTGAGAGTATATTAGGGAGGAGAGTAACAAAACAGAAATAAATCCAGGAAGATGTCTATATTGTATTTCTATGTTCAGTTTGGATCTTCATTACAGTCTTTGAATCTATTATAATTTGAGAAAAAAAGATTCTCAAATGTGTTTATAGGCATATAGACAGTAGAAAGAGTTGGCTGATAAGCTTGCCTTCAATGTCAATCTAAACAAGGTTTCAGAAAGCTGGGGGCTTTGCATTCATAAAGGTTCACTCACACCTTCCATGACTCCTGAAAGCATCTGCACAGGGCTGTGAATGGTTCTGGGAATGCCAGTTAGTATGTGACCTAGGACCAATGACCTGTATCTGCCTTATCACATGTTCATGGCAATCCCACAAAAACATACTGAGTCTTTATTGAGTCCCACAATAGAGCAAGCAGAAATTATGTCTAGATATCCCATTGATTTCAGTACGACTGTGGCACAAAACAGTTCTGTGGGATAAGATGTGTCTGTAAATTAACATGAATAAATCAGTTCAAATCATCCATTTGATTTTCCTGGCATAGCTATTCTGAGGTATGTAATTAAAGCATAGCTTTCAGAAAGATACTTTAAGTGACAAAGACAACTATTTTCTAGCACGGTTCATATTCAGCAGCCTCCTTTAGTCTTTGAAAATCATGATCTAGTAATGCTAAAAATGTTTACTTCTTTCATTTATTCTTATATTGTTTTTTCATATATATATATATATATATAAAAGTTATTTTTTAAATGGAGCACAGTTTAGCAAGACAAAAATAAATTTCAGAGATATTAGATTTAGGAATAACTGAGTAAAATAACACGTGACCATTGTAATTATAATTTACTAGATCCATTCTTATGCAGAAATACATTCTCTTCACTTAGCAAAGCAGTGAGGTGTCTTGAACAGATTCCCTATCACTACTTATGTTGTCCAAATTGCTATAGTGAGCCTCATAATTCACTGTTACATGACTATGACTTCTTTATTATAATGTTTTCTTGATAATATATGAATAATTTATCTGAATACAAAGGATCTTTAAGTATTGGATTAAACTTCTTTTCTATCATATGTCTAGCTTCAAGAACTATAGAAAGAAATGTTAGAGAATTACTTGTTAAAATCTCTTCTCAAATTTATCCATTAAGAAAAAAACTCATAAGGTATGACTGTGGTGGAACACTGATGCTCAAGACTGAAGAAGCTATGTGTGGTGATAATGACCTAATTAGTAAGCAAAATAACCATTAGTAAGTTTAGTAATTTTTCGTTGATTTTTCTCATTACATGTGGACCTCCATGCTGGAGGCTTTCCATGAAGATCTCTGGTCTGCCTAGGTGCATAGGTGCAGGTGAATTTGTAAGAACTCAGGCAGGGAGGGGGAATAACTTTCACTACCTCCACTGATGGTGCTGGTGACTGACTAGCCAGGGAGGGATAGGGGAACATCTGACAGTGATTTCAGGAGAACAGATTTCTTCCCCAAGTGGCAGTGTTACAGCTCTTATGACAAGCTATCAGACAATGAAATGATTCTTGCACACCTTTAATCCTTCAGGATAGGATTCTTAAATACAGTCTTGAGATGGGTCAGTATCTGACAGCAGGTACTTCCTATTGATTTAGCCTGAGAGCTTGAGAATACCTCATCTACATATTTGGAGGCGTGGTCCTGCTTCTACTTGTCTGATCTGTCTTGAGCCTACTGACCTGTGGTCACATCCTCACCTGTGGAGAAGGGCCTTGGGGCGCTGCCCTACTTGACCGGTCTGTCTCAAACCTCTGTACAGTGAGTTGTGAGGGGCTGTAGCTATGTGAGAGGGACCTGATCTCCTGACAGACTGGGAATGTGCCTGCATTCCCTTAGGGTCCCTCGGGAATTGGACATATCCCGACCAGGAATCAGAGTACCTTTCACAGCCTGCAGCTCAACAATTACATTTAAAAATATTTTTAATTTTAAATGAAAAATTGATGAGGACTCACTATGTCATAAATATGTCCTACACTGTCTTATACACATGAAGACAATGGAGTGAAAATAACAGAATCGAGTCTTCACTAATCAAGAAGACAGATATGTCTTTTTGTGTGACAGTGAGTCACACATGAGGTACACATTTAAAATGAGTAGGTGTGTGCATAGGGAGCTTACTCGTGATCCAATAAAGTTGAATTTAGGCTGGGATTCAGGAATAAATAATAGTCACATGGCCTTATAAAATATACAAAAAGGGGCATGAGAAAAATGAATGTTTCAATTATTAGGAAGAGAAAAATCTTGCAGAAACCCATTGTGATTGGAGTAGAGAGAGGAAACAGGGGACAAGCATGACTTGACTTCAGGACAAGGATCTCACAGGAGACCGTGTGAAGCCTAGAAAGAACCCTCAGGACAATGGTTGATGTCGTGAACTACTAGCTATAATTGCTACTTTTACAAGATGAAAGTCAATTACTTTTAAAGTTTGTATTATACAAAGATTATTTTCCCACATGGATTTATTTCTACATATGTTTGTTTCATCTGAAAACCACTTCCTGTCACTATTTCCCTTTTCTGTTATTTATCAGCAATACAACTTCAGATCAGGTTGGCTGGAAAAGAGTCTCAAGTTCAAACCTTGCTCACTCAAAACTAGGGTCTCCTGGCTGGCCTGGATGATCAGAATGTAACTATAACTTGTCATTCTGGGAATTATGCTTAATGGCAGAACATGTGGGAATAATTTCCTTCCTTCCAAGTCACAAGTGTAGATGTGATTTTTGGAAAGCAAATAGTGACTTTGGGTTACTTTAGAAAGGCATAAATGAGAGAAAGATTGAGATGAAGAGACATTTTGACACCCTGCTCATGTCTGCCTTCAGCCTGCCTCTGACTTTCCTTGTTAAAGTCACAATAGGGTTGCCTATTTGTTTTATAAAGGTATCATCCTTAATGGAAAGAGGCCTTCATTTCATACACCTTATGCTATTTTCAATGCAAGGCTCTTCTTTATCTGACCTAATAAGAATTCTCTTTTGTTTATTAGTGGTATATATTTGTTCCCTGGAGCTATCTTCTAACTAATAATCACTAAATGAAGGCCTTAAAAAGTATCAGTTCTTAGTTTGCAATCCTGAAGGCAAAATGTCTGGAAGCCAGGTATTGATAAAGTTGATTCTTCCTGGGGTAGGAGACTCTACTCTGTCTGATAACAGTCCATGGCCTAACTTAGTGTGCAGACGCATCAATCTAACATTTGCTGTCACCATGTGGACTCTTCCTGGATCTCCATATTTCATCTGACTTTCTTCGCCCTATTTCATATGACTTTCTTACAAAAACTAAAGCATTGAATTTAAATACCAGTCTAATCTATTTTTACTCATCTTATCTGTACCTATAATGAATCCTTGCCCAAACAAGGTCAGATTTGTAGCAATCATCTGTTAGGAATTCAGTATAGCTTTCAGACAACATATATTAACTCATTATACTTGATGTATTTAAGATATTAAGTACATTCTCATTATTTGCATTTTATTTTTTAAACTATTTCCACATGTCTATGACATATGCTTTAAATTTTTGAGTCCTTCAAATTATTTTAATTATATTTGACAAAGAATAATACCTTTATAAAAATACACTATTTCAGACTTTGAAAAAAATAGATCATAATAGAATTTTACTATTTTATAATTTAAATACTCTCAATTCATTTATTAACTGAATTCTTAAGTGTAATTGATTTGTAGTACTTTAATTAAATATACAATTTATTTCAAAAATAATTTGTCAATCATTTATGACTAAATAGTTTTTATAGTTTATTCATTTATTTTACTTATGTTTCAAGAATCTGATAACTATGTTATACATTATGGAATAAAATGGATCAAGAATGATCAGCAGTAAGCACAGTTCATAATGCATATGCCTTAATGAACCTAATATAATAGTGTATTCTTCTACAGGGTGGGCTGGCTGTCCCTTTGGTACTTTGCCTGAATGTCTCTTGATGCATATCATATTCGAGGTTCTCTGTTGTCCCCATATACACCTTAGAACTTTCTTACTTAAATGTTCCATCAAGGACACTCCCACCTCATGATGCAAAATAAATAAAATTAGAATAAATATATGTCTCCCCATAAACAAGCAAGCTAGGCCACAATAGTAACAAGATACCAAATGCAGGAAACATTAGCACTAACATATATTACATTTATACCTCTATATTTCTAAAGGCTCTCTTTGTCTTTCTTGCAATGAATCACAACTCCCTAAGGCAAAGGAAAACCAAGTTGCTCAAAATTGTGGAAAGTGGTTCACTGACTACTGGGTAAAATAGACAATTCTTCCAGTTGTAAAACTTAGAAATCTGTTTTTCTCATCAGTTTTTACATCCGTAAGACTACATTAGAATTGTTTCAGTTACAATCAAGAACATAGATAGGTTTACAAATGTCGTTTCCACTATATCTTATCGTGGGGTGAAAAAATAATTCCACAGATTAATGAGAGATCGATCATGTACTAAATGATATGATAGTCTAAATTCTAAACATATGGACATATTTATTACTAATTAAAATTAGATAATATGAAAATCCAGGTTAAGTGGCCCACATCTGTAAGTCCAGCTCTCGAGAGACTAAAGCAGAAGTGCTAGTTTGAAGCTAAGTTGGTCTACAAACCAGACATTGTTTCAAATATCAATTTCAGTCAGGCTTCAAAGAGCAAAGAGCCTCCAGTGCACATTAGTCTCTTTGGGTAGGTGGCATACTCAGCTTTCAGAAATAAAAGATGAACCATCAAAGGCATTCGATGTCCTGATTTACAAAGTTTGATCTCCATTCTTGGGATTTATGTAAAAATTTGGCTTTGGTGGCAGACATCTTAATGCCTGCACTCTTTTTATTATTATTGGATATTTATTATTTATACTTATCCCCTTTCCAGGTTTTCCATCCATAAAGCTCCTATCCCATTCCCCCTCCCCCTGCTTCTATGAGGATGATACCCCATCCACCCCTTCCTGCCTCCCCGCCCCAACATTCTCCTACACTGGGGCATTGAGCCTTGGCAGATCCAAGGGCTTTTCCTCCCATTGATGCTCAACAAGGTCATCCTCTTCTACATATCAAGCACTCTTATAAGCAGATAAAAAACAGAAATGGCAGAATCAACTCAAAGTTGACAGCCTAAGCAGTCTGGGTGCTCTATAAAGCAAAAATAAACGACCTTGTTTCAACCAAAAAATCCAATTATGAAATGTTATGTTACATTCAGACACTCACACTTATATACACACATCACACACAGAAAAAAAAACTATATAAACAATTATAAATAGAAATGTTGAAACTGTAAATATAAATGGACTAGAGTCAGAACTCCCTTTTATCTTTGACTGAGGAGGAAAAATTCCCATCAGTTAAACATAATCACTTTTGTGTTATTAAAGACAAGAGACTTCTAAAAACATTAGTAAGTAAATCATTTTTTAAGCAAAACTTATGATCTTGTATTTTCTGTTTCTTTCAGTTAGCAACTTTATAGTACAATATCTTAATATGAAATGAATATGCTGACTTTATATAAAAATAAAATTCTAGAAATATTTCTCATAATGATAAAATAAATTTCTTATTTAGGCAAACATATTAGTTAATCAATATTCTTACAGTCTCCTTTACATCAAAATACTGAATAATTATAAAGGTATTATGACACTGTTCTGTGATAGTCAAACACTTTAATTTGTCAGGGAATGTAGTTGTCTCATGTTACTGACAATTACCAACTAAGAAATAAATTCAGGGCTGGAGAGTTGGCTTAGTGATTAAAAGCAATGGTTCCTCTTGTTAAGAACACAGGTTCAATTCTGTACACCAACAAGGTGATTCATAACCATCCCTAGCTCCTGTCCTAGAGAATCTTGACACTCTCTTCCAACTTTCAAGGGTAGCAGGCCTTTACATGGTGCACATACAACATTCAGACAAAATATTCATCCATATAAATAAAAATAAATACATTTCAAAATATTAAAAAAGGAAATACGTTATTAACCTTTCATACACAGGACGTAGCCATTCCTTGAACATCTTCCAGTTTATAAAATGTTTATTTTTAAGACAGCTAAAATACTTCCATGGGTAATAATATCAGCCATCCTGTATATATTTGCACACACATGCACACACATACACTCGTGTGCCCAATGAATGAGGAGTTTCTTTCTTTCTTTTTTTTTCCATTTGGACAATGCTGTTGCAACCAATAAGCACTACTGATGAAAAACAGCAAAACTTGTTCTCTTCCCTAGTCTCACTTTATTCTCACAGACAGTGGCTTTCAGGGAACAGTCTTGGTATTGCTTCATCAACAACATCTAAGCGATATTCAAAGCGTGTTATTTGGCTCTAAACTCTGAATCAGCAATCTGACTATGAAGCTCAATCAGTTAATGTTTTCAGGTGGCTCTGAAGCAGCCAAACATTTAAATCACTGTGGCTAGAACAAGCCAAAGTAGCTTTAGTACCTGGTCACTGTCAGACAATTTTGCATATTGCATGAATACCATGCCCTTGAGTTTGTTTTTCCTGCAAAACATATTTGGAGAATAAAATAATCATATGTAATGTTTAAAATGAAACCAATAAGCCTAAGATACTCCTCTTTCCTGTCTGCAATTGGTGTATTCAGTTTGCTGACTTCTAGATTAACTGTCAAGGAACTACTTAGAAGGGACAGAGGGTCACTGGCATAAAAATGGCAGTGCAGTGAGGAGTCCAACCTTGCTTTATTTGAACTGTCCTTGGTCCAGTGTTAAGTGTAAGCTACCACAATAATGACAGACATCAGGAGCACATGAGTATGGTTTTGACTGTACCAGTGGCCAATTCTCCATTGACTTTATATTCTCTATTTAACCCAAGGAACTATGACCTAATTTCTAAGCCTTCACCTAGAGGCATTCCTCTTAAAGTCTGTAGAAATATTTCTATTCCTTCATGACCTAAGAAGTATTTCTAAGTGAAGTTCCTTAAGTTTGTTCTCAGCTTTTCTGGATATATAGCCATAGAACTCACCTTTCTCTGCTCAGTTAGATATTCTTTCTTGGTTCAACTAGAAAAAGATAGGGGGACTAGGGATATTGGTTGGAAGATAATTAAAATTGGATCCCCAAGACTTATATGAACAAAAAGAAGGAAGAGGAGGAGGAAGAGTTGAAGGAGAAAGAGGAGAAAAGAAGAGGAATGAGAAATGATGCCTAAAGTGAACCTGTGCTATTACAGCACACAGGTACGTTCTTGTCTGTTTGCTTAAATTTGCATCACACCATCTCCCTTTCCACTACCTTAACATTTATATCCATATAGTCCCTGGCTCTCACTAGGCCTATTAACCTCTCAATGTGATATTTCTAACTTGTAAATGGATATAATTAGTAACAGTGAAGTGTTACATGGGTATCAGTTTTTCTGGACCCAGAATAACAATTTATTATTATTATTATTATTATTATTATTGTTGTTGTTGTTGTTGTTGTTGTTGTTGTTGCTGTTGTTGTTGTTGCTGTTGTTACTTTTATTATTATATTATTATCATTATATTTATAATCCAGCCATTACTTCCTCCAGATTTCCACTTCCACAGTTTCTCATCCCATTCCTTCCCACTCCTGTCTCCAGAGGGTGCTCTTCCCCACCAGCACCCCTCTCCCCTTTAGGCCTCAAGTTTGCACTGGATTAGACATGTCTTCTTCCACTAAGGCCAGACCATGCAATCCTCTGCTATATATGTGTCCTGGGCCTCAGACCAACTCATGTAAGCTGCCGGGTTGGTGGCTCAGTATCGAAGAGCACCCAGGGATTTGGGTTTTTGAAATTGATGGTCGCCCTTCTTTTCAGCTTCTTCCATTCTTCCCCAAAATCAACTACAGGGGCCCCGACTTCAGCCCAATGGTTGGGTGTATGTACAATAGTTGGGCTTCTCAGAGGACAGTCATGCTAGACTCCTGTCAATAAGCTCACCATAGTATGAGTAATAGTGACGAGACCTTGGTGCCTCCCCATGGGATGGATCCCAAATTGGGCCAGTCACTGGACTGCCTTTTCCTCAGTATCTTCTCTATTTTCATCACTGCGGTTCTTTTAAGTAGAAACAATTTTGGGTCAGAAATTTTGACTGTGGGGTTGGTAACTTCATCCCTCCACTTAATGCTCTGTCTTTTTACTGGAGTTCGACTCTTTGATTTCCCTCTCTCCACTGTCTGGCATTTTATCTAAGGTCCTAAGGCATTTTATTGAGTCCTGAGAGTCCCACTGGGCTTCTCTCCTGTCCCCTACCTATCTGACCCTGTTTCCCATTTTTCCCTGTACCTTAACTCTCCCACTGAAATCCCTCCCTCCCTCTTCTTCCAGTGTTTATTTTCTTCCCCCTTCTAAGTGGGATTGAAGCATCCTCATTTGTGCCTTAAAGCTTGTTAAACTTCCTAAGCCCTATGGGCTGCATCTGTACATCTTGATTAATATCCACTTATAATGCATGTCCTTTTGGGTATTGATTACTTTACTCAAGAGGATATTCTCTAGTTCCATCCATTTGCCTGCAAATCTCATGATGTCCTCATACTTAATAGCTCAGTAGTATCCAATTTTGTAAATGAACCACATTTTCTGTATCCATTCTTCGTTTGAGGATGATATGGGTTGTTTTCAGCTTCTGATTATTACAAATAAGACCACTATGATATAGTGGAGCTCATGTCTTTGTGATATGGTGGGTCATCTTTTGGATATATGACCAAGAATGGTATGGCTGGATCTTCAGGTAGATGTACTTTCAACTGTTAGGAACCTCCATATTGGTTTCCAGAGTTGTTGTAACAGTTTGTAATCCCACCAGTAATGGAGGAGTGTTCCTCTTTCTCTACCTCCTCACCAGGATGTGTTGTCACCCTAACCTTTGATCTTAGCCATTCTGATTGGTATCAGGTGGAATCTCAGGGTCGTTTTGACTTGCATTTCCCTGATGACTAAGGACTTAGAACATTTTTTTTAAGTGCTTCTCGGCCATTCAAGATTCCTCCATTAAGCATTCTCTAGTTAACTTTGTATCTCATTTTTAAATTGGGCTATTTAGTTTCTTAAGTTCTTATATATTTTGGATCTATTAGATATGGGGTTAGTGAAGAAAAATTTTCCCCAATCTGTAGGTTGCCAATTTGTCCTATGACTGTGTCCTTTGCCTTTCAGAAGCATTTCTGTTCCATGAGGTCCCATTTATCAATTCTTGGTCTTAGAATGTGAGCCACCTTGTGCCAATGAGTTAGAGCCTCTTTCCTACTTTCTCTTCTATTCAATTTAGTGTATCTGGTTTTAGATTGACAACCTAGATCCACTTGGACTTTGTATAAGATGATAAATATGTGTCTATTTTTATTTTTCTGCATAGGGAGTGCCAGTTAGATAAGCATCATTTATTGAAGATGCTTTCTTTATTTTCCATTGTATGTTTTTAGATTATTTGTCAAAGATCAAATATTCATAAGCTTCTGGGTTTATTTTTAGGTCTTTAACAGATCAATTGATTAATCTGTCTTTCTCTGTACCAACACTATACAGTTTCTATCACAGTTGGTCTGTAGTATAGCTTGAGGTCAGGGAGGGTGATTCCCCAGAAGTTCTCCTCTTCCCCAAGAAGAGTTAGAGCCAGATGGCTTTAGTACATAGTTCTGCCAGACCTTCAAAGAAGAACTAATAGCAATGCTCCTCAAACTATTCCACATGTCGAAACAGGAGGAACATTACCTAGTTCATTCTATGAAGCCATAGGTACTCTGATACCTAAATCACACAAAGACGAACAAGAAAATTATAGACCAATTTTGCTTATGAATATCCATGCATACATACTCACTAAAATTCTAGCACGAATACATCAAAACAATCAATCACCGTGATGTAGTAGGCTTCATTGATGAATGTAGGGAAAGTCTAATATAAAAAGTCTATTAACATAATTCGCTATATAAGCAAACTTTAAAAATCACATGATCATCTCATTAGATGCAGAAAAAGCATTTGAATGAATATGACACCTCTTCATGTTAAAAGGTATTGGAGAGGTCACGAATTCAAGGCCCACACCTGAATATAATAAAAGCAATATATAGCAAACCAACAGCCAATATCAAATTAAATGGAGATAGACTTGAAGCAATACCACTAAATTCAGGGAATAGACAAGGCAGTTCACTCTCTATATCTATTCAATAGGCATTTGAAGTTCTAGCTAGATAAATAATACCACAAAAGGAAATTAAGGAGATTCAAATTGGAAAAGAAGTCAAGGTATCACTATTTGCAGATGATGTGATAGTATAAATAAGAGATCCTAAAAGTTCTACCAGAAAACTTTTACAGCTGATAAACGACTTCACCAAACTGGCTGGATATAAAATTAACTCAAACAAATGAACAGCCTTCTTTTATACAAATGATGAATGGTCTGAGAAAGAAAATAGAGAAATAACACCCTTCACAATAGTCACAAATGATATAAAATATATTGGTGTAACTTTAACCATACAAGTGAAAGAACTGAATGACAAGACCTTCAAGTCTCTCAAGAAAGAAACTGAGGAAGACCTCAGAAGATTGAAAAATTTCCCATGCTCATGGATTTGTATGATTAACACAGTAAAATGGTCATCCTACCAAAAGTAATCTACACATTCAACACAATCTCCATCTTAATTCAACAAAATTCTTCAAAGACATGGAAAGAACAATTCTCAATTTCATAGAGAAGGACAAAAAGCCAGGATAGTGAAAGAGTAATAATTTCTAAATCTCAGAAACAAAATTAACTAGGCACTTGTAGGACTTGAGAGAGGGAACACAGCAATGAAGAATACATAATTTTGCTCATAGATTAATTACAAAATCTTGTTTTTGATCAATAATGTGCTATGTATATAATCTCACTCATCTTTCCTCTTATGATAGAGTTAAATCAAAATTTATTAGTGATGAAGTTATGTCAAAATTCATATTACCAGTCTCAGAAATCTATATTTCTACACAAGCTGCACCCTCATAGGAATGATGAAATTAGATATTTATGACAACTAATATAAAAGACTTCACAAAACATGTAAAAATGAGATTTGAGTTTTGTTAAATGTTAAATGTGAACAGTAATAACAATTTCATGAAAGAACTTTTCAATATTATAGAAATTGCAAGCCATCTTTTCATGTAAATATCTGTTAAATAGATTTAGTGGTGGCCTTTAAAAGCTCAAGGTCCCTGCACATTTAGCAGGAAGATGGAATAAATTCTTTGTCTCAATTGCTTTTATCCACATACTTCTACTCTTGTGGGATTATGTTATGAACATAAAGAAAATAAAAATAAAATAGAAGACAAAAAGCCTTTTCCTAGGAATGAATGGTCTAGAAGCACGTGAAATATTGTCCTGAAAATCTTCAGAAAAGAGAAACCTGGATAATTTTGTATAATGTTCATCTCACATGGATTGCTCACTAAGCATTTGCTGAATCCTGAAATGTATTCATTTTTGAATCCTTGCATTCAAGAAAGCTTGATATAGATATGGAAACAAGAAAAAGTTGCATCAAAACACAAGGGAGTAAAGAAACACCACTTCACACACGTATACGCTACTTGTGACATCACAGATTTTTCAGGGTCAAAATTGAGGATATTGTAGAGTAACTGAAGTTTGGTAGGAGTTCTCTCTAGTATGAGGATTTCAGGATGGACACAGGGAGCTTCAGGATATCATATGCGTCTCTGGAGAAGAAAAGAGACATTCCAGCAAGGAACAAATGTGAGCAGAGATAAAGAGGCAGTCACCCACAGGAGCCTGCCAGGTTGTGATACAGGTTGTCCTCTCAGAGTGTTTAGGACATTATACTGCCTTTATATTACAACCATGATAAATACTGCAAACTGTATTGAAATGTTGGGCAACTACTTTTAGCCCAATTCTGTTGAAAAGTATAACTCAATTAACAGGAGTTTGAGGCATTCTGAAGATGTCTTGTGGAGAAATATTATTTCCAAATATATCAGTAGACTTCTTTAAATTCAAAATAAAAAGTTGTCATAATTTCTTATCATTAAAATGAAATAATATATTTTATATGATTTTCAATGAATTGTTTGTATGGTGATTTCCAATTGTCCACAGAGGTGTTTCAATCAATAGATATCTACTCTACATACGTCAACACAATGCAATGTCCACTTAGGATATTTCCTGACACAGGATTGGTTTTATATGTACAGCTCTCCAAAATTTACTAATCTTATCTCTTCTATGACTTTGTATATTTTGCATTTAAATAGACTACAGACAATTTAGAATTGTTGTTCATTTAATTAATGAATGCTTTCTGATTGCCAAGTATGATATCTTGCATTAGATACTCAATAGAATATTAAACTTGAAACATCTACACAAGGAGATGCTAGTTCAGAATTCACAAAAAGCATACGAAAACATAACTTATGATAAGTATTATGAGCAGACCCATAGAGCTAAAATACAATCAGCAAACTCAGAGCAACAGTACTAAAAAGATTCCTACTGGACCTGAACTGATTGGATTTGCTCTTTGACTACTCATGCTTACTTGGAAGTTACAGATGATAATAGTATTTTCATCCTTGGATCTTTACAGTTAGTAAATGTCTTAAAAGTACAAGGTACTTAGATTAACAATAAGCACAGTGAACACACCAAATTTGCATGTGGCATTATAATTCCTATAACATTTTTATTAAACTCAAGCAGTAACTTAGCAACAAGAAGCACCAATTCTAAACATGTTACCTTTGTTAAGCTTTTCCAGAAGCTGCTGGATAGAAATGTTGATACATTAATTTATTTTTATCACAATTTTGTATACTATTATAAAAGACAATTTAAAACTTGAAAATGAATGCCTTTAAAGAATGCTATATGGATATGCATCTGTTTTTTTTTTTGTTTTTTTTTTTACGTTGGAGTATTTTTTCTTTTCTTTTTTGATCAAAATGTATCTGGTATTTGTATAAAATTATCCAAAAGAAGTTTAAGGAAAAAACATAATAGTTAATATTTTATAATCACAAGTGTTCATAGTCTGAAGTATAAAAGCATATCTTTTCACATTTGATCAGATTATATTGAGGAAGAGTGAATGACTCGTGATGACTTCACTGAAACCTGCCCCATAGAAATAACATGAGCTATTAATGCAGGGAAGGTCAGTCCATTGTTTCTGACATGAAGCTAATTACTATCTGCCTAGTTCTTTTTCAGATAGTTTAGAACCCTTTCTTTGTTACTTTTGACCATTTTAGGATTTCCTGGAAAGAAAGCAGAGTAGTTTACAGTGTTTCTTTACAGTCTCCACTCTCCTTGTATTTGTGTGGTTAACTAAAAAGGTTGTACGACTTGAAAGAGAGTCTAATAAAAGGCACAGCAGGTTTTACATCAGGGGGTTCCTAGTTATCAATATCTGCAAATGAATCCATTTTCACTAAGTTCATGAATCCATACAAACAGTAGAAATCTTGGCCTGTATAATTGTCTTTTTGGTGCCTAACTCTCATTCTTTGAAACCTCTGAGAAATGCTACTGAAGTGTAACAGGTCTACCTCATTGTTATGAGCATAACATTTGCTCAAGGCACTCAAAACTGTGGAGCAAGCAGTTTGAGGTAAGACGGTGAAGCATGAAAACAAGTTTCATGTTTCAGTCCTGAAATCTTTGCCAGGGTTGTGGCTTCTCATATCTCTGCTGCTGTCATGTATGATAACTGAAGGAATGGTTCTGACAAAAATGTTAAAAGCAAGCCACCATATCTGTTGATCTTAAGAAAATCTCAAGGCTATGGTGGAAGCGACTGACTGTCGTAGTGAAAGAAACAGAGGCCTTGAGGGCTCATTGGCCCCATCAAGACCAAGTTACTTGAAGACATGGACAATGCTAATGAAGAAAACTTAAAGCTGGAGTATTCTTTTTCAGTGAAGAATAATCAAACATGCAAATAGAAAGTCCCCTTAAACATACACACACACACACACACACACACACACACACACACACACACACACACACACACACAAGTCCAGTAAAGATTATTTTACTGCAAGCCACTTTCTATTATCTCAACATCTACTTTTCTTAAGTGGACAGTGAAAATAAAGTTCAGACACAGAATGCTTTAAAAAGATCAGAAAGTTACAATGTAATTGATATGATTTCCACATGAAAATATAAAACGATAAATATTAACTATGTTAGTTCTTACAAAATGAAATCTCTGCTTTCAGTTCTTCAGAAAAACCATGTTAGGAATACAATACCAAACATTACATGGGGCAAAAAAGGTAAAAAGAAAAGCAAGAGAAAAGGGAAAGTATGTTTGTAATGGAAAATTAAATGGGGTGGGAGGGTGCTTCATGGTCATTTGCTTACAGTTGGCATGTGACTCATCCTGAGTTACAATGGGGTAGGTGGTTTAAATCAATTACAACACCGTGAACTCTAGTGAGCGTGTGATACATGTACATGTATATGTGTATATGTATATGTGTATGTGTATATGTATATGTGTGTGTATATTTGTATGTCCGTATTTGTATATATGTATGCGTATGTATATGTGAATGGGCATGGGTATGGGTATGTGTATATGTATGTGAATGTGAATGTGAATGTGCATATGTTTTCTTAGAAGGACTTTAGAAAAAGACATCCCTGGGCTAAAGAGCACAAGCTTACATGCCAGGCTATATTATACCATTTTTCATTCCTGGGTGAACCAATGTCCCTAATGCTCAAATACCATTACCATGTCTTATTCATATCTTTCCCTTCAAGATCACTAAGAACAACTTCATCCATAAAGCAGTAGCCAGTTAAAACATATTGAGTCAAACTGAACTGCAAGATCACATGTATGTACACTTCCCACACGGCTGAAGAGCAAAGTGGAGAAATATATTTTAATAGATCCTAGAGCCCTTGATGAAGCCAACCTTTCAGGTAAAAGTTAAATTGTTAATTTTATCTTTTCTTTTTTTATTGCATATGTTTTTATTTACATTGCAAATGTTATCCCTTTCCCAGTTTCCCATCCATAAACCTCCAATGCCATCCCCTCCCCCTCCGCATCAACCCACCTCTTCCTGCCTCCTTCCCTGAGCCTCCTTTATACTGAGCGATCAAGCCTTGGCAGGACCAAGGGCTTCTCCTCCTATTGGTGTCCAACAAGGCGATCCTCTGCTACATATTACTTTTTAAAATAAACACAATGATTTGTAGCAATCAAGTGCCTTCTCACTTTGAAAAAAAAAAGGTAGAAATAAAAAGCAAGATTTTATAGTGGGCTGAAGAGATGATGCTGTATTTAAGAGCACTCACTGCAGTAGACCTGGGTCCAGTGACCAGTACCCCTACCATCTAGCAAACAACCCCCTACAGCTGTAGCTCCTTGCCTCTTCCTGTATCTGCAGGCACTGCATGCATATTGTACACACACAGAGAAGTAGGCACACATACTTACATACAGATATACCTCTATTTATTTACTATATTTGAAGTTTTGGAATACACATAAATATAAAATTATTTCAAGGATTTTTTTAAAGATAGGGCGTTGACACTCATTATAAGTTTAACAATGTCAAAATAAAAACGTGTTAGATTACAGTAGCCTGAGAAAACCCAATTGAGCACTTGACTCTATATTGTGTCTGTTTTGTGTACACGATTAGTGGTCTTCGCAAAACAAAAGATAAGAATGATCTTCTTAATCACTGTTATGCTGCTGACTTCAATAAATGATAGAAATACAACTCAAGAAATCTGAGCATCAATGCAACATATATAATCCAGAAATATCAAATTTGGCATGACTTGAGTCAGTATTCTTTTTAATACAGATGCAGCACAGGTAAAATAAACTGTTGGTTAAAAAACATTGGTCATAAGAACTCACACTTATAAAAGTTGCTAAGGAACATTGGTTCTTGTCCTTAAAATCTGTAGTCAATGGTAAAAATAAATAATTTGTTCTGGGCTTCAGTATGACGACTTTATAATTTGTGGCCCTCTGTTTTTCTAATACCCCTGATTCTCCTATCTCTGGACATATGGTACTCTGACTATGCTTCTAATTCTATTTATTTTATAGGATATTAATTGTCACATAATACTACCTCCTGTCACAATCAATCCAAATTGGACTTATGGTTAGTTTTGAAAATAAATTACTACATTCCTAGTTTTTTTTAACCATCTGTGTTTTTATAGTTAGTGTGTAAACAATTTAAAGTTTAAGATGTGACAGTATGGAGTTTAGAAATTTCAATTCATATGCATATTTGCTGAAAAAAAGATATTCTGATTTAAAATCCTATAACATTTTTATTTCGCCATTTAAACACAACTCTCAAAGCCCCATGATAACTCCATTGCTCATTACCCTCTGTATTCTGAGATATATTGATTGAGGTAATAAACACATGTAATGAAAGACTGAATGTGAAAATCTTAATTCATTAACATAAAGGAACAAATAGTGAACATAAACATCTTACACTAAATGAAGTTTGTATTTACAGGGGGAAAGCTCAGGGGAGATCATAATTTTTTTTTATATTCTTGCTTGCCATGCCATAAGTTTGTCCAAACTAATGAAGTAATGTGTTTCCTGTATTAAGGAAATTATTTCCATTATAGCATTGAAAAACCAAAGTACATTTTGTGTTCTTCTATTTTAAAAACTAGTCACTGTGTGAATTAATATAATCTGTGTTTATTGGCACATATCATGGTTAATCCAGGTCATTGTCCTCCTTCAATTTTTTTCTTTTCTTTTTTCTTTTCTTTTCTTTTCTTTTCTTTTCTTTCTTTCTTTTTTTTTTGTTTTGTTTTGAGAACTTCACTGTATATTCTACAGTGCCTGAATCAGTTAAGACTATAACTGAGTAAACAAGTAAACAAGGCTTTCCAAACCTTGAAGCAGAAACACAGATAAGAGATAAACTGAGGAAAGAAAGCACAAAAGGAAGAGCAGTAGAGCAGCCATAGCAGAAACAAAGCCACATTATTATCTGTAGAACTTTTGAGTCTAGATAATGCTTGAAAATGGAAGTATATTAAAAGGTAGGCTTATCTTTCAATGCAATAAGAATTTAGAGAATTCGTAATCTGAAACTAAGTGAAGTTAACAAAATCCCACTTTGCTTAAAGAAGTTCATAATACACTTGTCTACATTCCTGACAGAACATTTGGGAAGCTCTGTGTAGATAAAACCTGTAGTTCTAACACAAGACCTGGTCCCTGTCAATTTCAGTTTTGCTTCGCTCTTCCATATCAGGCTGTGCCATTTAAATTTTATTGTCTTTTTAAAAAATATATTACTGGTCACATAAATAGAGTCATGTTCTTGCCTAAGGGATAGTCTTCAAGTGGGGCCAGTTATTTGTTGGCCATTCTTACAGTCTCTACTCCATTCTCCTTCCCTGCATTTCTTGTAGACAGGATGAATTTGGGGTTTAAAGTTTTGAGTGTGAGTTGATGTCCCTATGGCTCCACTGCAGTTCCTACCTGACAACAGAAGGTGTCCCCTCCATGTTCCATATCCCCAATGCTGTGAGTCACAGCTTAGGTCACCCCCATTGATTTTTGGGTGCCCTCCTTATATCAGGACTCTGTCACATCCTGGAGATGTTTCCCAACTTTCTACGCCCATCAATTGCTGATTTTTTTTTCTCATTCTCATGGCCATATGGCCATCTCTCCTATTCCTTCCTACATCAAGTCTCTAAAATAATATTCTGTTTGTTAACATGTTTTAAAGGTATGCTGAGTTGATGTAAGAGAGGCATAGTGTAAAAGTATATAAAATGAACTTCTCTCCCACTATTAGATGCTTTCTATATCAAAATGGTAAGGTCTCTTATCTTATGAGTTTAAAATATTTGCAAGAATTTAAAATAGACAAGAAGACAGTCTTAATTCATTGTTAGTAAACCCAAGATATTAATTCATTGTTAGTAAACCCAAGATATTGCATCACTATAAATAAACAGAGATTGTATCAGAACTTTGCTATTTCTCAGCACATAATCCATAATAATTGGAAAAATCTAATCTTCAAGTCTGTAGATAAAGAGATGGAGGTTAAACTTTATGTGTTTTTTATATAATATATATATATATACTGATTGCAAATTAATTTCTCTTGTATTCTTTTGTATAATTTGCTAAGCCTTGTACCAATCTTTGACAAATCATTAAAAAAAATTTCCAACAGCTCATTCTGAGAAAAATAAATATATCATTAAATCCACTGTGTCATGACCAGTAAAGTAAAATAGTAAATTATATTTCATTTAGTGTTTAGTATTTATTGAAGTCAATTTAAATATTAATCTTTTTAGAAGGCTCAGCTCTGCCTCCAGGGAAGGATTCAGAGACAGAGAATTCTTGGAGCATCCCATCCCTCCAGGTTTTATTTCGTCATATGCAAACATTCAGTGAAATCTCAGAGACAATCTGAAAGCTAATCCTAACTCAGACCAGTGATTGCTACATGCCTATTCCATCAAAGAACAATACGACTTCTGCTCCGCTGTCTCAAATCAAAGTGTTTGCAAGGCCAAACACTTTCGTGTCTATCTCTACACAAAGGCATCTTTTAATTACATATTTTTTAATTACATATTCTCTTTCAGATTATTTCTCCTTCATGTCTTCCAGTTTCTGTTGGTTTGCATATAGGTTGAGGAATTTCCAAAAAAGATGCAAGACATGTCTGATTTTACTGAATGGTAGCAAATATTCTTATGTAAAGTTTAAAACCTACGCTGAGAAAAAGAATTGTTGTACTTCCAAAGGGTATATTTCATAAACATATGCCATGTTGCTGAGGTCTCCCCTCACCTCTTTCACACTTACCTCTTTCAAGGGCTGCATGTGCATGCTGAGACCGTGCTCAAATACCTGCCACTCATGTTGCATTTTCATGACTACAGTAACTGGGGCTTTGTCTCTATTATGACTTCATATTTCATGGTAATTTATTTGAATGGGTTTGTTATAAGAAGGAAATAATATAATTATAGGAGGTGTGAATTGATAGGATACCTATAAATAAAATAAAATGGAAATGAAAGAATAACGTTAAATTTTTGACTGACAAATTTAAAATCCATGTGCTCTATGTACCTCCACAATGGAAAGATGGTCTGTATCCTGTAGTTACTGCTGTAGTGTAGGGACTCAAGACTGACAGTGCTTACTCAGCACAAACTCATTCACTGAGTCTTCTTAAAGTTAAATTGATAATATTCTTTAAATTTGTGACTATTAGTGCCATAAGCTCAATTTCCCAGTTTTTTTTGATTTGTGTCCACTTCACAAATCAAGGGAGTTAGTGTGTGTGAGTCCCTAGAGTTACTGCTTGCTTATATCCCAGACATAAGCCAATGCCTATATATTCATTCACTGTAATGTGCTGACTTCTGATAATGAGTAGGGTCTTGATGTGCCTTAATGGTGTGGTTTCTTATTGATAAACACTCTTATACAGTATTTTTGACTTAAAATAGCCACTTGCAACAGATTTCATCAATATTAATTCCTGACTTCCATGTTCCTTTAAACCAACCCAATCACAATCTCATGTGAATAGAACTAGCTATTTGTCTGGTTTGCAAAAGTTCCCCAAATATTTTAAGAATGTTAAAAGCTAGTAAACTAGGACAGTAGTAAAAATATCTCCTTACACAAATATCTGTTTTTGCATCCAATTTGTAAAAATTTTCCTTCATATATGACTAAGTTTTCCTCATTTATCAAGTATTGACTTTCATTTTTCCATATACATATTTCAATAATATGTGTTGATTTACAGCTATTTAAAGACATATATATATATATATATATATATATACACACACACACATATATATATCGTAAACCTGAATGGGAAAAAGAAATAATGGGGGGAAGAGGACTTGCAGGAAGGGGTACTGGTAGGAGAAGAAAGGATGATGTATTGTGGTAAATTGAATAAATAAGTAATTTTAAAAAGTGACTATGTCATTTAATATTTTTGCAAGTAAAATTTTCCAAATTGATTTGGAAATTTATATTTTTCGTAAGAATCTCAAAGCATTATTTTCTTATTTTCTTCCTATGGAAATGGAGAACATGGAAGTATACTATATAAAGTAGCAGATAAAGTATATTTCAGGCATGAGAAGAGAAGGTGTAGAATCCCATGGTATTGAGAACATGAGCTGGTAAGACAGCAAAAATAAGATTTTTCTTAATAGCTTAAGAAATATTAAATCAATAACCTTTACTTAGGTCTAAAGTGGGTTTGATGCCTAACAGAAAGGTTTTTGAAAGGAATGCTATTCTGTATTCACAGAAATTTAATTATGGGACACAAACTACAAGAAACATCTTAAAGATAAAACTCTATTCTCATGCAAATTGATACCTGACATACTACCATAAGTTATGTTTTCACAAAAAATTCAAACTTTTATAGTTTCATTAGATAAAGAACTTAGCGTATTTGAAAACTGAAAATATTTTGCAAATATAATTAAAGACATTGCTGAAGATAGATAATGCCTTTAGTGTGTGTGGATATTGCTTATTACATTGTATCCAATCCATTCTGATTCCTTTTTTTCCATAGATAACTGCTGCACAGTCTTTTCAAGCCCATATGTCTACAGTAATTATTCTGTATTGAATCCCATCCCATTGTCTGATTGTCACTCACTTGGACTTTATAGTTTCTATGAGGTTTTTCTCCTTAGGTCAATTGCTTTCCTCATCTATTTTTATATAGTTATCAGGTAGATATTCTTTGACAGCAAACTGTTATCTTTTTGTGTTCTTTCTTGCTCTACTAAAACCCATCTTCAAGAACAAAATGATACTAATTCCCTTCCTAGACTTTTCAATTTTTACATGACTTTTTCCAACAAACTGCTCTACAGATTTACAAACTTTTTTTCTATTAATATCAAAATAAAACCACTTTAAATTACATTTGAAAAGGAAAAAATATTAATTATTTCTTTTTTGTGTTGTGAGTGTTTTGTCTACATGCTTGTTTGTATAACATGTGCCATGTGCATGCCTGATACCCACAGAAACTGGAAGAGGTCATCATATTCCCTCTATGTGGATTTATGGCTATGATCCACCATGTGTGTGTTTAGAATTGAGTCCTGGTCCTCTGCAAGATCAGCCAGTGCTCTTAATTGCTGAACCACTTCTCCAGACCCCTCCCTGCCCCCTTCTTTCCTTTTCTTAAATTCCAAGAGAATGTACTAGATTGCCGGACACACCAATAGGGAAGTATGATTTTAGTCATCTGTGTTGTTAGGAGACTTGAATTTCTCAAAACACTTCCTCATTCCTCAGAGTCCATGATCTGATGAACGCATTACCACCCACATGTTTTTAATGTTATCACTAAGGAGCTGATCAAAATAAACCACATCTCCAAATATTTCCCAAACATGCACCCATCATTGACTAAAGGTATGTTCAGAAAGGTTTTGTCTGTTCCATCGAATTACACTGGTTCAACAATGTAATTGGTTGGTGACTAGGCATTCCAGGCTTCATTTTTGTTCTTAAATAAATTACCTTTTTCTTTAATTGTAAGCACTTGACCTACGAAAAGTGCATTCAACCTTGTCATGTTTACCTCAGATTTCTCAAATTCCTTCCAGAGAGGTGCTAGGAAGCTTGTAGTTCCTTTGTGATTGCTCACCATAAATGTTTGATATCAATCTCCACTTCCCTTTACCTGTTCCAGTGCCCTTCAAACTAGACAGGCATTGAAACCCTCTGAAGAATGATTAGAACAGACTGTGAGACCCCACTTGCAGAGATGCTGCTGTATTGGATTTGAAAATGAAGACCGCATTTTTCATTTCTGGTAGGTTCTAAGGCTATGCTGATGGTACTGTCCACAGAACCATAGACGCAGTTTGTAACTTCAAGAGTCAAGTCAGTGCTGTTAGGCAGGTGTCAGACTGAGCCCTGGGTCCCAAATGGAACCTCCTAAAATGCTGGGATCTGACAGATATTCTGACCAGACTCATGGTCTGGAATTCACTACTTATTTTTAATATTTTCTTTTCTTTAGGCCAGTATGAGCCACCTAAGTCCCTCTGATTGCTTGGGGTTCAATCCTTCAGAAAACATGAGGATAGAATAAAATGGATTAGATCTTTATTTATTATATGGAATTAAATAAAACTACTTAATAAAGGGGTGCAACTTTTAATCAAGCTTAAATGATGTTAATTTGGTAAAGCATTTTGTACAAAATTTATTCATTACTCAGTAATGGTTCCTATTGGAAAAAAACTATGATGAAATTTTGAACAAACTAATTTGTGCTGACATTCATCAACTATCATTACTTCAGTTTTTTATACCATGGATAAGCCAGGAATGATGCCACATTCCTATTGAACCAGCACTAGGTGACAAAAGCCCATGTCTGTCCTGTTCACTAGATTCATCAGTTGAACAAAAGCGTCTTCCATGATCATACATCTCAGATTTTTCAACGAGACCTAGCTAGCCACAATATTTATCATTTCTCTCTCTCTCTCTCTCTATAATTGAATGAGCTCAGGAGGGTATATATTTATTAAAGCCCATACCATTAGAATTTAAAGTAACATTCTTCTCATTTTGGTCTTTCTAAGAAAAACATTTATTAAATTTCTGTTATAAGCAAAATGCAGAAGAAAGACAACACAGTGAAGAGAAAGAAAGGTAAAAAGTCGTAGGAGAAACCATTGTATTCAGCCTCCATAACTAGAAAATATTTTCACTTGAAATATAAGAGATGTGAGGGTTACCTTAATAATCAATTTGACTGTATTTAGAATCAAGAAGCAGATACAATTTTGGCCCTGTATATGAGGGTGTTTCTGTAGAGGCTTAACTGGTTAGAGAGGGAAGACTCGCTCTAAAGGTAGGCACCACCATCTCAGCACCTGGATCGCAGCTGACCGCAGAGGCAAAAGCATATCATCTCAGCGTCAACATGTAAGTCTCTCTGCTTCCTGATTGTGCATGGAGCATAGCTCATGCTCCTGCCACCTTCTACACCATGGTGTCTATCTCTGCAGTCCACAAGCCAAAAATAAACAATTCCTTCCTCACACTGCTTTTTCAGGCATGCTATCACAGTAATGACATAGCTAACTTACACAGGTCTTGTGGGCTGTTTCACAAGAATTGCATCAATGTTGTTACTGTGCATGAGACTTATACTTTCACACCCAGAAATAATGGGATCATAGTCACAGTTCATGGAGTTAAAACATGAGTCAGAGTTGATATTGAATTAGTGGATAGCAGTGCTATAGCTGATGTCTTAAATCACAGCTGTTTCTCAATTACAGCCCTAAGGCAAAGCAAGACTTCGACACAGAGGACTTAAGACTAAACAAATAGATGAAGGAGGAGGAGCAGGAGGAGGAAGAGGAGGAGGAGGAGGAGGAGGAGGAGGAAGAGGAGGAAGAGGAGGAAGAAGAAGAGGAGGAGGAAGAGGAGGAGGAAGAGGAAGAGGAGGAGGAAGAGGGGGAGGAAGAGGAAGAGGAGGAGGAAGAGGAGGAGGAAGAGGAGGAAGAAGAAGAAGATTGATGTAAAACATGACAAGTAAGAATTGTTAGGAACGAGTTACCATGTAAAGCGGGCTTTATTTGTTGTTGCATATTTATCAAGTAGCATCTACTGTGACACATGTGTCTGGTTTTTACCATCATAATTCTCAGTATTACAAAGAGTACTGACAGAAGGATCCATTTTTATTTTATTTACAATTAGATGAGATGTGTACACTGCAGATATTTCCTTAAGTAGGTGCTAGCATAGCATGTAGGAAGCCCTGGGCTTAGTCTCTGAAAGGCAGAAAACATAGGTATGATGTTAAGACCTGTAAGTCCAGTATTCTTCTCACGCATTGGCAAAAGAATAAATAGTTTAAGATAATTCTCAGCTACATAGTAACCTGGAGGCAGTCTGAAATACATAACTTTTCCAAAATATTACACAATGAACAACATCCACACAAAACAGAATGTATCGCTCATCCTTGTCTGAATGTAGATTTATGTTATGGATTTTTACAGTCATAGTTCATTAATGTACCTAACCAGGACAAATAAGCTTTGTTGAAAGCTTCCTGTAACATTTTAGGTACTCAGAGCCACTGGAGAAGCATTGTTAGCATAGAGATTCATTCAGTTTGCTTTCCTGTTCTTACATTTTCTACCTGTTTATTTAGGTATGAAAATGAAAATACTAATTAACTTGTGTAAAGCAGGAATTCATCTGAAAACAAAGAAGGCATTCCATATTCCAGAGTCAGCATTTTCTTCAAGAAAAAGGTTTAGTTAAGACGAACCGTCACAAACTTAACACACCCAGTCTAGTCCAGAGGCTGCCGTGGAAAGTCTGTGTCCTCGGCTGCTCATTCCTACTCTATAGGATTCACAAAGCACGGATGAGACAGTATGTTGAGGGGAAAAATTACACACCCAGATGCAGGACAAGGGCCTGAAAATCAGGAAGGACTAAGGGGAACATTGGGAATGGTACCTTTCAGAGTAAAAGAGCAAACCATCTTCACACTTTTTTAAACCTATCACACAATAGATAAGGTATCAACTGCATCCCCAGCAACATCAGGTTGCATCACATGAAAATAGCTACAGAACAACCATCATGTCAGCATCTTAATTGTGTGCTGTGATACAAAACTGGAAGCAATTGCCATGCTGCCTGCTCATACAGCACTCGCTGTATTTTCTTTTACACAATCTAAAGATGACATGTAATTCAGCAAATTAAAGTTGCTTTTCTTCTCAGACACACTCCCCTGGAACCTAATAAAACTCCAATTATTTATTTATGTATTTATTATTATTTTCTCTCTAAAAGTTTTTTTCAGTTGACAGAAATGTATGTATTCTGAAGATAATATTATTTTTGTATTTGTATACATTATAGAATGGTTGGCATAAGCTAACTGGCAATCTTGGCCTCATATAGTGACATGGAAAACACACGGTGAGTTATTACAACAACAGATTATCATTGGCTACTGCAAACATGCTCCCCCACGAATCTCCAGAGCTTGATCCTATCACCTAGCTGAAACTGGGCGCCCTATAACCAACTACTTCTCCTTCCTTCCTAAGCATCCCCTTCCCCAGCCCTTACTAACCAGCCTTAACTCTACATCTGTAACTGCAATTGTTTTTAGTTTACACACATATGTAAGGTATCGAAGTATTTTCCTGTTTAGCCTCTTTTATAGAATATAATTTCCTCCAGAACTTCTGGTGTTTACCTTACTTTAGCCCTAGTGGTCCAATGTTTTATCTATTAAATTGTTCTGACTCTTTTAACGTGTGTGGTTGAGTTCTAGAATAAAAATGATCAATGAGATGTTTTTAGTAGATCTATGGCAAGATATTTTCTCTTGACACAGCTTGGAAGTGATTGAATATCTAAGAAAATTAAGTCACTATTTGATGAATGGGCTCTCTGAAGACCCTTGATATCCAAGAATTCAGATGAACCAAAACACTGAAAACTGGACATATTAAACATGTACTGATGTTTATGTGTCCACTGATCTCAGAAAAGGCATTTAGGTGCTTCTGTATTCTATAGAAAATCAATCTGGTACACTTACAGTGATCTGCTACACTTAAATGCAGACTTAGCTCCTGGCAGATCAATTGTTGTAAGGATTTGGTGGTAGTTTCTCTAAAATAGAGAGTGACCCCTGCTTCCTGACAGCTGAGCAAATCCCCAGCACATACAATGACTGTGTTAGGATTACAGACCTGCAAAGATGGTCGGTCCCCAGCTCACATATTTGCTTTAATAGATGACAAAAATCACAGTGGCAGTGTTACTTCCTCACCTCCCTCTTCTAAGAGCACAAAGTATACCAGACAACAAATTGAAAGTCCACCAAAACAAATTTTATAATTGTATTCCCTTATTACTATATGCTCAAAATACACGAAGTAAGTTCAAGACTATAATCACAACTTAAGTGTAACATTCCCAGATGGCCAAGAGAGGAAGACAAAGAGTTTGAGGAGGCCAGTTTGAGTTATAGAGAGTAACTCAGTCACAAAGTAAGATCATTGTAAATTGCAGCACAAAAATCCAAAATAACTTTAAGAAAATATGCCTCATCATTTTGCAGAATCATTTCAAAACTTAAATATTATTTGCAAAAATATTCTGACTCTAATTCATCATGAAATTGTTGGAATGCCTTTGGCTGTCATGTTTATACACACATCTATTTTCTCATGCTGAATAAAATATTACCACAGATGTACAGCTTAAGGTGAGATGTGTTTATCAATGCAGCTTCAGTGGGCCTCACAATTGGGTTTTGCTCAGCTTATCTGTCCTCCAGGGGTCTACAAAGTTATAATCAAGGTAGGACTCATTACATTGAGGTATTTGGATGTACAAACACCGTTTTGAGTTCATTCAGCTTGCTATCTCTATTTAATTTCTTATAAGGTACAGTTGAGATCTCTCATTTTTGTTTGCAATTTCATGAAGATTAAAGTCAGCAGGTACAACCTGTGAACAATCCCTCACCAGAAGGCTGTTAGACATGAGCCATAATCCTAACAGGCATTACTATAAAGGCATAACACTAAATATTGACATTCAAAGGCCCTACAGTTTAAAATCTCCAAATTACGATTCTAATGAAATTAAAATCTCCTGAATTGACAGTTCTTTGCACTTTAAAGATTTTTGTGAACCATATAAAAACACGAGAGGACACCTTATTCACTTCAGCCAATTAATACTAGCATACTGAATAAACATATATATATATACATAAATATAAATGACAATCAAAAAGTGTAATTTAAGAACACATAAATATTCACTAAGAAATATAAGAGGAAAGTATAAACATGAAATTCTTAAGTTGTGAGGTAGGTAGTACATGCCTTTAATCTCAGAACTCAGGAGACAGAGGCAGGTAGATTTTTATAAGTCTCAGGCCACTGTGACTATAAAGTAAGTCCTAGGCTAGCCAAGGTTTCACAGTGAGATCCTATTTCAGAAGGAGGGAAGGAAGAAGGAAGGGAGGGAAGGAGGGAGGAAGGGAAGGAGGGAGGGAAGGGCAGGGAGATAGGGGGTTGATTTAGGTTATCCTCCATGGTATTTCAGATGAACATAGTGATAAAGCTGAGTGCAAATTATTAAAGTCTCTGGAAAGACTGAGCAAGCAGTAAAGGGGTCACTGTCACACGTACAACACTCAAAGAGCTTAAATCCTGAGATATGCTATTTTTCACAACTTCAGAAGTTTTGCCTTAACCAGTGGATTCCAGAGTTTTAAAATACATATATATTTTACCAATAGTCAATGTTACGATAATGAACTCTCGTAGTTTCAAGTGTAAAAAATGTACAAAATTAACAGGAACTCCAAATTTTTGTATGATTGAAACTTCCAGCATTGGCAAAAGCATACAGAATTAAAATATTTAACATAATTGATTTCAGAAAATATCACTGACAATGAAAATCACTGGAAAAAAACAAAAAATTCAAGCAAAATTTGACATATTAAAATGTATTACAAGGATAGGTTGAGTGTAATTTCATATAGATAATCCAAAAGAGTTTGCCAACTTTTAAGATCCCTAACCAATTTGAGGGTCATTTACTAATAGCAGTGAGAGAGTGCTTGGTTGGAGTGGGGATTAAATCATGCTTGTTTCCAGAGAATGCATCCATTCAGCAATTGCTCTCCATGGGGCTGCTTCCTCCCTGTATTCCACTGTAACCCACATTAATGTCACCTGTAAGCAGCTTCTCAGAAGCATGAAAGCCATGCCCCCGCATTTTCCAGGTTTGCTCTGCCTAGCATGGTACAACTCTACCTTGCTTCTGAACAGTGGCCTGCAACTTTGGATAAAAGCTCATAGCCTGACTCAGGCTAAACCTTCTTACAGCTCACCCTGGAATTGAGCTAAGAAGTGACCTTGCTGTGAATTAAGCAGAGCCCCAAATTCATATATCCAACCAGTACCTGGCTCCTTTCTCGTGTAGCCTCCCTCACTCCCTACTCCCTTCCATGTCCCTAATTCTTTCCCCTCCCTCTATCTCACCTCTTCTTGTTTCTCATTCTTCTCAAGAAGATTTACATTTTATTTTATGGCCTGAATGTATGTCTGCACACCATGTATAAGAAGTATTTGTGGAGGCTACAGAAGGAGTCTGGATTCCTGGAACTGGAATTAAGAAGGATTGCATGGGAAGTGTATATGCTGGGAACCAGGAATCTCTACAAAGGCAGCAAGTGCCATTAACCAGTGATCCTGACTCCAGCCCATTTTCTTCAGCATTAAGCAAACTGCTCTCCAGTCTCTCAGAGCAATCCTCACCTTCCCTGTGACAGACTGTTATGCTACCTGCATATGAAATTCTCTTTCTGTCTAATGCTTTCCTTCTCATTTCAGGGCCCAATTACCACCTTGATTCCCTCTCATGCGAATAATTCACTGTGGGCTAAATTATGTCTCAGTTTTCTTTCTGTTCTTTGGGAGGATAACCATTTGGGGATCTTACCTATGCAAGTGTTGATGTTTTGAGATTTCAGCCTTTCAGATTACAGTGTGCGAGTGTATCTTTAAGGAGTATACTCAAAAGTGTTCAGTGTTACCTCCCCTTTGGAAGGACAGTAAAATCAGTCTTTGACATGGGATCTCTCTCCAGTTACTTTGATTGGCCTATCTTTACTCTTCACACGCAATGGCCTCGTTAAAAAATTTGGTACATCTACACAATGGAGTTCTACTCAGCTATCAAACACAATGACTTCATGGAATTCATAGGCAAATGGAATAAACTAGAAAATATCATCCTGAGTGAGGTAACCCAATCACAGAAAAACACGCTTGGTATCCACTCATTGATAAGTAGATATTAGCCAAAAAGCTCAAATTACCCAAGATGCAATCCACAGACCACAGGAAGCTTAAGAAGAAGGATGACCAAAATGTGGATGCTCCCATTCCTTCTTAAAAGGAGGGAAAATATACATAGGAGGGGATATTGGGGCAAAGT
This sequence comes from Rattus rattus, assembly GCF_011064425.1. Classification (NCBI taxonomy): domain Eukaryota; kingdom Metazoa; phylum Chordata; class Mammalia; order Rodentia; family Muridae; genus Rattus; species Rattus rattus. The sequence continues at coordinate 129,689,168 of NC_046156.1, read as the reverse complement.
TTAGAGCAGCGACTAAGGAATGCCCATTCAGACCTGACCCACATGTGGCCTATATATATATATACACAGCCACCAAGAGTGGATAAGACTGATGAAGCTAGACATTGCATGCTGAAAGGGACAGGATATTGTTCTCTCCTGAGAGACACATCCAGAGCATGTCCAATACAGAGGTCAATGCTAGCAGCAAACCACTGAACTGAGAATAGGACCCCCTTGGGGGAATTAGAGGAAGTATTGAAAGAGTTGAAGGAGCTTGCAACCCCATAAAAAACAATGTCAACCAACCAGAGCTTCCAGGGACTAAACCATTACCGATAGGCTATACATGGACTGACCCTGGGCTCCATCTGCATATGTAGCAGTGAATAGACTTGTTGGGGCATCAGGAAAAGGGGAAGCCCTTGGTCCTGCCAAGGTTGTGCAGGGGAATATGGGGGGGGGCAATGAGGGGGATGTATAGGGGGAATTACCTGTATGGGGCCTCCCCATACAGGTAGGGGAGAGAATGAGGCCTTATGGACAAAAAACTGCAAAGGGGAGTAACCTCTGAAATGTAAGTAAAGAAACATATCTAATAAAAAATTTAAAAAAAAGATGGTATTTATCACAGTCGCAGTTCAAGGGTAGCATTTGATCCAGGTTAGCATAACAGGAGGTTGGAGTTTGGCAGTCTGATTTGCACTGTGACCAAGAATGCAGTTCATATGGAAGCCTGTGGGACTTATTTCCATGGGGACTTTAGGAATTTTTCTTTCCTCATACTATTATTACTGTCACCAGCAGTCACTGGTAGACAAATCTAATGATAGAAGTCAGCTTGGGGGAGCTACTGAGTCATTCACAGAGGAGGGAGAACAGAAGCCTAAATGTTGGTGTGCTGTCTGTCTGCTGGTGCTGTGCTATGTCACAATCCCTATATTAAGGAAGGACAGATGGTAACCTCATGCTACCATCACTTCCGTAGGAAACTGGCAAATAGTTTCTTTTTAAAGGGCAACTAATTCATTAATACCAAACTGACTGTCGAGAAAATGTTTCTACAAGTTTCAGCATTACCAAACTTTCAAAACTGAATTCTATTTTGAAGCTCAAAGTATTTATTTTTTTTAAAAAAAGTCCTCTGAAATCTGAATAATTAGGCAGCTGGTCGCACTACACACATCCCAAGAAAAATATACCTCAAACACTTTGCCTTTCTTCTTCCTCACTTCCTCTCTCTTTCTTTACCCCTAGCCATCTGCCTTACTAATTACTAAAATGATGAATAGTAATACATAGATGAAATTAATGTTCAGGTGAACAGATCTTATCTTCTAAACAAACCATTATGACAGTCAGCAACACAAGGTTACTCACAATACAAGAGGCATTATCTGCACTTTGAAACAGAAAAGAAGAAATTAATAGGTGAAAAGGGAAAAATAAGAAATGTGGTCTCCCATGAAAAGGTGACCAGGGTGAACCAACTCTATCACACTGTCCTCTGACCTGGCACACAAATCCTGTCTCCATGATGCATTCTCTTACACAACAAATTAACAAACAAACAATTAGTGGGAAGATATTAAATTAAAAGCAGAAAAAGGGAATCTTGAAAGGCAACAAAGTGAAGAAACTAAAAAATAGTAATACAATACATTAAGGGGAATAAAATTTAAAAATAAAAGTTCTTTTAAAAGGTATAAACTGAAGCCTAACCCTGCAGAGACATGCTAAGACAGGGCAGAGGGGATACTTCAGGGGCCCCAGCCTCTCAGAGGAGAAGGGGAGGAGGGGTGGAAAGGGACTTTTGGAGTGGGCAGTATTTGGAATGTAAATAACGATGATGATGAAGATGATGATGATGATGATGATGATGATGATGATGATGATGATAATAATAATAATAATAAAATAAAGAAATATGGTCTTTCTATAAAGATCAAACATTTTCTCACACCATCCTATTGTCCACTACTGATTCAGAATCCATTTTTATGGCCAATGCTATCTTTAAAAAAGCACTGTAAAGTTGCTATGTGCAACTATGATAAAGTTATTTCAGCAGTGACCCTTACTCTGTACATATGAGTGAGGGAACCATAATACACTGGACGTCTTTTTGACAATACTAGGCAAATAGCTTAAAGTTGTTTTTATTTTAAAGCAACAACAAGGAAAGTTCTTTGTCATGCATCTTCTTTCATTTGTGTTTCAGTCCATTTGAGGAAACTCTGAAAGCATCTGTCTTGTAAAGTTAGGAAATGACATTCAAATATATCTTAATGCTTATAAAACTTTAACTATTTTAACGGGTCACTCACTCAATCACTGGAAAGAATTTCCCTGGGGTGTCCACTTAGCTTTCAAATATATTAAATCTTTTGCTATCTGGAGTCCAAAATGACAAATGTAAATCAGAATAAAAACATTCAACTAATAAAAAGATGTAAATTTTAACTTAGGAAAGTAAATGGTTTTTCTACAGACATCATACAAATGAAACAAAATTATAAACTATATCTCACAAACCAATGTCAAATAGAGTAATAACATTAATCTTAAAGACCAGGATACATAAAAGTGATATAAATACATGTCACTTACTACAAACAGACAATAACTTCAAGCTTAGTAAGACTGAGGAAACTATACTATTTTCCCTCCCAATACTTTAATCTTAACCATTATTATTAAAGTAAAAGCAATTGTTCTTTCTTATAATAAAGAGCAAATAAAATAGAGGGAAATGTTAAACTAAATTAAACCTGGCTTTTTCAAATAATTACATCTTCAAAATTGTTTTTAGAATGAAAAAGAGGTTATAACTTTCTGTTAAAGATATTTAGGGCTTTACAATGAAGGCAAAGCAAGCATTTGTATTAGTAAGCCAAAGAACAGTCTAGAAACAGAGGTTGACTGCACCCCCAAGATCTCTCAAACACTGGACCACCAGCCAGGCAGCATACACCAGCAGATATGAGGCCCCCAACACATATACAGCAGAGGACTGATGGGTCTTGGTTCAGTCAGAACCCTCAAAAGACTGGAGGCCCCAAGGAGTGGGGAGGTCTGGTTTGTTGGGGCTGAGAGTGACAGTTTTGTGGAGATTGGGGAGGAGGTATGGAATATGGAACAGTTAGAGGGTGGACAGGGAAGGGGAATAAAATCTGGAGTTTAAAAAATTAAATAAATTTTTTAAAAAGAAATAAATAAAACAGAGCTTAAAAGGAATTTGATGGAGTGTAGAAATGTACAACCACTTTAGAAATCATTTTGGAGTTCTCTCAGAAAACTAGGAATAGTTCTCTCTCAAGACTCAGTTATACCACTCCTCAGCATATACCCAAAAGATGCTCCACCATCCCACAATTACACTTAAGCTTGCTCAACTATGTTAATAGCAGCTTTTTTTAATAATCAAAAACTGGAAAAAAAAATAGATGTTCCTCAACTGAAGAATGGATAAAGAAAATACTATTCAGCTCAGAAAAATAAAGACATCACAAATTTTGCACGCAAATGGATGGAATTTGAGAACATCATCCTGAATGAGGTAACCCAACCCAAAAGTATATGCATGATATGTATTCACTTATAAGTAGATATGAGCCATAAAGTACAGGATGCCCATGATATGCTACACAGACCCAAAGAAGCTCAAAATAAAGGAAAATCCAATTGAGGATGCTTGAATCTCACTTAGAAGGGAGACTAAAATACTTTTAAGAGACAGGTAGAGGGAGGAAACTAGAAGCGAGAGGGTATGGAGAAGCAAATGGGAAACTTCAGGTTCAGGTGAGGGAGAAGGACAGGAGAGTTGACCCAGGTGACCATGAGAATAAATGGAAATCAGCAATGGACAAGGGTATTGAGGTAGGGGGATCTGCAGGGTGAGACAAAGACCTGGGATAAGGGAGGCCCCCAAGAATCAGTGGGGTAACCTTATCTATTACTCACAGTATTGGGGATATAAAACCTGAAGAGTTCACTTCCTTGAGCTAGGCAGGATCCCAATGGAGCAATAGAGACACCAACGACACCAATGACTCCAACATACCCACAAACCATTGGACCCAACATTCTTACCTGTCTATAAGAAATGCAGACACAGGGGATACAGTAGAGACTGAGGGAATGACCAACCAATAATCGGCCCAACTTAAGACCCATCCCATGGGCAATTATTTATCCCTGACATGATGAATGATACTCTTTTATGCTTACAGAGAGGAGTCTATTATGACTGTCCTCTGAGAGTCTCCACCCAGCATCTGACTCAGACAGATGCAGACACCCACAGCCAAACTGTATGGGTCTTGGGTATTCTTAAGGAAGAATAAGAGAAAGGATTGTAGGACCAGGAATGGATCAGAACTCCACAGGAAGAACAACAGAATCAACTAACATGGACCCATGGGGCTCTCTGAGACTGAATTACCAACCAAAGACTCGTTGCAAATAAGTAGTAGATGTGCATGCAGCATGGTCTCCTTGTGGGTTCCAAACAACTGGAGCTGGAGACTATCCCAAAAGCTTTTGCCTGTATATGGGATATGACTTTCTAGCTAGGCTGCCTTGTCTAGCCTCAGTGGGAGAAGATGCACCTTGCCTGGCAAAGGCTTGATGTGCCAGGGAGGGGGGTGGAAACCCAGGGGCTCCCTCCTGCTCAGAGGATGGGGTAAAGGTTTGTGGGAGGGTTGACCTGGAGGGGGCAGTGAGCAGGATGGGTATGAGTACCTAAATAAATACATAAATAAACAATGGTGAGTTAAAAACAAAAAATAAAACAATAACAACAAAAACAAAGAAACAAAAGTATTTGACATATCTGGGAGAAGACAATCCAAATAGTTCATTCAACAAAAATGTTTCTATATGAACTGAACCTAAATTTCTATTTTTATAAACTAGTGTCTAGGAAACAATTTGAGTATGAATTTCATTAAGGGATAGGTGCTTTAATGAGGCCCTTCAGGCTAAGTAAGATCTCAGGTGTGTTCTGATCCTATACACTAGTGTCTTCCAAATAGCAGGAGATCAAACATGCAAGTGCTAAGAAGAACCAGCCTGAGGACCTGGACAAGGCTTATCTTCAAAGAATACGAGAGTCCGCAGGAAAATTAAGCATGGTGACATGCTAACACTGTGGCCTCAGACTGCTAACCTCCACAACTACATATATACATATTCACACATACACACACACGTGAGTGTGTGTGTGTGTGTGTGTGTACACGTGTACAAGTATGTATTTTGTGTATGTGCAGGTAGCTGTTGTAACCAGGAAACATCATCAGATTTTCTAGAACTAGGTATACAGGTGGTTGCTAGGCAGCATATGTGGTTGCTGCAAGAACAGTACCTGCTTTTATCCTCTGTACTGTCTTTCAAGCCTCTGAGTTAAACCCTAGAAGCCTCCATCTTGTGCTATATTGTTAGGACATTGCTACTAAGCAAACTACTCCAAATTATTGAAAAATATAATGGTAGATTTAATAAACGTAACATAACAAATTTTGAATTCATTGTGTGTTTCCCCTGTGGAGTGAATTTAAATATGGAGTAACTGTTTCTATGGGGCTAAGGGGGTTAAGGAATGAACTTTGGCTGTGAACAAAACAACATGGAGTGATGGAGAATACAGCTTACCAGGGAACTCACATGAGGATGCTGCCACTGCTGTGTCTCAGCATTGATAAGTAGAGAAAGATAACTTCCATATGAATATAGCTTACTGGCCATATTGAAACAGAACTTAAATCAGAGAGTCGAGTTGTTTGGTCATGGAATCTACATGTATTTCTTTTTAATGAACAATTAAATGCTTGATCTAGCTTTAGAACATTTTTTTTAAAACAAATGTAGTCATCCTTCTTAGACATCATCTTCTCAAATCTATTTGTTAGAGTAAAAATATGTCATCAAATTAACACCTGTTAAGATCAAGGGGGACGTTGACTCTGATTTTATTTGATCTATAGACTTTCAGTAAATAATCTCATTTTGGAGGGGGGGAGATAAACTTCTATTCTTACCTTTTGAGAGTTTTTGACTTGATGGGAGAATTGAACTGATATAAGAAGATCAATAAAAGTAATGCATACAGATTTGGTAAAGTGTGGAATCTGTGAAAAGAGATCTCTCATAAAGAATGGAAAATGAAAGACAGAATTCAACAGGTGCATTCTGAGTTGGTCCCAGTGGTAAATCGTGCACATGCTACAAAGCAGTGCCACTTATGATAGATGGGTCAGTAATTGAGCAACTGGCCCTAATGATTAGATTCCTGGGAAGAGCTTATCTTTGGAAACTTTCTTGCCTGTTTCCCCTATCACTCAAGGATGCCTTCTTTGTGGTGTTGTGAGAGCATCTCTGTATTCTTTGTTTTTAAGGAGCACATGATAAAAGTAACATGTCAAGTGGCATATTTTGTAGTGGCCTGTTCCCCACTCTATCATGCCTATTGAGCAAACACTCTTCTAGGCACAGAGGATGATTATGGAGACACCACATACACCAAAATCCCTCCTTTCAAGGAATGTTTCCATAGTTGGAGAAATGGTAACAACATTTACATACATCACTTGAAAGTTTAGGTTTTACGTTTTTTTTTTTTCTTTTTCTGTAGGAGCACAATTTCACATTTCTCTATTTATTCTCTATGCATTACACTGTTTCAATTTCTGCTTCATAAAAACAATAGCATTATATGTGAGTCTAGCCAGGGCAATTTATAGAAGTCATAATCAACAGCCTTTTCTATTTGTCTATTTCATTATTATGCCTCCCCCAAAGGATATGGTTATTTGGAGTTAAGACAAATGGAGGGGAGAGGGGGAAGCAGGAAAAGAGAGAGTAGATTTGTGGGAGAATGTCACCTTGGCTTGACTCAGAATTCTATAATGGTTACTTTAGGAAGTCATCTGGGAGGGCATTTTCAGAGAGGCTTAACTGAAGTCACCTTAAATTTGATGGTACCACAGTCACTGTGCTGTTGCTGAGAAGACAGCATTACAAAGGCAACTCTTAGAAAATAATGTACTGGCAGCTTCCTGGCAGTTTCAGATGTTCGTGCATTATTGTGACAGAGAGCACGCCCACAGTTATGCCATTGGAGTGGTAGTTGAGATTATCCTGATCCACATGCAACAGGAAGAGGGAAAAGTGGGCCTGGCTTGGACTTGAAACCTCAAAGCCTATCCTCACTGACACTAATGCCTAAAAAGCCAAACCTCCTAATCATACCCAAGAAATGCTATTCCCTGATTTATAAGAATTTAAATATATGAAGCTACAGGGATCATTCTTATTCAATCCTCCAAAGGTTGGAAGAACTCAGAATCAAGGATCAGAGACAACATAAAAGAAGGAAAAGGAAGAAGTCAGCTGAAATCAGTAGTCATTCTTACTGCCACAAGGCTATTCCATGGCTTCTCTGCCATAAGAGACTACATCCCCTTAAATATAAAACAGTATTTTTCTCCTTTAAGTTATTTCCATCGAGATATTTGATCTCAGCAACAAGAAAAAAAAAAACCGAGACCAATGATCACCCCAGCCTAAAACCATTAAGGCAGAAGCAGTAAGGGGAAGAAATAGTAATGTAGATTTGAGAAACCCTGATAGAAAGGAAAAAAATACCACGATTCACAAACAGATGGAGGAGCAATGAGAGGATGGCACATGATGCAGCTACTCATGGAATGTAGGAATGTAGGGAATGTCCATAATGAGCAGGTAGAGGAAATAGAGAAATTTGCATTTCTGTTCCTTTTTAAGGTACAGGGACAGCTTGAGGAGCCCTGAGGATTTTCTCGGATGCTATTACGGTGATTGTTGTCTGCCACTGATGGCTTTTCTGCTATCACCTGACAACCCACACACTGTTGAGTGTGTTAATGCCTAACTCTGTGTTCGAATATATGAATCATTATGAATTTTCTTCATAGGTTTCACCAGTCTTCTGTCATAAAAGTTCATGTTGATTTTAAGATGAGGTTGAGGTAAGTTGAAGCTTACTAAATATTGGTAAATGACCGCTAATGTCAGAGCAGTATTTAGCTGGACCTCAATGAATTTCTGTATCTACTGATTTAGAAAATATAGATAATAAGTTCCTTTATGCACATGAGTGTGTAAAACAGATACACTGCATAGTGTGAAAACATTGGAAATTAGCTTTCATATCAGTCGATGATAATTCAACTCTGGGAAAGAATTAGACTACACTGTAAATTTTGATATGTCTGCCCATACTAATAAAAAAAATCCAAGTTATTTTTCCCCAAATATTGAACTTTTTGTATTCAATGACTCCAGTAGAGAAAATTATCATTTTAAACTTTTTAAATGCTGCACATGAAAGGAATTTTAGAAATTATTTAATAAATTATATGTAGATTTGACTTGTGGTGAAAAGTTGAAACTTATCTACTAACTGGACAATTCAAAATGGTAAACAAAGAGCTATAATCTGTGAATACAGCTTGGTTTATGCTTTTACATTTCTTATAAACCATAAGGGAGAATACAGATAATCATAAAATCAGTATTGACTAAAGTTTGATAGGGACTATGAAAAACTTCAGGTAAATACCATATAAGAGAGGCATAATTTAGACAGTGTTATCAGAACAGTCCTTTTGTGAAAAGATTAAACTACAAAACACTGAGAAAGTGAATTTATGTTGACATCTGGAGGATATAAATAAACATCCTAAGGATAACATAAAAAATGTTTAGTTTAAAACTGCCTGCATATCTCACATCTTTAATTAAACTAGTGTGATCCACAATGCCTTCTGGACTGCAAACAGACAAGTGATTTTTTTTTTTTGATATGGAGCTGAAACATCTAGTTTTTAATCACATGGGTACCTGCCCTATAATGGTGTTGAATATTTGAGAAAGGGGTTAATGTAATAAGTGTTTGAGAAAGGGTTAAAGGTAATTAGACAAGGTAAGTACATGTGATTTATGCGACACCACACCAGTCTCTTAAATTAAGAGGTTAGTACACTCATTAACAAGTCTAAAGAACCATTAGCAGTGTGAACTAAAGAGAGTAAAAATAAAAAATCAAGGACCAACATATTACAATTAAAGTAATGGAGTTCCATGAGGGTATAGGAAAGTTCCCCCAAGCTTCTGCAGTGCCTTTATATGTCATGGATCTAATTTACCTCATTTATATTAATGAGCAGAGGATTGCACAACTATTAGCATGATTGAAAATTACATTAATGCTCAGTAAATCTATCCCTAATTATTATGATGAACGAGAAATTGATCATCTTGGACCAGATTAACAACCTAAAGCAACTGAAACAGAGCAAAAGAGCTTTTTCTTGCTAACCCAAGTCTTTAGTCATTTTTATTTAATGAAACCCTGAGCAATTTACTCATTAATGTTATATACTAATTCACTATAACCCTCCATTTACATAGATTTACATAGATTATATTTTCACATTTATGTATTGATTTGAAATAATTACTTCCAAGTGTATTAAAGTGTGGTCTTATGATTGGCTTTATGCATGTTAATGTTGCAACACGAAGCTAAGTAATGAAATCAGCCATATTTTGACTCTACCTGGTTCTAAGTCAACTCCAATATTATCTCCCTCAAAGAAAAAATAGTCATCTCTATAGTTATTAGGATTAATTAAAGTACAAGTCTTTTCTATTTATTGAAATACTATTTTTAGATGGCTTCAAAGCTATGAAATAAATAACAAGAAATCTTAGATTATTTCAATTAGTTGAGTGTCTGAGTTTTTTTTAATCTGAGACATGTGAGTTACTTCCCAAAACTTCTATTTCAAATAGGCACAGTCTTTAGGCTGAGAGGGATAAAAATGGTTTTATTACACTTTATTAATAGCTTCTGCTCCTGATAGCTGTCAATGGAAAGCTTTATATCGAGTGATACAATGTTTAATGCATAAGGTGAATAAATGGTATAAAATGTATTCTTTGATAACACAAGCAAACAAAAATACCAAAGATATTTCTCTAGACACAAAGAAAGTGTTTCTATGAAGTATAATCCCATGTTATAATAATTTTTATGTCCTGAAACAGTGGGTCTGTCTCAAACATTGCTTATCATGCTATAATTGCTAAGATCATTAAATCTTGATTATGAAATCTGTAAATTACAAAAGGTAACTTGCCGCTACACAGTGTCTTAGAGTGACAAATTAACTCACCAATATTTACTAAAGTAAATATTGCCAGGCTTCATATTTGGGCTGTGGCTTTAACAGACCATGAGATCAAACATTTTTATAGTCTTGGAGACTTTGATTTAGTTGAGAACACAGAACAGAATACTTATGAGAAAAGGAAGGAAGGAAGGAAGAAGGAAGGAAGGAAGGAAGGAAGGAAGGAAGGAAGGAAGGAAGGAAGGAAGGGAGGGAGGGGGAAGGAAGGAAGGGGGAGGAGGGAGGAGGAGGGAGGGGGAGGGAGGGTAGGAGTCCTTGGCAATATGTCGCAGGAGAAGCAATATAATGTGGAAGAGCAGGAACAGATCCAGGGGACAATACATTTTAGATGGGAGGTGTCAGAGCAGATGAGTTATTCCTATATCATTCTAGGAACACTGTGAGTCTAAAATTTAAATGGAGTTTATCACTAAATATGACCTTAAAGATTATAATCAACGATAGCATAATAAAAAGATACAATTTGGAGTCTGAACCTCAACATATTGATGTTTTTGATCTTGGCAAATTATTTATAATATAGATATGTACATAAAATTAGAAGTGGTAGGTGCCACAAAAGGAGGCTGTGTTGGAAAACTTAGCTTGGCATAAAGAATATTTTCAAAGGAAGCAACAAGACTTCTCAACAGGTAGCTTCTTGCCAAGCTTGGAAGTCTGAATTCCTTCCCTGTGACTCACATGGTAGAATCTCTCAAAAGTTGTATTCTAACGTCTACATACACCCCATATTTGCACTGAGGCAGACATGTGCATGCGTGCCGCATACACGAATGCACACAAACATAAATAAATATTAAATTAAAATCAAAAGCACTCACAGAGTGATATTCTTGCTATAATTTGTAAAAAGAGTGATGGCAACTTTGGAAGTGGATTGTCACTGTGAATCTGGGTGTGTCTATTATAATCTTAATAGTCACATCATTAATCATTGGGCTCAATGTCTGCGCTAATGTTAGTTCCTATTACTATAGTCACTCAGATGGTCCTGATGTAATTTATATGTCCCATTGATCACCTTCCAAGGGCTGAAAGTTAGACATAGACCACTTACCTCCTTCATGCCCCAATTTCTATCCAACTACCAGCTGCCTTATAGAATCTTACCTCTTGAGAGAAAATGTTGTAGTGATTGATAGGTTTAGATACATTCTAAATATGAGTGGAAGTCATGGCTTTTACAGGTCCACTAAGGGAAGGATATTTGCATGTGACGAAAAGAATGGAATCATCACTGTCCGTGGGCAGAGACCTGACATTCTGGTATGCTACAAGGAACGAAACACTGTCTCCGATTAACACTACTCAAAGAATATGACTTACCAATAGACTTGGTAAAAGGAGATTGGAGGAATTGTTAACCTCACTGTGATAATGTATTTATCCTCTAAGAAGCAGGACCTCATATAGCACCTAACTGAGCTTCCCTCACAGAGCCAGGAGATAGTACCAGCTTTCTAAGTTCTAATTACAAAAGCAACATTTTCCCCTTTTTTAATCTCTTCTTAAAATACCAAAACCCTGAGCATACGTTCCTGAACCTGCTGTTCTTTCTCTCTTTCTCTGAGTCCCTATCCGCTTTAACTCTCTTTGCTTGTTGACTTCCATACTGAACATGCCACATTACATAGACCCTGTAAAGAGACATCAGTTTCTCTCTTCCTATTTTTACCTTCTAATCTTCTAAATACCCATTGATATTTACCTCTTGATTACCCTAGACTCTAATTAAATGATCCTTGAGCTTACTCTACAGTAATGCTGGAATACCAATTCTCACTTGTCTATATTTTTACCATATAGATATTACAAGATTAGCAATTTCAAGAAAAGTTCATATAAGTACTTATTTCTCATATTTATTATATATATTATTATTATATTAAAATAATAGAACAGTATATATATACTAGTATATAATAATATATCTATTATTTTAATATTAATGGTTACCAAATCTTGATTTTCTTATATAGTTTTCAGACTTAAACTTCAGACATAAAGTTAATGTACAAATATATATCAACTTATTCATATTCAATTGGATATCTATATCTATATATCGAATTTGATCATGTGTTCACCTCCCTCTGCTTCTGTTATTTATTTTTCCTTTACACCTAACTCTAACAATCAGGTAAGTGAAGATTCTCTCTGTCTCTGTCTCTGTCTCTGTCTCTGTCTCTGTCTCTGTCTCTGCTTCTGTCTCCCTCTCCCCTCTATCTTCTTATTTTATAATATCTTCATACACTTTATTAGTATCATCAGCTCACTACTCCTCCACTGTGAATGCTTTGAGGCAACATTTTCAGTTTTATATAATAACTTCCTTATTATTAAACATTGCAATGCCCTTTTCTAATGAGATTTCACATAAGTGTCCTGGTGACCACTGTAAAACACAAAATGTACATTAGGTTAAGTGACTGCCTCATGGAAGAATCTCATTTTCCAACATGATTGTAGAAATGGCCAAGGTCATATTATAGGCCTAGGGAGCTAGAGTCTTTAAGACCAAGAGGAAACTGAATATTTTCTGGCTTAAAGTTTAAATTATGTCAAAAGTGTTTTAAGAACATTGATGCAGCAGTAACAGGGGAAATCCCGGGAAGGAAGATTAGCTAGATAACTACTATAATAATTCAGGCACCTGGTAATAATGGTCTACTCAAAGGTAGTCATAATACCCAAATGTGCTGAGTGGACTCCCTTATATTTATGATGGCGACTCTCAAATGGGCACTCACACAGCCAGACAACCCTATCGTAAATTCTATAGCACATTTATTTTCCTATTTGCCACATTAAGGCTTACATCACATTTCCTCTCCGCCCAAACCCTAGCACCACCTCTCCTTTCTCCGTATTCCCATTTCTGTGCTCACCTAATATTTCTAGAGAAAATGAATTATATGAGGATAAATTGCCCATCTTCCTTCCATAAAATCTTCCATTCGCCATGCTCTACCTTGTGAGCATCTAAGTTCTGTGAACACAACTCTCTCTGTGGGTCCTTTTCCATACCAACCCTATCCTAAAGCTTTAAGGAAGAATCCTCAGTATCTTTGAAGCCATTTTCATTGTCATTACACTAAAGCATGCCTTACTGATATTACTTCTTAACTGAACTTATTTTTTGCTAATTTCTAAATTTTTGCTACTCTTCTCTTAAGAAAATTATCAAGTCATATACATAGATCACTCTTTTTCTTTCTTTTTTTATTGGGTATTTTTTATTTAATATTCAAATGTTATTCCCTTTATGGTTTCCTGGTAATAAGGCCCATATTGCATTCCCCTTCCCTTCTTCTTTAAAGGTGTTCCTCTCCCTAACTATGACCTTTCCTGCCTCCCCACCCTGACATTACCCTATGGGGTAGGGGGAGGGTCCAGCTTTAGCAAGACCAAGAGCTTCTCCTCCCATTGGAAGGAGATGGCCAACAAGGCCATCTTCTGCTATATATGCAGCTGGAGCCATGGGTCTGTCCGTGTGTAGTCTTTGGAAGTGGTTTAGTCCCTGGGAGCTCTGGTTGGTGTTATTTTTCTTATGGGTTGCAAGCCCCTTCAGCTCCTTCAATCCTTTCTCTAATTCCTCAAATGGGGGCCCCATTCTCAGTTTAATTGTTTGCTGCTAGCATTCGCCTCTGTATTTATCATGCTCTGGCAGAGCCTCTCAGGAGACAGGTTACATCAGGCTCCTGTCATCATGTTCTTCTTGGCTTCATATATATTATCTAGTTTTGGTGGATATATATATATATATATATATATATATATATATATATATATATAGGCTGTCCCTAGATAGTGCAGGTTCTGAATGGCAATTATTTCGGTCTCTGCTTCAGTCTTTGCCTCCATATCCCCTCCTATGAATATTTTTGTTCCCTCTTTTAAGAAGGACTGAGGCATCCACACAACCACTCTGGAAATCAGTCTGGAGGTTCCTCAGAACATTGGACACTGCACTACCTGAGGACCCTGGGCATGTACCTAAATGATGTTCCAACATACAACAAACACACATGTTCCACTATGTTCATAGCAGTCTTATTAATAATAGCCAGAAGCTGGAAAGAACCCATATGCCCTTCAACAGAGGAAAGGATACAGAAAATGTGGTACATCTCCACTCTTTTTCTACTAAAATGATGGTAGACAGTCAATTTCCAAATTTCTTATCATTAAGTCCACAAGGTATAGATAGCCTTGTGGCACTTAATTTAACAAATGCTATGCAAAGCTCACAGTATGTATCTTTGGAGAACAGGTCAGAGCAAACCTCCCAGTCTCTCCCATTGGAATGTGATTTCTGACTGTGTGGAAAGACTGCCTTGTTCAAACCAGTCTTCTGGAAAGAGATTGTTGCAAGAAACTGGCATATTGCCAACCGCATTTTGGGCTTACACACAAGCTATCAAATATCTGTACCTTACCCACTGCTGCTGTGAAACCAAGCCAGAAACCAACCATTGGAAAGCTTTTGAAATTTCCCATCAACACAAATTATAAATTAAAAGATGTCTATTGGTACTGTGTTATGGCAGTGGGAGTATTTTCCAAATGGACAAAGAGTGAGTAATAAAGCCACCTCCCATTTTCTTTTCCAACCAAAGTCATTGGATATTTTCAATCATCACCACAGTAACTTGTTCCATATTTTTGAAATGCTTAATAAATGAAACACATTGGAAGTGTAAGCCTGGGAAGTGTTTATACAATTGCAATTAAAATTGATGGAATCAATGATAAGAATCCATGGTCTTAGAGACTTTCATCTTGTCATGTTTTTTGTTCTCTTTAATTTTATGTTGTAACCATTACTTCTCAAAGCATTAGATACAAAGAGTAGTAAAATATTAGTATGCAAAACTTTTCCATAAAAAGAACTCTTCTTATGGAAATCTACTTTTCTTTCAGGCTTCTTGCCATCATCACCTCACTCATCCCATGAATAAGTTATTCTGCTCCATTAAATCTTTATACTCACAAGTATTCATAGCTCTGTCATACACTGCCCTCTCTATTTTCATTACATAGCCTCAATGTGTGATTTTTTTCACTCAACACCAGGATAAATATCTACAAATCCAGAAGCAAGCATTTTGCCTGGATCCTAATAAATTGTCAATTTTACATGTACAGCCTAATTATCATCATCAAAAGAGCAGATATGGTGTCATACCTTAACTATGAGATGGGGGACTTGGCTCGTTATCCTCTCATGAATTTCAATGGACAATTGTCTGCAGAACAAAAATCTTACTACTGACAGTAACTATGGAACATCATTACTTTTCTTTTTAAATTAGTTTTTTTTTAACCTGGAAGAAAGGTTGTTCTCATTGCTAGCTTTCTGTCTAGACTGCTAACACTGGGGAAAGAGGAGATGAGTTGTCATAGAAGCCTTCTATGTTCCTCAAACAGGAGCACGAATCCTGGAGTTACATCTGGTTTCTGGCACCAGCATAGACCACAGACATCTATATGGTCTCTGGTGTCAGATTGTTCTACCGATCTCAGTATGGTCTCCTGTGTCAGTGGACATCAACCTGGGTTCAGTCTGCAGCACAAATCAGACATATCTGAATAGCCATTGGTGGCAATAAGGGCAGGGGACCGCAGCTGCAGCAGGACTACAGATGCTGACATGGTCCCTGATGATAGAAGCATAGCCAATAGACATTAGCATGGATTCAGAATGCAGCACAGACCAAGTACATTCCTATGCCCTTCAGTAGGAACTCAATCCAAGAACACCAAAGCGCATGGCTCCTGGAGAACTATGGTTATCCCATGAATCTGCAGCCTTGAGCAGTAGACCACAGATACCAAAGTAGCCTCCATGTACAGCATGGACCGCAGAGATCTTCTGAGGAGGTTCAGAACAGAAAATGAATCACTTTTCTTCTTGGACACTCTATTGTTGCTCAGGAACAGGGTGATCCAGTAGCTGGGCAACATATTCCAGACTTAGAGTGCAAGCCTCGGTCCACTGCACACCTTTTATTTGCCCTACACTTCCCTACCATTTGTGTCAGTCACCCTGAAGGCCACCAGGCTTGACCTATTCAGTTAAGATTTGTATCCAAGGGAGTTTCAGGCTGCTGCACACCACCCTGTCCTGAGTGCCTGTGGCCCCATGTCACAACTCACTGAGGTGGAGGAAAACCTGGGTGGAAATGATGCCATGTGCCCTCTGATGGGAAGCAGTGCAAACAGCACAGGCTACAGCTGCTTCAGCTGTAGGTAGATAGCTGGCAGTAGCCGGTCTCAGACCAGCCCTACTCAGTAATGGCCCAAGGCCCATCGGGAACTACTTATGTGCTTGTGGTCTGCTGGCTGAGACAGCAAGAAACTGTAGGTTTTTGGTGCACGGCCCTACTCTACTATCTTTGCTTCCAAATGTGTGAGTCCACATTTTGAAAGCATCTTTTCATATGACTTGTCCTTTGTCTTAGTTATTTTGGAACTATTGTGGGTCCTAAAGTCTGTTTTACTGCCAGGCTATCAAACCTCAGAGCCTCCATGGGTCTCTTAGACCCCTTGAAGCTCTGTGACGGGTGTTGGTAGTCTGCAGCCTCCTATGTTGTCTCTCTTCCTTTTAAAAATAAAATCGTCAACCTATTATTTTGCAGATGAAATCCTTGTCTACAAGATAGCTTTTGAAGCAACAGAAAAATAATCCATAGACTTGAATTGGAGTGGTGCTTTGGAGCACTGTGTAACGATTATCCCTACATTATTCAAGGCTTGATTTCTGGCAGAGAACTGAGGGTAGGCCAGACCTTGATGTTGTTATTTTTCAGTATTTTGCAAACTTTCTTCTTCATTGCCTTCTGATGGGTCAATAGACAGCTGATCAGCCAATTAGCTGGACAGAAGAAAACAGGAAGGGACTTCAGATGCCGTTAGGGGCCTGACCCAGGAAGACTACAAAGACAGGAAGAACATTGAGGAAAGGAGTGTGTGGAGAAACCATGTGAAGAGAACAGGAGGATTCATTCCCCCTGAGAGGGCAGTGAGAGAACAGGCAGAAGACACACAAGGACCAGGCTAGCCACATCCAGACTTAGATTAAAGGTAGCTGAGAAAATCCTTAGAGGATTAGAGTAATTCAGGACCTGCCCAGATTAAGCTTTCAGGTTGTTAATAAAAATATCAAGTTATTTGGAAGCTGCAATGAGCTAGAAGAGGCATAGTAATGCCCTGAAGTTATTTGGGTAGAGAAAGCAGGGGGGATCCCCCCAAGGGATTACAGTTATAGATTTGTGTCTGTGCTTACCTGTATGGACATATTTTAAATTCAATTTCCAGACGAAAGATTTTCTTTTTCTTTCTTTTCTTTTTTTTATTACAACATGCTTTCTCCCTTTGACTTTTGAATTATCCTCAACTGTTAGGTCCAGCCTAAGCATCATCAGTAAATTTGTTTCTATATTCATTTTTATGGTTTTCACAATTTGTCTTTTCTTGGTTAATGAGCATATACTCTCACCACCACCATGGCTTTCCCCAGTAGATTCTGGTGGCAGGAAAGAACTGAAAATCCATTCTGAGACCTTCAGTTAAGCTCAGTTGTATAAATAATAGATTTTTCAGCTAACCACATCATATATACATCTATACTTTGCTTGTACTCAATGTAGCATTGAATGAATTGCAACCCACACTTAAAAGACTTTGTCCAAAGTGAACTGAAGCAGATGATATGATTCCTTTATAAGACAGGTTTACCTTCAAGCTGCTTAGAGAAATTTGCAGCATCTTGCACTATTGTTAACCTCAGAGAATCTGGTACATATTTTAGAACAATAACTTATAAATTAAAGTATGTTAGCTTACTCAATATTATCAAAAGAGATAATAATCTTTTAATTTCATGATCCACTAACTATATTATTCATAAATGCCTCAAGATGCATAGTGTGCATATGTTTTTCTAATTATTTATCCTGTTGTTATTGTTGTTGCTGTTGCTGCTGCTGTTTGCATGGTTCTTTGTTTTCTAAAGATAGAGTAAAGAAATGGGCATGAGGACAGGGGAACAGGGAGGTGGGATGATCTGGGGGAAGTTGGGGAAGGGGGTACCATGACTAGAACATATTGCATGAAAATCTATTTTTCAGTGAAAAGAATCTCTATCATATTTATTATAATTATTCACAGATTATGGAAATCATTTAAGATAAACAGTGAAAATGCATTGCTTCATAGTCATATTAAATGAAAGTTGAGACTTCTTGATCAAATGGTACTAAAGATACCAGCGTAGAAACTTTAGTCATACTGCCAGTTTTAATACATGAGAATACAGTGTAGTTATGTTCTCAGAGAAGCACAAGTTAGTTATTAATAGACAATGGGATTGTATATGTAGCACTCAATTACAGGGAGATAGAAATGACTTCCTCCACCTTCTCAGACATTGCAGATTAGAATCTAGTTAAGCAGAAAAAGGGTGATAGTTTACTGGAGGTCAACAATGTCATCAATGAGAGTGTGTACAATCCATTCCATTTCAAATTATATAGGCACAACTATAATTACAATGAGTCATCAAGTAGAGCTTTAGTCTCAAAGACATAGTCTCTACTGCTTAATATCCTCACCTTCATAAAATGAACTAAAACCCATTGCTGACTTCCAAAAATGCTCACTTATAACTAGCAGCAATATTTAGGGACAATTAGCCTTTAGACAAAAAAAAGAGTATCATGAAACACATCTACTAAGGTTATGTTTTCATTTTAAAATAACATATTCTGGCACTGCAAAGGTAGGCAAGACTTGTTCAGGAAGCCTGGTGCTAGGTTTGGAAACATGGAACACCTGAAAGGAAGATAGGAGAGAATTCAGCATATACAGTGGTCCTCTGACATTCATACATACACCATACACCATGCTATGCATTCCAACAACATGTCACATGTATCACACACACACACACATACACACACACACACACACACACACACACACACACACACACGTGCACACTCAAACAAACTATAATGGTGATGGTGATGATGATGACAAAGAATAAGTAGTAATAGTTGTAGTAATAGTTGTAGGAGGAGGAGGAGGAAGATAAGGAGGAGGAGGAGGAGGAGGAGGAGGAGGAGGAGGAGGAGGAGGAGGGAGGAGGGAGGAGGAGGAGGAAGAGGAGGAGGAGGAGGAGGAGGAGGAGGAGGAAGAGGAGGAGGAGGAGGAGAAAGCAGTAAAAGTAGGACTAGTAGTAATGGTAACTACAACAAAATAGTGTGATCTAGCCAGATGATGTGTTCTTAAGCTTTGCATTCAGTTAATCCATTGGTCCTAAAGATGCCTTCTGGCAAATGATCACGGACGTAGAATTCTAAATCTTTATATAATTTTACTGTGTGTGAAGATAATAAATTACCATTAGCCATGTGGCAGCTATACTGCTAGAAAGACAAGATGAAGTCCCGGAGTCTTTGTTTGCTCAGATTATCATTTAATGTAGTCACATTGCATACTTGGTATCCTGGCCAGCAACCTCAGTGAATCAGAAGGGCTTATTAATGTACACATTCAGGATCTTATTAAAGTTTGTGAAATCACTACAGGAATGTCCTGCTGTGACATAATTCCTTGAAAAACAAAATCATTCCTGAAACGTCTCCTGGGATTGTATGCATCAGGCAGCAACATGGCATGAAAGAATCTGTTGTGCCTATATAATAATGAGCTCTGAGATTAGGATATAATTCTACATAATTTTAAGCTCTGTATAATATTTATGCTGCTAACAGTCATTCCGTTAGGTATTGGATGGCTTACCAATAACATCATCATGGATGACTTACCAATAATATCATCATGCCATGTCAGTGCCTATAAGTGTTCAACAAACATATATGTCACTGCATAAGCAATGGTGTGTTGGTCTAGCTCCTATAAACTAAAACATTGAGGATTGCAATGTCACTAAGAACAGTACCTACCATGGGACAATGATTAAGCAAGCATTGTTTCAGTTGCTTCCAGAACAGATGTCCACAGAATTCATTTCACAATTTTTTTTAATTTGACTAATTTATTTCCAGCATCAAAACCCCAATAGGAGACCGTGTTATATTTCAATATCAACACTGGCACTTTGGAAATAATTACTTTTTGAAAAATAGCTATTTCATAAGCAATTGATTGCACTGCTAAGTGCTTACAAATACCTCATAAAACAAACCGAATATAAACAATCATATTATCTACAAGCAACAACAGATATAATTAAATTTACTATGATGGTACAAGATAATCTTTTCCAGTTTCACACTGATTGAATGTAAGTAGTCTAACCACTGACGGAAGCCATCAAGAATTAAAATTTATCCAGGATTTAACAAATGCATCACCCTACTTATAATGCAAACACAAAAAGAAAGGCAGAGACAAAAGAAAGAGACAATTGGTAGCTTTGTTAAATCAAACATTTTCTGAGGAAATATAAAGTAAGAGATTAATAGATTTGATCTAAACATGCCATTAGGAAATAAAACACCTCACATAAATTTAAATAACTAATGATATAACAAGGTCTTTGAATATGAAAGCATTGCTATTTAAGTCTTAGAGTAACATCTGACAATCTGAACAACCTACATGACTCCCTCAAACTATGACTTCCTGTCAACATGGGTACTGTTTGAATATATTCTTTCATTTATTTAAAAAATGTTGAATAAGCATGAAATACATTCTAAGCATGGAATTAACTATTCAAAAGTCAAATATAAAAAAACATCCATGTCCTGCCTTCGTGGAGTTCAAGATAGACAAAGCTAGACAAAGAGTTATAATAAAGCAATAAAGAAACTTCCTAAGAAGTCTGGAAACAGCGGGAAGCAGAAGAAAAAGCAAAGGTCTACATGGACGGACTAAAGGTGGACTATGGTATGGAAATAGTTGGCAGGTAAAGGTAATATACAGGGTGAGGAGGTACATTTCCATTATCCAGGGAGGAGGCCTTAAGGAAAGCGACTGCATTAGAAACTAAGGCAGAGGGGGTTGGGGATTTAGCTCAGTGGTAGAGCGCTTGCCTAGGAAGCGCAAGGCCCTGGGTTCGGTCCCCAGCTCCGAAAAAAAAAAAAGAACAAAAAAAAAAAAAAGAAAGAAACGAAGGCAGAGAGCAGCTTGCCAAGGTTGCTGCAGGTTTATGAGTTGGGTTCTGGATTAATTATACAGAAGTGAAATCTTGGCCATCCTTCCTGGTTCATCCTCCCCCTTTGATCAAATATAGACACACTGACTTTCAAAGCAGCTTTAGTCAGCCTTTGAAATCTTTATTCTTCCACAAAGTCAGTCAAATAAAACTATTAATCTGTCACCTCTTAAAAGTTAACATATTACTCATTTAGACACTTAAAAATAAATCAAAGGATCAGACACTACACTAATAAACAGACTATTGAGCAATGGATTCTACAAATTAAAAATGAAAATTACTTTTCTAAGTCATAATGTGCATTTTTTCCCACTGCCCTTTCTTTTCCATGCCCTGGATGCTACCTTGGATACCATGCAATGAGTAAGCTCTCCTCTTCAGCATTAGAATTCCTGTTCTGACCAAGTCTCCCAAACAATAGCACACTCCTACCCCTCTCTACCTCAGGTCCAGGCCCAGCGGCCAACTGCATGGATAGATGAGACTCGGTTCCTTCACCTTGGTGTTCCCTCAGCCTTTATCTTATCTTGTTTGAAAGAAAGGCAGGATGTGAAGGGGGTAATAGAGGCCCTGAAATAGCCCTGAGAAATGCTGATGAAGCTCAGGGTTACAGCTTTGCCTCTCATGCTTGAGAACTAAGGTTCCCTACCATCATCTATCTATCTATCTATCTATCTATCTATCTATCTATCTATCTATCTATCTATCTATCTATCTATTATTTATCTATTATCTATCTATTATTATTTACTACTGTTTATTACTATTATCTCTACAACTAATATCATGAGAGGACATTTTACCACCAATTATTGTCTTTTCTCTGACATATACTGATGAATTAATAGTGGTGGTTTATGACACTTAATGTGTATCTTTTCTATGTGATGAAATGGAACATGGAGTGACAGCTTCAAAGTGAGTTACTAACGCTACAGAGCTAGGAAATGAATTACATCAAAAGACAAGAAACTGGGTTGGGATTTAGCTCAGTGGTAGAGCTGACTAGGAAGAATGGGTTCGATCCCCATCAAAAAAAAAAGATAAGAAAAACTAATAATGATTAAAAAGATCTGGGGTTGGGAAAACCTCCCTGGGTTCTGGTCCCCAAAAAAAAAAAAAAAAATTAAAAAACAAACAAACAAACAAAAGATCTAAAACCTCCAAAATGGAAAGAGTTAAAGTTTGAATCCTGCCTCATCATTCATTGGGTTGCAGAAAATCACTATCAATTGATACATATAATTTTCTCTGCAACCCCCACTGAAAATCTTCAAGAACCCATGAAAGTAGTAGTTTCTTGAAAAACTGAGGAAATCTCCTCTATAGGACTTCTTTTCATTCCATATTGAGCTAACTCTGTTCTCTTTCCTGGTCTGAGATTTCCCCTGCACTGAGAAGCCCGGAGGTGAGGTGTGTATCTACATGCTGCAAAGGATTATTCAACTATCCATGGACGGGATGGTACAGAAAGCACAATTGTTTACACTGAAGGATTATTATGAGTCAAGCATAAACACCACTCAGTCAGCCTCTAGGTTAGAGGTCTATCATTTTGGTGCTCAGTAGAAGCAAAAGACAAAACTCGCATCTAAGACAGTTGTTCGTTTTTCAGTAGATTCCTCTCATTAGATGCTCAAATCTCATGTCCCAATGTTTAAGAACTATCATGATGGGAATATTTTATACAGTCATATATTTTCGATGATTCTGATAGTCTCAGAAATATCAGGATATCAGACTGGACACTTTCTTTGAGTTTACTGCACTATTGATAAAAAAGGAAAGAACTTGTTTATAAAACATTTAAAAAATAAAACAGTAGAAATCTCAAAGTATAGTGCACTTGACAGATTTTTAAAAATTTGTACTGAGCTATATTTGTAACTTTATTTTGAAAATAAAAAGGGCTATGAATGAATAAAAGATAATGATATGTTATAGCCAGTGACCTGGTCAGCATTTGTCATAGTTATAATTGCGTAACTTGGATAATTATATCAGTATTTTCTAAATACATACAAAGTTAAACCAAGAAGAGATCAAAAAGTTAAGTAGACCATAAGAAATAAAGAGATTAAAATGATAGGAAGACCTTACTGACTAATACAAGATTAGAAACAAATAGATTCACAGAAAAAGTCTATCAGATTTTTGAGGAAGAACTATAACAAATACTTCTCAAGATATTTTAAAAATAAAAACAAACATAACATTTTAAACTCATGTTATGAAACAAATATTACCTTTTTACCAAAATCAGGTAAAGACACATCGAAAGAAAAAACTATAGGCTGATTTCCCAGAAAATTATGGGTGGAAAAGTTCATAATAAAATACTCAGAAGTTGAATAGGGCATATATAAAAAGACCATCTACCCTGACTTTATCCTGGAGGTACAGAGGAATTTTCAAAATGAATAAATGTAACAAAACACATAAGTGGACTTAAATATCATAACATCCCAAAATATGCAGAATACATCTTTGCCAACGTTCAACATCACCTTTTAATAAAAGTCACAGCAAAATAGAAATGAAGGAATGTACATGAATATAATAAAAAAAATTTGTGAAAAAGCTATGGTCAACATAATGTTAGTTATAGAAAACTTTAAGAAATCCTGTTGAAATATGATTATAAAACGAGACAGGACTGCCACTACTGCCATTGTTTTTCAATATATTCTTGAAACACTAGCTAAGACATTACCACAGGGAAGGAATTAAAGGAATGCAAACAGTATATATGTGACATTATCCATATTTTCAGATGATATGGTTTTATATGTAAGATATCCTAAGGATTGTACATGAAAACTTCTAGAAAGACCAAAACTTTCAGAAAAGAAGAAGTATTAGACATTCACCTTAGGAAAAACAGCCTTTCTATATATACCAATAGAAAACATGTTGAAAAAGTGGTCATGGGAGAATTCCCATTTCATAATCACCTCAATTTTTGTAGAAATAAACCAAATTGAGGAGAAATATGTTCACAAGGAAAGTTTTAAATCTCTGAAAGATTGAGGAATATTCTAAAAATTGGAAAGACCTCCCATGTTAATGCATCTGTACAATTTATACTGTACATACGCATCTCACCAAATATCAATTTACAGATTCAATATCCTTATAAAATTCTTCATAGAAAAAAAGATTAACCACAAAAGACCCCTAATGGCCAAAGAAATCCTTAGCAAAATTGAAAAGTTGCCATTACATCCTTCTTAAAATATTACGATACTATTTAAATAAATAAATCATGGTTTTGCTAGGAAAAGGGGTCATCAAGGTAAGTGGAACCAATAGGACACCCAAACATGAGTGCACAGAATTACAGTTATTACACCTTTGACAGTAATAACAAGGAAAAACACTGGAGAAAAGACAGCATCTTCCATGTATGTGGCTGGGAAAATTAGATGTCCACATGTAGAAGAACAAAATTAGACCCATTTTTTACCACACTGCAAAAAATGTCAACTGTAAATGGGTCAAAGCCTCAGTGTGAGACCAGAGATGCAGAATCTGCTAGACGAAAACCTTGGGAATACCTAAATATGTAGCCACAGGAAAGCACTCCGTATTCAATTTACTCAGCAATGATGGCAACACTGCCAAATGAAAGTTAATAAGAGCAAAATGCTTTTGTACGTAACAAAAAAAAAAGTTCCCTGAGAAAAGAGAAAGTCCATATAATCAGAATTAACCTTTGTTGGGTATTAATCTGAGAGAAGATTCATATTAAAAAATACTTAAAAAGCTCAACATACCATCTAGAAAAATAAACCACCCAGTCAAAAACAAGTTAAAGATATAAACAAAGACTTCTCAAGAGAAGAAATAAAAATGCCTAAGAAATATCTTAAATGTTGTTCCACATCCGTAGCAATAAGAAAATGCAAATTAAAAGAATTTTGATAGTTCATCCTACCCTAGTGAGAATGGCTGTGAATTAAAACCAATCCTGACATCAATGCTAGAAATTATGAGGAGAAAGGGGGAAAACTAATTCAGCATTGGTGAGATCGCAAACTGTTTTGGCCCCCATGAAAATCAGTGCAGAGAATCATTAGGAAGCTAAAACTCTATCTACCACTGGGGCCAGCTCTACCATTCATTGGCACATATCCAGAGGACTCAAGATTGTACTTCACAGAACCTTCCTCATCAATATTCATTGCTGGGAAAAATGTAAAACCAAAAATGGCCTTCAAACTGATACACAGTTAATGAAAATACGTTGCAATTGCAAAGTGGCATACTATTCAGCTGTAAAAGATTGAAATCATCAAATAAAATAGTGAATAGATGGACATCGAAATATTACACTGAATGAGGTATTCCAAACCCACAAAGACAAATTCCCTATGTTCTTCTCTATCTGTGGTTTCCAGCTCTAATGTAGAAGGTTTATAAGAGTATATACTGAAGCAAGAAAATTATAAAGAGTACATTAAAAGAATTGAGGAGAAGAAGCTCTAGACTGGGAAATTATAGGAAAGTCATTATGAAGAATGTAAGCGGGGCAGGATTTACAGAAATGAAATACCAGTGAGCAAGAAGGAACAATGACAGAACGATGCTTGAGAAAGCCATGGAGAAGCCTAACACTTTATATGCTTCAATAAAATTATATGTAATATGGATATATATGTTGCAAACATATAGAGTTTAAATGAACTGCTCCTACACAGGGGACAATGTTCATGTCAGGAGACATAGACTATGTAAGAAAAAGCCCAGTGCAAAGCAAAGGACAGCACCATTCAAGATATTTCTTGGGGGGCGGTATTGTCCAAGAGACATCAAAGCAATATAGGCCACCGCATTTGTCAGGGTTCTCTAGAGGAAGAGAACAGAGAATGAGTCAGTCTGTTTATTGACAGAAGGCACAATAATACCTCAGCTACTCTTCAGTATCTGCTGAAATCCTGAATGCTTAGGCTCTAGTGTTGGTGAAGGGGTGAAAATACTAGCAAGGCCTGAGCAAAAGCTACTTTCTCCCATGTCCTTTAAATACATTGCTGCTAGAAGAGGTGATCCTAATTCGAGTTATATCTTTCCACTTAAAAAAAGATGTGGATTAAAGGTGTAACTTCTCAGCTCAAAGTATCTTGACTAAAAGTGTGTCCTCCCACTTCAAAGAATTTTATTAAGAAAAATAAATCCATCCTCTTGGGTTTTAGATAATTCCAGACATAGTCAAATTGACAGCCAACATTGCCTCCCCAGCCATTCTTACTGCCATTCCATTAGCTGCCTGAGAGAACTCAAAAGGAAAAGTCTGTTGCTGAAGATATCACATGTCTTTCATAGAAACTTGGAGAAATCAAGCAGGCTCTGATGTGGAAGCAATGCCCTGAAGTCTCACCTCATTTCTTAGAAGGTGCTATGCAAGCTGCCTAGGAACTGAAGTTGTTGAGACTCCTATCCAGATGCAAAGCTTGTGAACCAGAACAAATAGCCAAAGATGTTCCAAGTGCCACTTATATCATTAGGATTTGTGTCTTTGGGTATTAACTCAGTTGTACAATTGTATTTTAAGCCTGTTCAATAGGAAAGAACTCCTGACTGTTACTTTACGTTTTTAGTCAAGAAGCCATGACTAGAGAACTCTGACATTAGAAGAGGGTCTGTCTACTGCTATCATTTTGACAATTTACATATTTTCTAACAATCTTCTAAATATTTATTCTTTTACCCATGGATAAATGGTCATCCGTATCATCAAAGAAAGCATGTTTTGGTAACATAAGGAAGCTTCTACAGAGATTGAGAACAGGACAAAACACAAAAAGTAAATGACCTATCTTTGTTCACTTTCAACAGAAACATCTATAATAAAGCCTGTCCAGCTCAGGGATCATGGCAGGAATAGGAACAAAAGACTGAAAGAGACAGAAAACTGAAATGACTTCTGAGAACTGGTGTCCTTGGGACATTGCAGGATCATTGCACCTTTGAATTCTCAACAAAATAGTTGCCTGTAAAAAATATTTGTAAAATACCACACCAGTTGACATACCGACACTGATGGAAGAAAGTTTCATAAAGCCCTTGTGGTAATTTGTATAGGGTTGGCCCATAGACTCATGTGTTTGAATGCTTGGCCCATAGTGAGTAGCACTATTAGGAGATGTCACTTTATTGGAATAGGTATGTACCTGTTGGAGGAAATATGACACTGTGTGAGTGGGCTTTGAGACATCTTATGCTCAAGTTATGCCCAGTGTGGTGCAGTCTTCT
This sequence comes from Rattus rattus, assembly GCF_011064425.1. Taxonomy (NCBI): domain Eukaryota; kingdom Metazoa; phylum Chordata; class Mammalia; order Rodentia; family Muridae; genus Rattus; species Rattus rattus. Next base: position 129,661,511 of record NC_046156.1, on the reverse strand, counting down.
TCTGCTAAAGCCCTCATATCAAGGTGTAGAACTCAGCTTCTCCCACACCAATGTCTGTCTGCATGCTGCAATTTTCCTTCCGTGATGATAATGGACTGAACCTCTGAAACTGTAAGCCAGCCCCAATTAAATGTTTGCCTTTACCAGAGTTGCCTTAGTTATGATGTCTCTTCACAGCAATAAAACCCAAACTAAGACAGCCCCATCCTTAGATAAAGAACTATAAACAAAAAAGGAAATTTTGATTTCTCCAAGTGTGAGTCCCCCAGCAGAGTGTCCCTTCCCAGTATCTCAGTCCTAAGTATGTATGCATATGGCCAAGTAATTAAGCTCAATAGATTGTATGTACATGTATATATGTATACATACATGTATACATTTATACATAAAAAACCATTTATAATTATATATAAAAAGGTCATAAAATAGGAGACATTAGAGTGTTTTGCGTGTGAAAGGAAGAGGCATAAATGATATAAAAACAGTTTAATTTTCAAAAATTAAAATTAAAACAAAATTTACCTGTGCAAAGTTTTGAATTTGAAAATACACAAGAAAACCTCTCAGCTATGGTCCTGTATATTTAATCAAGTAAAAATAGATTTCCTATTATATTTCATAAAAGCAAAAAATTCTACCGCCTGGGTTACATTTAGATTCATTATGTATTTTCATTATGAGCCTTTTTTTTAAAGAATAGAAATATATTATACTTAATGGATACAGAAATTTCAGAAATGTCCCCAAACACAAGAGAAACTATAAATTTCATAAATTCTCTAAAAGATGCTAGCCCTAGCCCATAAGAAAAGGACCTTTAATTTTGTATATCTATGTTTTATGAACTTCTCTATCCATGCCTCTTAAGCCATAACAGGCTGTGGTGACAGAAGACCCATTGGCAGATCACTTGAGTCACGGAATTTCCCATTCCCACTTCCCTGGCTTACTCTGCATTCCCATACCAGCATAATGTTCCAGCTGTGTCCTTGGATCTGATTTTCACAGAACTTAAAGTATTCTCGGGGGGTTACTCCCTGAGGATGATATATTGTATCTTAATGAAGGAAAGAAACACACATGCCGCTTATATGCTGGATCTGAACAATACCTCCCTCTTAGTTCTGTAAGCCTTCTCACTCAGGTTACATTTTCATAACATTCCCCAACTAGGTTAAAAATAAAAGATTAAAAGTTAAAACAAGTAATTTTTATAATGTTCTTACTCTCTCTCTCTCTCTCTCTCTCTCTCTCTCTCTCTCTCTGTGTGTGTGTGTGTGTGTGTGTGTGTGTGTGTGTGTGTGTGTGTGTGTGTGTGTGTGTGTGTGTGTGGTAGGTAGAAGTCAAAGGACAAACTGTATGAGTTGGTTCTCTTTTTTCCATGTGGTTCCCAGGGATCAAACTCATGTTGCCAAGGTTAGCAACAATTCTGAATCCTCACTATTTCATGTCAAAATAAACCCAAGTCTTCATAGTACTTGTTTATTTTCTGGTCAGTACACAAGTTTCCTGATTAGGACCATACACATGAACCCTTCAGTATATGTTAAGAAAGAGACTTGTGAACAGCACATCAGCTAAATGGACTATTATTAATGGTGTCAAAGTCCTTATTAGAACACACTAGGGTGATATATAAATACAGTCCAGCGACTGGTGAGATTAAAATTTTCTAGATATTTTTCTATAAACACAGAAGCGAAGACTTCTTACTAATTTAGTTTACATATTTTAATTACCTGCACCATATCAACACCAACTGAGGATAGACCAAATAGATATTGGGTGTGCTTTTCTGTATATGTAGTGTTGGTAAAGAAAGTTAAACAAAGAGGTCATTACAGAGCACTTGTATATAATTGTATATAATTGTTATACTTGTATCTAATGAAATACAGAACACTGAGGCTCAGATTTAGTGTTATGAATGTGATGTCACAGCATGCTTAGAGGAGGAGCCCAACCCTAAACCTAGAACATGGAAGATACGGGTACAGTTTCCATTTTCTGATTGTAATGAATGACCAGTGTCCAAAGCTGAGACACCGGGCCATAGACACTATTAATCTCCTATCTGTTATGTATTCATGGCTGCATCTGCCTACTCTACTCATCCCACCAAATGTGCTCATGCTGTTTTGTATCAGCTTCCATGGAAATACTATGTACTGTCATAGAGACACACATTGCTATTTATAGCAAGGACATCGATTTGTTTGTTGATTATTTATACTTCTGATGACAGTGCCGATGGAGGAAAGACAGAAAATAATCATAAGTGTTAGGTTCTAATTATCTATATACCCACACAGTTCTACCTGAATGTATTGCTTTTATTCAGGAGGAAATATAGCAGAAACATTGGTGTTGTCAATTAAAAGCAAGACCTGATTTCATTTTGACCCTTTTATGTTTTAAGCTTACGACTCTCACACATTTGTGGACTTTTTGTTTTCCTTCATGTTCTTCTTTTTCTGTAAAACTCAGATCATTATAATAATAGTTGCTTCCCACAGAGCTATTATAAGAATTAAATATGAAAATGTATTTAACAGCCTCAATGAATATTACTTCCTACTTCAGTGACTTCCCATTGTTAATCTCCCTTAAGGAGATAGCACACCACTAATATGATGTAAAATTTATCATCCTCCTGGGGTGGGGACTAAGATACTTTGAGAGTAAAAGACAAAGGCAGTCCAAGGGTAGGAAATTATTAATTCATCTACCATAAGTGTAAACTTTGACCGTACGGAATATTCAGTGACAGTTTCTGCACTCGCCACCTAAACCAGGCTTCAGGCATAGTTCTTTACATTTACATGCAAATAAAAATTCTTGGTTCAGACAGTGGTGTCCCTATGTTGCTTAAAAGTAACAGCAAGGGCTCCAGTTCAGACTGGTAAATTGAGTAGGTTAGGAATACAACGCCCTCAGAGACTCCTTACTTGTCCCCTTTGCCTCATTAAGGTGCCTCAGTCAGATCTCCCCTCCATTAAGAGTGCACATCTGCCTTTGCTCCTAGAAATGACGGTGATGCCCTCATTTCTACTAATAGGTATTTTGGAGTAAATGCACCGCAGTACGAGGGCATACTGAACTTGGTACTCAGGAACTAACATTCCCGACTTTACTCTTCATTCAATTACCCCCGGGATAAGAGCGGAATTTCTATCTCATGCAACTTCTTTGTAAAATGGAGGACAGCAACCTCTGATTTCAGTTGCAGTCTGAAGATGGTGAACTGGGTCTGAATGCTTAAGTTACAAGAAACGTGAAAGGAGATACCAATTTATTCATGAAACAAATATTTACTGGGTGATTGCTGGAGCTTGGCTTTTAAGTATTCAAGAATAAATAACAACAAAAAGATTTTAAGTCTGTGGAGAAAGTTTGAGCAACAGGACTTAATGTACTGTCAGTAGCATACTATGTTGGCTTCAGTTTATTTATTTCACTTTTGGCACATAAAGTTAATGTTGTACATATCTTCTGTTTGATGGAATTACTTCATAAAATTAATTACTGTTAACTTAAAATGGCGTTTTAGATTGTAGTGAAAATGCAACTCGAAGTAATCTGAGAACCTCCAAGCTCAAGCTTACAAAGGCTCTTAGCTTAGATCTTAGTTGAAGAATAGGTGTTTACTTTCCAAATTACGTCAAGATAACAAAACAGGATCTACCGTGGACCAAGTTTGTCATACATCGTCCTGACTCACTGATGTGAGGCCTGGGCACAGCTGTCATGCCCCTCAGGGGAGGCAGAACTAAGTCTAGAATGTTGGTCCACAGTCTGGTCGCACTCCAGATAGAGAAGCAGTAGATCTAGGACTAAAGCTGTGGTTCTCAGGTTCCTGTGTACTCTAGCGTACTGTTGGGAACTATGGTCCCCATCTACACTTCCACAGAGGGCGTCCAGGAGCTGGGCAGAAAGGGGAAAGCAAAACTGGGATAGGGAATGGCAAAAGCTCGGATCTTTAAGACATAGGTCTTCCCTATGGCAATCCTAAAATTAGAGAGGAACTTGCTTGTTCATATTGTTTGTTTGTTTGTTTGTTTGTTTTTGACGGTAGATATGAATGCATACACTTTACTCAGGGTAAAGGAGTGATTAAATACATTTTGCAAAAAGGAATGCTTAGGAAGGGAGCTTATTGGTTGAATTCTAGGGCCCATCTAGATTTCTCATTCACATGGCTTTATGCTATGTGACTGATTGGCATGGTCCTGAGTAAGGTGTTGTGGTTACGTGTTCCAGAGCAGGTAGAGGTAGGCATGGAATGGTTCCACTTCTGCAGGTCTCTGTTCTGAGATTTCTAGGATTTGAGCTCATTCAACCTTACCATTTTTCATGCCTATCTAGTAACAAGGTTTCCTGTGTCCTATAAAAGTTGGGTTTTTGGTTTAATATACTGGAATCTCAGTTAATTGGTGAAATGATCTGAATCTATAATGTTCACACATTTGTGTGTGTGTGTGTGTGTGTGTGTGTGTGTGTGTGTGTGAACAATCAATCTTTATATTCCAAGGTATATTAAACATGGTAACAACTTTCAGGGAACTTCAAAGGAAGCAGAATTCTAACATTTCCTTCCCACCCATGTAATGTTGGGTTTGTGAATCTGTCATCTGCTGAATAATCTATACTCTAATCAAGTTGCAGAGGCCCATCATATTTTCCCTATAGAATTCTAGGTATTGGAACATTTGCTCACATCTGCAAAGTATTTTGATGCTTTTACCTTTTTATTGTTAGTCATGTTGTATTATTTTGTAGCCTTTGAAAATTAAAAAAAAAAATTCTTTCCAATGGACCATAATGCAAACAGTCCTAAACCAGGATTAGTCTGCAGCTCATTGTTTGCAAAGCTCTCTCTTAAGTCTTATATGAAGAGAATACAGTTAACAATGTAGGAGTTGCTTCTCAACACTAAGCGACAAGGGGAGTCCAGAAATCTTTTTCTGGACATAGCTCTCCCATTACTGTCTCTATAGTTCTAGAAAACCATGAAGACATTCACTTTTGTAACGTGTTTATCTGCTATTGCTATGGTGAGTTTGTTTTCTTTGTCTAAATTCTAAAAGGACAAACCCTGATCATGACTACTTTTAGATTTGAGTAAGAGTCTGCTGTGAAGGGCACAATGACATACAATCATAGTACAACATGCCTGCTGATAGTCCAGCTCTTGTTGTCTTAGTCCAAACAGTAAGATACAGGTAGAATCAAATCAGTGCAATCCAGAATACACTGAAGCAACATTTGCGAATTAGGTCATCTCTATAGGCAATTATACTTTCTAATCGTGGCCATTAATCTCTGCAAGAGGTACTTTGTTCTGCTTGTTTCATGCATGTGAACTTAGAAAGACAGCAGTGCCTAAAGGAGTAAGCCCTTAGCAGAACTAGACGTTTTTGTTCTTTAGAATTGTAGAAGATAAATTCCAATCATTTGTAACCACTCAAGGATATAATATTTTGTTGTAGCACTTGAAGAGGAGAAGGGTAGATAAGTGTAGTGACTGACTGTCTAAGTAAAGACTCATCCCAAATCAATAACAGTGGGCAAACACATAGAACAAATGCCACTGAATAAATGAGCCCTCTGCAGAGAGAACCCTGACAACACTGGGGGAAAGAAAAATAATACCTACTTACTGTTGGCAATCAACAACAACAACAACAAAAACAACAGCAGCAGCAGCAGTAGCAGCAGCAAATCCCACAAAAAAAACCCACTATGATGAGAAATTATTTTTTTTCTTAAAGTCAATCCACTTGGGTATGACTTAACAAGGTGAATTGTGAATTACCAGAAAGAACACATGCATGCGAAAATTAACCAATTCATTTGAACTTTAGTAATGTGGAGAGATTAGAATGTTGCAGATTAAGAGTCTAATTAATTACCTTATCCTGGGTTAGATTTATCCCTAGAATAAACACTCTTTTCTCAATTCTTTGAAAGAACTAAAATTCTGTTACTAGTGTGAAAGAACTCTTTTGAAATCTATAGACTTAGTGAACTCTAAGGTTATAACAGCTCAAAAGCTAAGAACGTCATTAGATAATATTCCAGACCAATAGACATGCTTTTCTGTAGTGCTATAGCCACCTCTGTGAAAGATTTATCAATGTACATTAAATTTGCATTGATTTACAACTTTCTTTGTTTTATATAGAATGTAAGACTTCGTGAAACTGTTTCCACACTGGAACATGGAATTGTGAGTAACCTAAGTATTTTCCCAGGCCATGTTCACTCAGAATGTCTCCAGGGTAAACTAGCTCTTATTCAATTTACAGTGAAAGCTGTACTTTTTGTGTTATTGCAAGCAGTTATTGCAAAAAGTAGTTCATAGCAACCTTATTCATAATAGCCAGACACTGGAAACAATAGAGATGTATACCTCAACCTCAGAATGGATAGAGAAAATGTAGTTCCTTTACACAATGGAATACTATTCAGCTATAAAAAACCAAGGACATAATAAATTATTCAGACAAATGGATGGAACTTGATAATATCACCCTGAGTGAGGTATCCTAGGCCCCAAAGGACATATATGGTATAGTATGGTATGTATTCACTAATAAGTGGATATTAGTCAGAAAGTACAGAATGCCCATGATATACCCCACAGACTCTAAGAAGTTTAACAAGCAAGAAGGCACAAACAAGGATGCTTCAATCTCATGTAGAAGGGGAACAAAACCATCATGGGAGGAAGAGGAACTGAGGGAAGTGGGTAGGAGAGGGAAGGCAGAGGAGAGGGAGAGGGGAAAGGGGGACAGGATCAGGTATGGAGCGAGACAGGAGAAAAGTACAGAGGGCCAGGAGGATGAGTCAAAATATGGAGGTACTGGGGTGTTGTTGTTGGGTGGGGAAACCTCTAGAAAGTCCCGGAGACTTGAGATATAAGAGGCCCCCAGAACTCAGCAGGGTGGCCTTAGCCAAAATGCCCAATAGTGGGGGGAGGGATGGATGAAGCAAAGAAGTGCAGGGCGACAGGAACCAGATGTAGATCTCTCCTGAGAGACACAGCCAGAATACAGCAAATACATAGGCGAATGCCAGCAGCAAACCACTGAACTGAGAACGGGACCCCCATTGAAGGAATCAGAGAAAGGACTGGAAGAGCTTGAAGGGCTTGAGACCCCATATGAACAACAATGCCAACCAACCAGAGCTTCCAGGGACTAAGCCACTACCCAAAGACTATACATGGACTGACCCTGGACTCTGACCTCATAGGTAGCAATGAATAGCCTAGTAAGATCACCAGTGGAAGGGGAAGCCCTTGGTCCTACTAGGACTGAACCCCCAGTGAACGTGATTGTTGGGGGGAGGACGGTAATCGGGGGAGGATGGGGAGGGGAACACCCATATAGAAGGAGAGGGGAAGGGGTTAGGGGGATGTTGGCCCGGAAACCGGGAAAGGGGAAAGGGAATAACAATCGAAATGTAAATAAAAAATACCCAAGTTAATAAAGATGAAAAAAAAAAAAGACCACCTCCAGTAGATAGACAGGGCTCCCAGTGAAGAGATGGGGACACCAACCCGCCTTCAAAATTTTTGACCCAGAATTGTTCCTGTCTTAAAGAAATGCAAAATTGAAACAAAGATTAAAGGAATGGGCATCCAGTGACTGGCTCATCTTGGGATACATCCCATGAATGGGCACCAGACCCTGACACTATTACTCATGCTGTTTTCCTTGAGCACAGGAGCCTAGCACGGCTGTCCTCTAAGAGGCTCTACCAGCAGCTGACTGAGACAGATGCAAATACTTACAGCCACCCATTGGACTGAGTTTGGGGGCCCCTAAGGAAGAGGTAGGGGAAAGATTGGAGGACCTGAAGAGGATGCCAACTCTACTGGAAGACCAAGAGTGTCAACTAACCTGGAACGCAGAAACTAAGCCACCAACCAAAGAGGCCCCTGGCACATATGTAGCAGAGGACTGCCTTGTCTGGCCTCAATGGCAGAAACTGTGACTAATCCTGTAGAGACTTGATGCCCCAGAGAAGGGGGAAGCTAAGGGTAGGGGGGTGGGGTACCTCTCAGAAGTGAAGAAGAGGGAGATTGTTTAAAAAACAAAACAAAACAAAACTCTAGGAGTGAGAACCTGGAGGAAAGGCAACATTTGGGATGTAAATAAATAAAATAATTAATTTAAAAATAAAATAAGCAATGTGATAGCTTTATGATGACAAAAAAAGTAATTGCAATTACCTCAGTTACAAAAGAGACTAATGCTTTGCAACATTGTTCTCAGTGTTGCTTGGCAAATTTAATTTTAATTGGAAAAACCTATTCAACATGGGACTCAGCAAACCTGCATATGAAAACATACACTATAGACAGCTGAGTAGGCCATAGAATGATTGCTATTCTGTTTTCGAAATAATTAAATTTAACTGAGGCTTTTGCCTGCAAAACCCAAGCGTATTCTAGCACTATATATCAATAATTTAGATCCCAATTTAATTAAATAGAAAATGGCAATTTACAATATATTTACATCTATATTGATACATAAAAGACTGGATTTTGTCTCTAAAATGGTAGTTCCTACAAATATAAAATGTATTTAATATCTGCAAGTAAGGCTCAGCATAAATCTTTAAAACAATAATTCTGAGATTCATAGAACATATATATATTTATACATATATATATATTTGTATAGTATGTGTGAATTCCATACATGTATATCCACATATACTAATATATATGTACATGTATTGCTATGCCACTAAAAGGTTAGTGCCACAAATATATTTGGGAGTTAGAATAACAAAGAAAATAATTATAAGACTTTTTTTTAACAGCCCCATGGATATTTTCAGCACCAGCACAAGTGTAGGTAGAAGTCATTAATATCAGACGAAAATGCCATTTTCATTAGCGTCTTACATTCTGCTTATATCTGCCCTTGAAAGGAATACTGACGCTTGGGTAATATTTAAACAGTCAAGATTTAACCCTTCATAATAACCCAAATAATATAAAGTACCTCAGTGTGACTTTAACCAAGCAAGTAAAAGATTTGTACAACAAAGAACTTCAAGACTCTGAAGAAAGAAATTGAAGAAGACCTCAGAAGATGGAAAGATCTCCCATGCTCATGGATTGGCAGGATTAATATAGTAAAATGGCCATTTTACCAAAAAAAGCGATCTACAGATTCAATGCAATCCCCATCAAAATACCAATCCAATTCTTCAAAGAGTTAGACAGAACAATTTGCAAATTAATCTGAATAACAAAAACCCAGGATAGCTAAAACTATCCTCAACAATAAAAGGACTTCAGGGGGAATCGCTATCCCCTGAACTCAAGCAGTATTACAGAGCAATAGTGATAAAAACTGTACGGTATTGGTACAGAGACAGAACAGATAGACCAATGGAATAGAATTGAAGACCCAGAAATGAACCCACACACCTATGGTCACTTGATTTTTGACAAAGGTTTTCAAACCATCCAAATGGAAAAAGATAGCATTTTCAGCAAATGGTGCTGGTTCAACTGAGGTCAACATGTAGAAGAATGCAGATCCATCCATGCTTATCACCCTGTACAAGTTAAGTCCGGCGATCAAGGACCTCCACATCAAACCAGACACACTCAAACTAATAGAAGAAAACTAGGAAGCATCTGAACACATGGGCACTGGAAAAAATTTCCTGAACAAAAACACCAATGGCTTATGCTCTAAGATCAAGAATCGACAAATGGGATCTCATAAACTACAAAGCTTCTATAAGGCAAAGGATACTGTGGCCAGGACAAACGGCAACCAACAGATTGGGAAAAGATCTTACCAATCCTACAACAGATAGAGGCCTTATATCCAAAATATACAAAGAACTCAAAAAGTTAGACCAAGAGGGACAAATAACCCTATTAAAAAAACAGGGTTCAGAGCTAAACAAAGAATTCACAGCTGAGGAATGCCAATGGCTGAGAAACACCTAAAGAAATGTTCAACATCTTTAGTCATCAGGGAAATGCAAATCAAAAACAACCCTGAGATTTCACCTCACACCAGTGAGAATGGCTAAGATCAAAAACTCAGGTGACAGCAAATGCTGGCAGGATGGAGAAAGAGGAACACTCCTCCATTGTTGGTGGGTTGCAGACTGGTACAACCATTCTGGAAATCAGTCTGGAGGTTTCTCAGAAAATTGGACATTGAACTGCCTGAGGATCCAGCTATACCTCTCTTGGGCATATACCCAAAAGATGCCCCAACATACAAAAAAGACATGTGGTCCACTATGTTCATCGCAGCCTTATTTATAATAGCCAGAAGCTGGAAAGAACCCAGATGCCCTTCAACAGAGGGATGGATACAAAAAATGTGGTACATCTACACAATGGAATATTACTCAGCTATCAAAAACAATGACTTTATGAAATTCGTAGGCAAATGGTTTGAACTGGAAAATATCATCCTGAGTGAGCTAACCCAATCACAGAAAGACATACATGGTATGCACTCACTGATAAGTGGCTATTAGCCCAAATGCTTGAATTACCCTAGTTGCCTAGAACAAATGAAACTCAAGACGGATGATCAAAATGTGAAGGCTTCACTCCTTCTTTAAAAGGGGAACAAGAATACCCTTGGCAGGGAAGAGAGAGGGAAAGATTAAAACAGAGACTGAAGGAACACCCATTCAGAGCCCCACATGTGGGCCCATACATAGAGCCACCCAATTAGACAAGATGGATGAAGCAAAGAAGTGCAGACCGACAGGAGCCGGATGTAGATCCATCCTGAGAGACACAGCCAGAATACAGCAAATACAGAGGCGAATGCCAGCAGCAAACCACTGAACTGAGAACGGGACCCCCGTTGAAGGAATCAGAGAATGAACTGGAAGAGCTTGAAGGGGCTTGAGACCCCATATGTACAACAATGCCAAGCAACCAGAGCTTCCAGGGACTAAGCCACTACCTAAAGACTATACATGGACTGACCCTGGACTCTGACCTCATAGGTAGCAATGAATATCCTAGTAAGAGCACCAGTGGAAGGGGAAGCCCTGGGTCCTGCTAAGACTGAACCCCCAGTGAACTAGACTGTCGGGGAGGCGGCAATGGGGGAGGGTGGGGAGGGGAACACCCATGAGGAAGGGGGAGGGAAGGATGTTTGCCCGAAACCGGGAAAGGGAATAACACCCAAATGTACATAAGAAATACTCAAGTTAATAAAAAAAAAAAAAAAGAATAGGAGAAGTTCCCAAAGTTAGTTTGATGTCAAGAAGAGCAATTCAATGAAGAGCTGGGAGAAGCCAGATTGAATCAGTCATCTTGAAGAGAAATTCATGTTGGGGATTTGGCTCAGTGGTAGAGCGCTTGCCTAGGAAGCGCAAGGTCCTGGGTTCGGTCCCCAGCCCCGGAAAAAAAAAAAAAAAGAAGAAGAGGAATTCATGCCAGAAAAGCTGAATTGAACCAACCGGTCAGAGTTAAAGAACTAAAAAGGATGAGCTTATTCACCAGTATGTCTCTAACAACAGTTACATGTGGCAAATAAATGCTACTTTTACAGTTGGGATAGTTCTAAAAGGCTTCTAAAATTTTGTTTCTGGGGAATTTTCTTTTTTATTATTTAATCTAAAAAATCCAGACTAAGATGAAATTTATAGGCATATAACTAAATTTCCCAGCTATAAGTAGGCATGTAAATATTCTAGCTTCGCTTTGAATTTATTTTGTAAATGTCATTACCACAAAATTAGATAAAGTATCAAGTGACACATTAAAAAAAAAAAAGATTTAATATAACCATGGTCAGCATTTAACAGGGCATTGTTAATCTTAGAAATAGTTCATATTCAGATTATGCTTATAAATTTGCTCAAAGTAGAACCATTAAAAAAAAAAAATCTCCAACTGTGCTTTCTAGAAAACCTTATAAATTCTGCCTTGCAAAGGCTGAACGAAGTTAACACAGAAATGCCTTTAAAAAGATTTTTCTTAAGCACCTAAGTTGCAACTGAAAGAAGGCAATGCCCAAAGTTGCTTTTAACCTACAACCTGGCCAAAATGACTATAATATGGAAAAGCAGCACTATTAGACAGGGAAATTATACATTTGATCTTTCCAAAGACAAATGTACTGTAGATAAATAAAAATGCTTTCACTGAGCAAAAGGCAATTACCCCGTTTAAGCACAGTTTTATATCAAGGATTATCAAATTGATACCATTCTGAATGAAGGTGAGGGTTAAGGATAAGATGAGTCTAGCATCCTATTATTTGAATACTTATTTTGATTATAACCAGTAAATGGTTATATTAAATGGGCTTTATTAAATCCCTAAGTTACAGTAGTAAACAAACTTGTATACAGAGCATCCACACAAACAGGCAGAATATTGCAAGAGCCCATTGTATGCAAGGTGTAGGAGAACAAGAGACTTTCATGTCCCCCTGTGAGCTTCACAGTCTACCCCTGACACCTTTCTCTTTATTTCCTCCTCACTGAGCCCCTCCCTTTCACCCTGTCCTGTCCTTATGTACTTTCTTCTCTATTCAATATGTGTGTGAAGATTATTCATCTATGTTCATGGCTCTCTGCATAGATTCCCCAGCAGCTAGATAAGCAAGTTGGACCCTTAGAGGTGGAGTTACAGGTAGCTGGGAACCATGAGATGTAAATGCTAGGACCTGAGTCGAGGTCCTGTAGAACCACCATACACCTGCTTAGTACTTTGAATATTTATCTAGTGCTATCTTCTCTTAAAAATAGAGCAATGCATTTTATTTTAAGTACATTAGTACTTTTCCTGCAAGTATGTATGTCTATCTTGTACATGCCTTACTTCCATTCAACTGCGTAAAGGACATTGGACCCCCTAGGGCAGGAGTTGCACATGGTTGCAAAGCCTCATGCCAGTCCACAGAACGAACTCTGCTCCTCTGCGAAAGCGCCACTGACCCACCTGTATCTTCTATTTTCTGTTTAGGTTGTCCAGCAGAGGCACAACATTTCCAACTACAAATAGTTTGAGATCATTGAAATTTTGCTAAAAGCAGAGGCATTGTTCAGTGTACCATGAGCAGGCTGAAATATTTTAAGTTGGTCTGATTTTCATCCTCACAAAAACTGCCTTATGATGTGGGTGATCCTTTCTCATCAGTAAAGAAAATATAGAGTACTGATGTTTCAATTTTTGCAGAGTCAAGCCTATTCACTAAGGAAGCATGATTCAAATCCAGATACATGTTCAACTACTAAAATTGTTCACAAACTTTTATTGTACTAGGTTACACATATATTAATGGAATATTTTTAAGGGAAAATTCCATTGAAAATGCTAACCAAAGAAGGAATATGTAGAAATTCAAACTCTTACAACCTGAAGAATCAGACACACATTTTGAAGAATTTAGCCAGAAAGGCGAGCAGGCTGTTCCTCGTGTTTACATTCCTTCATGCTTGAGAGTAAGGGGAAGTAAAGCCCTCAATAGAGGGCTCTGATTTCATTCTTCTAATTAATATAATTACACATCCTCATTGACCACAAATTTCAAGAGTAAAGAAAGGGTTTTAAGATAATAATGAGCAGATCAGGCCCATAGTCACAGATGGGGAGCATCTGTGGTTTTATTGCAAGTGATCTTTGGAAAATCCCAAAGAATCCAGAAATGTGGACAATTCAGACTTTTAAATTATAGTGTCTCTCTGTCTATGGACTCTCTCTCTCTCTCTCTCTCTCTCTCTCTCTCTCTCCTCTCTCTTTTGTGTGTGTCGTTTGAATCTTGCTTTTTCTCTGCTGTCTCTGATTTTTCTTCTCTATTTCTTTCTCTCCTCAATCTGCCTCTCCTAACCTCTCTCTTTTCTTGACCACCTTTTCCTCTGATTATATATAGGGTCTCTGTTGCCGCTAAACACATTTCTCTGCTGAACACCACTATGTTCTAGTTTCAATTTTAAATGTTGGTCAAACGCTGCAAACATCCAGTGTCATAGGAAGACGGGATATAGCAGTACACAAACATCTTTAGTGACAACAGCTACCCTACCACACAATGAAGATGGCTTTAAAGGCAGTTTCATTATCTGTGAACAAGTCATTGCCAGTATTAACTTTGGAGTTAGTTTTAAGGGATTGAATATGATTATAGCAAAACACGAAACATCAACAACAAACACCATGCTCAGAGCCCGGAATACAAGTTCTCATTACTCCAGTTTAACTATTATTGAACAAATAGAGAAACACAGACATGCATCAACAGCTAGTGCAGTCGGACTGAATATCTGCTTTGCAGAGCTCTAAATGCTAGAGAATGCATTTTAATTTATATTTTTATTAATATGGAAGTTAACATACTCACTAAGTATATGTGTGCTGTATCTAATTGCTACACAAACATATATGTATTTCTTTCTCAAAGGAAAAGGTATATCTGTATAAAACAAATACTGTGGCATAGAGATAACCTGGAAATTATAATATTAATGTGAAGAGAAATTGCTGTTGACAATTACAAATAACTTATATAATACTAGTTTAGGTATTTTTTCAATTAAATCTCTCACATATAAGCAATCCATCCTTCAGACAGAACATAACCCAGCAGGAGACCAGCAAGAGTCACTAACCACTATATTCTTGCAAGTTGCTTAGCAACTCTGCAACTGCAAATTTTTTGGCTCTTTATTTCAGCTAACACATATTTATTGAATACCTACTACACGATTGTTGCCAAGAGACAGATACAAACAGCTCCAAGATGAGCATGTTCATTTTCATCATTTTTCTTTCTTTGAAAACTCCTAGCACGCCAGCAGCTTCCTAACCTGTTTTGAAAAAATCAGCCTGATCACCTCAGCAGCAGTCTCTTATTGTTCTCAGTCCCTGACTACCTTTTTGAAAAATACAGCAGTTTTTTAGTCCTCTCCCTGCTTTATAGTTCTTTGTTTTCAGTGTGTGTTTGTGCTGTGCACGCAAAACGTGTGTGTGTGTGTGTGTGTGTGTGTGTGTGTGTGTGTGTGTGTGTGTGGATATTAATGCTGTGTGGGTAAATGTGTGATATAGAAAGATTGAGAAAGACTTTGCAGTGCCTCCTCAAGCAATCCCCACCCCATTCGCAGAGGTAAGATCTTCAGCTTAAAGCAGAGCTCAATAAAATTTCCAAGCTAGCTAGTCACCTTGCTCTCAATGTCCCCTGGCACTTCCTTCTGAGTGCTGGAATTATACATAGGCCCACATGCTCACCTGATGTACATGTACATGTATAGTGGGTCCAAATTCTTGTCTTCATGTTTTTTGATTCCATGGCAGGCATTTTATCTCTAATCCATTTGCCATATTCTATCTCTTATACTTTTATGGAGTTATAAGTTAATATTCAATCAATATTCAGTAGAAGTTGTTCTATTCAGAGGAAGTAAGGCACTACCTTAGTTTTCATTGTACTTTTGCTTTCCGGAGCACTGATGCTCAACAAGTGTTAAGTAAGATGCTGCCAGGAAAAGACTCCACAAAATCTGTGCTGGAATATGACATCAGTAAAAATATTAACAGTGAGATATCCATGAGTGTTACCCTTTTAATGTTAATTTGACAGAATAATTGCATGTCTGTTCAATATGGTAACTATTGTTTGGGTATGCTTTTTATATAATTTATTCTTTAAAGCATGATTTTTATGTCTCTATCCTTTGGCAAATCTCAACTTGGGATATTATGCATGAAATACTATACTATTTGTATTTGTAATGAATAATTTGACCAGTTGTGCATGATGTGAGCATCTATGACATCCTCACAGTATCAAGATAGAGAATACATCCATCAGCTTCAACCTGCTGTCTATGTTCTGACTTACAAGGTGTTGTTTCCCATCCAACAAATACATAACAAACAATACAAGTAGAGCTCAGTAAAACACTATTTAAAAATACTTGTAGCAATATTGACTTTGTTCGTGGGACATAGTATAGTCATTTCCCAGATTAAAAAAAAGTATTAAGTAAAATCGGAGCAAGCTATAAAACAAAAATTAGTGACCTTTTAGTCTCAAACCATATGGAATTTGACTAAAGTATTCTTAGAACAATCATCCAAATGCAATGATTCTCTATGATTAGTTTTTGTTTTTCATGATCTTAATTACTCACAATTAAATGTGGCCTGAATATATTAAAGTTCCAGACATAAGTGATTTATAAGATTTTTATAATTTTATTAATATATGTACTCTTCTAATTATTCTGTTCCATTATTTTTAATTGTCACTAATTTCTTAATAATGTCAAATCTATCTTTAAACTGTATGTGATGTATACTTATATAGAAAATTCATATTTTTTATTGGAGCTGGCATTATAAGATTTAAGGAATACACTAGAGGCCTCAGAATGAGTCCTGCATGGGTTAAAAAGAATTACTATAATACCTTTTTTTTTCGTTATTTCTTTGGAAAAGAGTATTACCTGAGACATTTGGCTTAGGTTCAACTTCATCAAGTGACTTTAATAGGACACTGTGTAAGTAATCAAGGGTATTTTAGCATCAAATCAATCTATTTTCTTACTTATATTTAAAACATAGGTACACAAAATAAAGGGGACTACATAGCAATTTTTAGTTAAAAAACATTACACTTGTAAGTGTATGTATTATGTAACAGATCTATACAAGGCTGGGCCTAAACACATGACGATAACTTTAAAGGGGTTGAGATTTTAGCTAAGTTGCTAAGTCGGCAAAGTACTTTCAATGAAAGGATGATGTGTGGTCCCAGGACTCCTGTCAGAAGTCACTATGGTGGGGAATCATTATTATCCCTGTCCTGGGGAAGGAGGGTCAGGCAGATCCCATGAGCTGGGCTGTTGGACATCCTTGACTTCTTAGTGAATCCCAAGTCCTAAACAGACATCCTATCTCAAAAGACAGTGTGAAGAGCTACTGAGAAATGATGCTTGAGGTGAACCTGTTCTCTTATCATGCACGCACACATGCACACATGCATGCACGCACACACACCGGCACGCAAGTATGCATGCACCTTCACTCCACATAAATACTGCCATCATAGAGTAATAACCCTTCAATATACATCTGGGATAACATAGTGAATATTTTTAATGTCCCTCCACATATAAAACCACAGTCAAGTTCACCATAGCATCTCTACAAGGCAGAAACATGTTGGCAGGAAAGCCTCACTCTGTGTCTTCTCACTCCTGAAGTTGGGAAAAATGAGCACTCATTCTGGATTTAATAGAAATCTGTTATTCATGTATTAATTAGCCTTTGGCTATCAGAACAATGTTTTCCTGACGATGTAAGTCATAGATCACAAAAATATTATGTGATGTGACATTGATTTTCTATGTCCCGCTTTTACAAAATGAATAATTGCTCTCCTCCAAACATCATGGGAAATAAACGTAAAAGCAGAAAACAATAATGTCCTGGCAATGATTCAGAATACCAGTGTACATTTAAACTATCAATGGTCCAGATCCCTATTAATTTTATATAGCAAATAATTAAGAAAACATGGACAGATGACACAGACCTCTAATTTCAGGTACTCTGGAAACCACTTACTAAAGTCCTAGGAAAATCTCATGAGCTACAGAGGGCATTCACCACCATCCTAAAAAGTTTAGTGAAGCCATGTTTCAAAACACAAAGTAAATGGAGATTTGGGATGGAGCACTTGTCTATTTTATGAGGGCCTACACTCAATCTCTAGACTTCTCAAAAAGTAAGTGAATAGAAACCCAAAGGAACAAAAAAAACATATGAAGTGATTATGAATCTTGAGACCTGTATAATATTACCACCTAACTTATGATGTAAAGTGACTCCTCATTAGCTAATTTTCATATTGCAAAAATTATTAATAAGCTATTTCTTAAATGAATTTTAAACATTAGAGCATGCTGCAACTTCATTATCTTGAAGTTAATACATAAATTTACATGTATATAAACTACCAGAGTGGTTTCAACTTTAACACTATAGTCTAAACATTTGAAGGAAAAATGTACATACAACAAAGATCACGCTGAACAAGATCAGTGCAAGATTGGACCAGTCCTCATTTCACTGTGCAAAGGGAGAAGACATGCTCATGTGGTTTCAGCTGTCACTGACAGAGAAATGGGTCCTTTCCTTCACTGAGACAGCCACTGATATATAACCCTTATTGTAGTAAATATCCCCTCCCATTAATGCTCCAGCAAACCACCTTAATTACATTCAGTGGTTTGTTTAAAAAATGACATTAAATAGAAGGGTACTTATAGGGAATAATGTTCTATAGGAAGAGAAAATGCATGGGTTTAAATTACAAAATCCCAGTAATCACGTAAAAAAGTATCAACTTATGAAATATAAATGTGCTTCCCTTTGCACTGAAACTAGATTTTTTTTTCATACAATATATCCTGATTACAGCTTTCCCTCCCTCTACTTTCCCATTTCCTCCCCACTCCCTCTTCCATCTGCATCTACACTACGTCTCTCATTTTAAAAGAACAGAGTTCTAAAAAGATTACAGCAAAACATAACTGGCTATGGTAACTGGCTATGACATCTGGAACCCCACTGGTTTTCAGAATTGATTTAGCTGCCCTCCTCTGTGTGTGTTCCCCTTAAAGCTTCATGCTTAGTCAAGGATGGCAGCCTTCACTGAATAGAGATTGAATCGTCTTCGGTCAGAAGTATAGAAGTAGCCACACTCTCCTTCTAAACCCTTCAAACAAGCCTGCTAAATGTATTTTTGTTGTTGTTGTTGTTATGGTGGTGGTGTTGGTGGTGGTGACTGCTGCTTCTTCGCGCGCGCGCGCGCATGCGTGCGTGCGTGCGTGCGTGCGTGCGTGCGTGCATGTGTGTGTGTGTGTGTGTGTGTGTGTGTGTGAAATTTCTCTTTGCGATATTACCACAAGTCATGTCCACCACCAATCATCAATAATTAAGATACTTAAAATGGGATATTGGAAATGTAAATGATGTTTCCAATGAAGATGGGGACCACAATGTCACTGTGTCAGTTTTAATTTTCTCCATGTGTCAAAAACACCAAAAATCAGAATTTGGTTAGGAATTGGGCTTATGTTCTTCAGGAATGAAAGAAATTTTGATAAACCTGCCAACAGCTTGTAACAGCTCCAAAGAACACCCAGGACACTATATGATCTCGTCCTTCGCTAATCCTGACTTGGAGCCCAGCCATGGCAAAGGCATTTGTTCAACCAGGACATTAAACATGAAAGGGAACTGCTTCTTCAGTGGGTTTTCCAACCTTTGTGTGAACAGCTGCATCAAGTTAACATTACAGGAAGCCCTTTGAATATGCAGATCTTTTCAAGTTGAGAAATGTCTCAAGTTGAATGAATCAAACTGAAAAGAAAACCCCATCTTTAACATCCATTACAGTCATTTGAAACACCACAACTGTTCCTAGCACAGTGCAGACTTCTTCACACATCTTGTCAACATTCCACTATAACAGATAGCAGGCAAATTTATTAGTATCATAAAGAATAATATCTGTTTACTCATAAAAATATTCTTCCAAAAATTAATCTGTTGTATTTGCTACATAGTATTATATCCACTGGAATAGGAAGATATGTTTCTGGTTAATGAGCATCTCTTTCTCTTGTCTATTTAAAATGTGCATTGCATAGCTGTACTAATTAATACTTTTAATGGTTGAACCTATGAAATCACAAAGCCAACAGAGTGATACTTAAGGATTCATGGGGTGCAGTTATTACTGAATAAAAAAATTGAAAACACATTTATTTGCTATTCTGGACTTAGAGTTCACAGATTTAAGAATTGTCAGAAAAATTTGTAGAATTTACAGATGGATCACTTATTTACTAATTTCACACGTAATTGGTCTGAGTCAATTAACTATGAAGCTTAATATATTTTAATATAATATAAGAGTACTTCATAATAAAGTTGGTAAATCCCAGAGGAGGTAAAAACAAAAATAGAGAATTTTTCTTAGTAATAGAAGCTCCAGTGACAGATGCAGCCCTAGAAATAAATATAGAGTTATGAAGAAGTGGGCTGGCCAATTATTAATGAGAATTTTTGTCACATGCAATGCTAACAGATTCAATTCATATTTTGTCTGTAATATGTGTGTCTAAGACAGTTTCAAGAGTTGGGAAACCATAGACCATAATAGCTGTGAAAGTTCCATACAAGAGGATGAAAAGATACTAAATATATGCATGCAAAACAACAAGACCTGCAAAGGGGATCCAGTTACAGCCAGGTCTCAAACTCAAATGTTGTTCATTAAATGCATTGATCAGAATGAATATCCCATTTTTTAATTCCCTGTTTGTTGTTATGCAAAGCAAATGCATTTATAGAATATAGGTGTCCTTTATAATTTAAAAGTGAATGGCCTTTAGGGTACAACAAATGTCTTCCCTGATATCACTTTATTTTTCTCTCTCACAGGACAAAGTGGACAGCTCTAGGAAGGAGAAATCATTGATCAAGTTTAACTAAGGTGCTAAAATTTTCAAAATCATTTTCTTAAAATTTAACCATGACACATATCATCATAAAGAAACTGACTTCTGAGGAAGCTTTGAAAAGGAGTGCCTGTACTGAGCAAAATCTGTGAGTGTTGAGGCTGGGAAAATGTCTCAGTAGTCAAGAGCTGCTCTTCTATGCATAAATAACTTCCTCAGAGAGGGGTTCAGAGTTTGCTGCTGCTTATCATTCTGGCTCCAGGGTATTCTGTGACCCTTTGGCCTCCATGGACATTCAAGCATGTGCGAATACATTCACACATACATGGGCAGAAACATACACACAATTCTTTAAAATGTGTGTATGTTTATTGTCCATATCTAAAACTCAGAGATAAAAATCAATCATTTGCAAACTTTAGTTTAATAACTGAGGGATTCCTAAGTCATAACAGGATCCCAGAAGTCACCTGAAGTCTCAGGTATAAGCATAGATCACACAGCAAAGCATTGCTCAAAATTGAGAGAAAAACAAGCAAACAAACAACAATAAAACCTGTACAGACAGTGTTTCCCAGAATCCCCTCTCCAAAAATAAATGGTTTTATTATTCAGAAGAACCATTCCTAATTAGAAAGGCAAAACGACATTAAAGTTCAGAAGGGCCACCCAACAAACACCCTTGTGTATTATTAATTATGAAGTAATCCTCTTCAAATAACATTACATTAACTGTCATCTTGACTATGTTACTCTAAGTCATTGTCTCAAAATGAAATCTTAGCAATTTCATGTAGTGTTTAGTTAGATAAAATCCACAACACACCATAAAAAGGAAACTCTAAAGTACTTTTCTGCTTTTAAACTATGTCAATGCAACAGCTAAGTGGAAATCGAAATCAAGCCCAGCTATCAATACTTACATAAGGGTCCCAATGACTACTAATTTTCGTATCATTAAATTCTATTAGATTTAATTTCTCTTTTGACTACCTGTGCACATATCTTTCTGATAGTAATGGTTGCTAGACCTGAGAAGTTACAGGACAGGAGGTAAAATGAACAACTACCATGAAAACTCTAATGTTTGGAAATAAATGAAATTAACTGTGGCTTTTCTGTGCCCCTGCTTGACTGTCTTGGTGTGATACGGCATCATTGTGTTCATTCCTAGAGGGAGAGCATCTAATTCAGCTTCAGCAGTTTCTTTGTTTTGAAGATCTGGTGGTGCCTGGCTAATGATGTGCTGTTCATATACACTAAGTGGTACTTCATCAGCTCCTGCGGAGAAAGAAATGGAATGTTCAACTCTGGAGAAAGCAGCATTGTTGGCTGTCCCGTGGGCTGCCATCAGAGCCTGAGATTGCAAAAATGATTATATTTCTTCAAGTTTCCTAACAAACTATGAAGCTCTGACATCAGTGTACATGTTCAAAATCCCACAAAATGAAAGTTCATGGCTAATTTACTCCATCATTTCTATGGCAGAAAAGATGTTTAAAAAAAGTTTGTTTTGTTGTTGTTGTTGTTGTTTTGTTTGTTTTTGTTTTGTTTTGTTATATTTATACAGGATATTGCTGTCTGTTTGTGAACTCAGAGATCTGCCTGAGTTCCAAGGATAAGCACATGAAAAACTACCATTCAGATCATTCACATGCCATCTGAGTACACAAATGAGAAATTTGTTCAGGCGGTGGCTCCCCATTGCAGAGGGTCTAATGTTTTGGTACTCATTCCTTTTCTTTAAATAAGTACTTGTAATAATCTCCCATTCTGTTCCAAGGAGTAATATCATGCTATACCAAAGTTTTCTAAACTTTCCTGACTTTATCTCTGAAATGAAGCAAGACCCAGTGAGATAACCTGAGTTTATAAAAATACTTGTCTCCAGAAGGTTGGCAATTTGAGTTTGATGACAGAAACCCATGTAAAGGTTGAAGGAAGGAACTGACCCAACAGTTTTGTTCTCTGAGCTCCACATATGCATATTAGCATGCATTCACTCCCCCATGACATGCACACACATAGGTACATAATAATAATATTAATAAAATTATGCCACCTGACAAAGTGCAAGGAGACACCTTGTTGACAGTATTGATCTTATATTAGTCAGGGGCAGAGCAGATGGATGTGCTTCGTTCATCCTAGCATGATGCCTGACTTGGCAGCCAAAGCTATCTCTTATGTCTAGAATTCATAAAATTAAAATCAAATTAAATAAAATCCAGTGGGTGTCCAGGGGCTGTGCATAACTGGCCCTGCCCATCATTGGATGCCACACACAGAAGAGCCGGCTCCACATCTCAACAGTGGCAGCTTTGTGGAGAGCTGTCTCTGCCCATCACTGTCTGCAGCACTTGGGAGAGCAGGTCCTTCACCTCACCTGGCCAGTAGATTAGGGCTGGCTCTGATAGAGGGGACAAGAGAATGTGGATGAGCCAGCCATGATGGCAAGAGCCCAGGAGAGCTGGCTCTGTCACCCATCTGAGTAAGGTGGCATGGATGAGGGGGTGATGCCCCTACTTCCCCACCTGTAGCAGAACTGTGAGAGAACTGTCCCCAAGGTAATGAAAAGAGGGGAATGGGCCCTGTCCATAGCTGGCTGCAGCATTCAGGATAACAGGTCCTGTACCTCTCCAGGACAGTATAACCTGGAGGGCATAATAGCAAGAGAGCTGACCAGGCCTCCAGCCAATGGACACTTTGTTGCAAGATGGCATAGGTGTAGGATGTGGTGATGTCTTCATCTAGTTACCCCCTCATGATCTGTGACAGTTGGGAGAGCTGGTCCACAGAGAGTAGGAGAGCTGGTCCAGATCCTCCCTTCCAGATTATGAAACTTGGGAGGTTGGGCCCTTCACCTTGCCTGAGCAGTATAGTGAACCCAGATTTGGAGGTGGTACAGTGAGCAAGCCCCCCAGATTAAGAGAGCAAGAGAGCTGACTGTGCCTCCTACGAATGGTAGCATTGAGTGGTCTTGCAGAGCAGTGCTGGAGTATTCACCCTAGTGGTACAGATAAAGGAGAACTGTCGGGCTGTTCATCCAGGCCCAAATCTAAGGCTCTAGATGGGCAACATCCAAAAAATCTATATTATCTGTGAAGAGTTGAGATTTGTGAAAGGGCCAGACCTGCTGTTCCAAAGCTGCAGGCTCTCCAATACTGATGGTGTCATAGAAGCCAGAGATCTCAAACCAATGACAGAGGGATAACTCTGTAACACAGTGGAACATAATACAGCTTCCATGGTGGGATATTTTCTATGAATTGTTGTTGTTGTTGTTGTTGTTGTTGTTGTTGTCGGTGGTGGTGGTGGTGGTGGTTGTGGTGGTGGTGGAGTGTGTGTGTGTGTGTGTGTGTGTGTGTGTGTGTGTGTTTGTGTGTGTTATTTTGGGGAGAGGTTGGGAGAGCAAAGGGTTGATATAATGTGACAGGGAGATGAGCAGAACTTGCATACATGGTTTTAAACTCACCAAAAATCATTAATCATATTAAAAGAGACAAGAATAATTAATTAAAAATTAAATAAATTTGTTCATAAAATGATAGTTATAGCAGAAGCTACTAAGTACTTTACAGAGTTCAACCTCCTGACAACTCATCATGAACCAAACTTGTCCCTAGACTTTTGTGAATTTTATGGATAAGAAAATAACAGAATCAGTCATTGACTTATTTATGGGTACCAAAGCTCTAAGTGTAGGGTTCCAGGGATCACAGATAGGTGGATTATGCCAACACTCTATTCTACACTGTGTGTAACGTTGTTTCTTAGGACAACGTTGGGAAAACGTTGTTTTCCAAACTTGACGTTTTTCACAGATTTTACACGGTTGCAGATAGTTGCATAAACATTTTATGCAATTTTAGGTAGGAGCCAAGTGCAGGCATGTAATCAACATGTGGTCTGATTGATCCAGCAACATATACATCTTAGTGCAAGAAGACTTTGTTCTCCTAAATATAAAGAAGAATGAACTATGTTCCATCTAGTTTTCAATAGCATAGCAAGAATTTTATTAACTAAAAATCAGTATGTTTAATTCAAACATAAATGAAATGCATGTAATGGAGAATTTCAAATATTGCTTTTACTTAGGGGATAGAACATTTATTCTATTTAGTTTATAATGTACGTTCTTTTTCAAAACTCTTTCTATGACATTTATTCAAAATATTTATTTATTTTTAGACACAGTGGTCCCAACCTATAATCCTAATACTCAGAAGCCTCAGGCAAATCAGGCCTGTGGTACATACAAAATAAGACTCTGCAGTATAAAAATTAAACAAAGAGAAAATACATAAACTTGTTCAAATATATTTTAGAAATGCAAAAATGTAGACTACAATAACTACTCTTCCTATTCCTAGCCATAAGTATTCAGAATCATCCTAAATGAATGAGGGACAGTACACATGATACAAATAAGAATTTTTTATTCACTGAGAATAAGAATCTAAAATCTATTGATTTTCCAAACTTCCAGGTTTCTTTTTCTTCTTGACCAAAATTTACTATTTTTTTAAAGTTAGGTACTACTGATGAGGTTGGCTCTTTACCTTCCTAGTCATATGCCTTTCTTGGATACCACATGCATCTATCCTTCAGAGTTTGTCATGTATTCACTGAGCATCAAGAAAGAATAAAGGCTCTCTCAGTCTCCATCTGCACCCAGAGCCCACCAGACCCAAAGCCTAACAGGAGAGAGCTGGACTCTCAGGAGTGCTCTCACTCCTAATGTCACAGACTTACAGGCCAACAGGGACAAGCTCCAGTTAGAGAGAGCAAGACCAACTAACATCAGAGATAACCAGATGGTGAGAGGCAAGCACAAGAACCTAAGCAACAGAAACCAAGACTACTTGGCATCATCAGAACCCAGTTTTCCTACCACAGCAAGCACTGAATATCACAACACACTGGAAAAGAACACCACATGATTTAAAATCTCATGCTGATGATAGAGGACTTTAAGGACATAAATAACTCCTTTAAAAAATACAGTAGAACACAGGTAAACAAGTAGAAGTCCTTAAGGAGGAAACACAAAATCCCTAAACTGTTACAGGAAAACATTACCAAACAGGTGAAGGAATAGAACAAAATCATCCAGAATCTAAAAAATGGAAATAGAAACAATAAAAAAATCATAAATAGAGACAACCCTTGATAGAAAACCTAGGAAAGAGATTAGGAGTAATAGATACAAGCATCACCAGTAGAATACAAAAGATTGAAGAGAGAATCTCAGGGGCGGAGGATACAGTAGAAAACATTGACACAATATTCAAAGAAAATGCAAAAATCTCCTAACCCAAAACATCCAGGGAATACAGGACACAATGAGAAGATCAAATCTAAGGATAATAGGCATAGAAGAGAGTGAAGATGCCCAACTTAAATGACCAGTAAATATTTTCAACAAAATCATAGAAGAAAACTTCCCTAACCTAAAGAAAGAGATGCCCATGAACATTCAAGAAGCCTACAGAACTCCAAATAGATTGGACCAGAAAAAAATTCCTCCTGTCACTTAATAGTCAAAACATCAAATGCACAAAACAAAGAAAGAGTATTAAAAGCACTAAGGGAAAAAAGTCAAGTAACATATAAAGGCAGACCTATCAGAATTACACTAGACTTCTCACCAGACTACGAAAGCCAGAAGATCTTGGGCAGTTGTCATACAGACCCTAAAAGAACACAAATGTCAGTCCAGGCTATTATTTCCAGCATAATTCTCAATTACCATATATGGAGAAACCAAGATATTCCATAACGAAACCAAATTTACAAAATAACCTTCCACAAAGCCAGCCCTACAAAGGATAATAGATGGAAAAAGTCAATTCAAGGAGGGAAATTACACTCTAGAAAAAGCAAGAAATTAATCTTCTTTCAAAAAACCCAAAAGCAGATAGCCACACAAACTTAATTCCACCTCTAACAACAAAAATAACAGGAAAGAATCACCTCTATTCCTTACTATCTCTTATCATCAGTAGCCTCATTCCTCAATAAAAAGACATTCAATGATAAGTGGATATTAGCCCAAAAGCTTCGAATACCCAAGAAACAATTCATAGATCATCTGAAGCTCAAGAAGAAGGAACACCAAAATGTGAATGCTTCAGTCTTTCCTAGAAGGAGGAACATCCATTCTAGAAGGAGGATGATGTCATTATATGGATGAAGGCAGGTACAAGATAGAAAGATGCCTGTCATTGGATGAGAAGGAAGGATGGGTTGGAGAAAAGTTTTAGAGAAGGGAGGAGACTGGAACAAGGTAGAAGGAGAAGCAGCAGAGAGAACATGGAGGCACATGTTAAAATTCCTCTCTGCACATTTACAGGATGTTATGAATATTCTTAAGGGATGAATGTGTATAGGATTTTGTATGTCTAGATGAACAAATTGTGTGTTGTTGGTAAGATCAGAGGTTATTGTGTTGTGTGTTCTTTCAAGTGGCAATTTGAGTTTAAGAGAGTGTGTGGTGGTTGGATATGCTGGCCTGCCACAAAACTGGGATGTGAGTGTTTGGCTTAGTGGTGGCCTGCCTTGGGAATTGGATAGTTGGAGAGATTGCTGCCAGGCTCAGGGGGAGGACATCTGCAGTGTGATATGGGATAGAGCAAAGCAGGTGGGAGGCTTTGCTGATTGAGATGAAGATATCTACCAGATGTCTTGGGGCACTTCAGTACCAGATATGGTGTGGGGTAGAAGACAGTATTTTTTGTAATTTTACAGCAACACATGTGAGGAAATGCAGGGACAAAGAATGGAGCAGGGACTGAATGAAAGGTCATAGAGATGGCCCCACCTGGGGATCCATCCCATATGCAGCAAACAAACCCAGTCACTATTGCTGATGACAAGTAGTACTTGCTGACAGGAGCCTGATATTGGTATCTCCTGAGAGGCTCTGCCAGAGTCTTACTGATACAGATGAGGATGCTTGCAGCTAACCATTGGACTGAGCATGGGGACTCCAATGGAAGAGTTAGAAAAAGAACTGAAGGAGTTGAAAGGGTTTGCAACTCCATAAGATGAAGAACAATATCAACCAACCAGACCCTCCTACCCCCCTAGAGCTCCCAGGGACTAAACCACCAACCAAAGAACCATGGAAGTACCCATGGCTCCAGTCTCATATGTAGCAGAAGATGGCATTGTCTGAAATCAACAGGAGGAGAAGCTTTTGTTCCTGTGTAAGATCTTTCTGCAGTGTAGAGGAATGCCAGGATGTTGAGGTAGGAGTTGGTAGGTGGGAGCATCTTCATAGAAGCAGCAGGAGGGGACATGGGAGAATGGGTGAGGGGATTACATTTGAAATGTAAATACATTAAGTATCCAAGAAAAATAAGTTAGAAAAAAGAATAAAGGTTGACTTTCATTGGAACAATATGTTGTGATGATTCAAGTTAAAATAACTAACTTTGTGAATCTACAAAGATCTTTAAGACAAAAATATTGAATGCATAGTACAGTTGGAGAAGTTGGACAAATTACATATTCTGTGGAATTTATTCTTCACCAAAAGCCTACAATACACATTTTTATACATAAAGCTGAAGTTACAAAGAAATGTTAACTGAAAGAGGAGAACCATTCCTAGATAAGCTTAGTAGTTTACATATGTGTAAGTGTTTTGAAAAGAAAAGGAATAAATAAGTCCAAAAGAAATAACTTTATGCTTATTCATAGTTATAGGTATTAGCTGAAGTGATTATTGCCAACAACCCAAGAATTCATATGCTTAAAGAGATCCTCCTGCAGAAAGGTAATAGAGTTGTTTTAAAAGGAAAACATGTAAAGTAAATGCTAGTATAATAAATAAATACATTGGCATAACTACAATATCAGTTACATATGCATACATACAATGTGTTCATGTTAATATGTGATATTTTAAAAGATTATCCCAAGGAACTTATTAATTTAATCATAACTCTTTAAACACAGTATTATAATTTTTAACGATTGAGGCTGCAATGAAAATAAACATCCTGTCATTTATAATTATTTCCAACAGCAAAGATGAAAAGTATTTCTCTTAAAACACAAAGTTGAGATGTCTCAGTCAGGGTTTGAGGACCTGACCTTCATGCCCACAATCTGCCACAATGTTGTGCGTGGAGGAAGCACAGTCGTGAAGATACCCAGAGCTTACCAGTCTGCCTGCCTAGGCTGCACTGGTTTTAGTTGAACACTGGGTCCCAGTGAAAGATCAGAAGAGAAAGTGAACAGAACCTGAAGATGGCATCTCGAGCTGTCCTCTGGCTTCTACACGTATGGGGCACACAAATGCATTGCACGCTGCCTGAATGGCAAAATGCACACACAAAACAAGAACTACAAAGAAGATGTTTCCTCCCTTCACTAAAATTCACAAATTTCTTCTCCACTTAGGAAAATAAAACCCTATCTTCCTAGTTTTGCTTTTCACAGCTCAGGGCTCTGCTGTGCAGTGTCCCTGTTTCTACAGACTGCTTCATTTATGTCTCAGTGCTTTGATACCTACGTGAGGATCACACTTTTCAAACGCCTTTTACCTGTGCCTTTAGTAACCTGAGTTTGTACATCATGTGTTATCAGAAACTGTGTCCCCACAGTGGATGTGTCTTAAAAATCAAGTTAAGTAAAACAAATGGCCCATTTTTTTTATTAATTTTTCCTCCTTAGCTTTAACGTTTAAATAGATTGTAGTCATTCTTTTTTTTCTTTTTTTTTTTTTCTTTTTTTTGGAGCTGGGGACCGAACCCAGGGCCTTGCGCTCGCTAGGCAAGCGCTCTACCACTGAACTAAATCCCCAACCTGATTGTAGCCATTCTTTTTTGTTCATTCTAAAATTACATTTTTGAAATAAGAAAAATAATTTTAATATTTTGAATTAGTTATATTAATTAAATATTATATGTTTTACTCGATTAACCTTAATATTTATAATGTTGATTTTCAAGAGTTAATATTATAATTTGTTTTGTAATTTGATTAGTAAATATTAAAATTGATAGCAATGAAATTTGATTTTTTAGTCTTGGCAATTTTCCTTGCTAATATCAGATTAGTTCTTTTTTTTGTTGTTATTAAATACTCTGTTTATTGATTGGCTTGTGAGGACACAAACACTGCACTCAGTAGAAAGCATATAAAACACATCAGGGCTGTATCTGTACCCAGGAGCCAACAGCAGTCCTGCAGCAGACCTGGCCTCGATGGCCAGATTAGTTCTTAAACAAGTAAAATTTTTAGTTACGATTAGATCACTACATAAAGAAAATGATTGTCCTATTCTTCATATACAAGAAACAAAAAGACTTGCCCTAAATTTCCAAGGCCAGTTAATACTGGAATTTGACCAAGTACGAAAAAAATGAGCAATCAAAAGGATTAAATCAGTATAAACTTCACAAAATCATGAGATCCTGACAAGTTCAGAGACCCCACATGCTCTGTGCTACATCCTCACACTGGTCAAACAAACATATTGACTGAGTGACTTCTAACCGCCAGGAAGATTCTGCCTATCGTCTTCATGTTTCTGAAGTCCATTCAGAATTTATCCTCTTTAACTGCATATTACCATTAATGTATAAAAATACATTAAGGAAATGAAGAGGATTTCTATAGGTATCCAACTCAATTATTTGGGGTATTTCTTTCTACTGAATCTAGACGCTATGTAATAGACCGTAGAATGTTATAAAATGAGACTGCATGTGATTTCTCCCCATTTTTTAAAACTGTTTTTATAAATCAAGTCCCGTGTTTCCATGTCAAGCACAGTTGCTTTGAACTGCAAATGTCATGACAACACACTTTCTAATCATCATTGTGCAGACAGAGGTTGGGTCTCTATACCAGTTCACTTCTGAAAATGTAACAGAAATTGAAGTTTTACACTCTAGATCCAAAATGCCATGCTAACAGCATTTTAGAAGATAGGATCAAAACGTACAGCGGAACATGGTGTTTGATTCTATCCTTCTCTCCTTAGCTAGAGATTAATAAAGAGGCTTCTTCACAGTTTGAATGACTTTACCTCCTTCTTTGAGAAGAGTATACTGACAAACGATACACCTTTCAATGTGAGAGGACACTATACTGAGAGTGTGGGAGGAAGATATTCTGTGAGTGAAGTGTAGCAACTTTGAGATTTTTATGAATCACCTTTGCCCCACACAAACCTTCCTATGTCTTTCATCTTCCTCTGGTTTTGGGTTTCTCATAGTCAACTGCCATTTATAAAAAAACTCCTAAAATAAAGGCATTCATAATTTTTAAATTGTGCACTTTTCTGCATAGAGCACACTAGGAGCAATAATTTCCCCTTTGTTCACATTTTCCACATTTTCCACAGGACCCTTCTGTGAGTTAGTGGTCATATTGCACTTAAGTATCCATGTTATTATCCATTAATGGAACCAAAGGAGTGCTCTTCCTAGTTCAGATATACCATGGAGAAACCACAAAGTGCTTGCTGTAAACAGAAATAAGAAAGATTGAAAAACAGGAACACAAAGGAGACTCCCAAAGTCACTAGGGTTATGACAAGAACCAATCTACTGTCTCTGAAATTGTAAAGAAGGAAACACAAATCCATGTTAACTCCCTATCTAATCTCAAACTGACAATATCATATTCACTTTTTTTTTGTTGTTGTTGTTGGAATTTAGGTACAGGTTTTTCACATAGAGATAGAAAAGGCATTAAATTAAATGTGTGAAAACTTCACATATAAGGGTTAGTTCTACATGAGAATTCAGAATCATAGAATTCATTGTATAGAATACATCTTAGAATTAAAACATGTTTACTGTTTGTTCAAAAAGTTAAAGACAGTATTCTAATTCTGCTTGTCTTCAAACACGTACATACTAAATTTAAGACACATCAATGAACAAACCTTGCTATGCTCTTGACCTGATGGTTTTCATTTCCAAGTTTCTGATAGTTTTATTAATAGACTATACTACTTCATATAAAAATAAAATTTTGATCTATCTATTATTTTATTTTTAAATATTTAATTCTGGCTATTTTTAGTATTTTTAACAAAACTTTCAAAACTTGTAAATGATTAATTATATAAAATTCTGTAACAGAAAAGGAAAACACAACATAAGAATACCTTAAAAGATTTAAAATAACTTACTCTTAAATCAATCAAGCTAATTAGACTTAACGATCACATAAAATTTCTTGCCACATATTCTTCTACACTTAGGTGATGGTTCATCGTCATTGTCAAGTTGATTAGGGACATGGAATCACCATGGAAGCACATTTGTGGGTTTGTCTACCTGGGTTATTGAGGAGGTTACATCTAACTGAAAGCGGACATTTCCAAGGTAAGTTCTGGGGACCCAGACTGAACAAAAGGGGCTTAAAAAGCATGAAGCAAGCTGAGCATCTGTATAAATTAATCTTCGTTTGCTAGATGAACTTGTCACAAGAATGAACACTTCAATCTGTGCCACCATACTTTCTTTTCCAAAAAATGTACTGATCCTTTTCTCGTACTTTTACTCAAAAATAATTAATTTCCCTGTAAGTTGCTTCTGTCAGTTATTTTGTCATAGCAATTGAGAAAGTAACTAATACAACCCAACATTCACCAGTAGAATGGTGCCATGTTCTGCTTGTCTGCTGCAGGTGTCTGGGGCGCAACCTGTATACTGCTTGTGGGAGGTAGAATGAAGTCTGATAAGGAGAATGAGGGATTAAATACCTTTTGTAGGACAGAATGCCCAAGAAAGGACGTTCGTTGGCTAAAGGCTTAGATAAACCTAGATATCTCATAGCAAGAAGAACTCCAGGTCTTTATGCTACATGACCCAGTGCCCATGGTCCTGAGCGGGGTGTCATGGTTACCTGTTCCAAAGCAGGCAGAAGCAGGCAGGGAATGGTTCCACTCTTGCCCATTTCAGTTCTGAGATTCCCTTCCCGGAGTTTGAGTTCATTCACCCTTACTACTGCTTTTGCCTGTCTGGTAACATGGTCCCACGTGCCCTACAGATAGAGTTCTGGCATATCACAAAAACTGTCACCATCTTTTCTCCTTCCCTTTCCAGACAGTTTTAAAATCTACCGATGTCATCAGGCAATGGATTTCTCACTCCATGAGCATGACTTAGTTTTATGACTTTCTCTGATCAAAAAGAAAACATCAAGTGCTGCTAGCACACCAGTCCTGACTCCGTGCTATCTGTCAGCATGTGGCACCTCCTCACTGCCGGCTTCCCAACCCCAGGTAACTGTCAGAGAAGGAAAAGTAATCACATGCAAAAGAGCATTTTTCCCTCAGCATGAGCCATTTAAGACTAAACATTGACACAGCCAGAGCATGTCAAATACAGAGGCGAATGCTAGCAGCAAACCACCGAACTGAGAATGGGATCTGCATTAGAAGAATTAGAGAAACGATTGAAAGAGCTGAAGGGGCTTGCAACCCCATAAGAACAACCTTGCCAACCAACCAGAACTCCCAGGGACTAAACCACTAACCAAAGACTATATACATGGACTGGCCCATGGCTCCAACTGCATATGTAGCAGAGGGTGGCCTTGCTGGACACCATGGTCCTTGGTCCTGCCAAGGTTGGACTCCCAGTGTAGGGGAATGTCGGGAGGGTAGAAGGGGGTGGATGGGGAGGGGAATACCCTTATAGAAGAAGGGGAGGGAAATGGGATAGGGGGCTTATGTCTTAGAAACCTGGAAAGGGAATAACGTTTGAAATGTAAATAAAGAAAATACAATTTAAAAAAATAAAAAGACTAAACATCAACGAGTGAAACACCGGGTCCTATTCAAGAGAATCAATGAAATTAAGTAGAAGAGTCATATCTTCAACACCAGATACAGAGTGAGCTTTGGTCTGACAAGAGGAGAACACACGAATTTTTCAAGTCACTCGAGTTTGCTCAGAAATGATACACTAAAATGACTACCTGATAAAGGCTTTTCTTCATAGCTATTTGTTCTTGTTTCTACTTTGTGTAAAATGAAACTGAAGCACTTTTTAAGTTAACTAGATATTCGATAATCATCCCTAAGATAAGTATAGAAATGAAATTACATGTCCACTTGACTCAATATTTAGGTAATGATTTTGCCTGGCGGGATGCAAATTTGAAATTCTCTAGTCTTGACCAGCTGAAGAGCTGAATTTGTAAGGACAAGCCTCCACTTCTGGGCCTCAAATGAATATTTTCTATCAGGCAGTTCTACTTCTCCAATCAATGCTCCTTTATTTCAGATTCTGCAGGCAGCCTGAACCGTTCCCTTGATTCAACTCACAGAATTATTATATCCAATTAAAATGGAACAATCTATTTTTATAATCACTTATTAAATTTTTTAGTTGAAAAATATATTGTATTTGATATACTCTCATAAGCATTTCTGAATGCTTCCCAATAACTTGCTTTAAACGGAATAAATATATGACAAAAGACAAATTAGAATTAATATATTAAAATATGGCTCTTAATATATTTCGATTTATTGTGACTATTTAATATAAATTGTATAATATAAAATATTTATATAAGAGAATTTTAATACTTATATTTTCCTTTAACCTTTAAAGGTTTTTTAATTGTGTGCATGTGTCTGTGTCTGTGCTTAAGAACACAGACAAGTGTGGGGACCTTTGAGCTCTTGACATGAATGCTAGGCGCTGAACTTGAGTCCTTTGCAAAGGCAGCAGATGCTCGGAACTGCTGAGCCAGTGCTGAAGCCAGTGCTGCTTCTAAGTTTCAAAATACACAACTGAGATATCAGCTCATCTTAGGAAATTACTGGAGAATCTTCATTTGAGCAGCCTGCCAGGAATGAATGTGTTTGTTTTCAATACTAGCAGTAGATACTTTAAAAATAAACAAAGAAGGGTGGCCTCTAACTCTCAATCCTTCCAACTCAGCAGTCGCAGGCACTGAGATATAAGAATGGACGACCACACTCCGCTTCATAGTACTTACACTCCCTATAAGAGTAATAGATCTACAGGAAGCGCAAGTGTAGCTGAACGCAGTTCTCTTTTAATTAAACCATATTGTACAGGTCCCAATAGTTCATCATACTTGATCTAGGAAAGAGTGGGGATAACAACAACTTGAAATTAATTATATAGTCTGTTTATAACCATGGTCCTGTTATATATTTACTTTTAAGTAAACAGATGAGAGTATTCTGAAATAGGTAAGGTGAAACCCAGAGAATTTTTTTCTAGATCATGTTGCCAGAATTAAAAAAGCATCTTAAACAATATGAAAGGTGTAGATTACCATATTTACTTCCAATTTCAAGTTTTCAAGCATCGTTGAACTGTAGTTGTGACTAAGCCTTTTAATTATCCTTTCCCCATAAATTGTATGTTGCATTTTAGCCATGGTGAGCATGATGCAAATGTTTTGCCTTTGATATTTTGCCCTTTCTCATTTTCACGTTCCTGATTAAATTCAGGTCCACTGG
Organism: Rattus rattus; assembly: GCF_011064425.1. Taxonomy (NCBI): domain Eukaryota; kingdom Metazoa; phylum Chordata; class Mammalia; order Rodentia; family Muridae; genus Rattus; species Rattus rattus. The sequence goes on along the minus strand of NC_046156.1, from coordinate 129,626,536 downwards.
AGAATTAGTAATGAAGCAGATTTGAAGAATACAGAAATAACCTTTCTTTAAAGTGGACTGTGTAAAAACTCAATCTTCTTTGCTTCCCTTATAGAATTATATTAATTTGCATTTTGAAGGAAATTGGAAGTAATTGCTGAAAAAATTCAAATCACATTCTTAAATTTAAAAAAAGCTTCTAGCGTGGGACAAATGAAGTTTCAAATAAAAACTATTGCCTGAAAACCTTTCACAATACAGCTACACCAGGATGGCCAACAGGCCAAAAATGGTGCTGAAAACTTAAAGCAGAACTTAATAACCTAGAAAGATAACAATATGTCATGCACAAGGCAATATAAATATATTGTGCATTTCCTTTCCTTCTTTCCTTTGTTCCTCCCTTCCTGTTTCCTCCTTGTTTCCTTATTTTTGAGACAACCTCACAACATAGCCTCTTACTTTCTCATTGATGGGATACAGGCTGGCATCATATGGCCTACTTATTTCTTTAAGATTTATTTTTATTTTATTATGTATGTTTGTGTCTGTCCATCTGTCTTTCTGTCTATCTGTCAATACTCCATGCATAAGAATGCCGTGCACATGTGGGTGCCTGTGGAGGCCAGAAAACTAAAATTTAGACTACAAGCTGCTGTAAGATACTCAGTGCATCTGGGCATCCAACTCAGGCCAGGTGGACGGTCTCTGCTGCGGCATGTCCCTAGACCCAAGGTCCTCTGATTTTCAATTTTAAATCTTTGTATTAAAAAGAATTACAATATCTCACATACATGTAAAAACAATAACTATAATATTATGTCAATTGGGCCAAAATTTCAGATATTATTTTTCTTAGATTTGTGAAAGTACTACATGTTACAATTCAGTTTTTAATTCGCAGTTGAAATGATTGATTTATCATTTTATCTATATGCTAATAAAAAGGTGTGAATCTAACACTTTCAAACAGGATATTTTCCTGTGGCGATTTGAATGCATATGGACCCTTTAGACTCATACATTGGAATATTTGGTCCCAGTTGGTAGAAGAGGAGGTGTGGCCTTGCTGGAGGAGGTGTGGCCTTAAATCTAATTGTCACAGAGTGCTACATTACCAATATTGCCTTAAACTTTGAGGCTTTTTGAACTTTTACAACTTGCCACAAGCTGTTAAAACAAGCAGAGTTACATTTTTTCATTCAAAAAGTCGATGAACTTTAACCGTATTCATATCTTCCCTTAACTAACATGTCAATAACAGGATAGAAACTGTTAAATCAAACTTTTTTCATCAAAATTTTTACAGAACACATGCAGACCTGGACACAATCTCTCTGATGTTCTCATAGCATATGGTATTCTGTCTTTATTACCTTTACAAGTTCAAACCCTTTACACCCAGCTCCAGATTTAATTCATTCTCATTTTCTACAGACCAGGGATATTGATCTTCCAATGAATTTATCTCTAATAAAATTGCAAAAATCATTTGAAATTTACTACAACTGGATTTTGCTTTTGTGGGAAAAATTTTTCTTTTTCAAGGAATTTCCATGATATTGAAAGAACTGGTACTTGCGATGCTCTCTAGGTCAAGACATGCTCAGACACGCTGCACACATCACTCCCTTTTATTCTTCTTATGGAAGCATGATATATTTAATTTTATCTGTTGGAAACTGTGGCCCTTTCAAGTAACTCACTGGAAGCGTTATGAGGAGAGACTAAAACACATTATAGGTTCAGATCTGCCAACTTCCTGAGTCTATTCCTTGATCCTCAAGATAATATGAGATGCTGAGGTCTTGCAGGAGGAAGGACAAATGATTTTAGAACTCATGGAATGTGGCCCACCAGGTGGCATAGCCAAGATGTGTGTGACTCTGTGAGGTCTGACTTTGAGGACTATGTGTCCTCAGAACTTCGTGCTGTTATGGAGTTCTGCTCTGCTGGTTTGCTTCACATCCCTTTTAATCTAAGAATTATATGAAAACTCTGAGGAGGTTTCTAGCTCCTCACTGGGCAGTATCTCTGGCACTCACAATAATAATGCTTGGTCTCTTTCGGGCATTGCTGCCGGAGCAGATTTATCTGCTACATCACCACCCTAGGAACGAACTCAGAGCTGTAGATTGCCAACAATGACCACTACGTTTAGAAAGCATTTGGAAAAATAAATTTGTTAGTGAAGCTAGTTTTTGCTACTGGCTGTGATGTAGAATATCTTAGGGGAAGGCACACTCTGAATAGTTAAGCTAGGGACATTTTATGGTCAGAGAAGAATGCTAGCACTGGTTAATGTGACTCCACTGAGGCTGGACTGGTGATGATTGATTCCTTCTACCCATGTTTGCCCTCAGCTCCCTGATATGAGTGAATAAGAATTTCTGATGAGTAGTTTGCATTCTGAGGATTTAAAGTAGATATGACTGATTTTATATAAAAGATTAGATTTGTAATTCTTTTAAGACTCTTACAAGATTATTTTTAAAGATAAATAATACAATAAACTTCTTTCTTTGTAACTGCAAATTGCTGGCTGCCAGTATGAGAAACTGGCTAGGAATACTACCTTGCTCAATCTTTGTTAATCTGTAACGTGTTGCTTTGTTATAAATGTACTGTTATTCCTTGTAAATGTATTGAGGATCATACTGCTTTTTTCATATCCATTCACTAGAATAAAAATAAAAAATACCATATCATAATTTTATACTAGTTGAAAGATTTTTGTAAGAAATATAAGTAGATATGGGGAAAAAAAGTTTTGTTCCAATTTGCACCAGTCTCCAAGTATGAGTGTATAGCGCTCTCTCTCTCTCTCTCTCTCTCTCTCTCTCTCTCTCTCTCTCTCTCTCTCTCTCTCTCTCTCTGTATTAATTTTCTCTATTTTCTTTTCTTTCTTGCCAGCCCCTGAGGGTTGAGAGTTCATAATTTTTCACTGGCCACAGGGAACTTTTGTTCTCCTTGACAAAAGGCTGCTGAGTCATTTCTCTAATCCCTGGCTGGCATAGGCAGCTGCCCCTGCCAGTCTATCTATCTAGACTCCTGTCAGGCCCCTTAGTGCTGCCCCCCATCAGCTGCTTTCAGCACTGACCTTAATTACTGCCTGCCTCAGTTTACTCCCTAGATGTCAAAGCAGGTCTTTGACATCCCTGACATTTTTTGACAGCTAAGTATTCAGTGTTCATTGTAAATTTTAGCGTTTTATTTGTTTGTATGTGTTCACATTTTGAGGCAGTGTCCACTAGCAAAATGCATTAGGGATTTGTCCTACCATGCATAATACTATTCTAATTTAATGCAACAAAATATTAATCCAAGAGAAAGTAGAACTCACAAATAAAATGCATAATCTCTTGTTATTGAGATTATATATTTATTCTAAAATTAATTTTAAAACTTTCATTTTCCTCAGTTTACTCCATTCTTACCTGTCAACCACTCTAATTTTTCAAAACTCACAGTTGGGGAGTTTTAAAGATTGTAGGAAAACATTAAGAATGATAACTTTAAAATTATATATATATACAATCTTTTTTTGTTACATGTTTGACACCAAAGATAAGTTAACCTAATTGGAATATATAAAGTGAGAAAGATAAAATGGCATTTGTTGAGTACCAGTCATGACACATATTTCATGCGGTTTCATCTTAAAGCAATACCTGAATCATCAAAAGAACAACTTATCCCATTCTATAAACCAGAGAACAAGCTTGAGAGATAAAGTGTCAGAGAACACAGTAAACTACTGCGAAGCTTAACATGGCCCAGAACTTCTCTGGAGGATGGGTATCTTGAAAACAAGTACTATTTCAATCAGATGCACAAAACAAGACTAATGAGATAGCAACCGACAAGCAGATGAATGGAACACGTGGCACTTCCTCCATGGGCCATCCAGAGTGAACTGTCTTATTAACAGATTGTCTGAAACTTTTTTTTCCATATAAGGATATTGAGGAATGGCTGACTCGTGAATAGAGCCATATAAACAAGTGGAAGAGACGGGACTCGCACTTTAAGAGACGATGTGGCTTTCTTATGGAATAATAGAGTTACATGGTACTGTGGTAGTTGTTAAGACACAGTCAAAGAGAAACTCAACAAAAAGTCCGTCCAAATCCATTCACACATGCAAGTCATTTCAACTCTCATCTAGCAAACAATACTGCTGATTATGGTATAGATTTCAAGACACTTTGAGATGCCCGGTAGCTTACAGCGTGTCTGACATACCATGAATTGGAGGGTACATCCTAAGTTTAAGAAGTTTACATTTTCAAGCCAGGCATCATAGCATGTGTCTATGATCTCCGCACTCAAGAGGCTGAGGCAGTAGACTTGCCACAAGCTTGCGCCCGCCTGTTATAAATAGTGGTCACCAGGCCAGGCAGAACTGTAGGATTTGAGAAAACTAATAAATAACACGCAAAACGGGGACACAAACATCTTACAAGCAATGACATGCCATGGATATGAACGCGTTTTTGTGTCAGTTTATTGGAATATTCTGAGAGAAAATAGGAGCGGCTTATTATGTCCAACCATCTATAATTCCACATACTTTCCCATACCACACAGTGATGAGAGATGAATGAAATTAAAGCAGAACGAAGCTGCTGGGAAGAACCACCACAGGACCATCGATGTATAATTCTTAGCGAGAGCAGGCCTTTACCATCCATTGGCCTTTTAATATTTGATTATAGCCAAGACGTTTTACTCAGTCTTCTTCATTCTTAGCAATGCTGATGTGCATGTAATTGCATAAAATGAATAGAAGCAAACAATAAAAACTTTAAGAAAAATTTGTCAATGTAATTTCTCTCATTAACATTAGATTGTTAACGAAAAAGATTGGCAGTTACAGTTTCGGCGATGAGGTCAATATACTGGGTTGATTACTGGTGGACCCCAGTGAAACATTTTATTATGAGTGTCTTCGGACACCCGTGGATCAATATTTTATAGAAATTTGGGTGGTTCTTTGTTTTGACTTAATTTGTTTTGCTATTCCTATGGTGGAATAAAAAACCAAAACTAAAAACCAAATAAAAACAGTTGCCTAAGCAACTACAGCATTATATTATATCTGGAAACTGAAGAGCTTTTCGAAATAATGACAATAAAATGTAAGAGTAGGCATGTGCTGACTGACACTCCATGTAGGTCAAATGTGCGTTTTAGTTGTCAGGTTGAGAATAACACGCAAACTCCTGTCTCTGCCTGCTGCCCCACCTCAGGGATCTTTTGAAACACTGAGCGTCTGCATTTTTTTTTTTTTTGGCTTTTAAAGAAAATGAGAGAATTGCCAATACCAGATATGAAAGCAAAGAAATTGTCAGAGAGGCTCCGGAGACTGCAGTTCATCGCAGCTGACCTTCATTATTTCTGGGAGAAGAGAAATCGGCGGGCAATTGACAATTGTTATAACAGGAAAATAAACACCCTGTCAAGTGTCAGTGGCTAAAAAGTCAATTTTCAGCCCTAATGGAAGATAGCTGTAAGCCTGTCTACAGGAGAATAGATTTTGCAGAAAGTAGTACGTTAAAAACACATCTTAACAATTTAATTGAAAAAAATCCCTTTTAAGGCTGCGGTGCTCACAGCCCTCACTTCCGGGGCCACATCGTAAAGGGCACTTGTCAGAGACTCTCAGGGGACTTCAGCCTGAGGTATTGCGGTTTTTACAAGGGAATGTGGAATACACGGGAAATGAATAGGTGGAAAAGAGAAATAGAAATGTAAGGTCTTTTTTCTTCTGAACACCAAATTGAAATAATTTAACAATAAAAGTATATAAACTTTGGCAATCTTGGCTTCTGTTAATCCCACCAAGATCTCTCAGAATGGAGCAGGGTGGGAGGGGCATGGGGAGAGCATGCCTGACTGCTTGGCCTTTCCTCCCCACCACCTTGGCCCAGAGTCTCTCACCAGGAACAACCTGGTAAGCCAGGCAATCTCTTCCTTCACTACGGCCCACTGCCCAGAGTCAAGATCTTGTCCTTTCTTGTTTCAAATACCTCGAATAATTTTCCTTATATTTTTCAGTCCTTCTTAAAAGGAGGAACAAAAATATTCACAAGAAAAAACACAGAGACAAAGTTTGGAGGAGAGACTGAAGGAAAGGCTATCCAAAGAGCCTCACCTAAGGATACGTCCCATATACAAACACTAAACCCAAACAATACTGCTGATGCCAAGAAGTGCATGCTGATAGGAACCTGATATAGCTGTCTCCTGAGACGCTCTGCCATAACATGACTAATACAGAGGCAAATTCTAGCAGTCAACCATTGAACTGAGAAAGGGTCCCCACTGGAGGAGTTAGGGAAAAGATTGAAAGAGCGAAAGGGGTCTGCAATCCCACAAGAACAATACCAACCAACTAGATCTCCCAGAGTCCAAGCCACCATCCAAAGAGTATACATGGACAGACTCATGACTCCAGTTGCATATGTAGCAGAAGATGGCTTTGTTGGGCACCAATGGGAGGAGAAGCCCTTGGTCCTGCCAAGGTTCAATGCCCCAGTGTTAGGGAATGTCAGGGAGGGGAGGTGGGAAGGGGTTGGTGAGTGAGTGGGGGAACACCCTCATAGAAGCAGGGGGAGGATAAGATAGGGGTTTTCTAAAGGGGAAACAGGGAAAGGATATAACATTTGAAATGTAAATAAAATTATCCAATAAAAATATTTATTAGAAATTAAAATTTTTTTCCTTTACTTTCTATTAGGAAGTAACTCACATTCTATATATTCAATTTTAAACCAGAATCTATGGATATATCTCGTCAATGGCTAATGTTAAGGCAAAAGGAAATATAAATTCATGACTCTCCAAACTGATGTGTTTTTTTCAGAAAGCATATTTGTTGTGTTTAAAAATTGAGTTTCAGAGAAAGTTTGGTTCTATAAATATGATTATTTTTTAAGGAGGTACAGCAGAGTTATGTTCCAGAAACCTCCATATTCTCGCATAAAATCAACAAGTGATCATTGCTAAAATAGTAGAAAGGAAGCAAGAAAGGGGTTTTTCTGTTTTAACCCAGCCCCTTCTGGCTTAGTTCCAACATTTAAAAAAATATTATAAAAATAGCAATGGATTGATGCTAACAAGTGGTTGATAATTCAAAAATTATCTCTTCCACATTATATCATTAAGTTTCTTTAATTTCTAGCAACACTGAGATATAAAACAATTTTCTGAGTCTTAAGCTACTCAAGTATTAAAGATTTCGTATTTTGTCAGGAAACTTCAGTGACTCTTTTTCAATCTCCTTTGGTATTATTAACCTAAAAATAAATCTGTCTATATAATCCATCCAAACTGCCATTGTATCTGTGTGGTTTGTTAATAGAATTGATGGTTTGCTAATGAAAGCTAACAGCATAACTCAACTACAGACACCATCATAGAAAATGCAGATGCTGGACACCCAGCCGAAACTTGTGTATTAGTGAGAAATACACACAGTTAATATTTTATTTTACAGATTTTGTTTATGATTGCCCAAACCTCAATGTTCGTGGTGACTACTCCCAGTTGTCAACTTGACTATATCTGGAATAAACTACAATCCAGAAATGGAGGGCGCATCTGTCATGCATCCAGATCTTAACTTGGGATGACATAGTTTTTGGCCCGAATCTTAAGGAATAGCGGCTATGAAAAGAATACTTAGGCCCAGACAAGGTGGTACATGTCTTTAATCCCAGGAGACAGAGGCAAGCATATCTTTGAGTACAAGGCCAGTCTGAGACAGGGCAGGTTCAAAGTAAAGAACAGTTTAGATCCAGGCATAGTGGTACCACACCTTTACTCTGGGCCATACCTTCTGCCAGAGGCCTACATAAGTATGATGTAAGAAGGAAGTCTTTCTCCTTCTTTACCTGCTTGAACTAACTTGCCAGCACATCTGTTGGACCTACTTCTTCAGGATTCCAGTTTATACAAAAGACCAGCTGAAAACAACTGGCCTCGTGGGACTGAGCAACTATTAGGTTCCTATAGTTCCCTTTCATAGCCACCCATTGTTGAGTTAGTTGGACTGTAGATTATAAGTCATTCCAATAATTTCCCTTAATGTATGGAGATATTCCATAAGTTCTGTGACTCTAAAAAATGTTGACTAATACATTGTTTTTATGTTTAAATTATTTAAAGTTATTTTATATAGAAGTGAATATATATTACATATGATGTATTCAAAGAAAAATTTGTTTTCAATGCAGGTACAAGTGGATATCTTGTGTTTGCAAAGTAGACACAATATATGTCTAAAAGGCTTTGGTACATCTCGTCAGGTGCTAGTGGTCTATGATGTGACTTTTAAGGACTAGAAAGATAATTCTGATTAAAAGAAAACAGAGATGAATCACTGTCCATGATGAATGTGTTCGCAATTGTAATTCAAACTAAATGACAGAATCTATGAATATGGTGCTGACTCAATAACCATACAGGTTTTGGTGGTGGTGGTGGTGGTGGTGGTGGGGAATTCACTAATAGTGGCATTCTTATTTGAAAAAGAATTTTAAGTAGTTTATAGTAGCGCCACTGTGGTAGAATTCTCGCCTCCCACGTGGGAGACCCCAGTTTGGGCACCAATGTTGTGATAGAATCGCAGCTCACATACAGACAGAACACACCAGGCCAATGAAGTTCCGTGTGGGAAAAGGTTTATTGTGGGGAAAGGGACATTGGAGACAAAGGGAGTGGGGGAAGAGAGAGAGAAGAAGGGAAGGGGGCAGGAAAGGTCTACCTTTTATTTAGGCTGTGATGTAACCCCTCACAGGTAAAGGTGGGAGGTAAACCAAGTGGATGCTGGGAATGTATGGCCATTGCGACAGCAACAGATGATGCACAGGTCCCTGTTGCCTATGGCTGACGTCACCACTGGGTATGGAGGTGAAAGCTGTTTCCTGATACTAACACCAGTGACAATTCTGAAGTTATTACAGAAATGAGAGCTTATGTAGAAAATAAGTTATTGTCACAATACATATACCGACAAATTTCACATATGCCATATAAAACATGCAACTATGAAATTACGTTCAGATTCATAAAAATTCTTACCTATAAAATGCTTTTAAGTACTTTTTTATAATGCAGATATACAAAAAGTCATTCTATGCAAGTGTATAACACACATATTCCATCAGTATCCTTTTCTTATCAACTCTCTCATTCTTGATCATCTCCTTGTCACCTGGGAAGTTTTGTGAAGACTTTCCTGTCATCAGTACACATGAGAGTTCATACATCTATACTTTTCTTTTTTAGGACAGGGACAACCTGTCCTAAAACTCCTTAATAACAAATTGTATTCCTGGAAGGCATTATATCACTAATTGCTTGTAATGGTATCAACCAGCATTGTAATATGAAATTAAATAACGTACATCATGGATAGCTATTACACTGGTATTAATGTCAGATACATAAATTTTCATGATTTGAAACACTTAAGATGGTTTTGTAGCAGCATCAAAACCAAAGATATCAGTTTGGAATATCCATAATTATGATTTATATCTGTTAGAAATACAGAACATTTAACAGTGGACTAATTAAAAATATGCCATTACAAATAGAAAACTGCTACAGAATGATTAATTACAACAGCTACAAAATGCCCACACAGCAGTCCTATAGGGAGTGTTAATGTAATATGACATACTTGAAATTTTGATAACCTAAAATTATTTTTAATCCACAGGCAGCAGAAAGGACATGTTTAAATTTTAAAGCAGAAATGTTTAAAAATTAAGACAACCTTTTTAGACCTTGTGAAAATGTATCAAAAAGCAAAACTGGTGAGGAAACTGAACTGGTAAAGTAGTTGAAGTAAATTGTATGTAGCACTGCTCCAAGCTACAAAAAGTAAGGGAACAGCCAAATAGAGGCAACAGCAGCCCTCAGTGTGGATGTCTTCAGAAATAGGGATCTGCTTCATTTGATAAAGCATGTGATATTCTATCCTGCTTAAATATTTACAGTCTAAATAGTTTATCTTTGTGGTTTACATTAGTAATGCAGTCTTTCTGATTTTTTTGCTTAAGTAGTCTTTCTGATTAACTAAATAAGCCAGAATTGCTAGACATGTGTCAAAGTTGTACAGGACAAAGGTGTCCTGTAGTGCTTATCGAAACAGTTGACCATGGTTGATCCTAATTTGGATGTTGAACTAATCCAGTCATACAGAGTTATGATCTTACAGATGAAAGAATATGAGTTTCTGACTTTCATTATATTAGTTATTAAATGGTACCTTAGAATCACTCAAGAATTAATACCTATTACTATGATTTAATACTTTATTTCTTATTACTTTTATCTAAAAATTTGAAAATAGTAAGGCGTCATTATTTTGGAAGAACCAAAATAATTAGATGGTCCTCCTAAATTATATTTTGCATACACAATAGCATTTTTTCTAATTTATGTTCCTAGATTTTTACTATAAATATTTCATGTATGGTGAGACATATCCTACTCGAATATTTAAGTTTCAGTTAACACAATTGTATACATGCATACTTATATGGATGCTTGGCCTATGGGTATATACATAGAAAAAAGAATACAAATTATATGTGTCTACTTAATAGTCATGCTGTCTTTAATGATTAGTTTAGAGACTTGTTCACTTTTATTTTTTGTGTATAACTATTTTTCCAGAATGTATGTAAGGTCACAGATTTCATACCTGCTACCCTCCTCAGAAACAAGAAGACAGCACCACAGACCCTGTATCTTGAGCTATGGACAATTGTGTGGTGCTATAGCAGTGTGGTGAATGGAACCCTGGCCCTCTGCCAGAGTAGGAAATGCTCTTAACCCTTAAACTATCTCTCCAGGAATTTACTTGTCATTTTAATAACCAAATTATATTCCAATTAGTAAACTATATGAATGATTTAGCTATTGAGTATACTATTTTACAGTCTAATATAGAACAGTAATAAACATACTTTCATTTTGCAACACTTTAAGAATATGATATAAAATTTTAAGAAATAGAACAGCGAGCAAGAAAAAGAACAAGATTTTACAGTCATTAATACCTTTTGCAAATTGCTAGCAAAGGTTTGTCTTAGCTCTATCCCACAGGAACACTTAACTTTTCTTGCTGTATTTGAGTTTATTATTTTTCATTTCTTTGAAAGGTGAAAAATGATCCTATCTTGCTGTCACAACCTGCAATAACTTGGCATCCATCTGTGTGGAGACACCTCTGTGCTCTTGGGCTCCCAACATTCGCTTTATTTATTTATTTCCATTTGGCAAGCACTCACTACATAGTTAGTCCATGCAGCATAAAGGTTCACATTCCCCAGCACGTTAGAAGAAACCATGTTGACATTAACAAGGATGATGCGGAATACTTGAACAGGAAAACGCCACAGCACCTCGCAGATCTTCAGACACATGTTCTCTCCACCCCCCGACTCTGATAAGGCAAGTCAGTTTGTGCTCTATAGTATATGGAAGTTGTCAAATGTTCATGCCATACTACTGGATACCACTTGCATCGCACTTCTGTCCTTCTGCCTATATTCCTTCTATGAACCTTAACTTTTTCATAGATAATTTGCCCCTTGCCTTTCAAAATATCTTTTGGGAAAACTTCTTTGTCAGGCAGTCCTAGAAATTCTTATGCTTTCTCAAAGATTTCTGACACAGCAGGAATGTGGTATTTCTTCTCTAATGTGACCTCCAGTGTTCCACCTGGAAAATGGGCTTCTTTACAAGTGTCTGTTCAGAAACTTTATATATTGAGTGGTTTTATTGCCATTATTCTACATTGAATCTTTTAACAAAATGCTATTATTAAATACTAAGCCTTTAATTTCAACCATAAAAGTTTTCTTTTGTATTTTTTACACATGACAGAATTCAAATTTTATTTCAGCAAGAATATCTTTGTTTATGATTTCTTATGTTACTACTTCTGGATTTAAAACATATTTATGGGCTGTGAAAATAGCTCAGAAAGAAAAGGAATTTTCTGATGACTTTAGTCAATCTTCAGAATCACATGGTTGGTAAAAGCAAACCTGGTCACCCACTTTGTTGTCCTCTGACCACTACAGGCTCATATAGAATATGTACATATATACATATACACATGTGTGTGCATATACTTGTGTATGTGCACGTGTATATACATATATGTGTGAATATGTGCACACATGTTTCTCCTTTATGACTCTAAGTCCATTTATTTTAACTTGGGGTGATTTTTGTGATAAAGCATGATCATAGGTAAAATAAATCTGAATGCATAAAAAACAAGACAGATGGAAAACTGGGTGAGGGAGCACCTTCATAGAAGCAGGAGGGAAAGGGTATGGGATGGGGGGTTTGTGGAGGGGAAACTGGGAAGGGGGATAACATTTTAAATGTGAATAAATAAAATAACCATTAAAAAGAAAAGTTAAACATAGCCTCACTATATGTAATTTCTGGAATAGTTAAATTTTACTTTAATTTATTTCTAGGATATTTACCTTATATAACAGGGCATGGAAAGTAAGCTTTGTATTGCATTACAAATAATTCCCTGATTTACAAATTATAATGTTATTGGCAAAACTGTTATTCTTAAATTATGATCTCCTGTGTGTAAATAGTTGGTCAACTTTGGCAAACAACATTACTGTTTTGAGGTCAATTGGAATATTGGAATGCGAACTTGAAATATGTTTGTTTGTTTTTTTAAAATTCGTTTGTAAACATGTACCTCTACTAAGTCTGTTCTTACTGGTTTTGTGTGCATGCTTCTAGGACTGACAAATACCTCCTAAAATATATAAAATATGAGATTAAAATTGTTTTAAAGATTTACATGTAGCTTTCTGTGTTTATTTCTCAAGCATTAAATCTATTGTGGTGTTTTGAAAAGAACATTTTTACCACATATGCATTTTTTTTTCTTTCTTTCTTTTTTTTTTTTTTTTTCGGAGCTGGGGACCGAACCCAGGGCCTTGCTAGGGCCTTGCTCTTGCTAGGCAAGCGCTCTACCACTGAGCTAAATCCCCAACCCCATTTTTTCTTTTTTTATTGGTCATTTTATTATTTTCATTTCAAATGTTATTCCATTTCCAGGTTTCCCGGACATAAGCCCCCATCCCATTCCCTCCCCATCCACTCTGTCTTCTCTAAGGGTGTTCCCCTCCCCATCCACCCCCCCTTACAGCCCCATTCCCAATATCCCCTACACTGGGGGTCCAAATTGGCAGGACCAAGGGCTTCTCCTTCCATTGGTGCCCCAACAAGGATACATACGCAGCTGGAGCCATGGGTCAGTCCATGCATAGTTTTTGGGTAGTGGTTTAGTTTTTAGGAGCTCTGGTTGGTTAGCATTTTTGTTCTTATGGGGTTGCAAGCTCCTTCAGCTCTTTCAGTCCTTTCTCTAATTCCTCCAATGGGGTTCTCGTTCTCAGTTCAATGGTTTGCTGCTAGCATTCATCTCCATATTTGACATGCTCTGGCTGTGTCTCTCAGCAGACATCTAGATCCGGTCCCTGTCAGCATGCATTTCTTAGCTTCATCAATGCATTTTTAAAAATGTATAAATCGCTTCAGTTTCTTTTAATCTTTCATTTATTCATTCATTCTTTTTATTTTTGTGGTTTTTCTTTCATGATCATGTAAATATTTCTCCTTGTTTTTTGTCTTAGTTAGGCTTTTACTGCAGTGAATAGATACCATGAACAAGACAACTCTTATAAGGCCAACATTTCTCAGTAGAATTATGATGGTATCAGCATTCATACATAACATTTCTAGGTTGTAGGTATTGCTGTTTTTTCAGTTAAACAATATTTACAAGGGCATTTTCTCATGGTAATTTTGTAAGTTATTTTCTTATCTATATCTCTTTATTTCATTAACATAATATAAACTAAGCAATGACCATAGAACAACACTGACATTATTTACTTATTTGTTTGTTTTCTTATTTTATAAGGCTCAGCACATGTCACTGTGTATCTGTCAAAGTCAAAGGAACACTTGCATGAGTCAATTATTACCTTCAACCATTCGAGGTGCCAGGGGAGCTCAAGCACCGTTATCTGCTGAGGTAACTAACCCTGCAGAAAGTACACATGGTAGATTCCAACAAGTAAAGATGGCAATCTGTAAATGAGCCTCGTATCTCAGATTTGGTAAATAATTCACAGAACCAAGACAAAGTTGAGTGAGTTAATGTATAACCACACACAACTGGCTCAGTAGGACATAGACAAATACTATCTCAAAATGTGTCCACCTCACAATGGCCTGGTGATACGTAATTTTTCCAACTATGCTTTGACATTTTTTTGAAGATTCCTTTGCAGGCCAATTAGTTTCAGCTTCAAAGGTCAACTATCATTCCTGTCTTGAGTTTCTTCCCTCATCTGCATTTTTGAAAAGATTTATATTAATTTTATTCAAGTGTGTTCGTATGTACATACAGGTGTGGGTACCTGCTCGTTATCATGAAACTCTCATAAAAATCCCATGGATGTTGGTTGATCTTAATTGAATGTAGAATGTCGATATCAAGTAGGAAGAGAAATAGAAAACAATTAGAAGTAATTAACACCTTGGGAACTTTCTTTCACAGAAATGGAAAGGCATTCAACTTATGCTGTCAATTATTAATGTTATGTTCCTTAGTTCATTGATTGTAAGATGAGATATTCTGAGTCTTCTAGCTCTTGGATCTGAATTAAATTTTATCTTTTTCATTCATGAGAAACAGTAATAAAGGTAGAAGGGAAGATAAAGGGTATGGACAGGAAAGCTGTCCAGCTGGACAATCCCAGCAATGATGGCCACGGGGGGAGGAAGCAGAAAACTAAAAACTAATGGTAAAAGCATATAGTTAAAGGAATGTAGATATCATTCCCACATTCTTTTGTTAGTTTCATACAAAACCGTGAAGAAAGAGGAGGTATGGAGGTTGATATCATTGTGCAGGAAGGCAGGTACAAGATAGAACAAGGCCTGTCATTAGACGAGAAGGAAGGATGGGCTGGAAAAAAAGCTTTAAAAAAGAGAGAGAAGGCAGAGATAGGAGGAAGGAGCTGGGAGAACTTGGTGACAGATGTTAAGATTCTTCTCTGCGCATAGATACAGATTGATATGAATATTTTTAAAGGATGGTGTGTACAGGATTTTGTGCTGTCTAGGTAGGCAAATTACATCTTATCAATTGGATTGGAGGTTATTGTGTGGTGTGTTCTTTCTTGTGGTGTCTTAATTGAGTCCACAGTAAGAGAGCTGGGAAATAGTTAGTCTCTGTATGAAACTGGCATGGAAGCAACCCCTGTTGGGAACTAGATGGGTAGAGAGATTGCTGCCTGGCTCCGGATGTATCTATGCGTGAGGACAGGGCAGCTTGTCAGGGTGCTGCCTGTCAGACTGCCTGGGTCAAAGAGAGTATTAGGAGTCAGAGTGGAGCCCCTGAAAGCAACTTGCCAACATACACGAGAGAACTGTTCCTCTTTCTTTCTTTCTTTCTTTCTTTCTTTCTTTCTTTCTTTCTTTCTTTCTTTCTTTCTTTCTTTCTTTCTTTCTTTCCTTCTTCCTTCCTTTCTTTCTTTCTTTCTTTCTTTTTCTTTTCTTTTTTTAAAACAAAACAAAGGTTGTTTAAGGAGAATATAAAATATAATTATTAATATCCTTTAAAATATTTTTTGGGTTACCAAAAAAGTACGAAGTAACTAAACATAATGAAGAATGATAATTTTGTAATACAAATGCCATGAAATATTTAGAAGACAAATTTTTACCAAACTTATGTTTGATTATGTTGAAATGACAGCAGCTTAGCAAAGAAGAATGTAGTTTGGAACTTAATAGAAGTTCTCAACTATGTCAGCAACTAGAATTCTAAACTGTACTTAAATTGTGGTGCATGGGGTTCCTATGATGCTAAAGGATATACACAGTAACAACTCCAGTAGTTCCTAATAAACTATGGGGGCATTATAAGGATGTCGAAGTCAAGTCTGAACTAAAAGAATCGAGTAGTATTCGTGTCATACATTTTCAGTCTGACAACAGTGTAGTAACTAGTTCACGGTAAGCCAAGGAAATAATTCAGTTCAATTTATTTGTTTATGCCAGTATAGTAAATATAATTCAAAGAGCATAATAATATTAGGGCATCTTGAAATCTATTACCAAGAAAACAAACCACATAATTATATATTTTTGCTGGTTACTGCTAGACAACAGAACTTATGTATAAAAGACTAATAGTGAGGACCAGCATTGGAAAGCACTATGCAATAAATCCTCCATGTGACCAGGGTCCGCACATCAGACTCCTTGGAAGGTGAACACTCTCTTACTTTACATAATAAAGGAAGTAAATCCATCGTACCTAACATATGATGTGGGAGCTTTGGTAACAACAAGAATAGCTGAGGAGCAACTTGGAAAGATGTAGATTGAAAGTGTTTGAGAGATTTCAAGGGCAGCAAATGTCTGCCTTTTAAATGAAGACAACTGGACTTGCCAATAAACAACTAGTTTTATGTCACTTTGAAATAAGCTAAAGTCATTCTAGAAGAGCAAACAGCAGCTGAGAAAATGCCGTCAAAAATGAGCTTGTGGACAAGCCTCTGGTGCAATTTCTTGACCGATGATGGATGTGGGAGAGCCCAGCTCACTCTAGCAGAGCCATCCCTGAACCAGTCATCCTGGATTCTATATAAGAGCAGGCCAAGTACACCAGGAGGAACATGACAATAAGCTAAGTTCTACCATCAGTCCCTGGCCCCAAGTTTTTGCCTTGAATTCCTGCCTGACCTGCTTAGCTTCTGAACTGTGATGTGAAGCTACAAGCCAAAGTAAACCCTCTTCACTCCAAGTCATTTTGTTTACAATCATATAAGCTGGAACACCTTACAACTTCCTTAAATATTATCAACTGAACAAGTTCCCAGTTTATTACTACACTCTATTGAAGATATTTTTAAGATTATATTATCATTACATAAATTACCCTTCCTTTTTCTTCCTCCAAGCCCTCTAATGTATCTTCATTTTCTTTACTTGTTATTGCTTTTTAACTATTACTTTCTCCCTGTGGCCTGCAGTTAGAAATGGAACTATCAGTTTGATTCTTAGTATTCCATAATGTCATGATTCAGTTTAAAATTCAAATCATGAGATGATTTTGTAGTCAAATATCAGTGAAAAGAAACTCATATATTGAATTATGAGCTTCCTAAAATATATGCTAGAATAATAATTACCTATGACATTGTAAAATTCCTACTAGATCTTAGTCAGTTGACAGACACATGAAGAATAACGAAGAGTACAGTGGAATTGTCTAGCACCACAGCTAGTGCTACTATCACAAACCCATAGCCTTGATGGCTTATACTCAACCAAAGCTAGGGGATCTTGGTTATTGTAAGTTAAGGGACACCAAAAGGCAACACTGTTGGATTCAAGTGAAAGATTGCCTGTGAGATTGTCAGTTCCCTGTTTCCATATAGAACATGCTAGTTAAGAGAGATCTCTGTAAGGATCTTGTATTCTTGTCCACCCATTTGTACATGTCAAGGTCCAGTCTCCAGGGTGAACGTAAGAAGACCTGAGAACTCTGGAAGGTGATTAGAATGTCTGTTCTCTGCCCCATTCATGGGTCAGCACCTTCATATATGAGTTTTTATGAGTGTCTTCTTTCACGAGGACACATTTATAAGACTTTCAATCACCTGACAGAAACAGTTCTTTAAATAGTAGATATAATATGAAGATAATCAACCCCGGTAAAATGTACTTAACAGTTAAGACTACTTGAGAAAAATTCATATCCTATGACAAATGAGGAAAATACCACTAGAAATTTTATATGAAGAATAATATACACATTTACTAGAGAACTGTCAGTATTATGTTATGAATCAAAAAGTCACAGCTAAAAATTCCTTTAAATCTCTTATAATTTTAATATTAAATTATGGAAAAATATAGAAAAGAATAAAATACAGGAAATTTTAATGTCACCAATTTTTGTTCAAAATAAAAATCAAGTGAATTGTGTTACAGGTGGCACAGTGGGTCGAGACTGTCATTTTCAATAGTATGGGAAAAGAAATATCAACTGAATTCTACAAGTTGTTATTTCAATTTCCATATTCAAAGTCCTGAAGATTTTCACATGTACCCACACTCTGCCATTTTGAATATTATAGAGTTAAGACCAGTAAGTATTGGCTCTGGGAACTTTAATTCATTTACCTAATTTATCTTTATTTTTGTAGTCAAAAATTCTCTATTTTGCTGCTTCATTAAGGCCAATGTACTCCTATATCTTAAACCGAACAGTTGATCTGCTAATGAGATGGGCCAGATGTTCAAGATGTTTTCATGGTTGGTTCTGTGCTTTTTGTTTTTGGTATTTAATGACGTTTTTGTATATATAATAGTTGGAACAGCTGTTGTAACAGTGTTCTGATAGTTTAACGAGGAGGGAGTGACTTTCCTTCAAATCCTGGATAGAAAAATTTTCCTGCCCCTCGTATGCCCATGCCAAGATGTGGATGGTAATTGTCAACCAATGTTTCCTCCTGTGTTGTCGCACCTGATTGGAGGATCACACCTTGTTGTTTTTGTAGTTGGTGTTTGCCTAGCCACGCCTTTCCTTCTGGTACAATAAGTGTCTATGATGATGTGTTCACTGGTTCCCCTGTTCCCCTGTGTACACAGTGCAGTAGGTATCGTTACAGAGAATATACCAGTAGTGCTCTCTCAGACAACGTGATACATGAAGCACACTGGCATTTGGTCTGTGATGTTATCTGTCTGAAAATTAATTTTAAGCACCCCCAAACAGTTCTGTTCAAAAAATACAATTCAAAACATTTTTCCATGATTAATTAGGATATTACACTTTATAAGTAAAAGAATACTTTCCCAGACAAGGACAAAATCGGCTTAAAAAGAATTCAATGCCTGATTCATCACTGGAAGTATCACCCAGCATGTAGCTGAGCACTGAGCACTAGGAGGAAGTTATATGAAGAGGCATTGCCAACACTGCCTTCATTTATTCCCACATCTCCATTGTAAAGCTGAGTGCTTATTTTTTGCAGAATCATTGCATTTAATTGGATTTAAAGGCTGGTCATTCAGATGTTCCCTACCATGTATTCTTTAAAAGTCATTTTCCAACTATGTTACATTTAGAGGTTGAATTACATCAATAGGATGCTTCCCAATGAGAGACCTAATGTTAAGAATGAGTCCCACTGAGCACACATATGAAAGAAGCCCATTGGACTTTTCGGTTTGCAGTATTTTAAATGTAAACATGTAGCTTGCTTGGGTTTGTCTTTTCTTTTTCTTTTCTTTTCTTTCTTTTCTTTTTTTTCTTTTCTTTTTTCCCCCTCCCTCCTCCCTTCTCCTCCCTCCTTTCCTCCCTCCCTCCCTCTCTCTCTCTCTCTCTCTCTCTCTCTCTCTCTCTCTCTCTCTCTCTCTCTCTCTCTTTCTTTCCTTCTTTCTTTCTTTCCAGCTCTACATAATAGGCTCAGTCATCCTCTAGGTGGCGAGGTCATGCTCCTGCCACTTCACACTGCTAAAGCCTCCTTCTCTACTCAGCATCCAGTCCATAACTGAGGCTATAGGACCTGCAACACCTGCCCAATCCTTCATCTTTTCTTGTCTCTGTTCAAAACATGTCAGACTTTCTAACCATCTTTATCATTTCAGAATATTTCAGGACCTTATCTGTGATTTCCACTTGAAAATAAGTTTTCCCTGTTTTTCAAGACTTCTTTATTTTGCTCTAGAAAACTCATTACATGCAGATGAGCTGGCTTCTATGCCTGGTCTTCACATGCATGTGCACACACACAAGCATGTAGAATTGAAAGCAAATTCAAACACACACACACACACACACACACACACACACACTCACAAAAACACACACACACTCACACACACAGACCGAGAAAGCGAGAGAGAGATAGAGAGACAAAGAGAAAGAGAGACAGAGAGTCAGAGAGTCAGAGACAGAGAGAGACACAGAGAGAGAACTGTTTATATTTAGCTAACTGATAATAACTCATCTCACAATCCACAAATATTTTCAAAATCATTGAACATTTCATTGATCAAGTATTCTTCAGTGTTATGCAGCAGCTAAATAGAAAAACGATTCTCTGCAACAAATACCTAGAATTCAATCAGTTACATTTAAATTACAGTAATGATAAAAATCAGGCTATGGATAATTCAGGCAAAATGTGACCAGAATCTAGAGCGTAATTAAAGACCAGAGGTGTAATGAGAGGAAAAGAATGATTCAAAGACCGCTGTGTTGGTCAATTGTTTACAAAATTGGTGGTTTCTTTTTTGCACATATGAGAAAGAAAGGAATGTCCAATGGTACAGATCAGTGCAATGACAATATATAATATGAACATCTATTAGGGTCAGCTGAAGAGCAAGTGAGTCTCCTATTTGGAATAACAGAGTCAGATTCCATCACTTATTTTGACTATCATCAACAGTATGTAGAAACATTTGCCTAAACAGCCCTTCCAAAACACATTTAAGAAACAAATGCAGCTTTCAAAGCTGCACTAAAATTTAAAGTCTGGAGGGGGAAGAGTATGGCTATTTCAGCAGATAACATTTATAAAGTAATCATCCTTCATTGTCCTTCCCTTGCTCAACATCGAATATCTTTGGCACATTAGACACACTAAAGTAAGCCATTTTCTTTTTAATAGTTCTTCAAGGACAAAGTGTTATAAAAACAATTGTGTCAGTCCCATGACAATCATAATACCCCTTTTATAAATTCCTATTTTCAAGGTTCAGCTTTTTTAAGGACCACCCCATATAGAAGTAGTGGAAATCTGTTTATGTTATGAGAATCAGGGTTATAGTACGATATTTAAAAATTCAAATATTTTATCTGAATGTAGGTGGAATGATATAGTTTCTATAAAGACTGTCCTATGATGCATTGAACAGATGAACCAACAGAGAGAGAGAGAGAGGAGATAGAGAGAGAGAGAGAGACAGACAGACAGACAGACAGAGAGACAGACAGAGAGACAGAGAGAGAGACAGAGAGAGAGATTTACATAAACACACAATTGAGATCCTGCTATGGAAATGAGAAGGCCACAAAAAGACAAGGACTAAGACTGAAGTCTACAAGACTAGGTATACCAGGAATTGCCAGAAGCCACAAGAATTTAGTAGAGAAGATACATTATATATTCTCTTTGAACCATATCAATTTTTGACTTTAGAGTTTGGGGCTGAAGAATTGAAAAAGAATAAATATCTCTTATTTGAAGCAGATAAAATTGGTAGCAACTTGTTACACCAGTAATAAAAAACCAAATATGTCTAACAAATAATGTTTACATGCAAGCATAATTTTCAAAAACATAAAAAAGTTATCCCATCACTATACACCTGTTGAGAGAATAATGTAGACAAGTGGGGGAGCTAGTTGAAAGAGATAGCTGAGATAGTTGGATTACACTGGAGATATTCTAGAATTTCTACTTTATGAACTAGAACCTAGAAGAAGAAAAAGAGTAGAAATAGAGTGATGTATTGGAAGACAAGTATAAGGAAGAGCTGATGACATTTGAGACTGTCATTACCTTCGTGGAAGTTGTGAGAAGCTGTCAAAATCTGGTTGCCAGTATTTTACATCATGAAAACATAAAATTTGTTTCTTTTTAGCCCCCAAAACTAGAGTAATGGCATTACTTCCACCTGAAATATAGAACACCAGAGAATTCAAGGGAAGTTCTCAGAATAGATAATTCTGAATATTCAATATAAAATAAGAAATGATGAATACTTCTTTAGCTTTATGTGTATCAGGTTGGTCTGAAGTGAAGATAAAAAGATGGGGTATTTAACATAATGCTTATAAGAGATTACTGTTGGGGAGGTGGCCTAGCTAAAAGTGACATGACCAGTTTTGATCCTGGGACACTGTAACACTAAGAAAGAAAGCATAAGTAGATAAAGTAACATTTGGTTTTACAAGGACAGAGCAGTAAAGTGTAGGCAAAAGGAGAATGTCTACAACCTTATGTAGATGGAGGACAGAAACTTAATGCATTATTGTCCTAAGGTAGTTTCAATTAGGAGTATTGGCAGAGGGAGGAATTAATTATTCTATCTTTGAGATTTCTCTGAGGACACCTTTCATGACTATACATATTCAAAAATCCCAAGATTGGGAAATCAGTGGCCACTCACTCAGAGTGAAAGAATTTTGCCTGAGGGCCTTTAAGATCATTATTGATCAAGACTCCTGTCATCCTACACTCATCTGGAGTAGTGGCCCATGGTATGTTAGCCATGTACATGTCCTTATGGGAATCTTTATTACATCAGAATTTGGACACATAGGAGAGATTTATCATTATTATGTTTCATGTGGCACCCAACATGAAACTGGGTAACACCTTCCCTGACAAGGCTTGATGTTTCATTTTAGTGGTGCTGCAAATTAAGTCCAAGCTCTTATGCATGCTAAGAGAGTGCTCAGCCATCAAGCTATGTCAAGCCATCCCAAAGGTATGATTATTTAATACAATTTCTCTATAAGGTATGCATATAATAATCACAAGTTAGGATGTTATTATTTGAATATATCTGTCAAAAGTTGAATACAAAAAAGTATGATCCTTTTGAAGCAATTATTCATGTAAAGAATAATACTAGATTTGGAAACATAGAATTCAATTAAATTTAGATAATCATTTGGATAAGAAAATAATTCACATGTCAAAATTATGAAACAAGTTATATGATTATATGGCTTAACAGAAACATATTACTTTTTTAAAAAAATGTTGTGATTCAATAGCTACTTAACTGTAAATGTATTAAAAGCCAAGGTCATTGAAAACAAGAAATTGGTTCTTTCAACTTTCAGACTAGAGGACAACCTTCATGGAACTGTGGAAGAAGGGGATTAACTAGAGAGTCTGACTTTTACAAGATTAAGAGGGAACAAAATGGAGTTTCCTTATCTTTGCAATTAAAAAGTGTCTACTGACATGGTGTTCTTTAATAAAGTAGATTTATTATACTTGGTCATAAAGCCACATTAACAAATGAAATACAGAAACAACAGAAGGAAAGTATTTGTTAAGAAAAGAATAATATAACCTAAACCTCAAATATGTAGGTTTTTGTAATTCTTGCAGTTTTTCAGAGCAACAACCATTTTATTTAAATCGGACAAAAACATCCCTATAGAATGATTTAATAGGTTGCCAAATCCAGATTATATGATCTACCAAAAAAAAAAGAGAGAGAGAGAGAGAGACAAAAGATTTGCATGAAAAAATGCATTATTAATACAAAACTTTCATGTGAGTTTCAACTTGCCATCAGCAATTTTCTATGTGGTAAGTTTATGGTATTTAATTGTATAACCACAGTTTTTACTTTGAAGTGGTTTATATAGGTTTATTTTTGAAGACATTGTTAGGTTACTATATATTATGACTTAATTGCAATGGTATTTTGAAATTGGACACTAAAACAAATTTGATGATCCCAGAATGTTATGCTCAGTTCTCAAATTCATGCCATGAAATAATTTACACATAAAGTATTATTTAAACTAAGTTCCTGGTTTCAGAAATGACATAAGACTACATTACAGCTAAACATATGTGAGTCCTCTTAGCCATAATGATTGGTAGTTCCAATTATTCTATACTATATTTGTTTATATGAAATTCATTGTCTCTTTAGTGAAAAGTTCTCCCTGTTTTTAATGAGGACAAACTGCTGTCTTTAAATTATGCAACAGTTTGCGCTAAGCTAAAAAAACAAAACAAAAAAACAAAAAAAATAAAACCCTCAATTTGTAGCTTCCAGCTGTAGTTCTTAATACTTTCTTCACATGATTCTCCTTTAATGTTTCAGCCTTTGCCTGCATCACACGTGTTTAAACACTTACAGATATGTGAACACGCTAAACATTATTGCTCATTGATGGAAATAAGATGTATTTATAAAATTGAGTAGAAATGATACTTGAACAAACATAAAAAAAAAATCTGATGTGCACTAGAACCCCGAAGTACATGTATTCAAAACAATCCCTTGCTTTTGTTATTAGGGGCTTAGCAGAACATGGGGGTGGTTGTTTAAAAATGATACAGGCAAAGTTGAGGACAAAGGTAATATCTGTCTGATTGAAGATAGATTATATCAATTAAGAGATATTTAAATAAAGGAATCAACTTAATCTTCAGGGATATACTGACCAGGAACAGAAGTGTGTTGTGTTAACTGATGAAGATATAAACTTGGCAATTTTTATCCAATCTCAAGTTAATTATACATTAATCATTAAACATATTAATTGAATGTAATGTAATACCCAATCTTAAGTTAACTATTTGTGTAATTTATTTAATGTATTTATATAAGCAACTTGGCCTTATTTGTCATTATGTGTGTTCATGTATGTGTTTCTTTATGCATGTGGAGATTCATGTGTGTAAAGGGTCCATGGGCACCTGTTATACATGTATTTAGATTCAATATCTAGTGCCATTCTTCAGAGTCCATCCACTATGTTTACTGAGACAGAGTGTCCCATTAGCCCAGTGCTTGCAGTGTAAGTAAAACGTACTGGCCAGGAAACTATAAGAATCCTCTGTCTTCTCCTCCCCAGCCCTGAGATTACAAGCAATCAGCACCTTACTTAGATTTTTTTTTATCTAGATCCTGGAGAAGCAACTCAGGGCTTTGTGCCTTCATGCACGTACTCTTTCCTTACTGAGACATTGTTCCCCAAATTAATATTTTTACTTTCATAGGAACTCACATTTGTATTAGGAATATAGATATTGGTTTCACATTTAGCACTAATGCTCTAAGGAAGTGAAATATGGGGAAATCATGATTTAGTTCTTGCTGGTGAGATAATATTTTGTTTTGATATTGTTTTTAAATGTTTAATCAAAAATATTCATTTTTTCTACTAAAATAGTTATACTGAGATATAAAGATCTTTTATCAGTAATGTGAAAACAGTTATTTTGATAGAAAATAATGCATCTGTGTCTGCAAAGTATATTAAGATGAATTAGCAGGAGTATATAAAGATGTCAAGTGAATTATACACTTTGAATACTGAAAATAATTAAAGTGATGTTGGTGATACTGGAATTTTAGATTACTCTGAAAATGTAATGAACTGTTTATAATCTGTTTCTTATTAAAAGTAAAGTGCATGTTGACAGAAGCCTGATATAGCTGTCTCCTGTGAGGCTCAACCAGAACATGACAAATACAGAGGCAAATGCTCTCAGCAAACCATTGAACTGATAATGGGGCCTCCATTGGAGGAGTTAGAGAAAGGATTGACGGAGTGGAAGGGCCTGCAACCTCATAAGAATAACAATACCCATCAACCAGAGCACCCAGGGACGAAACAAGCATCCAAAGGGTACACATGGACAGACTCATGGCTCCAGCTGCATATGCAGCAGAGGATGTCCTCGTTGAGCACCAATGGATGGATTCCCCAGTGTAGGGGAATATCAGGGTGAGGAGGCGGTAAGGGGTGGGTAGGTAGGTGGGAGAGCACCCTCATAGAAGAAGGGGGAAGGAGGATGAGATAGGGAGTTTATGGATCGGAAACTAGGAAAAGGGATAACATTTGCAATGTAAAAAAAAATCCAATAAAAAAAGGAGAAAAAAAAGTACATGAATAGACTCCCCTCACATCTCCCCTCGCACCTTCATCAGGCCTGTTAAGTATGAACAATACAGGTAAGTTTCCCCTCCACCACCCATTTTCCCTGCTCACTGAGTTATCTGGGCACACCAAACTGCTAGCCAAGGTGGAGTTCCATACTTCCTACACCTCTCTGCTAACCATCAGTGGATGTGCTGCTCCTGAACCATATAGACATGCAGATCTAGAACCATACACCACAGGAGATAGAAGAAAAAAATCTCAGGCAGAGAAGATACAATAGAAGAAATTGATACATCGATCACTAATAATGTTTAATCTAAATACCCCTGACCCAAAACATCCAGAAAATCTGTCATATCATGAAAAGATGTAACCTAAGAAAAGTAAGTGTAGAAGAAAGTGAAGAGACCTAACTCTAAGGTCCAGAAAATATTTTCTACAAAGTCATAGAAAAAAACTTTCCCAACCCAAAGAAAAAGATGGCTATACATATAAGAACACCAGTTTTACTAGACCAAAAAACATTCTCCTACCACATAATAATCAAAACACAAAATTTAAATGACAAATAATATTAAAAGGAGCAAGGGAATAGGGGCAGGTAACATACAGAGGCAGAGCTATCAGAATTACACATGAATTCAAAACAGAGAATATAAAAGCTTGAAGGGCCAAAGAGCTTAACGACTCATATGGAGGGATAGGAGAAAGGATTGCAGTATCATTGCCTTTTCCAGGACATGCACTAATTGTTTTTGCAAATACAGTTCTAGGGAATATATATATATATATATATATATATATATATTTCCCACTGTTTAACACCTACTCACTGGGAACATTCCAGAGTTATATTAGACTAAACAGTGCACACCCATCAAATGTGAACTTTTGATTCACTACAAGTAATCTAGAAGCTGTATGCACTGAGCTAGAAGGCAAAAGATTGCTTCACATTCCTCTAATTAAACAGACATCATGTGCCCTAAAAAATTAAAGTACATGAATATAGAAATCTCTATGCTGGATGAGTCAACTGGAGGTCTATGAATTATATCTGGAAGCCTATATTTATCTGTACTTCTATTCAAATACTAGAATGCATGTAGAGTAAGCAAATATTGAACTATCATCCATAATTTATATCATTTATTTATTGATATGATTACTAATTTTTAAATTCTGATACCAATGCATTGGTGCCTATATTGAATTTATTTTGTTTTACTTTAGGTTAGACATTTTATAGCAAGTACATTGATACTAAATACTAATTCTTAAAGTGAGAGGAGGCTGGATTTTTTTTCTCAATTGTGAATTTCAACAAGTCAGCCAATACTGCCTCCTGGCAGTTGAATAAGATGTCCAATTGTCAAAAAAGATCACATCATTCAAGACAGGTACTGCTTGCCTTGCTGATAGAAATAGGACAGTTGTAAAATATTAAAGTAGTAAGAAAATAAAACCTGTGTTGCAAAGTCCTTGGTTTATGCACACTGTTTGTCAAGGTTATTTTAACTGTACCCCTTAATGACATCTTTACACTCTTATAGATTGGCCTTATACCCAAAACCTCAATAGAATCTCTCAAGGCCAACTCTTGCCTTAAAACGCCTGTAGTGGCATCACATGTGTTTTGTCATCCTGAACATGCTAAATTTCTCCCACCATGCACCTCCTGCAATGCAACCTGTCAATTTGGCACGATAGAGCGCCAAGAACCCCAGTGCTGCCTTTTTGTCCACTAGGCCAGTACTTTGACAGGGCACATTATGCACAGTATGGGAAACAGGAGTATAGAGACACTGATATTTAGTTCTGTGTGAGACAAAAATAATTATGGAATCCCGCTGCTTTCCAGAAAGAAAGCTCTTGCAAATGTGGCTAACAAATATGAAATGTTCTCATTTTCAGTCTGTTGAGTGGGCACAAAGCCTTGACTACACGACTGTACATGTGTGAAGACAGAGTGAAAATACCATGTAACCATCAGTCACGTCTAGAATGTAGCTTGCCTTTTAAGTCTACAGTAAAGAGAGGTCTGTAATTTCAGATGCATTCCAGCTCAGAAAAGGAGTCATTACTCTGTCTAATGTTTACTGGAAATATAGGATAAGTTAACACTTTAAATTCCCTAGACACACCTTTGAACAAGTGGAGTCTTATCCTTAAAATACTTCTTCCATTTATTTGTTCCAAGGTTGAATAAGATTTCACCTACTCTGCTTAAATATTCTTCCCAAACAGGACACCTTGAATAAATACATTAAATGCTGCTCACTAAATTCCAAGAATCAGAACTTACTGTACAGTAACTATCCTACTTCCTTCTAAAAGTACACATTTTTATATAATGCCAAATTCCCCTGACTACTTCCTGTTCAATCACAAAGGTGGCAAAGATCCACTGCTTTATAAACACACACACACACACACACACACACACAACACACACACACACACACACACACACACACACACACACACACACACACACACACACACACACACACACACACCTACAACTACCACTGGAGGGAGGAAGCTATTCTATGGTTGAAAAACAACAGTCTTTGCTGACAGGTAGATGTTGAAGACTGAACAAAATATTAAAGTGCAAAGATTTTGCTTTGTAATGTGTAAAAAAGTTCCTGGAATATATCCTTACATGGACTATATTGGTGATGTGGGCAGAAGTTCCAGCAGGTACAGAATGACAACCCCAAGCTAACACATAGTTGGAGGCTCGGTATGTAGCATCCTTGCAGTCTTACCACCCACAGGCTACAACAGAAGAATTGCAAGTTTGAAGTCAGCCTTAGTTACTTAGAAAATTCTGTCTCAAGCCCTAACCTTGAAAAAATTTGACACATGTTTTCTTCCTTATCTCTTTATTCCCTGGCTGTTACCAAGGAACAACTTATTCCCACACTTATTGCATCAGGATGAGCATTTTCATTACAGAGCTAAAAACAATGAAACTAATCAAGCAAGGGCTGAGACCGCCACACATCCAAGCTGAACTAAATCAGGATAAATTGATTATTACAGGTATACTGTCAAGGGAATGAGTACTAATTGACTCCATAAACAAATTCATTTGGTAACTTAAATTTATATATGAGCCTATTTCAATGAAAAGTTCTAAAGTGGAATTTCTACTTTCCTGAAAATGCCAACTGAAGGATTCTATACTTGGTGAAGAAGGGCATGATTACATATAAAACAGACAAAGGATTGAGGATTGATTCTGACATATAGCTCCTAAACAGAGCCATCAGTGAAAGGGAAAAGAAAGGATGATTATCATACAGTAGATGTAATGGTTGAATCTGACCATAGAGTCTACAGTTTATAGTGAAGTTAATAAAATTTCAGCGAAAGCTAACTATGTTTATTGTCATTCATAATTGTAACCGTTATCATAATAGGTGAATGTCTGTTTAATCTTAACAAGATAAGAAGCTGATTTCAGAATGTATGCTATTTTCTTATTATTTCTCTATTAAAATATTAAAGATAATAAAAATACCATTAGAGAACATGTTATTGAAAACAAGATACATGTCTCTTTTTGTTTGTTTATTTTCTTATCTACTTATTAATTTTTAATGAACTGTGGATTAGACCTGGGATTTTGTTCATGCTACATAAAAAAATTACCATGGAGCAATATCCCAGCTCTTCCTGAATATTTCATTTTGAGACAAATGCTCACTAAGTTTCTGCCGTGAACTCACTGTGTAGCTCAGGGAGCCCCTGGAACATGATTCTCCTGCCTCATCTTCCTGGATAATTAGGATCACAGGTGTATACCACTAGGTCTGTCAAGGTAAAATGTTTCTTAACTCCAATGTGTGTCTAGTTTTCTACAGAAAAGTGTTCAGACATTATTTTCAAGCCATCAAACATTTAAGTTGCTCAAATACTTGCAACCAAGTGTTCATCGCGCCCACTCTGTCTTTGATACTTTCGAAATTCTTCATTTTCAGTCTTCCTACAAATTCTCCCTGGCAAGAAAGAAAACACTTTCTAACACCAGATGCTGAAGATCAATAGCTATTTCCCAAAGTTTATGGTATAATTAAAATAGGTAGCAGGAATAATTTTCTCTTCAAACCCTAAGGCAAAGCTTGGAATTATTGACTGAGTCAATGTTTTGTGGTGGAACATTTTTTATTATGTGTATGGATAATATAAATAAGTTTATGTCCTTTTCATGTAATTTGTTAAGTTATAAACAACGAAGAGGAAACATTCTTCACCTCAGCAAAGCCTCCATTGTCTAAAAACCTCTTTAAAGTGTATTTTATAGAGATAAATCTGTACTCTTTAATAATCATGTGTGGTCACCTAAAATTCAAAGTGAAGGTTAATGGTCAAAATATTCTTGAATTTAGTGGAACCCATTTACCTCAAACTACTTCTGCAGGGCTTTATCACCTCTAATAAAAATGCCAGGAATGTATGTATGATGGAAATATCATACGAAGGTGAATGGAGGTAGGACAATAAGGGACAGGATGAACTCTTATAGAAATCTCTATACGTAGGAATGTAAGTGCTGCTCTAAGGAGCCATGAGAAAACAGATATGTCACCTATAAAGTGAACTATTCAAAAACCTTATTCTTTCTAAAGACTTAACAGTTTCTGGGTTTCATATGTGGATAATTACTAAATATTAGTAATACTTTACTTGATTTTTCTGGTTTATTTTATGCCTCACCATATAAAATGGTACACCAGGAAACTGAATATCAAGAGGTAAATACATAAGCAGAGCTTAATTGAATTGTGGCTTTTTATGTTAGTGATTCTTTTTTTTTTTTTTTTTTAATTTTTTTTTTTTTTGGTTCTTTTTTTCGGAGTTGGGGACCGAACCCAGGGCCTTGCGCTTCCTAGGCAAGCACTCTACCACTGAGCCAAATCCCCAACCCCATATGTTAGTGATTCTTAATGCTTTTATTTTTTAGTTTCTTATTATATTTTATTATTTAGATTACAGATTGAAATTTAATTTCTGCTTGCATTTTCCATAAAATATACAAATTTCGCCTGTGCAGAAATCCAGTATTTATTACTTTCTCCCACTAGGAAAAGAAAAGCATCATCCTCAAAAAGAAAAGAGAAGAACATGAACAGTTTCCAGAAAAAGCAAGGATATATTACTTGCAGAAAAGAGTTAGTACGCACAGTAATTAGCCCGTGGTGCTGAATATGCCCAGAATAAAACCCTAGATAATCAGTGACAAACTTTAAAAGCTGGGAGTTTCATTAGTGTCCCCATCTCTTATCTGTCATTATAGGCTATAACCTGCGGTAAATACAATGCAGTGTGGAGTGGGGAATGGCAGCATGGTGGAGGCCAAAGAAGATTTGGTCATGGATGTTTTGAAGCCTCCTTGACTCCTTCCCATCTGGCTCTGTGAATAGGTATGGCTTCATGATCACAGTAGGTTGTATGGAAGATGGTCCTCCGTTCAGTCTAAGATACCTCCGAGATGATACTTCAGAGCACACTTTAGTTCAGAAGATGAATGTGGTTACAGTAACAGGAGAGACAGTGTTCAAGCAGGCTCTAGGAAATGAAATTCAAGCCATCTTGGACATAATTGTTCTCATTGCCACTGTAATCTGTGGCAGGCTCCTGGTGACAGGCTTCTGTAGAACTGAGAAGTGTGCTGTGCTGAGTCTCCTGGTCCTCCCAGGAGCCCAGCAGCACATTGCCTGCCTTTCTTTAGCACCATCTGTCTCCTCGGCTCATCTGCTCCCCGCGAGAGATGCCACTTCATACTGCATGCATCTTCCCCATCTGCATGGTACTTGGCCATTCCAGCTCACTCGTTTGGAAGTTAGTGTATTAGAATAAAGTTGAAAGGCTGCCCACTTGCTCTCTCTGGTATGCAGAAATGTATCATTAGCACTGAAGCTCTCATACATGACCCATGAAAGCCAATCAGAATCTGGGAGAGGTTAAGGCACTAGTGTGAGTGATTCAATAGCAGTGAGCTGATGTGGGGAACATCATCTATACTGTCCTCTATTTTGAGCAAAGCTTAGCTCACAATCTTCCCATCCTTGTCCCCAGCAATGAAGGATTTCTGGGGTCAATAGAAGCCATGGCAACAATAATATTTCTTCTGCTGGTTCTCAGGAATCAAAGGGGTTTGCCATGTGCATACCCAAGTCGGGCCAGTCACGGCAAATGCTCTAATTGGTAGCTCTTAGAAAGCATGTTCAACTGTAGAGTATGAATAATGATGTCACCCCCAGCCCAGCAGCACTGACACCATTTTTGGAAACTGAGATCTTGAAATCGAGCTCGGTTAGGACTGGGAAGATCTCCATCTCTGTTTCTTTTCAACAGTGGGCATCCATCTGCACGCCACAGGCTCTCGGTCATGTCTGAAAGGAATGACAATGATGTGGTCCTCCTCCAAGAACAGCTATCTCAACCTGCCAGCCATTGTGCAGGTGAAAGAGATCATGTAGGACAACTTGATCAAGCCTGCATGGCTGGGCTCTGCCAATATCTCTGTGGGTTCCTGTATCATCATCACCTGGTCCTATCAATAGCACCAGGACCTCCATTGCAGCTTAGTTATGTTCTATTGGACTGTTTTTCATTAGCAAGGATGAAATAATACAAATCTCATGTTAGTTAAGGGTTGCAGAAAATTTAGGAAAGTCTGTGAATGATTAAATGCTGATAGAATCTTATTTTTCTTCCTTCAAACAGTGCTGGATGGAAATGGCCCTCATCATCTCAAACTTCATAGGTCTTAATTTCATTGTATGTGGATAGTGTGTGTGTGTGTGTGTGTGTGTGTGTGTGTGTGTGTGCATGTGCATGTGTGTTGTTGTTGTTGTTGTTGTTAATTTTACAATGTTTCACAAATTATCAAGTTACTGTGTAAAATTTTATTACCAGTAGTCTGGAGAATCTAATGCTTTCCCAGAGACAATTTTTTTTTCTTTTTTCTTTTTTTCAGAGCTGGGGACCAGAGACAGATTTTTATGAATTATTTTTTCTATTCTAGTTAAGTTTCAGAATAATATCTAGGTCCACATGGAGAGAAATCAAGAGCAGACATATATGTATAAATGCACATATCTTTGGAAAACAATGTTAATTTATTTCTCATAATTTTCCCACATTCAGGACTCTATCTCTTGGCTCCTTCACCACAGATGCTGCTAACCAATCCTCCTAATAATATCTCATGGCGTCAATACCTGAGTTATAGCCCCACCAAACCTCTTGGGTTGAATGAACTCATTCACTTCATATGATATAAGCCATTTGGCAGGAGCTCTCCCTCCCACTCTTCTCTGTAATGTGGTATATCTGGCATTCTACCTACCTTCCTTCCTTATAGTTACTATTGTGATGGGGCTGTGGCTCAGTAGTCGTACTCTCTCTATCATTGGGTTTTATAACCAAAAACGAAAGTTAAAATAGATACAATGGAAAGCTACTGTATAATTCAGGTATTTCTTTTCTGCTTCTAAGATACCACTTTCATTTATTCTCTAAGTGAAATTTGGGTTTTATCAAAGGTAGTTAATTAAATATATTTAATCATCAAGGTCAACAGAGAGAGTCATTCAGGAAGAAAGAAAGGCATATTCTAGAGCAAAGGTGAAGTTTTCAAAGAGTGCCCCCCTTGACTCAGTCTTTGATTCTGTCCCTCCATGAAATTCAGTTTTCTCATGACATTTTGCCTCATAAATCTCCTATATATAAGTCTGCCTTCTTTGTTTCCCATTCTCCGACCTTAGTTCCCAGGGGTCTAGTATATGAGCTCTAAGCACCTTATAGTTGGCCTCTGCAGATTTGCCTTTCTCGTCAGCCATTCTGGCAAGTTTCAGACTATAGTCTTCCCCATGTCTTGCCTTAATTCCACAGCTGAATCACTCAGCTGCCACCAAATCAAATCATATACCATTTAATATATTTGTCTGTTAATACACAACCCCCCAATGCATTTCCCTATGAAATCTGACACGGGTTCTTTTCTCTCACCGCTGACCCCATCCCGTCTCTCATTTCAGCTCAAACCTTGGACATATACTGCCGTCTCATCTCCATGCCCTAAAATCAATGTATGTGCAGCCACTCCTGTCAACAGTGCCATATATCACATATGATTTACAAATGCCCCATGCTTTCCATTTATCCTATATCTTCCTTCATTTTCTCAATTTAAATCTTAGCTTTTTATTGGAGCCTACCTTATCAATTAAAAGGTCTTATTTGAAGGCCCCTTGGGTTTCTCTTCTCTAAAGTGTACTCCCACAAAATATTCTTCATTTCAGTTAAAAACACCATTCTCTCTTGCCCAACCCAGAAACTTAAGAGTTTACAGTAGTTTCCCTCTACATTCCGTACATGTAAATTTTTATCTGATTTCACCTTTCTTCCAAATATCTCCAGATACTGTGATTATGAAAGAATTCAGCTTTTCATTACTAAGAGATGCTGAAGACAAATATGAAAATTAAAACAATGATGGGGAGGTTGGTTGGGATGACAGAGGACTACAGTTAAGTATGTCCTAAGTACAGAAAATTGCTCATCTTCATAAGTCCCCAGTAAGAAATAAGGGGTTATACACAATATAAATAATAATATAAATTTGTTTTCCAGAGCATTAATGGTTGGTCAGGAGTCAGAATCATGGCTACATTATGTACAATAGATTATAATAAAGCTATTTAATAATGCTTCAATGCATCACAGTTATCTGAAATGTACAATCACTAGAGGTAAAGGAATCATACTCATCCCCTCCAAATAATCTATCTACTCTGTCCACTTCTCATAGATCTCCTATCATCTGTAAAACAACCACCACCACCAGCAGCAGCAGCAGCAGCAGCAGCAGCAGCAGCAGCAGCAGCAGCAGCAGCAGCAGCAGCAGCAGCAGCAGCAGCAGCAACTCAGCCTCCTATTTGTGCATTTGAAGACCTTCAGAAGAGCCTCCCATGGCCAACATTTGGTTCTTTATTAGTTTGTCTATGGGCCGTTTTATCTCTTTTTTTTCTCACTAATGATGGCTGCTCATGCTATAACCCCAGCCGGGTCCACTGCAGAGGAGAAGTACAATGAATGGGGACGAATAGATTCTCCAACTTTGAATCCAAGTGACTACTTCAAATTCCCTAGAATAGCAACATGCTACAGCCATGTACTCATCCTATAAAAGGGGTTTTAGGACAGTGCTTATTTCTCAAGAGCATTTTAGTTAAGACTTACATTTTTATTGGTCTTAATAAGTGCTGCTACTTTATGCTCAACTAATTTTCATGTTTGAATAAATGTAAATCACAGGACTAACACTATGAATTTTATGTTTGCCTTTCTCTAGCCATATTGGATGTATGCTTGTTAAAAAACCTGACAATGTATATGATTTTAGGCAAGAGAACTACTATAGTAAACATGCCAGACAGGATCTTTCATCATAGGAGAAAAGTTTAATGTGGAAAACTATACAATGAACAGATTTACATGAAAAGAAAAATGCTGATTTTGAAACTTTAAAGAACTAATATCACACAGTGAGACCGGAGCCTGACTGTTTTTGCTCAGGCACCTGGTCAGTGTATCCCTGAGACACCACCTGGTAACTGAATGGCGGTAAACAAAAGCAGGTTTGGAAGGAGCAGCCAGTACATACAGGTCACAGCATGGAATCGGCTAGTTTGCTGCTTTATTTGAAGAAGAAAGAAACTAAGACTGTTGTGAGACTCAAACAAGCTTTGTGCATTTAATTTCTGTCCTAAGGGGCATACAAACTAGTTCTTTCAACTTTGTATGAGATTATACTATTATGCCGATGAATATTTCATGAAAAGAACATATTTTTTCTAAAATCTTAGGTGACCTACATCTCAGTATTACTACAGATTGTCATTAAATGACTTCAGAGTACTTGAATAAATGGAATTTTTAGTTACTACATTTTAGAAATGCAAACAATATCTTAAGTTTTCAGGCATACATATATGAAGTTTTCCCAAAGAAATGAATGGTAAAATAAGAAAATTGAGCAGCATAAGAGCATGACGTTCAGGGAGTGGAAACTGTACTAGTCTCCTATTGTTTTTTTCCTTATCACAAATTTCTATTTACCATATGGAAAATAAAAATGAAAATGATGCAACAATTCCTTATTACCTCTAAAGTCACAGGCCAATGCCCTGCAAGCCAATGCCAGTCAGTGTTCTTGCTCACTACCATCCGGACACATCTGCAGTGGACTTACAATCCAATTGGAACTCCAAGAAAAAGACACCACTCAAGCTGTACTGTGCATTTAATATTTACTGTTAGGCTCTTTACATTCTAAAAATTTAAGAAATGTAAAGGGTTAAATCATTCAAATGCTTCTATCTTCCAATATCTTTTCTTCAGTACCTAATATCGAATCTGTGTTTTTATGCATCCAGGTAAGTAGTCTGATACTGAGGCACACTCCAAACCCCGCTCCGTTTTCACCATGTATCCTTTTAACTTGTTTTACATTTTATTTCCATATTTAAAATATATTTGAAAAATATCTGCATTTTTCTGATAAATGTATGTGAGGAACATTCACTGTTCTTAGGAACTCAAAAGAAAATCATCTAGTTCAAGGTTCAAATATGAATGACACAATATTTTCCTGTTACTCTATAACTATTTTTATTATTCTCAGTGTTGTTTACTAAATGCCTCTCTAAACAGGCCCTTCTCCTGCCATTTATTGGCATTACTCTAGGTCCTATCACCCTGTGTGACCAAGAACTCTGTGGCCCTCTGGAATTATTAGTGCATTCCATAGCATATCAACACACTACACATGAAAACCAAACTCATTGGCTGTGGCTTGGGAGCTCGAACTGAATGATGAAGTAGTTGCTTGGGATGTTCTATAACATCTATAAGTATTTTATATTTTATATGTGAAATTCTAACAGACTATTGCCTCCCCACTGGTCTACATTCCCCAGTCTACAGATATGTTTTCTTACTTGTAGTCTATAAATAAAGAAAGCTGTAGTTTTACAGCTTCTTATTTGCAATGAGAGGAAAAAATAAATGTATGCACATGCATACACACAAACAAATGTATACATATACATAATACACACATAAAAATATATGCATATATATGCAGACATATGCACACATACGTATGTATATTTGTGTTCCTTCTCAGGGGCTTTAGGTCAAAACATTTTTTTTCTTTTTCTTTGGCCATTAATACCAATTTTAAAATTCCAGAGGTAATTAAAATCACTATTTCTGATATCAAATTACCATATTGATCTACAGCTTCTTAGATAACTGTCTGCGGGATGAAATATCAAAGCTGAAGAGAGGAAGCAGGTTTCATATCTATGGCGCATGCGTTTCTCCATTGCAGAGGCCTGTCACCAAGGAATGTGGATGTGAGGGAGAACTGTTCAAGATTCTGGAGTACCTATTAGAAGATGAGACTTGTCTGTGCTTGCATTAAAGATCCATAAACAGGGAAACAAACTACAGTGGTTACTCAGGCTCCTTGGTATCTTACAGTTTATTTTTAAGGAAAACAAAAAATCAGATAGGTAGGCCTCAAAAGCTTAATCATATCTCAGATCCTAAGTCACACAGTACAGTTGACAGTGTTATTTAATATTTAATACGTCTGTATCCCTATTCATTAAATTTACTGTTAATTTTATTTTTTTAATTTGGAATTTTAGCAGATAAGATTTTATGCATGTTCTTTGAATTACATTCATTTTCACAGGGTTGTAATAGAGCCTGCCAGACACTGACCAGAGGTTTAGAAGGGAGGGGTAGCCTGCTTTTCAGTGTAATTTACGAAAGCATTGATGAAAGAAAGTTCTAAAGCATTCAACTGTGAGGATAGTTAAACAGAGCTATCAGCAGAGCGCCCAAATAGCCATGTCAAACATAAGTGTTTACACATTCTGGTTCTGGAGGGAGATTAGAAGCTCACGGGATCAAGAGAAGCCCCATGCCCTTTTATGTTTTCATTCTAAGGACGCTTTCTTTGCGAACCTGTCAGTTCCTGTTTTCCCTTCACTTGTAAACCAGGTGTAATACTTTCTAATAATAAGCCAAGAACATGCTTAGTTAATAATCCTTCCAAAATTAACTGCGATAAAAAAATGAAGGTTGGCTCACTGTCCTACCCAATTATCTAAATATGTTTAAACTCTCTCCAAAACCCAGAGAAATAGAACAGAATGTAATAATTATATGGTGCTTATACACATATAATCATCAGATTAATGCTGCATCCTTTGTTCCACTCCTGAAAGGAAAGGGAAGCTGATTCAAAGACAGAGAAAACCCTTATAAACACATGAAAATATTTTAATTGCATTATTATTGATAATAATTTTTAAATGATCACAGCACATTATATTTATGCTGCCTATTTTCTTTGAAATTTTGTAGTGACTTTAATTGAAACATAAAGTACTTTTAAGCACTCTCAGTGCCATAAAATATCATTTCAGTCAAAAAGGATTAAACTGTTTTTTATACAAACGAAACATCCAGGTACACTGTTTTCTAAAGCATTTGAGAAATAGCGTTTCCCTCACCACGAGGTTTTAGCTAAGTACCATGTTATTAACCAGTTTGACTCATGTTTCTTTTGAACACATTGCTTGTCAATCTATTTCAAATAAGGAACATATTCTATTTCCTCCTAGAAGGACAAAGGAATCATCAGAAGACAGCCCCCAGCTCAGTTACATTGATTTCATTACTTCTTGTGTTAGACTTAAAAATGTCATCCCCCTAATCTTACTTCCCTGCCCCGTACTCTGCCTTGTTCCTGAGAAAGTTCTGAAGCCATTTTCTCACATGCCCTTGCCTAGGGGTGGGCTTAATTAACTCAGATATATGTGGGGGTTTTAGCACTTGGCATTTTCTGCTGTTTCAGAGTCTCCAAACATGTGCAGGTCTCTTCTCAGGTTCTGAAAACTTCAGCTCCAAAGTGCTCTGTTCCATTGGTAAGGCACTGCAACTCTCAAGTCCTGCTGCTGCCTTTCAAGTGCTCAGGGCTATCATCTCCTTATTTTAATCTATCATTAAGAGGCAGCAGACTCTTGTTTTTTTTAAAATCTAACAGGATGGCTAAAGTGGAGTTCCTTGCACCTGTCTTCATTTAAACTGTTGTTAAAATTCTACAAGTTAGAAAGAACCAGTAATGAACTGGGAGTCTTCTCTGGGGCTTTTCTAAGCACTCACGGGCATGGTTTGCAATGATGAATGCTGGGATATTTCCCCAGCACAGACAGTAAATATGCACAGCAAACCAGTTGAACGGGTTGGAGAAGCCAGTCCTACTACCCTCAGGCTGTACCTGACAGCCACAGACACCCAGGCACCTATATTTCTTCTAGACTTTTTGTTTGTTTTGTTTGTCTTTTACTAGCCAAGAAGAAACAGCATTGTTTCTTAAGCCCTACGATGAGAAGCACTTCCCTGGGTGTCAGATGACTTCTGGTTGAAAGGAAAGTTTAACTAAATGTCTTAAAAGTGAATATGCATACAATATAGTCAAGAAGAAAGGCAAAACTGTATGGTCCAGTCCCATCATAGCCTGTGTTCCAAGACATTGTAAATGCAAACAGTAAGATATGTCACTATTGAAAACACTTCGAAGATTGTCTTTCATTATAGATAAAGAAAGTATGTGCCTTTAGAAAAGAATGAACCAAATTCTTTTAAGTTACTGGCACTGGATGGTTAGGGTGGAGACTGAAGTTCTGAGGAACAGTTGAATGAAAAGAAGGACTTTTTTTTTTCTTTCTTAATTTCATAGGATTTCTGTTTGCTCCTCCATACAATGCATACACTGAATTCAATATTTTCCAAGCTCTTCTTCTGACCTGACAATGTTAGTTTCCCATGGCAGTTTTCCCTTTCCTTTGTCAGTTACTCCTCTAAGTGCACTGCAGGAGACTTCTCCTGCTAAGAGCTATCTAGGGTTTGCAAGGCCTTCCACTGAGCCCAGCCAATTCCTCAGAATCATGTTATTTCCCCTACCTGGCCTTGTATAGACTGTAAATAATTGTTTCCTAGAACAAAAGAACGAGAAGGGGCAAAGGAGAGCTGTTATCCCAAGCACCCTATACCACCCGCCTTGCTGAGGGGTAAGCAAGGGGCAGACACAGTATGTGGAAAGGAGGGTTGAAGAAACTCGCCATTGAAGAAGACCTCCTTTCACCTTGTGAGAACTCAAAACTCCACTACATTTTACTTAGAAATCTCAGGGATGAGTTAGTGCCCATGTCATTATAAGAAGTCTAGTAGCCTTATAACATCTGACTAAGGATAACACCGGAGGAAGAACATGGAAAAAATGCACAAGGACTGAATTCTGAAACAGTAGTAATCTGGAGATGGCCACAAGCTGACTGATTATATATCTTCCACTTTTTTTATATAGTTTTATTTGATCCTTTCATGCTTGTTTATAAGATACACCCACAGCTGAAAATTAAGTCATTTAAGAAAGAAAAGAGGTAAGAAGTCCCCTTTTTATATACAGTGGTAGCCTCTAGGGAATCCTAAACTACAGAACACTTTAGGTAGTTAGTCAAGAAAGGAGCACCAGCTCATCCAGTCACCTGAACCATAGCTTCCACCTGTGTTCCAGACCAAAAGACAGACCTGTGAAGTTACCCACAATGTGTAAGAAAATAGTTCTTCCATTCGTCATCAAAGAGCAATGCTTAGAAACCACACCCCTATTATTTATGTATATTAGTCATAGCTGGGCATTCTGTCTTAACCTACATAATTCACATTGGAAACCATCACAAATTTCATATCTTAAATTCTCTGTCTGATTACTTTGATATGAGGCTCAAAGAAATTACTTTTCCTGTTTGGAAAGATGATTGAAATACCTTTATATTAGGCTGACAAAAGAATTGGATTCAGTTAACTGTAAAAGCCTGGCTTCCAATGCTGTTAGAATATGAACAATTTGGAACATGTATATACAAATATTTGGGTGGGAGTTGTACACATACATACACACACACACACACACACACACACACACACACACACATATCCTGCTCTAACATAACACCCATAGGTGTACTATTCAGAGTTCTGAGGAATAGGAAGTCCTGGATCCCATATCAGCATAAGGCATGGAAGCTCTTACTGCATCTTCACATGACAGGAGCCATAAGAGTAATAGAGCACCAACTTCTCACATCCACCCTGCCTACAGCTGCACTGTGCTACTTAAAACAATGCTCATGACAAAAGCACCCCCAACAGGGACTGCTTTCTGTCACAGATTCATTCTAAACAACACACTCAGACCATAGATTTAGACCATCTATCCTCTATTTCTGCCCAGAGATGGCCCAGTTTATCAAATAGTCTACAGAAACATCTTCAGAAAAGTCACAGCTCAAAGTCACACATAAGAGTTCCAATGACAAGGTAACAATAATGCAAAGTCCTCAAAGACAAACCACTTGCCACTCAGAGATCCATTTCATATTTGAAGAACAACATTTGAATGTAGTATTTCAAACATAAAATTCCAATTTTCAAACATGTTAGCAATAATTACTATTATTTCAAGAAACTTAAGAGTTTTAATTTTCTTTATTACATTCTTTTTTCTTTCTCTCTTCCTTCTTTCCTTCTTTCCTTCTTTCCTTCCTTCCTTCCCTCCCTCCCTCCCTCCCTCCCTCCCTCCCTCCTTTCTTTCTTTCTTTCTTTCTTTCTTTCTTTCTTTCTTTCTTTCTTTCGAGACAGGGTTTCACACTATAGCTGAGGTTATCCTGCGACTCACTACACAGTCCAGTCAAGCTGTAAACTCTTGGCACACTTTCTACCTCAGCTTCCCAAGGGCTAGAATTAGAGATGTGACGCACCATCACCAGCTCAGAATTTCTTAAATAAATGCCACTAGGTAAATGATAAAATTATTGAAAAATAGTTTATTCCATTTCTTTTGATCATTGAAACTCAGTTTGAGACATAGGACTAGTTAGAGCATAGACACCCCAACAAAGTTGGGATAGCCTGTAAATACTCTAAGTTACATCTGATTCTACAGATAGTAAGCAAATATCAAAAAAAATCTTACCTTTAAACCATAATCAAAACTAAAAGTTATCCCTACATTCATTCTTTATATTGCGAATAAATTCAGAAATAATTTAGAATGACTGAAGTTCCTTTGTTTCCCATTACCCCTCAAAAGTGTCTCCTTGTCTTAAGGTGACTAAGACTGAAATGATAGCTTATCGGCACTCCCAGATGATAGGCATGAACTGTGTAGCTTTGCTGAGAATCTATTTCAAATAAGATAGTATCAGAAGAAGACAGGACATGTATTACCAGAAAGTCCCTGCAGCCCAACTAAAGAAAAACCAATCAATCAATCAATCAAACAAACAAACAAACAAACAAACAAATATACAAAAACGACCCATATTTAACAGTTCCATAGAGCATTCTCCAAGTTAATTGACTTAAAGAGCCAAGAGCATTGTTTTGTAGCTTGAGGCACAGCAGTAAGCTGACTTAGTGCATTCCATCTTCTAGGCCAGATCTGCATATGTTTCCTTCATGTGAATTAGAAATTCTTTAAGTGGTATATCTGTTACCTGTATATGAATAGGAAAGCACAAAACGTGTATTCATATTCCAGGATTCAAATGTATTAACACTATCCTTCGCACAGAGTGGGGGGGTGGGGAGGGCTTTATGTCCTTCTACACTTAGGTTCTACTTTGGGACTGTATAAGAATAGCATTCAAAGAGCCATCAGATGCCAGCAGCTATGTATACATTTTACATATAGTGAATTTATGAGATGCTCTTTTAATCTAGGTATCTCTCATGCTCTTCCACGGAATACTATCATATATATGTATACATATATGTATATGTATTGGTAAATATATGAAATTCTTGGTTATTAAAATAAATATGAATAAATTATTTTTAAAAATAAAATGTTTTTTTGTAAATGAACCTTTTAGTCTTATTTTACTCTTCAATTTGATTCATGAAATAATGATATTTAGCTATTACTGAGAGTACTTTCTAATAATAACATTTACACAGTATTCCAAGAAGTAACTGAGAAATGATACAAAGATTTACAAAATAAAATTTTGTAATTCTTAAGCAAATATAGTGAATACAAATAAAACAAAAAAATCAGTAATTTACTTGTAAATTGAATGATTCTTTAACTGTCAACAGGTCAAAATCATCTGTTATCTCTCACAACTGTGCTACATTTGACAGTTATACCTATATTTTGTTTGCTTATTGTATAAAAATGCTAATATTTTACAATTTTCTGGTGATAAGACTTTTCATAATTTCATAAGAATCCATCTAGACAAAAAGTAATAGCAAGTTCATTTTTAAAATTATGTATTGACAATAATACCATTTTTTAAACCTGGTAAGCAATTTTCTACTATGGATAAGAGAAACATTGTGAAAAAAATTAGAAGAAAATATTTATTTATTCATTCAATTTCTAAAAAAAGAAAAGAGCTTTACCTAAAGCACAACAGGGAAATGCACGATCCAGCTCGTATTTGTTTCCAGCAAATGAGCTATGGCTGGAGCCAAAGTCAACAGAGCCAGCCCTTCAGAGGGCAAAGGTATTTGATTAAGTAAGACATGTAAAACAAGCCGCTGTATCAGCTGATAACTAGGCTTATGGGATCCTGCTTTCTTCATTTAAACACTGGAGTTACATTCATTACAAGGATACTTAAGTTGTAAATCTGGCTGATAGTGATGGCACTCCTTGATTACAAACAAAGCATCCACGTGTACAAACAAACGTAAATATTCTGCCATTGCTGGGGAAAGGACCCCCGAGAACACAGTCAAGCCCGGTGGTACCACATCTCCAGCTTTATCCTGGGGATTACAAGGCTTATCTATTCTCCACTACACTTGTGATTCTGTTTGTTACAGGAGTGAGCATAACAGTCCAAGCATTCCTTTTCCACATCGGTAACGATCTCCTCCTCTCCACCCCATCCTCTGGACACCTCAGAATACAACTCTGACACTTGCACAAAAGGCAGGAGCAAGCGTGCATGCGCACACAGAGATAACAATATCACTGAAGTTTCTGATTGAGAACAGTTCAAAGGCTGTTGGCACTTACCTTGCAAAGCCATGTTAGGTAAACCAGCTTCATTCTCTCCCATTTTATTCTTTCTTTTTAAAGTGGGCCAAGCAGTTTCGGGTGGTGTCAGCTACCCTG
Organism: Rattus rattus; assembly: GCF_011064425.1. Classification (NCBI taxonomy): domain Eukaryota; kingdom Metazoa; phylum Chordata; class Mammalia; order Rodentia; family Muridae; genus Rattus; species Rattus rattus. The sequence goes on along the minus strand of NC_046156.1, from coordinate 129,582,515 downwards.
GAAGCCTTGTGACCTTCTGACTTGCTACAGTAGTATTGTAACAGTACACTACCAGCTTTCTTCTGTGAATAATTACCACTCTGCTTCCTGAGTTACCTGGCCTTGCAGGACCTGTTTTACTATGAAGTGAGCTAATGTGCTTTCTTCCAATGTCCTGTTACTAAACCGCTTCACAAAACACGGCTTTGTTTCAGTTTTGATATTAACTTTTTCCCTGAGTGTAGGCTGCATTTCCAGCACCGCACAGTTCACAGCCAAATATTTTTGGTCAATTCCTTTTTTCTTCCTTTTTTTAGCGGTCTTAACCTGTTTCTCTTAAAACTGTATAATAAAAATTTAAGTCAATCATGAAATTTCTATTTTTCCAAATAGAGGGAATGAGCACTGTGAGAATCTGTTTTTTACAGCTGAGTTAGGATGCAAAATGGAGTAATATCAATATCAGGACATCGATAAGAAGATTGAATATAATGTGTGACACTACTAAATGAATGATATACAGTAAAGATAAAACACAGGACATTTTTTCCTCTCTCCTTTTTGTATCTTCTTTCTTCCTCCTGTTTTTCTTTTTGTTTGGTTTTGGTTTTGCCCACCCCTTCCCACTGACTCTTGTCTAAATTTATCTATGTTATTTATTAATTTATTATTATTTTTATCCACCTATAATTTTTGTTCATTTGCATTAGAAGTGGTCATACTATGTAGCCCAGGCTGGACTAGAAATTGTGCTATTTCTACACCCTCCCTAGTTCTGGGATTTCAGCTCTGTATTACTAAAGGAGATTTAACAAGGAGAATTAAATAGATTATTTCAGACTGAGTAAGTGTGGTGGGATTCACCCTCAATGAATCTGATGTCACATGGTCCCTGTAGCAATTTCCAGGCCAACAAAAATTATAACTATACTAGAAAATAGTGTTGAAAAACAAGGAGTTAGGTCATTCTGTATTAAAGGCCCAGTCCTCTTTTGTATAGATTACTGATATTCATGTGTTTATAATAGGAAATTGAGTTACCTGTCCCTCACTGCTGGACACCAAGAAAACACAAGCACTAAGACAATGAGCCATGGATTGGAACTTTATCCTTAGTGATAATTGTAAATGAAGAGAAGAAATTGTTCATAAAATATAGGAATTTATGTGAATATCCACCTTCATTATTCTCAGTACTTTAACTCTTGGCCCTCATTAGAAAAACAACCTATATCTATGTATAATTCAATACATACATTATATATACATGTATATGCTTACACACTCATACATAAATGACTCAGATTCTCCCTTTAACATCTCATTGATGCTTGCAAATAATCTGTATATTTGCTAGCTAACTATTGCAAAATTTGTTTTTATCAGCATTCTATATAAGCAACATAAAGGCCAACCATTAGAAATTATCTTCAAATGCATTAAATATTAAAAGTAAAACATGATAGTTAAAGAGTATCAGAATTTAGTGCTTTTTAATGTTTATTTTGCGTGCCTGTGCACACATGTGTGTGTGAGTGTGTGTGTGTGTGTGTGTGTGTGTGTGTGTGTGTGTGTGTTTGTATGTGCATGTAAAGTGAACTACCTACACAGCACTGAGGTTTCAGACTCTCTAGAGCTGGAATATTAGGTTGTTATGAACCATCTGAAGTGGGCTCTGGGAACCAAATTCTGTTCCTTCAAGAGCAGTAGATTGTTTTAACGGTTGGGTCTTTTCTCCAGACCCACATTTCAATGTTCTATGTCTTTACTATTTACTGACTTTTTTTTCAGAGCAGAGGACCAAACTCAGGGCCTTGCACTCACTCTACCACTGAGCTAAATCCCTAACCCCTATTTATGGATGTTATCCATCTCCTCAGAAGAGGATGCCAGAGAGCTTACTGTCAACGCATGCGAGAGCCCAGTCATCCAAACTTGGATCTCCTCCAGGATACAGTTCTCTTTCTGATTGCAGTGGAATTATTTATTCTATGGACCATGCTACACACTTTAACAAAAGCAGGATGAAATTGAGTGTCAGTAGAATGCTATAATAATCTTGTTCTGACTTCATGGTCGCAGGACCAAAATTCACATCAATCTTTACTCTTTTTAACAAGGTTGGAAATATATTGACATTACTGCCTCGGGCACCTACTATGAGTCAGTACGAGTATAGTGTACCATTATGTTTGCTTTGGTCTATGAACAACGGCATGAAGGATGTTACAGTGAACATAGAATACAGTACTTCTATTCTCAGTGACCAAGAAACAATTGCAATATTCAGCAAGTGCCTTGCACAGCTACACAGGATTATCTTTCTCTTCCATGCTTCTGCACCTGCTTCGCAAATGTCTTTCAGGGAAATGATTGCCTGTTGCTGCTGGTGGTTATATATGTGTTCATGTTCATGTATGTAGATGTGCAGTTGTGTATGTATGTGTGTAACTGTGTATGTGTGAGTGTTTAGGACATAATGTAACTTGTCAAATGAATCCCTACCTTAATTTTTGAGGTAGGGTCTCTGACTGAACCAAGCATCTCGTCTCTGCCACTTCAGTCCTTGATTAAAATACAAATAGAATTCATGTCTATACATTGGTGCTGGTAACAAAAAAAACTCTTTTTCTTATGTTTATATGACTAACTTATTTGCAAAACATACTTTGTTGGTGAAGGCATACTAGATGGGTGAGGAGCAGGTGTTTGTGTTAAAAACATGAGTGATAGTAGACTGTGACAAGGGTCAAGTGAAAGAAGAATTTTAACCTCATGAAAGGACATGACACAAGGAGGGTCTTAACCTAAAAGAGGGGACAAAGTAATGAAACAGTCATCATCATGGTACAAGAAATGGCCTTAACATAAGAGGATTTTACACATGGGAGAACAACAATGCTCAAAATGAGTAGAAGCTGGTAAAGTAGGAAGATTTATTTGTAGAAGTCAAAAATTTGGAACGATGATGGGAGAAGAAGGGATGGGGACAATTTCAGATGGAAATAACAAAGAAAACGTCAACACAACAATTTAAGCATAAACGTCTACACATATACACAGACATGGGATGCACATCAAAGCATGATAACCAAGGCCATTACTGTCAGTTGCAAACATCTTCATTTAAGGCCAAAGAAACCTGGCAATTGTAAACAGTTTCAAGAAAAATATCTGAATTTTAAAACGCTCTGAATCAATGTGTTCAGTGTGATTTCCATAACTACAGTAGCATTGTAAAACTTAGCAAATTTAAAGAAAGTGTCTAATCATATCATCTAATCCTGAAATGAAATCTAAGGAGAATTGGAGAAAAAGAATATCCTAATGGTATTATGCTACACTCAGGCTGAGGGGTTGTCTATAAATTTTTTCTAGAGGAGACATCAGTATTCCAGGTTAAAGTTGTGTGAGGACAAATACGCGAGCACTGGTAGTTATCTGGTTCTGAATTTGAAGGAAGACATACATTAGAAAGTAAAAATTCTCAAATTCATGGTATGTAGGACACTGGCTGTGTTACATAAGCCTAATAATTCAACATACCTTGTAAATTTTTAATGAATGTGCAGATTAAATGAGATAAATAATTTGATTAAGACCATAAATATGAAAACCGGAATTTTATGAAGAAGAAGGAAGAGAAAATGATTAGGAGTCTTGAATCCAGAATCTTTCTAAACTGAGATACAACTACATAAAATGTGTGCTCTAGAAATTGGATCATATTTAACAAAAGTCTAAAGAGCCAGATGAAGTTTTATCCTGGACTAGCAGGATGACTCCCCGATGGTTCAGTTCTCAGGACTGGGCAACTAGTATTTTATCTCAAGTGCATACTCTGGAATACTTACTTCCAAAATTTTCGCATTAAACACATGCAGTCCCTGTCTAGTGCTACTCCAGTTGTTTAAGCTATGTCTGTCTGTCCTTATCTATGACAAGGAGAAGGAGTAGTCCCTTGGAATAGTTAAATGAGTTAATGTTTAAATGGCCAGCATGATGACAGACTAATAACAGTGCAAGCTGTTTCACAAAGTCTTTACAATTACTCAAAGTGTGACAAATATTTAATAAAAATTATATCCAAAAAATAATAATCCAAAAATATCTTAATTTAAAATGACCTCAATTTTTGGTTTTCTTTCAACAGTGTAAGATGTTGAAGCTGAAAAGATTGTAGGAGCAGTGGCAGTAAAGGTGTCAGAGGAAGGAATGAGGAGGACCGGGAGATACGCTTTGCTGCATGTGGCATGGCAGATGCAGCAGTCTTTGTCCTGCAGTAAGCCTGGATCTACACAGGCGGGGCCATTCAACTGGCATTCATTACTTCCTGGACCCTACTACCTCTGCTGAACAAGTGGCTACTGATGGATTCTGGGAAGAGCTGTCATCTTTAGCTCTATTGCCACTGACAAGCCCATTAGACCTCATTGGAGAAATCCAAACTCACAGTCACTGAGACCCTCATGAACTGCAGTGAGCCTCGGAACAAAAAGAAGGATATGATTGTGACAAAGGGACTTGTGTGGAGTGAGATCAATAACATAATATATGTGGGAATGACACAAATGTAGGTGGGAATTACTGTATCAAAAATCATTACATACATGTGTGAAATCTTCAAGTAATAAATTCAACAAAGTTTACTTTTAAAAAGGCCATGATAACATTTAAAGCCAGACATTTTACTGTCTAGTTCTCTAGAACTATGATTTTTCTTTTCACTAAAGGTGAATTTTATTTTTTGGTTGGGCATTTATAATAAAGAACATTTTTATGTTAGGGCCCAATAAGATGACCCACTTTTCTGCTGGTCCTGATGACATCATTTGCATAGTTGGATGCCTGAAACCCACAGTAGAAGTAGAGTATTGACTCCTGAATTTTTTCCTTTGATCTCCACATGTATGTGTACACACACACACAAACACACACACACACACACACACACACACATGATCATTGTAATATAATAGCTGCCAGTCTGTTTTGTCTGTTCTCTATCAATGCCAACTAATTATTTGAGTCCTTCCACAATGAAATGGGCTGAGCAGGCTAGGAAATCCTCACACTACATACTGTAGAACACTGAGAAGTTACAACATTTGCCTCACATGTAGGAGTGCTGGCATCTTAGCACATGCCTTGCCTTCAAGACAAAATTTATTCAGTTACCCTTGGCTCTACCCTTACAATGTACATGCAGCCACTGGATTCTGGATGCAGAAGATCCTGAAGAACAGACATAGTGACTCATTGGTAAGAAAACACATTAAGAAGAAAACTGACTAAGTCAGAATTCATAATATGCAGAGTATTGCCATTCTCATGGTCTACAGGTTCCCTAAATAAGAGAAGGCAAGAAGCTACACAAATTCGAGCAGATACACCTCACACACAGGTGAGGGGTTTCTATCTAGAAAAGATACGTAATAATAATATAAATGCAGGGCTTCCTGGCTGGGAATCAGACAGAAATGCCACTACAATGCATTCTGATTTGCTTCTGGGAATCACACCCTAGATTCACCTAAGGAAAGATATTTGAAACATTAAGTGCATCCTTTCACTATTTCCACAGTAATGTGCTTACATGAAAATCTCACTTAATATATAGTTAAATCTTTTAAAAGAATAGTTCTTGTTAACTATCCCGGCCTTTTAAATATAAATATAATGACATTTGAAATCCTAATTTATGTCAGCAACATAAAACTTCTGTTTGGAATAGACAATCCATCTTATATAACACATTTCTCTCTCTCTCTCTCTCTCTCTCTCTCTACACATACACACACACACACACACACTAATGTGCAATAGACTGTGAAATGTAAATGTGTATTTAATGCTTTGAAAGGAAATGAAATTCAAATTCAAAGTACATATATACACACCAGTCTATTGTGTATGCTGTTACTTAAAAAGCTGAAAGTATTTTCTAAGACTAAGCTGAGAGAAGTGCAACAGGAAAGGAATGCTTAGGCCAATTATCCATTTGGGACATTTAAGACATAGAGATCAATAGAGAAATCATAGAAGCATACAGGCTCAATAGGGACACCAAAATAAGAAGACAATTTTTCTATGTAACTTTTAAAAATATTTAATCAAAACTACATACAAAAAATCCAACAAAACAAAACAAGCACAATAAAAGAAAAGATAACCCACTATGATTATCAGTCATGGCAAAGGACATTTCAGATATTAGCAGATGCTAAAAAATTTTCCTAACCACCACTGGTAACTAACCAGTAAGGAAATGACACTTAGGTGAGATGGGAAGTGTTTCGTGCTTGAGAAAGATTTTTCTCCACTTAACATACAAAACAAATGGTTGCATTTAAAGTAAACATAGTAATACCAATGGTTTGTTACACTAAGCATAGAGTGTCTTGGTCAACCTAGCAAGTACGATCAAAAGTAAGGCGTCAAAAAGAACATATTAATTATGTGAATAGGAGAAAAATGGTTGATAACTTAGTGTCCTTTCATTTTTATATTTTCTATTCTTCCTTTTCTTCACTTTTCTTCTTCTGCCCTTCCTCCTTTTGTAATAAAGTCACAAAGCCATAACATGCTTTCCTAGAAAATGATTCCAGGAGAATTGCCTTTGTTCAGCCATAATGGGCCACTACTCTCTACTGTGAATGTTTCTCTGAAAGCTCTGGCCTTACTTTCCTGCTGACTGCATGCCAGCTAGCATTGTGAAAGAAAAAAAGAACTAAGGATTAAAGTCTCCAAACTTTCCCCAAGCAGCTGCTACTTAAAATAGACTTTCTTCTAAAGTGAAATGGCTGCTGTCTTTCCTACAGAGACCAGATTTATCAAATGAGAAAAGAGAGAGAAAAGAAGTGAACAGAGCCATATGCACTAAGCCTCTGTGGATGGGCTTGTTAGGCTGATAGACTCAATGGAGAGATACTTACGGAGGGGGTAAACCTACTAAGACAATGCTGAAAACGAGGTACCTCATTGCCTCAGGGAATGGGGTGCTATAGAGAACGCAACAATTTTAAGAATGAAATGAAGAAATAAAGATAGAAATTTCAGTGTTGAATTTAACGGTTCCATTAAACCCTTGCTTTTCTTCCAAAGTCCTTGGCCTTTCTACATGCTAACATATCGACTAACTTTAAAATACCATTTGAAATACTATTCGAGGCTTCTTATGACTCAATCTTATGTTCTCAGAAAAGCCAGGCTGTTAGAGCATTTCTTTCCTGTTGTTCTTACGTGGTCCAAATTCATAACGGCTTAATGAATGTTGATGGTTGATAAATGAAAATATATTGCATATTTCCTTCCTATCAGAGTATCATAATGAAGTTAAGAAGCCATGTATGGGAGTTAATGAATTAGGAAAGGGTTTCAGTCTACAAGCTTCCCTCTCTTTTGAAATGTTAAAAACTAATAATTTTACTCAACACTGGTGGTCAATTTAAAATTAATATCTTTTAAATTTCCCAGTGGTATTGTAAGTAAATTAACCGAGGTTGGATTACCTCTGTCTTCACTGAAATAAAACAGTAAAAATTTTTTATCAAAGATGAAAGTGTAAAATGCACGGAGATCTTGGACCAAAATAATTTAAGTCACTGACATTATTTTTTAAAATGTTCTTACTCTCAAAATGCAATTGTAAAAGATCACAAATCTTGCACAAGATTTTTAGATATTGTATTTCTATAGGAATTTGCTCTTAATATAAAATCCGGGCTATTTTAGATGGGTTATGCACATTCATTTATTACTGTATATCTGAAGTCATAGGGCAGCAGTTAGCATCTCAATATGGCAGGTCTGGTCCTGAGTCATGGAGCAACGAATGGCAGAGAAAAAATTATCACTGTCTTTCTGATACTGGCGTGAGATTTTGGTTTAATGAGAGGAAGAACTGAGGCAGGCGGGATAGGCATCACTAACCAGCCCTGCTCAAACTGTGGTCTAGCTAATCCCCCTAATCTTTCAAGGTAAACCCCCGAGATGTTATCGTTTGGAGGGGATATCCTTGTACCCACAAAACAAACGCTTCCGTCTGGAGGTCATTTCAGGATGTGGTGGTCTGCCTGTTGAGGCTCCAACATTTCGGGAATCCAAGGGAAGTGCAGATTGAGGATAAGATTGGAGACATTTCAGCACCTTTTCTGAGTGTGGATCAGGACATTATAAAAACTCATAGAAAGATGTGTGTTGTTCTTACCTTTATAGTGTCAGCTTTGAAGGAGGATGGGCAGATATCGGGCATGTGAGTCACTCTTACAGATCAGCAGGTACAGCAATGAACCAGGGTAAAGGAGACAAACACAAAATGAACTCCGGAAGCCTTGGCTGTCATCCCATTTCTGGTTACATTGAGTGATTACTAGGCAAGCAATGAGGCATTACAAAATAGCACAGCATTACTAATAATTGTTATAATAGCCCATAGTTTTTCTATACAGCTCTGGATTTTAAACAAATTAATAACATTTGACTAGGTGATACTTATGTGTAAACACCCACACTCAGCTGCTGCTGAAGATGACATCGAAGCTTTGCTTGTGCCTATCATGCCTTTTCACTTGAATGTATCCCTAGCCTGGATGTTTAATGATCAAGTTTCTACAGCCTTCTTCCCAGTCACAATGTAAATATACAAAATACATTGGAACTAGTATGTCAGCTTCAAATCTTGGTTACATATGCCCCTGTTTAGTGGTCAATGCCAACAATTCAGAAATCTTCTGATACAAAGAGAAACATTTTTGTAAGAATGAAAGAAAACTATTTAAATGCTTACTGTTCTTTTTCCCTTTTGCCATTGAAAATAGGAAAATCTCATTTGGAAGAGGATTATAGGGCTTAGGAAATTGCAAGTATTGATAGATGAAATTTAAATTTTTCATAAAGGGTTGGCAGCATTTGTTAAAGATAAGTTATAGTTAAATATTTAATATATTTTACTATGTACAATATTTCTCTAAACATTCGCATTGTGTATAATTCTTCACCTATACTCTTCTGGTGATTCAGCATTTCCTACTCTGTACCCTAAGTTATTCCCAACTTGGATTCATGCTGTGACAAAAGCTCTAAAGACATCTATCTGAATTACCTAGGATGCCATTCACTAAAGTAAAAACAACTTGTCTGGTCTCTGAAAACACTCACAGTGGACCCCCATTATTGCAGTCAAACTTGCTCGTACATTCTATTATAACATAAAATACTTAGAAAATGACACAAACAATAGACACAATAGATAAAACAATAGACACATGGAATTTCACAATCTGCACAGCCAAGGAAACAACTCAGTAAAGAAAGTTTGTGGAATGGGAGAAAAATCTTCACCAGTTATTCATCAAGTGAGGCTTAAAGTATATAAAATCTCAATAAAGTATATTAAAATAAAGTATATAAAAATCACAAAAGTATATTAAAATCTCCAAAAAACTAAAATATCAAACCCTTCAAATTTTCCAATCAACAAATAGAAAGATATACCACACAGAATTCTTTAAAAAAAAATACAGTAACCAAGAAAAAGTGAATGGAAAATGTTCAACATGATTAACCACAAGAGAAAAGCTAATTAAAGCTACATTAAGAGTAGATCACAACAGAATCAGGATAACTAACTTCGATAAAGCAAATTAATATAAAGACTGGTGAGGAAATGAGGGTCCTTTCTCCCCTCCTGAAGGGAATGGAAATGTACATTGGTGAAAGCTTAATAGAAATACAAGTGAAATTTTCTCTTTGGTGTATTATCCATGGACTCTAAGTCAGCAGAGCACAAACCCACTTCAATGTCTATCCTCACTGCTAAACTATTCACAATAACCAAGGTATGAAACCGGCTAGTACCCATCTCTAGTTGAATGATAATAGAATAAGTGGCCTATCTCCATGGACTTGAGTTTCATTTCTCCTTATACAAGAATGGAATTGTACACCATCTTTCTAGGTGATGTACACCATGACCTCTTTCATAGGCAGAACTAAAGGCAGTTGAAGATGGGGAAGAACAAGGATTACCAGAACACTAGCTACATATATAAGAACTATTTATGTACAAATATAAATAAAAGGGAGTTACAGTGAGGAGGACAAAATATACATGAAGACAGAAGAATCTGAGGACAGATGAGCCTTTGGAATTCTGGGATTCTAGGTGTGCACGATCATACACAGCATAATATGTCATTATTGATACCCTGTTGAGCATCAGTGTGGCTAGCCATATTAATACTTTGTTTCGGGATTTTTACTTTTTGTTTAGTTTTATATGTAAAGCTCCTTTCCTTTATCTTTTAATATCACCAATAACTTTTATTTCTCTTTATACTCAATGAATGTAATTATAATCATAATTGGTTTTAGCTATGCCACACTGATGTTTGATTTCTATACATTGTTAAGTTTTCCTTCTATTAATATTAGCTCACCTTGAAAATTAACTTTAGTATTCAATTTTATTTGCACATTTTCCTTTAGAGCAATATCATTTCACATACAATGAACCTAGAGATGTGTACTGCCTTTCCCTCTTCTCTGCTGTGTGATATCAATAGCATACACTTACTGAAATATATGCTGTAATGTCACACAATATGCTGCCATTATTCTCGCTTTAAGTAGTCTGTTATATTTTAAGTACGTTCAAAAGAAGAGAAACAGTTTCATATATTTAAAGAAACATTCAGTATTTTCTGCTGTTTCTCTCTTTGTGTGGATGCATGTTTTGTTTCCCACTGCTTCAAAAATGTCCTTGAGAATTCAGTCTTATTCTTGCCAGCTGAAAAAGAACTCTCTCAGCGTTGGTTTGTCTAAAACTGTATTTATTTACTTTTCATTTTTTGAAAGACACTTTCCTGATATAGAACATTTTTCTATCTCTCTTGCTTTTCTTCCTTCATTTCTTCCTTTTGTCTCTCCCAGCTAACTTTATTTTATATATTGTTCCATTACTATCTGAGCCATTTATATTAATTGACATTTCTCACCTTAAATCTTCAGGAAGTCATTAAGAACACTTAGTTGTTTTTGTTTATTTTGTGGATCACTTGTTTTAGTTAATATTGTAATTTCTGTTGGCATATTTTTTGTTTATGTGCATCATACTTGGAATCCAGTAAGTTTCGTGGATGATAAATTTATAATCACCAAGTTATTTTTAAAACTGCCATTGCTTTTCACTGTACCTTTCCTTTTTTCTTTACTTGTGGTGGTCAATAAGAGAGCATACTATAGAACATAGATGTTATTATGGGTATGCAGTAGTTCTAATATATCTTTAATCTTTTATTGTTTTAGTTCCCGGAGATCTCCTGCCGCTTTTGGGTGTTTGGCACTCTTTTTGGTGGTGTATAGTGTACTATAAATATAGAATTTGAACTTCTGATATCTTCCTTTGATTCAACATTCAACTAGTATATTGTTTTAAAAAAGTTTAATGTATACATTTGCTACCTTCATAACTCAGGTTCTGTTTCTACTAATCTTCTTCTGATCGTGCATTTTAATTTCGTGTTTTAAATATATGTATATTTATATTCTTTTATTTGACACAGAATATTATTACTCTGCATCTCATCCTTACTTAATGAGAAGTTCCTTGGTATACAGGTTATTCATGGATAAATTTGAATATTTTGAGAATCATTCTCTAGGGCAAATGTGGGATCATCTGTGTCTTGGCATAGCTTTGCTGTGACACTAAGTATGTGATATGTGAAGAATCCTGTTCAATGTTAGGGAAAGTCAATGTTTTCTCTCCTCTTTATAGGAACAGAAATAATTTCCAGTCCTGTGTGCACTGCAAGCATTGTTAAGTAACCTTGACTTCCTGAACAGCTTCTGTTGCAAAATGTATTATTTTTATTCCTAAAGATAATTGGTTTTCAGCTACAGACTTCTAAGGGCTGCTCTTGAGACTTGATGACTTCTGGTGTTCTCAGTATCATCTCTGCAAATGCCAATGGCCACCTCTGAAGGGTGCTCTCTGTAGCTTCACCTCAGGCTGCAACTGGATCTCCTTCCCTTTATCGCTTTCTGGAAATTGCCTCCAGGTAGAAAAGCAGGGGGATTTCACAGCTTATCTCTTTTGATTCTCCTTTGTCAGAGATCACAGTCCCGACTACCTGTTGTTCAATGCAGAAGCCAGTGTTTGTGTACATTTTATTCTTCTGTCTGTAATTGTGTCAGGAGCAAATCCAACAGGATTTAGTCTTTCCAGACACAGCAGTGAAGAGCAACTGTTCTTGAGAGGATGAAAACATACTCTTATAATAATATTTACTAGAATCCCCAATCATCTATGCATTCACTTGAAGATTTTAAAATCAATAATTTTTAAAAAGTGTATTTAAAATGTACTCATGTAAAAAGACCTACCTACAGTGGCTCCAGCAAACATAACTGGGCACTGGTCCTGAAGAAATGGCTCAGTGCTTAAGAACACTTGCAGCTCTTGCAGGGGATCTATACTTTATATAACCACATGGTAACTCATAAATCCACCTAAAAGTCCAGTTTCAAGGATGGAGTAGGATCTCCTGGTCTCTGTGGGCAGCCCGCAGACATGAGGTACACATAAATGCATTCAAGGAAAAAGATATAAAATAAAATAAATATTTAAAACTATATTTGGACACATTTAAAGTCAAAATAGGGTAATAGGCTGAGAAAGGAAGGTTGGATAAAACAGCCTTAGCACGGGAGAAGGTCTCAATCTCAAATAATAGAGAAAGGGATTAGAGGGCTAATTAAAAATTCAAATTACATAATTAAATGATTGACATAGGCATTCTTTAGAATTGCTTCAAGAATGATCACAGACACACTGTAATATCATCCTGCCTTTGAAAAGAATGTATATACATTCATTAAAGATGCTTTATTGTCAAAATTTTAGCGCTCATCTGAGCCTGAAGTGAGTGATAATACTTTTGGGAGTAGAAGGTCTGTCTGCAGAACTGATTGAAGCCAATGATCACAGTTGGCATCACGAAGGCATAACTAATTCTAGTAATTTCTTAGAATAAATAATAAAATCTGGTATATGTATTGATTCTTCCTTTCATTAGTGACGTCCCTACACAATTGACAGTATTCATTTTCAATGGGACTTACAATATTACTATCAATCACTAATGGTGATACTGCTGTATGAACTAAGATTTTTGCAGGATTCAAAATATTATTATCATTTTTACAGTGGTCACCATATCAAATTTGCTCAGTTACTAAAAGCAATGCTTCATATCTTTTGTCTTAAATTGTAGCAGTTACCTATTATCTTCAATTCCACTTCTAAGGGGGATTCTTTTATTGTTTCTCCCTCAGGCTCAGCTTCTTTCTCCATCATCCCGGAAGTCTTAAATTTCATGAGGAATGACATCGATTTCCAAATCAATCATAAATGACCAAAGTAGAATTTAACAGAAAATTACTATTTCACATTTTGATTTTTGTTCATTGGTGGTGGTAGGTTGGTAAGACATGTTTTACAAATGGGTGCATTTTCTTCATTCTCTCTCTTCTCTCTCATTCTTTTATCTCTCTCCTTCTATGAACTCAAGATATAGCTGAGGCTGTCCCTTTGAACCCCTGATCCTCTTGTCTCTCTCTTTGAAGTAATAAGATTACACACATGCACTATCATAGCTGACTTAAATATAATTCCTTTCCATGATATGTGTGTGTGCACATGCACACACTCGTGCAAACGCATTCAGGTAGTATTTGTCTAAATGTGTTCATGCACATTTACATGAATATGTATGTAAGGGTGAACTTGTGCATGGAAGCCAGAGACTGACAATACATGTCTCCCTGCATATGTACCAGTAAGTATGTCTCCACCATACCTTTTTAAGTTACTGTTTCTCACTTAAACCAGGAGCTCATGAATTCAGCTATAGTGATCAGCATGGTTCAGGAATCTTTCTGTTTCTAATCCTATAGCCCTGGGTTTATATATATTTGCCACCATGCCTGTCCTTTCCATGGGCATTGAGTATCCAAACTTAAGAATATGAAATTTATACTTATAAAGAAAGCACTTGATTAACTGATCCATGATCCATCACCCTTGAGCCCCAAATATATTTCTTAATAAGACTAGTATAAACTTTCCTCCTTGATTTACAGGTTTCACAATTGATGTGAAAATAGTATTAATAGTTTCTTATGTCCTAATCAGAGATCCTATGTCAGAATGCCTCCATCAAACTCATTCTCTACAAAAGATTGGAATTCTTACCAGCTCTGTAGGAAACAGGTATGCTGTCAGCTAAGATTTCCTGCTTCATTGGTAAAGAGTTGGTAGATTTAGTGCAATTCTTAGTGGTACTATGATATCACAATCTGAAAGTTACTAGATCTCTCATTCCTAAATAACAACATTGGTGATCCTCTCAATATTTTAAGGAGCAACTGACTTATCCTCTCCTGCTATAGAAATCCTAGAAGGCGTCTTTTTCCAAGAAAAGGATGCTTGTCTGCGTTCAAAGCATGTCATTTAGTATAGCTACCTTCACACATTCCCATCGTTTTCCGTGATGTTCCTGAATGGAACAAAGCTACACTAACTTCCTACAAGTGAGGCTAGAGCTATCACACATGTAGAGATCTCTTCCCTCAACTTCAGGCAAGGACTCACAAAAGCTCGGCCTGCTGCTTATGAAGGATCCACCAAGTTGTCTGAAAAAGCTGGAGACACAGATAACAATTTTACAACTCTTAGACATCCTCCACCAGGGTTCAAAATACTTCCCTCACACAGACCCATCCAAGACCTTTTCTTGTGCCTTTTCCCTGGTCTCCCTCTATCCTATACTTCACAATGTCCGACTTTTCATGGACCATCCACCTGCTCCAACTAATCTAAAATGTGAGAACTAGTCAACACACCAAGAGGAAACTTCATTTAAACAGAAATGTGGTGGAAATGAAAATCCAAACAAACAAATGAAAGGCCTGGTTAAAGAATAAAGAATCCTTTGCTTCTGTAAGGCAAAGGCACTGTCATTAGGAGACAATGGCAACCAACAGATTAGGAACAGATCTTTACCAATTCTACATCCAATAGAGGGCTAATGTCCAATGTATACAAAGAACTCACGAAGTTAGACTCCAGAGAGCCAAATAACCCTATTAAAAGTAGGGGACAGATCTATACAAAGAATTCTCAGCTAAAGAATATCGAATGGATGAAAAGCACCTAAAAAATGTTCAATATCCTTAGTCATCAGGGAAATGCAAATCAAAATAACCCTGAGATACCACCTCACACCGGTCAGAATGACTAAGATCAAAACCTCAGGTTACAGCAGATGTTGGCGAAGATGTGGAGAAAGAGGAACACTCCTCCACTGTTGGTGGGATTGCAAACTGGTACCTCTCTGGAAATCAGTCTGGTGATTCCTCAGAAAATTGGACATTTTATTATCTGAGGACCAAGCTATAGCACTTCTGGGCATATACCCAAAAGATGCTCAAACATACGACAGAGGCCCATGCTCCACTATGTTCACAGCAGCCTTATTTATCACAGCCATAAGCTGGAAAGAACCCAGATGCCCTTCAACAGAGGAATGGATTCAGAAAATATGGTACATCTACACAATGGAGTACTACTCAGCTATCAAAAACAATGACTTCAGGAAATTCATAGGCAAAATGAATTGAACTAGAAAATATCCTGAGGAGGTAACCCAATCACACACACACACACACACACACACACACACACACACACACACACACACACACACACACACACACACACACAGAGAGAGAGAGAGAGAGAGAGAGAGAGAGAGAGAATGTACTCGCTTAAATGTGGATATTAGACCAAAAACTCAAAGTACCCAAGATACAATCCACAGACCACATGAAGTTCAAGAAGGACGACCAAAATGCAGATGCTTCAGTCCTTCTTAAAAGGGGGAACAAAAATATTCATGGAAGGAGATATGGAGACAAAGTTTGGAGAAGAGACTGAAGGAATGGCCATTCAGTTACTGCCTCATCTGGGGATCCAGGTCATATATATACAGCCACCAAAACTAGATAATACTGATGAAGCCAAGAAGTGCATGCTGACAGGAGCCAGACATAGCTGTCTCCTGAGAGGCTTAGCCAGAGCATGATAATTACAGAGGCGAATGCTAGCAGCAAACCATTGTACTAGGAATGGGTCCCTTGCAAGAGTTAAAGAACGTATTAAAGAAGCTGAAGGGGCTTGTAACTCCATAAGAACAACAATACCAACCAACCAAAGCTGCCAGGGACTAAACCACTACCCAAAGGCTACACATGGACAGACCTATGGCACCAGTTGCATATTTACCAGAGGATGGCCTAGTTGGGCACCCATGGAAAGAGAAGCCCTTGGTCCTGTCAAGGCTGGAATCTGCAGCAGAGGGGAATGTTAGGGATGGGAGGCAGGAAGGCGGAATTGTTGGGGAGTCGAATACCCTTATAGAAGAAGGGGAGGGGATGGGTTAGGGAGGTTATGGATGGGGAACCGGGAAAGGAAATAGCATTTGAAATGGATATAAAAAATATCCAATAAAAAATCTGATGCTGTTACAAGAATTTGTTGCTTCACTTTGACATATATCTTCTGAACATGGCTTTCAATAAAAACAACTACTAGAAAACTGTTTTTCTGCAGCTTCCTCATCATTTGTATCCTTAAAATAATTCAAGAGAGTTAGAGATTTGCTCCTGATTAAAGCATTGGCTTCACAGAGATGGCCAACATTGGTTTTTACTTTTTTTTTTTTTTTGTTCTTTTTTTCAAAGCTGGGGACCGAACCCAGGGCCTTTCGCTTCCTAGGTAAGCACTCTACCACTGAGCTAAATCCCCAGCCCCACTTTTGAACCTAAAGGCTAAACCTTCTTTACATCAGCAACCAAAATGGACTACATCTTCCCTTCTGTGCATTCACTAGAATAGCATCTTTAGTTCCTGTCAAGATATTTTTTACATTCATAAACTTGCTGACTATTGGGTTCAAATTGTCTGTCTCTGTTTTCAATATGGCACCTTCACATCTCTGTATCCAGTGTATTTTTGGTTTAAAAAAAGAGGCACAAGCTGAACAAGCAACATACATCTGAAATATCATCATTTAAAGAGCTAAACATGGAAGTCTTATGAGAAAAAGGCCAGTCTGGACTACAAACTGAAAATAAAATTAAATGAAGGAAGGGTGAGATGCATGAAGAAAAGAAAGACAAGATGGGGAAGCAGGAAGAAGGAAGCTCAAGAGAGACATGTGCAGTATACAGTCAGGGGAACATGTACACATTATTGAGAATAAGTCTAACTTGGGTATTGTGTCTCCTGTGGAAAGAGGCCTGTGGAGACAGAGGAGGAAATGGGAATGTTTCAGATATATAACAGGATTAAATGCTTAAATTCACTGTGTGACATGATTACAGGTCAAATTGTCCCAAGTCAATCGTCCCAACAGCTTCAACAATCACTGAACACAGACACTATAATAAGCTAATACTTTAAATTACTGTGGTAATTAGCAAAATCTGAGTCAGAGTGATGAAACAGACACTTGATGGTGGAAAAATAGCATCTGTCAGCTTGATGGACACAAGCTGGCAAGAAGTCCTTGGTTTGCAAGAAATGCAAGATCTGCAAAACAAAGTGCAGTAAAACGAAGGGTACTGAGATCAAAGGCCGTCAAGAGGGAATACTGGTAGCTGCAAAATGGAATGATCTGCTCCCGCTTATGAGGCACAATCCATTAACTAAGAAAGGAGGTTAAATCATGATGATGATGGTGCTAGCAGTGTGCTTTCTCTCTCTTTCTCTCTCTCTCTCCTCTGTGTGTGTGTGTGTGTGTGTGTGTGTGTGTGTGTGTGTGTGTGTGTGTGAGAGAGAGAGAGAGAGAGAGAGAGAGAGAGAGAGAGAGAGAGAGAGAGAGAGAGAGAGTTAACTGATCATTAGAAAAGGTCATGGATTTGAGATGAAGTTGTTGGGAAATAAGAGGAAGTGGAGAGAATAGTTTCAAAATTATGTAAATACCATTAAACTACTAAACAAAGTTTAAAATGGAAAGTCATGTACCTGCTACCTCTGAATCTTAAGGTTGTTGATAATTTTGTAATCTCTCCCTTGAATCTTTCCTGAGGCTTGATGTCTTCTCAGTTATCTATTACTATCATAATTTAGATGAACTATTTTATTTAATGTTTTCAGTTTTCAGAAACAAACGTAGCATTAGCTATGATTCCTTACTTCTTTTATATTTATCTGGGAAAAATTAAACTCTAGATCATTGAAAATTCTTTTAAAGTTTCAAACATATTTATGATGTCTATAGCACATGTCTTCAATCTTTCTAAAGGCATTCTTATGTTTTCAATATTTGAAAATAACCTAGCATAATGGAGAATGTGTGAATATAAATGATAAATTCAATCTATAAGAATACCTGATTGTGAAAATTTTAAAAAGAATTTAATAGAACATAGATGCAAGAAAAGTGTACTATAATTTTAAAGCCACAGAATTTTATGTTCTATCATGGGATAGAAGAATTTTGTAAATATCATTTAGCAGATATTTCACAGCATGACTTCTTTTTCTTTTCTTTTCTTTTTTTAATCTTATTGGATAATTTGTGTATTTACATTTCAAAATGTTATTTCATTTCCGGATTTTCCCATTTTCCATTCCCTCCCCCTGCTTCTATGATGCTCCCCCTACCACCCACAAACTCCCACCTCAACACTCTTGCATTTCCCTACTCTGGGGAAATGAGCCTTCATAAGACCAAGAGCTTCTCCTCCTATTGATGCCGTACAATGCTATCCTCTGCTACATATGCGGATGGAGCCATGGGTCACCCCATGTCTACTCTTTGGTTGGTGGTTTAGTCTCTCTGGGAGCTCTGGGGTGTCTTGTGGATCCAGCTATACCACTACTGGGCATATACCCAAAAGATGCTCCAACATGTAACAAAGACACATGCTCTACTATGTTCATAGCAGCCTCATCAATAATAGCCAGAAGCTAGAAAATAACAGATGTCCTTCAACGGAGGAATGGATACAGAAAATGTGGTACATTTATACAATGGAGTATGACCCAGCTATTAAAAACAATGACCCAGCTATTAAAAACAATGACTTCATGAAATTCACAAGCAAATGAATAAAAATAGAAAATATTATTCTGAGTGAGGTAACCCAGTCACAAAAGACCACGCACTCACTGAGAAGTGAATCTTTTCCTTTTTAAGTTACTTTTAATTTTTTACAGTCTAGTCCTTATTCCCTTCCTGACCCTCCATCCCACAGTGCCTAATCCCATTCCTTCTTCCCACCCTGTTTCCAAGAGGATGTCTCCACCATCTCAACACCCCCAACATGCTCTCCTACTCTCTGGGGCCTCAAATCTCTCCACAGGTAGGGACATCTTCTCTGACTGAGGCCAGACCAGGCAGTCCTGTGTTGTATATATGTAAGGGGCCTAGTGTATGCTCCCTGGTTGGTGGCTTACTGCCTGAGAGGCTGGTCTCCCTATGTGGTCAGTCTCCTCTTCAGCTTCTTCCAACCTTTCCTTAATTCAGCACAGGCGTCCCCATCATTTGTTGGATATATGTATCTGCATCTGTCTCAGTCAGCTACTTGCTCCACCTTTCAGAGGGCAGCCATGCTAGGCTCCTGTCTGTAAGCACACCATAGCATCAGTAATAATGTCAGGCCTTGGAGCCTCCCTTTGAGATGCATCTCAGGTTTTATGGTTCACTGGACCTCCTTTCTCTCAAGTCCCTTCTCCATTTTTGTTCCCGTAGTTCTTTAAGGCGAGAACAATTGTGACTCAGAGTTTTTGATGGTGGGATGGCAGCCCTATCCCTCCACTTGATGTCTGAAACTCTCCAAGTTCTCTCTCCCTACTATCCTGCATTTCATCTAAGGTACCCACCTCTCTTTGAGTCCTAACAATTTCTCACATTCCAGGTCTCTGGTACATTCTTTAGTTCCTTGGGAGGGAGGAGAAAGCAAATGGGATAGAATCATCCTACTTTCGGCTTTTTAAATTTCCTGAGTTCTGTGGATTGCATCTTGGGTATTCTATATTTTGTATAACGTACTCTGGTGAATAAATACAATTGATTTTATTTTGGGTCTGAGCTATCTCACTCGGGATAATATTTTCTAGTTCCATCCATTTGCCTGCAAAACCAATAGTGCCCTCGTTCTTCATAGTTGAATAGTATTTCATTGTGTAAATGAACCACATTTTCTACATTCATTCTTTTGTTGTTCTTGGTTGTTTCCAGCTTCTGCCTACACACATAAGGCTGTTATGAACCTAGTGGCGCATGTGCTCCTGTGGCATTATGGGCCATCTTTTGGGTATGTGCCCAAGAGTGGTAAAACTGGGTTTTAAAGTAGATCTATTTCCAATTTTCTGAGAAACCGCCAGATTTATTTCTAGTTTGGAATTCCACCAGCAATGGAGAAGTGTTCCTCTTTCTCCACATCCTTGCCAACATGTGCTGTCACCTGAGTTTTTGACCTTAGCCATTCTGATTGGCGTAAGGTGAGATCTCAGGATCATTTTGATTTGCATTTATCTGATCACTAAGGACTTTGAACATTTCTTTAGGTGTTTCTCAGACATTCAAGATTCCTCTGTTGTGAATTCTGCTTAGTTCTGTACCCCATTTTTTGATTGGATTGTTTGGTGTTTGGCTTTTTTTATTGTTGTTGTTCTTAAGTTGAGTTCTTTATATATTTTAGAATTGGACCTCAATCAGATGTGAGGTTGGTAAGTTTTTTTTCCCAATCTGTAGGTGGCTGATTTGTCCTTTGTCTCACAGAATCTTTTCAGTTTTATAAGGTTCCATTTAGCAATTCTTGATCTTAGAGCCTGAGTCATTAGAGTTCTGCCAATGAGTTTGAGTCTCTTTCCTACTTTCTCTTCTATTAGATTCAATACATCTAGTTTTATGTTTAGGTCCATTATCTACTTGGACTTGAGCTTTGTGTAAGAAAAAAGTATGGATCTATTTTTTTTTATTTTTCTACATACTGATTGCCAGTTAGTCCAACACCATTTATTGAAGATGTTTTCTTTTTCCAGTTTACATTTTTGGCTTTGTCAAAGATCAAGTGTCCATAAGTGCATGATTATATTTCTCAATCTTAAATTCTATTCCATTGATCAACCTGTGTGTCTCTCTACCAATACCATCCAGTTTTTATCACTGTTGCTCTGTATTAGAGCATGGGGTCAGGAATAGTGATTCTCCTAGAAGCTATTTTATTGTTAAGAATTGTTTTTGCTATCCTGGGGTTTTTGTTTGTCCATATGAAATTGAGGATTGCTCTTTCCATGCACAGCATGATTTCTTAAACCTATATTTTTACAAAGAATAATAGAGTTCCCCTGGTCACCATGTTGATTTGGCAGATTTGGGTTAAAAAGGCTGGACAGTAGGGCAGCTGTTTTTCAGGTGTGGAAGCAAGTACACAAGAAGCCACCTGAGGAAAAGTTGTTGTTCTCTAGAGCCTTGGCAGGATAATAAAATAAACTTGACATTTCTCACTCTTCATAGAGTAAACAAATATCATCTTCCCATAGAACACAACTGAAAAATACAGACAACAAAATGTAGACTTCATAAAACAAGTGGCTCTAGTCTCAGTGATTCTCAGATAAACTTCCCAATACATGTGCTATAGGGGAATTAAGGGAAGGATATGGAAGCCACAGATATACCCTTTATTTTGAGTTGGGCTTTATTCATTTAAAAACATCTACTATTCTTGTTATGATAATTTTATGTGTTTCAGATCTAGCAAATGTAGATTTAGATCCTCCCCATTACTGCCCCTAGTGTGTCTATCCTTCAACAAGTCAGATCACTCTTCTGTGTCTTGGTTTTCTTGTCTTTAAGATGGAGATGATCTTGCATGGTATCAGAGATACATTCACATGGTAGGCCAGAGAATAAACAGGAATGCCTTTTGGGGAAACACTAATCATTGTGATTATTGTGGATTTTGTTCTACTTAAATTAGAATGTATCATGATGCACAGACTTGAAGGGGTTTTTCTGTATCACAGTGGTCTATATTTATCTACAATTCTGAGAATCAAATATTATCTATTTATCTCTGCCATTAGACTTCAATTTACTTTGTACAATATTGAGGATGGACCCTAGATATTGAGTGTGTTTTGTTCAGTAAACTCTGGACAATTCAAATACATCTGCAGCATTTCCACCCTAAATTATGTAGATCATATATAGGGAAATTAAGGGAAGAATATGGAAGTCACAGATATACCTTTTTTTTTTTTTTCGGAGCTGAGGCCTGAACCTAGGGCCTTGCGCTCGCTAGGCAAGCACTCTATCACAGAGCTAAATCCCCAACCCCCACAGATATACCTTTTAATATGTGGTAGTTTTTCATTGGATTCATACATGCAACTCCAGCTTTGGTTCAGAAAGGAGAGCAAAAGAATTTTCAAATATCTCATAAATACAAAAACTGTGTATATCACTTGCATTGGTCTTCTGTGTTTTGTATTCAAAGGATGAGTTTTGTGCTCCAAGATCAGGTCAAAGTCTGAACATGGGCATTGTATTGATGAAAAATCCGTATAGAATGCTCCTTGATAATCTTTTATTAGATAATAAAAAATCTAGCCATTTCCTATGGCTGGGCAGGGGAAAGATGAGGACAAGACTTGAGATCAAGTAGGGGGTCTCAGGTAGGGACAATGAGGAGAAGAAAAAACAGGTAGGGGGACAGGGAGTTTGTCAAGAGGCAGGGTGGATCATGAGGATGGACCATAAGCCAAGAGAAAAATCGCTGTGAGGATACACATGGAGCCAAACAAACAAAACAAAACTCAGTTGGCAAGTAACATGGAGCCTATGGCTAGGATGTAGGTTAGAATAGCTCAGACTCTGCCCAGTTTAGGATTATAGATTTTTAATAAAAGAACCAGGTTTCTATGGCTTTTATTTTGGAGTTTTATGGTCAAGAGTTGGGGTGGAAACCAACTATAAAATTAATTCATTAGTACATATATATGTTTATGTTGAGAATACAGACTAAATAGCAGTTATTCACATGTATATACCTATGTGTGTATATGTGTATGTATGTGTGTACGTGTGTGTATGTGTGTGCGTGTGTATGTTGCAACATATATACATATATACATATATATATGTGTGTATATATATATATATATATATATATTAGATGTAAGAGATGAAAAGAAATCTTGGCTTGAATGTAGAAGTCTTACTTGTTAAATGAAGAAAGGAAAAGTAAGGAGTTTCACTCTGCTTCAGCTACACAGTGAGTTCAAAACCAGCCTAGACTATTGTAGAAATTCGTATAGAAAACCAAAGTGAAAAAATTGTTTACAATATCCGTGCCTCTTTAAAACCACTGTCAGCCTTTAGATTTCAAAACTTAATGACTTATTCTTATATGTGAAGATACTGGGAAATTTCCGTGTTAAATGAAGACATTTTTGGTTTGGCTTTAAATTCCTAGGAAAAGTGTTCAAGAACCCTGATGTGTTATTCTCAGATGCTAAAGAGCCTGACTGGTAGAAGTTAAGGGCGTCAGTCATCAGTGGGAAGTATGGACAACATTTAATGTAAAAATGCATCTGCAAAGATGGAAGGCAAACGTAAACAGGATAGGCTAGCCTGTCTCTTAGCTTTATGTATAGAAAACTTTCAGCAAATTTTTTTAAGTATCATGTGCTATGATTGTTCAGAATGTTCTGTTAAATGAAAAGGAGGGGGGTAGATTAGTTTGCTGATCCAGTTAAGAAAACTAAACAGATGATCTGAAAATGGGGAGGTTATCCTACAAGATAGCAGTGTAGTAATTAGTCTACAAGTATACACCCTTAGAAGCCAAAAAGAATAGACAGGGGAATCAGATAAATATAGAGAAACATTTGATCAATTGTCATTTTGGAGTTAGACATGACAGGCCAATGATAGTGAATAGTCACTATGAGCTAGACGGTCTAAGAAAGAAGTCCTCCTCAGACATTTGGAAAGAACACAATGCTGCTGGGAGAACCTCAACACAGTGGGGTTAATGTTGGGATTCAGACCATTAAAATGGTAAGAAACATTTTTGTGGGAATGAATTCCAACAGGAAAAAATTAGTGCACAACTACTGGTAATTAATGGAAGTGAAATTATGACTTAAGGAAATAGAAGATTCCACCCTCCTGGACACACCACAAGTATTTCTTGTTATCTAGCTGTTTATAATAAATGTGTTCTCATTAATTTTTGAATTTAAGTTAGAATGGTTTTGCATCTTGTGTGTCATTTGTAAATCATAGAGTTTTAATAAATAGGGCTTTTATACTAATAGTGGGTACACACAGGTGACCCCAGCAATGACCTTTGAGAACTACAGACTTGCAGAAAGAACAATAACTCCTGCCTTTTGACTATGCCAATAGGATTGTATTTAACAATGTAGTAGAGGACTACCCTGTCTGGCCTCAGTAGGAGAGGATGTGCTTAATCCTCTAAAGACTTGATCTCCCAGAGAAGTGGGGTGTTGTGTGTGTGAGATGGTGGTGATATGGGTGTTTTTGGTTTTTTATAGGGCATCCTCTAACAGTCAAAGAAGATGGGGAAAGGGGTGAAGGACTCTTGGAGGGCGTGTTGGGGGAAGGAAGTACAATTTGGCATGTAAATAAAACAAGTTTTCAAAGTAATTCTCAAACATTTCATTTCACTACTACTTTAAGCAGTTATACTTGCTGCTGTATCTTTATATTTTTTCTAAAAAATTGCTCTTTGACAGTTTTCTGCAATTATTTTCTTAATAAAATGCTCTACAAATACAGATTGTTTTATGGTCTGAGAACTGAAATTCAAAATGTTAAAGAGATCTGAGTGAATGTAAAACCTGATTTTCAACCACAGTTGTTTATCCAAACATGATTACTGATAACCTATTATATGTTTACTCAGTGACATGAAGCATTTTAGAATTTAGTAAAGATTCATTATACATATATGCATATATATATATACATTCATAATCCTTGCTCCGTCACTATCTCTATTTTGCAGATGACACACAGAAACTCCTTTGCAAAGTTGTAAATGATAGCCAAAGCAGTCACACCAGTCAGTCAAGCTCTTGGTAATCCTAACCATTTATCTATACGATTCTCATCTTAGGTGCTGAATACAGAGTCTGAATAAATATGTAGCCTGCTCTATCAGAGGTGATATTCTCATTAAAGAGAGATAATAATAAAGCCTATCGTCTGAGAGCACTGATGGTAATAGGATTAAGTGGGAAGATTGAAGGATGGCAGATGAAAGAATAATGAGGTGTCCAAAATGTTCAAAGAACTTCAGAGATATTTGATAAGGAAAATGGAAAAGGGAGGCTCCCTGGGAAGACAGAGAGGGATAAATACAGAAAGAGGTGGAAAAAAGGTAAAGAGGAAGGGCAGGCAGGGTGCAAATGATCTCATAGGGGAAATGGGAAAGGGCCTTCTTAAGGGAAGAGAAAGAATGTAAACACAGAAGGAAGGCATCCTTACAATAATAATATGAATGATTGAAAAAGTCACAAGATATCAGTGCTAACTATAGGTAGAAAGAAAGAGAGAAAGAAAGAAAGAAAGAAAGAAAGAAAGAAAGATCGAACTCTGAAATGCACTTAATTCATTGCATAAATATATTCACATAGTTTTAATGATCTTTTCTCATCTGGGCTGATAGTGCTCACCCAAGGACCAAACGCTACCTAATAAAAGCACCAATATTAGTCTAGGAAGCCTTTTTTGGGCTGTTTACCAGGGATATCTAAGAGACTCCCCAAATACAGCTTAATGATTTTGCCCTTGCCTACCCTCGTGAGTGGAAGTCACTCACTTCTGCTGAGGACACTGTACACTTCCAGTAACAAAGTGCAGAGGCACCAGAACTGGAACTGACCTAAATGTCCCCAATCTGAGGACTTCTTTCCATGGAACTAGAATATGGCACACACACTTTCTAAAGGAATAGGCAATAAACAGTTCTATCTATCTATGACTCTTATAAAACTTATCAAAGAGTCAGGATGTGGAGTCTGATGTCTAATCTTATGTATCCTCCATACTCTTCAAGTGATATGCAGACATTAAGAGTACACATGAGGACATTTATGAAAGATAATAACATTTGTATCCATAGATCAATAGAGAAAATTCATGCTTATCAGTATAGGCAGGAATCACAACTTGGAGCATATGTCACACAAAAAGGTTAAGGGAATACAATGTACTTTGGCGTCTTGATCTTAGGTCCTTGATTCTGGGTCTTCAAACCCTAAAAGAATTTCATTTTTCACTGCAGGTACTAGCTTTTAAGTCTGAGTTTCGTACCAGGTATACTCTATACATTTTTCGGCTACATGTACCTGCAGATATTGCGTGAGCTGCACTGGAGCAGAGCATATTGTGAAGCTTCCCAGACTCCAATATAACATGGGCAAATTCTCTGAATGCTTCACATTTTACTAATGTCACAGAACTTTTAGTTCTCTTGCTCTGAAGAACCC
Source organism: Rattus rattus (assembly GCF_011064425.1). Classification (NCBI taxonomy): domain Eukaryota; kingdom Metazoa; phylum Chordata; class Mammalia; order Rodentia; family Muridae; genus Rattus; species Rattus rattus. Next base: position 129,555,934 of record NC_046156.1, on the reverse strand, counting down.
TAACTAATGCACTAACTAAAAATATACTGATAGAAATAAACTTGTCCCTTTCCTGAGACTGAAATAAGGCCAATGTGAATAAAGTTGCAATTAAATTAAAAGTAAAGAATGAGAATTGGTCTGAATTCTCATAAGAGTTCTAATTTGCTTTCTATTTATCTCAGTATTGCTCACAATGAAATTGCCTTATAAGCTAATAGAAATTCTTAGTCATCAGATCTTATTTCAGTAATGAATTGCATGTGTCTAATAAGCTAAATTCCTTCCAGTGTCCTCATTTATTTATTGGGAGGACAGAATTGTCACTAGAAAGCACAGAGGTGTTGTATGACAGCTCTTCCTGTTTCAGGTCAAACTTATAGAGCATACCTGGCTACTAAAAATTTACTTAATGAGTTCATCCCAATTTACCAGTGTATTTGTTTAGTGTAAGCATATTACAATTAAACTAGACTCACCCTGTCATTTTAATTGTGGGTTATTAATCACTAATGTGATTCCTATTATATAAACTTTATAAATATCCACAAGAATATGTGAATGTCTAGATTATGTAGTTAATAAATTAACCAATACTACCCTTTCACACCTTGGAATGGTTCTATTTACTGCATATTTTGAAAGCTGCCTTTATTTGATTAGATACTATGGATAAGTGATACTCTTGAATTTTTTTAAAAGACTTTTTAACACCCATTCAACAATAGAGAATCATGAGAACAGATTTGCTTAAGATGTCTTCTTTTGTGAATTATAAAAATAAATTAAAAATTACTCATATCTATTAATATTTAGATTGGGCTATTAAAATATTTCCTATCATAACTTTGATATTTTAACAGAAAATGACACAATAAAATTATATGCAACTATGCAATTATTGCATGTCATAAATCACTTAAGATAACCCAATTTGATTCAGATAATCTATTTAAAATAATATGTTGACTGCTTTCCAGTCATCCTCATTCTTGAGGATCATTATATAGCACATGGAGGATGCTATGAATTGACTGTCTTTTCAACATGAAACAGCCTCTGAAGTCATCATCATATTTACCTCAGGACTAAGATACCAACGTTTGTCCACCATGCACGTACAGTTCCTGAAGTCTGAAGAGAGGACTGAATCAATCAGAGCAGTGGTTAAAAGTTACATGTGGTCTGTAGGGAGAGCAGCCAATGTTCTTAACCACTGAGCCATCTCTCCAGCCCAAGGACAGTGCCAATGTTAATGTACTTAATTTTCTAAAGTTATAGGTATAAAATTTGTTGACTAATGGGTTTTCATGCATTAAAGTTTTGTAGAGCAATCTATATTTTAAGATGTTCAGCTACACATGTGAGATCAGTGCTCTTTTGCAAATTTACCCTCTAGGAATATTACAGCCAAATGCTCCAGTAAAGAATATAGCATTTATTTAACAAGAATTTAAGCTGACAAAAATCCTTCGAATGGAACATTTTAATTAGGGTCTCACAATGAGACAAACTAAGAGCTCCAATTTCCTTCTTTATTTTGTAAAATAATTTGCATTTTGTTTTTAAAAATAGAAAGTAAGTCTAAAATGAGGAAGGACAAACCTGATTTTTAAGTTACATGAATTTCGACAGCAGGGAATTTTTACAAAACTATGAATCTGCATTTAAACTACATTAACTGTTTCTGTACCTCAGCAGTTTGATAGAAGAGCTGAGTGAAGAAGGAGACAGAGGCATTCAGTGCCATTTTCTGGCTTTCATCCTTTATTTTTGTTCCTTTTTATCTATGAAAATTATATATCTTCTTTCTATACCTGATCAAGGTAAAAACCAAGTGTAATGGAAAATAGAAACACAAAACTCAAATGGCCAGGAGAAAACAAAGAGTCTGTACTTTCTCTACTCATCCCCAGCAGAGATTCTCACCCGAGACCATCAATGTCCCTCTGAGGACTTGGGAAAAGTATCTTTCTGAGAACAAAAAAGATACTTTCTTGAGACCTCCAGACTTGTATACATATATGTTTCTATACTAGAGGTATACCTGCATACACATAACATACCACAACATGTAACATATGACAAATCCTTTAAACCCAGCTTAGCTGCATTCACTCCTCTGGGCCGTTTTGGTTGTATGTTTGATTGTTTGTCAGTCTTCTTCTTCCCTGACTCAGCCACGTTCTTCTCACAGAGATTACAATTGTCTGTCTATCCAGTTAGCTCTTTCTGACTGTACATCTGAGTCAGAATATGATGCCCTTTTCCCTCATTGGATTTTTTATTATCATCGGATTTTCCTAACTTCAGATTCACAGTTCTTCTGCATAAGATAATGATCTGATATATTTTTACTAGGCAACCTAAAATCTGTACCTAAAATCAATCTACAATTTCTGCCAACTTAACCTGCACATTACTTGAATATGAAACCCCAAGGCAATGGGAACTTCCCCGGTCATATGAATATCATCTAATATTCCCTTTGTCTCTATAATTGTACCATTTCAAACCATGAATTTTTCAGGTCCCCAATTCCAGATCATATCTGTCAGTCTTTTCCAAGATACCTGTCAGTCTTACCAATCCTTAACATTTCAGGTTAATTTTGAAATGACTAAAACAGACCCAGTGAGAAAGAAGTAAAGTTCTTGATGATTCTTCATCATGCCAATTAAGTCACGAACACACCAATGCGACTACACAATATCTCTTCGTCTAGCTTCCTTCAGGATAACTGGATCTTTGCCCATGATTTAACACAGAAGGCCTGAAAAGCATCACAGGTTCTTCCATAAGCTTCGGAAACCCAGGGCAACTCACAGCTCTCTGTAATTGCTTCTAACTCCTTCAGGCATAGCCAGGCTTGTGTTCAGTGACTAGAGGTTCATTTGCTCAATCTGTTTGATAAGCTCACAAGGGACAAACATGCTTTTCATCACTTACAGAGATGAGAAACCTCATAGCTTTAAAAGCTGTAATCACCCTTTTTCCGATTTCCTTCAAAAGGCCCAAGTATGTCTTTCTTTGTAAACACCATTAAGTTAAAATGTTAGTCATCATTATACTATTGATTACTGAGTGTTATGTACTGAGAAAGGTAACATGTGCATTTATTTCTAGGATACCACCGAAACCTAAGTCTTGTGTTATAATCCATATTGAAGTAGATGACAATACTGACTCCTAAATGGAAGGTGAAATATATTGACAAATAGAATTAGTAAGTGAAAATCTGAGATGCTATCCTATATATTTCTGATGCCTGATATTTAATGGTGTTGTTATATTTCACCAAAATATTTAACTTTATGATTCCCAGTCCATTTATGTGGGTTAGCCACTATAAAAGGGCCATGACACAAAACAGGAGAGAGAGACTCACTGGTCCTTGTTACAGCTTGGGATGCTGGGGTAACTAACAGAGTCTTAAGTTTGGTACCCACTTGTGAGTTCACCAGGCTTTAATTGATAGCTCCATGTCCATCGCCATGTGTATGAATGTGGCAACACCCAACAGTTCACAATCAAAACAAAAAAGAGATAAACATGGGAAAGAACTTGAAGGAAGGAGAGGGGTTATCAGGAGTTAGAAAAAGATAAAAAGAGCATTGGACAGGAGTAAAGAATAAAAATGTCATGTGCATACATAACATTGTCTAATAATTTTCATTAATAAAGAGACCAGAAATTGATGGGTGGTGGGAAATTTAAGAATCAGAATCGTTCTGGAAAACTTCTCAGGATTCTTTCTACCTAAGGAGTAGGTAGGAGACCCACCACTGTTATTGGCCTGATGATTTACCTAAGATGCAGAAGACAAAAGAACCTATCACTGTTAACTGGATATTTGGATAACAGAGGCAGTAGTAATCAAGCTCTTTATAGGTCTAAATTCATACAATTGGGAAAAAGGGAGCCCTCTGAAAAATAATGTGAAATAACAATTAAAATGAATAATGAAAACATATGTGAAGAGAATAGTTGTCAGTTTCTTCATAAGCCAACTTATACCTCATATATTATAGCAACCAAAGGAATCCATAATATTCTGTGATGAGAATCACACATTTATAACTCACCTTTTTATACAGTTTAGGATGCATATTCTTGAATTCATTTTTTACTCATTGCATGATAATGATCTTATAATATTGACTACAGAAAACAGAAATATACTAAGGTTTCTGTGCAATTAAAATTTGTGGTTTATTATTAAAATATACATTTTTAATTTGGCTTTCACAACTCACAGTAGAAAACGCCATCTAAACTTTTGGGGCTCGTATACAATTTAGACAATCCTCCATTAAGTCTCATTCTGCCTTTTTTCACTTAGGTCCACTCTGTATTTAGTTTATCATTACACTTTTACTCACTTACAAGCACAGAAGATTTTTGAAATGTAGTTTTCACAATTACAATGAAGACGTACCAAATATGTGATTTGGTTATAATAATTATATTTGATCCACTAGCTGACTCATTCCAGGGAAAAGGAATATTGGCTAATCACTTAATTAGCCACACTTAATCACGTAATCTGTGATCCTATATGACATGTTTTAAAGAAGTAGGTTCTAGGTCCATGCAGTAAAGTCTTTATTACCCACATGCTTCTTCTGTGAGACAGTTTAACAAATGTTGATACCGCAAAGAAGTAATGTGCAAATGTTTTGTGGTCATAGAAGGAATACAAACAATTTTCTAGAGTGTGTGACTACACAACAGAATGTAGTAATAACCTATAAATATATGAAAACTATATATATGATATTTATATAATATATATTAGAATATGGATATATATATATCCAATAAGCCCAATATAATTGTGCTCCCACAAGAGATTCCAAAATATCTAGATTGTCCCAGTCTCTACACCAACTTCCAACTGGAGGAATTATAAAAAGAGAAGTTTACATGGAATAGAAATGTGTCTTAATTGTTTTTGGTCACATTTTTATGTTTTTCTAATTTAAAACACATGAAAGTAAAACCAGGACCCTTCACAGGAGACTTATAATTTAAGCTTCTTAATTTCACAGTAAATCCATATTTGCATTCTGTGTTATTCTACATATCATAGGGGTGTACACCTTGGTGCAGAAAGGAAGAGAAAGAAACTGTAATGGTTGTTTTTCTGGGTCTGTGGGGTCTCATTCTATATAGTCTCTTCTATGTCCATTCTTTCACTTGCAAATGTTATGATTTCATTTTCTCTACAGCTGAGTTCCATTCTCCTGTGTATTTGTACCATATTTTCATTATTCATTCTTTTGTTGAAAGATATATACGTTAATTTACATTTCCTGGCTTTTGAACAAGGCAGCTTTGAATGTTGCTGGACGAGTATCTCTGCAGTAGGAGGTTTACTGTGTTATGGCTGGCCCACCAGGTAGGGTTAAACTTAGACTTCACAATACTGATATCCTGAGTAGCTACATCAACTTGCATCCACCCTAATAGGGTACGGGTTTCTGTTTCTCCAAAACCTTACCAGCATTTGCTATCGGTTATTTTGTTGATCTTAACATTCTGACTGTTGGGAAATAAGATATCAATGCTCTTTTATTTTGCATTTACCAGATTTCTAAGGTTGATGTCATAATATGAGGTGCTTATTAGCCTTTTGCTTCTATTGAGAACGCTCTATTTGTAATACTGTCCCAGATAACTAACTACAGTCACACATCAAAGGAGCATCTCTGCTCTACAAAGGGAGGCTATCAAAGAATACAACTGGACAAACACAGAGACTAATAGATCATGGGAGGCCCAGCCCTGAAAAGATAAATCTACAGAGAAGCTACAACCTATGGCTCAGAGACCATTATAGCATTAGAGAAGTCTGGAAAGATTAAAAGATCCAAATATACAGAAGTCTGCTGTGACATAATCTCCTCTAAAAATGTCTGCATAAAAAATACCAGGACAATAGCAGTATCCGAGGACATGATAGCATGGAAGGGTGAATGTTTAATGAGATTCCACCTGTAGGAAATAACTACAAGCAAAGATTGACTGCTGGGTATAGAAGACTTAGCCCTTGCCAGGGTTCCCATGGTCGAATCTACTTACTGGTTCTCCAACGCAGAGTAGTCAACCTTGAAACAACATACATACAAACAAGAATGAACACAGCAGGATATCTAGATAGATAGATAGATAGATAGATAGATAGATAGATAGATAGATAGATAGATGATAGATAGTGCATGAATGTGTGTGTGTGTGTGTGTGTGTGTGTGTGTGTGTGTGTGTCTGTAATGTCTATAATAAAAGGAAAAGAAGCTACTTACATGAAACTTGGGACCTAGTATGGGTTCAAGTGAGGGTTTCTGGGAAGAGCTGGAGAGAGGAAAGGTAAAGGGGAAAGTGATGCAATTTTATCAAAATTAAAAATATTAAAAGTAATGTTATCAATATAAATCTAAAATTTTGACAAACATGGAAGATGAGGAAACTGAAGTACGAAATGAGGAATAGAAAGTCCAAAGGATTAGGGTCCTCTGCTTACCTTAAAGTAACCTCCAGATTTTACCAAGAGCTTAAAACTTTGTGGAACTTTTTGCCCTATCCAATAAACCAAGGCATTCCCCAAAGTTTGTATTATTTGTCTGAATTCTACCTCTCAGGCTTTGTCTTGTGAGTTTTGGGAACAGTCTCACCAGAGCTTCTTTAATTGTAGCATGGAAACTCCTTGCACAGACTTTGTGACATGCGGAACACATGACAAGGTATCACAACTCACAGTGCAAAGTTGACCTAACTTCCTGGTACAACAGCCTTTATTAGACATTTGCAACAACAAATGCAATGCACTATAGCATTTTAAAGATAATATATGGGACTAGTGAGAAAATTGAGGAAAGGCACACTAGCTACACATCCTGATGACCAGAGTTCTAGCCTGTACACCCAATGGTGGAAGGAAATATCTCATGCTAAATGTTGGTTTCTGACCTCTACATACATGCCATAATATATATGTCACACACACACACACACACACACACACACACACACACACACACACACACACACACGTCCCAAATGTATAAGCATTACAAATTGCCATGCTTCCAAAGACAGTTTATCTAAACTTAATACAGTGAAAGTTACATCCCAGATGGAGGTAGGTATTTCACTCATCTCTGTAGTTACAAGAAATAAGCCCTGTATTAATAGTCTACTCTGGACAATACAAGGAGCAGGGCTCTGACCTCTGCTGCAGGAGAGTGTCACTATACTGAAGTCATTGGAAATTTACCTGTCCTTTCATTCTTATCTGTGAAGATGAAAATCAATCTATGTGAGGCTTATTAAACAACTTCAGCATTCGCAGCCTTTTAAAGGACATTGTTGGGTAAAGATGGATGACTGCGTATACAGTTTGCACTCATTCAGAGCATGTAGGCTTGGACTGACAGCAAACAAATCAATGGCTAATTCCAGGCAGCTATCAGATGAAGGAAACCAAGGGAACTATCTCTCCAAGACTAAATTGCAGCCTTGAAAATATTTGTGGAATAAAGTGAGTGTAGAAATACAGAGAGATGATTTCATTAGTGACAGTGAACACATACATATCATTATCTGAAAAAAAAAGCATTCTCAAGAGCTAGAAAGTAAGAATGAAATGATGATCAAAATCCACACACACAGATAATACTAAAAATACCAATTACTACTAATAAGCACCTCTTTTCATTTGTGACTTATTTTTAGCATTTAGTTTTGAAATTGCTTAGCTTTCTCTTGTGTATCATTCCCATCTTTGGTCTCTTGCTGTCTCCTTTATCTTTAGAGCTTCAAGCTCATTTATCACATGTTTCAAATTGTATTATTTTAGAAAATAGTTAAGTTCACAATGTAGAATAAGAGTCATTTTCCTTAGGTATTAATATTTCATCATTAGGTATGACCTGAGTAGGACTATTTGCATTCTGAGTGCATTGTGTAAGTTATTTATAAAATGTATTGTAAGTTTATACAAATAAAACAAGGTCACAATAAAAATGAAAGGAAATGGGATAAACTGGTAAACTATGTTTATAGGAGGCTAAAAGCTACTCATAAAATTAAAGCCTTAAATGGATTACTCTACAGGGGATGATAAAATATTTTAATCCTCTTTTGCAAATTATTTGTTTTCTGTTTTGTTATTGAGCACGTCCCTCAGTTTCTGAGTTAAAGTGTACTTGACAAAGATCATACCATGTTTTCATATGAAGTATTTGAAGGGATATTTTTTAGCTAGTCTGTAAAAACAAAAATTTAGCAATTCAAAGGCATTATTAAAATTGTGAATGATTTTATTCTTGTGTATAATCTAGTGACCCAATTTGTTCTCCTTCCTTTTAGATATGATTGTCATCCAAATATTCCATATAACTGCCAACCAAAAAAATTGAAATAAAGAAACTGAAATCAGAATTATTACCTCCCAATGTCTTCCTTCAGTAAACTATCTTGTATAAGAGCACAATAAAAAAATATATTGCCAAAACATTTTTCATGATCCACAATGGTTTGCTTTTCAAATACGAAGTATTTGAGGGGGTTGTCCCAGTACATAATTTGTAACCAAGTTAGTAAGGAATATCAACCTGGACCTATAGATTTCACAGGCACACATTCATGCATGCATGCCTCCCTACATACACACATACACACATGTACACACACACACACACACACATACACACACACATACACACACACATACACACATACACACACACACACACTTGAAACTGTCTTCTCAAACATTTTTGGTGGCAGCATAATTTAAACATTTTTATGATAATAAAACCATATGGTATCTTTCTATGATTGACAGTGGATGAAATACTATTTTGTTAATTTCTATTCTGAGTTTAAGGTTCCATTTCTACTGGATCAAGACACTGAAAAGGAACACAAGTTTCCACCAGTGTTGAGCATTCTCTACAGAAGTTCGTATGTACTTCTCTATTTTGGGGAACATGTGACACACGTTTAGTTTGTTCCATTAATATTGTATACAGCAAATAATGTCACAGGATACCAATGGTAAATCCAGGAACAATATATACTTCATATTCTTCCTGTTTTGAAAACTTCACCTAGGCACACATTTCTCAGTATCTCTCCCAGTATAACCCATCTAAGTATTCATTAAGCTTCTCTAAGAAAGGTCCCTTGGTCTCTTGTTATATTAGTAAAATGGAGTGGGAATGTTTAGCGGTTACACACATTAGACACAAAATATCTTTTGAATAGATACATGAAACTTGCATTAGAGACTGATAGTCTGAATGTCACTTTTGTAATCAGAATTTTGAAATTTTAAGAGACTAAAAACTGATGGCCATACTGATATCTATATAAATAGGTTTATCAAAAATGCATCTCAGAGAAATAAACATTTATATAGTTATTTGATAAATGCAAAAAGGGCCAATCGATTATAGTATTATTTGAATATTATCTTTGAATCACCTTGTACTTTCTAGATTAAAACATTCCCCATTCATTACAAAAATGTCTATGCTAAGGTTTGGTCTTTTGTTAGGCATTAGAATGTTAAAAACTGATGCCCAGGGCCTGGCTGCCCCCAAGGATGAAAGAATTTGCACATATACCCAAGTGACTCTATGTGACCATGTTCATCTATGTGAACAGGGATATCCTGTTATCCCTAATTGGTAAGTAAAAATGCCTACAACTTAAAGCTTGGCAGAGTTGAGACAGGTGGAGCTTGGGGTCAGTGGAAACCATGAGGGAGGGAGAAGATAGAAGAGGAGACAGCATGGGGTAGGTGGATCATAAGTACATGGCCATGAGGGCTGACCAATTGGAGTTAAGATTTGCCCAGATGGAATATGGCAAATTATACCTTGGAGTTATGGATGGAGAGATAGATTCTAACAGCCTAGAGGATAGTTATCTACCCCAGATCTAGTGCTGAATAAGGCTTAGTATACAAATTCTGTGTCTTTTTATCTGGGAATCGAATGGTCAAAGTAAGGGTAGAGGCCCAAGATTGAGATTTCTATTCCACTTCTAGATGTCTACTCCCATATATAAATGTTTAGCTTCTGTGCAAAGGTGGATCCTCATCAGAGAGTCACACTGTGCTATCACAAAGTGACAGTGGAGAATCCTGACCTCATTGATATTCCCTGAAGCCTAGAGCACTAACTGCTGTGCCGCCATGGCATCGTTGGTGTCAGATTACCACACTACTCTAATTTCTTCTATGCTAACTTTTTATAAAGTAAAATGTTTTCTTCTGCTACAAATGATTGCTACACTATTCTTTTACAATTTTATTTATTTATTACTTATTCTGTGCAACATTCTGTGGTAAGCACATGCAAATCAGATAAAAGCTTGGTGAATTTAGTTCTCTCTTTCTACCCCATGTTCCTCAGGTTTATTAACTTAGCTACTGAACTATCTCACCATTATACCTGTGCATCTGTTATACTTTAAGGTTTTTACAGAGCAAATGGACCCTGAGAATATATACTCCCATAAACATGTTCTTTCCATGTGTTGCAATACTGTTTCTGCCTTGTTTCTACCTGCTTCAGACAGATTTTTATATGACTTACTTCTGTATAACTTATTTAACTTATTATGACACTAAAAATTTCAGAGTCCCATTAGATTAACGCTCAGGAAAGACAAATCAAGGTAAATTATGTAAGTAGGTATTATATATGAGAAAAGTTCACAGAAAATCAGGGCTCAATAAATTGTGCACTTAAATATGATTTTAAAAAGCCTACTTCAAATCATGAAAGGAGATTTCGTCTGAATAGATGGCAGTAATACAGATACTTATATAACGATTGGTTTTACTTAAATATAAATACAAGTTTAGAATATTGATTTAACAATACCTATCTAAAATAAGTCCAGCTTTTGAATTACCACAAGTCAATCAGAATTACTACTTCACTTAGTAAAACATTCCACTAAGGAAAACATCTTTGAATGTCAGGTATAGACATAGGGGCCAGGTTTCAAACGGATGGATGTTTATCATGCTTAGGTTACCATGACTTTAAATAAAAGAAATAACTCTACTGATGTGTGAGTGTGTGTTTGTGATGTGTTTGTGTTTGTTGGAAATTGAACTTAAGGCCTCATAATTATTACTCAACTGTTTACCACTGAACTGTAAGGCAAGTGGTCTACTAACCTCTTTCGCTATACTTTGTCAGTTACATGAGTTTTTTATACCAATACAATATCAATCACACATTTTCCTATGCAAGATGATCTGGAATCTAAATTGTGTTTTGTTTTGTTTTGTTTTTAATTCAGTTCTCACTGTTTCTGCTGTGACTATATTATATAATACAGGCTGGACTCAACCTCATGACAATCCTCCTTGATTAGCCTCTTGTCGTCAGAGATTGTAGGGTTAGCCATTTGGTTGAGGCTTATAATTGCATTTTAAGTTACACTTAATGGTAGATCCCCATTTTGCATCTTTTTCTTCTTGCTTCATTTTATCATTTGCTCTTCTGCACATTGCTCTGTGAGAACTAAGCAGCTGTATACCATACTCTAAGTGGTTAATTACGTATGTGCAGCTTGGCTTAATGGTGTTTTTAAACTCTAATTTGCATGTAATGGAGAACGAATTTATTTTCTACTTTGTAATTTCATGTTTTCAAATTTAAATGGCTCATAGAAAGTAATATGAGATATAAGGATTTTAATGTGTTGGTGTATTTTCTTATTTCTTAGGATTCAAAATATCAGATTATCAATTTGCCTCTTGATGAATAGACATAATTATCAAACCATTTCAATTTCCATGAATATCATTTTAATTTTACTTATATATTTATACTTATATATTTGAAATATTGAAAGGCCCGTTATCTGTAATGGACAAAATATTGAAAACCAAATAGGAACTTCATTTGAGGATGGTACTAGAAATAGATGTGTATTCTGTCACTGAACCCACATATGTGTGCATCCACACACATATACACAGAGATAAAAATAAAGGTTATAAACTAATATTTATTATCTCATTTAAGACTTCATGGGGTTTTAGTTATCTTTTTTTTTTTTTTGGTTCTTTTTTTCCGGAGCTGGGGACCGAACGATTTTAGTTATCTTAAAGAGAATATATCCTTTTGTGGATGCTTCAAATCTCAGAAACCACAATTACATTGAAAAAGAAATAAAAACAACTCTCACTATAAAAGTAACGAGCAAAACAGGATGAGAAACAAATTAAATATTTATTATTCAAGCCTGCTCTCATTTCTGCTTCTAGCATTTGAACAATTTGCATATACTTGCAAACTACATATTCTTGGAAGAAAGACGTGCTGAAGCTCTTCACGTGGCCACTTGTCAAACAAGCACATTACAAAAGAAAAACATGTACGGGGAAAATTGCACAAATAGAAAAAGAATATTTTACCACAAATTATTTTGCATTGAGTGAATGCTGGATCAGATCAAACAGGGTGGCTATTGCCCTTCTGCTCCAGCTGGATGCTGTTGAGTGCACTAGGAAAGAAGAGAGCATAGCATGCAAACCAGTGCAAGCCCTGCACAGGGACAATCTACTATCAAATGCAAGCCCCGGCCAACCAGGGGAGTCAGCAGTATTTGGTTTGTTTTGACGTGTTTTATCCTCCTTCTGTTATGTAGAAGCAGAAGATGAATGTATCAAACATTGGCTGCATTGGTATTCATGTTGCAAAAAAATGTAAAGTAGAAAAATGCTGAAGTAAGAGATAGATTCTTATTCAATTAAGTTACTACTCCATAAAATGCTAGCACATGAACTAATAAAATTTCAAATTCTCTTAAGATTCAAGACTAAAATATACAATCCCACGCTTAATAAATGATTGCCCTTACAGTCAGCATTTAGAAGGCTTGTGTTCACCATCAACTTCTTTTACATATTGTCTTGGGATTGTGTTAAGTGTCTTGATCGTTCTGTGTGTTCTATAATCTATTACTGGGAACAATAGGGATTATCCTGGCCTGTTTACCAGATGACCATAAAGACTCAGGAAACTTCTCTAATTGTATTGGGCCTAACAAGATATATCAGGAAGCTGTAATACAGAATAAAAAGAACATGTCAATTACAGTTGTCAGTCCAATGAAAAAATCTCTCCATACACATGCTTTAATAAAAAGTCTTTCAGAAAAATCGTTTCAACACAGAAGGATCTAGGATCTCAAAGGCAAAGGAAATACAGTGAAAACCCAGCTGCCTGACATCTGTCAATCTTACTTTCAAATTTCACATGAGACATTCCTATTTGTACAACTGGGAACTTCCAATTGTGCTCTCTGTGAAGTGGGGATAGTATTCTTTCCACATCACACATTTCCTACAATCCTCTAGATCTCTGCCCAACGTCTAGGAAAGTCACTCACAAATAAATGCTGCTGCCTTGGTCAGAGTCACCTTCACAAGGTCAGAACACTAGTATGGATTGCTTCATATTTCAATTCGTTTTCAAATTAAGAAGTTGGTTTGGTTTCTCATTGGCCTCATCTAAGAAGTGCAATCTATTTTTACAGTGGATTATAATTTTTATAAGGAATATTCTTAAGGAACATTAATGAATCAAATTTAAAATAACCAGAATGGAAGGTTTTAAGAAAAGCATGAAGAATACATAAAGTTTATTTTTTTTTCTCTCCAACCAGCAATGATCAAGTCTGATGGAGACATTTTCCTAAAAAGAAGGTGGAATCAAAAGGCCAGCAATCGGCATACCCTTAAGACAAGAGTTCTCCCATCTGTTTCCTTTCTCTACTGATATTCAAGGCAATAAAAAGAAACAGGAAAATATGTATCTATGATATGAAGAGAATTCAGAACACAGATCCAATCATATGCTCAATGGGCAGTTTAACCTTTACATTCTATAAGTATATTAAAGAAAAAGTAGTCTGAGACTCGTGTTTTATAGAAGTAAGCAGCCCTAGAAAATAGTCCTACTTTGGACTTATCCATACATACATTTTCATACTAAATTTTTTAAAATTAAAATTGTAAAATACTCTTACTATGAAAATATTTTCATCTTCGTCCCTTTTAATTTTTTAAAATGTATGTGTATGTGAGCATGTGCATCTATCTGTGAGTATCTCTCTCTCTCCCTCTCCCTGTCTTCCTCCCTCCCTCTGTCCCTGTCTCTCTCTCTCTCTCTCTCTCTCTCTCTCTCTCTCTCTCTCTCTCTCTCTCTCTCTCTGTCCTCCCTTCCTCACCTCTCTCTCTGTATGTTTATATTTGTGTGTATTCCTGTATATATGTGGATGTGCATCAGCTGGCTGTAGAGGCCAGAAGAGGACATGCGATCTTTTGATAGAGTCAAGATAGAGCCAAGGGGGATGTAAGTAGCTAAATGAAAGTGCTAAGAACTAAGTTCAGGTCTTTTTCAAGAACACCAAGAGCTCTTAACTGCCTATCCATATCTCTAGTCTATTAACCCCCTATCGAGTGTATATTATGTATGTACTAAAGTTCAAGAAAATAACCTTCATTTGGAAAACAAAATACAATCACATTCTCTCATTCGTGCCTGTGCTTCCGTTCTGTACTCACCTACTTCTGATTCTCTCAAACTTTTTCCAAACAGTTCTCTCAGAACATTTTTAAATGCGCGCCTGTGTGTGCGCACGCGCGCGCACACACACACACACACACACACACACACACACTCATGCACATATTCCATATATGATAAAAAATCATGAAATATTTCCTTTTCTGAAGTCATATGTGGTATTTTAAAGCAATTTTAGAAATTGTTAGAATTGTTTAGTAATTGACTTGTAACCAATTACTCTTCTTTTTCAACATTTCATACTATTTAATTAATCACTCCCATCCTCAGGACTCTCCGCCCGTGCCACTTGATCAGAGTCTGTCTCCACCTGTACTGAAAACCATGAAATTAGAGGATCTGTAGCTCGAGTTGGCCCTGCATCCTCAGCACTTGGCAAAGATTTGTACCAAAAGGAGGAGCAACAGTTCCTCAGTAAATTGCACAGGAGAGACAGAGAGGAAGGGGTAGTGTAGGATCTCTGAGAACTGGTACATTAAAAATAAAGAATCCACTCTGAATGGGGGGAGGATGGGGAGGGGAGCAGCCATATATAGAAGGGGAGGGGGAGGGGTTAGGGGGATGGTTCCCTGGAAACCAGGAAAGGTAATAACAATTGAAATGTAAATAAGAAATACCTAATTTAATAAAGATGGAGAAAAAAAAAGAATCCACTCTGAATACAATAGAGCTGAATATATGAGAATGCTCTTTAACATAATATAACATATTCCAAAGGTGTGGCTACAAACTCTGAAATTGAAAATTTGAAAGAAGAAATTTCAGAGAAGCCTGATTTAGTCTTTGGAATGTCAACTGAAATATTTTTAAGCATGGTTAAAGATATTCATAGGTGAAATTATTCACTGGTGCCAAAGATAAGCACTTACATGTCTCTTTTATAACACCAATCACAACCCATTAGCAAAATGAGAAATGTCACAGGAGAAGTGCAACATTCTTAGTGGCCTCTGGAACTATATCATGCTAAAATTCATCAAATGTTATTTCAAAATTTATGAAAAGCTAACATAAATACTATAGTATAATATATAAAATATTAAAATGTAGTGTATCACTTGGTTACTTTTCTTGTGGTGAGAAAACACTGGGACAAAAGTAACATATGAAAGAGAGCTGATGGTATAGTGCATTAACACTATGGAGGAAAACATGGCGACAGGGAGTCACAGGGATGGAACAGTAGCTGAGCGCTCACATCTCATCCACTCCACAAGGCACAGAGCGCTAACAGGAAAGGGCAGGAATCTTTTGAAACCTCAAAGCCATTCCTAGTAACATACGTCCTTCAAGAAGACTATACTTTCTTTTTTAATTTTTCCACAGTTAAACATTTATTTATTTATATATTTGTCTATTTATTTTATTATACAATATTTCTTTATTTACATTTCAAATGTTATTCCCTTTTCCGGTTTCCTGTCCATAAGCCTCCATCCCCTCCCCCTCCCCCTCCCCCATATGGGTGTTACCCCATCCATCCCCCTTACTGCTCCCCCACACACATTCCCCTGCACTGGGGATCCATCCTTGGCAAGACCAAGGGCTTCCCCTTACACTGGTGCCCTAACAAGGCTATTCTCTGCTACATACGCAGTTGGAGCCCTGGGTCAGTCCATGTATAGTCTTTTGGTAGTGGTTTAGTCCCTGGAAGCTCTAATTGGTTGGCATTGTTGTTCTTATGGAGTTGCAAGCTCCTTCAGCTCTTTCAATCCTTTCTCTAACTCCCCAAATAGGGGGACCTGTTCTCAGTTCAGTGGTTTGCTGCTAGCATTGACCTCTGTATTAGACATGCTCTGGATATGTCTCTCAGGAGAGATCTATATACGGTCCCTTTCAGCATGCACTTTGTAGTTCATCCATCTTATCTACTTTTGGTGGCTGTATATATATGGCCATGTGTGGGACAGGCTCTGAATGGCCATTCCTTCAACCACTGCTCTAAACTTTGCTTCCAAAGACTATATTTTCTAATCCTTACTAATCAGTTCCACTGACATACTGGGGTAGGAGACAACCAAGTATTCAAATACATGAGCCTTTAAAGGCCATTGTCTTTCAAACCACTGTAGCACACCAATATAAAATGCATGCTATTTTTCTTTTTAACTTCATTGTGAAATTTTCCATTATGTAAATATTAACAAGAGATATGTGGCTTTTAGAGATCAAAATTTTAGTTTTCTAATGAATATGAACAGGCAAACAGGAAAAGAATAAAGTATAAACATAAGTAATTTAAATTTAGTGTACAGGCATCTAGATATCGAAAATGCTCTATTTCTAAACAACTCGGTATACTTTACTGTTAAAATAATGGAAAGAGCGGACAACTGATTTGGTGGTAAGAATGATTGTTGTTAAAACAAGAGGACCTGAGTGTGTGTGTGATTCTCAAGTTCACACATATATTAGCTACTTACATGTCTAACCCAGAGACTATCTCCAATTGCTGTGTATTTGCAAAAACAATAAGATTAATTTTCTCCAATGGAGTCTGACTGTGTATATTATTATATTAATCAAAGATAAATGTAGACCACAAGCCCTAGAGTAGAAGGTTAACACAAAACCTATCCAATGATTTTTTTTTTTGGTTCTTTTTTTTTTTTTTTTTTTTTCGAGCTGGGGATCGAACCCAGGGCCTTGCGCTTCCTAGGCAAGCGCTCTACCGCTGAGCTAAATCCCCAACCCCCCAATGATATTTTTAATACATTTTGTCTTATGTTGCTTTGTTTGGCATTTTTTTGTCTCACTGATTTTTTTAAGGCACATTGTGATTTCTAAATCTTATATTGTGCATGTATATTATGTTTTTGTATATCTCTGAATGTGTGTGCGTGTTTGTGTTTTCTCCTCATTATTGTTTTCTCCTTAATTTGTTTTTGTTTGATTTATTTTTCCCTGCCTGTTTATTTTCCAGAGAGAAGCAGAAGTGGGGAGTACGGAGCTTGGTTGGTGGGAAGATGGTGGGAAGGATCTCAAAAGGGCAGGATGGAAAGCTGTGATAAAATATACTTCCTGAAAACATTTTTAATAAAAAATTAAGTAGTAGATAGTAATAGATCAAGATATCCTATCTGATAGTTTGACAACTGATTGTACACATACACATGTATGTAAACATACACACACACACACACACACGCGCGCGCAGACACACACACAAACACACAGAGAGAGAGAGAGACAGAGACAGAGAGAGAGACAGAGACAGAGACAGAGACAGAGAGAGAGACTAGATAATTGAATTATTTTAAATTAAAATTTAAAATTCTGTGGTATTCTCATTTAGGACTGACTAATGTTTAACATTTGACAAGCTGCACAGAGAAATGGTAAAACTAAGGCAACCATAGTGAATGGTATATGGTTCTATGGTTCTAAAAAGGAAGCATCGCTAGCATTCAGCCACTGATTTTCTGATCAGAACTACTCATTTTGTTTGTTTATCTTAAGTACTCCTCTCTTACTTCCATCCTCACCCTTCATTAAGAGGAGGGAAGATGAATGATAGATGAGCTTGAAAGAAATACTGACGCCATAGTTCTACTGCTAATGCCTGTAGAAGCAAGGAACCAATAAAGTAAAAGAGATAGTTATTTTATGAGATGGAGTTAACCTCACTGGACTGTTACATGTTGAATATAATCTTCTTAACATATTTAAACATTCAATATAATCAGACTTTTCCAACATACAACTCTGAAAGGAAAAAGTGAATCAACTGCAAAATATGTAGGGTTTTTTTGTTTCTCAGGAGTTTGAATTTATTCTATTGCTTAGGTTGCTCGGCAACTCTAGCTGTATTAATATAATTTATGTTCGACATTATACATTTCTCATCTTTATTCCTTCTTATAAAAAGAAAGCTATTGTTAAACAAAATAATTTCTTTGCACATTAAAGTAATAGCATTTTGAATTTAAGTGTCTTCCAGCCCACACAAATCAAACCACATTCACACTAACATAAAAATATATAGTTGGATTGTGTATTCGGGTATCTTAACTGATAAGAGCATTGAAAAAGTCATATAAATATTTTTCTAAATACAATCAAAGTTTCTTAGGTGACATAGTTAATTGCATCATGTTTACTTCATGAGAGACCAAAACAAAATAAAAATTAATTTAAAATAATTTATAATCATTTGTAGACTTTTATTTTTAATTGTTTGCAAATTTGCTATATGTATAAAAATATTTTGTGGAACAGAAAAACGTTTTACACGGATTCATTCAGGAATATCATACACCTCAAAATTACTCAGAAATATCAATTCATTGACAATAACTTTGTTTAAAAGGGTACCATAAAATATCATAAAGTCTACTGTGTAGTATCTCATATAAAATGATTATTTTTTTTGTTCAAAATAAATATTCAATAGATTATGCAATAGTAGGTGGTATTAAGAGATCTGGAGTAATCTAAATATAGGTAAAATTAATAAATTAATTGTGAAGATGTGCTACATATACTCAATGTAATAGCACTTAGCTATATAAAAAAGATATAACTTGTTCTCTTAGTCTTCAGAGGATCATGGTAATAAATAATAAACACCATTTGAAATACACATTCTCACACACACATATGTATGTCTGTATATATATACACACACACAAACTTCATCATATGTACACACAGATGATAAAGAGAATATTAACTGAAGAACACAAATAACTATACAACATTTTAAATTACATTACAAATTATATCAATACAAATAACTTTTCTAGCTCATAAAGAAAAATGTAGCAAGATAGAAAAATATTTCTCTAAATCTGTATCGCACCACAATGAATTATATGCTTATACAGTTAAAGACATCATTAATCTCTAAACACCTTGAAGTTAAATAGATCAACTGATACAAAAGTTCATATTTCAAAACTCATGACATGTTTAAAAGAAAGCAACAATTTTCATCTCATTCGAGTAACTCTAAACTGTAAGTCAGCAAGCATATATTGATATTGTTCAGCAATATTAATTGCCACTCTATCCAAAACGCTTAGTAAGTGGAGACACTTAAATGACTCTCAGCTTATGAATAGATAGTGAAGATATTATACACACACACTTATATTTATTAAAAGTAGACATTGTCAAATTTGTGTATAAATGGCAATTATTCTTCTAAAAGAAACATCTTTTGCAGTATATAGAGACCATTGCAGAAACTTGCAACTGAATAAATTGCAGAACTGAGAATATCTAGTCCAATCTCACATATCTACAACGTAACTCCTATATTTAAGGTTTGGGAAACATTGCAGAAGAGGGTTGGAAGGTTTGTAGGGTCAGAAAACTGAGCAGTCTATTGAGAGCCTGTGTCCCCTAATATGACCCAGAAAATCTCAAAATTATGATGACATAAATAAGTCCAGGATAATTACAACACCAGTTGACATCCAGATATGGACAGGGAAATCCTACCAGGTGTCATCCTAGATGAATAGCTATAAGCAATTGAAGATACCTGAAAGAGTGAGAAATTTTATGCCCTAGGTATGAGTCCTTCACTGTGTTACCTCTATAATCATAAAGGTACAAACAACACTAAATATATTTACCAAGTTTTAATATTCTTCTCTCTGTGTCCATCTCTGTCTCTGTCTCTGTCTCTCTCTCCCCCTGTGTGTGTGTGTGTGTGTGTGTGTGTGTGTGTAT
The DNA here is from genome assembly GCF_011064425.1 of Rattus rattus. Classification (NCBI taxonomy): domain Eukaryota; kingdom Metazoa; phylum Chordata; class Mammalia; order Rodentia; family Muridae; genus Rattus; species Rattus rattus. The sequence continues at coordinate 129,535,652 of NC_046156.1, read as the reverse complement.
GTGTGTGTAAAACAATAATAATTAAAAGGAGGCCATGAATTGAAGAATATATGAGGGAGTGTATGAGGGGTCAGAGGGAAGAAGAAGAAAGAAGTATTTAAGAAGTTAATTACAAAATATTTTATTTACCTCTGAAAGTGTTGGGATATGCCTTTAATCCTAGAACTTGGGAGACAGAGGCAGGCATATCTCAAGGCCATCCAGGTATGTAGAGTGAGTTTCAGATCAGCCATGGCCACACAGAGAAGCCCTCTCTCAAAATAAAAAAATAAAATATAATAAATAAAAAAGAAAGAAGACACCCAAAACTATATTTAAAAATAGATATTGATCAAACTTTAAAAATTAGAATTCAAAATATTAAGTATACACAGATAGGATATATTTTAAGTAGGCCAATTTAAAATGGAAATATTATCAAGTATTCCTTCTGCTGCTTAGAAATAATGAGCCCAAACTTGTAATATCTTATTTGTAATATTATTCAATTTGGCTTTTGGTTTTGCTTTTAATTTTCTAACTGTATCTACTATTTAAGAATTATAACATATTCTTTCCCATCTGCCAATTTCTTCCATGACTCTGGACCCTCTATCTATCTGCCTCCATGTTCTTTTGTGCAAAATGAAAACAAGCCCAAAAAAGCCACTAAGAACATGCAGTCCAATTAATGTTGTCTTGAGCACTACACCTGCTGTGGTCATTGAAGAAAACCAGTTTTCCACCTCACAGTTATTAATTTTCTGAAAGAGTAAATCTTGTCTATGACAAGCCTTATGACAATTCTCCTGCCTCTGTCTCATCAATGTTGTGGTTATAAGCTTGGGGTCATGTCTGACTTTTCAACTTTCAAACTTTAAGTGGTTATCAAGAATGCATTACAGATAAAAAGCAACTGGTTTAGGCTATCACATGAATCTATAATGCAATGCCATGATAGCCCTCTCAAAGATGCTAAGTTATTGAAAGATAGAATTGTAAAATGGATGAAGCCAGCTGGCTTGTATTGATGTTTGTGCATACAGAAGTAACAGTAATTTGTGGAAAATAACTCTTTTTTCTACCGTGTTGGTCCTAGAGGTTAAGTTCATGATTTTATCCTTAATGGCAATAAGTTTTGCCCACTTTGGGGAAATATCTGGCCTCAAAGTTTCTTGTAAAAATGAAAAGTGAGAGACTGTGGAAGAACTATTAAGGGTAAAAGTTTAATGATACACAGACCATGCATTATATTCACAGTTACAGTCCAGATGGATTTTTAAAGTGAGACATGAGGGCAGTGATTAGAGGGCGATGTGCTATCCTCATAGAACAGTGTAGTAAGCTGGAGAGATGGCTCAGCAGTTGAGCGCACTGATGGCTCTTCCAAAGGTACTGAGTTCAAATCCAACCAACCACATGGTGGCTCACAACCATCTGCAATGAGATCTGACGCCCTCTACTGGTGTGTCTGAAGACAACTACAATGCACTTATAAATAAATAAATAAATAAATAAATAAATAAATAAATAAATAAATCTTATTTTAATATAAATAAGAAATACTCAAGTTAATAAAGATGGAAAAAAAACAGTGTAGTAAAATGGATCAAACACAAGTCAAAAGAATTGCTATACAAGATGGAAAGTTGAGCATTTATCTGAGCAGAATACGTAACAAACACATCAGAGAACATAAAGTGATGACTCAGAACCACATTACAAAAAGCAGACAGATGAACATTGTAAATAGTCGTTTCCTTTTACTTTGTCATTGAAATTAGACTGGGGCAGAGAGGGTGGCCATAACAAAATAGGTTGATAGGCTATACATGTGGCCTTAACTAGTTTAAATGTAATATGTGGGTAATGAATAAAGAATTTATGTTATCTACCATACAAATGCAAACACAAATGTCTCAATATGTCACCCAGCCAATTAATATTAAACATTTTCTAAGTGTAAGGCACAAGATATTACAGGGACCACAAAAAAGTATACTGTTCTCTATGGAGTTTGCAAAATCAATCTTACACTTCAATTATTTTTAATTCACAAAGGACATAGATAAGGAACATAAGGTTATCAAATAGTCATAGCATTAAAAAGTTTAAGTAGCAGAAAAATATAGATTCAAAACTATATGCCTATGTTGTCATAAAATGCTATGTTAACAATAAACTTTGGAGATTGTTATGAATGTTCTTGTCTAAGTCAATTTGTGCTGCTTTGATAAAGCATGAATTTGTTCACTTACAGAAAATAAAAAAAAGCTCTTCTTATGCAAGAGAAGGAGAAGAACAGGCAGAGTCAGTGTCATCTGGGCCTCACTCATTGTGTGTGTGTCCTCACTCACAGATTGCTCCTTCCTGAGAGACAGAGTTGGTCTCCCATTTATAATGTGCCACTGGGTTCATGCAACAGAACTTTCAAAAATTATACCCAAGGCTGTGCTTCCCAACAGCACCACATACAGGGTCTGATTCAGTGTAAGGGCATTGGAGAATACAAGCAATCAAATCATAGCAGTTATGAAGTAAAAGACAGACAACAATGGAGAATATGGCCTAAGGCAGGGTCTGGAGATCCCAAAACTGAGATGGGTATTTGCTGTACTTTGTGGGGATCTTCCATGGAAAGATTTAAATCTTATATGAGCTTCATTTACTAACACTTTGAAGATACCTGTACAACCAACCAGAGCTTCCAGGGACTAAGCCACTACCCAAAGACTATACATGGACTGACACTAAGCTCCAAACTGATAAGTAGCAATGAATAGCCCAGTAAGAGCACCAGTGGAAGGGGAAGCCCTCGGTCCTGCCAAGACTGAATCCCCAGTGAACGTGGTTTTTGGGGGGAGGGTGGTAATGGGGGGAGGATGTGGAGGGGAACATCCATAGAGAAGGGGTGGGGAAGGGGTTAGGGGGATATTGGCCAGGAATCCAGGAAAGGGAATAACAATTGAAATGTAAATAAGAAATACCCAAGTTAATAAAGATAGAAAAAAAAGAAAGAAAATACCTGTACAAAGGCATTATCTGGTCTCAAGCATACTTCTCCTTCACAATTAATACTCCAATGCTCATAAGCATTGAAAAAAAAAAGAGCATTGAATGTGTAGACTTAAATCTACTTTGTGTTTCCTGTTTTGCAGTTTTTATTTCTTTGTAAACTATATTTTCCCACCATCTAAAGGGAACATGGAAAAAATAAATAAAAATGGAAAATACAATACAAAATAAAAGAAACTACACTATAAAATATATAAATATTATATAATATAAAGCTGACAACATTATCTCAGCTTTACAAATTACTTTGGTTTGTGAATAAGCTACATATTTTCATAAATGAAACACACTGGTATAGAAAATATTTCTTTAACATACAAAATATGTAATGGTGGGAAAGGAAAAACACTAAATCAGATGATAAACCACATACATTAAACCAGTTTTCTCCGAAGAATCATTTTCTCTCAATTCTGGGGGTTTCGTCCACAGATTACTTACTATAGTTAACTAAAATGAGTGAATGCAGATTAATTAAAAACGTTTAACTTCTTATACCAGCAAGGACGTTCTCAGCAGAAGATAAAATATCTCCAAGCATATAGCCACTACAAGGTTTCTTTACAGTCTATTTAAGATGTAGATCATGCTTTGTGAAGCGTGCTTCTATATATAAAATGTAGACGTTTTTCAAACTCCTTTCTGTGTTATGCATAAAGAAAGTATGACTGACTACTCTACCCTTAATCACTCTTCTACTTATATTTGGATTTTATATTCTTCAGAATACTCTGAGAATGACAAAAGTTTTATGACTCCAGTCTGAAGGATCTATCAAGTGTGCATGAGCTGAGGTCTTCATTCTGAAGTAGTGATGGAAATAGGGGCTTTAAAGGAGGAACTGGATTATGAAGGCTCTGGCTTCATCGGTCACTCAATCCATGGAGAGATTTGTAGCTGCATGGACTATTAGAAGGTGGTATAAACTGTCAGAGGCAAACCAAAGTCCCTGGATATAAGATTCACACACCTCTCTCCTCTACTCTCATGTTTGTTCTTGCCTCCTGTTTACTATGCAGTGGGCTGCTTTTTCTTTCCATTCCATGTTCCTATCCATGGTCTTATTCCTCAACAAAGACACAGAAACAGTGAAGTCAATTAACATGGACTGAAACAAGATACACCTACCCCTATGTTGACTTCTTCAGGCATTTTCTCCCATGGTGAAACTCTAAGACCAAGTCCTACAATTCAGATGTCAGAATAATCTAGTATTGGTATCACCCACTGTCTCTTCAGTGAACATAGCAGAGGTTTGTCTTTGGCTTACCTCAAACAGATAATATAACAAACACAGTTATCATACAACTTTGTTTGTCTTATTTCACTCTCATATTGGGGGACAAACTGGAAAATGTGTGTTTAAGTCCTGAGATCAGTACCCGGAGAGTATTCATCTATTGACAACCAGTTTTCTCCCTACCTTATTTTTGAAGAATATTTTTTCCACCAATCAAGACCTATTTTGAATTTATTTTAAACTTTCAGAATACCCCAAGTTTGGTTTTTTTTTTTTGCTTTTTTTTTTTTTGAAACTTTGTTTTTAGAGAAAAAAAAAAAAAAACAAAAAAAAAAAAAAAAAAAAAAAACAAGCAATCTCTTAGTGCTCATTATCCATCTATCACCTGCCAGACCTCAACACTCTAAAGCAAATTCTGACTTGCTAAGAAGTCCTGTGAAGGCTCAATGCCCCACATTGGAATGTGGGGCAGGGAGGTGAGATGTGGGTGGGTAGATGAGGGAGCACCCTCATAGAAGCAGGGCGAAGGAAGATGGGATAGTGGGTTTCTGATAGGGGAAACTTGGAAAGGGAACAACATTTAAAATGCAAATAAAAACAATATCCAATAAAAATATATAAAAAAAGATGTGTCTTAAGCAAGCATATACCCTGATTTATTTTCAATTCTGGTAGAGACAAATGCTAGAAGCATAAAAGTTGCTAGAAAGCATGTGAGGTAGCAATTTCTGAAGGACATAGCAACACTGGATTCATGAAGCCTAGATAATTTATACCATAATTCTCATTTACAGTTTTCTCTCCCCTTATTAGTGAAGTACAGACTTCAAAAATACAGTTAAGTCAAATTTTCCAACGTGTAATGTAGACTAATAGTATAGTTTTCTAATAATTCTTAGTTTGAATTTTATTTAGTGAGCTATTTCTGCATTACCTGAGCTGAGAGAGCAAGAATTTATTTTAAATTATTCAGATCATGTGAGGTTTCCATTTAAGTTTATCTATTCATTTGTACTAATTGCATTTTTATATTTACTTCTACTTTTAACACAACTACAGCAGTAGCACTACTTTTCCTGATCTGATGTGTGAATTTTCATTGTTTCAGCTTTTTAAAGACTTAGTGTGACAATTTTGCTCATGAGAATCTGTAATGAGTCATATTAATGTCGCTGTGATTCTCTATCAGAGATTGTGGGACCTCTCCCTACTTGTCAGTCCATACATTTTCATTTATTTGAAGAAACAGCATACCCTTGCCTGGAGCTTCTCAGCAGTGGAAGGAAATTAGATTGATCAGGCACAACCCTGGATAAGCAGAGTCTCTTAATATACTAATAAATTCAAAGGCTTGAAAAACATCAAAATATACTGCTGTATGAGAGGCCACTGCAAAGTTACTAAGCTAGCCTCATAAAAAATGGAAGAGAATTGACTATCCCTAAGGATGTACCTTCCACAACAGTCAGAAAAATCTAGGATACAAAAATGATTTTAATCTTCAAAACTGTGCCTCAATATTCATCAACTCAAAGTTCTTTAAAGTATAATTTATTATCATTTTTATTTTTTCAATTCATTTTGGATCATCTCTTATCTGCTTTTCATTTAGATTTATACAAAGGAAAATGTTTGAGTTAATATGATACAGTCTTAACCCTCATGGTTATTTTTCTATTGCTGTGAAAAGACGCCATGACGAAGGCAATCTTTAAAGGGAGGCATTTATTTGGGCCAGACAGTTCTGTAGAGTTTAGGTTCCTTGCATATCATGACAGAGAACATGACAAAAGGCAGGCAGGCAGGCATGACATTGGACCAGTAATGGAGGGTGCACATCTTAATCCACCACCATTGTAAAAGAGAACTTCCTTGGAATGGCAGGACTTTTTGAAACCTCAACGTCTTCACCCATTTACATATCTCTCTTCAACAAGGCCAGACCTCCTTCAACTTCTCAAACAGTTTCCATAAATGGGGAGCAAGTATTCAAATATATGAATCTATCGTGGCATTCTTATTCAATGTACCGCACCTACTTTATTTTATAATGACCAATTATCTGAATTTTAAAAAAATAACAAAATTTACAATACATAAAATATTTTGATTATAGATTACATAATTATGAATGTCAATTATATTGTAGACATAATACACACACACACACACACACACACACACACACACACAGGGAAGTCTTATACCTTATCATGATAATGTGCTTGTGGTTGTAGGAATACCTCACATGGACCATGGGAAAAGGAACAGTCAAATTATTTCACAAGACAGTAAATCAAGAAATACTGACAGTCAGTACATGATTAACGGCATGAACAACAAGTGCAGAGTCATGTCTGTGTCACACAGTAGAAATACAGCATTAGAGAGTTATTCTTTGTAGGGGACAATGTGACAACTACGGACAGTAGAGTGACAATCTGGGAGAGGCATGAAGGCAGTTCAGTTCAACACTACTCAGAAGTCAGTGCTGGTTCAAATTTTGAGAGTTTGACCTGGCTTAGTTTATTGTAGGCATACTTATGTGCAAGAGAATTTGAAAAAATGGTTTTTGTGTAATAATTAACACAATTCAGTGTGCACATCAAAACTTTAGACATGACTACACTGAAAAACTTAGTATAGTAAAAGTAACATTTTCCACACAGATAGGTCCTATAGATTAATGGAAAATGGGCTCGGGATAAAGGTTTGGGGGAGAAGAGCATTATGAATTGTCTAAGACAAACAAATTCAAGATACAGATCTAGGAGAGGTCTGGTATGGCCTAGAGACACAGATAGAACAATAATTATCAGGTTATTAATGATGTCTGCTACTAGACTTTTGACTAGAAAACAGGTTATACATCTCTGACTTTGAAGAGACAACACTGTGTGTTCGACATCCCTGGGTCCCATAGTGCTTATCTATAAACCAAGGATTTACAAGCATCCCACAATCCATGCTGAATAAAGACATCTCCACTCGATCATATAAGAATCATGTCCTTTGGTCTACGATTCTCCATTTAGTACCTTCGGTATAATGAATGCTCCAAAATTTGAACAAATTTCCTGGTGACTTTAGACTTAATGTTTACTTTTCCTTATTACCAACTTTTCCTCTGACTTCTGTGACTTCCAAATTCACCTCCACATCTTTCATTTATCAAACAAGAGGGGATCTTCCTTCCAGCACTTTGATCCCAGAAATATTGTTCGGTATATAGTCACTGGGTCACAAGTAACTTTATGTAAACATTGATAGGGTCCTGAAAAAATCAGGATGCAGAAACATATAGAAATTTTTCAAGTAAAATCTGGGCTGTACTAAATATATGCCTTCTTTTGCATTTTGTGAGCACATAGTCAAATGTTCCTGTTCATATGCTTATTTGTTTCTTCCCAAAACTTTAAAAAGATCAAAATTTGTGGGCTAGAGAAATGGTTAAGGGATAAATTCTTGCCACACATAATGCTGGCGCATTATGGTGGCCTACCTATAATTCCCATACTTGCATTATGTACATGGAGGATCTGCATGGGCGTGCTGGTTAAATAGATGAGCCAAATAAATGAACTCCAGGCCTAGTGGGAGACCCCACTTTAGTAAACAAAGTGGAGAGTGATCAAGGATAATATCTGATTTCAACATCTGGCCACCACGTGTACTCAATATATGTTCTTATGCACTATTTAGTACCTTCAACTAATATATAGAAAACACATGCAAAATAAAGTTAAAATCTGGGTTAAGAACAGAATACTCTAGAGAGCTTCTTTAATTTACAAGATTCTAAATCTGTTTATGTTAAACTAGTCAGGCAAAAAAAAAACTTTAATAAGACTTCAGTTAGTTATGTAGTAGTTTATCTCATTTTAAAGATGTGCACACTTATTTACATGTTTTTGTAACTTAACTTCTGAATGAAATAACTTTTATCTGACCAAGGTATCAAAGCAGAGTCCTGATTAACAAGTGCTGACACTGCCTCACAGCCTTCTGGTCTACCCAGTTCTGGCTCTATTCAACAGCACAAAAAATGATAATTAGCTTACTCTTAAGCATGGCTTTGTCAAAACAACGAACAAATCCAATAATTTGGTTTTAAAACATCTCGAAATGTAAATAAAACACGAAGCATTTATGCAATCTTGGGCATTGTGTTTTCATTACACTTTTAACATTTCCCTTACTTGTGAAATATTTTGTCAGTTTGGAAGAAGTAATACAAAACTAAGAACTTCATATCTGAAAATTTAAAATTCAAGTATCACCTTAAAAATGCCCTGCTGTATGATGGAACTGTCACATTGGGAGTCAAGTATATGCTTCATATCATAACACCTGTATTTTTTCCAAAGCATAATAGAGAAACAGATCATTTTCTGAATGTGAGGAGTGGAGAAGAAAAACACAGTGCTATTTTCTTATTATTGTAACTGGATTTATTGAACAAAATTTCACTTTAAATTTTGTATATTTGAGTGTGTAATATAAACACAGCTGCACGTTTGTGTAAATGTGTAAATGTATAGGTGGATAGGAACATGTGCACAAGCATCTGGGACAAAAGGTTGCTAATGAGTGTCTTCCGTTGTCAAGGGGCTCTCACTGAAAATGAGATGTAGGGTTGTCTGACTGATGAGCTCCAGAGATCCACCTGTCTATCCACCTGATCCACTGCTTCCTAACGTTAGTGTTACAGCTGTGTCTGTGAGGTTGGGTTGTCATATGGGTGCTGGGAAAAACTCAGGTCCTCTTGCTTGTCAGAGAAACCTCCCTACGCACTCATGTACTTATCATATTTAACCCACTGATATCCTTGATATTTTAAAACATTAAAATTTATTCTATACCTGAAATTTTCCTAGTCACTATAGCTTATCTTCCCTAATGTTTTAAATTTATCATCAGCAAGTCATAGCCAAAAACAAAAAGGGAAACAGGGAAAAGCACAATAAATATTTCTTAAAACAGAAGGGCAAACAAAATCACTTTTAATCTTCTTTTTACTCAGGAGACATAAAATCTATTAATCATCCTCTCAACTCAGGAGTAAAGGTATCATTTCCTTGCTTCACAAAGCTTTATGCCAAGAGAGATATCAAGCAAAAATAATCAGATTTCAGCTTGATGCTAATTAAGTAGTATTATTAGCAGTATCCTGGCCTTTTGGTACCAGTTAACTAACTAGACATTGCTATAAAGATAACATAGCTAATCATGTAATCCCTGTGCCATACATAATCACCAACTGTGTAATATGCCTTAAATCAGAAAAAGGAATATTAAGTGAGAGCAGCCTGCAGTGGTCCACTTGAAACCCAGTGGTAAAGAGATAATGAAACCATGAACATAACTAAGAAACAAAGTACTCTCATAAGTTTTAAAGACAAAATTCACATTTGGAACACATTTTACAAATGTAAATATTTAAATGTCATTGCAAAGAAACTCAAATAGCATAATAAATAAATCTGCAAACAAATAACTAATGCAGGAAATCAACCTGGATGTAATCTCTATTTCATTTTCTCACAACCTGCATCTTAACAGTTATCCAGCTGGACCATAAGGCTATACAGTCAGAGTATTCATAGACACACAGGGCCAAAATGCTGCCATGACCTTTCTTAGCTAGAACATGTCAGACTAAGTAATTCTACTGAGAATCCTATAGAGGAGACAAAATGAAGTCTACCATCTTGACAAGGGAAAACTGGAAACAGGGCTAATCAAAATGTGTGTGGCTCACAAAGATCCTAATACACCATGCTTCTTCCAGCATCTTCCATTTTGCAGAAGTCAGGCACTGTGCCTCTGTGCTTTAGCACGCAGTATACGCAAATGCTGGATGGTCCTAGGTGTTATGTAGAATCTCATAAAGTAGTAATTTCTCTTATTATTTGAGATAAACTTTAAATAGTAAGGAAAGTGTGTTTTCCCATATGTTGGTATTTTGTAAACATTAATGAATAACAGTAACACTCTGGTGAAAGTGATCTTCAAAGATTTCTGTGATCTTCAAATAAAAAACTGATGTTAATGCTGAAGCATTAGACCACTATTTTTTCCCTTAAAGGTTTAGGATTTTCTACCATTTTGCAATTTCTTAAGTGAAATTAATCATTATATTTCTTTGAATCATTTCTTTGTAGAGCATATAAAACCATTCTTGTACATATGGTTGAAATTTTTCAAAGGAAGAAGAAATTTTTCTGTTTTTAAATCCCTTATTTCAGAATTATACATATTATATATTAACTAAAATAATTCTGTGGGGTTCTTCCCTTCAGTGCACTGAAATCTGACTCCTGGAGATGTAGTTCAGTGAGTAAAGTATTTAGAGATTATAGAAGAATTTGTGTGTAATCCCTCATATTTCTTAAACAGCTATGTTTTTGCTGCACCTTGCAATCCCAGAAGTCAGAAGGTTAAGGCGAGGAAACCAGAAGTTGAAGATCAACTCCAGCTATACACTAAGTGTGAGATTAGACTTGGTTAAAAGAGACTTTGTCTCAAAATCAATCAACCAATCAATCAATCAATCAATCAAGAAGTTCTAAAATTTTATAATTAGAATAAAGGAATCTAGAAGGAAATAATATGAGATTAAGGTTACTAACACATGTGTAGAAAGTCATTCACTCAACGATTTCAAACTCTGTGCTGAGAACATGATTCTGAGTACTCGAGGGGTCCCATTTTTGTCATTTCCCCTTGGTTTGGTTACTGATGTGGCTGTGGACCTGGAGCCCTGGGATTTACTTCCCTCTAACTTCAGACACCAGTTTTGTAGAAGTGAGTGTTCTAAGGTCAATGGAAACATTTTCAAAAAGCAGCACAAAGCTAATACATTCTTCCTTCAGGAAAGCCTCTGTGTCTGGTTGTGTAGCCACTGCTTAGGAATTTGTGTAAGAAACTCCCCAATCCTGTATTTGTAGCAACTCCTTCTTTTCTGCATGGACACATAATTCTTTTCTAACTCCTCTCTCAATCAGTAATCTCTACGTTCGCATGCATAATGTTGGGATTACAGGTGAGAGTCACCCACAACCATTGCCTGAGATCTCCCTCCTAAAGTTTCTTGCATACCACATCAAATGAGTGCAAGAAGAGTTCTTTCCTAGGATGGATTCCTCCTGTGAAACAGCATGTCAACTATTTCATTAGTACGCAGAATGCTGACATGGCTCAGAAAGTTTAGGCAGTTTGACTGCCTGGACCTGAGTTAGATCCCTGGAAGCCATATGGTGAAAGGTAAGAACTTACTTAAATGGCCATGCTTTCAAAACCTGCTTTGAGTCTGGGAATGGGATAAGGAGAGTTAATATTTAGAAAACCTGCTTTCTTCATGGGCCAGACGAATGCCAGAAACTTGGTAATATATACATCCCAGTCCTCTGGCTGCTCCAGGCAGGGGAGTATTTAGTTGAACATAGATAGCACCTGTGGTCAGGCAGCTTAGGACTAACTTCTCCCCTCTCCTCTCCTATACAGTACAATCTGGGAGAGACAGTTTAGGGGCTGGAAAGATGGTACAGCAGTTAAGAGCACTAGTGACTCCTTCAGAGGATCTGGGCTTAACTTCCACCACCCACATTGCAGCTTACAATCTTTTGTAACGCCAGGTCCAAGGCAACAGCAGGCACCAAGTGGGAAATTGATTAATAAAAACATAGGCAAAACACCTATAGATAAAAATAAATTTTAAAGTAGATAGTGTAAAGCCTGATGAATATCATATGCCAAAAAATAAAAACAATTACCTGGGATATTAGGAGTAGGGCATAGTGGCAGATGCTTGTCAAAGAATTGGAAAGTGGAGCCAAAAGTCACAGGAATTGAACTAGCCTGGTCTACACAAAACCCTACTTCAAAAGACCAAAATTTTAACCAAATCTATACAAAATACAACCCCTCTCGTAACTGCCGAGATTGCATCCATGTAAAATAAAAACACAAAACAAAATAAAAGGCAAAAAAACCCTCTATTTAACTCTGTTAATTCTGTTTGTGTAATTTTTCCCCCTGGGGATATGAATTAGTGATAGAGGACTTGTCTAGTATGCGTGAGGCCCTGAGCTCATCCCCAGTGCTGCCAAAATAAAATCAATTAATCAGCACATAACTTGAGAGCTACAGAATGGATGCTCTTCTAGGTCTATGGACATAGAAGTGGACAATAAAAAGAATGGTCTTGATGGATTTGACATCCTAGAAAAGAAGAAGTTAATAAAAAGAGTAAACACAGTAACTACAGTAGAAAATAAATCTCTATGAAGTTCACCAGAATAAAGAAGCAGGCTTCAGTTCAGGTAAACAGTGAGAGAAGTAAAATACAGAGAAATGAAGGGGGAAGGCCTGGATCTACAGACTAAAATGTCCCCTTACTGTGGAGGCTAAAAATTAAGATGTGTCCAGGGAGTGGTGATGCACACATTTAATCTCTGCACTCAGGAGGCAGAAGCAGATCTTTGGTTTGGAGGCCAGCCTGTTCTACAGAGTGACTTCCAGATAGCCAGGGCTGCACAAGGATACCCTGTTTTTAAACACCAAAGACAAATATAAACAAACTAGGATGCATGTGAGATGCTTAGCATACAGTAGACATTCAAAAGAGTTTGGTTTGTAACTATTTTATAAACATAAGTGTTTGTGTGTGTGTGTGTGTGTGTGTGTTTGTGTGTGTGTGTGTGTGTGATTATATTTAATGAGACAAGCTGCTTGTCTTGTACAAGAGAGTACTATACAGGGCTCATTCCATGCATGTGAACATTTTGTAGACAATTCATGTCTACCAAGTCTTCCAGAAGATCTGATCTTACAATTACAGAATTGTTTTGCAAATCACTTGTCACTAGAGCTTCTTTTCTTAATAGGAGATTCAGAGAAATAAAAAAAAAATGACCTGAGGGTTACACAATAGTGTTGATGCTTCTCAATAAGGATCTTAAGAGGCAATGGGCTCTGTAAGGTATTGGAAATATGAAGCATGAAAGCCCTGCAGAGATTTAAAGAACTCTTTCTAGGCTAAAGTTGGAAGGGATTGACAGTTTATTGAATCTATAATGCACATAATTTGTAGCAAAATCAAAGGACTCAAATCCTCCTGAAGTTCTACAAAACATTCACGATTGGATAGGGATAACAGCCATTCTTCAATACCAAGTGCAAGACAAATTATCTCAAGGAGAATACCCATGAGGCACTTCATGTCCAGAAGTAAGTCTCATCTTTATAATGATGGAAATAACAGCATAATATGAGAGGAGCCTAAAGAGAAACACTGAAATAAAACACAGTCATCACCTACACCCTAGTAAATATTTCTTCCCAGCTAAGAGTTGTGTGTGAGAAATTATACACACTGTTTTTATTCCACACTTAAATAGAGCATTTTTTAAGAGCTATTGATGTTGAAGATTAAATTTAAATGTGTATAAATGGAAAACAAAACTCTGACTCTATCAGACAGTGCTATTAAAGTGTCTTTATCAACTCTATTAGGCCATTGTACATGAAAATGTAAATGTGAATGTCATCCAAGCAGAGAGGAAAGGGAGTCAAGAGAAACCAAATCTCATTATCATAGAGTATAATATATTCATCTCAGTGCTTAACTTAAGAATTGTTATACACACACACACACACATATGTGTATATATATATATATATATATATATATATATAGGTCATAATGTTTACATTAATATTTAATATAGGCATGTACTCAGAGATTTCTCCAAATCTCTCTATACTTTTGTCTCAGGGCAAATATCAAAATTGTTTTCATGTATCTGTCAAGTGCATAGTAGTCAAAGAAATGGAGAACATACACCTTAAAGCAAAAGCTCACACAGGTGATGTTTCCACCCATTCCTCCTCTAACTTTTGTTGGCAATGTGTTTTTCTCATAGAGTATGGTGAATTCACATTTAGCCTTGGACTCAGGGAACAGCAATGTTATTCTCGGGATCATCTATTTGCTTCTGATCTAGATCTGTACCAGTTTGAATCAAAGCAAATCCTGTTCAGGGGCGAACTGAAACCAGCACTGAAAATCTGAAATAATGGCTATGTCCATTCTGATTTCTTACAGACACCTAAGTTTCCCTACATCTCAGGTTTTAATGATAATAAAAATATCAATCTCAGTAATGAGTCAAGCCATGGCTATTTCTTATATGCCCATTGATAAAGGAAAGAAGCATTTACCCCTCAAAGTCACCGGTAATGTCTCTGCTCTTTGCAGCTTGTGAGTCCACTGCTCTTCACAGTACATGCCATGTTACTTTTCACTGTCCCTCTATATAAACAGTGACTTTTATGCCCTCCAGGTACCCTCTGCTCCCTCCCTCCTCAACACACCAAGTATTTGTCTCTTCCCTTACTTACTCACTCTTTTCCCAGTCCTTCACCATCTCCCTTCACAATGACCTAATGCTATGCATCCTTTAAGCCCTACTTCACATTCAATACTCATCATCAGTTTGTACTTTCAAGTCATCTAACAAGGGCAATCGGCTCTGCAGTACTTATTCTTACTCCTCATCTTTCAAATATTTTCTAATCTCCTTTCATCTTTCTAACCTCTTACTAAGTAGAGGGGTATAACAGGGCCAATGAACGGTTTAAGGGAAACTCAAAACATTTGGTCTGAATGCAAATTTCATGGAAGGAAACATTCACCCTACCCATGGCAGTTGAACATTCACTCTTCCAAGGATGAGAAGTGCATATTTTATTTACTAAATGTAAACATGTCAATTTCATGTAAAATTAATTGAAACTATTAAACTTTAAAAGTAACCTGTGCTCCTTCTCCCTCAGACATGTCTGAAATGCATCCTCTTTCATTGTAACTCAGAAAGGAAGGCCTGGAGCTATGTACATGATATCCCAAGCCTTATGATTGGAGGATGATCAATGCCACTTTTAGCCACGGTCTTTTTCTTTTGAAGGGCTGAAAATGTAGTTTTTCTTTAACTGCCAACAGAAAGGTTCGAAACATTTTTGAATGCTTAGAGCAATATAGATTATTTCTTATGCTATAATATCTAGAACAGTAACAACATGTACACAGTGTACACTCAGAAATACTGAACAGATATCTGTTGCTGTGATTGTCATAGTATTGGGATGACAATAGTGCATAATTTTCAAATATATATGTTTGTCCTCAGCAACACTGGGGTCTACCTTCATTATTTAAGATTTGCTCTTTGTGTAGGACTGATTTGATTTTTCTTAAATATATCTGGCACCTTTGAACAAGGAAACAGTTGATGGAAGATGACTGACCTCTGAAAATGAAGGTCATATGCAGAAAACATACTAGCACTAAAAGTGCAGGGGAACATGGGGAGGGGTCCAATTCGCAGACACTTGGGGAACCAAGATTTGTGGAAAAAGAATAACATCTTCACTGAGAAATCCTCTGCTGTGATTTCATTGCATCAACTCTCAGATGCCACCATTCTGTCATAGCCAGCTTTATGTTAACTTAAAACAATCTAGAGTCATCTCAAAGGAAGGAACCTCAATTGAGAAAACTCCTCTATACGATTATTCTATAAGGCATCATTTTAATTAGTGGTTGAAGAGGAAGGGCACAGCCCATACTGGATAGTACCATTCCTGGGTTGATCGGAGTCCTTGTTTCTAGAAAGCTGGGTGAACAAGCCATGATGAGTAAGTCAGTAAGCAGCAATACTCTTGGCCTCTGTAACAGCTCCTGTCTCTAAACTCTGGCCCAGTATGAGTTCCTGTCCTCACTTTCTTCATTAGATAATGATGTAGGAGTGTAAGCCAATTAGACCCTTGCCTCCCCAATAAGCTTTTGATCATGGTGTTTTATCACAACAATAGAAATCCTAACTAAAACATCCTTTCATTAAGACAGAAATAACAATGTAATTGAATAACTTAGTGTTCTTATCCTACTATGTATGCAACAATCCTCACTTTCACAGAAAATTACAACTCAGAAACTTTGACCCACTATCACCTTCAAAACTGTACTTTGCATCAAGTTCAATTTGCTCATCAACTTAGGAATTTAAATCTAGGTTTATTTATAGTTCTCCCACTTTTATGTGTCATAACAGAGAAAGAAAGGCACTAAATGGAAGTGTTTCATAAGTTGTTTTTTAATACACCATCTGTACTTTTGTTAAGCTATAAAATACATGCATATTTTTAGGCCCGAGAGCTTAGTAATTTAAGGTATATTTCAGAGATGGATTCCTTACAAAAGGTGGGACAATGGTTTCCAAGTAGTCACAATAGTATAAATTCTTTAAAAGACAGCTAAATTATGCACTGTAATTTACATTTTTAGATTTTAATTTATTTTAAATTATGTATCTGTGGTTTTAGGTATATGCAGTGCCTTCAGAATCAAAAGAAGCCATCATACTCCCTAATGTTGGATTTACAGTCTACTATGAACTGCCAAACATGGGTCCTGCAGATCAAACTCTGGCTCTCTGCAGCTGCAGTAAGTGCTTTTAACAGAAAGGAATCTCTCCAGCCTCTATACTAGCTCATTATCACTGAAGCTGATATAGAGTTAATATAAAACTTTATTGATTTTACCCCTGCAAATATGATGCTTTGAACTATTTTTCAAAGTTTGTTTTTGCTCCAAAGCAATTTTAAGATTTTTATCAAATGTCTCTATGATCTCAGACTGTGCTACAGACAGTGAAATGAATTATGTATAAACAATTATATAAGTCTGTTGAGCTTGGTGAGCAAGTCATACACTAACAGAATCAATGAAATTTCTTAATTTTATCTGAATGACACTATGATTCATGGAAACTATATAATGACCTGCCATAGAGAAAGGGAATCTCTTCCGTCTTAAATAAATAGACGTGAAAGCATCATATTCCTGGAGATTAGATCATCTCAGTTACAATGTGGTGTTACAGGTTCATAAATTATGAATATGTAATTTTCGTAGTGGCGAATTTCATGGCTGAGGGAGTGCAGATTGACTTCCCAGTTGATAGTGGGTATATGGAATTTAGGTGTGTTTCAACCAGCTATGCACTGGACAAAGCACATGGCTCAAAGAGACGCATGAGCTAACTACAGTCAGTGTGTCTGGAGTTCTGAGGCATTAGCTTTTACAAGAGCAAGGACACTCACTGCCACATGAGGCTTGTCATTCTACTGTGAGTGGTAGGCATTGTATAGAGTCAAGATTTTCATTTTCCTGACACTACCATGATTGAGACATCACTGGGAATTCGACCAGCAGCTCTGGCCCAATTTCCTTATGTTCTTTGTAATACTAAGAATGTCTTAGTAAAAGTTAGAAGAAGAAATATGGGTCTTTTTTATTGAATGCACAAAAGAAAGACTTTAGGTTGAATTAAGTAACATTTTCAAAATTTGGCTAGGTCTGTTAATTAACAACACCTAATTAGCACTCACTGTGTCCAATAGATAGTATTTAATGAAAGTTGACCCAAGAGAAGGAAGTGGAATTCTTTCTTCAAGAACTGCTGGGGGAAAAAAGATAGATTGCAGATGAATATGCATTGGTTGAATTTAACATTCTCAGTAGTATGTACAAATGACTGAGAACATTCCTAAGAGATGTATATTTTAGCCAGGTTATCTACAAAAGTATCAAACCAGGGTGGTTTCCTAAAGAAAGACTACAGGGCTGCCAGGAGTGTGGTTGGTTCAGAGATCTTACATCTTTTTCTACCTTAGAACTTCTACCAACAGCCACCTTATTCTCAAGATGGCCACTACCAATGACTGAACAGAGAAGATAGCTGTGCAAGATGCTGGCAAACCCTGCTGCTGCACAGAATTTGGCCTAAGTTCCTATTGGGTACCTGCCCTGTGGTCTTATCACTCTGCTTATGTTTTCTTTTCATGGATGTTTATCAGAAGATTACCAATAATTTTTTAACACATGCATATTTTCTATGAAAAAGAAACCCTAGAAAGCCTTTATGGTTTATAATATTACTTACAGCATTGAAATTAATGAAGTACTGCTACATGCTACATTGTAACTAAACCTTTGAAACCTATGCCAAATGAAACAAGCCAGTCACAAATATAGTGTAAAAATGTATTGTACTCTTAGTCCATATTTTTCTGAACTGTCTGAAATAGACAAATCTTTAGTGACAGAAAGTAGAAAAGTGGGTGCAAAAGCCTGAGGTGGAGAAGGGATAATGATGACAGCTGATGCGATGCAGATTTTTAGAGGTAGTTACAGTAGACCGAATAACAGTGACCTACAAATGCTCATATATGTGAATGTTTAGGGAGTGGTAATAGGAGGTGCAGGTTTGTAGGGGGAAGTGGATCTCTGCAGGTTGACTTTGGGGTTTCAAATGTCCAAGCCAGGCCCAATTCTCCATTTCTTCCTGTTTTTGTGGTTCTGATGTAGAACTCTTAGCTTTGTCTCCAGTCCCATACCTGCCTGTATGCTGCCATGCTTTATGCCGTGATGAATGGACTAAACATCTAAAACTATGATAGCCCAAGTAAATGCTTTCCTTATGAAGAATTGCTCTGCCAAGTGATAGTGGCACACACCTTTAATCCCAGAACTCAGGAAGCAGAATTACGCTGATCTGATCTTTGTTAATTCAAAGGAAACTTGCCCTACAGAGAGAATTTCACAAAAGCCAGAACTACAGAGACAAACCCTGCCTTGAAAATCTTGAGGTGTGTGGGTGGCGGAGGAGTTGGCATTGTCATAGTGTCTTTTCATATCAATAGAATATTGACCATGAGAGGATAATAAGAAAAATGTTCTCACATTATTTGTGGTAACTGTGCCCTAGCTTTATTATGCACACATGGGTTGATTATAACAAATGGATACAAAACAGATATGCAGTTTATAAACATCTTGTGTTAATAAATTTACCTGAGTAAAAACATTGAAGTACTTTAAAATATGCCTGTTTTTTTGTTGTTGTTTTTAAATAATGAAATGACTGAGGAGTAGAAAGAAGGAATTGATGGCACTTGTCCATCTTTCACTAGCTGCTGTTATTTTTTAACACATTAGCCAAGTAAACTTAGACTGTGACAACTGAAATTGAGAATGAGTTAATTTTTACAAAACTTAACAGTTTTATCTGGAGAGGATACAGAAGAGAAAAGCCTTGGAGCCCTTGGAGTGTGCCCCTAATTGCTTGTTTCTATTCCCCTCTGACTAGGATATTCAGAATCTAGGTAGGCACACACAAGTACCATGCAACTTGTGACTTCCTTGTAGGGTAGGGTAGCAATGTGTGAATCATAGTGTGTATCCCATATTTAAAGTAAAGTACGAGGAGTGACTGAGATTAGAAGAGACGTGAATGAATAGAGAGGCTGGCCCTGAAATAACTGACTGACCTGTTTCCACCTTTGTAAACTCTCGGAAGGATCAGGTTCCTCAAACCTTCTGCCTTGTGAGAACTATGTGGTTATGGTAAAAGACTGCTTTATCCTTAAAACCACAACTGTCATATGATTACAATACTGACAGATTATCAGTTGCCTTTAACAGAAAGAAAAAAAACATAGGATTGAGGCATTTGACTCCAGATGTCAGTTTAGGTAGCTAAATATCAGCCATGCTTCTCAGTCTACCAAAGATGTGAGGAAAGAGGATCAGGGAGGGATGGCAGAATTGTGGTAGGGAAGACTTCTACCATATGAATGGCAAGCATTATTATGATGATCCATATCAATCTAGGTATCAAGAATTACACCTAGGATTGTTTCTACTACCTGGAACTTCATATGATGGGTTACCTGTAGGTCAAACGATTCCACCGGTAAAGATTATGTGCTATATGAAGAGAGTGACGAAGAGAGGAATTGAAACCCTGATTTATATGGGGGTTGACAATGGGGCTCTTAAGGATCTCTTAAGTTCAACCAAAGACAGAAAGTATATTTATTCATCAAACAGGCATAAATTTCAAATTTTTTCCTGTTAAACTTCTCTAGGCATCAGACACTGCATTGGGTCTCCCAATCTCCAGCATTTTAGAAGCACCTACCAAATGGGTAAAGCAAACAAATGAATTCAAAACTATTCTTCATTTCAAATATTTGAGTCTCTCAATGCTTTACAAGTATTGACTAGAACGTTTTGTCCTAGGCTTTCTTCCACAGCTTGCCCATATTCCACACCTAGAACTAGAAATGGCTGTTATTTGCAATAGTCATTAATTGACCAAATTCTCTAAAAAAAAATTATGGCACGGTTGGAAAGTATACATAAAAAATAAAAAGAGTATATGCTAGTAAGTGCACTTGGACAGTCAGATGTATAAGTCACTGCTACTCTGAAGCCTTTCCAGTCATACACATAGGCAAGAGACAAGGAAACAGGGTGGTTATTTCTGAGGCCTTGTAAAATAAACTCAATCATGTCCTTGCAGAAGTCCGAGTCTGATATTTCCGTTGCCTTATTTGGTAACATTTCTTCCCAATATGAAGTTGAATGTAGATTTATTTTACCTAGGAATTATCTAATATTAAGTGGGAGAACAGCTTTAATGTGTGGGAGAGAGACACTCTGCCAAGAGCACTCCCTTCTCTTTTTACATCATATTATGTGTTTACATTCCGAATATTGCCTGTCCCTCTTTATTCCCTCTCTCTTTAGGCAGCACTCTAATTACCTTGGTTTCTCACTGGTCTCTATTATCAGCTGACCTCAGGACCAGTATTTTCTTTTTAAACCCTGTTCCTATGCCTCTGTACTCCATGACTTCTTGCATTGTTCTAGCCACATCGAATCTCATGGGCAGTTCATACACCTCCCACATATCTCAGCATATTTTTGTTAAGTATTCTCAAACTTGTAGCTATCTCACCAGTCCATCTATAGGGTCTTCTGCATTGTCATTTCCTCCAAAAGTAAATATAGTCATCTCTATTCAACCATACCCAGATACTGTGCTTTAAAAAAAATAACTTATTTTCATATCTTTTGGAGTTATTTTCAGAACTTGAAGAATATTTCTTGATTTTACCCAAAGCTCTGTCAGAATATCTTTTAGTGTTTTACATTAATAGATTATATTTACTCAAGGAAAGTTTTATAGCTACTTTCATGAATTTATCACATGATGTTCCCAGCTTAACCAAAAACTGCATAGACTGCACTGTATCTGCTTGGACCTACTAATTACAAGAAGGGAAGATTCCTGTCTGGTCAGAATTCTCACTGGTTGATTCTTGATGGTATTTCTCTCATTTAATTCCTTTCTTTCAGATTAAAGATTGCAATTAAACAATCAAAATTGCTTATTTCACTCAATCAATAGTTTCTTATACTTGGATCACTGTGATTAACAGCTCTATACTTTTCAAATCACATTTCCCTAAATTCATTCTTTAAGGAAAACAACAATTAGCTTCCTATTATAGACAGTTTAAAAAATGTGCACACTAATTAACATGTTGTCTACTTAATTTGAATCTACAAACATTCAAAAGGAAATTGCAAGAAATATCAGAGTGATAATACATTTCTATTTTTTAATGCAGTGATGAATTATTCTTGAAAAAACATGAGTATATATTTTCATTTCCTAAGTGATAAACTAGAAACAAAGTAAGAAAACAAAGCAACATAAAAAGTATTACAGAAAAAGAGTGAAGATTTCATGGAAATAAAATTATGTTATTAATTATTATCATTACTGTGTTTTGAGAACCTAGTACTAGCCAATATTTCAGAAATAAGTTTGCATTAACTCTTATTATAATTATAAAACCTAAAGCAATGTTGGGACCAACTCAAAGCAAAGTATAAAACATTTGTCTTTGTGCCTATCATACATGTTCAATTATGAATATATATTGTTTAGGTGTGGCCAAGAAAAAAATCTTTTTCCTTTGATCCCCATTGTCTTTGTTGGGAAGAAAACATGTCTATACCTTTAAAATACTGCCTGAACTTTCTACTTCTTCATGAATTTCCTCCAAATCTATTCCCTCTTAAAATTTTCAGACCACCTTAGCCACTTCTGTATTCTGTTGCCCTTTGTTGGCATTTTGTAAGTAATGACCAAGTAACATAGCTTTCCTGTCTCCAGATGTAACCTGCTAGTTTCTGTGTAAAAGAAAAACGCTGCAGCTTACTCAAGCATGGCAATCATGTGTGACGCAGTTAGAACACGTGTCTTCAGGTTCATAGCTAGGCATTTAGACACCTATTCTGTTTCCCTCTACCTACTGGGCATTGTTTAAAACAACCAGTGTCTCTCTAATCTCCAAACCAGCTGTGCTCTAGAGCATTCTATAGCCATCCATCCTTCTCCTCTACGGTCAGTGACAGCCATGTCCCAAACACTTTGCTCTAAGATGGACTAAACATTAATTTGCACTCAGGAGAAACCCATATTGTATATCTCTACTTTCAACTGTTTTGACTCTTCAGATAGAAATTAAGGTCTTTTTAACATACTAAGCATTCTCTGTAACTTTTTTTCATGTGCATGTATACACACACACACACACACACACACACACATAGAGTGACAGAGAGAGAGAGAGAGAGAGAGAGAGCACTTTATTTGTTCTTCTGTCTCCCTAACAGAATAATGCATGTGCAAAAGGTATTTTTGTAAAAAATATGAGTATCAAAATGACAGAACTAAACACTAATATATCTGAACACTAATGAAATACAATAATTCAAACTACACAAGTTACAATTGAATTCTGATTTAGAAAGGCTCAGACAGAAATGTAAACATTTTAACATACACAATGTGGCCTCAAATATGCATGAGGGAAAGGTGTGAAAGTGAATATTAAAACTCTATGAGAAAACAATTTAAATTATCTATAAACAATTCAGCTGCAAACTATTTATTAATATAACTTATACATTCCTTAATACAGAAAACGTGCTGGATTGCATTAACATCTACAACTGTACTTTTATTAATAAGTACTATCAAGTAATCTTTATAGTATTATTGATTCTACCTACCCACCGATGAAAAGAAACAGAATGTCCCAAGCAGAGGGTGAGATTTATATTTTCCACTCTATCGGCCGTGTTCCTCCTTCCAGCTTAACGTTTCCATGCATACCGCCATGTCGGAAGTCCGATCATACATTAGCCATGCACCACCTGTTGGATCTCATTCCAAACTGGCAGCAGTTTATGTGCCGATAAAGCTGGCTATCAAGTTTCTTTCTCCTTTATTTTACCAGAGTGGTAACATTACCCAAAGATGTGCATTACTAGTCATTTTCTCTGTATATGACCCTATGTCTCTGTGTGTGACTATGAGTTCTGATTTTGATAAATACATATGCAGACAGAAAATAAAACAACTTCCTTCTTATTTTAAATATGAATTCACAGACAAAATAATCAGCAATATAATTTCTAAAGATAACTAATATTTTATATAGGAGTATATAAAGCCCTATAGGTATGCAACACAAAGACATAAAAGGCTGTATAATATAAAATTACTGGGAAAATAAATGTTTTAAACTTTTATTGTAAGTGGTAATAGACAACAGAGCTTAGGTATTAAATACCTTGAATAAAGACTGTTAACAATTTTAAAATAATTATGAGGAAATAGTGAAATAATTATGAAAGATAAGAATTCAGAAAAATATATAGTTGGCATCAGATAGGAGAATTGAAATCTTTTAGAAGAAATATTGTGTCTCTATAGAATGCTAAGAACTTCTATGTTATATTTAAATGAATTCCTAAGTTTTATTTGAATGACTTTCTTCATTAGTTATCAATGAAGAATATAACCCAGGTTTTGAAATATGAAAATAAAGGTATCGTGAAATAAAAACAAAATATTTCAGGAAATATGATATATTATATATATCTTGTTGATTTTTAATAAGTCTAGACATTCACATACTGAGAAATATTGGAAAGTTTAAGAAAAATTGAATAATATTTATGCCAATGATAATACTTTATAAAAATTATAGTTTTGTATGAAATTGGTCTCAGGCTCATTCAAGCACTGGAAGCAGAAAAATCCTCATTCTTCAGTATTTCCTAACTTAAACATAGCAGAATTTTTGTAGCAGTAACCAGATGAAAAACAAATCAATCAGCCAGCAGCTGACAACATGATGCTCCATTTTGTCTGAAAACAGAGTGTATCGTAGCTGCAGTCTTAGCAAATATTTAAATAAAAAGTATAAAGAAAATGAAGATTGAAGTTATGAAAACCAAGCAAGGCCATAAAGGAAAAATGTATCTAGAAAAATGAAAATATTCCTTCCAAAACTTATTCAAGGACTCAAACTGGTCATTAGAAGATATCTCATACATTTAGGTCTAAGTATTTTAGAAAAAACATAAAAATATGTCAACTGTTAAAACTCAGAATAAAAATAAAGAGATATAAGAGATCATCTGGGGAGAATTCAATGAAATCAAAGCAATATTATTAATTTAGTGAATGTCTAATTTTATATTTAATAGATGTATTTAATAAATATTAAAATCATTTAACTAAAGATTCTGAAAAATCATACTGACATAATGATAGCTAATACTGGTTGTAGTAAGCAATATTTACTAACTATTGAGTAAGACTTACAATTTTATCACATGGCAATGTGGTCTAAAACCTTGACTTAAACTTATAGTTTATATGATATATATGTTTATATAAATATATTGTATATAATGTAATAAACAGAGACTTATGAATGAACACTCAGTAATGAAGAAATCAGATTCTTTTGGATCAATTAGCATTATTTTCCAAACACTTAACCATATTCCTATTCTTCTCATGTCATAAACAAAATTGTGATAATATGCTGATTTCGTATTATGAGTAAATTAGAGTTAGTTTTATAAACTACCATTGCATCACAGATAGATGTTGGTGAAAGATAAATTGATTGAATTGAAAGAAAATACATGATTATCTCATTGGATGCTGAAAAGGCACTTGATAAAATTTACCACCCTTTCCTGTTAAATGGTATCTTAGAAGTAGGGATACTGAGCACATACTTAAAAATAATCAAAATGATACACAGCAAGCCAGTAGCCCTCACAAACTTAATGGAGAGAAACCATAAGCTATTTTACCAAAATCAGGAACAAGACAAGGCAGCCTACCTTCCGTTCAGAAAGATCTGAATGACAAGAACTTCAAGTCCCTGAAGAAATAAATTGAATAAGAAATAAATTGAAGATGATATCAGAAGATCTCCCATAGTCATCAACAGGTAGGAATAACATAGTGAAAATGACCATCTTACTAAAAGTACTCTCCAGATTCAATGAAAATCACATCAAAACTCCAACACATTCTTATAGATATTGAATGCTCAATTCTTAACTTCAGGTGGAAAAACAAAAACAAAACAAAACAAAACAAAACACCAGGATAGCAAAAATAATCCTGAGCAATAAAAGAAATTCTGAAGAATCACCATACCTGACCTCAAGCTGTACTACAAAGCAATAGGGATAAAATTTGCACAGTATTTGTACAAAGACAGGTATGTTGATCAATGGAATCAAATCAAAGTCCCAGAAATAAACCCATACCTCTATGGACACTTGATTTTGATAATGAAGCCAAAGCCTTACAAAGGAAAAATGAAAGCTTCTTTAACAAATGGTGCTGGTCTAATTGGATGTCTACATGTAGAAGGATGAAAATTCTTCCATATTTTTCACACAGCACAAAACTCAAGTCCAAGTGAATCTAAGACCTCAACACAAAACTGGATAGACTAAATTTCATAGAAGAGAAAGTGGGACATACCTTTGAATGCCTTTGTTACAGGAGATAATTTCCTGAACAAATCACTTATGGCTCAGGCTCTGAGATGAACAATTGATAAATAGGACCTCATGAAACTATAAGGCTTCTATAAGGCAAAAGATATTGTCAATAAGACAAAGCAGCAGCCTATACATTGGGAATGGTTCTTCACCAAACCTACATCATAGAGAGGGCTAATATCCAAAATTTACAAAGAGCTCAAGAAGTTAGGTACCAAGAGCACAAATAACCCCCAAAGTGGGGTCCAGAGCTAAACAGAGAATTGTCTAAAAGGAATCTTGAATGGCTGAGAAGCAATTAAAGAAATATTCAAAGTCCTCAGTCATCAGGGAAATGCAAATCAGAAAAAGTCTGAGTTTTCATCTTACAGCCACCAGGATGGCTAAGATCAAAACCACAAGAGATAGCCCATGTTTGTGAGGATGGAGTTCAAGAGGAATACTTCTTTGCTGCTAGTGGGAGTGCAAACTGTATTACCACTCTGAAAATCAATTTGGCAGTTTCTCAGAAAACTGAGAATAATTCTACCTCAAGACCTACCTAGAGCATTCCTGGACATATAACTAAAAGATGTTCCAACATTGAAGAAAAAGCTTTATTCATAATAGTCAGAAACAGGAAACAGCATAGATGTTTCTCAACTGAAAATGGATAAAGGAAGAATGGTACATAGACACCATGGAGTAATATTCAGCTATTAAAGACATCATGAATTATGCAGGCAAATGGATGGAGCTTGAGAATATCATCCTGTGTTAGGAACCCGTCCCCAAAGTGCATGTATGGTATGTACTCACTTATACGTGGATATTAGCCACCAAATACAGGTACCATGCTACATTCCAAATACCTAAAGAAGCTAAACCAGAAGGAAGGCCCAAGTGAGCAAACTTGAATCTCACTCATATCGGGTAATAAAATAGTCATAAGAGGCAGATGGAAGGGGGGAACTGGGAGGAAGGGTATGGGGAGGGTTCAGTATCAAGTGTTGGAAAGGTCAAATAGAGATGGCTAGATGGCCATGAAAAATGAATGGAAATCTGCAACTGACAGGGGTGAGAAGGTGGTTGGCAGCTACAAGACAAGACAGAGACCTAGGATAAATCAGGCACTCAAGAATCAATGGGGGTGGCCTTATCTATAACTGCCAACATTGCAGATATGGAACCTGAAGGGGTCACGTCCTGTAACCAGGCAGGAACCCTAGTGTAGAGATAGACACTAACCTACCCACAAGACTTTCAACCCAAAATTTATCCTGTCTACAAGAAATGCAGGCACAGGAGATAGAGCAGAGTCTGAGAGAATGACTAACCAATCACCTGCTCAACTTGAGACCCATCCCATGGGCAAGCACCAATCCATGACACTATTAATGACACTCTGTTATACTGGAAAACAGGAGAATGTTGTCCTCTGAGAGGCTCCACCCAGCAGCTGACTTGGACAGATGCAGACATCCACAGTCAAACAGTGGATGGAGCTTGGGGACTCTTATTGAAGAGTTGGAGGAAGGACTGAGGGCCCTTAAGGGATAGGAATTCCACAGGGAGACCAACAGAGTCAACTGTCCTCGACTCTTGGGACTCTCAGAGTCTGAACCACCAAAGAACATTCACAGGCTGGACCTAGGCCTCCCTACACATCTGTA
The DNA here is from genome assembly GCF_011064425.1 of Rattus rattus. Lineage (NCBI taxonomy): Eukaryota > Metazoa > Chordata > Mammalia > Rodentia > Muridae > Rattus > Rattus rattus. The sequence goes on along the minus strand of NC_046156.1, from coordinate 129,507,895 downwards.
GCAGATGTGTGGCTCAGTCTTCATGTGGGTCCTGAACAATTGAAATAGGTGCTTTCCAGAAAGCTGTTGCCTGTACAAGGGATATGTTCTTCTAGCCGGGCTTCTGGTTTCCACGGGAGAGGAAGCACCTAACCTTGCAGACTTGAAGTACCAGGGTGGAGATATACCCAGGGTGCCCCAACCTGCTCAGAGGAGAAGAGGAGGGGGCATGGAGGAAGGATTGTGGCAGGGAGTAACTATTAAGGGGTCAGTGAGAGGAATGTAAAGTGAACAAATAAAATGTAAACAAACAAACAAAAAAAAACTTGCCTAGATCAGATTGGCCTCTGGTCAAAAGGATGTAGGGTGGTTAATCTTTATTAATAATGAGTACAATACTGCCCAGCCTACCTTAAGCAGTACCATTCCTACACAGACTTTTCTGGGCTAAACAACAACAGAAATCTAGCAAGCCCCGATGGAGCAAGCCTGAGAGAAGCATCCTCAGTGCTTTCTGGTGTTCTCCTTTGGGAATATCTTCTCTGGTCTGAAATTCGCTACATGAAGTAAAGGGCCACCCTGCGTCCATGTTCCTGCCATGAGAAACTGCCCTGAGTTCACCCACTGAATGACTGTAGCTGGGAAGTGAAAGATTAAATAAATCCTTTCTTCTTTGAGTTGGTTTTGGTCAACTTGCTATAACATATCAACACATGCTAGAATGCATACCTGATCCAAAAACTTCAACATTCAAAATGCCATGGAGTATACTAGTCCCAAGCACTTCAGATATCACATTTTTATTTATTCATAAAATAATTGTACCTTAGTAACTTCAAATTCAAAACAAAACATTAAGAGGAAATAGAATAGTTCTCATGGCAGGTATTGCTAAATTTCCTTTTTTTTTTGGACAAATTGATCATGTCAAAACAAGTAAACGCTTCAAGGGAAATTGAACCCTGAATATGTAACTGAACATGGTTTAGTGTCAGGTATGCTCTCTAATGTAGATACAGTAAGCTGTGACAAAATCGGCCTGGTAGATCATTGCAGCATATGCAAATCAGTGCGAAGTTCTTCGGTGGGCATCATAGCATCAGTGGCCTCTGTCTATAAAGAGTTCCTCTAATTGACCTCAATTGGGTACTGGATGCAGTAAATGGCATTTGATGAGCACCAAGATGCTGCTTTTGTCTGCCTGACTTCCATGGGAGCTTTGTCCGAAGATGCTGAAGTTTCTAGCCCACCATCCATCCTCATGAGCACCAAGAGCAGAGCTACAAAGGAGAATGGCTGTTCGAGGAGTTGGGCAGTGCACAAAACATGCAGCTGTCCATGTAAGTTCTGCCAAGCCCCACAAAGTGGAAGGATTTCAGCTTGGTCTGTGGTATTATTTAATCACATGTAACTCTTGCTAGAATGTAAGCACTCAGAATACAGATTGGTACCAGTCTAATTTCCCAGTGCATGGCAAGAACAGAGATGATTGGAAAGCAGACACCAAATAAATAGTTGGTAAACAGATGGTTCTAAAGGAGAACTCAGCATATTGAAAAACTCTGAACTAAGGCGTGCTCATGGAAAATAATAACTAAATAAGACATGACGATAGAGGACATGATAGCAGTGGTCTATGTGAAACAAGCCTGTTAAGACTACATTGAAAACGGTGTGCTTTCACCTTCAATTAAAAGTAATGTATGAAGCCACAGCTGTCGTCATTGTAAGTACTGTGCCAGGGTAGTAGCCTTGCTCATCACGATTTCTCAGGGATTTGTGCATTTCACCTCACAAGAGTGCAAGAATTACTAAAGAAAGATGATTCTCAAGGTTCTGGGACTAGGTAGAAATCAACAGTGCCTGCCGGCAGCTGTAAGGATAGACTGAACAGCAGCAATCCAATCCGCAGGCAGGATAATCCCCAATGAGTGTGACCACTGACTCCCACCATAGGCCCGAAATGCGAAAGAAGAGATGTCGCACACAGCCATTCATTGGGAAGGCAGACTGTGTTCCTTTACGTCCTTGGCTTCAGGAAATTCTCACTCTGATAGTTTGAGAGCAAATGCCACAATTTTAAAGAGTTGAGAGATGGGCTTCTGATGTAGTCCCAGGGCACACTCTCATCCTGCAAATAAGGCCCACTCCCAGGACTTTGTGTCTGAGTATCAACAATACTAGCAGCTACAGCACTAGGGGAGGGTGGCTTTCTCTCTCCTCTGGCTTCTTTCTTCATCACCATGAACACGGAGAGGTGAGGATATCACATTTCTCTTTGGCAGGCAGGTATTGAATGGTGTGAAAATCCAAGTGATAGAAAAGAATGCAAACAATTTCGACTGTAGTCATTTTCTCTCAACGCATGGCATTCTGCTGAAGAATATAAAAACCCAAGCTATCTACAAAACGTCCTAAATATTGCATTCAAAAATAAATGACAAGTCACCCTGAAAGACTGTGTACATAAGCAGCACTGTCACCAGTTAACTTAGAGAAGCCACAGGCAGCCGGTAGCACTTGTTCTTATTGTTCCCTTTCCATCGTTGCATCGAAATGGGCCAGTTTTGTGCATTTCACAATGACAGGAAACTCTATTTTCTACTGCTGTGTTGTAAAGGGAGGGGAGAAGGATGGTCCAGGGGTTGACAGGGTCAGAGGTCTGCTACGATTGGTTCAGCAGCAACTCAGAGCATAAATCTCAGGGCTTCTCTGTACGGTCGTTAATGAAACTTGTTCTAAGCAGGCTACGATGACACTATGAGTTCATGTACTTCACAGAAATGAATGTTGTTCTCATTGTATATATAAATAACTGTTCCATCTGGCATAGAATCTAAAATTTGGGAGCTTCAAAAATAAATGTGAATGAATGACCCTCTCCACCCACCCTACACTACCTTTGTGTATATGTCTTATGCAGATCACATTAAATCGCTTGGTCGGGTTTTATTTTCCTGGTCATTAAATTCTCCTTTCTATTATCTCCATGCTGTGCAGGAAACAGGAGAGAAACAGAAACCGAGGCAATAAGAAGTCATCAGTACATGTATGGATTTCAAGTTGTCCATGAAAAAGTGTGCCTGTATTTTCATGAGATTATACTTCAGTGCACGAGTAAATTTATTATCTTTGTACCTTGGTACAATCTAGTTAGCTAGGTAAGAAGCTGCGCAGCTGTAATGTCAGCACTTGGAAGCACAAGGCAAAAGGCTCGCTGGCTGAAGGCAAGCTCCAGCTCCCTAAAAAGATCCTGTCTTTCTATCACATATGAATATGTATATATATATATGTATATGTATATATATATGTATATATATATATAAACACATATATGTTTACACACACATATATATAATCCATAATATATGTTAAAGGATTTTTGAATGTTTGCCTGTGTGAGATAAGGAAAGACAGAGAGACAGAGATCGAGATTTAATCCATTTAAAGCTAACCACTTTTGTTTAATCAATTTCTATTTTTTTCTATTTCTTTAACTTACCTCTGTATTCACTGGTCCTTATCTCCATGTATCTTAAAAGGTCACTAGTAGCTAATTCCAAAAACTTATTTTATTATAGATCAATGTTTCTGTAAATGTAACCTTGTGAGCTGTTAGTCTTGGCCGTCCAACCAATAGATTGTGTGGCTCTTTTGCATTTTATCTAAGACTCCAGGGAAGGAAGCTATACTTCCTTTGCATACTCAGGGTATGCAAACTATGAAATGAGCGGTGACTTCTGCCCTTAGTTCCAGCTAAAATTCAACTCTGGATTTAAAAAATGATGCCTAAGAATGACTTTGATAAAAATTAGCAAAGACTAGGATGAGTGGCCAGAGGCTACTCCTTACTCCACAGTAATTACTCCAGATTTACTTTGAAACAAACCCTTGAGAAATAGCGGTCCACAAGATCATGCTAAAGCAAGTGATCAAAATTCCATTGAATTTTCCATTTCCCCTTTCTTAGCCCCAATTCCCTCCTATAAGTTATAGTGGAAGGGACATTTGATGAATTAATCTTAGTTCCCAACCATCTCAAAAGATCATGGCTCTCAAAATGCTTATAGATTTTTATACCTTCTTTTTATTTTTGAACCAGATGGAAGAAAAAAAAAGACAACTGATGCATAGACCTTTAAAAATCCAATTTCAACCTATTTTCACCCTACAATCTTCATCTCCATCATTTTATGGCTATTTTTCATTTTCTACTCCATTAACACTGGATACATTGCGTGTATACTCATATTCTTCAGCTGCAGTCGGGAATGAGTCCGTGATGAATGCCACTTCTACATTTCTCTATTTTAATAATTTGCCTCAGTGCATAAAGCCCCAAGATTTTGTATCATTAATCACCATATTCATATGCCCCTCTGAACAAAATTAGAAATATAAATTCAGCAGTATATTCAGGATACAGTAAAATCTGTAGATTATTTTGAGCATTTCATTTCATGACATCATAACGTAGGTCAGTCTAATATTTCAGTAAGATGTTTCAAAATAGCATCCAATATGTTTTTGAATGTTAGGAATACAAATAAGAAAAATGCCGGTTGCTCATGCATTGTACCTGGAACTGTGGCTGAATTTTAGCTATCTTGGGGGAAGGGGGGTAGGGTTGTTTGTTGCACCAATAAGCTTCATAATTATAATCCAAATGCTTAATCCAAAGTCGTAGGCTGTGATTTGCAGTTACACAGCATGATCATCAAGGAAGGGTTATTTTTACTGTCATAATGATTTTATATTTTAAAGAAATGACATTAAAATTCTCCCACTATCGGTAATGGGAAAGAAGAAGATACTCAAACAGTCACTTGCTGTTAAACGAACAAACTCCTTTAATACAGTTTTTCCACAGCAAATTTCATATTCCCCAGAGCTAGAGCCACAAAACTGACTCAGGACACTGAAACACTGAGTCTTTTACTCAGTATGTGCCTCTAAGCTTCGATTACATCGCTCTAATAGTTGAAACATTTATTTCTAAATTATTTCTTTCCATACCTAGCTGGCATTACCCAAATACTAACCAAGAGAATAAGAAACAGGTTAATCAATTTTGTCATTTTGCTTAATATGGCAACAGAGATACATTAAGAATGTTATGCCAAATTCAAGTTTGAATCAATAGATACACTGTGTGACTTTGGACAACTTAAATTCCATCTATATGTTGGTGAAATGAGTTGTTATGAGGAAATAAACAATGTTTAAATGGTTTTACTTGTCATTTAACTTATTTTATTTAATTTTCACAAATACTCTAAGCTTTATTCTAACACATATGAAAAATGCACGATTTAGAGTGCGAAGACATAAGTGGTATCTCAGAATCAGCACATGTATTTTTCAAATCCATCGCAGCCAGAAGAGCATCTGTGCATGGAAGGAGAACACGTGACCATGTTTGTGCAAGGTCAGATTATATTTTCTCAAATCTACTATGCTGCAGCTGGAAATATGTCTATGTATGGAAGAAGTGTATGTGGCCAGATTTGTGCAAGGCCATAGAAATCCAGAATTATGGAAGTGCCTGTAGTCGAGTTTACCGGGGAATGAAGATTCACCATCCTGAGAAAGACTGACTACTGAGGCATACTTGTGGACTACCTTCAGTGTGAACTACAGTATATTTTCTTTACCACAAATTACCTGCAGAGCCAGCTAATTGCACTGATAAGTGACTAATTGGTAGGTAGCTATGTGAGCAGTTACCACATTTACACATTTAAATGATGTTTATTTCAAGTGTACTTATCATACCAAGCAATAAAATTTGGCTCAAAAGTGAAAAACTGAGGTAATATCTGGCAGTGATGAAACACCATATATAGAGTAAATTGCTTGTTTGTGACATATTCCGCAGCAATGTAAAGACACCCAAATAGCTCGAGGTCTACTTTCTTTACTCAAGTTTCTAGCTATTTTTAAAGGAAAGAACTGAGGACTAAATGTCACACTTTTAATATCACAAATATAGCCTGCACTTCATGGGATTAGGTCACCAACAAAGGCTTGGGGTAAGATGTGCCCGTGAAATTGTAAAGGCTAGAACAATCATTTGAGGATTTGAATGAAAGAAAAAATTGACTCTGTAATGGTGCCCTATTGCTATGGACACAGGACAATGAAGTCTCTCAGTGTTTAAATACTAGATCAATATAAAGGAAAGTGGTTCAGAACCTGATCATTTTGTTTTAAGTATTTGCAATGATGAAGGGTTTCTAAATATGTGATTTGTCAGGTCCTTAAAAACTCAGAAGAAATGGTTAACTCTGGTGCCTATTAGCATACTATAGTACACATTGGCCTCTATGGTCACTCAGCCCCTGTAGTTCCTCTCAGCTCTTCTCCCACAGTCCCTTACACCACACCACTGTAGCCAAAAGGCTTCCATTTCTCCAGCATCTGAGTCCTAGAACTACTTACTCTTCCAGGCTTATTCTCTGTGCTTTTTTTGCTCCCTCTCTGTCCAGACTTCTTACTCATTCTTCCCTGTTCTCCTCTCATGGCCTGGTTCTGTCTGTCAGCTCCTCATTTCACTCAAGTTTTGGTTCTCTTTCCTCCTAATGCATAGTGCCCTGTCCTTGATTTACCACATTTCACAAGAAAAAATAAATCAGGATGGTTTTAATTATAAAATACTGACACATACCTTGCACAAAGCTTAAGTCCAAGTGGATCAAGGATGGCAACATAAAACCAGATACGACAAATCTAATCAACTAGAAAGAAGGAACTCATTGGCAAAGGGGAAATTTTCCAGAAGCAACCCAGATGTCCCTCATCTAAAGAATGGTTACATAAAATGTGATTCATTTACACAATGGAATATTATTCAGCTATTAAAAATGAGGGTATAATGACTTCGGCAGACAAATGGATGGAACTGGAAACAATCATCCTGAGTGAGGTAACACAGACCCCAAAGCTCATGCATGGTATGTACTCACTGATAAGTGGATATTAGCCAAAAAACTAAAGAATACCCACGATACAACCCACAGACCTTAAGATGTTTAGCAAAAAGGAAGGCCCAAGTAGGGATGCTTCAATTGTGCTTAGAAGGAAAAACAAAATAGTAATAGAAAGAAGAGAGAGGGACCTGAATAGCAGAGAGGGGCAGTAGGGGGAAGGGGGCAGGATGAGGTATGTGGGAATGGAACAGGAGAGAAACCAGAGGGCCAGCAGAATAAATGGAAATATGCAGCCTGGGGGGGGTGTGGGAATGGGAGGACACTCTAGAATGTAGCAGAGATCTGGAATGCGAGACATTCCCAGGACTCAATGAGGGTGGCCTTAGGCGAAATACTCAATAGTAGAAAGCAGGAACCTGAAAAGACCACCTCTAGTAGATAGACAGGGTCCCCAGCAGAAGGATGGGGTCACCAACCCACCTTCAAAATTTCTGGCTGAGAATTATTCCTGTCTAAAAGAAATGCAGGAACGAAAATGGAGCAGAGACTGAAGGAAAGGCTATCCAGTGACCAGCCCAACCTGACATCCATCTCATGGGTGGGCACCAAAGCCTGACACTATTACTGATGCCGTGTCATGTTTCTAGACAGGAGCCTAGCATGGCTGTCCTCTGAGAAGCTCTACCTGACTGAGACAGATGCAGATACTTACACCCAACCATTAGATTGAGGTCAGAGTCCCCTATAAAAGACTTAGGGGAAGGATTTAAGGGGCTGAAAGGGATAGTAACATCGCAGGAAGACTAACAGCATCAACTAACCAGGATCCCTAGGGGCTCCCAGACACTGCGTCACCAACCAAAGAACAAACACGGGCTGGTACAAGGCCCAGGTAAACATGTGGCAGATGTATGACTACTGCCTTGTCGGGCTTCAGTTAGAAGGATGTGCCTAATCCTGTAAAGACTGGAGGCCACAGGGAAAGTAAATACTCCTGGGCATGGAGGAGAGCGGGAGCAGTTTCTCAGATGCAAATGGAAGGGGGAGCTGAACAACTGTGGGAGGGGAATGGGAAGTTCAACGTCTGAAATGTAAATTAATTAATTAAAATATATCCCATTTTATTTTTCATTCTATATATCACCAAAGTACACACGTTTTCTAACTACCTTGTGAACTATAGGATGTCTTTAAATAACAAGTACATCTCTCAGAATAAGTGCTATCGAAATCATTTGGATCCCAAATAAAGAGGTATGTATTTGGAAGGGCTATTTCCTCCAGACACATTGCTTTCTTAAAAAAATAATGAAAACCTCAACACTATTCCCTGTTTTGTTCCAACTTGGAGGCATATTTCTTATAGACGTAAGACATTCTTTTAAGATAGGATCTTACTGTTCCCCAGGTCTGATGAAAACTGACAGGCATACTTCTTCCTATTTAAAAGATATGAATGCTCATAACAAAAAAAGGTTAAAAAGCAAAAATATAACAACTAGAAAACAGAACAGAATGCAGAACAAATGCACATTGTTCTGCCTGTCAGGACAAAGGAACATTTCTTTCCATACAGGTGTGGCTGCTAATACTGTTCATAGCATTTCAGCTCCAGTCCTAACTAAGAATCTGTTATGAAGCTGCCTCCTGATCGTGTACTCAGAAGAGAAACAGCAATAGCCTGGCCTAGACCAGGCTGCACCCACCCAGCTGGAACAAAGTAGCTGTCTGCCAGACAAAGCCACGCTGCCTATTGTCAGTGATGTATTTCAGAGCAGTCATTAAATTCTCCACCACACAGAAATACAAAAACAAATACAGGAATCTCACTAAACCTGTGTCTCACTTATCTGTCATCCAAAGCCATAGCCTCAGTGCTCTACTGTATTGGGGGAGATTTCTCTCTGTGAAAGGATCTAACCAATACATGCATTATCAGCTGTTCTGGAACACTTGGCAATAAGTAAAAAAAAAAAAAAAAGTACACCTGTATGTTTGTATTTCCCACAGAATCAGTACTGCAGCTCCTCCATGGGAATACTTTGGCAATCGAGGAGAAAAAGGGGATGGGGCAGTATTTGCCCCCTTCAACATGGACACAGGACTCAGAATGATGAGGCCTATGGTACTCTCTTGGCTCCTTTGCCTTCTTGCCTTACACCTCAGAGAAGAAGGTTCCTGGCAAATGAAATCACCACCTTCTTCATCTACTTTATAGGGGACTGGGAACGTTACATACAATGAACACACATGTTCTATATAATACAAAACATCCGTTAGATAAAATCATACAACTGAGTTTTTTAAAAAAATTCAAAACACTTTGATTTTGTAACACAAAATAAGAAACATCTTCTTATGCTTGGTTTGATAGTGTTCTGTACTTGTGTACTCTAATTAGGGGGGAAGTGAGAACAACACAGAAGAAGAAAAGAAGCTAAAATTATAGTAATTATGTCTAGAAGAGGTAATAAGGAATCATACCATTAGCTATCTACCTGAAAACATCTTTAATACATATATAGTTAAATAAAACTTTCTTCCTGCCTCCAAGAGCCAAAGACCATCTAACAAATCCCTCAGGACCTGGAATAAGAAGCCCTGTTTTGAACAGTCGCGCATGATTGTGACAGACTCACAGACGTTAAAAGCTACTGTGATTGCCTTTGGTTATTCCCCCACATTGGAAGACAGTCTGTATTGCTGAAGACACCATGTGCTTCAGATGTGTGACTGAGAGGCTTCTGAGCTGGTAATCACCTGCCCCCTCCCTCCTGAGGACTGGCTTTCATGGTATCAGATAAATACATACAATAAATCAATAAGTACATCTGAACTTGTTAGAACTGTGAATTGCTTCCCTTCTTTCTGAAGATGTCTCATAAAAATGCTATATACATGTGTTTAACATACAAGGGAAACTAATGAATTCTAATCCATGAAGTGTTTTAGACTTATTGTCAAAAAATACTTAGAGTGTGTGACACACAATTCGTACTTCTACCTGTTGTACACTCCTCTTCCATAAGAACTATGAAAAACATTTTCAGCAGAAAATCTCAAGCATATATATATATAAGTCTTACAGATTAATAAGGAAGTCTACCCTGTTCAAACCCATGTGGGTATGAAATTAGAATTCTGTTTCTTAATAGCCAATGACTGTTCATCTGTATTTTTTATATAAATTTGAAAAGATATGTGAGCTTCTAGCTCTAAGAACAGGCCACTTAAAATACCTGAACCATTCTAGATAACAGATCTGAGTTGAAATTAACAATGCAGCACTGTGTGCAGCCATCACAAAGTAATGTGTGTAAAAAAACTGCAAAAATAGACAAATAACTGTGGTGGCAAAAATGTAAAACAGATTTATTTCTAGTCAGTATTAAATTTTGAGAAAAATAAATTGTGTTCCTTCTAATGGAAAAATGAAAAGATATGACAGTGATTCTCCTCAATCCTAACTATGTGGAAGATTTGGTGGTATTTTTTATATTTGTGTATGTATTTTTCTGAGAACCTTTATAAAGTATAAAGAGAGGCATTTGTATGTTAAAAAAAGTCATGAGTATTTAAAACTACATGATATGATAAACTGTAATATTCCGTAATCTAACCGAGGCTAAGTTGCCAGCCCCATTTTATATGTCATCATGCTACCACTGAAGCATTTAGAAGTGTAGAAATATCTCATGTTTACAGGTGGACTGGAAAAGAGTGGTTTCTATTAGATAGAATCTTCCTCCTCCTCTTCCTCTTCCTCATCCTCTTCCTCCCGTTCATCCTTTTCCTCCTTCTTTTCTCTTCTGCCTCCTCCTCCTTTTTCTCTGAGATATTAAGAAAAATGTCTACCCTAGCAGCAAAGCTAAGTGGGTATATGTCTTCTGAGCATGACGCCTCCCTTTGGTGAATTCTAACTTTTTAGGAGGGTCCTAATATAACTGCTTTCTTATCTCCACTGATATTAATCAACTGTAGCAGGTTCGGTGACTTGTTCCAACACCATTATGAGTGAGGGAAAAGAGAATAGTCATAGAGCATAAAGTCTACCCATGGTACTTTTGTGTGTTTTATAATATAATTTTAAAGTAATTACTAAAGATTAGAGAATATCTTATAGGATTGCAAATATATAAATAGTTCCTTTCATTAAATCATGCTACTGCCTTGAGAAGGTAAAATGAAATATGCTGAAGGGAAATTATTTTCATGGAAAGAGAAAGAAAGCATTCTTTTTTAAATATCTGAAAATTTAAAGTTGTCTGCCTTTGTTTGTATTTTCCATGAGGATATTTTAAAAGTAAGGATAGATCCAGGACAAGGATGCATTTGGTTCTTTCTGTGAGTTGTTGTGGTGTTGAGCCAGTAATTGACAAAAATGACTGATGCACCTGTACTCTCCTGTGTCTTGCAACTGCAACAATGACAATAGTAAGGATTCAGACTCCTATAAACCTTCCTTCTCTCTTTTAAAGCCCATTTAGTATCTGGGCAACGGGGGGAATCAATGGTTTGATTTATCCCTCAAAAATTTTGCTAAATATCCTTCAGGTATTTTCTTATTCTACTCATTGAATACCATCGTATCTCTTCTGCTTTAATATTCCTGGTACAATTTCCAAAAGTAGATCACTTACTGAGGGGCACCAGATAGGGGATCTCTGTAGACATTAGTCAGGGAAGCAAACCCAGAAGTAGAGAGAATAAAAATTCAGTTTGGAAGAGTTTCATCAACCCAGATTGACAGTTTGATATCAAGTCGTTGATTCCCAACAAATTTAAACATAGTATAATTTTGAAAAGGGTCTTTCTGGTCTAATATGATCCCCAATGCACAAGGAAGAATGATTGCATTAAAATTCTACTCAGGGAACTTGCCATTTCTTCAAAGAATAAGAGTTCTAGAGATAGGCTACCTGCGCTAGCTTAAAGGCCTAGAGAAAGCTACAGACTGTTTACCATCACACAGATAGCTATCACATACCTCTGGTCTTGGTTGTGGGAGCTTGGGGAGATCCTGGCTCTATGGATATTTAGATTAATAGACATCTGTGGGTCTTGGTTGTAGAAAATTAATCTGACCTGGCACAACAAATGAAACAGATCACGAGGCTATTAATCCCTTCCAATTCCCAGGAAAACTTTCTGAATGGAAGAACAGATTTGGCACCTTTCCATTTTTACTCCTTGGAACAATGGTCCTTCATGCTTAACATTTCTGCTTTCTCTGGAGTTCTTTGTGTGTGAAAATTTTGAGCTGTGACCCAAACAGCAATTCTTTGGGGATCACCTGTTTTGCATCAATTGAGAAAAGAATAATATCTCTTTGTTTCTTTGAAATATCTTCTGGCAACAAAAACATTATGGAACAATATACTATGGAGATGTACTTTAGCTTCAATATGCAGCAAAACACACACACACACACACAACTTTGGGGAAATTTAACTGGTGTGGACTTTTAGGACGAAGTGTGTCATTATGTTATTAGAGGACTTAGAACAAACACCCTACCTCTGTTCCATTTCAAGCATTCAGCTTCATGTACTTGGTAAGAGATATGATCTCTTAGTTTCCTGCTCCTGATGCCATGCCTTAATACCTTCCTTCCCTACCATGATGGATTTTTATACCTCTGAAAACATAAGTCCAAATAAAATGTCTTCTATAATTTTCCTTGTTTCATGCTGTATAGCAGAACCCGAAAGGGAACTAAACCACAGTACATGCACAATGGATTTACTTTTTAGAAAAGTTCATTTTAGGTTTGGGTATTTTATGGAAAATTCAGAGGAAAAAAATGAACAGTTCACTTTCCATTTCCACTTATTCCCAAGTATTTCTAAGTCCTCCCCAAGTCTCTAAGCATCTGTCCAGAGGGAGCCTTCACCTTCAACCTCCTCTTCGAGAGTTAAGCACACACTTCTCTCAGTAGTTCCCTCAACCACCAAACCCTTGAAAATTTGTCCACCTTTGTTTCTTTGTGTGTGTGTGTGTGTGTGTGTGTGTGTGTGTGTGTGTGTGTGAGAGAGAGAGAGAGAGAGAGAGAGAGAGAGAGAGAGAGAGAGAGAGAGAAGAATGAAAGGAACTTTGAGTTGAGTTATTTGGCTGTTTTCAGTCAATTGCAAATGTTCTCTCAACTCTAGAATTTCCCTTTTTTAGCAAGAGGGGTCAGAAATAAGAGTAAGAATGTTGGTCATGAAATCCAATGGTGTTTAAGTGGAGGGCAGAAGGAAACACAAATACTCCTACAGTTATTTTGTAGTAAGACTCAAAATATGCATAATGGAAGAATAAAAACAGAAAGAAGGGGTGTTTTGCTTCCTGTATTGAAACATCATGAAGTCCATAAAATGAATTATCTGGCTTACTGGAAAAATGAGAGTAAAGTGTGTCTGCTATCATTAAGAAAAGGCTTTAAGGACATGCATGTACATCAGTGAGGAGCCATCAGAAGTCACAGCACAAGTGAGAACCATCAGCAATGGTGTAAAGGGTCAGGACACAGCAGACCTACAGTTGGCCAGCTCTACTGCAGACACTTCCTGACATTTTGAGCCCCCACAATGGCTTCATTCTCCTTACAAAATTGTTTGTTATCTCCACCTGACAGAAGTGTCTGCTGGCTGCATATATTTTTGCACAACTGAACAGGATTAACTTAATAGTTTCATCTAAATTCTTCCCTAAGCTTTCTCCATTTCACTAAATAACTTTAATGTTGTCTTCACATCATTCTTCGGAGATTTTTTTTTAAAAGCTAATATAAACATTAGGAAATCATTCCAGTAGATGGAGCAAAGGTCACATCGGAGTGGCTGAACACTATCTGGCATAGGATATGGAACTGAAGTCCAGCTGCTCAGCAGAGTTCTGGGATGGAAAGGCCCATCTGAGAGCGAAGACTGAGCATTATTGAATCCTGCTTGGCTAGCCATCTCATTTGGACTTTGGAAATGTCCCATCCTATTCAAATGGAAGGCAAAAACAACCTTAGGCAAATACCAAAATGATTCCTTAAAGAAACATTTGTACTTTATATGAAGAAAGTCATAGCTCTGATTTGTTTAAAAGCCTCACTCTGACACTTCCCAGTCACGCCGTGTGATACAGAGGAGGCTACAATCCTCAGTGGAGCCTCTAAGTGAGTGGCTGGTTTAGGCTCCTACTGATGGTAATATGTGTATTTCTCTCCTCACAGACTGTTCATGAATTGTGTGATTGCCTGATATGGAATTACGAAGAAATAGATCAATAAACACAGCAGGCTTCTGGGTTAAAGCCTTTGCCTACACAGTAGACCTATGAACAAAGGGACTGTTTGCAAATTGCAAAATCCAAGAGCAGGCCACACAGATTCCTCCTTGAGAACACATTAGGAAGCATAGTTATAGACACGCACAGATAAATATGGAGAAGAGAAGCAGATATGCTGATAAGAATCTATTACCTACCAATGTAGCATTGTAAACCAAGCTGAATATTTTTTTGCATCACTAAAGACATGCCTGAGTTATTGAGACCATCACTTTACACAGTAAGTATTATAGAGAATAATTTCTAAGTTATTAAAAGCAGCAAATGTGTCCTATTTCTCTCAAGAATCTACTGTGCTCTTCATTCTCCTGATAAGATTTTGCAGCATAGATAACTAGGTGAGTGAAGAAATAGATCATGAAACAAGGACCTTCAAAAAAGCAGAGCCAATTCATTTTAGATTAACAAACATATTTTACGTTTTACAGATATGAATTCAAGTGGCCATCAAGGGAAGTACCAAAGAAGGAACTTCTTTTGACCAGATTTTTGAGCCAATGGAGTTTGTCAATGATAGACTGACAGAATCTTAACCCAGCAATTAAAGAACCGAGTGTTTGGAACATGTCCTCTCCATAGACCAGTTAAGAACATAAAAATTGTGTTTACTAGGTCTTAGCAGTGGCCTCATCACAAACCAAACAATGCCATCTCTCCTGAGAATTGGAAATGAGAAAATGAACTTAAAGTATTAAAAGCATCTTTAGCTCCACTAGTAATGAATGCCCCCTGGTGAGTGGTACAGGATTACCAAAATACATACACGTCTTGGTGTTAGATTGTAACCAAAAATTATTTCTAAGTGGATCAAAGACTAACTATAAAACCAGAAATATAATAAATACTTCAGCAAACCACTCCATTTACCCAATAATGTATTCATTGACAAATGGGACCTCATGAAACTAAAATACTTCTACATAGCCTAGTAGGTGAAGAAGCTTGCAGACTGAAAGTAAATATTTGACAGCTGTATGAGTCGAATAATATGCAGAATATAAGCAAGCCAGACTTATCTGAAAATAGGCCTGTGACTTGAACAAGTCCTTCTCAAAAGAAGAATATAAAGTAAGTAAAAATATTTCAAAAATGTTTATTGTTCTTAGTAATCAGGAAAATGGCAGTCAAAACAACTTTGAGATTTCATCTTACCCCAGTCAGAATGGCAAAGGTCAAAGGATCAATAAGTGTAACTCAACAATTTCAGATATGAGTGCGTATCCTGAGTTAGCCACAGAAAATAGGAAAGCAAAGCAAATGCAGGAGGGTACTCAGGGGAAGACAGAACACTCCTTCACTGTGGGTGGTGTTGCAAATGGCTGCAGCCATTATGAAAATAACTGTGGAGGATTCTCAAAAAGCTTTAAAAAAAAATCTATCCAATGACCCAACTCTTGGCGCATGCCTTAAGAACTCAACATCCTACTTCACGGATACTTGCTCAGTCACATCCATGCACACTCTACTTACAGTATACAGACTTGTGTATGTATAGGAGAAATATACCACATATATGGGATTCAGAAGCTGCATAATGTCCACTACATTTATTCAGCGGTTGCGTGTGTACATAAAGTCACTATACAGAATGTAGGCAGGAAGATTGCCTGATATGCCTCATGTGGATGGTTTTAGACAGGATGGGTACAGCTTAAGTTAAACCTACAGAACATAAAGTGACAAGCTCCTGTTGCTTCTGAGAAAACTTTCCTCCTGTATTTTCATGTGACACAAGGTCCAATAATGGGCAGGGTTGAAATCAATCCTAATGGTGATGACAAAGTCGTTTCACCCAGCCTGCAGCAGGACCCTCCACAATGTACGAGTACGTGGTGATCAGACAGGAGAGAAAAAGAAGTGGAGCAGCTTGAGCATCATGAAGAGAGATGAAACTGTGGAGTAGCGGGTGGAAGCGAGTAGCCCGTTTTGAATGGCAGCCCTACCCTCTGGGGCCATGATAAGATCCTAGCCTGAGCTGCTACTGAATGCCATGATTGAGTTCTTGGTACACAGTGACAGGAATCGATGTTGACAGTGTCTCATATTACGACTAGAGAATACAAGGATGTCCTGTGTTGGAACCGGTGCTGGATTGCATGTAGATATTCAGAGGTTGTGCACAACTGACGCTGGCCCTCACTGGATGTGGCGTTCCAAAGAGCTGGCCTGTCTCTCACTGGTGGTTGAGTGGGTCCTGGTGGCAGGACTGTGTGTTAGCTGGCACCAAGGCTTGAGTGCTGGAGAGCTGACTCCGCTGTTGTCTACTGTGGCAAGGCATTGATACAGAGGTAAACCCAGCCTCCAACTCTTGTTACCTCAGACAGATGGAAAAGCTGCCACAAGGTCATGAGCTCTAGAGAGCTAGTCTTGCTCCTCACCGGCTGCAGAGCTAGAACTCAGGAGATATGGCCCTGCACCTTGCTTGGACAGGACAGCAGAGCTGACCATGATGGGGACCTGTTGAGCCAGCCACAAGCATGAGAGCATGCGGAAGCTGACCCTTTCACTCAATCAGCTGTGTGTTGGCATGGCACAGGTGTGATGCTTTCTTCAACTTGTTCTTCAAAACCTGTGGCAGTCAGGGCATCTGGATGTGAGCTCAGGAGAGTTAGCTCTGTCCCCGGCCAACTGCAGCATCTGGGAGAGTGGTCCCTGCACCTTACCTTAGCAGAACAGTAGAGCTTGCCTTAGTAGAAGGCCAAAGGCTAGTTAGCCTGAAAGATAAGGTAATGAGAGAGCTGGTGCCACCACCCAGGTACCTTTGAGGTGGTATGGTTTGCTGAGGTGATTCCTTTTCCTTCCTTTCCTTTCCCCCCTTTCCCCTTCCCCCCCCTCACCCTGCCCTTCCCCTTCCCATTCTCTTCCCTCCCCCCCACTCCCCTTTCCCTCTAGTTACCAGCACTAGCTGGGAAAGCTGGTCCCTAAAGCATGAGAGGTGGATAGCTATCCCTGCCTTCTTGGGAGAGAAGGCCCCTGCATCTTGCCTCTGCAACACACACACACACACAAATGCACACACACACACACACACACACACACACACACACACACACACACCACTCACAAACATAAGATGTGTTTTATTTTTAAATAATTTAGGCTTTTAAAAGCCTAATTTAGTTTTAATGAATAACTTTCTCTTCACTATACAAGTTTTCCTTCTCTATGTTTTTTTAAATATTACAAATTTACTTTCTGAAAAATATATATACTTAAAGAAAATATAAAGTAACTTTATGGAATTTTTGATTCAAAGACATATTTTAGTAACGTATAAACCATCATTTCTGCCAGTAATCGTATACCGCAACTTAAATATTTATTTAAGTACATATCTCAGTCATAAAGACATGACAAATCCAAATCCAAAATATTAGTTTTATTGGAATATATCTTTAAAAGCAAATAGATTGATCTTACGCTGAGTATATTAACTAGACCACAATGGACATGCAGCTACATTGAAGATACGTGGATATAAAATACATGATGAGGACGACTTTATGATTTATAAAAGTATTTTTTCTATCTCCTTATTCCTCAGATGAATAGCAGAAAATGACCTGATTTTTTTTTATTAGAAGGTATTGGGTCTCAAATGTATAGACCCTAAATGATCTAAGACCATGTGTGGTTTTAGATTTGACTTTCCTGTTGAACTTTTGTTTGTATACCTTTATACTCTTTAATTGTTCTTCAGTTTGTTATATTCCTATGTGTAGCCTGCCCCTTTAGGGAACTAAAATAGCAATTGCAAAATTCTGGGATAAATTACATTTCCGAAGCAGGGTAGTGAGATCTCTAGAAAAGTAAAAACAGACAACTGCTTCTACTAAGCTTGAAGAGCATTGTGAATCTCAGAGAGCATAAAATTCCCTAACCAGATCAAGCATCCCCTCACTCACTAATATGTGATTCCTAATTATTTCTATAGTGTGTCATTCTTTCACATGATCAAATCTGATTGACCAGAAAATTTTAGTTCAATTCCAATACGTCCCAGCTAAATTTTTACTATTAGTATTTGGTACTGTTTATGAATATCGAAATTTTATGGCAATGCTTTAAAATTATATTATATAATGCTTTAAATTATATTTTGAGAAAAAGAACACTTCATTAAAATGTTAAACAATGGCCATACCCACATAAGAGCTACGGTATTTTTAAATCTACTGTCATATCTTTAATTTGTTAAAAAAGAGTTCTCACACATTTACTTCTGGGTTATTAAAAGAATGAGGATTTGATTCTAATCAAACACTTTACTTGAAAGTCGTGGCTAATGAGTGTCAAGTAAGGGTGACCTCATGGTAAGTGGTTTGAAAACATCCTCCTCAGCTGGAGCATTCATTCCAGAGAGCCCTTAACTTCACATCCACTGACACAGCTCTGGCTATGATTGTAACTTTCAAGCACCTCAATAATAATGCTCGGGTCACTGTAATTTTGTGTTAGGAAACATTAAGCTATAAATACAAGTAGAAGTCACTGTCTCCCAAAATATAGAAAAATGCTTTGCTCACATTTCATGCTTCATCAAATTATTGAACATATGCTTTGGTAATTTACTCCCTTACGTGAATTGAAAATAATTTAATCACGATTATGGTGTATTTATTCTAAATTCCTTTTATTAAGGAGGATCATAGAATTCAAGGAATGATCAACAGAAAGCCTCTTTGTATAGTGTTATTTCCCTTAAGTGTGAACTGTTTGCACTTAATCCTAATTTTGCACAATGCATAGACTTTTTGCAGGATTAGATAGAAGGCTGAAAATAAAGAATTGGCACTTTTGCAAAGAGAAGAATTGATCAGGTAAGGGATCTGGAAAATGCCAGTTCCAAGCAGTGTGAACATGAACATCTGAGTCCTTGTGTTCTGAATTGGCTATCAGTGAAAAGGACAGTAAGGTATTGCTACATGGTTGCACTCTAATGTAATGCCATGAACTTCTAATAAAATATCGCCGGACTATGTATCACAAGCAATGACATTGCTTCTTGTAATGCAGAAACCAGTTGACATAAGCAGTACACTTCAGTGGCCCTTGCTCACCGTCAAAACAGATCAGACCTGAAGTACCTGGTTGTCTATACATGTGTGGTCATGGAGTATAAATTAGTTGGCCCCAGAGGTTAGACCGAGATATTTGAAAGGTACAACAAACACCATACAGGTCTCATCATATTCTAATTCTCCAATTATTTTAAAGATACCGAGCTTGCACCCACATTTTCCAGGGTTTCAGGTCTTATAGGCATAAATTCTGATTTAATTTGAACTAAATAAAGTTAAAAAAGACTCTTCAAATATTTTTGCTTTGGCTCACTTCCCATCTTCTGCTAGGCCAGTTGCCTAATTGCCATTAGCTTCTTATAAAATGTCCTATGTTTTTCACTCTGATATAGGTTAGAAAGGCAGAAATAAGTGGTTGTAATAAATAAACATATACTATTACAGTTAAAAAATAGAGAATTAGACCGGAGAAAGCTAGAATTGTGGTAAAAAATAAATTTACTTAAATAGACTGATTTTACTTTATATTGATATATTTTAATTTAAATAATGATTTATGTTTATGTTAATAAACTTGAAGTATTTGTAGTTGTTCAACAGCCATAAAACTATTGAGCCACACAATTTCTCAGTGAAAGCATTAATTAAGCAAGAATTCGTTAGCTAGTAATTTTCAGACTAGGTTTGAGTCTTAGCCTCTGTAATGCATTCACAGTTCTCACCACTAAGTGTCAAATAAAACACCTCCAAAGAATTATTACAATGGTGAAACCGTTAGTGTGAATTTTATTATTAAGATTTGCCTCATCCTTGTTTCTGCTACTCAAATTTAGAGACAGCCAGCCCAAACATTCTTTATAAACTTATTTTTAGGTAATAAAAGGAACATATGTAGGCTCAACAAAGAGTAGGCAATGATATGTGTTTTAGCCAATAAATTTTTATAGCCATGCCTTGATCTGAAAAGAACCTTAGATCTGATTCATTCCAAAGTCCAACTACACAAAAGCAAATTCAGCTCTTCTTCTAACCACTCCTCCTAACTGCCTTCTCAATTTATTTCTTTGTCTACTTTAAAATGTTGAAATCTTGTGGCAACAATATAGCTTAGTATATAAAGCTCAGAGCTGCCAGACTTGATAACCCCAGTTTCTTCAGAAGACCCACCTTGTGAAAGGAGAGAACTGATTCACCCAATAAGATGTCTTCTCACCATCATTGGCTCGATGTTGTGTGTTTATGTGTTCGTCATAAACAGTCGCTATCTGTCCCTTTAAAATGAGTAATTAAAAGGCCATTATATTCATACCTAGCCATTTTTCACTTGTAGAAACTAAATTATGGGCTGACAAGAAGGTGTACAAGTAGAGGGGTTTGCTTCCAGGTCTGAAACTTCTGTATAACCCTATATCCCCACAGAAGAAAGAGTTGTCTTCTAATCTCCACTAATAACCATGGACTATGTGTGCCTGTACACACACACACACACACACACACATACACACACACACACACACACACCACAAACACAAATGCACCCACACACAGAGTGAATGAACGAATGAGGGGATGAATGAATTTAACATGTAGTCTGAATGTCTTCACAAGGGATACATTTGTCCCTATAGCACTTCAAAATTCACATTATCCATCTCAGACTTTGACACACTTTAAGGCAAATATATCTGTTTCTTTCGTCTTATTTTATTTGACTCATAGATTTGGAAGTAGAATACTTGAAAGGGCTAAACTTTAGTTCATCCATGCTCCTAACACTTGCGTGTTACCATGTTCTCAGGTCTCCTGATTCTTAGCCTTTGGTTCCTCAACTTAGGTTAAATTTTATATTCAGTAAATATGAAGTTCAACTGAATTGTTATAAGAGGAAGCATAAACTTTCATTTTGACATGTCTGCAAATGGAAGATCACAGTTTGCATATCATTATTTAGAGAGAAATAGGCAGCAAAGTCAAACAAACCCATAAGAAAGCTACAAATACACACATATATAACATACTTATATATGTCATATATCACACACATATATATATGAATACTTATTGTATATGTTATATATCACACACATATATGTTAAGTAGTGGATACAAGTTGTAGTTAATGTAGATAATGTAAATGTCCTATAAATTAAACAAAAATAAATGATCAGTACCTATGGAAAGACATATGCTGAGGATATATATACATATATATACACACACATATACACACATATATATGTATATATATGTACGTATGTATATGTGCATATAAATACACATTGTCTTGAGGTACAAATTACACTGTAGTAAGATATTTTAATGAAATTAGTGTTTCAGGTTAAATAAAATGTTAAATTTAATTAGTGACAAAATTTATAAATATATAAAATAATTGATATACATGAAGACCAAAAATTGAACCAAGTTCAGGAGGCAAACAAATTAAAATATGCATAACACTATCTATAGAACATATACTCAAATCAATAAAATAAATAATAGAAGTTGGAACATATAGACTTGACATATAAAAGAATAAAAAGTATTTACTACTCTGCTTTCAGATCTAGCACTTGGAGGCACAGTATATACATGTACCAGGTCACCTTGCTGAAAGTCGTTTCAAGACTAAAACCTTTACATTCTGATAAAGCAGTTTGTACTTACGTGAATGATCCTAGTGATATGGGAAGGTGTTTGCTGTTGCAGGAGGCTGACAATCTGGACCACGGCCTCTTCATCCAGGTGCTTACCATTCAATGTTCATTTCCTGTTCATACGTCAAAGGTAAAAAAAAAAATGTGGTGTTCAATTTAAATTGAAAGCTGTACAAGATAACACCGTTGGCTCCTGAATTTGATTTTACAGTTAATGCTTTTAAAGTGTTGCTTTGTCAGCTCTTTCTACTGTAGGAAACTCTATTGTATTGTATAAAATTTCTATAGTTGCTTTTAACCCAAAAATGCCTACAACACAATCTTTAGCCTGCTTCTTTTTGATTTGCATAAAACATATCGACAGAAACACATACACTTCTCTTTCTTGGTTTAATTTCATGCATGTTTTTACATTTGCACCTTAATTCAGAAAATGTAAATGAAATATTTAGTTTCTGCCCCACACTACTAAGCATAATAAAAGATAAAGCAGAAGACACATAACTGGGCAGAAACTATTTCCTATATTCCTGCGAGAGAAGAGTGACAAGGGAGGTGAATCCACATATTTCTAGAGCAGAACCCTAATTCTTCTGCCAAAATACATGTGCAACTGGGTAATTGCTAAATTCTTTTTTTATTAAATAAAATCTTTTACTTTCAATTTAAACAAAGATGTGGAATAATTACAAAATAATTTTTGTTTACTTTTTAGGCACATATTCACAAATACCAAGCACTCAAGAATAAGTATTATCAGCATTTTGTGGAGGATGTCATGAAGGGCCAATTAAGCCATGCCATTCATATTTATATGTGAATTTGTGAATATATATATGCTTAAATGCAATGTGCATTTCTTTTTAACCTTTAATTTTCTTTAAGTATTTTATTTTATTTACATTTTAAATATTGTCCCCCTTCCTCATCCTCCTCCACAATTCACTCACTCCATTCCTCTTTCCCTTTGCTTCTAAGAGGATACTACACCACACAATTCACCCACTTCTGCCTCACCCTTCTAGCATGCCCCCCTCGCTGTGACAACAGGTATCCTCAGGATCAAATATTCCTCTCCCATTGATGTCAGATAAGACAGTCATCTACTACATATACAGTGAGAGCCATGAACCCACTCACGTATACACTTTGGTTGGTGGTTTAGCCCCTTGGATCTCTGAGTGGTCTGGCTAGTTGACAATGGTGTTCTTCTTATGAAATTGCAATCTGCTTCAGTTCCTACAGTCCTTCCCCTAACTTTTCCATTGCCGTCCCTGGCTCAGTTCAATGGTTGGCTGCGAGTCTCTTAATCTTCTTAGTTAAGTGCTGGCGAAGCTTCTCAGAGGACACCTACACGAGGTTCCAGTTTGCAAGCACTTCTTAGCATCAACAATAATGTCGAGGGGTTTGGTGTCTGTGAATGGGATGGATGCTAAGGTGGGGCGGTCTCTAAATGGCCTTTCCTTCAGACTCTGCTCCGTTTTTCGTCCGTGCATTAACCCAGGAACAATTCTGGGTTAAAGATTTTGAAATGGGTGGGTGGACCAATCCCTCAACAGGGAACCATTTCTATCTACTGGAGGTGGTCTTCTCAGGTTCTGTCTCCCTGCTCTAGGGCATTTCACCTAATGTCATCGCCATTGGGTCCTGGAAACTTCTTGCATCCCTGACATCTAGGGCTTTCTAGTGGTTTTCACTCCCTGTTCCCTACCCACCACAGCTAAATATTTCTATTCATTCTGCTGGCCCTCTGGACTTCTTTTCTACTGTCATTTCCCATACCTGATCCTTCCTCCATTTCCCTTCCCTTCCTCCCATTTCTAAATTCTAATTCTCATTTGCTTAACCTGAAAATCCAAAGATAAGATGTGTAACTAGTGTGATAATTAGAAACGTTGTATATAATATTACTATCACATGGTTCAGACACTCACCAAGTGACTGATACCACCTCATAATATTTAAGAAATCTGTCCTGACTAGTTTTACAGCCACTTCATACAAACAAAGGTTATTGGTTAGAGGGATACTCATTGAAAAAAAATGCAACCATAGGGTAGTCTGTAGGAAAGTTGCTATTAGGTAGAGTGAGAAAGCCTTGGCTAACAAACCAATAAATACCACTTTTCCATGACCTCTGCATCAGAGTCCTTCCCTGCTTGAGTTCCTTCCCTGATTTCCCTCAGTGATAGCTTGTTACCTGAAAGAATAAGCCAAAAAAAGCCCTACATACTTCAAATTGTATTTCCTCATGGTCTTGAACCCAACGATATGAACGTTGACTAAGACAACACCAAACTGCTGCCCTTTATTTTATCTTCTGATGCCATTTGGCTCCATCCGCATCTCTACTCAATAGTAGTGCTATGAAGTAGAAAGTGGAAAGCTGTTAATTTCTCCCTTCTCTTATACTCATTTATTTCAGCTTGACATATAAGATTGGTACATAATCATCATTCTGGTATGGTGTTCTAACACTTGTACACATTATGTAATATTTTAATCAGGGATGACGTACCAATTTCCTCAACTCTTAATCTTTTATGGCAAAACAGTCAAAATACGTCTTTCAGCTACTGTACTATTACAACTTACGTCTGCTACCTCACATACAAATTTCCCAGGTTCTCACTATTTATTTCTATCTTCTACATTCCCTAATTTTTGGTGGCCACGTCTACATGGAATCAAATTTTGATTCTAACCTTTTCAATTTATTTCTTTATTTGTTAGCATGTGTGCGTGCGTGCGTGCGTGCGCGCACGCGTGCGTGTGTGTGTGTGTGTGTGTGTGTGTGTGTGTGTGTGTGTGTGTGTGTGCGCACGCACGCACACATGGGTACTCATGCACATACACTGGTCAGACATAGCTCTGTGGAGCTGTGCACTACTTTATTTCGACTTTTATATTGAATTCAAAGATCAACCTCAGGTTACCAGACTTGCTTAGCCATAGCCATTACATGCCAACCCATTTCACGTCCCAAGATCAACTTTCTTTTAAAAATTCACATGTGAACTAGATTGAGTAATATCTGGCTTTTGATGACTGGCTTTCATGTGGAGTAAAATCTTTCAGTTTCATTCACATTGTCACATGTTGCATGTATTGACATATTTCTACAGCTATGAAAACTGCAGACGGCCAGGGACCTGTACAAAAATCCTCTCCCCAAAATTTGTCTCTCTTTTCTTATGGTCTGATCTAGCATCTCTGGACCTGGAATTGGAGTCTCAAGTCTGTTATGTCGGCCCCCATACACAGTTCCCTTAGCTTAGGAGAGATGCAATTTCTTTGTCAATCTCCTGCTGTCTCCTTTAAGATATTTCCTGCTAATATCTAAAACAGATTCATCCATTAGGATGTGATATATATATATATGCTGTCCTTTCTAACTTTCTGTAGAGTGTTGCTTAGTTGCTTAAGAGGTAAAGGCAGGGTTGGGGATTTAGCTCAGTAGTAGAGCACTTGCCTAGCAAGGGCAAGGCCCTGGGTTCGGTCCCCAGCTCCGAAAAAGAAAAAAAAAAACATTTAAAAAAAAAGAGGTAAAGGCAATGGCGATAATATTGATTACTTGGGTCATCAGGCACTTTCACTACACTGGTATGTACTTTCTATACTAAATATTAATTTATGCTGTTGAGAGACAAGATTTCTAGAGATAATAGATTCTGGGTTCTAATCTAGAAAGAACAATGGATTACATAAAATTCTAGAAACTATGGCTCCTTTGCTATGTCTTTTTTCCATTATGTCAAAACAGACTGTAGTTCTCCTAGTTCTCATAAAAGCCCATTTTCAACTGACTTGTATATTAAAAGGGAAATCTTAGGAAAGGTATGTTTTATGTTTCTCATGGGATTATGTTTTTCTATTTTATTTTGTGTATTTTCTGAGGGAATATATTGTACAATTCAAAACAACCTTTAATATTCATTTTTAGTTCTGATTGTGAGATGTCTGACTTAACTTATTAGTATACAAGTTTGTACCTTCTAAACACAGAATAATAAACATATATATAACCATCTAGCCTAATAGAGTACATAGTACTTCTAGATTGCAAGGATTTCTGTGGGGTTAATAAAAATATCAAAAAAACATTTTTGTAATTTTACACTTTTATTAGATTATAAGATATGAATATCTTTTATTAAGCAGTTTTATTAGTGCCACTTTATTGATAAAGAACTAATAAAAACTCTTGGTTATTAATCACATAAATTTCATTTTCAGTTTGACATTTACAAGAAAGCAGCCATAAGCGCATTCCAATTTTACAAAGTTGCACATGGAGCTGAGTTTCTCTGATACTTTGATCCACCCTTAAAACTTACCAGGGAGTATGTATCGACTTGATCAGCCATGACCCCAGGTTCTATAGGTACATAAAAACACTAAACAGTATATGGCATTCATAACTCAAAACTTCTGCTTCCATAATCTTTCCTGTATTGAAGACACCTCACACATTTTTGGAAAAGCATATTTTATACTCTGCATGTCTGCTAATTTGCTCTTTTAGCTTTCTGTGGCTTGCCTCGATTTTCCAAGACTAACTATCCCTTCCATGAGACTTATTATAGCCACAGCAGCTATTTGATTTAATGATCATTTCAATCCTATAATCAGTTGCTTTTTCTATAAGCATTAGATATGTTCTATTTTTTTCCCACAGTTTTGAGTACTGTGACTGTGGCTGCATATAATCCCAACTCCTTCATTTCTGCAGGGCACTCTCTAAACATACAGCATCAGCTTTACTGGGGAACTGTGCAAGTCCCAGATATTATAGTGTATTGCAAACTAGAGTCCCTGGAGACAGACCTCATTAAAATGTGTTTTTACCAGAACTTCAAGTGATTGCAATGCATATGGAGATTTGAGAAGCTCCTAATGAGATGAGGATAATAACGCTTCTTACCACCTGGCCATAATAACTAGGTCTGGCTATCCCAACTCTGCTTTCTTCACAAGCATTCTAAGTAATTAAAAGATATTAATTATGTCTCACTTTCTCTGAAATGTGATATCTTCTACCTACTGTGAGAGATTGCCAAGGGGAGAAACCACAGAGATGTGGGAGCTTCCGCAGAGCTTCCAATGCATGTAGAACAGCCATACTTCAAGTCACCAAGTGCCAATGTGTAATTCCAGGCCCAAAGTAGATCAGCATGTCACAGAAGTGGAGGATATAAGCTAGAATTTCCATAAGACTGCCTGTCAAGACTACCTTTGTTCATTGATTCTCAGCAGGAAACATATAAGAAGTGACAAAGCCACCCAGTGTAGAATACAGCTAATCAAGCATTTGTTCTAACATATGCATTCCAGCTTAGAGTCACAGCAGTGGCCAGATAGTGGTGGCCATGACACTGTGATGGGTAGAATAAAGAATCACTGCCACCAAGTCTGTGGTAAAACTATTTAACACTCATCGGGAAAAAAAGAACACTTGAATTATATAAAACATAAATAGAATTTTCAAAAAATACTGTATTCAGACTTGTCAGCAAGTTACTCATTATTTATTTGGCTCTAAAGCACAGACTAGAACCAATAACAATGACTATGAACTAAAGGCATTATAACTTACCAAGCAATGGCAAGTGATTAAGATGAGGCAGGAACAGTAAAGATATTTCTTCTTCAGAGTCTATTGTCTTAAATAAATGATAGATAGATTGATTGTAATTGATAGATATAATTAGATGATAATTACTAGTTATATAAACAAATGATAATTAGCAAATATAAGATTGACAGGTAACAGATAATATAAAAATGATAGAAAAATACATGGTAGCTCAATGATAGATATAAAATCCATTTTTGATTAAGATAAATGATTGGTAGATTATAGATATGTGGTTTGTTGATATGTAGATATATAGATAGACAGACAGACAGATAGATAGATAGACAGATATAGATAGAGACAGTAAGGGGAGAATTTTTATATATATTTTTATATATTTTCTTGGAACCAGGAATAAAGCCAGGACCTCCCTTACAAGTTAAATCCACCTCTGAGTGGTACTTCTGATCCTCAAGATTTTATATATTTATCAACTGTATCAGGAAATAAAGAATAAAGTTGTTTTATATATTGACGATTTTCTACTTACAGCTTAAAAGAAACACATCAGTCAATAAGAATAAACTACTTTTTGACAACTCTTTACAGTTCACATTATTTCTCTGACATTAAAATCACCATTCCCACATGATTATCTAAGCATTTATTCTCCTTTGAAAAGTGCATGAGACTTCTACATGTCTAAGAAATATTAATTTATTTAATTCTCACTTACAATACTTTTCAAATCTTGCAGCCAACCTGTGGGAAGCACAATTAGTGCTCAAGCCTGATATGTTGTAGGATAATTGGGAATGGAAGAAACAGTTTTTACAACTATGACTTTAGTATATGATTACTGTTTAGACTATCTGTTAGGTTTACATGTTTAAATTTCAAAATAATCATATATATCTCAGTACAGTTGTAGACAAATCAACTGTGTCTACAGAGATCAATGCACAACGTTCCACCTCTACAGAAATTTTCAGGCATTTTAAAGAAGGAAAACTGACCTTTCAGAAATTATTCATAGTGTTAAGTATCAGTGCCTCTCTAGTAGGAGAAAAGTTCATGAATACCATGAACCGAGGAGATAAGTCATTAGGTCAGTTACACAGAGTGGTTAAAAGCAATGCTATGACGGCTAAAGGAGAAGCGAAATGGGGTAAATGTAGAAGATTATTCCAAACTAGCAGAGTATCTTAACTGGACTATGTTATTCTTTTACTTGAATTCTTCATATGCATGTGACATAATTTCACATACATTAAGAAACAGAAGATGTAGCTTCTACTTTTATCTATCACCATAATTCATATGTTCTAGTTAAATGAAGAAGAAGATGTTGGGATGATGAAAATACGGGTTCTAAAATCTACTCCTGAACAGCCTACTCAAAACACAAAATTCAAAGAAAATTGCATAATTATGTGGCATATATGTGTTTGTGAAATTAGCAGAGCTAAAATTATATTTAATTATCCACAGGTGTCCTAGCAAAATCATTAGATGCACGAGGTGTTTTAGTTTGATTTCTGTTGCTGTGATAAAATACCACAAAACAAAGCAACTAAGCATAGGAAGGGTTTATCCGACTTCTACTTCTGGATTGCAGTGGTCTGTGGGGAAGCCAAGGCAGGGATTCAAGCGGCTTCATACTCAAAGTCAAGTATAAAGACAAAATAAATGCATGGTCCCTCACTCGCTCACCAGATTCATTCAGTCCCATACATTACAATGTCCCACCTAGGGAATGGGGCCACATACAAAGGGCTATAACTTCTTACATAAATTACTAAAAATAAAATTCCCTCAGGTTTGCCTACAGGTCGTCCTGATCTAGGTAATTTCTTAATCGAAACTTTTATCTTGGGTGACCAAGATTATATTAAGTTGACATTTAAAACTTATCTCAATAGATGATTACAATGATCTCATCATCAATGAGCATATGATATAAAACATTAGGAGTATAATGAGCAAAGACATCAAAAAATGTATAAGCAATTGTGTATGTTGTGCGATGCAGAATAATAACTAGTAGTAAAGCACAAAGGACAAGAAGAGTCTCAGTTAAGGCCTGAGAATTACACTTGATTGACAAAAAATACCCAGAAATCAGCAGTGTCACAGAATTTCAGAGAAGGTACAGTTAAGAAACAAAGAAACAAATAAAAACCACAACAACAAAAGCAAAATGGTATTCACTGAGTTCAAGTACTACGTAGGGATGGAGTTAAGATAGAGATAAAAGATGCATTTTTGGCGGGTATAAAATGTGTAACCGTATGCAAAGTACCCTCTGTGCCCACATATACCATGACTCCTTTTAATTTTCTGGGTTTTGGGATTCTATGCTTACATCTGAAGATTTGCAACTAAAATTCTCAGATGAGAGAAAACCTGTGCCACTTGTTCTTCTGGGTTTGGGTTATGTCTCTCAATATAATATCTTCCACTTGTATTTATTCACCTAAATTTTATGATTTCATTTTTGTTTTCAGCTTAATAGTATTCCATCCTTCTCCCTGAGTTCTATCTTCCATTGTACCATAAGCTGATGTGAAAGCTTCCAAGGAAGGAAAGCGATAAGTAGTCCCATCTGGCTGCTGTACCAGCAAACCACAAACATTAGTAGCACAGAAAGATTTCCCTAAAAGTTCAATAGTGTCTTTTCATCTTGGCAGTGTCCAACTGCTGTCTAATTGTACTTAAAGCCCACTTAATCATGCGTAGTGTTAGAAATCAGGTCAAATTCTTGTGTTTAGTGACATCATGAAATTAGGGGAAAATCTACTACTGCCATTTCTCCAACCACAACAATTCCTAAGTACAGTCTAGATAACTATTCTCATACAAATTTTTGTAAAAGTAGGTTTGTAAAAATCTTGACACAGAACTTGGATGATTTAAACTGGAACTGACCTAAAATCCTCTTTTCTGCCATCTATCCTCTAAGGTACAACACTATTCTGTGAAATCTGCCAATAGAGGGAGGAATTAAACAGTGCTACCCAGCTGCAGTACCTACGAAGCATGACAATGAACAGCATGGCAGGGTATTAGCAAACGTGCAAGACTTAGCACTGGCATGTTGATGGCAACCAAAGGCTGTCAACTGAATTATGCCAATCTCAGCAGGTACCAGACACAGCCAGCTTCACGCAGACAGTGAGATCATGGACATTGGAATATAGTCTACTATTCCCGCTTTGCTAGATGAACATAATTCCTTACTTACATTCTAAGTCTTTTCTTTATGCGCACCAATAAGTATAAATACCCTCTGTCATCAAAGAATCCTCTCTACAGCAAATGGAGACCATCACACAACAACAAATTGGACACAATTCACAGACCAACAGATCATGGTGAGGCGGTCACCAAAAGATACATATATATATCACAGCTCTTGCAACTAGGATTCAGAGGCATTAAGGAATAAACGACAGAAAAAAATTAAGAAGCTGATTAGCAAGGAAGCCACGGTGAAATAGTCTTTCTCAGGTATAGGTATATAAACAGTGGTAAAGCAATGGCAAAATCAATAAATATTAATGGTAATGTGGGAAAATATTGTCTCACCACTAAGTAAAAGACAGACAACTTATGACTGCTGAGAGAACTATATTCTCCCAGAACTGAGGCTTTTGGTTGGTTATCAAATGCCAAATTATGTTACAAATGTTACAAATGTCAAACTCAGCTGTCAAGCCATATACACATAAATAAAAAAAAACAGACTCAGCAAGTTGTAATTATATATTTGAGAACACACTCAAGTGTGATTGTGTGTGTATGTATGTGTGTGCACTAGTGTTTCACATCTAAATATATATAAATAATGATAAAAGTCAAAGAGGCTATAAACTTGAGAGTGTGGGGAAAAAGGAGTATTTGGAGTGCAAAATGAAGGGGGAAAACAATGTAATTCTACTTCAATTAAAATTATTTAAAATATTTTAATTTTATTTGAATCATTTAATAGCCACAAATGCCTTCTCATATTCAACATACATATAGGAGAATTTGCCAACTTTCGCAGAGTATAACACAATGAAGTCATTATTCTTAGTAGGCATGAGTATCAATATTCTAATAATATTGATTTGAGATATCCCACACAAAAAAGTTACCTATATGAATGAAAGGTAAATGGGGAAATAAGATTGATAGCCATAAAATTAAAACAGAGTTAATTTCTAAACACGGGAACACATAGCTTTGTTTGTGGTGTAATACTAAGCGGGGGAACATCTGCTGGACCAGTCATAGATTTCTTTGCATAGGTTTCTCTCAAGACTATGGTCAAATGAGCAGCTGAGCTGCTGCTGCTCTGGGAGTTCTGATTAGGGCAGAAATGGAGAAGCTGTTGCCCTGTGCTAGCAGGGGACTGGATGTCTGCCTGCAGGGGACATTTTAACAAGCTCCGGTCAACACTATTGGCAGTCTGCAAGTATTTAGAAAATGAATGGGCCCCTTCCATGTATGTTAAAAAATTTACCCATTAAACTTGTATGCTTTGAAAGGACAAATGCTGACTCTCACTACAATAAAATCTTAATGGGTAGATACGAGAAACTTTGTTTCATTGAAAATGTAATACTTGTGTGTGTGCAATGTGTTTGGTGTGAGGGCATGCATGCGAGTACACAAGTTTGAAGGCAGTAGTACAATTTGGCAAGCTCAGTTCTCTCCTCCTCTTTTGTATTGATTCCAGGGATTAAACTTAGGTTCTCAGGTTACATAACAACTGATTCACTCTTTGGACCACGTTGCAAGTCCCAGATTCCTAATTTTTAACCACAATTCTCCAAGTGATGTTATGTGTTCAAACTCTAGGGGACATTGAAACTGAAAAATCCCTCCTATTTATGGTATTTACTCCACATAATAACTTAGAAATGATTTCTAATAGAAGACTGGGACAAAAAGTGGACTATCATTCCATCAAAATTATCACATTACAATATTATAATAATGTGGTGCTTCAAAGTTAATTAATGATATCTACTTCAACTACAAGTAAAAATATAATCAGGAATTATTAGTTGAATCATTATTATATTAAATAAATAGTGTGAAATAGCCATACCACTAGCAAATTGATGTTTACACAGCATAACTTTTATGTTTTATGTTGTTTCAATATTTAATATCTTCTTCTTCCATTAGTCAGTCACTAAAATAGCAATATTATGCTATTATAATAACTCCTGATTACAATATTAATATATAAATATTTATTTATTCCAATAATCAATAGAGCTCAGAGTTTTAAAATGTAAGAATTATCTAGTTACTTCTCACATAATCTACTTTGATATATAAAAGCACACAGTTGTAGTCAACGCATAGCATACACAAAACAAGTACTGAGATTCAGAGCCCTGCCTGGAGCCATGGGGAAGTGAATTTCAAAGGAGGCTCATTTAAATAGCTTTTATGTAAGTGCCACATCAATTATTTGAGTAAGTTTTTCAAATTTTGGTTATATAAGTAATATCTACTCCCTCATAATCAGTTTTAGGGTCACAAGGAATAAATCTAGGCTTAGAAATATGGGGAAATGAAATACACCATTTTGTAAAGAAATTATCTCAGAGAAAAACTCATCTTGATGCTGGATTATTATTAGATTAAGGGAATGTACTTTACCATTTGCAAACTTATAAACAAACATAGATCTTAGCATGTGATTAAATATATACACAGCACAGATACATGCCAAATAATTGTTCCTTCATATGTCTAGTCTATCATAAGAAATAATTCACCCTAAAATAGTTTTCCTCATCCCTTACCTATTTTCTGATTTGTGAAACACATCAAAGTCCTTTCTTAAACAGAAGCCTGTCTGACATCATGGAATTGGCATAAGCACAACTGGAAGCAAAATACTATTATTGTGGTACCATGAGATTTTTATTAAAATCACAATGCATAGAACAGGGGTTAGGTTTAAAAATACGATAACTTAATCAAGGGTATTAAAACCACATAAAGCATTAAACATATTTCCATCTAACCACTCAATTGTAAGCAAATCAGGAGACAGTAAGCCCCTCTCTTCTCTTCTCTATGTACACACACACACACACACACACACACACACACACACACACATACTCACACACACACACACACACTGACAGACACACACACAGACACTCATGCACATGCACACAGACACACATAAATTTTTTCTCTTATTCTTTATAGTTTTTGAAAAAAAATCTTTCAGAGGATCACTAAACTTATAATGAATACATATGTTTATTAATGAGATTCAAAGACATCTAGTATTTACCTCTAGAATGTCACAGATGACATGAGGCCAAAAGTCCTTTCTCTTGAATCAATAAATTCATGCTTTATGCCTTTTATCTTCAAAGCTCATATGGCTTTAAAAGTAAAGGTAGAAGATAAGTAATTTTAGGTAAATTTATCTATAATAAATTGTATGTAGCAATGGGTTCTATCAATAACATTTATTAATCTCTCTGTGTGCTTTTAAGACCTTCATCTGAAGAAAATTTTCTAAAATGAAAAGTGTATTTACCTTATTCCATCAAAATCCAGAAGTTACGAAAATTTTGCAAATGTTTGATTTTCTTGAAATAAGGACTACAAAATATTACAATGGAAATTAAGCTATTCGAGGTATCTCATAAAATGTTAAGGAATCCTAAAACCAAATCAGATGAACTTGCAATTAGTATGAATAATTATACTCATAGACTCCTAGAAGTAAGAGAAATGGGGACTACAAACCACAAAGCAGTACTGAGGAAGCTGGTGTCTCTCCAGATAACAAAGGACTGTAGATAGTCAATCATCAGGGCGGCACATAGCTGTCAGGTCATGAGTAGAAATTTGAAGAAGGAAGAACATTAGTATGAACTATGCCTAGTTTCAGTGGTCCTTTACGCTCAGCCTTCTTCAAGCTACAATCTATTTAACCTCCATGTGAAAGTCAGATATTTGAGGCTTAGAAAAATGCACAAACACTATCAGAGTCCTCTACTTCTTTTCTGAATAGTATCAGGACTTGTGTATCTTCTATAGGCACAGGAAAGAGGAGAGAACTTAGCTAGTGTGTGTGTAGTGTTTGTTTCAGTGAGAATTCTGTTATAATATCCCCTAAATACTTTACTATGTCCTTGGGAAGAGGAAAAGCCAATCACCAGCCACAGCTCCCTTGTTGGTCACTTTCTGTTCAAAATTATGAAACTCAAGGTCATTGCTGCTTTTCTCTGTCCCACTGTCATGAGTCCTTCACTGCACTACTAGTTATAAACTAAGAGGGACCAACTCATTAACATAGGATGTAAGCAGGCTTTGGGATATGTTCATTTCAGAAGGAAGCATGCTTATTAAAGTAATACCAACTCTAAAAATAATGTCACATTCCAAATGGTTTTGTGTAAAAAATAAGTGTATATTTTTATCATCTGCTAAACATCATTTAACATAATATTAGCTGTTTCTTTATTAAAGAAATAAAGTATACCAAGAGCTATACTTTCTTCTAAATTTGTGTCCAAAATACAGCGTGTTTCACTTGATGTTTCTGGATTTACAGTCATTAGTCTAACATGTTACTAGAAGGCACATTTTATTTTATTATTAAAAATATATTAATAAGATAAAAGAAAATGCTAATTCAAAATGATATATTCTTTGTCTAGTTCACTATTTAATAGTCATTTAAATTCAACAACAATCTGCTTAAGTTGAAACTATTGAAATTAGTCATGTAAAAATAGTCTTAGAGTCAAGCACGGGAAACACATACTCTGTGCACTTCATTTCATTTTATAGTCTCTAAGAACTATTATAATTTTTAATAAACTTGTATCTGGGATTTTAAGCCAACTACTTACACTCAAAAGGCAAGAATTTATTATCCAAAAGACACCCAAAGAGGCACTAAAATATATTCCCTACTGATGAGTTTCAAATGAATTGTAAAAACTGTATTTTATTAATCTAGTCACAATTAAAGAACAACAGCTGCCCCATCTGCAGCCTAATGCTCATTTTCATAAATGATTTTTATCCATTTATACAACAAGTTTCTGATGGTTGAATCCAACGCAATAGTGCTGCTGCTTCCAAGGCGAAATGTGTGTTTTGGTCTACAGAAGAGTCTATGCAAATTTAAATAACCAATAATGTAGATTCAAACAGGTACTATTATGTATAACTATTCCTTGACATTGATCCTTGCAGTTTATTTATAACTGTATGTGGCACACCAACTTGCATATATATCTGTATATTGTCAACATATATAAGGCATATAGGATTCAGTTATGTCTTCTTTTTTTAAAAAAATATCAAACTCTACTTTTTATCAAATATAGTAAACCAATGCCAGCCTTCTAAGAATAACAATAAATTACATTGCAAAGGTCAATTTAATAAAAGTACAAAGGAATGGATCCTTTGGAATCGTTTGTTTAAAGTAAAATGAAAACGGCATTGTGTTTCATAAAGCAAATTACTTCTTGATATTTTTAATAAGATTACTGCCACATTCATTCCAGGTTTCTGACAGCATATGTTAGCACACCAGTCCATTGTCTAACGTATTGCTTAAAAATTTTCAAATTCAGGGTTTCCTTGATGCTTTCATAAGTATGTTTAAGGTTAGGTGGAAAAGAAAATCATCAATAACCATATTTTCACAAATACCTTAAACTCAATCTTATGCAATAAATGTATTAAATATCTTTGCTTATTCCTTATTAGTTCCTCCCAGACCTTGGGTGTTAGCACATCACTTAAAAAACAAGAAACAGAGAAATTCAGTCAGTAGCACTTTCATAACATGAAAGTGTAAAGACAAAGAATATATTTCAAAAGAAAGTGTGCCCATGCCATGGCTTGGGCAACAGCCTAAGACATGGTAGAATTGCTAACTCCTAATATTTTAAAATAAATTTTTAACATTTTAATACAACTGATTGTAATAAATGGCATTATGTTACATAAAATGGAATGGTATATGCTGAGTGCAAATTCACCTTCTGAATGACTCAAGTAACCATGTGTAGTGACTTGTCATTTATTTTTGATAGTAACTTTTGTAGTGACAATTTCTCCTAATAGTGTGACTGAAAGATTGCTGCTACTCATCAGATTTTGGGAAAAAGATCCTGGGAGGAAAAAAAAAATCTAACTTTTGAAACTTAGTTAAATGGTTACTTAAACTGTTTAACCTTTGAATGTCAAAAATATAAATTTCACAGAAACAATTTCGAAACCTCATGGCATCCCTTTCTTCTGTACCAATTCTAATAATTTAATGTATGCACTACTGTGATCAATGTCCCACTCAGAGGCTAAGTTTCTATATCATTTACTGTGGTGATTTGAATAGGATTGACCCCCCACAGACTCATGGATTTGAATGCTTGGACTATGAGGAGTGGCAATATTAGGATGTGCAATCTTATTAGAGGAAGTATGGTCTTGTTAGAGGAAGTTTGCCAATGGGAAGGCATGGCTTTGAGATCTTAAAGGCTCAAGATATACATTTGTGTAACAAATAGAGTTCCTTCCTGTCTGCATCAAAATATTATTGGGAATCCCAAATTAATTACTTCCTTCAATCTCAGCTCAATAATGAGTCTCACTGGGCACTGGCAAGATTAGGTAAATAAATGAATTGATAATAGATAGATAGATAGATAGATAGATAGATAGATAGATAGATAGATAGATAGATAGTTCAAGGGGTCACCAACAAGGAAGAAGAGGAGGCTTCTATCAGGCATTTTTGCTTTCTACCTCTTTATTCTATGAAAACTTCATAGCCAGGAAGCAAATTCTCACTTCTAAGGATCATTATTTTAAATCGTTCAAGTTTTCAGACCATTGAGAAAGAAAAGTTATTCTCAAGTCTTATACTACCAAGGGCCCTACAGCGCTATTTTTATGAGAATGAATGCTAAATTCTACCTCTCATTTTCTTCATCAATGTTGAGAATATTAGTAGATATCAGGTATGCATGAAGATCCCAACATTTATTGTGTAACCATTTCAATATGAACCTGTCTTCTGTAGCAGGTGTAACATAATTGCTGGTGAATCCTACCTGTCTAGCAGATTTAAAAATGTGTGCCTGTGCAATTAAGAGCTCTGTATTCTTGCAAGTTCATGACAGTCCCACCTCAGGGAAGATGTTGAAGACGACATCACAGAACTGATGTGCATTTGGGATAGCTTACCGTATTTGGGGGAGGGGAGAGTTACATAGGAAAATCAATTGATGAGTAATGCCATTCCTAGCTTTTCACCTGAAAATCATTTTCACCATTATAAAAATCTGTCTACCTCAACCTCTTTCTCTTTCTACCTCTCTCTGTCATTCCTCTCCTCTCAATCTCCTTCCCCCAACTTCTCCATCTCCCTCTCTGCCACCCTCCCAATTTCCTCCCACTGTGAATCTCTATCTTTCACTCTGCTGCTGGGTTAAAGGAGGAATGAGACTATTATGAAGTGATGCATTAATGGTGAACCTAACTTAAAAATACAACTGAACCTCAATCCAATTTGAATTTGGTTCTAGAGGCCATCAATATTAATGTTAACTCCTCATTTAAAGTAGCACATAATAAATGTGTATTCTTCTATAAACTTTTAATTAACCTTTGATTTGTTATCATATCTACTATATGGTAAGACTTTACAAATAACTGCTATTCTGTGTGACAAGAAAATAATGACTCTCTCTCTCTCTCTCTCTGCTGTGTGTGTGTGTGTGTGTGTGTGTGTGTGTGTGTGTGTATAAATAGGACACTGAGTTTTCTGATACAGATACAGACTTACAGACCACCTGTATTATTATTATATGATGGGTTCAGAAAAGGCACAAGTTAAACCTGTATTTGGAATTATTAAACAGTTTCTCAAAAACCACTATGACTAATCCACATTCCCAAAGTAATTTTAAGATACAACTTAGAATCAATAATTCATATACACTAGTTAACAATGAGTATAATCTAAAGGAAAGTCTATGACAATTGTCCATTAGTTTTGTAAAAAGAAATGTTTCTCCCGTAATATTCCATGTATTCCAATGGTGAAGCAGCCTTGCACAGAATTTTAAATATTCATCTCAGACTTGTGAGTTGCCAGTAATGTAACAAATATACAAACAAAATAAAACAAACAAAATTGGAGAGAACACTTAGATACTTAGAAGTATCCCTTCAGTTTCTTGAAATGAGAAAACAGCATTTTTATTGCTGACAATTCTATATTTAGAGATGCAAGGTGGCATTTGTTTTGGAATGAGAAAGCTTAGGCTCCATCACAAGATCAGAATGAACAGGGAAGGGGGAGAACATTTTGATATAATTTCACGCCAATATCCTATTAAATTTTTAGCTTTTAAACTTGTATTTAGCACCATTCTATGCTAACATTTTTCAGTAAACATGCTGACTTAGATTGCTACCATTGCAAAACAACCTGCCACAAATATGCTCTGTAAATATTATGTGTTCGTTACCCCAGTTCTATACATCACATGTTCAATAAAGGCTTTAGATGCAGGTCAGAATGAAGTTTAA
The DNA here is from genome assembly GCF_011064425.1 of Rattus rattus. NCBI lineage: Eukaryota > Metazoa > Chordata > Mammalia > Rodentia > Muridae > Rattus > Rattus rattus. The sequence continues at coordinate 129,468,819 of NC_046156.1, read as the reverse complement.
AGGAAAGTTCTGAGGAACTTGACTTATTTCCTAGTAGGGCAGGGATTAGTAACAAATTCCATGTCTTCCATGAGATGCTGACTCTTCTTGAACTTCTTTGTGCCTCAAAGTTTTTAATTCTCCACGTGCAAACAGTGAAGGGCATTTCTCTACCATCACTGATCATTATGACCAGGTCAGCACCAAGCAGACAATCTCAAATCCTTAAAGGTCAACTGACTTGAGACCTCAGTTCGTTCTACAAAATCTCCTTTCAACAATTCTGATCAGTTCACTGAGAGAAGGTATGTGTCAGGAACTTCAAGTTATAAATGGATTACCTTAGAATTCTAATAACTAAGTCGGTAAATCTATTTTAATATTTGGACCAGTTATTTATAAGCAAATATTTTATGAATGGCATGTACTCTGAGTAAAGGTAATGCTTTTCAAAGAAGAAACATACTCAATTTATGAGAGATCCCATTGCAAGCAATATATATATATATATATATATATATATATATATATATAAACAAATCTGAAGATCATAGACTTTATCCTAACAACCCTCATTTTTCATGTCCTTTTGCAGCTGGCTACAGAAAAGTTCTAAGAGATAAATATTATTGTCAATACCCAAAACTCTTATCTAAAAACAAAAATGAATTTTCCACAGTGACCAAACATCAAGGCATTTGGGAATTTATCTGATGATAGTGGATAAACTAGTATTATAAACAATTACTTATAAACTAACACTGGCTTGTATTTTATCTTGCTACATTACACCCAGCCAGAATAACACAGAACCAATTGTGGGTTACATTGCTTTTAGAGAGCCCCAGTAATCTTTTGAGGTTGTGTATCAGTGTTAGTCCTTTATAATCAGAATATATATATATATAGAGAGAGATAGATATAGATATAGATATAGATAGATATATATCTGCAAAAAGTTTCCCTCATATCGTTTACTAATCTTTCTAAAGATTCTTCATGCAAAACATTTAAAGTATTAATAACCAGAAACATTATAAATTATAACAAGAAACTTTAACTACATATTTTATTTATTTACAACACAAATGTTGTTCTCCCACATTATAACTGACAACAATAAATTTTAAGAAGTGATCAGATATCTATTACACTTTGAATAGATGAGTACATAGAATCAAATTTGCATGAATTATGTGAAAAGAGTAAATTTGTATTTTCATTTTAATCTCTGCATTGTTATTTTTGAACTTACCTCTTCCTGATACCATGAGGAAATCAACTCAAATCTTATGGCATATTCTCTCATATTTAAAGAACAAAAAAGTAGATTTTCTATATAAAGTAGCAAAATCTTGTAATATGAAATACTTGCTGTTGTTTAGAAAATACAGTTAATTAAATTATACTGATAAATCGTTCTGAAAATTGAACTTCCCCCCTATAAGAATATATTATCTTTTTTTTTTTTTTTTTTTTTTTTTTTTTTCGAGCTGGGACCGAACCTAGGGCCTTGCGCATAGGCAAGCGCCCTACCGCTGAGCTAAATCCCCAACCCCAAGAATATATTATTAAAAAGATGTGCTTAATTAAAATCATTAAAAGTCATTCTTACACAAAAAAGAAAACATCATATTATTGAAAATTCAAACCCAAAATATTAGTTTTCCATTTGAGCATTTTCTATTTTTATATTTATTTTTTATTATTGTTTTCTGTGCAATATTCTGCTTGTTAGTGTAAGTATAACATTGTGCATGTGTGGAACCATAGTACAATTTGATGTGAACTGGTTCTCACAATCATTTACAACCCAGGAATGGAACTCAGGACACATCAGGATTTGCCAGCATATGCCCTAGCTCCCTGAGCCACATTGTTGACCCTGAACATGAACCTACCCTAAACTGCAAATATAAATACCTCAAATCTATCAGTCAAAATGCATACAAATTATATAAACTCCAATTAACTTAAACAAATTTCAGAAACTCATTTAAAGAAAATGATTCATATATAAAGTTAGCATAACTATATCAAAAAGTTAGCTGAACTATATGAAAAGAAGAGATCTGTGAACAATGTATTTTCTGTATAGAATCAAAAATGCTTATTTATAGAATAATGTTCACTTAGAATTACATGCTAACCTCTAAGGGACCATGGCCTACATTAGAAAATAGAGTACTTAGGGGGATAAAATTTCTCAGATCAGATTGATCAATTGAACATTGTTTATCTAAATAAAACTCGAAATTTAGCATTATCAAACTAGCAATCTTAATGAGCACGTTAGAAGATAATACAATGTGTGGGAGGCTATAACTCAAATACTGTAATGCTTTAATTATGTTATGATTGGTTTGTTGGTAGCTTCTAAGTGCTGGGATGAAACAATTTGCTTAAAATGAGCCATTTTTTCACTGACAGTTATTGTATCTATAGCGTTCCATAGTCACACAAAGGGAGGTAGAGAAGATGAAGAAAAAAAAAAACATCAAATAGACCAAACTATTGAAAACCTCTGCCTTGTTAGTAACTTTCTCAAATGTCGCCTGAAAATAAAATATCTCTAGCTAGTTATACTATGGAAAAATGAAAAATATTAGAAGGGTAAGCTAGAGAGGTTTTGAAATAAAAGAAAATGTGATGCAACCAAACATGGGTCCTGCTCCACAGTGAGAGACTTTATCTATATACACGTTGAAATCCCTTCCAAAGGCATGGTTCATAAATATCTTCTCGTGTTAAGTGATTTTCAATTTAACGATTATGTACTGGACATAGCTGTTAAATTATAATACATTGTGCTTTATCTGTTCCTTATGTCGTGCTTTGCTATTTTCAGACACATCTAAGATCACTAAGGACATAAAATGCATGAGGTCATTTGTTTTCTTATCAGTTTATTCCTTACTTAGACTGTTAGACCACTTGAGCTAATGTTCATACATGGCATTTCATTCTTCAGGTGATTAAAAGTTAAGTGAATGTAAATTCGAGATCTCTACAATATTTTATATCTTTTTTACATTTGCTGATATTAACTGACTTTGTGTTAGTAACAAATATGTTAACATAAAAGAAGCTTCTTTCCACTAAACGATTCACATATCGTAAAGATATTTGTGGATCAAGCTGGTCATACAAATGTAAGCGAACCTATGTAGGAGTCAGTACAATGAGTATTGTTAACTGAAGAACCTCAATCCTGCGTGCCCTGCCAAAGACCCTCCCGCAATACACAACACTTAACTGACTTGCCTGTATACAATATAGAAAGAATGGCCTTCTTAGCTCTTTCACAGCTACACCTCTTACTAGAGAAACATAATCTATACAGAAGTTGACTTTTAAAGGAATCCCTTTGTAGGGCAGTGAACCATGAGAAGAGGCTTGGTTCTCGGATGAGCTAAAGGCTTGAAGCCCCAGAGACCCTGAAGAGAAGGTAGTAGCTTCACCTGTTCTGTAGTAGCATGTCCCGCCACCCCATAGATTTGTGGCCATCATCATGTATGGGTAATGTCCCAAGCCCTTCCAAATGTAGATGAGGCATCCCTAAAATTTCAGACCAAGACAATGGGAAAGAAATGTGACCTGTGGTCACATAGGCTCAAGACAGAACTCTCCATGCTAATAAGGTATGTAGCGGCCTGGAGGGTGTAGGCAAAACGTTTCCCTTCCCGGACATTCCTCCCCGCATAAGGTATTTAATTTCAGGCCCACCATGAGAAGTGGGGTATGGTTTTACACATACACTTTCCACCATGACGATAAATGCCTCAGAACCATGAATCTTCTCTTTTCGTCAAGATCACTGTGCGGAGCCCTGGAGAAGGCCTTTGCCTACAGGGTCGCAGTCCTGATTCCAGTAGAAGGTCTCCCTGTGCCCCCAACCACCACTGTCACTAAGCCTTCCTCTGTCAAGCCAACGACGAGCCATGAGACAAGTTGGAGGTCTCCTCTCCCCCTACTCCCACCAGTACCTTGGTGTTCAAGAGTGTGAGAACCCCACGACCCTGGCTCATCAGGCTGAGGGACCCCACTCCCAGCCAGCTCTGACTTTCCCACATCACAGACTGCTTTTCCACCCTCAGAGTAGTGCTATGCACTTCCCTACAGCCCAGCATCCCTACCGCAGTAGTGGAGTGGGATAAGAACAGTAAAACTCCGGTGTCCCGCCTCCCCAAGTGGCCATGCGCTATGGTGAGCAAATGAAGGTTCCACACCCTAGAGTCATATAGCATGTTAAATCAATCCATTCAGTCTCAACGGTGTATGAGTTGAATGTCTTCCCCTGTATTCTCATTTTCTTTTTATCTATTTTTATCTATTTATCATCACAATCTGGAGATACATGTATGTGTGTTTATGATTATTTTAGTTTTATAAATATGTCTTTTTAATTCATAATTAAAATCTCAAATGTATAAATATTAATTTAAAATTCTTAGCATTTAACAAACATATCACACCTACTAAATATTTTCCTGTTTTCTCATGAATATTCTTTGTTAAATTATAACAAAATATCTTAATATGAATATGCCCTAGTAGAATATTGTTTGATTATAATCTTTTTTTAATTCAGTATTTGAAACTACAGCAAACAGAATGCCCTAAGCAATTATTTTCTTTCAATAGTTTGTTCTTCCAAGGTCCTACTTCTACAGTGAGATGTTCGTGCTGTAACATTTTTGATAACACTTGAAGACAAAGACGAAAATTACAAAAATAACACAACTCGGCGTTAGTGCTAACTAGCCTTGAGCACGAAGTTACCCTGTCCTATTCCATTCCATTAGAATAAGTACTCCCAGTCCCTCAGAGCTCATGCCCTTTCAATTCTGAATAGCGAAGTAAACAATTTCTTTTTCTCTGAGCTTCTGATTCAAAGTCCGTAATGTTCAATTCAGCACGGTGAACTTCAGACATGAAAAGTTCTCGTTGGAAGAAGCCAAAGGTCACACTTCCTAGTTTTAGCATGTTGTTTTAGCTGCTTCAGGATGAAGCAGATGTGACAGGAACATGAAAGCATAGCAGAGTGTACTTCAAAGAAGCCTGTGGGTTAAAAATAAATAACCTCTTCAGAAGAGGGCTCAGTTTTTGTTTCCTTTCCGTGCTGAGTCCTGGGTCTGAACTGAAGTGTAAAATCTGCAGGGTACTAGAAATGTCATTGAACTAAAAAAAAAAAAAAATCCTAATTATCTATCCAGATCATCGTTAAATCTACAATTTCTAAATTCCAAATGCTATTATTTCAAAACCACAACTTTTAAGAAAATTAAGATCCTTCAATAGTCACAGCCATCTAAACCCTGTAATGACCCAAAGTTTCCCTATGAAATTTTAATTTGCTTGTCAAGCAGATTTGATTAGCAACTCCGTGGGATTTCCAGTCACCTAGGAGACAAATCCTTGGATTTCCCCATGGTTTCCACAGAAGAGTAACTGCTCTCTGAGGCCCAGATCAAAGAGGTCACAGAGAAAAGTAGTTTTTCTGAGTGAGTGTGCCCATTCTCTGTGTTGTTCTGATGTCAGACTCTGGAAGCTTTGGCCCCCAATATGGAATCTATTCCAGGGACACTCAAGGGTCCCCAGATTGGATTGAAATTTCTAGCTCACTCAAGTTTTTATTGGAGCAGTTACGGGGTTCTCAACCTCTCCCATGTGTAGACAACTACCTTGGAATTACATATATGATATATCTTCTACTATTTCTGTTCCTGCCAGCGAACCCTGCACGTTAAGGTTGTTTTCAGTAATTTGTGCTGTCCCCCACCTCATGAATACCATTTCCCTGTATTATACGTGTACTGAAACCTTATCAACTCTTCTCCCTTATTCTTGGTTTGGTTTGTTGTAAGGTCCCCCTTTCTAACTCAGATTGGCCTTGGTTCTTCACTATGTAGCCCAGGCTAAGCCAGTACTCATAGCTCTTCTGCTTTGGCTTCCCAGACTCTAAATCCTAAAAATGTGCCTCCATGAAAACTCTAAATTCTTGAATATGGAAGTCGAATTTCCTTCAGCTAAACTTGACTGTTGACATTGATAGAAATGTCCCATGCTTCTTATTAGGAATATATTCAAGCCACCTACTTGGCCAGAAGTCATGTGAGCATTCTCAACAAGCAAGATGAAGGTTGATGCAACAAAATTACATAACCATTAGGAAGAAATCATATGCTACAAAATGACTAGACAGAGAACAAAGTATACCCAAGTTGAATTTCAGTTGACAATTGTATATAGTTATTGAAATAAATCAGAGAATGTCACTGTTCAAGGAACTTGCCCTCCCCACCTCTACCAGAACCGCATCCGCATCCACACAGGCCAAAGTATGGAGATTAGTAGAGTCTCATTCAACTTCGGTCAAGAAACAGATAAGGAGCAACAGTTTGAAAAATGCAAATGAATTTAAATGGCTGCAACAAACAGGAATACCTACACCCAGGACAATATATAAACAACATATAAACAACATGTTAACAATACAGGAAAATGATATGAGTAAATTTAAACCAGAGAAAATGCTGGAAGCAAATAAGTGCAGCATAATAGCAAGAATAATAGGCAATGGAGATAAAGGAGGCACAAGACAAGACACAACGGGGACATCTACATTGCTCCCCTTTCCATGCATTCTCCTGACTGAGCAGAAGTAAAGTACTGCCCATGTGGTGGGGACAGAGTATCCAGCATGGCACATGTGGCTTATGTAAAAGAAACTACTGTGGTTCATTTAGAAAATACTCTGGCAGTTTCTTAAAACATGGCCTACTTCTTTACTCCCGTGAATTTATCTAACAGAAATGCAGTTACAAAAGCATCTATAAAGTGGCAGACATGAATGATAAAGGTATTCTTATCTATAGTACCACATATCTGAATGCCATCCAAACATATATCAAGTGAATGCATAAACATATGCACAGTCGTACAGTGGGGTATAACTCGGTAACAAACAGTAATGGTATAGTGATACCCTTTTCTAAATAGATGAATCTGAAAATAATTATCGAGCATGAAACAAGTCAGATCTATACTGTACATTGTAAATGATTGTATTTATGTGAGATTCTATTCCCAAGTGGCAGAAGGAATTAATAATGACAGTAGTCGCAGGAACAGTTGTGTGTAGTTAGAAAGGACATAAGAACAAAGGATGAGGAGAATCTCAAAAAAATCTCCCTTTGGTAATACATATATTATTGTTTTGCCTGCAAAAACGGATTCACAGGTGGCGATCATCTATCCACATGGTGTGTTTAAGAAAGGTGATCACAAAGAGATCCAGTCTTGGGTTTGTAATCAGGTTACAACCTCTGTCCCTTTTCTAACATCTGCTAAATAATTTGTATTCCTAGTTACTTACATGTGTGAAACACTTCACTAAAATTGTGCATAACAGATAAATAAATGTGATGTCTAACTAATACAATTTTAAAAATTGTAAAATCATGACATATTACATTTTACTAAAACAGTTTTATCAATTATAATATAAAACACTAATAACAGTATATAAAATTAATGAAATTATTATGTTTACAATTATACAACACTAAAATATAAAATTTAGAATTACACTTTCTTTGCTCCGATACAATAAATGCACCAATGAAATATTCTTAAGCTGTCACCTTTCCGTTCTCTTTCCTCTAACACACCAAAATAAAAATGAAAACAGTTTATTAGCAGTAATACTTGAAAGGAAATGAGGAAACTATCTTGAGACAATGTCTTATTAAATTCTATGTTAATATCCAGTTTCAGGAATATAACATTATACTGTACATAACAATTTTTATTGATTTTGTATATTTATTAGCATTTCTATTTGTTCTATGGTTAAATAAAACATATAAACCAAGTAAATACATCTGTAATTTCACGTTAAGAAACATTATAGTAATTTCTAATCAAACAGTGAAAGTAAAACCTAGAGACTTATATTGTTTGCATTTAAGTGAACCAATGAAGCTAGGCAGTTTGTATTCTGAGCAATGAGCGGCATAATTCCCAATGTCTCCTTTAGCTCCAGAATGACCTAAAGGATTTTACTGGATTTGGAATATTGTGTGTCAGTGCCTATTGGACTTCAATGTTTTTGTTTATGCATTCATTATGAAGTCCATTCAGCAGATGTGCAGTAAAACAAGCATTTCCCAGCTTTCTAATATCACCTAGAGAAGCTTTCAAATCCATCTCTTAAAACTTCTCTTAGATTTTATAGCTACATGAGCATAAATTTAATTCATAATTAACTGATAATTGTAGGCAAAAAAACATGTGAAGTCAAACCTTAACAAAATTAGCTATATTGGTTAAATGAAGAAACAAGTCAATTATAACTAGAGTTACTTCAACAAAACTTGGAATATTTTCAAATCAGTTATTCATGATTCCTGTTTACTTATAGGATCACCTATCTACAAAAATGCCTATTTTCAGATGACAGAAATTCCAAGTAAAAAGACAGTGTATGTCCTGCAAATAGAGCTAGGTTTGAACATGTCTATGACAGGGATAGCATCTGAAATACCACTATTTGAGAAGCAGAAGGAGGCCATGAATTTTAGTCTAGAATATTAGAATAGATTTAGGCTTGTGAGTACTAGTCCAGCCTGGGCTACAGTGTTAAGACCCTGAGTATAAAATAAAAATAAAAAAAAATTAGAATTTTAGAAGTCAATGTTAATGAATCAAGTGTAAATAATGAAGTCTGACATTCATTTCCACGGACAATTCAAAAGAAAAGCCACTACATACATAACTGTCACTCTGTTGTGACCAATAGCTAGGAGGTAAATTTAAAATTTACAAATAAAAGTAAATTTACAAATTATTTAGATAAAACAATAAAAAGTTCCTTGTGTGCAAATGCTAAATTAAATATATCTCCTCTTATAGATAAGGGAAAAAAATAAGTAAGGGAATGATGGAGTTAGAAAGCAAAGTAAAATGAAACCAAGGTCAATTATCCACACTAACCCCAGTGAGGAGAATTTTCAGAAAATAAGTACCAGCTTCTACTCATGACTTTTATAAAGCACACACACACACACATACACACACACACACACACACACACACACACACACACACACAGAGAGAGAGAGAGAGAGAGAGAGAGAGAGAGAGAGAGAGAGAGAGAGAGAGGGGGGGGGGAGATGTAGAAAATCAACTGGAGCCTAGATTCGTTATAGTTTTAAAATTTTATTAAATAAAATTTAACATTTGCATTAAAATGCTACCTGAAAAATGCATTTCATGTCTGAAATACTGTAGAGTTATTCCTATCCCATAGTTTTACTACCAAGTTTAGATTAAAATTAAGGAAACCATTGATATACTTGAGGCCCCAAGGATTGGGGAGTTCTGGTGAGGTGGGCGTAGGGAGGGGACATCCTCTGAAAACTGGGGAGGAATAGGATAAGCAACAGTAGGAGGACAGACCAGTAGGGAGATAAATACTGAACTGTAAAAGAGATGAAAGAATAATAATAATAAACAATTTTTAAAAAGGCTCTTCAACACCCTTCAAAGCCTCTCTTGCATTCCACATGGAAGGTACTTTCATTAGGATGGCATTACATAAAATAGGGATTGTGCTGGGTGTATTTTTCAGCAGATTAGCTGTCCTAATTACATTTTGCTAGGCTAATGTTAAAATTAGTTTCAATTCCCTAAGTACTCATCAGTTGATCACAGAGAGAGCAGGCTTGCAACTTCTTAGGTACTGGAAAGAAAGCACCTACAATTAAAGATGTGGGTAATTTAATCTGTAATAACAGTGTGTATAGACAGGGTGAATTAGGTACTCATCAACTCTTAAACTCCCATAGATTATGTACAGAAAAAAATCTCATAAAACATGTAAGAAAAACATCAGAACTGATTTAAAATATGTACTGAAAGAGAATATATACAATCAGTAGTCTAGAATTACCTTAATTTAGTTTTAAGTGAGAAACTACTCCTTGTGGATTTTGTTCATCATTTTATAGAAAAATAAGAAAAAAGTGATGTTAATTTGTTGAAACAATTTAGTGAAAGCACATATTGATACTTAAAAGTTATTGTTGATGCAAGTGCCTTGAGCTTTCTTTGTGACTTCTAATAGTATATATTAAATATTTACAAGAATGATAAAGGTATGGCATTTTGATTCAGATTTGTAAATGAGTTCTTTGAAAATGAAGATTTGCTTTTTAACAGGATCAGAGATTTTTACTAATATTTTATGTGTGAAAAATATAATAGTAGTCAATGACCAGAAATATTAATCAGTCAACGTGAGCAACATCAAAAATGAATAGGTTGCTTCCTGCTCAGATTTTAGAATATATATTCCTTTACAGTGTAGTTGTCCTGAATTATAATTTACTGGATTCTACTTATTTTATTAGAAATTAAAGTTAATTCAGTGCACAATGTCTAATACAATTTCTGTGAAATGCACAGAATTTTATGGGTTTGAGCCCGGGAATGGAAATATGTTAGGATTCAATGGGACATCTACCCCATCATCATGGAGCTTGTGACCTATTGGAGTAGAGTTCCATATCACAGTACAGTTGAGAGCTACCTGAATGTCTGTGGAGCAACTGTGATGAAGAATCTCCACCAGTTACTGTGGTAATGAATCACAGATGGCAACAGGGGCAAGGGATAGATTGGGGAACTTAGATAATGGGGAAATAAAGACAAACACTGAAATAGAAATGGCTAAGAAAGAAAGTAGGAGTGGAAATGAAAGTCAACAGCTGTAGACAAAATGGAAAGAAAAACAAGTCATAGCTAGAGAAAAGTATACTAAACTTACTCATGTTTTCGTTACTTAAATTAAGGTAGTGCAACTATCACTTTTTGCCTGGTATAAAGGCTTTTGGTAAATGTTATCAGGGATCCCTTGTAAAAATTTCTATTACATAGATCTTCGATATACTGAATGCTGTTACATGACCACAAATTAAAGATTCTGAGGATAAGATGCTAAACGTCTAATCAAGGTAAAGCAGACACTCAGTATTAGACTTAAAGAAAAAAATCCTGCTGTAAAAAATACTCTTCCCAGATCACTTATCAAGTAAGGAAAATATTTTCTAGTCTTCAGCATAAGGGTATTATATTCATAACAAGGTTATTCTGTTTTCTTTGGGAAAACAATGCAATTATGATTATAATTCCTTTTTTTATACATTAAACTCTCATGTCCATTGAAACAATACACAGCGGTCCCACAGACATAATTCATATACAAATACGTGCTGCAATTTCCCAAAAGCTAGCTTTCTCTACTCCATAGTGGTGATGAGAGTAAGCATAGACTCAGTAGAAAGGTGGTCTTGTTTGTTTTGTGGCTGGGGGAGTTCAGCATCACGTATGCTACACAAGTCATTTGTCCTTGATCTATGCCTCTAAGCTAAGATATTTGAGTAAAGATTTTCTCATATGATGGTATACAATAAAAAAATAAATGTGACAACAATGAAATGAAAAGGACAACAATTCTAAAATGTAATTCTAGTCAGTTTCTTATTGTCTCTTTTATCTGCAATGGCGTCTTTGAATAGTAATAGGTATTTTATGTTCTATTAAAAGCATTAGTGTCATAATAACTCTAATTTTATGTTTACTTATCATTTACTTCTATGCACATTATCTAATATATGTTGACAATCCCATTGAATGGAACTATTCTACAAATGGGAGAAATGAAAGGCTAAATAATTTAATAAAAAACAACAATAAACAACACAAGCTTATAGAAATAGGCTTTCGTGGGCCAAAGCTTCACCACCATAACTTGTCAATACCAGCAGTTCAATTTTTCTAGAATTTTGTAAGTTAACTGTCAAACATACCCGCTATTGAAATTATATAAATTTACATACAATTCTATTAATGCAGATTAAGCTTAAAGAAAGTATATTAGGAGTAAAGGTAATAAATTCTCAAAATGTGACTTCCCAATTAAATTTTTGCACTTAAACTGTCCTCCCAGAAGGTCAATTGCCCACACTTTAAAGGACATCAGCACTTCTTTTACCTTAATTTGATGTCATCCATGGTACACAATTTTGAGAAGATCCTCTATTATTTTTAGTAGTGTTTCCTGCAAATTCAATGGTGTGAGCAAGTGAAAAATCTGTATGTTAAGATTGAAAGTCTCTGAAGAAAGCCATCCAAGAAGATCTCAGAAGATGGAAAGATCTCCCATGCTCATGAATTGGCAGGATTAATATAGTAAAAATGGCCATCTTGCTGAAAGCAATCTACAGATTCAGTGTAATCCCCATCAAAATTAAAACTCAATTCTAAATAGAATTTGAAAAAGTAATTTGCAGATTCATTTGAAAAAGCAAAAAACCCAGGATAGCAAAAACTACTCTCAACAATAAAAGAATTTCTGGGGGATTCATCATCCCTGAGCCCAAGCTGTGTTACAGAGCAATTGTGATAAAAAAAACTGCATGGTACTGGTACAGAGACAGGCAGGTATATCAATGGAATAGAATTGTAGACTCAGAAATGACCATATACTTATGGTCACTTAATATTTGACAAAGGTGTTAGAATTATCCAATGGAAAAAAAGACAGCCTTTTAACAAATGATGCTCATTCAACTGGAGATCAGCATGTAGAAGAATGCAAATTGAACCATTCTTATCTCCTTGTACAAAGCCCAAGTCCAAGTGGATCAAAGACCTCCACATAAAACCAGATACACTGAAACTAAGAGAAGAGAAAGTAGGGAAGAGCCTCGAAAACATAGGCACAGAAATAATTTCCTGAACAGAACACCAAATGGCTTACACTATAAGAACAAGAATTGACAAATTGCAAGTCTTCTGTAAGCAAAGGACACTGTCAATAGGACAAAATAGCAACCAATAGATTGGGAAAATGTCTTAGCCAATCCTGCATCTGATAGAGGGCTAATATCTAATATATACAAAGAAATCAAGAAGATAGACTCCAGAGAATCAAATAATCCTAATTAAAAATGGGGTACAGAGTTAAACAAAGAGTTCTCAACTGAGGAATAGTGAATGTCTGAGAAGCACCTAAAGAAATGCTCAACATCCTTAGTCATCAGGGAAATGCAAAACAAAACAGCCCTGAGATACCACCTTACACTAGTCAGAATAGGAAAGATAAAAAACTCAAGTGACAGCAGATGCTGGTGAGGATGTGGAGAAATAGGAATATTCTTCCATTGTTGGGGAGATTGCAAGCTGGTACAATCACTCTGGAAATCAGTCTGGAGGTTCCTCAGAAAATTGGACATAATACTACCTGATGACCCACCTATACCACTCCTGGGCATATACCCAAAAGAAGTTCCAACATATAACAGGACACATGCTCCACTATGTTCATAGCAGCCTTATTTATAATAGCCAGAAGCTAGAAATAACCCAGATGTCCTTGAACAGTGGAATGGATACAGAAAATGTGGTACATCTACACAATCGATTACTACTCAGCTATTAAAAATAATGACGACATGAAATTCATAAGCAAATGGATGGAACTAGAAAATATCATCCTGAGTGAGGTAACCCAATCACAAAAGAATACAAATGGTATGCACTCACTGATAAATGGACGTTAGCCCAAAAGCTTGGAATACCTAAGGAATTATTCACAGATCATATGAAGCCCAAGAAAAAGAAAGACCAAAATGTGGATACTTCATTCCTTTTTAGAAGGGAGAATGAAATACTCACAGGAGGAAATACAGGAACAAAGAGTAGAGTAGGAACTGAAAAAAAGGTCATCCAGAGACTGACCCACCTGGGGATCCATCCCATATGCTGCCACTAAACCCAGTCACTATTGCTGATGCTAAGACGTACTTCCTGACAGGAGCCAGATATGGGTGTCTCCTGAGAGGCTGTGACAGAGTCATACTGATACATATGAGGATGATTGCAGCTAACCATTGGACTGAACAAGGAGACCCTAATGGAGGAGTTAAAGAAAAGACTGAAGGAGCTGAAGGGGTTTGCAACACCATAGGAAGAACAACAATATCCACCAACTAAACCCCACCAGAGCTTCCAGGGACTAAACCATCAACCAATAATGACACATGAGGGACCCATGACTCCAGAGGATGTGCGATAGAGGATGGCATTGTCCAGCACCATTAGGAAAATAAAAGGCCTTGGTCCTGTGAAGACTTGTTTCCCCAATGAAGGGCAATGTCAAGTAATTGAGTGTGGAGTGTGTGGGTAGGAATGGGAGCATCCTCACAGAAGCACTGGGAGGAGAGAAGGGGTATCGGAGATGGGGGATGGGGAGAGGATAACATTTGAAATGCAAATACATAAAATATCCAAGAAAAATAAAATTATAAAAATAATTCAATGGTGTGAAACTTTCTACAAAAACTAAGCAGACATCTGCTAGGTCAATGTTAATCATATGGAAAGAAAACAGATTGGGGTAAGGAATATAGGTTCCATTGACTAAGAACTTGCTTCCCTTCAATACAAGAAGCTAATGGAAAAAGAGGTACTTAAGAGTGAGAATATCCAACAAGCTCTGAAGGGCCCAGAATTGTAGAGAGAGTAAGACTTCCAAAAAGCACTGAGTAAGAAGGGTGCTAGAAAGTTCTAGGATCACGAATGGTCACCAAGTAAGATTCCCAAAAGTGAGAGAGATTAATGCCAAAGATGAGGGGAGAAGGTTTGAAGACACAAGTTCACTCCTCCCACGGCACAGAGCAGGGAACTGTGGAAATTCCAGCCACGATTGTGAGAGATCAAAAGCTGATCGGCAGATTTAAGCAAACATTTTCTAAAACATTTTATCTGCTTGCTAGCCATAAGTAAAATGAAAATGGTCATGGTCAGAAAACAAAACAGTATTTGGGACTAAGTTCTGGCTTAGCAGTAACACACTGTGATTAAGGAAGACATTTTACTCTGTTCATATTCAATTAGGAATGTTTATAATAATATGCCCGGAAAGTGTGACGCAAAGTGAGGATACAAAAGAAAGGGCTTTAAATGAATCTCGGGTCATTTGAGGTATCAGAAAGGTGAGCAGATGAGAACAACAAGGCAAAATAACATCTCTCCAGAAAGTAAGAGTGTAGGGGAAGCGGAGTGACATTTTAGAAACATGTCCCCTTGTTCCTCTATCTACTGAATGGAGTGGCAACTGACAAGAAGATTTGTATCTATTCAATGCAGATAATGGGAGTTTGCTCTGAACCTCAGTGTTGCCTGAGTGAAACTCCTCACTGTGAAAATCTTCTTCTATTCATGTTTTCCTGAATGTTTCAATGGGAAATGTACACTGAATTGTAAGGGTCACAGCTGCCCTTTCTGATAGGCAAGCTGTCATCAGTAAACCGTCATATTAGCAACCCCAAAGAAGGTCAGAAGGAAGCACAGCTTAAACTCACCACAGTGTGTTAAGTCAGCCCCAAACAGCCACAAATTATCAAAGCAATTTGTTTAAAATAACTAGAAATAATTAATATTTTAAAAGATTTAATTGGGTTTATTATGACTACATACAACTCTTCAAACTAGCTTACAAAATTAAATTCAGCTTTTTGAAAGGTTAACCTACAGAAAAAATTTCAATAAGCAGATGAATTTAACTTATAAATTTTAACTTGCAAAATTATGCATATTGGTTCTATAATTTTATAAAAAATACTACATTAAACCTCATAATCTTATTTAGGAAAAAAATGGGAATCTGCATGTACCAAGAAATGAAGATAGCATACAATTTAACGTGTAAAATGCTGGCTCAAATGTCTAATTTAATGAGGAGCTACTTGTGAGAGAATAAGAGAAAAGTAAGCCTTGTATATGTCCTAAATGTAACACACAGAAGGCTTATAAAAACTACAATAAAAATTAAATGAAACTGGATGTTTTCTTTAAAAATCTCTCTAATATAATCATAAAACCCAAGCTATTTTAAATAACTTCATTGTAAACTCTAGCTCTGAAAAATAATGGATTCTCATTTAGCACTGAGTTATAGCATGAAGAACTTCACTTTCTAGTTGTAAAGCGAAGGACAGTATGTCATGTTGAGCCAATGTTTTCTATGCAGAAGCTACATGCTGCTTCTCATTCTTTTATTTTACAGTGCTAGGTAAAAGGTGAAGATCTCTCAAATGGTTTAAAATAAATACATTTAATGCAATCATGTATATCAGAATATCTATGCTTCTATTTCACAATGTACATAAATTTGATTATATTATAGGGAAGTAAACATTCATCCACTTATTATGGTTGTTCAGTTTCTTTCATTAACAACATAAGTTAGCCTGATATTGTCATAATTAAGTACTGTTTCAAATAAAGTATAACTAACCTAGAAAAAGATGTAGTGATAAAATGTTGGATTTAGGCATCTTTATCTCTGGTATAATTTCCTTTTTATTTTACATTTTAGTTAAGACTTTTTCACATATATAATGTCTAGAAGTTGTATCAGAATTGATCAAATATACAATTTAAATTTAACATATTATTTTAATGTTAGCAAAATTATATATCCTATAAAAACTATGGCTTTCATGATCTCAAGTTTATTAACTTCAATATGTCAATGAACTACACTAATATGTAATTTTTACAATAATTTCAGGCCACTGGGGGAAGGGAATAGGAGATACCAGCAGAAGTTGATGTGTTATTTGTGTGCATTCTTACATGTGAACAATCAAACAGCTGAATAAAATGAACTTATTTTGAGAACCTCTTCAAAGATGCCCTTCTGTTCTTTTCAACACAAGTATCCATCAAGTTGTCTATCCATGTGTCCATTCATCCATCCATCTATCCATTCATCCATCCATCCATCTATCTACCTACATACCTATCTACCTAACTATCTTTCATCTAAATGAACACAATTTACAGATATGTTAGCACTTCTTTTATGGATATTTTTAGCCTGTATCTGCTTATTTTCAAAATAGGAAATAAAATGATTAGTTTTCTGTATCTTCTCCTCTTCTCACTGATAATAGCTCCTAGAAAGATACTCATATCAGTAATTATGATTATGGTTTCTGTTTTTGATGGGGCTAGATTTCTCAGGTAGTATCTTATGAATTGAGCAAATAGGCAATCATGTTGTTTCTAAGCTGCTAGTAAAAGTATGTGTGTCTGTTGGTAGTTTTAACTGATGATGTAACCATATAACAAATGTATTAGCATACTTGGTGTATTTTCTTCATGTGACAAGGCCCACGAAGTGAGATGATGGGGCAATAGTATATGTATTTTAATTTTAATTTTAAATTTAATTATTGCTGCCAGAATGCCTTCATGAGGCTCATGTAACTCATGTTTGTACCAATGCTCTGTGCACTGTCTTTGTTCTTTCTGCATTTAATAACAGCCTTCCCCCTACACACATTATTTATATTTGAAGTGAAATTGTTCACCAGTGAGACCTACTTTGTAATTTACCACACACATGCATTCATTACCCCCTACTACTCTCTGTCAGCTTGCTTTATTTTTTCCCAGCACTGGCCAATGAGTACATAGCATGTTAATTATTCAATGTGTCCACATTATCTTTGTTTGCCTTCTGCATGAGAGAAAATTTTATTTCAAATAAATGAAACTCAGGGGTGCCCAATCATGTGGCCTGCTGGTCACTAGTTTTAAGAGTCTTTTAACATTGTACTTTACTTCCTGGTGAAGTGGAAATTTCTGGTTTCATTGGAGACTCAGTTGTGTCTTGTGATGTTTTTCTAGAAACTGACTTGTGGGAGGATCTTTTGTTGGGGCACACACATGAGAGGATATTTTGCTGAAGCAAACATGTAAAATGATGTTTTGCTGAGGACAGACATATGGCACTTCTCTGGAAGCTGTCCAGTAAAAGGGCATGTGTTGTTTTGCTGGAACCAAGGCTTGAGAGGACTCATGATGTTTAGAAAGAGTATAAGTATAACCCAACAGACAGTGGATGACACTCTCCCATTGGTTTGCCTTGCTTTCATCAATGATCATCCTTTGTTTTGACTTCCCAGAGAGAAATGCACCAAAGAACTTCTGGTGGTGTTCAGGCTGCTTCAATCATCTTGTGTTCATCTGCAGAGCCTGGAAATTTCTTCTGACTTGTGTTTGGTGTTTTGCTAGTTGACTGGACAGCTGACAATGAAGATTGGAAGCATCCCAAAGAATTACTTCTATGCAGATCCCTCTTGTCCTATTAGCCATCTTCCTCCCCTGACTTTGATCAGAGGCTATGAGGGAGGTTGAAACACTTAAGAACCCTTACTAAAGTAGGCTTTGAAAAATATCAGCTTATATTCTTGTTCAGGAAATCTCTAGTAAAACACATGTCAACCACATACTAACACAACATAATATTAGAATAAACAAAAAACAGAATATGAAAAATGCTAAATAAGTGCATACAGATTAAACATAAGAAGAAAATTAATCTGTTATAAATAAAATCATTTCATCAAGCACTAAACAAGAAAAAATTAGAAATGAAAAGAACTAAATTTCAATCTCATATAATTCAACGGCAGATTGGAAAATGTCGAAGATGATACTAGCAAACTAGGAAATATATATAACAATCTAATAGCCATGTAGCCCAGAGTCACCAGGGGATGTAACATGCAGCTGGGAAGTCAGTGCACTAAGGATAAGGATGCATGTGGAAAGTAAAGTTCCACTGCAGTGAGATACAGAATGCACACAGGGGATGCAAATCATTCAGAGCTTAGTAAATGCTGAAAGGTTTTAAAACTCAATGGATTTTAAGCACTACAAGGAAACACAGTCTAGGCACAGTCTATCAAATACACAATGCAAAGAAAAGCATTACTCAAAAAGCCTGGGACTAAAAGTACTTTGGACACCCACCCCTAAATAATGTTGGATTATGTGCATATTTAAATGAGTTACATTCCAAGGAAATAGGACCTAATCCTAAACATAAAATTCATTAATGTTTCATGGATTTGATACAAATGAAGTATTCCTATATATTATATCCTAGAATTTTATGCATGACATAAGGCCAATTGAGTAATTTTGTACTTTTGACATCTTGGTATCATTTTTGAAATGATTCAATATTAAACACGTTGTATCCTGAAATGACTAATTCCAAGTTTGTGGCCCTCTATCAAGTCATAGAATGTTTTTTCTTCGACTTTATACTAGGACGCTGAGTGCTTTTTAAAAGTATTTGTATTCAATTTTAGTAAATAACTTTTTTAACATCTAGAAACTAACTTTCACATATACAATATATGAAGATATTTATGTATGACTATATTTGTGCATGTATGTATATATGGAATATAGGGGACTGTTTTAAGGAAATAAAAGGAAGGAAAATATTATATTAAAGATATTCTTATGCAAATGAACGGGACTAGAAAATATCATCCTGAGTGAGGAAACCTGATCACAAAAGAAAACACATGGTATGGATTCACTGATAAGTGAATATTAGCCCAAACCTTAGAATACCTAAGAAATTCTCTTGCTCTTGCTTTCTTGCTCTTACCTTCTTCCCCCTTTGCCCCTTTTCTCCCCATTCCCCTCCCTCCCCTTCTCTCCATGTGCTCATGGCTGGCCTCTACTCCTCTAATTCTCTACTTCTCTCTTTCTCTGCCTTACTACCCTCTTAAATCCCCTCACCATGTCCTGAATAAACTCTATTCTATATTATAATAAAAACAATACCTAAGAAACATACAGACGAAATGAAGTTCAAGAAGAAGGAAGACCAAAACGTGCATGTTTCATTCCTTCTTAGAAGAGGGAACAAAATACTCACATAGGAAATACAGAGACAAATGTGGAGCAGAGATTGAAGGAAAGGCCATCCAGAGATTGCCCCACATGGGGATCCATCCCCTATACAGTCACCAAAACCACACAGTATTGTAGATGCCAAGAAGTGCACGCTGACAGGAGCCTGATATAGCCGTCTCCTGAGAGGCTCCTTCAGAGGCTGACAAATACAGAGATGGATACTGGTACCCAACCATTGGACTGAGAACAGGGTCTCCAATAGAGGAGTTAAAAAAAGGACTGAAGGAGCTGAAGGGGCTTTCAACCCCATAAGAACAACAATATCAACTAGCCAGACCCCGCTCCCACATCTCCCTGGGACTAAACCATCAACAAATGAATACATATGGAGAGACTGATGGCTCCAGCAGCATATGTAGCAGAGGATGGCTTTGTTGGGCATCAATAGGAGGAGAAGCCCTTGCTCCTGTGAAGACTCAATGCTCCAATGTAGGGGAATGCCAGGGCAGAGAGACAGGAGTGGGTAGATGAATGGGAGTACCCTCATAGAAGCAGGAGGAGGGGGGATTGGTTAGGGGGTTGTCAGAGAGAAATGAGAAAGGGGATAACATTTGAAATGTAAATAAAGAAAATATCCAATAAAATTAAAAAGTAAAAAAAAATCTTGAGGGTAAAAAATAACATATAGATGGAAAATTTTACCAAAGATGGTCAGTGTGATAATAAAAGTCCTCAATAAGATGTAACCTAGTACTTGCTAACTAACATAAATTAGCATAGTATTGATGGCCTACCAGAAAACAGGCAGTTTGTTTGTACCAACGCACTGCAAAAGTTGAAAGTAGAAGGGCAACAAACAACTTGAACTAGTGTGTAAGGTTTGTCAGAGTTTTTTTGAAACAGAAATAAAAATAAAATGGCTGGCAGGAATAAAATTTCGCTACATCAAATACTTAAAATATGTGTCGTGACAAGCAACCAGTACAATATGGAAATGGAATACACACACTGCAAGAACATCAGGCATCCTAATAAAAAGTGGAAGGGAGACAAAGAAGCACAAGTGGATCTTGGGACTTCAGGAATGACACATGCTCTGGCGAGTCGATACAGCTGTTCAATAAGGATGAGTTCAACAATGTGTATTCATAAACTGTTCTTACCAGCACTACCTCTAAAGACAGAGGATAGCTTACTTAGTGTTAGGGACCAAGTGAACTTAACAAAAGTTTCTGTGCAACACTTACCAACTCAATGTTTACAAATCACAGAGAGACCTTGTAGTTTGCCCTGAAGTTATCTGTACTTTGATGTTTTTTCCACTGCCCCAAAGACAGCAGCCTAGTCACATGCTTAGGAATCAGGTGACTTCACCAGAACCTTCTCCCCATTGAATTTGTAAAGTACAGGTGAGGCAGGTACAGGATAGAAGAAGGCCTGTCATTGGAGGAGAAGGAAGGATGGGCGGGAGAGAAGTCTGAAGGAAGAGGAGGAGACTGGAACAGAATGGTGGAAGAGACAGGAAGGAGAGGGAGAGAAGCCATGGCAGAAAAATATTCCATGCTGTACCTTTACAGGTTGTTAGGAATGTTTTTAAGGGATGGATGTGTATTGGGCTTTGTATGTGTAGGTGGACAATTATATCTTACCAATTGGGTCAAAGTTTATTGTGTTGTGTGTTGTGTTTTATGTGACAGTTTGAGTATAGGAAAGTGTGCGGCGGCAGGAGACACTGGGCAGCTGCGGAGTTGGGATGTGTTTCTGCCAGGATATCTAGCAGATATCTTGGGGCATTGCGGTGCTGGATCCAAGGGGGATAAAAGACAACCATATTTTTTATATTTTTACATCAATGAGACCTGAAATTGTTCTTCATGGTTGATTTATGAATTTAAAAAAATTCAGCAACTTGTTCTATAACAAATCAGTATTTGCTGCGCATGTTATTCTTTTCACAGATTTGAACAAATGCAGATTGGGAGGTACTTAATCCTGCATGTTGGCTTGAGGGTGCAGAAGGACAGTCACCTCTGTTTACCCATCTCAAATGTCCTTTTGTGGTTTCACTGTGTGTGTGTGTGTGTGTGTGTGTGTGTGTGTATTTGTCTTTCTGTCTTTCTGCCTGTCTGTCTGTCTGTCTCTTTTCTTCTCTGTATTCTTCAAACATTTCTGAAGTGTTATTTTTATTTCCTAGCAGTCATAGACTATAATTTGCCAGGTGCAGACAATATGCATATAGATAAACTATAATCAGGGAAGGGTTGAGGATTTAATTGGTCATGAACTCAATAACAATGAGCCAACATTATACACTAAATATGATGCCTTTGAACAGAAAAATAGTTACATATTGACTGTTTCTTAAAAATTTGTAACTATAAGTTACAAACATGTATTTTATCTAGAAATGGTGACTTAATACCAGTTTAATTCTTTTTATGAAATAGCAATAATGTGTAATAAGAACAAATTATGTACTAAACATATCATAAAAGCTGTGTTTACATTGGACAAAACAAATATTATGAAAAAGGACAAAAATCGACAAGGCATGTCCACAATAAGGCATATCCACAGGAAAAAAAAATAGGGTGATAATATACCTCATGCTTGTGCAATGGTTTTAAAGACAGGATGAGCACTGAGTGAGCAAGGAATTCTATATTATTATAAATTCCAGAAGCATATAAACATACACAAAGAATCGTTTAAGGGGAGATACTTATAACACAAATATAGAATGAAAGTGGAGTTTTGCATTAGTCACTAGAGTACTCGAGGAAGCCAAGCAGAAGACAAAGACCCACATACTGACGGACATGTTAGTGAGAAGAGGCAACCCAGCTGTTATAAAGGAACAAAGGCTGGATGGCACTTTAGTCTCTGGGAGCTCTGCGGTATCTGGTTGGTTAATATTGTTGTTCTTCCTATGGGGTTGCAAACCCAGTCAGCTCCTTCCTACAGTCCTTTCTCTAACTCCTCCAGTAGGGACCCCATTCTCAGTTCAATAGTTGGCTGTGAGCATCTGCCTCTGTATTTGCCATGCTCTGGCAGGAGACAGCTATACCAAGCTCCTGTCACATGCACCTCTTGGTATCCCCAATAGTAACTGGATTTGGTGATTGCATGTAGGATGGATTCCCATGTGGGGAAGTCTCTGGCTGGCCTTTCCTTCAGTCTCTGATCCTCACTTTGTTTCTGCATTTCCTGCTGTGATTATTTTGTTCCCCCTTCTAAGAGGGACTGAAGCATCCACACTTTGGTCTTCCTTCTTCTTGCGTTTCATGTGGTCTGTGAGTTGTATCTTGGGTATTCTGAGCTTTTCAGATATTATGCACTTATAAGTGAGTACAAACCAAGTGTGTTCTTTTGTGACTGGGTTACCTCACTCAGGATGATATTTTCTAGTTCCATCCATTTACATTGGAGTGTCTTTTGGGTATATGCACAGGAGTGGTATAGCTGGGTCATCAGGTAGTACTATGTCCAATTTTCTGACTAAACACCAGACTAATTTCCAGAGTGGTTGTACCAGCTTGTAATCCCACCAACAATAGAAGAGTGCTCCTCTTTCTCCACATCTTTACCAGCATGTGCTGTCACGAAGTTTTGATCTTATCCATTTTGACTGGTGTGAAGTTGAATCTCGAGGTTGTTTTGATTTGCATTTCCTTGACAACTAAGGATGTTGAACATGTTTTTAGATGGGGATGGACTCATGACTCCAGTCACATATGTAGCAGAGGATGGCCTAGTCTGGCATTAATGGAAGGAGTGGGCCTTGGTCCTACCTAGGTTCAATGCCCCAGTGTAGAGGAATGTCAGAGCAGGAAGGCAGGGGGGAGTAGGAGGATGGTTGAGGGGCACCCTCATAAAAGCAGGGTGAGGGGGATGGGATATCGGATTTCTGGAGGGGAAACCTGGAAAGAGCATAATATTGGAATATAAATGAAAACATAGTCATTAAAAGAGCAAAAACTGCATAGCTCTCCTGCTTTCTTGACAGAAGCTAATAATAATGAACGTGGATAGCATCCGGAATCCAAAGCTTTAAATACTGAGCATGTATATCAGATATTTTAAATATATATGCAATTACATCATTTCCCTCCATTGCTTTTCCTCTTCCAATTCAACCCATGATTAGTAAACACACATACAGGCACACTCATACATACCTATATGTATGTATAAATATAGCAATATAGCCTGCTGAGTTTTTTCTGTGTTGTGCACATGCACACATGAAAACTGTTATTGGGTATCCAATTTCAAGGACCATCCCTAGTGGAAGACTCCACCTCCCACGCTACTCAGATTTCCTAGTTGCCTGTCCATGAGATTTCCCCTGTCCACATTAATTAGTATGTTACTGGTGTTGTCCTTGTTCGAGTCTTGTTTAGGTAGATAGACTGTTGGGGGATCATAGGTGAGTTTTCTTTGTTATTTTTAAGAGATACAATCTCACTAGAAATTTCTTATCCTCCATCTCTTGAATATTTCTGCTCCCTCTCAAACTGTTTCCTGAGTCTTGGGTACAGGAGTTATGTTGTAGATATACCCATTGTGACAGGATACCACAATGATCCATATTTCTGGGCATTTTGCTGTTATAATATTATGTAGTGGTCTCCATATGTTACAAAAGGAAGTTTGTTTGGGAGCTACACTTTATCTGTGAGTATAAGTAAAATAATGTGGAATAAACTTGGGCATTATGTGGGTTGGTAAAGAGGCAATAAAAAGTTCTCTTCTACGTCGCACTATTTCATGAACACTAGGGTAGCTGACTAGGTTTTCAGTTCTAAGAAGATTTCCATCTTGTTAACCATGTCTTAAGTCCAATTAAACAACTGTTGATTATTAACAAGGCCCATGTGCTATTATTTTGAGTCATATCTTGTTCACACTTCTCCTTTGGAAGGATACATAGCAACTTTAAAGACTATAAAAGTTAACCCAGAGAAAGGACACTTTCAGGGCAAATCCAGTTTGGATATTGTTAGTCATGTGTCTGAAGTACATGCTGTCCCCAGCAATGGGAATTGACCTTCAACCTCTGGAAGGGAACCTAGGACAAGAGCATTAGTCTGTACTATTTAAGTCTCTAAGAGTTCAAAACAATGTTGCTCATGACTGGCTTTTAGTTAGATACTCTCTAATAGGTCAAAAGATTAACAATTAATTAATAATTGTGTATTAGTTAAATTATATTTATTGTAAATTTTATAATTAGTTCTCATATTAATTTTTGAGATAATACAAATTTTAAACTGAGAAACAAAATTTCACAAGATGTATGCTGCTTGCATTATTAGGATTTAAAACTTAACTCAGAAGTGAGCTTACAAATATTTAATGAAAGACGAGGAGCCTAAAAATGGATGAATATCACTAAATAATATATTTTTCAAATACTTTACATATATTTTCACTCAAGTCAAACTCAGAAGTATATTCTTAAGTATTGTCCTTAGAGATGAATAAAAGATTGTTATTAAAATTAAGGTACAAAAGATCTGTTGATTCCAAGTTAGGTATGTTTTCATCTAAGTAGCTGTAATTATTGTATTTGTGAATACATATGTGTATTTATGATATATTTAAGAGATGTTTGAATATCTCTCCATACATGCAAATGGATATATATTACCTTATTAAACAAAGTTGACACTCGCAAGATAATCTTTGCAGGTAGTTCATATAAAGAGTGTGAATTGATTTTCATTCTCTACCTGTATAACTAATGAAACTAATGTCATCTTTACCCTTATATGTTTCATTTAAATTATTTAAAAATCATTGAAGATTTTATTAGAATGGAATTTCAGTCGAGTGAAGAGCAGTCTGAATGATATTCACAATTGGTCAATTACCAAGAATGAACCTTCAATTGTGTTTTATATGCATGATAAATCTAAGATCTGCTTCAAAAACCAAAATAGCTATCAACTTGATCAAATAATTAGATCATAAATCTCTAGACTGTTGCCAATCAAAATGCAAATATATTGCTTCGAACACATTCAATGTAGCCACATCACTACATTTGAGTAAAATGTAACGGTTACTTTATTTCTTTCTGAAATAAAACAAACATATGAACTAGTCACCCAGCATTTCCAATTCCTTTTCAAGGACACTGAAGTTCACTAAGCTAAATAGTATTGTTCTAGCTAAAAGCCTCAAGAAATTGCCGAAAACACTGGCATATACAATGAAAATCAGTAGATTGACTGAAAATATTTTTTGTCTACTTAATGTGGTTATACAATGTGTCAATTATGTAGTCGCTTAGCATTCTCAGGAAGAAAGAATCAACTTTCCCTGTAAAGAATTGGTTGGCTTTCATAATCCTGGGGATATTTGCATAATAACACTGTTGCAGCTGCAAGGTGAAATCCATTAATTTATTGGGAACAGAGCAGGCTGTTCTGGTTGGCTGTTGCAAAAATTGCTTTCTGCACTTGTCTACTCCACAATCAAGCATTTGCTCTGAGCACACAATTACTGCAGCAAACCCTATGTTACCAAGCAAGGAACCTTATTTAACATGGAAAGTGGTGAACACTTCACTTTCTCAAAATGAAAAAAATTAATCTTGAAAAGCTTTGTAATTAACATTTTCTCCTTCGTCATTTATTTCCCGGGATAAAGTCGAGGATGCCAATTTGAAGGAAGGTTAACTGCATGAACCCATTTGTACGGCATTTCTCGAGCACAAATATCATGACTAAACAGTCTGTTTAAAACTGAAAATAAGCTCATGGCCTCCATAGGTTGAGTGCCCATATGTTGCTTAGGGCGTAATTCTTTCCAAAAGATGAGAACTAAATAAACCATCTTTTGAATTTCATAATACATATATGGAAGAACTGCAGAATAATAAAAATCAGGCAAATGTATAGCTTTTTATGGAGCCATAGCAGAAAGCAATAAAAACAGAAATGTTAAACTAAAAATGAGATCTTGAAAACCAAGTGCATTCATCTGAGAATTAGTAAAGCACATAATCTATAAAACAACTGAAGCGAGAAACATTATGGATTAGGGATCACAGGAAACAAAATTAATGATAATTCAATTTCTCTCTCTCTTTCTTTTCTTTCTCTCTCTCTCTCTCTCTCTCTCTGTGTGTGTGTGTGTTTGTGTGTGTGTGTGTGTGTGTGTGTGTGTGTGTGTGTGTATGTGTGCTACATACACAGGAGTCTGTAGGGGTATACATCCACTTGAGTAATCGTATATATGGAGGACAGCAGAAGACATGGAATATCTTCCTCTATTGCTCTTTACTCTATCCTTAAGACAGGTAGCTTTGTTTTACTTAAACTCGGGTTCACATAGGCTGGCTGACCAGTCCTACGATGTCATAAATGGATAAGCTTTACTATTTCTTATGTAGGTCCTAGAGATTTAAAGTCAGATCCTCTTTCTTTCAAAGAAAACAGTCTTACTCACTAAACCATCTCCTTGGTGCATCGTTTTTTAAAAAGACTTATTTCATTTGTATGAGTGCCCTATAGCTGACTTCAGACATACCTGAAAAGGCATCAGATCACATTGCAGATGGTTGTAAGCCCCAGTATGGTTGCTGGGAATTGAACCCAGGACCATTGAAAGAGAAGTCAATGCTCTTAACAGCTGAGCCATATCTCAAGCTTGGACCATGGCTTTTTTATAAAAAAAAAATAGAAAATAAAATGAATTTATTTTATTAAATAGAAAACAGGTAAAGTCAATTTTAAATGTACACAGTCACATATACATGTGCCTTATCTTCAGGTCATATAATATATTCTGGAATGAACACAGCCAGAGTCAGGCAAAATAGCAGAAAAAGGAATAAAGGAGAATAAAGTTATAAAGAGGGAAATTAAAAGAAATCATCTGTGGTTTCCTACCTCTGCACAACTAAAGGGAAAGTGCAATACTGAAAGATAATGGATTAAATTTTTCCTCAAGCACAGTAATTTTCAACGCATATTTCAGTATTATATGAAGAGTATTTTTCTGTACACAAAGGGAACATAAGAATGTGGGTGAATAAAAAACTTGATAAAAATGTGAAAAGAACAATGCGCCTTGATTTTCTAGTACTTTTGAGTTTTTAATATTGACCACAATAAGATATAATATAGATGTCATGCTGTGGGACGTCTACCACCCTGCTTTTTCAGCCTGACACTTTCGTGATTCTCAGGCAAGTCTAGGAGCAGACACTGCCCATTAGTGAAGCCGCCTACATTCCACTGGCTCTTTTCCTTTGTCAGCTTGACACAAACTTAGACATATCTGCAAAGAGGAATAGAATACCTTAATAATGTTGCTTTTAGACAAGCCCATAATGAATAGCAGTTGGTGGGGGACGGCTCATGCCAACTGTAGTGGTACCATACCTCAAAAGGTTGTACTAATTGTTGAGAAAATTTGATATCAAAACAATAAGCAGAACTCCTCCATGGTCTCTACTTTAATTCCTGTCCTTACATCTCCTAGTGATAAAGGTCAACCTTAGAATTATAAGCTGAAATTAACTTTTTCTTCTCCAAGTTACTTTTGGTCATGTTGTTTTATCATAATAAAAGAAACCCTACTAAAACACAGAGTTTAAAATAACACCCATCATCTATAAACATACAGTATGACAATAAATATGACATCACATAAACACACACACACACACACACACACACACACTTCATGTCACAATAACAGAAACTCCAGAAAGACAAGGATTTTGTCTGGTATGTTCACTGTTCAGTTAGCATGGAATACACATACAACAAATGCTGAATTATTACATTTTTGTCATTTATTTTGGCAAAAAAACATGCTTGTAACTGAAGCAACATTTGTTTTCACTTAAATCTATGTTCTGTTCTATCTATTTTGAAAACATTGCTATTTCCCAGGGATGAAGGCAAGGACAACAACCTTAATCTGTGATCCCAAGTGGAAACATCTGAATCAGGGGTATCTCTTGAATTTTCTTAATGTTATTTATAACACACTTAGATTAAAATCTATAAAATATAAAGGCACATAGAAGATGGCTTAGCTATCTTGATGTGAACCATGGAATATCTTGAAGCAGTACATTCTAGCCTCATATCCGGATTAGTTTTATTGTGGACTTGACAAGGACTTGACACAGGTTAGAGCTATATGAGTGATGAGAATCTCAATTAAGAAAATGCATCCACACAGTGTTCTGTAGGTAAGCCTTGCAATATTTTATTAATTAAAGAATGATGTGAAAATGTGCAGACTGCTGTAGGTACATGATCTTGGGCTGTACAAGAGAGCATGTTAGCAACCCAGTGAGCAGCACTCTACTACAGCCTCCGTGTAAGTTACTGCCCCCAGGTTGCAACCTTGCTTTCCAGTTGTGACTTCTCTGAATGATGATGGACTGTAAGTTATGAACTGAAATAGAATCTTTGCTCACCGTGTTGTTTTTGGTCATGGTGTTTTCTCAAAACCACAGAAACCCCAACTAGAGCAGGAAGAAAACAGTCAATGACTATGAAGGATTCCTTCATGTACAGCGTGCAGCTGCTGCTGATCTAGACAGAGGAACAAACAGTGCAGGAAGAACAAAAGAACTCTGGAATCTAACTTTTTCTAGGCCTATCTCACATACCCCTCTCCCTCTCCATCTCCCTCTCCCTCTCCCTCTCCATCTCCCTCTCCCTCTCCATCTCCCTCTTTCTCTTCATACCCTTCGTGTGTGTGTGTGTGTGTAGTGACTTTTCTTCCTATTTTATCACTGATACATGTTAAAGCAGGTCCCCCTGTATGCTAGCCTGTCTGCTAAGTAAATAGGGACCGCAGAGTAGGGGAGTACCAAGGCAGGAACTCAGATAAGGGGTCACAGATTCTATTGTTGAAGACTTGCTTGCAGTGCTCTAACAGCCAACTCTACAAAACAGAAATGGCAGTGGGAAAAATAAGCTCAGAGTTCTGAGTCTCTGTTTTCAACTCTCCTTCCTGGGCCCCCGTTATGTCTGTGAATGTGCTGGCTATGTCAAAGACCATCAATCAGTAAAAGTAATGAATTCAATGTGAGGGCCAAGGCTATAGACCAATATTTTACATAATTGCACCTTTCCTTTATGTGAAGATAAATATATTAATGACCTTAGTTTATCAAAGAACATAGTATAAAATATTCAAATTATTACACCATATATTTCAGGTATATTTAAAATTGCCAAGTGGGTCCCAGGTTGTGGATCTTGCTATTGTTACTGGGACGTTCCCCAAAAGATAGCAATGTTGTTCAGTTGGTAAAGGGCTTAGAGATAAATCAGTCCAGAGACAGTTTAAGGGAATAATATCATGTTTACTGCATGTGAGCAACCAACTATGTAGCGGAAGCCTATAGACTGTGATTAGTTAGCATATTACATTAGGTTGGCCAGTGGGCACTCAGACCAATTCATGCCAATTCAAGTGACAGGTAAATCAAGTTGCAGGGGAATCCTTCCCTGTTACGGGCTCCCTTTGTAAACTTGGTTAGCTTTGAAAACCCTCAAGGCAGGAGTGGCCAGACCACTATCTGAGTTGCTCCAGCAGCCAGCACCTCACCCCCACCTCCAAACTTTTTATGACAATAAAGGTCATTTTTTTTACAGCTGTAATGGCCATTCCCAGCCCAAAAGATGGGAGAGTGGCCAGGCCCTGCCCTGTAAGATAAAAATTCCATCAGTTCCTGAACAGGAAAATTCGTGAGATCCCCCAAAGAATTGAAATCCCACCAGTCCTCACCCTGAAAATCTCTAACCACTGACATTTATATCCCCCATCGAGCTCCACTCCATAAGAAATCCTATATAAAACAGCCTCCTCTCAGTCCTCTGCAGAGGTCGCCACCACCCCCGGGGGGGATTTTCCCCACTTGGATGAAGTATGTTGCCTGGTGGGACTTTATGATAGTCCTTGGCTCCTGACTGCCAGGATACCTTTCCCTTCAGAGTTGCAATACTAACATTTTATGAGGAACAAGCACATTAAAGAAGACATGGACAGTGCACACACTTCTGCAAGCCAGCTACTGGCTACCCATGCTACTTCAGAATTCAGTGTGATGACTACATGAGCATAGTGTGTCTTGCTTCTTACCTAGAAATGCAGAGTACCCCATAGGCTGTCCACCAAGTCATGCCTGTATTTCCTCCTACAGGATATGACTGAAGACACATGAATCAAACAACAACAAAAAGTGCTTGGGAAGGGGGTTGGTCATGCTGGAGTGATATCTCAGTAGTTAAGCACACTGACTGCTCTTCCAGAGACCCTGGGTTTAATTCCCAGGACTTACATGGCAACTTACAATTGTCTGTATCAACATCATTACACAGATATACATGCAGACAACATCAGTGTACAAAGCATATGAACCTTGTAAAGAAAAAACTCTTAGTTTGTCTATGACCAACCATTTACTTCTTTCTTTTTATATTGAAATCTTTTATTTACTTCAAATATTGTCCCTTTTTCCAGTTTTTCCCTCCACAAACACTCTATCCTATTTCCCTCCCCTGCTTCTATGAGGGTGCTCCCCCACCCACTCACCCACTCCCACCACACCATTCTGACATTTTCCCTACACTGATGCATCGAGCCTTCATAGCACCAAGGACCTCTCCTCCCATTGACAACAGATAGGTCCATCCTCTGCAATATATGCTTCTGGAGCCATAGGTCCCTTCATGAGTACTTTTTGGTTGGTGGTTTAGTCACTGGGAGCTCTGGGGAGTGACTGGTTGGTTGATATTTTTGTTCTTCCTATAGTATTGCAAATCCCTTCAGCTCCTCCAATCCTTCCCCTAACTACTTCATTGGGTCCCCGTTCTCAGTCCAATGGTTTGCCCCAAGAAAACCATTGTATTTGTCAGGCTCTGGCAGAGCCTCTCAGGAGACAACACAATAATGTCTGGGTTTGGTGTCTTTATATGGGCTGGATTTCCAGGTGGGGCCGTCTCTAGATGGCCTTTCCTTCAGTCTCTGCTCCACACTTTGTCCCCATATTTAGTTTAGACAGGAGCAATTCTGGGTTAAAAATTTGTAGATGGCCCCATTTCCCAACTTCTGGCCTTCCCTAACCTCTAGATATGGTCTCTACAGGTTCTTCCTCCCCTTTGTTGGGTATTTCAGCTAATTTCATCTCCGGTGGGTCCTTGAAGCCTCTTGTTTTTCTGGCATCTGGACTTTTTGGTGGCTACCCCAGTTCCCCATTCCCATTGCTACACACCTCTGTCATTCCATTGAATGTCCTGACCTGTATATCATCCCTATCTTCTCCCTTACCTGATCATGCCCTGCTTTCTCCTTCCCCTCCTCACTTCCTCCCAAGTCCCTTCCACTCTCTATGACCAATCTTATTCATTACCTATATGAATGAATTATTTTTTGAAACTGAACTTCGCAATTAGATTTTTTAAAAATTTAATACATCTAGTTCTTCATAATTTTTGTTCTCCACCACTGCCGTTTAAACTATACATGTGACAGAAGCCAGGTAATTGGGTATTATGTCTTATATAAAATATTCTGTGCAAACAAAGATGGTATTTAGTAGTCAGGGGTACATGGCAACTGTGTTTTCCCACGTTTAGACTCAATTAACCTGCTTACCTTCTTGAATTACTACACAGCATGGCATAATTCTAAAATCCAAAACATAACATATTTTTAGAGACTATTTTCCTTGTAAGAGCACAGCTGCTTCCCATTAATTACAGTACTTAATTACACCTTAAATTAATAATAGCAGTATCAATTTAGTGTTTCAGGAAGATGTGTATTAAAGAGCAACTTTGCACATGACAGATTTATAAAATCAATGATAAATACTAGAGGTGCAGACAATGATATGTTAGAGTAAATTGGTCGGGCAAGAATCTATGCCAGGTTACAGGGAGAAAGGAGGTGGTTTTGCACACAGAGAGACTAAGGAGCTCTAAATTTCAGTTTGGTTCAAACACATAAAAATATAATAGCTGGGGAATAGTCTCCATTTATTATGTGTAGTGTAAAGAGTAATATTTAGGCTGTCAACCCAAAATTAAAAGAGGCAAATATTTAACTAACGTAAAAAAAAAAAAAAGACAACATAGGTATCTGAGCTCTGTCAAAATAATATGGAATGCTTAGAGAATCCACATATATGAAGGTTGAATCACCTTGCAAGAATATTGTGTACTTGGCTTTTCAATGCCAGGGTTTTATGTTTTCCAATGGAAGCAGTGTTCTTATTTAGTATGAAATACTTTTCCCATTTTTGATCTGATAAAATGCCCTGAGATAGGCAATCTAAGGAAAAATGGGCTTACTGCAGATCAGTTCAAGACCACAACCCATCATGGCACATCAGTCCTGATGCCAAGAGCATGGACAGTTGGCCATTGTGCACCTGTCTCTATTGTATGTACTACTTCTCAGCCAGTTTTCGCCATTTATGGAGTCCAGGATCTTAACTCAGGGAACGCCTTAAACCAGTTTTAGGGTGAGTGTTCTTAACTCAATCAACGTATTGGAACATGTTTTCACAAGGATGGACAGAAGCTAACCCAATTGAAATAATACTTCATGGATATGCCTGGATATTTGTCTCCTGAACGATTGTGTCAATTTGACCATCAATATGGGGGTGGGGAGGCATGCAAACAATCAAATGACTTTTAACAAAATAGGATTGTGCATTCTTTCATCATGATAACACATAACTATAAAATGAGTATTTAACTTGTAAAAACACTGCATGAATCTCAAAACCAAAGCTTTGAACCTAAGTAGCCCGTAATGTGGCTAGGGAGTTACCTCAGTTGGTAAAGTGCTCACCTCACAAGGATGAGGGTCTGAGCTAAACCTCCAGAGGAATTTTAGCTTGCTGTGTTGGTTGGTAGGTATTATCACAGTGCTAAGTAAACAAGAGCATACGAATCTCTGGGGCTCACTAGGCAGGCATTATAACTTATTTGATGAACTCGAAATCAAAGAATGTCCCTGTCTCAATGGAAGTGAATGGTATTCCTGCAGATGACACCTGAAGTTGTCCTGTGGCCTCCATATGCACAATAAACACAAGAAAATGCACATATACACACAACTTCAAAGATCAGATATAAGAAAAACGGTTATATGATTCTATGTTTATAAACTTCAATAACAGTCCTATCTAACTCACAAGCAATGATCATTGCTTCTGAGAAATGGGATTTACAGACTATGTATTCTACTGACTAATTGATAAATAATAGATCAATGCAAACTTCTACTTTAAAATATAAACTTAACACTGAACTTGGGTGTGTGTGTGTGTGTGTGTGTGTGTGTGTGTGTATTTCACAAAATGTTTTAACTGTTGTACTGGGATGATAGTTTCTGTGAAAATGAAATACTATAAGAAAACTACAGTAAATAATTTCTCTACTTCACTAAATATTCAAAAGCATTTAGCAAAGGAAAGTGTGTTCCTTTCAAAGTGTCAACTACTAAATATGAATCACTAGATTGTGAAAGAGCCAGATAAATGATCATCTCTACCTCAAAGAAGATGGGTTTAAGCAAATAGATGGAAGGTAAGAAACTGAGGCTCAAAGCAGATATTGATCTTAAAGGACTTCAAGACTATCGTACAGTGAAGGCAGAACACCAATGTCTGACAGTAACTCTGTAGACTGCAGTCTCTTTGGAAATTCAGAGTTCTCTCTTCCAATATCAGACTTCTTTTTTTCCCCTAATGTTTGAAAGTGTATACATATTTCTACAAACAATTCTCAAGAAAAAAAATTATGTAGCTGTCCCCTGAGAGGCTCTGACAGATCCTGACCAGTACAGATAAAGATGTGTGCAGCTAATCATCAGACTGAGAGCAGGAACCCTGGAGGAGTTAAGACAAGGACTGAAGGAGCTGAAGGGCTTTGCAACCCCATAGAAAGAACAACAATATCAACCAACCAAAACCCCAAAGTTCCCAGGGACTAAGCCACCAACAAAAGAGTACACATTAGGGACCATGGTTCTGGCTGGATATGCAGCAGAGGATTTCCTTACTGGGCATCACTGGGAGCTGAGACCCTTGTTCCTATGTAGGCTTGATGACCCAGGGTAGGGGAATGCTAGGGCACTGAGGCAGGAGCGGGTGGTTGGGGAGGCACCCTCAAAGGAGGCAGGGGGAAGGGGGAGGGCATGGGGTTTGTGGAGGGGAAACTGAGAAGGGGGATAATATTTGAAATGTCAATAAATAAAATAACCAATAAAAATGAAAATATAGCTTCTAGGTTAAACATTTTATTTTAATGTCTGCTAAGAAGTATGACATGAAAATTCAAGGAATGGACAAAGTCTTCATGAGATGGAGAATACAGTTGCCTTGAAATGAAAAATTCTGCTGATATGTGGGAAATGAAAAATGAGTGATCTAGCATTGTGACCAATGGAAGTAATGTTCCACTATGTCATAGAGACACTATAAATTCTTACTCTTAAGTTGTGAGACAAAGGACAAAGATCTGGCTGACTTTATATCATTCTTTTATCTATCACATAACTTCAGGAAGGCTGAAAAATATGCATCAATTGGCATGAATAATTCCAGACAAATTCAAAGCACTGAGATTGGAAATCAATGTTCTCTTTAAATTATGAGACAGAGCAGAAAAGTGGAGACATAGAACCTGCCAGAGAAAAGAATTCTCATTCAACCAAAACATTCAATACCAAATGTTCAAACCATCGAGCTGTGCTTTGACACATGGGATGCACAACCTCTAAAACATGCATAATCATCTACCTTTTAAAACACTGTATTTTACCACAGTTGCAAATGGAATTATGTTTTGGTATAGTGTTTAATAATGAAAACTTTATGAGTGGGTCAACCTATACTATTATTTGAAATTAATAATTTAATACCAAATATTAGTATTAGATGAAATAAGTCCAAACCTCTTTTTTAAAGTTTTAATATTTCATGATTTATGTATGGGTGGTGTGCTAGTGCTAGTAAATGCTAGATTATACGCTTAGCCACAGTCTGTCTGTCTAATGTGTATTATGTTAAATGAATATAAGAATAGCAATTAATGATGCTGAAGAAAGGTTTCTGAGAGCTAACAGCGTATGCAGCTCCTACAGAAGACAAAGTTCAGTTTCTAATACCCATACTATGTGGTTCACAACTGCCATTAACTCCAGTACCAGGAGCCTGACACTCTGGCATATGTAGGCATTTCTACACATATGCACACAAATGCACATGCATTCACGCACATGTGAGTATGCGCGCGCACACACACACACACACACACACACACACACACACACTCTCTCACATAAAATAGTTTTTTTAAAGTGTCACCTTTATTTCTAATCATAATGTTGTTGGTTGTTTATATTACTCTGTCACACTATTGCACCTGTGGACATGTCTTCCCAGGTCAGTTGTTATTGTAGCTCACAATCTCACAGATGGTAAGACTATTACTTTATATTCTCTGGATTCAGACATAGCACATTACAGCTCTTCCACAGCTGCTGTGTGCGGAGAACAGTTCTAGAGTGTTCTGGCATGTGTATTACTTCTTAACCTATACTTTACTGAATGTCTGCTATCTTTAGAAGGTGTTACATAACTATATCATCTAGAAAGAAGAATACTTGGACTCATTATGTGTCCCATCATCTCTTCAATTTTGTCAGAGTAAGTGGAGCACTGGCTATCATCATATTGCTTGCGATTTTACTAGAAACTATTTGAGATATAATTCATTTAGCAAAATGTACTTTAACAAAGGACTTTATACAGACAGGAAGTTGATTATGTGGCTTCAGTCTTTTAGTTTACTCCTAAACTAAAAGGAGTTGGAGAATGTTTCTTGATTTTTGTATATAGTAATATGACTGCGTCTCTGGGATAAAGCCTAATTGATTATGGTAGATAGTCTCTTTGAAGTGCTTTAAAATTCAGTTTTAAAAACATGTATGTTAAAAATTTTAAGGCATAAAGAACTGAAGAAAATATTTTAAGATGGAAACATTTCTCAAACTCATCGATAGCTAAGATTAATATAGTAAAAATGGTTAACTTACCAAAAGCAATCTAAAGTTTCAATGCAATTTTAAATCATAACATATTCTTCACACATCTAGAAAACAGTTTTCATCTGTACATAGAAACACACACACATACACACACACACACATACATGCTAAAGATAGCTAAAAATATTATGAATAATAGAACAGCAGGAGATATCACTGTCTCCAATCTCCTGTTATACTGCAGAATTATAGTAATAAAAATAGGTTGATATTAAGTGCAATCAAACTGAAGACCCAAACAAAAATCTACACAGCTTTAAAATGCGTTTGTTGTTTGTTTGTTTTGTTTTGTTTTGTTTTGTAAAGAAGGCATAAATACACACTAGAAGAAAGGCAGCATCTTCAGCAAATGGTGGTGTTCTGATGGAATGTCTGCATATAGAAGCATGCAAATAGATCTATACATATCACCCTACAAAAACCTAAGTCAAACTGGATTAAAAACCTGCATAAAACTACATACTGGCAACATGATAGGAGAGAATGCATGGAATAGCCTTAAACTCATTTGTACATACAAGAAAATTTAAAAAAAAAGCTTTCTGAATAGAAACCCCTAGCACAGAAATTGAAATAAACAATTAATAAACAGTTAATAAATGGGATCTCATGAAACCTAAAAACCTTAACATTGCAATGGACATAATCATTTGAACAACGTGGCACCCTACACAATAAGAAAACCTTTTTACCAACTATACATCATCTATAAGACTAATCTCCAAAATGCATGAAGAAATAAAAAACAATAGATATCAAGAAAACAACTCAATTAAAAATGGTGTACTAATCTAAATAAAGACCTCTTGTTAAAGGAAACTTAAATGGCTGAGAAACACATAAATGTTCAACATCCTTAGCCATCAGAGAAATGCAAATCGAAACTAGTTTGAGATTCCATCTCATACATGTTGAATGGCTAAGAAATCATAACAGCTCATGCTGCCACGACTTTGGGCTATAGTAAACACTGAACAGTTACTAGTGGGAATGAAAACTTGTATAGTCATTATGGACATCAGCACAGCTGTTCCTCGGTGATATGCACATCCTTCTACTTCAAGACCCAACTATAGGACTCTTGGGCATCGACCCAATTTCACTCCACCTCAAGGACAGTTGCTCAACCATGTTTATTGCCACTGTAGTCAAAACATGCAGAAACTGAAATCACTCTACATGTCCCTCAGCAGAAAATTGGATACACATAATTTTGTACATTTATACAATGGATTATTACTGAGATTTAAAAAAAAAAAAAAAAAACACGATATGAAGAAAGTTGTAGGCAAATGGATAGAACTGGAAAAATTTTTCCTGAGTAAAGTATCCCAAATCCAGAAAGACATGTGTGTGTGTGTGTGTGTGTGTGTGTGTGTGTGTGTGTGTGTGTAAGCTTATATGTAGATATTAATTGTTAACTCCATGATAACCAAGTTACAGCATCAGAGATTTGGTATAGAGTACTGGAACAGTGGGGAGAGGGGCAGATAGATGGGAAATAGAACATATAGTTATGGATGGAACATGAGGAGCAGGTGAAAAACAAGATAGAAGACCAGGACAAGGGAGGCAATACCAGGAGAAACAATTGAAAACTAAGGGCTATGTCAGGGAATAGAAGTATGGAAAGTTGTATGGAAACCTAATATAGTAGAAGCCTCCTATGATATAGACATATAGGAAGGGAAATAAATGAATTCTCCAAATAATGGGAGGAACAGAGCCCCAACTAGACATGTCTTCTTACCTATTAAATCGTCTAGTTGTAGGGCTGGGTAACTCCTAATTGTTTTGTTGGCCAAATGGGCCCCATGACAATGACCAAACAATCTAGGCTGTCACCAATATTATAGGTTGTTTACCACAAACTGACAGCAGACCCCATTGCTGAAGACAGCACCTAAATAGGAAGAGGAAGAGGAATGGGCTTAAGATTTAAAGGGATAGAGACCACCAGGAGGAAAAGGCCCTCTAAATTAACATGATTGTCAGACTTAGGAATGGGCCCATACTGGCCTGCGCAAGGTGGGGGTCCTAGAACCTAAAAAATTGTGCATATCCCCTCATCATTAACCCAGAAGCAACCTCTAAATATTAACAGATTACAACTAAATATTTAGCTTTTTCCAAGGGAGTTACACTGTGGAAACAACTACTCTTAAGTGTAGATTATATGTACAGAAGTAGACACCAAAGAGAAAACGTCTTCGCCAGCGTCTGTGCATGGTCCTTATCTCATAATATCCTATCAGGTCATATCCTTCCACCACCCCTGCCATCTTTTACCTTTTATCTTATTATTTTTATTTCTATTTTATTTCATTTAGTACTGAGTGTCACCCAAAAGTCTCTTACTTTTGAGTCTCTGCACATTGTCCAATTCTAGGTCACTGTGGTAGTTCCCAACCTACTGCAGGAGAAAGTTTCTCTGATTATGATTGAGTGGGACGGTGCTATAGCAGAATGCAACAATAAAGTTTGGATTCCACCTAGATTCCATGGCCTATCGAGTCTAGCAATCATAACCACTCGAATAGTGTTCCATCTCATAAAGTGTACCATACATCCAATATGACAGTGTTTGGTTAATCCCATTATGTTTATGCCAACATTGCACGAGTCAATCATGAAGGCGGGTCACTGTTGTAGATTGCAAGGTTTGTAGCTTGACTTGTGATGACCTTCTTTCTCTCATTATGAACAGAGTACCTCTTAATATAACGAATCATACTATGGACAATAACTATAGCTAGGATCCATCTTGACTTCTCCGAGTTCAATGAAATATGTAAGTGTATATTCAGCAATAATTCATTATCATCATGTGTAAAGAACATGAAATAGCCTGAGTTCTTTGGGGTTTCCATGGGGCACATTTGGCCAACAACACAATTAAATGGAAGTCATTTGTGGCACTGGAAGGTTTTGGGTGGCCAAAGATGTACAGTTGGGCAGGCATTATCACCTCAACAATTTAGTAACTTCATATAAATTTCTTTAAATATATGGACATATTTAAAGAGGATTCTGTACTAGTAGTTTTTAATATACTATATAAACTATGTCTTTATAGTTCTATGAATTTCTCAAGTGTTTATTATAATGTCTCTTTTTAATCTCTAATACTTTTAGCATCCAATCAGCTATCTTTGTCCTTTTGTAATTAAACTAAAGAATGGTTAATATTCTTAGAATTTGAAGATAAATATTTCTTTTCTTTCCATTATTTTTTGGTAGATATTATTCAATTCTATGTTGAATTTCTTTCAGTCTTCGTTTTCTTTCATTTTTTTGAGATTATAATATAATTACAGCATTTTTCTTCTCTTTTCTCCCTCCAAACCCTTCAATATACCCCTCTTCGCTCTCTTCCAAACTCATTCCATCCTCTTTTACTGTAAAATGAAGACATGTCTATGTGTACATACGTATATTTTTAAATACAACCTACTCAGTCTATAACTATTATTTATATAGAAGTTTACAAGTGAGCCCTTATTTTGATTAGTTATTCCTGTGTGAATTTGAAGGGATTCGTTTTTTTTTTTAATAGCAGTCTTCTTGTCCATCATTGATTTATTAACCTAAGATCTCACACACTTCATATGTAGGCACCTCATACTTTGAGCTTTCCTTTTTTTGTGGCATTTCCTTAATTAAATCACACAGATTTGATGTAGTTTGTTTTCACTTTCAATTAATTCTAAAAATCTTTAATTTCCTTCCCTCTTTCAAAATGTTATCCATCCTTCTTTCTGTGGTGTATTAAATTTCACGTTTGTGTTCTTTCTGCAGTTTCTAGCACTACTGATATCCAGCTTTATATTACTGTCAATATGCAGCTTTATTGTGTTCATATAACATGAAGATGTGCTTTCAGGTTTCCTTTATCTGCTGAAATTTCCCTTGTGCCATAATATGTGGATAACATTTGATAAGATTTGCAGGCATACTGATCAGTATGTGTATCCAGTATTTGGGTATGGATTGGTTGGTTTTGGTTTTAGTTTTAATTTTTTTTAATTTCATTTAATTTTGTTGTTTTTATTATTGGTTATTTTATTCATTTTCGTTTCAAACGTTATCCCCCTTCTTGGTTTCTCCTCTGCAAACATTCTATCTCTTGAACCTCCCG
Organism: Rattus rattus; assembly: GCF_011064425.1. Classification (NCBI taxonomy): domain Eukaryota; kingdom Metazoa; phylum Chordata; class Mammalia; order Rodentia; family Muridae; genus Rattus; species Rattus rattus. The sequence continues at coordinate 129,427,796 of NC_046156.1, read as the reverse complement.
CTGTTTATATGAGGGCGCTCCCTACCCTCCCACCCACTCCCACCTCACCAGCCTAGCATTCTTCTACTGCTGGCGCACCAAGACTTCACAGGACCAAGGGCCTTGCCCCTCAATGATGCCAGATAAGGGCATCCTCTGTTTCATATTCAGGTGGAGTCATGAGTTCCTCCATGTGTACTCTTTGGTTGGTGATTTATTCCTTGGAAGCTCTAGGGGTTCTGGCTAGTTGCTACTGTTGTTCTTCTTATGGGGTTGCAAATCACTTCAGCTCCTTCAGTCCTTCCCCTAACTCCCCCAACAGTGTCCTTGTGGTCAGTCTGATGCTTGGCTGCAAGCACACATATCTGTCAGTCTCTGGCAGAGCATCTGGGAGGCAGCTATATCAGGTTCCTGTCAACAAGCACTTCTTAGTCTCAACAATAGTGCTTGGGTTTGGTGTCTGCATATGAGATGGATCCTCAGGTGGTGCAGTCTCTGAATGGCCTTTCCTTCAGTCTCTGCTAAACTTTTTGTCCCTGACTCTTTGAATTTTAACTATTTATATATAGAATATTTGCTCAATTTTATAATCCTTGTATACAATCAATTCTCTAATAAATAAGATATATGAGTTTTCCGATGGAGTAAACATAGCTTCTACGATTATGAATATTATAACTTTTTCCTGCTTGAAAAAAATGAAACAACTTTTCTCTTGTTTATTACTTAAGCTACAGCTTTAAATTCTACATTTTTTTTAAACTGAGGAAAATTCTCTTAGTAACCATATGTTTATAGACAACACTGTTGTGTATTTTCCAAATAATCTACAATAATTCAGGTGAAAACCATGCTTTCTCTCCTAATTCCTTAACACATTTTGCAAAATTTAAATAATTAAAAATTAAAATCACAGTAGGAACTGGGATTTACTTTTTAAAAATTAATCATTTATACAAAGTAATACTGTGCAAAACCTAATACCAATCTTTGTACAGTAAAAATGGGAAGAAATAATATTAATATATGTCTACTTTAAAATTTCTTGGTTAGATAGGTATGCACTCTGTCCAAATCATGATTATTACAATATAATAACTACAAAGCTACATTTAGGTTATTGAATTTTGTATACCTACAAGGTACTGAATCTGCCAGTTTCAAAGGGAGTAATTTACTTCATGCGTCTGTGAATCAACCAACTATAATAGTATATATTCTACTTACCAGAATTTATTCAGAGTTATAGGTCTCAATAAGCATGCTAGCAAATAATTCAAACCCTTTGACATAATGTAGTTATCTTCCATGATAAGAATTGTTTCATATAACAAAAAATATAAATAGAATTTTTCCTATTTTGGCTCACCTAAAACATTAAACTACTATTTGTCTATTCCTATGATTGGAACTTTCCCTTAATTCAATATGTCCCTGTAAGCATAACGAAAATTTCTCAAATAATCAACAGCATTGTTACTAACGTATGATAGTTTGACTGCTAAATGCTACTCATAGACCAACACAGCTGAACACTGGGTCCCCATTGGTAGCAGCTTTTGGAGAGCTATGAAGTCTTTAGCTGGTGCAGTCCTGCAAGAGGAGGTCCATTGCTTTGGGTTGGCTTGAGAGTTCATAGTTTCACCCCCCTTTCAGTTTGCTATTTAGTTTCCTGCTGTAATTAGAGATGTGCTTCTCCTGAGACTCCTGCTGTGGCCTCTCATTGTCTTTTCCCTCCTGCTAATAGTCACCCCCCTCCTGCTATTAGTCACCCCCTCCCTAAAACCATAGGCCCAAATAAACTAATCTTCCTTGACTGCCTCAGCTCAGGGCAGCAATAGAAAAGCAGTAATGCATTAGGTGAAAGTTAGAATCACATGTGTTGTAAGCTTTTTAAATAATTTGGAAAGAAGTTTTAATTAAGTTGTTCCAAGTTTCTTTTTAAATATCCTCATAAAGGAGAAAAGGTAATATAGGTATTAATTACAGTGATTCTTTTAAAACAAAAAATAGAAATTAATTCAATTCTGCTTATAATATTTGCTTTAAGATAGCAACAAGAAGCTGAATAAAAGTGTTTCAATAAGAAAGTAGGTTTAACTGATTAAAACACTAGTAACTGTAAAATAATAATAAAAATTTATAGCAGGTATTTTAAGGAAATTTAAAATATTGTGCCAAATTCAGGGGAATTAATCTTGTTAATTTTAAAAAATAACTCTTTAATTGCTAAAATATTTTTCTATACTATATAGCTAGACAAATTTAGGTTTTCCTGTGGCAGGGCCAAAGCCCATGACCTGCTGGTTATTAGGTCTTCATCCTTCCTGGACTTCAGGAGAGCACATGGCACACCGATAGTGATTCTGAGCTTGCAAGGAATATGCATGTTTTGCATCCAACACAGACATCAATCCTGTCTACTTTGGGGTCCATTTCACTGAATTAAACTGTAACTAATCAGAAAAGTATTCTATCCCTCAAACACATCAAGCAAGAAAACCACTGGAGTTAGTACCTAGAATGAAATCATAACATGTCTTTCAGTAATCATCCTTTAATGTTAAACATAAAGATAAATTAACTCACAAAGTTTTACAGGTATGGGTTGAATAATAGCATTTTCCCAGAATAGACTATGATACTAGATGACAAGAAGACAAACTAACTTTTGACATTAAAAACATTGCTTTCAAAGTCATCTGTAAGGGATGCAAACCGAGGAAGGAACTGAGGAAGAGGCAAAGATTTTTCTTAGAAAATAATTACAGGTTTGTTGTGATCACAAATGAACAATTTTAGTAACCACTGAATTTAATTAAGTGGGATATTTTCATTTAAGCAAAGCTAATTGAAAGAAGGACCTCTATAGATGTTGTGAGCACAGTTTATTCTATTGAACAAACATCAATAATGATATGCCATTATTACTGATTTCTTAAGTATTTTAGTATTTATTTTCTTGACAGTTATAAATAATTTCTTCTATTAATAACCTTCAAGGAAATTACAGACTTAATCTTACCATTTCTTTTTATAATAGACTAATTATAATTATTTGATGGCCACTAGGCTAATGGATTCTCACTTAACTAACGATAGTATTACCGTTCTTCCAAAAATGAACGCACATTTTTGGCATTAGTAATGAAAATATTATGTTTTATGTTTATTAAAAAGATTCAATGGGTTTTCTTCAAAATAGAACTGTCAAGAGGGAATTATTATTCATTTAAATAAATCTATCATGATAGGACAAGATGAGTAAGAAATGTCCAGTAATAAGCTTTTAAAAAATATGTAACAATTCTCATGAATCAGCCTTTCACATTTTCAAAGTTGCAGCACATTATCATAATAAAATGATAATCACTATCTATCAAAACCAATTCACAAGGTGCTAATAAATATTATGATCTGGAGCAAATCATGCTATATTTTAGTGACTTAACAACAAGGAAGACATCACAAAATAAAGATACTGTTTGAAAATTATTCAGGAAAAAAACATATTTTAACACTGAATATATTAAGTTTACACAGAGAAAATTGAAATTTGTCTGTCAAAATGGGTTCAAAAAAGTATTGTAAACTAAACAAATTCCACAGAGAGGCAATTGAAATAATTTCTTTTATCTTTTTTTTTATTTATTAACTTGAGTATTTCTAATATACATTTCGAGTGTTATTCCCTTTCCCGGTTTCTGGGCAAACATCCCCCTCCCCCTCCCCTTCCTTGTGGGTGTTCCCCTCCCAACCCTCCCCCCATTGCTGCCCTCTCCCCAACAGTCTAGTTCACTGGGGGTTCAGTCTTAGCAGGACCCAGGGCTTCCCCTTCCACTGGTGCTCTTACTAGGATATTCATTGCTACCTATGAGGTCAGAGTCCAGGGTCAGTCCATGTATAGTCTTTGGGTAGTGGCTTAGTCCCTGGAAGCTCTGGTTGGTTGGCATTGTTGTACATATGGGGTCTCGAGCTCCTTCAAGCTCTTCCAGTTCTTTCTCTGATTCCTTCAACCGGGGTCCTGTTCTCAGTTCAGTGGTTTCCTGCTGGCATATGCCTCTGTATTTGCTGTATTCTGGCTGTGTCTCTCAAGAGCGATCTGCATTCAAATTTTGATCATCCGTCTTGAGATTCATTTGTTCTAGGCATCTAGGGTAATTCAAGCATTTGGGCTAATAGCCATTTATCAATGAGTACATACCATGTATGTCTTTCTGTGATTGGGTTAGCTCACTCAGGATGATATTTTCCAGTTCCAACCATGTGCCTGCGAATTTCATAAAGTCATTGTTTTTGATAGCTGAGTAATATTCCATTGTGTAGATGTACCACATTTTCTGTATCAATTCCTCTGTTGAAGGGCATCTGGGTTCTTTCCAGCTTCTGGCTATTATAAATAAGGCTGCGATGAACATAGTGGAGCACGTGTCTTTTTTATATGTTGGGGCATCTTTTGGGTATATGCCCAGGAGAGGTATAGCTGGATACTCAGGCAGTTCAATGTCCAATTTTCTGAGGAACCTCCAGACTGATTTCCAGAATGGTTGCACCAGTCTGCAATCCCACCAACAATGGAGGGAGTGTTCCTCTTTCTCCACATCCTCGCCAGCATTTGCTGTCACCTGAGTTTTTTGATCTTAGCCATTCTCACTGGTGTGAGGTGAAATCTCAGGGTTGTTTTGATTTGCATTTCCTTATGACTAAAATGTTGAACATTTCTTTAGGTGTTTCTCGCCATTCGGCATTCCTCAGCTGTGAATTCTTTTGTTTAGCTCTGAACCCCAATTTTTAATAGGGTTATTTGTCTCCCTGCGGTCTAACTTCTTGAGTTCTTTGTATATTTTGGATATAAGGCCTCTATCTGTTGTAGGATTGGTAAAGATCTTTTCCCAATCTGTTGGTTGCCGTTTTGTCCTAACCACAGTGTCCTTTGCCTTACAGAAGCTTTACAGTTTTATGAGATCCCATTTGTCGATTCTTGATCTTAGAGCATAAGCCAGTGGTGTTTTGTTCAGGAAATTTTTTCCAGTGCCCATGTGTTCCAGATGCTTCCTAGTTTTTCTTCTATTAGTTTGAGTGTATCTGGTTTGATGTGGAGGTCCTTGATCCACTTGGACTTAAGCTTTGTACAGGGTGATAAGCATGGATCGATCTGCATTCTTCTACATGTTGACCTCCAGTTGAACCAGCACCATTTGCTGAAAATGCTATCTTTTTCCATTGGATGGTTTTGGCTCCTTTGTCAAAAATCAAGTGACCATAGGTGTGTGGGTTCATTTCTGGGTCTTCAATTCTGTTCCATTGGTCTATCTGTCTGTCTCTGTACAAATACCATGTAGTTTTTATCACTATTGCTCTGTAATACTGCTTGAGTTCTGGGATAGTGATTCCCCCTGAAGTCCTTTTATTGTTGAGGATAGTTTTAGCTATCCTGGGTTTTTGTTATTCCAGATGAATTTGCAAATTGTTCTGTCTAACTCTTTGAAGAATTGGATTGGTATTTTGATGGGGATTACATTGAATCTGTAGATCGCTTTTGGTAGAATGGCCATTTTTACTATATTAATCCTGCCAATCCATGAGCATGGGAGATCTTTCCATCTTCTGAGATCTTCTTCAATTTCTTTCTTCAGAATCTTGAAGTTCTTATTGTTCAGATCTTTCCCTTGCTTGGTTAAAGTCACACCGAGGTACTTTATATTATTTGGATCTATTATGAAGGGTGTCGTTTCCCTAATTTCTTTCTCGGCCTGTTTCTCTTTTGTGTAGAGGAAGGCTACTGGTTTATTTGAGTTAATTTTATACCCAGCCACTTTGCTGAAGTTGTTTATCAGCTTTAGTAGTTCTCTGGTGGAACTTTTGGGATCACTTAAATATACTATCATATCATCTGCAAATAGTGATATTTTGACTTCTTCTTTTCTGTATCTGTATCCCCTTGACCTCCTTTTGTTGTCTGATTGCTCTGGCTAGAACATCAAGAACTATATTGAATAAGTAGGGAGAGAGTGGGCAGCCTTGTCTAGTCCCTGATTTTAGTGGGATTGCTTGAAGTTTCTCTCCATTTAGTTTAATGTTAGCAACTGGTTTGCTGTATATGGCTTTTACTATGTTTAGGTATGGGCCTTGAATTCCTATTCTTTCCAGGACTTTTATCATGAAGGGATGTTGAATTTTGTCAAATGCTTTCTCAGCATCTAATGAAATGATCATGGTTTTGTTCTTTCAGTTTGTTTATATAATGGATCACGTTGATGGTTTTCCGATATTGAAACCATCCCTGCATGCCTGGGATGAAGCCTACTTGATCATGGTGGATGATTGTTTTGATGTGCTCTTGGATTCGGGTTTGCCAGAATTTTATTGAGTATTTTTGCATCGATATTCATAAGGGAAATTGGTCTGATGTTCTCTTTCTTTGTTGGGTCTTTGTGTGGTTTAGGTATAAGAGTAATTGTGGCTTCATAGAAGGAATTCGGTAGTGCTCCATCTGTGTCAATTTTGTGGAATAGTTTGGATAATATTGGTATGAGGTCTTCTATGAAGGTCTGATAGATTTCTGCACTAAACCCGTCTGGACCTGGGCTCTTTTTGGTTGGGAGACCTTTAATGACTGCTTCTATTTCCTTAGGAGTTATGGGGTTGTTTAACTGGTTTATCTGTTCCTGATTTAACTTCGGTACCTGGTATCTGTCTAGGAAATTGTCTATTTCCTGTAGATTTTCAAGTTTTGTTGAATATAAGCTTTTATAGTAAGATCTGATGATTTTTTGAATTTCCTCTGAATCTGTAGTTATGTCTCCCTTTTCTTTTCTGATTTTGTTAATTTGGACACACTCTCTGTGTCCTCTTGTTAGTCTGGCTAAGGGTTTATCTATCTTGTTGATTTTCTCAAAGAACCAACTTTTGGTTCTGTTGATTCTTTCTATGGTCCTTTTTGTTTCTACTTGGTTGATTTCGGCTCTGAGTTTGATTATTTCCTGCCTTCTACTCCTCCTGGGTGTATTTGCTTCTTTTTTGTTCTAGAGCTTTTAGGTGTGCTGTCAAGCTGCTGACATATGCTCTTTTCCTGTTTTTTCTGCAGGCACTCAAAGCTATGAGTTTTCCTCTTAGCACAGCTTTCATTGTGTCCCATAAGTTTGGGTATGTTGTACCTTCATTTTCATTAAATTCTAAAAAGTTTTTAATTTCTTTCTTTATTCTTCCTTGACCAGGTTATCATTGAGTAGAGCATTGTTCAATTTCCACGATATGTGGGCATTCTTCCCTTTATTTTTATTGAAGAACAGTTTTAGGCCGTGGTGGTCTGATAGCACACATGGGATTATTTCTAGCTTTCTGTACCTGTTGAGGCCCGTTTTTTGACCAATTATATGGTCAATTTTGGAGAAAGTACCATGAGGAGCTGAGAAGAAAGTATATCCTTTTGCTTTAGGATAGAATGTTCTATAAATATCTGTTAAGTCCATTTGGCTCATGACTTCTCTTAGTCTTTCTACGTCTCTGTTTAATTTCTGTTTCCATGATCTGTCCATTGATGAGAGTGGAGTGTTGAAATCTCCTACTATTATTGTGTGAGGTGTAATGTGTGTTTTGAGCTTTAGTAAGGTCTTTTACGTATGAAGGTGCCCTTGTATTTGGGGCATAGATATTTAGGATTGAGAGTTCATCTTGGTGGATTTTTCCTTTGATGAATATGAAGTGTCCTTCCTTATCTTTTTTTGATGACTTTTAGTTGAAAATTGATTTTATTTGATATTAGAATGGCTACTCCAGCTTGCTTCTTCTGACCATTTGCTTGGAAAGTTGTTTTCCAGCCTTTCACTCTGAGGTAGTGTCTGTCTTTGTCTCTGAGGTGTGTTTCCTGTAGGCAGCAGAATGCAGGGTCCTCGTTGTATCCAGTTTGTTAATCTATGTCTTTTTATTGGGGAGTTGAGGCCATTGATGTTGAGAGATATTAAGAATAGTGATTATTGCTTCCTGTTATATTCATATTTGGATGTGAGGTTATGTTTGTGTGCTTTCATTCTCTTTGTTTTGTTGCCAAGACGATTAGTTTCATGCCTCTTCTAGGGTATAGCTTGCCTCCTTATGTTGGGCTTTACCATTTATTATCCTTTGTAGTGCTGGATTTGTAGAAAGATATTGTGTAAATTTGGTTTTGTCATGGAATATCTTGGTTTCTCCATCTATGTTTATTGAGAGTTTTGCAGGATACAGTAGCCTGGGCTGGCATTTGTGTTCTCTTAGGGTCTGTATGACATCAGTCCAGGATCTTCTGGCCTTCATAGTTTCTGGCGAGAAGTCTGGTGTGATTCTGATAGGTCTGCCTTTATATGTTACTTGACCTTTTTCCCTTACTGCTTTTAATATTCTTTCTTTATTTTGTGTGTTTGGTGTTTTGACTATTATGTGAGGGGAGGTGTTTCTTTTCTGGTCCAATCTATTTGGAGTTCTGTAGGCTTCTTGTATGCCTATGGGTATCTCTTTTTTTAGGTTAGGAAGTTTTCTTCTATGATTTTGTTGAAGATATTTACTGGTCCTTTGAGCTGGGAGTCTTCACTCTCTTCTATACCTATTATCCTTAGGTTTGATCTTCTCATTGAGTCCTGGATTTCCTGTATGTTTTGGACCAGTAGCTTTTTCCGCTTTACATTATCTTTGACAGTTGAGTCAATGATTTCTATGGAATCTTCTGCTCCTGAGATTCTCTCTTCCATCTCTTGTATTCTGTTGGTGAAGCTTGTATCTACAGCTCCTTGTCTCTTCTTTTGGTTTTCTATATCCAGGATTGTTTCCATGTGTTCTTTCTTGATTGCTTCTATTTCCATTTTTAATTCCTTCAACTGTTTGATTGTGTTTTCCTGGAATTCTTTCAGGGATTTTTGTGACTCCTCTCTATGGGCTTCTACTTGTTTATTTATGTTTTCCTGGAATTCTTTTAGGGATTTTTGTGACTCCTCTCTATGGGCTTCTACTTGTTTATTTATATTTTCCTGGAATTCTTTTATGAATTTTTGCGATTCCTCTCTGTAGGCTTCTACATGTTTATTTATGTTTTCCTGTGTTTCTCTAAGGGAGTTCTTCATGTCTTTCTTGAAGTCCTCCAACATCATGATCAAATATGATTTTGAAACTAGATCTTGCTTTTCTGGTGTGTTTGGATATTCCGTGTTTGCTTTGGTGGGAGAATTGGGCTCCGATGATGCCATGTATTCTTGGTTTCTGTTGCTTGGGTTCCTGCGCTTGCCTCTCGCCATCAGATTATCTCTAGTGTTACTTTGTTCTGCTATTTCTGACAGTGGCTAGACTGTCTTATAAGCCTGTGTTTCAGGAGTGCTGTAGACCTGTTTTCCTGTTTTCTTTCAGCTAGTTATGGGGACAGAGTGTTCTGCTTTCGGGCGTGTAGTTTTTCCTCTCTACAGGTCTTCAGCTGTTCCTGTGGGCCTGTGTCTTGAGTTCACCAGTCAGGTGGTTTGTAGCAGAAAAGTTGGTCTTACCTGTGTTCCCGAGGCTCAAGTTTGCTCGCAGGGTGTTGCCTATGAGCTCTCCGCGGCCTCAGCAACCAGGAACATCTGTGCCGCCCTTTCCGGGAGGTTCCGTGCACTAGGGTTCCACATAGGTTTTGGTGTTTTCCTCTGGGATCAGTAATGTGTGCAGCGTGCAGTCTCTTCTGGTTTCCCAGGCGTGTCTGCCTCTCTGAAGGTTTAGCCCTCCCTCCCACGGGATTTGGGTGCAGAGAAGTGTTTATCCGGTCGGTCCCTTCAGGTGCGGTGTTTCAGACGCAGTGGACCTGCTGCTCCTGGGCCCTCCTCTACGGGTACCCAGAGGCCGTATACAGTTTCCTCCTGGGCCAGGGATATGGGCAGGGGTGGGCAGCGTTGGTGGTCTCCTCCGCTCTGCTGCCTCAGGAGTGCCTGCCCGACCAGGCGGTGAGGGCTCCCCTCCACGGGCCTGGGAGCAGAGAGCTGCTGAGGGCAGGGATCCGCCGGCCCGGGACTCTGGCCCCTTTTATCTTATTTTCAAAATATAAAATAGAAGGTCCCTTATTATATGCAGATTTATAAATATGAAATTGGAAAATATTCTCCAAAAATACTAAATATCATACAAAAAAAAGAGTTTCTTACAAAGTTTCCATGAAATCATGGAAGGCATTCTTTCATTGTCTTTATTAACTGAAGATATTTGTTGTGTTCTATCTGTTCATATTTTTACAATCACTTCAAAATTTTACCTGAAAGAATTACATCGAATAGTGAATCTTCAAATGGAATTCTCTGGAGAACACTCACAAATAGAGATGAAATAGAAGTCAGGAGAGCTACAGTGAGGCAGTAGGCACTGGCCACAATAGGGACCCACAGGTCTTTGTGAGGCCAAGGGAGCACTGCTAAGTATAGAAGCTATTGAAAAGGATGACAGTGGATGTAGCCTGGGTAGATGGATTTGTTTCTTTGTGCCAAAAACAGCCTCAGGGACAAATGGATGTACATCTTGACTTTTCTGCACCTCCACCGTCTAAAAAATAGGCTCTACCATTACTACTGAGCATAGAAGTTAGAAGGCTTCCTGATTCTGGATGTTAAGTGCTATTCCGGTACATTTTGAAGAGTGGAAGAAAACCTAAAATGGGCAAACAGAATGAACAACATTATTCTTTGAACTACTAACATGGAGCAGGGAGTAGAAAAAAAATTGAGTCAGATACTAGCCTATTTTAAGGATTCACTCTTGCAGGCAAGCTCTTTCTTGTCTACTATTCAAACATATACATGTTAAGGGATATGAACAGGATCGAAAGCAAGGGGAAGATAATATATAGATAACACCCATAAGAGTTCTCAAATCTTTAAGACCGCAACACAAAAATATTTCTAATGAAAACGATTGACTTCACATAATCATCTCTTGTTTGGAAGTTTTCATAATAAGTAAACTGCATTTGTAAAATTTTGATATAGTTTATAAATGTAATATGTTTTGTAATATATTTAGTAAAATAGCTCATATGTTGGTCATATGCACTAGGCACATGAGTGAGTTTTCTGACTTAAGCGATGGTGGAATAGCTGTAGATGGGGCCAGAACATTTAGAAACAAGCATAGGTCTCAAGTGAACGGAGCTGACCATTATCTCCTTTTCAGTTTGCCAAGAGGAACTTTACTGAATACATAGATGATGCAGTAAACATTTATAATAGGCAAAAAAGTATCCAGTTGCTAAGTGTTCTGATAGATAGAATGTAGATCTCTCCTGAGAGACACAGCCAGAATATGGCAAATACGTAGGCGAATGCCAGCAGCAAACCACTTAACTGAGAATGGGACCCCTGATGAAGGAGTCAGAGAAAGGACTGAAAGAGCTTGAAGGGGCTCGAGACCCCATATGAACGACAATGCCAACCAACCAGAGCTTCCAGGGACTAAGCCACTACCCAAAGACTATACATGGACTGACCTGGGCTCCAACTGCATAGGTAGCAATGAATATCCTAGTAAGAGCACCAGTGGAAGGGGAAGCCCTTGGTCCTGCCAAGACTAAACCCCCAGTGAACGGGATTGTTGGGGGAGGGCGGTAATGGGGGGAGGATGGGGAGGGGAACACCCATATACAAGGGGAAGGAGAGGGGTTAGGGGGATGTTGGCCTGGAAACCGGGAAAAGGAATAACAATTGAAATGTAAAAAAGAAATACCCAATTTAATAAAGATGGAGGGAAAAAAAAGGAAAGCTAGAAAAAGCAAACATACAAACAAGAAAACTAAAAAACAAAAACAGAAGAAACAAATCCTGACATAAAATTGTAACTGCTTTCCTGGAAAGAACTGAGTGGGCATACCTTTCTGTATGCAACACAGCACTCATAACACGAAGGCTTGAATCAAAGCATCGATGGGATTGGGTAGGTAGAGGAATGGGAAGGAAGAATAAAATGTCTTCATTCACAGACATGATGCTATAAAATCAATACCAATACTTTCCCAATATTAGTACCTCAATTCATATTTTATTGAGTTTCTAGCTAATGACATAACACATCTTCAAATTTCAGTTTATAATATTTTTGTAAAGTCTTTGCTAAGTGCCCCTATAAACTGTAGCAAATCTTATATCATTGGGACATAGAAATGTTATATCATTAATTTAATAACTGTATCTTCCATTACTCTCCCATAAAACATCCCCCATGAAGCATTGAAACTTTCTCCTGTGCACAGATGGCACAATGTATTTCTCTCTATTTTACTTGTTACTAAGGTATTTATTTATAGTTTTCTTTTGTACTAAATTATAAATTTCCCATCGAGAAAAAGGTTTGTGTTTACGGTATCTTACTGGCTGCTTTTCTGACAAAATCAAACCAGATGAACTAAAGCCAACAAATACAGAATGGGAAGCATTGCAGACTTAACACGTCCGAAGAGAAGGAAAAGCCCCGAGAGCAGCTACAGCTCGCAGCATGGACTGGATGAGAGACTTTATTTATTGGTCACTTCTACTGTACAAGAATGCCAGAATGTTTCCTGCCACGGTCCACAGTAAACATTGCTATCTATAATATTCTTATATTTGGAGGAAAGAGCAGCTGTGTAAGAACTCAGAATATGCTCTTCTAAAATTTGTGCTAAGCAAATATTCTTAGATATGGAGTCTTCTAGTACAGTGTGGTTGATACTCAGAGGCTATATTCTTAGAGAAAATTCACTCCGTCTCCAAGAGATTGCTTGGAGTTCTCAGTTTTTATTTATTTATTTATTTTTGTTTTGTTTTTCTTATAGATTGCTTACAAGTACCAATCTTGGAACTTGAGAGGAATTTGTGTGCCTAGGTGCTTTTTCCTTACAGGGATTTAGGATGACTTGGATTTTCACAGATTCGTCAAGATACCTGTGAGCTGCTTTACTATGTTCAGAAAATAATGCCCTTTTGTAGTCACCCAAGGTCTTGAGTTTATACACTCTTTCGGTCCCCTCTTCCTCAGTGATCCCTAAGGCCTGCTTGGGAAGTTATAGTATATATGTTTTCATAAGAACTGAGAATTCTCATTATCTTATTCTCTGCACCCTAGCCAGTTTTGTATCTCTATATGAATTGCCATCTAAGCAGTTAGAAGCTTTGCGGATGAAGAATGAGGAATGAAGTGATCTTTATGGTTATTCCAAATGAAAAGCACACATCTGAAGAGTGAAAACTATTATCCACAGACCAAGGAAAACCTTTTACATTTCCTCTTAAGAGTCTGGGTTTCTTCACTCCTAATGATTGTTTCTGCCATCATTCATTTATCTACAAATCTCACTTGTTCTTATTAGTAAGTACATACATAATATTCCACTCTGTAAATATACCACATTCTCATACTCAATTAATCAGTTGATGAACACCCAAACTATTGCAATCTCCTGGCATTTATGGGTAAAGCACAATGAACATAGGTTATTAAGATATGATGTCCTTTGGGGATATACCAAAGAGTGAGAGAGCTGGATCATACAGTAGATCTAATTTTAGTTTTCAGAACATCCATACTGGTTTCTATAGTGTTAACACCTGTCACTATAGTTTGGAATGAGATTAAAAGAAAAACTAACTTTTATACTCTATATGTTTGTATAATTTGTACATTTTATTTTTAATATTTGTGTAATGTGTATGCAAGTATATTCTCCCATGAAAGGTTTTCCATCTATCTTAATATTATCTTGTTTTTGTTTAAAGTTTTTAACTGGAGCACAAATGTTTTCAAGTTTCTGTTCTCTGTGTCATATTGAGAAAATATTGGTCAATCACAAAGCCATAAAGATATCAAAATACACATGGAAAAAAGCGCCAAACTCTACGGCTGGCCACGGAGCAGGCCCAATAAGAGAACCTACTTTTCCAATTCTTAATGATAGCAAGGTTGATAATTTATTTGTTAGTACAGCTTTCAGTCTTATAGATAAGTGGAAGACTCTGGTTGATTTGTATTGTAATTGTGCAGCACAAAGTGGGACATATTCAAAGCCACCAAGTAAAGAAAAGCAATTGCTGTGTCCTAAAATGATTAGTTATTCAGAAGCACCACTTTTCCCAGAGACTGAATTTTGTTCAGATGAGATGAAAAAAAAAAAAAGAAAAAAAGAAAGGGCGTCTCCTAGAGCAGGGAGCTGTTCCCCTGGATGCTGAGCTTGGAGGACTGCTTACACAGCTGAGCTTCCTCAGTCTGTTTTCCTCTCTACTTCACATCACTCTTCACAGTTTCTGACTGGGACAGATATGACACTGGCTCTTAGGAAACCTGTTCTATTATTTACTAAATATGGTGGGAAATTATTAGTTTTTGAAATTTTTAATTTAGTTCTAAACACATTTTAAAATTTTCAAATATTTTAATACTAACAAAAACACATGATTGATACTGTCCCTCTGTTTGTAATTCAAATTCTCTTCCAATGCCCCCGATTTTCCACTCCATCTTTGCTTGTTCTTGCTCTTTTCCTTTAACAGTCACGGAGTCCGTTCTTTGTAGCTTGTATGTTGCAGGGGTGTGGGATCGTGCCAGGAACATGAGTAGCCTTTCAATGGCTGTGTCCACTGCCAATAGTTCCCTAGACAGGGTGATATTTCATGAAACCTGCCCCATCTATGCTAGAATTCTGACTGCCTTTGTTTTACATACATTTTGTGCATGTACTTGGAGCCATGGCGAGTTCATATGTGTTCCTGAGCTCCTATGTCTAACAAATAATGTTTTACTGTAGACATTTATGTTGTCTATATATTGGCTTTTACAAGGTTTCCATTTCCTATTGTAGAATAAATACTGGGCCTTGCATAGAGAACATGTGGTATTTTATCTGAACACTTTATAGTCTCTTATTGTCTGCATGTTGACTGTGAGTCATTTCCATATTAATCACAGTCTTCAATAAGTCTTATCTATAAGGGTAAATTATGAACTAACCCACAAGATATCCACTTTACAATTATTAAACAGAATCATAGAAGTAGGTTCTCTTATGGGCCCTGTTGCATAGCTAGCCATGGGATTTTGAGGGGGCTTTATCAAACGTGTGCAGTATATTTCAATAAGTAAGTTAAGTTTAAATGTTTGTTTAAAGAAGAAGGAGCCAAAGAACGTGATATGCGTCTATAATCTAACATTTATAAAGCTAAGGAAATAAGAACCAAAGCTAAAGGAGAAAAAAGACTACATGGCCATACTCTAGCTCAAAGGCAGTCACCTTGTTAGACTATTAAAGTAAATGGTGACAGAAGAAGCTATTAACTGAAATGTGTGGGAGGAAAAGACAATACAAACAAACATATGTGATATATATATATGATTACATATGTATATATAAGTATTATATATACATATAATATATATATATATATATATATATATATATATATATACTCCTTACCTATGATGTGAAGGATGTGGAAGTTAGCAATAGAAACATACGAAGTGGAGGTTAGAAAATATATTTCGATTTAAGTTCTCTAATAGCCATAAATCTGGTAAACCACTTAACATTATCAGCATCCCAGTTCCTTCAAACAGCAAGGATAACAAGGACTAATTAACTGCCTTAATTTAAAAGGAAACACAACATTTGTGTAACCAAGCTTTACTGTGTGCCCCTTGAATATAAAGAGCTCAGAATGAGATGATCAGAATAATTTCTCAACTTTCTGTCATGGCCTATTTCTAATGCTGTCCAGCCATACATAGAACCAGTTTGGCAGTAAGGAGGTTCTATGTATCTATGGAGGTTTTAGACTGTCTCAGATGGGCAGTTTTGTTCTAGGCATCAACACTCTGAAGGCTTCTGGCCCAGATGCAAAAGCACAGGCTCTCAGCAAAACCTGTGTCTGTTCCTCAGGAAACTTATTAATAATTTTAAGTACAGGTTACAATGGACAACTTTTTGGATTCAGTGAGACTGCAAGGCATATCAAAACTTTCATAAACAACAATTTTATGCTCTAACTTTTAGCACAATTCTAAAGTGATAAGAAGCTCTTTTAATAGGCCTACAAGTAAGGACGGCAAATGTGAAAGTTTAGCATTGCTCTGCTTTGTTTCCGAAAAAGGCTAAAGTACACAACGATTTTATTAAAGAACTGACTAATTGGTCTCCTGACAGAGATCAAATTAGATAACAGGCAAATGTGAAGAGAGAAAAGGAGTTGGCTTAAGCACAGTGAAGTCTTTTTATGTGGAGTTCTTTTATAGGATGTCATAAATTTCCAACCAATGTGGAAACATGTAGAGGAAATCTTTATGGAGGCCTAGTGGGCCAAGCATTTCTGTTCATCTTCAGGGACTTCTAAGACCTCATCTTCAAATTGTTACCTCTGCAAAACATGTAGGGCTACTCTGTTCATATTCTTGTAATACGAACTCATTTCTAAGAAATCATAGGTAATTATGACTTTGATAACCCCTTTACTGTTAGTGTGATTACTAAAAGGATAATAAATGTTTCTTTATAGAAGAAGTGCGAGACCTCAAAAAAGTGATGCTACCAACTGTGCCTGACCAGTCTACACAAGAGAAAGAGGACTGACAGCCAAATCTGCACAGAAAATATTGGTTCAAATCAATGTCTTCACATATTGCCCCCACCTCTGAGAAGCTTCATTATTCATTTTATTATGAACTTCTAAAAAATAATATGGATATTTATCATGTGGCCCATTTGTTTGACCACCTTTCCCATGGAAAGTCAAAACTATATCGAAACTAAACGTCTACCTAGGTTATTAGCAGAAGGAAGCTTTGGTTTAGTGTTTAAAACTTCATCCACTCCTTGGACACTGTCTTACCTCCTTGAGAATGTTCACTTGATTATATATGGTGATTTTAATGCTGTGTGATATCTATTCTTACTACATATTTCTGGCTTTCAGTTTCTCATGAAATATTATATAATAGTGGGTTTTATAAATATTCTTCATGTATGTGCTATTTGCATATATAATGTTCAAGATAAAAATGAGAAGCATTTGTAGAATGTATTAAATAAGTGTTGAATAGTCATCTTGAATACCATAACATTTGTGATCAAAAAAGACTCAGTAAATACAACACTTAGATCTTAATTTAAGCTTACACATAAATATCATTCGAAATTTGACATTCGAAATTAAAAGGTTAATTTTGTACACCACTCAGCTAAGTTGGTATGTGGGGTGGTATATTTAACATCTTATTCTTTCTTTTTGCATTGGCCTACTTTTAATTATGTCACATGTTTATTAGAAAGACATACCTGACAATTTAAAGTGATAAAAATAAAATTCATATATTCAAAATCTATGTTAAGACTTGCTGCATATCTGATATTTAGGAAAATGTAACAGACTAGTATATTAGGAAACGTAAATATAAGGAAATACAATTTAAAATCAGAACTAAGAAAACTTGAAATTAAGTAAATATATTTGGTGAATCTATCAAGGTGACTTTGACATGGGTGACAAAAAGGGAATGATAGAAATAGAAGACAATTACCAAGCTTCCATTACTTTACCAAGGACAAGTAATCAAATGATATCAAATTCATTTCTGTCTACACAAAAACATACACATTTTAATACACACATATAAATACATATACACAGAGACATTCAGAAACATACACACAACCACAGAATACATATATATATAAACACACAATGAGACATTCCCACATATACACATAAATACATACATACAAATACATATACACAGAGACATTCAGAAACATACACACAACCACAGAATACATATATATATATATATATATAATACACAATGAGACATTCCCACATATACACATAAATACATATAGGCATACACACAGACATGCATGCAAATACACATAAACCTACACATAGGCACACAAATGAAGAGACACGAAAACAGATGTAGAGAGACATACACACATCTTTGTGAATACAACTAAGAGAGTCAAAGACACATTTTTAGTTTCTACACAATTACATATTTCATATGTCTTGCATTTTCATCGAACAGCGGATACGAATGAAGGTCTGCAAATCATCTCTCATAGAATCATAATAATGCTAAATTTATTATTAGAAAGTTCACATCACAGATGCAAATATATATAAATTCTGACTGAGTATTAAGCAGTCCATCTAGTATGATTGTAGCCATCCAGGAAAATGGTACGGGTATCTAGGAAACATTTTACCAAAGTAATATGCTTTCCATTTATGAGCGTCTGTGTGACAAAGAGTTGTAATGAACCATGAAATAAATATTTCAAACAGATTTGTGATTGCCAGTATATGGTTGACTATATCCCCCCAACTGTACTTCTCTGTACAAAGGTGGGGTGCACATGGGAAACAGGGCATTCAATGCTACCTTACCTATGAGACTCATATTTTTGTTTCCAATATTTTTATACTGTACAAAGTAATATAACTTCTGCAATGATACTTGAATGTAAATAAATATAAAATTTTACTTGCACAATAATGCCAAGTATACTGTGGGAAGAGCCTGCATGAAGCTGACCTCACAACATGCTCTCTGGTTTCCACCCATGCACACAACCACCCCTACACAAATGTATCAGTGTAACAAAATGCATTTGAAAATGATGATGACTATAGAATATAAGAAGAGACCATATCATCATAATTGAAATTATTTTGTTTAAACCACTCTTTCTATAATTAATTCAATGTAAGATTATTCGATTAAAGTCATGTTATACTACTTTATTAAAATCAAAGACACAGAGCAGGTTGTACATAAATATTTTCACTCATTAACTAGTGACAGTTTTTGTTTAAAATACATTCACTTGCTTTTAAAATATAGAACATCAATAATCATCACAAACAAATAAAATATTAAGTTGTCATGAAAAAAGTCAACACTGTTCTGAATAAAGCTATAATAATAAATGGAGACAATCTTCAGCATGAGACACTGTCAATTATTATATCAACTTTGTTTTAAACCATAGGTCTGTTTAAGCTATTTACTTAAAGTTGGTATGTCACATACATTTAGAAATACATCCATTCTAAATTTCTTTGAGCATTTCAATTAGTAGTGCAAATGTTTAAGACATGCACTCAGGAGTCTCTTGTAATGGCTCCTTTTTCATCTCTAACTATAATAGCTTGAAACAAATCATTTTAAATTCCAAAAATTTTAAATGTACATATTATCTCAATAGCCATTTAAATGAAAAAACTAGAAATTAATAAAACATTTGAGAATAGTCATATCGTTGCCATAATAGAAATACTAATGAAAGCTTTGAGAGGTGTTACTTTCACAATAGTTAGGGTGTCTAGTGTTTAAAGAACAAAAACTGGTAAGGATGTAGAGAAAATGGATTTGCACACACTATTGGTGGAAATGTCTATTAGTATATGTAATTCACACAAGCATGCATAAACTCATATTTGAAAATGAGAATTTATATTTCTAAATATGTTTTCCAAAAATAAATACTTATCGAAAGAGATTTGACCTGTAATTTTTGCTTGCCTACATTTACTTGTATCCTGCTCATTGAATTTTTCTCTTCTTGGTTACAGTGATAGTCATTCAGGTTGAAAGCTTGCATTCCCTGGTTTGCTATTTTGCTGGTGCTGCCTATACATATTTATGCAGATGCAGATGCTTACAGCTAACCATTGGACCTAACAGGGGGACCCCAATGGAAGAGTTAGAGAAAGGACTGTAGGAGCTGAAGAAGTTTGCAACCCCATTGGAAGAGCAACAATATTAACTAACCAGACCTCCAAGAGTTCCCAGGGACTAAACTACCAACCAAGGAGTACACATGGAGGGACCCATGGCTCCAACTGCATATGTAGCAGAGGATGACATTGTCTGGAATCAACAGGAGGAAAAGCCCTTGGTCATGTTAAGGCTAGTTTCCCCATTGTAGGAGAATGCTAGGGTGGTGAGGTGAGAGTGGGTGGGTGGGAGGGGAGGCAGCATCATAGAAGCAGAGGGAGGGGACATGGGAATGGGGAAAAACGGGAAAGGGGATAACATTTGAAGTGTATATACATAAAATATCCAATTTTTTTAAAGAAGGAAAGAAGAAAAAAATCGTATACTCTTATATGTTGTAAATGTCTTCCCTTTCAAATATAGGTTCTCTTTTCATAATTTTTCTCTCAGTCGTCTGCTGAATAGCCTTGAACCACTTGACCAAAATCTGCTGTCAATGAACCCTTCAATATCATAGAACGGCTCACCTCTTATATTGCCCATCTGGATTCTCACCAAGTTCTCACCACATCCCACATCATTGAGCTTTGTCAGGGCTCTGTGAGCAGCACATTATAACCTCTGTTTTCTAGGCTGTAGACTACTAGACTACAGCTCAAGAAAGGTTAAGGGACTAGCCCTCCATTTCATCATCACTATGTACTTGGCAAAGAGATTTCAACCTCATTCCTTAGGATCTTAGCAACTCTACCCTGTACTGGTCTTTGGCTCTAGCCAAGGTAGGCTTGCTTTCTCAGGACTGATTTCTAAACAGATTTACTTGTCTTTAGGGGTGAAGGCCTACCATAGCATTTCTAAGACACAGAGATTCTTAAAGAAACATGGGATGCTGGACAATACAGCATGAATACTTACTCATCTTTAAATCTATTATGTTATACTTTTCATGAGGACAAGCCCAAATATGGTAAAATTCAGTCATGGATATTTGTGTTAAATCCTAAAATTCATCACAACTGAAGGCATGAGTATTTCTTGATTCCCTTATTAAATCAAAAATAGGAAGGAGCATTTTTTCTAAATTGTAATTATTTTTATACTACATTCAGTTTTTCTTCCTTATACAAGGGTATGCTGAATTTTATTCAAAAGACAAAACACTGACATATTATGACAATTATATACTATTGTGACACTATGATAAGTAAAATATGCTCAACAGAAATAGATATTTGAGAAGTCAGACAGGGAAAGCAGAGAATGGGATGGCAATAGCAACACTAGGAGGCTAAAAACCCAGTCTGTCCTAAGGTCTACAGAGACACAGTATGGAAGCTGAGGCCTTCTGGGAAGACTGTAGTGATACTTTGCAGGAGTCACAGTGATGTGAGTGCCGTGTGTCTGGTGTCAACTGGACTGAACTCCTAAAACTGTGTAAAGGGAAAAACCTTTGTGTCCAGGTGCATTTTTACTATTTTTTTTTAAAAATACAATACAGTGCATGGTTCACACTTGCAGTTCATGTTCTCTTGCACAAATCAATAGGATCCATCTCTTGCCACCTCTGAAGGCACTAGCCCATGTTTCTTTGTGTTCCGTTGGTCAAAGAAGGAAGCTAACAGAAAGTCATCCTGGTTTCCTGTCTTCTACATTCTAGTATATTATTTTGATGTCTCCTGAATACTACTATGTGGCTGAATAGAGAACTGTTTTTCCAGACGATTCACACAGTTTTTAACGTATGGTTCAGAACCACGTGAGTACTTTTGGGAGTGATGCCCTTAAAACCCTCCATTATTAATGTTAATATTATAGTTAGAGTTAAGTATGACTGGGTTTGTGGACAATCCCCAGCCAGCTGCAGAAGGCTAAAACAAATCTGGTGGTCAGGATGACTAGTAACATGACAAACTTGTGACCTCTCTGAGAAATACATCTGACGTCAGGTTGTCTAATGATATGACAAACTTGTGACTTTTCTGACATCCTGTTGACATCAGCCAATTGCCTGACCAAAGGAGCCAGTGTCCTTGGCCTGCGTAAATGTTTCTCACTTCCCCCCTCCCTCTGTTACCCCTGCTATGGTATAAATTCAGCCTTGGGTAAAAATAAATTTGTCGCATTGATCAGACTCTTGTCTTAGCCTCCTTCTTCACATCTCTTGTCCCCAATTCTCTCCTAGGTGGTCCCCAACCCCTGCTGACTACCCTGCGGGCTTGGACTACAAAATTGGTGTTTTTTGGATGAATCTGCTTAAGACTTTTATAATGAACTGCCTAACAATTCTTTTTATAAATCTCATTGGCAAACACATTAGTTCTTTGTTGTTTTTTATTTTTTGTTTGTTTGCTTTTTGTCATTTAATTTTTTTTCCTGTGTGGTCGCAGCAGCTGATATAGATAAGCTGAATTGTCAAGACTGTAGAGATACTACATTTTAATAGTTTCATTAAAAGCTATTCACTTAGAAATAAGTAAACGTCCTCTGTTCCTTTCTGCACTGAGTAATGCAACATGAAAGTTCATGTCGTCTGTCATCTACCATCTAAGCGCTTATGATTAGGAGGACGAAATAATACCTGTTTTATACCTAAGGGTTTTATAAAACCGGCATGACTCCTGAAAGTCTAATGATGCCCATTGATCCATAAAATTTGATGGAATATCATTATGACTCATTCCTAAAATATAATTCCCTTTAATATATACATGATTCCATATTCCATGCAGTACATATAGGACAAAATTAAATTAGACTGATACTGGCAAATATAGCTATTTATCTAGAAAAGACTCACAACAAAAGTGTTTATATTTTTCCAGTATCACTATGTTTGTGTGTGTGTGTGTGTGTGTGTGTGTTTATGATTGTAAGCAAGAGATTAATTTTTAAATAAATAAATTAGCTTTAAAATGTCTATAGGAAATTTAAAAGTTACATTTCCCTGGGGAAAATATTCAAACTTTGAGTCAGAAATTTAGCTATAACATTTCTTCTCCTCAAAAAGCATTTTTCTAATAAATATGAAAATAACACTGTTAATCTACAAGGAAGTATTATTATATCAAAACACCAAAGTGCATAAAAATTTCCAATTGCTCAAACCAATCTGCTAAAAACAAGACCTAACTCCTTAATTTGGCTATAAATCTGAAAGAAGAAAAAACACAAACACAAACTCAGGCACACTCAGAATAGTGTGGCTATACATAATCAATTGTTTATATCTTTAAATAGAAATTACAAGACACTGAGAATCTGAGATACATTCTATCCTACAGCTAATTATTGATGCTCAAGGGATTCATCCCCACAGCTTCCTGCCTTTTGGGAAACCTACTCTAGAGATGAAACACTGTTTGCATGATTAGGAAGTCAGCCCAGAGCTCCCAGGTTTGTATCACAGCCTGTGTATGGTTCTGACAGGAAGAGAGAGAAGACACCCTCTCCTGCCATGGCTTCTTGGATAAGAGGGTAAAGAGGCTGCCTCTTAGCCCTTGGTTACAACTCAGTCCAGAGTTTCCAATGAGCATGTAAAATGTTCCTCCAGAAGTACATAGACATAAATACAGAGATCCATAGCTGGATGAGGAGCAAAGAGAGAGTCAGGAGGGAGTGGAAGGGGCAGGGAAGAGGGGTAAGAATGGATGGAAGGAGGTAGGGAGCAAAGAATGCAAGGGAGGGGGAGAGAAAGATAGAGAGTGATAAAGAGTGCTCAGACTATTTAGTCTTGAGATAGCTCTATTAATTTCATCCCCTCACTGTTCTGAGAATCCTGCAGAATTCTTCTGAAGAGGTGCAAAGATTTGGAAAGTCAGAGGAGATTGAGAATACCAAAGAAACAGGCCTTCCAAACATAGTAGGACCTACACAAATCAGGTCACAGAAGTGTGGCAGGAAACAAAGAGTCTGCACGTGTCTGCTCTGGAAGGGGTCTGGTTGCTGAGAGAAGAGGTGGACACAATTCCATATTCCTAACCCAGAAGTTATCAAATAACCACTCTCAAGTGAAAAATTATTTTTCTGGAAGAGATTCGTACTATGCAGACAAACCACCTACAAAACAGCCCCTCAGCTCAACAGTAGATGGCTAACACAAAATGAACAGTACAGTGTGTTTGGAAGGTATATTTTATTTCATAATGTATTCTCTGGGTATTTTTCCCTCTTATTTTCCATTTTTCCCTCTCCACCGATCTTTTGTTCACATATGATTTACAAATTTGTGGTTTTAGTGGATTTCTGTGTAGGTCTCCATGTGTTTGTCTTTTTGTATGTTTTTCTTGTGCTATTTCTTGCCCTTTTGTTTTTGTGTTTGTTTTAGTTTTTGTTGTCAGTATTTTTTGAGTTATTGTTTTGTTTTATTCCAATCAGGTATATTTGTTTTTAATCTCTTTTTTTTACTATTATTATTAATATTATTATTTAGATGCCTGTTTGTTTTCTAATGAGAAAGAGCAAGATGGGATATGGTTTTGCATTAGTGGAGTTGTGAGGAGTATCTAGTAGAGTTGGAGAAGGAGCACTAATCATAAAATATTATATGAGAAAATACATTTCAATAAAAGAGTGAATAATAAGCAGGTATGCTATCAAAATCTTTTTCATAGAAATTATAGAGTATAAATGAAATTCTAAGTTATTAATAATTTGGGGCCTTTTCTACCTTCAATATAAATTTAATTTATATTGAATTATTAAAATTATTAATTCTTTATTATTATTATTATTATTATTATGTGTCTTAGTTGTATGCATGACTGTAAAAGGTGTTCTAAAATATGTTCCTTTCTGTTTCATTTGATTTTGAGAGAATAGTCTGAATCAAGTACATTTTCAACTATTCAAACACCATACTCTATATATCTTGGACTTCTTCCTTTATCTAATTAAAGGAAGTATTCACTGACAAACACAAGCCATGGAGCTGTCCGTTCTCTCTGGTTCAACCTTTTATATTTAATGTCAAAGTTAGAACATGTGTTATTCATCCTTTAAACCTGGATTGTATCATGATACAGTACCATTCAGGCTTGTCTGTGCTTGTAAACTGAAGTTACATGTTACAACAAATATGGGTATGAATCAGGATCTCTAAGGCACAGATTTTTTAACCTTTGAATAGTCTCCCCAGTAGCAGATATATAGAACTACATGAAACACTCCTGTTGTTTCAGGTATAAACATATTTTTCCCCATAATAACTTTACAAATTAACAAAAATATCAAGAGCATATAAAGCCTCCCCCTTTTATACTATCTAGTAATTTTTTATGTTGATCTTATATATATATTTTTCTACATTTCTATGCTTGGACATTTAAGGAAAAAAGCTTTGTCATTATTAAAATGTAAATTTTAAACATTTTATTTATTTCTTGAGAATTTCATGTATTTTGTTGACAATCTCTACCTAAATCTCTACCTAAAGCAACACTGCCTTGTAGCATCTCTATCTGTTACTCTCATTCCAAGGCTCCGTAACAGTAGAATGGAGCTCTCCATCATAGAATTCAAATGACATTTTCTAGTTGTTCCATTCTTTGAATACACAAATAAACATTCTTCCATGCAACAAAGAAGTTTCAAAACACATCCCCGTGCCATTTGCCAGAGGGCAGCTTCAGGGTAGAAAGCTTGCATGTCTAACCGTGAATAATCCTCACTTATGTCTTTGAAAACTTCAGTGAATAAATTATTAATATTAAAAAAGAATTTGGTGATTTATAAGTCAAACTGTATATCAGTATTAATACATCATTTAACTAAAAATAGAATGTGATCCTATCATAAGCTGCTGACAGTCACGTACTGCAGGGACAACTGAGCTTTTCTTCAGCATAATAAAAAAAATTGAGACTTTCAAATACTGCTCTCACTTCTTCCAAATTTCTACTGTCTAGACCCTTAATTCTTCCTGCTGTGAAGAGTTCAGTTTTTTCCTCTCTTTCTCTATTATATATATGTATATATGTATATATGCATGTGCGTGCACACACACACACACACAAACACACTTTCTGATATATCACTGCCTTTCTTAATAGCAGTGTGAAACTTCCTCATTGAAGCACAAAGAACTTGGCAGCCCACAGGCAAAGATAGTGTCTCCAAACAGAAACACTTTAATAGATAAAACATTATATTGATAGATATTATTGTGATGTTGTGTATTATTGTGGTCAAGATACTATGACCATTCTCTGCATTGCCTTCCTTCCTCAAGAAGACACTTCTTCAGCTTTTATTATATATGTCAGTCATTTGTCTCTTTTGGACAATGTTTCCCCTCCATCAGACTGACTGTAGGTAAGTCTCTGTGAAATATCTTCTTGATTGATTGATTGATTGATTGATATGGACCATGTCATCTATGAGCGGGTAGCTCTGGATACTGTGTGAAGCAGTAACCTGAGCAAGCCATGAGGCCAGGGCAAGAAATCACTACTCCACTATGATCTCCGTCCCAGTTCCTGCCCTGCCTGCCCTTCATGATGGACTGTAATCTGTGAAATGAAATGAAATTTTTCCTCTGAGTTGCTTTAGGTCATGGTGTTCATCTTAGCAGCAGAAACAAAACAAATCAGAACACAAACTGATAGAAAATAACTTAACCAATCCCTGTGGTGATATAGTCTTGTAGCTCCAGCATCACTAGGCTGTGTCAAGAGGGTCACAACCTAAAGCCTAGAGTACAGTCTTGTGGAAGAACCAGAAAGAAATTCCCAAGGGGTAAATGATCTTGTCAAAAGGAAGAGATAAAAAAAAATAATAGTTCCAGATCATAAGAAATACACACACACACACACACACACACACACACACACACACACACACACACACACACACGTGCAGCCCAGGGTTGTTAAAGGAAAATGGCTCAGGGGTAAAAGTTCTTGCCACCAAGCCTGGGTCTGAGTCTCATGGTAGAAGGACAGAACTGATTTTGAATAATCTTATGCAGATACCCACCCTCCCCCACATATAAAAACAAACAAATAAAATCATAGCCAGAAACAAGCCAAGAGCTTGAATGCTTTAAATCATCCTAGGAAGACATGATTTTTATGCTGAGGGCAAGACTTATATTTTCACAAACTCCAAACTCTAAGAGAAGTTCAAACTCTGAGGCGAGGCAAAATATGTTCTTTTACATTGACTAATGAAGCAAGGAAAAAAGTGAAACACGTTTTTTTATCAGAATGAATAAATTAAAGTATCTTTTCTTTAGCCTTTATTAGAAAATCCACCCATGTGGAAAAATAACTTCACCAATATTTCTTATTCCATTAATATGTAAGAGCTAAAAGTATATTCTTATCTAGTGTTTCCCTTCTGCCCATAAGGAATATGTTCCAGAACCCTGGGGGATGCCTCTCTACAGTTTTACCCAACCCTATACATCTTATCCTGTTTCATATGCACACATACTAAATGTAAAGTTTAACTTATAAACCGTCACATAAGCAATTAGCTATAACTGACAGAAAGCGTTATCTGAGTATGGCCTCTCTCTTCCCACTGCTATTTTTTATTGTAATAGATCACTAGAAACATAACTCTGAGACCGGAACTGCAGAGAAAATTCTTATATGTCTGTAGCCAGCTTTCATCTATGTTCTCAATTAGCAATTCCAGTAGTGTTTGCACAACAGTGTTGCTGTTTCAGGAAGCACAGTGTGCTTCTGTTACACTACCCACACCCAGTCCTCTGCCCGTGTCATTCTATGTATGGAAAACAACCTTACCCTGATACACGCCCTTGGCATAGTTTCAGCACTGGCGAAAAACATTCTGCTTTTTAACCTTTCTTGATAACCCCAGCCAGATTAATGCCCACAGTGTTTCCTATGTTCGCTTCTACTATATTAAAAGGGAAATGCTATTCTATAAAAGTGGCACTCACTAAATTATATGTCTTAACAAAAAACAAACATTTCCTGTTCTTTTTACATTACGTCCAGAGCCTACCCAAGAACATGATATAAACTAGACACTCCGTAATTATGCACACTGAATGGAGACCATGGAGAAGAGCGTAGAAACCATGCCAGTGTGATAAAAATAATGCAATAAGTTTCTATTGTGCACTTTGACAGACAAAATGCAGAGATGTTACTTAAATTCAATCTACGGAGTAATAAAAGGCAGTCTGTTCAGAGGTGTGAAATTCAATCATCAACCAGTTACTTTGATTTTGTACTTGAAAATGCTACTGTTAATGAATTTCATTAAGTATACATGAGCATTTAGAATATTTAATAATTGATGGATAGACTACCTATTTACGTTATTTCTGCCCTACTCCCCAAAGGACTAGCAAGGTATTCCAACAAAGAAATTCTTGTTTGCAACCATGAGTGGAAGATCGAATGTGAATAAGCAGAGAAAGACAAGTAAAAATTCAGCTCCATGAAACCCTAACAAGTGAATGAAGGTTCTATACTTATAAATAGTGACACTGAGGGTCCAACCTCCACCAAACCAATATAGCTGTCCCAGCTGTGCTGCTCCACAACTTTGCTCACTGACTATTAAACCACAGAGGTTTTACAACTGGATGGACACTTGACACCCGAGGTTTGTGTTTAGAATGCTATTCTACTGCCTTCCACATGATAAAAAGAAAACACAGGGAAGTGAGGAAATACGCAAGGAAAACGGTCCACTGCGCCATCCCCCCGCCCCAAGCTGGCATAGAGCTTGAAGGCCATGCCTGACACAGAACAGCTAAATTCTGCATAATCATTTTGTAACCTTAGATCTGTCAAGTAGCCAAGCATTCGTTTGTTGGCCTCGCACAATAAGCTCCAGAACGTTGCTCACTTTAATTCCCTGGACTGCGCCGTTGTGTCTGTGTAACTTCTTCTACTTTATACCTAAATAATTGGAACCCCTGGGCAGTTGATAATTTGCTCTGCATCACCTACCTAATAAGTTGTAAAGTCAAGCAGAGATCACTCTAGTCTCATCTGGGCTGTTTATGTTGCACACCACTGTCTCCCATATGGAGGCATCCCACACTTGAAAAGATTCTTCACATAATGACAATTGATGGGTACAAGTTTCGAAGGAAAGCGTGGGGATTCGGCAGCCAATCATATCACAGCTTACAACTAGAGGCTTTCACGGAGGAAACAGTGCATCCAAGAGTCAGGCAGCAGTCACCAAAGTAATTTGCCTGCAAAAGGAAGTAGTCTATTACCTTGCCTTAAATAATGTCTCATGCAGTTATTACTTCCTGCTGGAGTGACAGTTTAAGCACAAGGCATTAAAAAACTGTTTCTCCTGTTCTCCCTGTCTGTTATTTATTGCTTCATACAGTACTTGTCTGCAAGTGATGGATAAATATTTGAAGGGACAGATGCATCACTCTGGATGCTCCATGAAATTCAAGATGGATAAAAGTCAATGTTTCATGCTTATTTATTTTTAGCTTTTTCCCTATAAAAAGGTAAAAACAAACTTTACATATTTGTTTGTAAAGCACTCTAGGATCTTACTGTATTAACATTTAAAGGATAATTTCTTTTCCAAAATTTTAGGTCCTTGAACAAAAGCAAGTGTATGTGGAAGAATACTTCTAAACAGACGATTTTGAGACTGTCGTCTTGATTTGGATTATGTTTTCCCATGACAAATGCCAAAAGATATACCCTGTATAACATGTATCAATTCAGCCACAGCCATTTCTGGGCACAAGGAGCACAATTCTTTAAAAAGATTCATCTGTTTTTAACGTACAATTAATGTATATTTGTAACACTTTTGTAGAGATTTTCACATTTAATCCTATAGCTTTTCCTGTGGAACACAGTTCCTTCAGTCACCTCATTTGAGTGTTGACTCAAAATCACTGAGTAAGTGAAGCTCCCCTCTCAGTGCCAGGACAGCTCATATGTTCTTGCCTGTGCTACAGCCTATCAGCTCTTTATATCTTCTGCTTTGGTAGCATTTATCAACATTAAACATAGTATATAGATGCATTTCAATGACTATTGGTCCATATTTGTACATAATCACCATAAAACTTGCATAACTTGATGGTTAATTACAATGTTGTAGACCCATTGCTTTTGCCTCATCATTGATGCTCCTATATATGAAGATTCCTTTTTTAAAATCATTGGCCCATTTTGTTAAAAAAATTATAGGTAATTCAGAATTCATATTTGAATTGTATTGACATAGTCGTTGAAATGTATAGACTTGGTGACTTTGTGTCTACTTCATTTTGGTGCCTGTTTTACCTATAAATTTTTCATAATTAAATACAATAGTGAAATAGAGATGATATCTACAACTTACTACAGTGATGAAGTCATTAAATATTCAAGAAAGTTAATGAGCCCTCAAGGTCAAACTTCTCTATTTGTTTTTCCTGCTGCTGAAAAAAAAAATCGCAAGTAAAGGCCGTCTGTAGGATTTGTCTATCTTTCTGTAAGCTAAGACCTAAAATGAATATACTTTTTAAATATGCTTCGCAGTTGACTGTCTTTCAGAAGGTCATCATGTTGGAAAATGTGTTGCTCTGGCAGAGTAGTGAGGGGACCTGGGATCAGCTCAGACCATCT
This sequence comes from Rattus rattus, assembly GCF_011064425.1. Lineage (NCBI taxonomy): Eukaryota > Metazoa > Chordata > Mammalia > Rodentia > Muridae > Rattus > Rattus rattus. The sequence continues at coordinate 129,397,533 of NC_046156.1, read as the reverse complement.
GCATTAGTCCTGGAAATCCGTGTGTAGACTGATGTCCCAGCCACTTCCCTTCTGTCTACTAACCTGAACGCCCTCAGACACTTTGTGAAGATAAAGTAAATGAATACACCATATTTAAATTTATGAAAGAACCATATCTTATAAATAATGAAAGATGACACATTATGTTCTCATGCCTCAGACAGCAGATACTTACTATTAGGAAATTCACTTACAACATGTATTTGTCGTATTATTTTACATTTCTACCTTCTCTGGTGCACATTTGGAAATAAAATCAAGTGATTCTGTTTCTTATTGCCTGAAGTATATTTTTCATCAATCCATTTTTTTTGTATTTTATACTGTTGTCATTGTTGTTTACTAAAAATAGCACAGGCATAAGTAGAAATTGGGCTTTTTAAGGACCTGGGCGAGGAAGGATGTATTTTGTCAAAATGAAAGAAACAGTTGTCTCTGACAAAGAGAGTACCTTAGCCGCAAATATATGTGGGGATTACAGGGTTAGGGATGCTTGTCTATAGCACAATTCTAAGTTACCCAGTTGCTCCGCCCTTACTTATTGTTGTTCCCAGATACTCTCAAGCATGACATGAAAAACTGTTTTGCTGTGATGGGCTTCTCCTAAACACTCAGTAGAAGAGAAACCAAAGAATACATCACAAAATCCTTTAAAAGACTGCTCTACATGAAGAAAGGACAGTTGTGTGACCTTCCTGGATAGAATTTGTTACAGGAAGCTTTCCCCTCAGCTGTGGTGGGAAGTGATATGATGCAAATCTAATCACCAGATTCTAAGACAATGTTAGAGACATGCTTTCAATGTGTGATATTATTTATGTCCATTTTGTTTGACAATTTCTTTCATAAACACAGATCTACTAGCATAATAAACAGAATCATTCATGACCCTCCTTTAATAGCTAGTCCCTGACTTGTTTGGGTGACACTAAGTCTGGAATAAGTCAAAAGTGGTGGCAAGGGCAATATCAAACATTATCAGAGGAACAGATCCTGCTACTGCATGCAGAGCCAGAGGATGTGTACTTGACTATTTCCCACTCGTTCTTGTGCCTTTAAACCTGACAAATATCAGGAAAAGTTAAAATGAATTTTTGAAACATGATGATATCATGAATTTTTACAGAGTTCTTAGTAGGTTTTAAAATGCTTCTAAAATTTACTTTTTCAAACCATGATTTAAAAGATAGCAAAAATGAAGTGCCTAGATTCATAGAGGAATAACTGAGCAGCAAAGTTTGCCCATCTCAGAAAAGCAATTACCTCTTAACTACCAAGGCATATCACTGAATGACAAAGTCATACCCCAGTAGCACCTTACATATTATATTTTAACAAACAAAATGAAAACACACCAATATATTTTTATTTTAGAAGTATGAGATTTTTAAAAAAGTAAATGTTATAAGTATAACACATCCCATCTTCACTATGGGAAAAACTAATTAAAAGAAAGCACCTCTCCACAACATGCTTACAAGATGTTCAACTTGTATGTTATGCTGAAAGCGTTGTGTAATTTCCATTCCATTCCTTACATAAAGCACTATGCTAATAAATACCCTTCCTACTTTTAGAGTTCCAGAGCTAATCAGTCACTTGTGGTTCACTGTGAAATTCTTCATTTTCTTCTCCACTTATCATAAACTACAAGTTTGCCTAGGTAGTGGTTAGTTATGCACGGGATTCTTATAGTCTCTGTAGCATGTGCATAAATAAATGGGTAAGAAATAATTATCAAGTAAATGCTAAGCCCTTTACCGAACACTCACATGGATTAGCAGGCCCTGAAGAAAGGAGATAGCTACCTATGGATTATAGACAGACATGGTGTCAGAAGCAGGGCCTGAGAAGTGTTTTCCTGACAGATGGCCATTTTAAACAATTCTCTCCGTCTAAATTGTGGGATAAATACATGCCAGTATAAGATATAAGCTCAAAAGTCCTGTGATTTCATGTTTTTGTTTTTGTGTTGGATGCAATTAAAAGTTCTCCATGCCCTTAAGGCTTAGCAAAGAATTAAACAGAATGAAATTCAAAGTCAAAAGAAAGGCTTAGGCCAATGATCAAGCTATTTATTTCCTGCTAACTGAAACACTGCTGCTGTCTTTGAAGGATAAACTGCTTTTAACACTTGTTCAGCCTGCATCCTAAGGGCATGGTAACTAAAGGTCCTGCCCCTCTAATTAATCAATGACAGACCCACTTAGCAATTCTTTCATGATTCTAGCCATTCTTTTATAGCAAAGCAAACCAGAGTGTTAACTGTATCTGCTTCGAATAAGCAACAATTCCTCTCTAGCACACTCATTTATCCTGTGGCAGCAAGAATAATGGTGTAAAGGGCAATGGTGAGCCTACTAATTCATTAGGGAAGACTGCCTTTCAGGATTGTTTTATTTAGAAGAATTAAACATGAGTTTGACAGTAATTGAGTTTGCAACCCAGTGTCCTTTGGTCTCTGTATTTTCACCATATGGATGTTGTATGGTCAACTATCACATGCATTACTCTACGAGAAAAATAATACTGATATATAATCCTGGAAAACAGTCATGGACATATGAATTGCACAATGCAGCGGAACCAATCTGACAATACAGGGAGCTGATATACTTAAACAGAAAACCATTGCATTTGAAGGAAGAAGCATGCATGCTAGAAGTTCAGTATGGTGGACAAAATACATGGTTAACCCTTAGTAGTCTGCAGTAGGTCTAAATAGTAATAGTAGAGAGGGCAATGTCAGCTGGGCCACCTGGATGCTAATACTACAGGAATCTCTCAGCAAGTCAAAATGAAGGCTGAAATACAACTTCTGCAATTGAATCAAAATATGACTGTGTAGGCTATGCCACATCTTTGGATCATGAATATTCTTCATGCAAAAGTGGAAGGGTGTGGACAGAGACAGTCCAGAAGATCATTACTAACTATACGACTATATATTTAAAGACTTGAAAGATTGTTTTTATCTTTAATTGCAATTTTTATAATAAAAACTCTTTCCTCTTGATAAACTATCATCAAATAATTTCTGTATTGCTCAATTTTCCTAGCTCAAAATCATCACCATGCAGATATCTACCTGATACATTCATTCTTACTAATTTGCATGTAAATACGAAGAGGCCTGACTCTGAGATGCTTGAGTTCAAGACTTTCACTGTCTGCATTAAACAGGACTCTTCATAAACTAAGAAAGAGTAAAGTGGGATAAAGGTATTATGACTCAGCTACTTTGCAAACTATGCACAATGGGCTGCTTCTTGGGTTACCACAGACACAGTGATAATATTTCCATATGGATTTCTAGAGAGTTCCTCAGTTTATTCCTCCTCATTCTTCCTGTGCTACTCTGCTGGCCAATCCTCCACCACAATTTATTCTTATTTTACCATTCCCTTTTAATCCTGGTGCTACTTTGTTCTCCTCTTGAACTTTCCTGCCCATGGTACCATAGCAATTCACTGACCTCTCTGAGTACTCAAAATGAAACACACATATCTGAACATTAAAAGCTAACACCTGCAGGTACGATAAAACATGCTATGTTTGCCTTCTTCTCTGGTTACCTCATTCACAGTGACTGTTTCCCTCTCTGTCCACTTCCTGGTGAATTTCAAGATTTCACTTTTCCTAATCACTCCATAGTCATTCGTTGAACAAATGTACTACATTTTACTATGCATTCCGAAGCACATGCACACACACTCACACACTTAAACTGGAATCCAGCAAAACCCTTCTTGACACACTCATATACTTAAATTGGAATCCAGCAACACCCTTCTTGACTCTACAAAATAACAAATAAAAAGTCAAGATCCAGGAGCAGGTAATTTCTTTGTGAGTTGTAGAACAATGAGAATTCTTTCATTATAATATGCCATTATGCTTCTGTTATAGAACTTAAGAGTAAGACCCCATTGCTGAGTATGCCACATACTTGAGTCACAGAACACAGAGGAATCAAGCTTGTACCCAACTAGATGTTTCATTTCTACTGGCCAGATTTCATATTGCTGGGAGGTACTATACAAGTTACCAGGGGAGACAAAAAAAGATCAACAATTATTCTCAGCTCTGAACTTCATGAGTTACAACAATGCCCATCCAAACAAAATGTACCCATTGTTGGCCCAGACACCATGGAAGTAACCAATCTCTTTCTGATTGGATTAAAATCCTACTGCACAAGGTGAAACACATACCTAGCATCATTGCCAGTCTAAGGACTTAAAGACTGAAAAATAATAGGTCCTAGAGGAGAGTTTACTATGAGTATGCTCCAACATTGACACAGTATCAAACTAACTTCTAACCATTAGGAGTTTACTGTATCTCACAACTGTCAGCTGAGAAATTTCTATTTGCAGTAGATGGTTATTAACATAGATATGCACAACTTATCAAAGTACAAAGAATAAGAAACTGTAGAGTGTTCAGCCACAGAGTGAATTTCTGTGCCAAACTTTCCCATCCAACATTCAGTGATTATTGAGAAAGAGAGAGCTGAGAGAGTGTGGGAGACAAATGACATTGATAACTACAAGGAAATGTCTTTGGTACAGAACAGGACAGCTGTTCAGGTGAATTGACAATGGCTGGAAAGTCTGCACAAAACCTGCAATAATTCGAATCAATTCAATTCTAACATGGAGATGGGAGTTGGCACATACTCCTATTCCTAACCATGAAGTGATATGTAATTGTTAACTGTTTGGAAAAGGAAAACCAGTTGATGATAGTGGAAGACCACATAGCCAAGAATATTTGGGGGCATAGCGGATTATTTGTGAAGCTTTTTTTTTCTAAGTACACAAAGTCCGGTAGCTAAGGAAGAGGGTAGATGTGAGAAGAGTTATGAGAGAGCTGATATGATCTAAACAAGTATAAAACACGAAATTCTCAAAAACTAATAAAAATAGAAAGTTACATATGATAAATTTGTGTTGCTGCAGGGTGAATCGAGGACATTGTTCAAAACTGATCCTAAAAGTCCTGAATGCCCACTGGCTAGCATAAATAAAAATTAGTGTATTTTAAATTTTGCTTCAATTGTTTAAGACACATAAATCCCAGAGAAAGCAAATTTTTATTTATCAGAATAACACCTTAAAATACCAGGGTAGACAGGTAAATATTTTCTGTACTCTGGTTATAAATACTTCTTAAAGCCCGTTCAACATCTGCAATAAAACTTGACACCTAAGCTATTTAAAATGTGTGATATCTTCACAAAAAATACTATCATAAGCAAAATATCTAAAATATGAAAAAGGTGACTTCACTTGAAAGAGAGCTTTATTATCTCTAAAACAAAAGTGATATAAACCAGTAGATCAAAACTTAACACCTTCATAGAAAATTAGATTAGGGTATAAATAGTTATGTTATACAAATGTGCTCAGTTTGTTAAATATAGTTTAAGTTCATTATATCCAATAAACTGAATTTAAAGGGAAATGCATTTTTCCTATCCTAGCTACATAAGAGGATACAATTACAAACATCAGATTTTCTTTCTTTTTTTCCCCTTTAATTGGATTTTTATTTACATTTTAAATGTTACAGGTTTTCTCTCAAGAAACCCGTTACCCTATACCCCCTCCCTGCTTCTAAGAGGGTGCTCCCTCACCCACACATGCACTCCTTTCCACCTCTCCGCCTTGAGATTCCCCAGCACTGGCGCATCAACTATTGACAAGACTGAGGGCCTCTCCTTTCACTGGTGCCCAACCAGGCCATCCTCTGTTACATATGTGGATTGAGCCATAGTTCCATTCCTCTCTTCTCTTCGGATGCTGGTTTAGTCCCTGGGAGCTCTGGGGTGTCTGGTTGGCTGATAGTATTATTCTTATGGGGTTGCAAACCCCTTTAGCTCCTTCAGTCCTTTAACTCCTCTGTTTGGGAGTCGTTATCAGTTCAATGGTTGACTGCATGCATCTAACTCTGTATTTGTCATGCTCTGGCAGAGCCTCTCAGGAGACAACTATATCAGGCTCCAGTCAGCATTCACTTCTTGACATCTGCAATATTGTCTGGGTTTGGTGTCTGTATATCAAATGGATCCCCTAGGTGGGGTAGTCTCTGGATGGCCTTTCCTACAGTCTCTACTCCATACAGTGTCTCCATATTTCCTCCTGTGAGTATTTTTGTTCCACTTCTAAGAAGGTATAAAGCATCCACACTTTGTCTTCCTTCTTCTTGTGGTTTGTGAAAGTGCATATTATGTGTGTTTTTCTGTGGTTGGGTTACCTCTCTCAGGATATTTTCTAGTTCCATCCATTTGCCTGAGAATTCCATGAAGTTATTGTTTTTAATAGCTGAATAGTACTCCATTGTGTAAATGTATCACATTTTCTGTATCCATTCCTCTGTTGAAGGACATCTGTGTTCTTTAAGTGTGCAGAATAAAACACTATATGGCATATTCAGGGTGGAAACTGACCACAGCATTTGACTTGTGCTCCAGCACAAAACAGCAATGTCTGTGGGTCAGTAAAGGGAGAGAGATAAACCTCTCTGAAGTCTCTTTAAGAAAACTGGTTTCAGGGAACAGCATCTGCTGTATTGCATGAAAACCAGTTGACTGTAATTGTTTAGCGCAGACTGGTTGGCAGGCCAGCTACTGGCTACGCATGCTACTTCAGAATTCAGTGTTCTAACTATGGGACCATGGTGTGCCAGGCTTCTTACTTAGAAGCACTGTGTACCAAGTAGGCTGCCTATCAGGTCATGCCTGCATTTCCTCCCACACTTTTCCTTCTATATTATTTTGCTCTGCTGAGAGCAGACACTCCTGATCAATGAGCAGAATATGACAACCAATACATTCCAAGTATAGAAATAATACTATAGGTAAATAGATTGTAAAGGGTATGTTGCCAAAGAGAATATTATGGAAATAATGTCATTCTATTTTTTTAATTTTTTTCTCTTATAAGACCTGTATCAGGAAATTAGTTGAAGTCAATTTTTAAGGCCTAGACCTGATAACCAGGGAGAGATAAGAACCAATGACCAATAACAGTCAGTGCTAGCATTATTTAGACTAGTGCAGTAAGCAAAGACATGACCAGGCTAGGTGGCCTGCCATCTCTTGCCTCTGATTTCAACTGTTTCTTTGCTGGTCTCAACAGCCAAGGGTCTTGTGAGCCTGACTGGAATCCAGATGAGTGGCAGTTCATTTCCTGGAAAGATGCAAGCAAAACTTCTCATGTAGTCAGCAATGAAGCTGCTGCTTAACCTGTAATAACATCTTTCCAGTTCACCAGAGGTAACCTAGTAGGCCCTGACAAAGGTGTTCAATATTTATTAGCTACTGAATTATCTTGCAATCTGTTTTCAAAAATTTAAAGGAAAAAATGGCATGTTAAACAGATGTTGAGGGTGAGCTTTGACCCATATTCAGATCCATAATCTCCCCTTTGAATTGTTTGTGGGCTCTTTCCACTACAGCTTGGTTTTGGGGATTATGAGGAATCCCTATAAGGTCAAATTTTCCTGTGGAGACAAAATTATTTAAAGGTGGTTCATAACGTTCTGTAAGGAAATATCTTTGAGGTTTTGAACATTCCTTGATGCTCCCCATTTTAATTTTTTAATAATGTTTCAGTGTTCTATATAAGGGGACATTAGTCTTTAGCACTGATGCAAGATCCTGTGCAAAGACACTGGCGGTTTATGTTTCAATTTCCTGACCTGCCAAGATCATCCGTCCAGAGGGGATTACTTTCCCAGACCTAGCACCTCCTGTGTCTCTGCCGTGTCCCCATCATCAAAGAATTGGCGCATGAGTACACTGTCCACCTCATCATGCTATATTTTCCAATCCACTGAATTTTTTACTCAAGCCAGAAATTTGGTAAAAGGCTCAGTAAATCCCTGTCTTGATCTTTGAAATTTGTTGTGTCCCTGAGGAGGGCACAAGCCTTCTGAGGACTTAGGGCACACAGATGAACTTGGTCATCATACTGAAGAGGTCCATAAGTCTACTCAACAGACAATGATAACACTTTCCCCCTGGGAACATTGTCACATTCAAGGCTACACCTGAGTTTTGATTTCTTTCAGCCTGATGTTCACATTGATTAAGACAATGTGTTTTCCAAAACAAAAAATCCCGAGGTATGCTCTGGCCAGCTGTTTATAATCCTTCAGCTTGTTTAAATTCATGCCTATGGATTCTAATAATTGCATTATATATGGAAACCAACACCCATCATCTCAACAAGCAACCCAAAATTGCCAGATGGTTTTAAGGTCATAGAGATACCATACTAAAGGTCTCTGCATGGTAGGATTTAAACTCACTGGTATAATAGGGCTTTGAGTTGACATTTGGCCTGCACTCATCATAAGTAGCACAAATCCATGAAAATGGATCTAGATACAATTCTTCCATATCTACGCTACATGTTCAAGCCATGCATTTCAAGGAAGGATAGATATGAACAAGATAGCAGAAGCCTTCACTTGGACCATCCTTCCAGTGCCTTGCTGGGACTTCCTTCTTGCTGGAAGCATCCTCTTTTGTTAAGGCAGAAAGAGTTTCTGCATTATCTTGGTTTTCCCTTTGATGTTTTTTGTTTTTACTTTCCTTCTATTTCTGCTACTATTGCATGCAGTGCATGAACTATTCCTCCTCGATACCCAATTATAGTCATAATGGGATAGAAAGATATACACCCCCTGCTTCCTCACCTTTAGCCCTCCATGAATGATAAACTGGAATGGATCATCCCCGAAAAAAAAATGTTGGTAGGTCTGTACACAGCAGGGAGATAAAACACTCCAGAGATAAGGGAACAGGACCTGTTTTATTGTATGTTTATTATACAGTGGAAGTCCATTGACTGTGATTGGTTAACACATTACCTTGAATTGGATAATGAACATTCATACCACACTGTCTCCATATAGAAGAAGCATATTAAAAGAGAAGCAGAGCATCCAGAATCATCTGCAACCCAGCTTCATGCTGTTCATGCTACTTCAGAATTCAGTGTTCTGACTGGAGGAGCATGGTGTGCTCTGATTCCTAGAAGCTCAGTGTGCCAGGTAGGCTGACTACCGGAATATGCCTGCATTTTCTTCTATTCTCCATCTTTATTAAGAGTATAGTATCAAGTAATAACTCACAATTTGAGACAAGAAACAGTAGCTGACAGTATTGATGATACTTTGTTATACTTGCCACAGGATCCTAGCATTACTGCCCTATGAAAAGCTCCACCCACAATCCAATGGAATCAGATGCAAAGACCTATAGTCAAACATGAGACAGAGCTTGCAAACTCTTGTGAAAGAGTTGGGGAAAGATTGAGGAAGCCAGTAAGAAGAGGGACAGCACAAGTAGACCAACAGTGTCAACAAAGCTTGACTCCTGGGTGCTCCCAGAGACTGAAACACCAAGCAAAGTGCATCGAGGGCTAGAACTAGGCCCCCTGCACCTATGCGGCAGATGTGCAGCTTGGTCTGCATGTGTGTTCTTGAATTATTGCATTAGGGCTTACCATGACACTGTGTGCACTCAAGCACACAGATGTAAATAAAATTTAAAATCTTTAAAAATTTAATGTAGTTTCACAAATAAAATACAAAGAGTCAGTAAATTTAAGAATATGCAGTATAAGCAAATACATAGGCAAATGCCAGCAGCAAACCACTGAACTGAGAATGGGACCCCCGTTGAAGAAATCAGAGAAAGGACTGGAAGAGCTTGAAGGGGCTCGAGACCCCATATGAAAAACAATGCCAAGCAACCAGAGCTTCCAGGGACTAAGCCACTACCCAAAGACTATACATGGACTGACCCTGGGCTCCAACCTCATAGGTAGCAATGAATAGCCTAGTAAGAGCTCCAGTGGAAGAGAAAGCCCTTGGTCCTGCCAAGACTGAACCCCCAGTGAACGTGATTGTTGGGGGGAGGGCGTTATGGGGGGAAGATGGGGAGGGGAACATCCATATAGAAGGGGAGGGGGAGGGGTTGGGGAATGTTGGCCCAGAAACCGGGAAGGGGAATGACAATCGAAATGTAAATAAGAAACACTCAAGTTAATAAAGATAAAAAAAATTAAAAAAAAAGAATATCCAGTATAATGTATGAACCACACTTATTTCAGATTATAAAATAATAAACTACAGGTATTCATAAATTACAGGTTTGACCTCATCAAGATAAGTGCTATCAAATTTTTATATAAATGCATTCTAAAATAATACCATGTCATAAGCTAAAGGAGCAAATGATCCAAGCTCTGTCCCTCCATTTTTTAGTAATTATTTTATTTAAACATTTTTAATATATTACATTTTATCACATTCTTTGCTCTCTCTTAATTCCTATCTCCTCCAACTTTTTTTTTTTTTTTTTTTTTGGAGCAGGACAGAACCCAGGAACCCAGGGCCTTGTGCTTCCTAGGCAAGCGCTTTACCACTGAGCTAAATCCCCAACCCCCTTCCTCCCAACTTTTATTCCCTAATATTCATGTTTATTCTCTGTCTCTTACTCTGTTTGATAAAGATCAAAAAAAAAAACAAAGCCAAATCAAATCATAAAAATAAAAAAGTTAGTCAAATCCAACAGAGAAACAGAAAACAAATTAAACAAAACCAAACAAAATACAAAACAACAAAAAAATGGATTCAAAGTGTATAGTAATTGTACTTTTATATTGACCATAGTCAATAACTGTCTAATTTGACTTAAGATCTCCAGCCTGAATATGGGGAGGTCAGGGACTCTAGAGGAGAACCTAGTACTACCATTCTTTTTTTCTTTTCTTTTCTTCCCTTCCCTCTTCTTCCTTTTCTTTTCTTTTCTTTCTTTTCTGTTCTTTCTTTTCTTTTTTCACTTTCCTTCCTTCATTCTTTCTGTTTTCCTTCCTGTCTTTTTTCCTTTCTTTTTTCTTTCCTTTTTCCTTCCTTCCTTCCTTCCTTTCTTTCTTTCTTCCATTTCTTTCCTTCCTTTCTTTCCTTCTTCCATTTCTTTCCTTCCTTCCTTTCTTTCTCTCTTTCTTTCTTCCTTCCTTCCTTCCTTCCTTTCTTTCTTTCTTTCTAAGAAAACATGCCCTTTAAAAAATACACACATCAGACATGTTTTTGAGAAAAGAAAAAGGAAAAGTTCTCTTCATGAAAGAAATTATTTTCACTTCTAAAAAACGTTTCCAAGTCCTGTTCCACATACTTTTCCTCTTTCAGCCACTTGGGCTTCCAGGATAGCAGCTTTAACTCAGCCAGACCCTGAGATTTGCTTTTTTATTTTTCATGCTCATTATAATTGGGTCTATTTTTCTGCATGTCAGGCAAATTTAGAAATTTTGTTTCAAGGTATGCACACCTACTCCAGATGTTCCATCCAGCCATCTCTTTAAGTGACTGTGATGTTGAACACCTTGGAATTCAGTGTCTTCTGCTTCAATGAGCCTCCCTTAATATACTTCACTAGTGTTGGTTTTAGATGTTACTGCATGGCCCTCAGCCTCCTGCAAGATTTTCACTGGCAAACCAATAGCCATCCTGGTAGGACACTTCCTGTTCAACTGTAGAACCTTTTAGGTTCTATCCCATCAATTTCTTAAACTGTATAATTTCTAGCTTCATCTCTTATACTTACAGATAAATGTAGCTCTCAACATCCATCAAACAATTCATTATGCCATTGTCTTAGGGTTTTCATTGCTGTGAAGAGAGACCTTAACCAAGGCCACTCTTATAACAGACAACATTTAATTGGAGCTGGCTTACAGGTTCTGAGGTTCAGTCCATTATCCTTAGGATAGGAAGCATGGCAGCATCCAGGCAGGCATGGTCTGGGAGGAGCTGAGAGTTCTAAATTTTATTCTGAAGGAAAACAGAAGACTGACTTTGAGACAGCTAGGAAGAGGGTCTCCAAGCAAGCTTCCAAAGGGACACACCTTCTCCAAAAAGACCATACCTCTGCCATCAAGGTCAAACATAGTCTAACAAGGCCACACCTTACTTGTGCCACTCCCTGGACCAAGCATATTCAAACCCCCATAGTCACAGAAATCCGCAAGTGGTTTAAATGCCAAGAACAAATGACAGTTAGGAGTATAACACAAATGATTGACCCATATCATAATTCCTACACCATAGACCAGAATAATGTCACAGAACAGGAATATGAAAGACTGTAAGGGCCAGAAGACCAGGACATTCATGGGACATAATATTCTTTAAACATCTTTAAATTAGAAACCTAAATGTTTTCTGAAGAGATTTTAAAGGATAAAATATTATTGTGATTGGATTTATTGCAATTTTCACCATAATTTTATGCTAATTATAATAGTGACACAAATTTATAAATTAAAGAACAATCCTATTTTCAAAGTAAATTTCAATGAGCTATGCTTACAGTGTTTTATATTTAATAATTTAGTGCTCTTTATATGAAAGAAGATTGACTTATTTAACAAATGACTGTTCACTCAATTCACTAAGATCTCTTAATTAGATAATTTATGACTTACTCAAAATGAAGGTTTTATACTTTGTATTTGTATATATTTTATTTTTGATAACAAAACCACTAAAATATTCAAAAAGATGATTACAATTTGAGAAATTAGAGCAGTTTTTAAAGGGACATTTAGATTAGATTAGTCTACCTACATTGTCTCGCAGCTTCCTAATCAGTACTTTTCAAGTTATGAGAAGAGAAATGTAGTGTGGTCAAGAAGATTGGCATCATAATTCTAAGCAAACTCCAAAGATAAGGTTTAGACCCCATACGCAAGCAAAGCAATGTTATCATGGCTCCGTGCCCTTATGAAAGTGTGGACCTGAACACACTTGAACATTAGCTGGATTCTCCTACTAATCCTCTTTGTGACTGAGCATTCTTTTACCTCTTTTTAGTCTTTCTCCACTTGGTGATCTAAAAGGATACTTAAATTTTAGCTCTGACAAATCAAGGTAACAAGCTGCATACTAAGTGCAATAACATTTCAGAAACAATTTTTGTTCCATGGATTCTTTTACAATTAGAAGAACAAATTTGTCCAATGAGGATATTCCCACTTATCAGTAAAGCATCTTACCATCACATAATCACATTTTCTTGAAAAAGGAGAGAAGGTGGTATGATTCACTATCTTGTCCTACTCCAGGTCTCAAAGTATTAGGAAAGCCTGAACAACTGAGTGAGTAGAACAAAGAAGATGTAGAAAATTGGTTTTAAATTACATCTTTCTTGTAAATTGTTTAGCCTCTGAGATGCTTGCCAATACACTGAAATGCCATCATATATTCATAAGGAGACAGCATAACCTTTTCCCGAGGTTAAAGACAAAAGAATAAAACATAAAGAACCATCTTGAAATTACAAGCCAGAAAGCTCACTGTTTCTATTTAAATAAAGCCAGATCACACAATCATGTGCCTAACAGTAAAAATTTTGTTCTATTTCCCAAGTCGTTTCACTTCAATTCAAACCAGTGATTACACTGAACCTGATCTCATCTATAAGAATTTTTAAAATACTCTGTAAGTAGAACATATAAATATTTGTACTCAATTGTACTGGCTATTCATCATTTTCACAGTACTTTGTTCCTGTGATCACAGAGATCCTGTGAGGGCCAGCCCCACTATACTCTGCTCATTTGTGTTTGAGGTTCTTCAAATAGTACAACTATAAGTCTAAATACTATTTTTGGCCAGAAAAATCTTGCTTATAGTGGCTTAGTAATTTTTCATAGATTCCAAATGTAATACACAAAATGTTGTTTATTAAGATCTAATTAACATGATGAGTATTTTTACCTTTAATATGGTAGCAATTTGAAGTACACACACACACATACACACGCACATAAACAACACACACACACATACAAACCAACAAATAATAGGATGTTGTTGTTTTCTGTACTCATTATTTTAAGAACTTGCAAAGGTTTTGCATGTTTACAGTAAGGTCTATGGACTTGATGTGCACTTTGATATCTATGATCTGAAATGTATAATATTCCATTCATCAGGACAAAGGTTAGATTCACTCATGTTTTGAGAGACTTACACAATGCCTGGCACAGAGTTTGTGAAAATATTTGTCAATGCTTAAAGATAAAATGAATACCTGTGCAAGGTATTAGTATTGACCTAGGTAAAATGCATACCTGCAGATGGGCTTTTTATGGGATGAAAGAACATTGTTCAGTATAAGAGTGCATAGACTCTGTTCCATGTATGTTATCTCTCATATTCTGATGACATGAGGACAGCATCTACTTCATAAGCTTGACAGAGGAAATAGCTAAAAAATACCCAGCATATAGCACCATTCATCATAGGTGATTGAAAACATTACTGTTAGTTTTCCATTTTTATGATTTATCTCATATGATTTAACTGTATATTATTAACTAAAAATACTGTAAAACCAATTATTAATACTGTAATTATTAACAAGGAATTTTTTCAAGTTAACTATAGTTGCAAACAAGGTAAAATGCTCAGAAAACACTATGCTTTCTGGAAATGTAACCAAACAACAGGATTTGTGAAGCCAGTCTCACTCTGGAAGCTAGTGTTGCTAAACTTTGGCATCTGCCAAACACAAGACAAATACAAATCCCTTCATTTCATGGATTGAAATTGAAGACCAAAAGCATCACTTATTTCTAATCACAGCCGTAATTACAGCAACTCCGGCTAGCACCCCTGTTGTACTGGCGGCTGCCAGTATTTCCATTACCAGGACTGCTTTTCTGGACTGATTACTAAAGCACACACTCCAGGGAGACAGCTGGCATCAAGGAGCCCAGCATGGAAGAGAACATGGTTTACAAAATTTGGCATCAACTTCTCAACTGTGAATACAAATAGATGGAAGGGCAACAATCAAAAGTCAAAGAAAGCCCCAAGTGCTCGGACTGGAAAGGTTGCTCATGCTAATTGAAAATGTAATGTGTAAATGAAAACACCACGAAAAGTGATGGAAGAGAAAAGCATCTATCTGGATTTTCAGATTTTTACCAAATTATCTGTAGCAAGACAGTAGGAGTATTATGTGCCCACTTGTCTCCTCTTATTATGACGTGACATCAATATAATTTAAGTATCTAGATGAGGTTTCTTCAACTCAGGCCAGAGTAACTTAAGAAAAGGGCAACAGGATATTTAGATTAGGGAACTATATTCAAATGCTATCAAATGTTATTCTGACCACGAACTGTTTTGCTTCCATGCGGTAGTTCTGAATTCTAACATCAGACTCACGCATGCACATAGTCCACTGAGCATGTGCACCAGTCCTTGACCTCACGTTCTCCAGTTCCTTCGATGCTAGTCTCGTCTCCTTCCTAACAGCTGCGCTGCTCTCTTGCCACAACTGTTATTTATTTATTTATTTATTTATTTTAGAGTTTGCATATAGAGAAAGCATGGTGCATGACTGCATATCTGAGCTACTTTTATTTAGCACAGAGGTCTCCAGTTTCATCTACTTTAATTTCCATGCTATAATTCTCCACAGATCAAATTTCCCCATGTTTGTATATTATGTGATATTTTTCTAGTTAGATATCCATTTATGAAATTAATAAAAAGTGAAGTTTATTTCATTGTTTGCTTAGAATATTGCTTTTGTAACCATGGGTATGCAGGATTCTCTATTATGAGCTGAATTTGTTTCCTTCAGGTGTATACTAAGGTTTAAAAAATGACTAATAACACTTTTATTCTTCAGACTCTTTTTAGTAGAAACTTAAGCATTGGTTTCCATAATGGAATCAGTGGTTAACATTCTAACAATCAGTGTATATGTGTTTCTTCTAATCCCAACCTTAACCAGTGCCTCACCTCAAAGTTTGCTACTTTAGTTTTTCCAATGTTAACATATTAAAGTAGCGTGTGATTAAATTACTGTTCTTCAATGGCCTAATATATCAGTTTTCCTATATTTACCAGCCATTATTGAGTCTTCTTTAAAAAAGTACATTCCACTTATTTTCCTATTTATTAATTGGATCAGTTGATTCTTGAGTATTTAATATTTCGAGTCTATTATGCACTCTGGATATCAGTTCCCTGCCAGATAAGTATAGACATTTCCTCCCATTCCTTAGGCTGATGATCATTCAGGTAATTTGCCCCCTGATGCATACAAGCTTTTGATTTCATCTCAGTTGACATTTTACCATTGCTTTCTGAGCTTCAGAAGCTCATTATCAATTTTTATGTTTTAACACATTTCACCTTTGCTTTTGCTCTTGTACTTTCAAGCTTTCCATCTGATGTAAGGATTTTGATGTATTTTTGAGTTCATTATTGCACAATTAGAGTGATCTGTTTCCCTCATTGTGCATGTGGATATTCGGATTCTCAGCAGCACTTCATAAACCTGATGGTTTTTCTCAAATAAAGGGTGAAGAAGCAAATCCCCAGTCACAGCCATTTCACTTTGAAACATTATTTATTTTAAGTCTGCTGTCATTTTCACTAAGTGTTTAATGGACCTATTTAATCTGTTTAAAACCTCAGATTTGATTTGGGCTTTACTAAAATGCCCATTAACTTTTAAAACTCTTGATAATACAAGAGGTTGTTACAATCATTTAAACCATTGTGCATTTCTAACAGTTGTTATAACCAAAATAACACTTATGAAAATTGAATGTAATGTAGAAGGAAGAAGAGACATTTTGTTTAAAATTATACTGTGTTGTTCAAAATACTTTGAATTTTAACTTAGTTATTATCACCTAATAATAATAATTAATAATAAATCTATGAAGTATAAATCAATAAACTGGGACCCCCAAAGAGAAACGTTCAATTTCTTAGTTTGCAACATCACACAAAATTCAAGTCTCAATCTGTCCCACCATCCACTCATCCAGAGTTAAGTGGTGAGCTCAATGTCTCATATAGACCATAAGTCAAGAAGTGGATAGCTTCCCTAGTTAAAATAACTCTTCGCAGTGTTCCTGCGCTATGGTAAGTGAAATCTTATTTATTATACCTACAGTACCTTATTAAGTGCAGTGATTGAAAATTAAACCCACAAAGACCTAGAAGGTGGTGATTATGGAGAAGGAAAAGACTTTAAAACCTCCAATATGCTACTGATAGTTCTCGCTACGATTATAGCATGGCTGATTTATGAGAATCTTTATTCAACTCTCTCTGTGAAATCCAGCAGTTTGCTAAAAGCCGAGAAGCAATTGATGGAACAAATTTTGAAATAGGTCACGAAAGCCCAGAATTGTGGGGCAGTGGTAACCTTTGGAACTCATTTTGCCCATATCCTCTGGAAAATGGCTATGCTTAAGACATCACTGTGGAGTTACAGCCTATTACATTCTTAAAAGGGATCTAGAAAAAGCAAAACTTTAGAAGTCTTTAGACGCCCAGGTCTGGGTTTGATGTAGGTAAGAATGTCCTCTACATGGCTAAACTACTCTATTCCTTATACAAATTAAGATGATTTCCATTTTTTTTAACTTTAGTGATTAAGGCAAAATGGCAGGTGCAATCTGTTTCAGAGTTAGATTATAATTCACAGTTTAAATTTTATGTATAAAAAAAGCAGATAGCATTCCTATCTAAAACATAAATTATGTTTGGTAGTTTTATTCATGCACATAATTAACCAGAACTCTTCTGTATGACATTCAGGGGACTGTTATAAATAGGCTAGGGAATAACAGTCCTATTTGGTGTCTCTCATGAAAAGAAAAATAACCTGTGTATGTCACCATAATAATGTCAAGATGGCAAACGGAAAGAAATGCAATGAAAATGTATTTTCAAAGCACATAAAATAATCTTAAGTGTGAAGAGGCAGTCTAGAGTATGAGGAAAAATCACCAAGACATCAGAGAAGGGGATTAATATCTAAAATGCATAAATAACTGCAAAAACATTAGGCAGCAAAATTATCCAAACAGTAAAGGGACTAGTGGGTACTCAAAAGAAAACGAATGGAAAGAGCCAATGAATATTTCACAAAGTTGCAACAACTTTACCCATTATAGAAATGCAAATTAAAACTGCTATGAGATTCCGTTTTTCCTCAGTAGGGAAACAAACCCTAGTGAGGAAGTGAGAAAATGGAAGCATGTGTCCACCGCTGCCCACGGCAGAAAATGGAAGAGTGTGTATATCACTATCCAGGAAGCACAGATGTTAGGGAGAGATTATGAAAACAGACAAAGACGTCCTAAATATACAACTGTCATGACATCCAAATAAGATTTGCAACATCTATTGTTAAAGAGCTTTACTGAGCAAGGTGGCATAAAACCCCACCTGGCAGGCTCTCCAGCAGGATTTGCTACCTAATGAAGGGAGTTCCCCTTCTTGGTGATATCCCAAAGAGTAGCAGGATATGTGAATCCCAAAGGTGAGTCAGTGAAGCAGCTGAATATTCAAACTGTCATTATAGTCACTTCCTTTCCCTTGATATCACTATTGGCTATGCGTTATGCAAAGTTTTAAAACTCGACTGGTATTTACACATGACTAGGAATAATTAAAACTTGAAAAATTAAATGTGTTACACTGTCCTTTTAACTTTCTATTCAATGATCAACTTTTAGATGAACAAGTAAAGAAACAAAATATACTTCTATTTGGGGGGAACATGTTATACATCCTTACTTGCTTGCTTGCTTGCTTGCTTGCTTGCTTGATTGATTGATTGATTGATTGTATTGATGTAATGTTATATCGATTCATTATGAATTTCACATCATATATCCCAATATTACTTGTCTCTCTAAATTCATACCCATCATTTATTCTTGTATTCTCCCTCCAAAAATAAAAAGCTATGCTCTTGTGAAAGCTGTAGTGTGTCACAGTGTGTCACACATGCCCTTTTGTCCACACATCTTTACTTGTTCATTGCAATGAGTCATTGTTCTGGCTCAAGGCCTCCTGTTTTTGCTATGCTATCATGACTGGATCCTCACCAGGACTCCTATGGGATATGCTATTGTTGACTGTGTCATGGAGATTCTCCAGCTTTGGATCTATAAGACTGGCTCCACATGTTTCTGCAGTCTACAGATGAAGTAGATGTTGGGGTGTGCTACCTCAAAGCCCTGGATTTGGGCTTGCTTGGGAGCTGAGCTCCTCAACCTGGAAGATGTCCTCCACCCATGCCACTAGCGTGAGCTATCCCACACTTCTTTGGCTGCATCAACCAATGCTGCAGGCAGAAAGGGGCGGAGCCAACTCTCCTGCTTGAGCTCTTTTGTGGTGTCCAGGCATGGTGCAGGGCCTGCTCCAGTGCTGTAACAGACAAGTGGTGGGGCCAGTTCTATCCATATTCATGCTCTTGGGGCTAGCACACACACACACACACACACACACACACACACACACACACACACACACACACACGCACACATACACAGGCATGCACGAACAAATGTCACTTCCTGCCACCAGGGCCAGCTCTGCTGGTGTCCCAAGAGAGGTTCAGAGCCAGCTCTCCCAAGTTCTGCAGATTGCAAGGGTCAGCATACTTCTCCTATTCTAAAGACCACTGGGGCCATAGTGTTGAGGGCATAAGGATAGGACATCTCTTCCTTTCTTATGTGGCCATACAGCAAAAAATGGTAGGGCCAGCTCTCACACTCTCACCCTCAGCCAACACAACCACAGTCCTGCCAGCAGCCACTAGTGTCAGCCCTACTGTGTTTCCAAGCAAAATGCAGGACATGCTCTCTGAATACTGCAGCTGGAGAGGGGCAGAGGCCAGTTCTCCCACACTATGCTGATGTATCTAGAATTCTCTTCCATCTCAGGGGCATCTGACCCCTCGGCATAGTGTCACTAGTTGAATTCTTACTAGTCTCTCAGAGGTTCCCATACTGCAGTGGCTATATGATTTACTCCAGGATAAATACTGAGCCAGTGTGTCCCCTGGAGATGAAGCAGAACAGCAGAAAAATTGTTCCAATATATGCAGAAGAATGCACACATTAGTGCACAGAAATGAAGTAACAGCTGAACTTAGAGACTTTGAGAGAAGAGACCTGGACAACTACTGAAAAATGTTAAGTTAAGGTGTAAATACGGTTGCTCACAACATGTCTTGTTATTCCTAACTAAAGAATAAAAGAATACATGTGACAATTACAAAGTAAAGTCTAAAACGTTATCAGTCTAGCCTAAGTCTCACTTTAAGGTACCCCATATTTAAGTCACTATGTACAACGCCCACAGAAAACATTATGTTTTATGGAGAAAAACTGAAAAGACTTATCCTCTGAAGTTAGAGAAAAGAGAAGAGCATACACTTTTTCATCCTTGTTCAATGTGGTGCTTGAAGTATTAACTGGAGAAAAAATAAAGATAATATGGATAGGAAAAGAAGTTAAAGAATAATCAGAGAGTCTTTCTCTGGTTGCAGATGGGAGTGGATCTAGAGACCAATAGCAACAAACAAAACAAACAAACAAACAAACAACAACAACAGCAAAAACAACAAAAGAAAGCCTAGAGTCTATTTCAGAGGTCTATATCAGGTCTCTCCATTTGGACCTAGAAGAATCCCACACAAGAGGGAATGAAATGATTGTAGGAATTTAAAGGAAGAGAGAACCCAGCTTTAAGGCATATGGCTCAGTGCCTCCATGGGTCTGTACCAGGTTGCTTGCATATGCATTGTGGCTGTTAGCTTGGTGGTTTTCAGGAACTCCTAACTGTTAAACCAGGTATGCCTCTAACTCTTTTGCCTGCTCTTGGGACTCCTTTTCTCCTGTTGGGTTCAGTGTGAAGGCTTTTTCATGGTACTGGGCATTGAAACAGAAACATTGTTCAATGGGATGTAATTGAGGGACCACATGTAAACCCATATTGCTGTAGATACCTAATTCATCACAAAGGTGCCATAATATAGATGGAGGGAAAGGCAGCATCTGTCTTCCACAAATGGTATTGAAATGTATGATTTTGTGGCAGGGATGAAATAGCTGCTTGTCTCTTATCATGTATAAAAGTCAACTGCAACTGCGAAACTTTCAAGAACTTCCACATAAGAGTTGATGCCCTGAGTCTGATAGATGCTAAAGTAGGTGATGCATTTGAACTTACAGGCACAGAAAAGTCTTTCTGAACCGGACCTTGGTAGCACAGTCTTTGAGACCAACTATTGATAAATAGTACTGCATGAAATAACACACACACACACACACACACACACACACACACACACACACACACACGCACACACACACACACACCCTAAGTCCAACTAAAAACATGAAATAAAGAGGCAGCCTGCAAAATGGAACAAAACTCTTTACCAGCTACACATTTCACAGTGGTCTAGTATGTAAAGTATTGAAATAGTTTGAAAACTACACATCAAGAAAATAGACTGCCCAATTAAAAATCACCGTTTAGAACTGAATAAAAAGCTCTCTATTGATTAAGAAATAACAGATGAGAAATGTATTCTTTAAATGTTCAGTATTGTTAATAATAAAAAATGCAAGTTAATGGCTGAGATTAAAAGAAGAAAGAATAAAATAGGAATGCTAGAATGCCAATATGGATGTGAGGAAGTGGGAGTGTAACTAGTATAGCCATTATGGAAATCACTGGAGTGAAAGCTAGAAATAGATTGATCTCATGATTCATCTATATAATTCTGAGGCATATGCCCAAAAAACTCTATATCATTCTACAAATATACTAGTTCATTCTTATATTCATTGCATTTTATTTCTTCACAAAATCCAGGAACTGGAAACTGCATAGATGCTCAACAACTGACAAATGGAAAATTAAGATGTGGTATATTTAATCATGAAATACTTTATTCAGTTGTTCAACAAGAGATTATAAAATAAACAGACAAATGAATATGACCAAAAACAATTATTGTGGTTGAGGCTTCAGCTTCAGAAAGACAAATGTGACATGTTTTCTCTTGTTTCCATCATAGATATGAATCTTTGGGTATGGATGCTCCATTTGTAATACGTATAAATGTCAGAAAACTTATAAGAAGCTATTGTAATGTTCAAAACAAGGCAGATAGAAAGCCTTAGAATAAATGGAGAAAAGAGAATAATGGAACAAGAAAGGTTAATGAGTTGGGAGATGGGAGAGTATACTAGGAGAGAATACTTGGAAGAATAAATAGGACTGAAGAGTTTTGAAAAAGTCCCAGGGAGGCCTGCTGGAGACACTTCCAAAATGTACACATCAGCATATATAACAAGAGTAAAAACTGAATTACCCCACAGTGAGACAGCAATGCCCCAGCAGATATCACGTTAACCCATGGCAGGAAAGGGCCATGTCTTTTGTAGTTTTTTTTTACCAGTGAGGTTCTATAAACTTCTTTATATCATAAGCTATTGTTAAATATTTGATTATCTTATAGAACCTGACAATAAGATCTTATTTCAGAAGATAATATATACTTGGGTCAAAAAATATGGAGAAATCCAAGTGGTACTGACTTAAAATTTAATCTTCACAGGTAGCTTCCACAGCTCTAGAAGGCGCATGCGTATTACTGGAGGAAAATGCTAATGCTCAGTGTTGCCCAACTCAGAAACCAGTGAGCTACAATAACAACCATACAGCAAGATATGCCAATTGATACAGTAGTGTCAAAACTTTAGTTGTACTTAAGGTCAACTCAACAGATGGAATCCATACCTGATACTATGGTAGGGATGAAAACCTGTGGCTTGATGTGTGATTGGCCTGGAGAACTGACTACTATTATTTTGGTAAAATATTAAATCAACATAACATGAAACCAACTCCTGATAGTTATGATTTTATCCCTAATTTAGTGCATCATTCAACCCTCATCAGAGAAGCATTTCCTTGCAGTAGATGATTAACAGGCATCATCACTGGTCATGTTGCATAGAATAAGAGACTGCAGGATGCTAATCCCTAATGTCACACATGTATCACTGCTCCTCCCAGATCATGGTTGAAGTAGAAATCAAACATCATTAAGAGCCAGGCATGACTGATGATTCAATGAGGCAGTGTCATCAAGACCTAACAGAACAGTTGCACATGTGAACTTATAGATGCAGAGATACCCCGCCGTTCGAGATCTCTGACATCAAGTCAGATACAATCCCATCATGGAGGGGTAGGGAGGGACAGAGTCATGCACTTGAGTGCAGGAGGTATAAGCTACTGATTGATCTGGGGAGAGTGGAAGTTCATTTTAACTGCATGTTTTCTGGTAGGTTGACTATGTCCCAGACTCAATGAGCTTTTGAAATAATAAGACAGAGAACATGAAGTTGGATGGGGAGAAGGGAAGGGGTTGATCTGAGGGGACTGGGAGAAAGGGGATTGTGACTATGTACAAAATACACTGTATAAAACTATCAAATAATCAAATGTTATATAAATAAAATAAATTGGGGACTAAGAGTTTTGATAAATTACTAAGGAAGAAGATCATTTAATATTTCTCACATTACCTACTAAGTTTTTAGTAATAATAATCTTTCCTAGATTCATAGCACCAAGACCCCAATTACATAAGCTGTATATAATTCCTAAATACTCTGAAACACATCTCATACAGGTAACAATTAGTTTCTATTTGCATGGACTTTGTATTGTTAAACAATTGCACCGTAAATTAGATAGTATCTTGTGGTAGGGTTAAACATCTACAGACCATTTTTGGTTTACCTGATCAGACTTTTCAAGTAACATCCGCTCTAGATTCATGTGGTACTCTACTCTAAAGAATGAAAGTCATGGACTCTTTTACTAAATTATTTAGAAAAAAAAAGCCTTTTCATATAAGGCACTAGGTATATCCTGACTTTAAAATGCACATTTAAATTTCTATACTATTCATTAAAAGAAGATACACAGATGGCCAATGGATATATAAACAAATATTCAGCATTACTTATCACTTGGGAAATGCAAATCAAAGCCACAATGAGATATTATCTTTTTCCCAGTGAGATAGTCTATCATCCAACAGAAGTCTATCATTTGACTGCTGAAGATAGTCAAATCTAGTCAGAATATACAGGATAAGGAAACTTTACACACTGTTGATGGGAATGTTAATTAGTACTGCTACTGTGGAAAAATAATGAAGGTTCCACAGTAAATTAAAAATATGACTACCATCAGACGCAGCAATTCCTCCCTGGGGTATATAACCGAAGGAAATTTAGTAAGCACGTTGAAGAGACCGCTGCCCTACCTGGTTACTGCATCACTGTTCTAAATACCCCAAAGCTAGAACAATTCACCAAGGAATGATTAAATAGGATAAAGCAGAATGTACACACTGTGGAATGAAATTCAGCCCTGAAAACACAATGTTTGTTATTAGCTGGCTAAAAAATGGGTGGCATCAGAGACCTTAGCCTGAAGTCAAATGACCCAAACTGCTCCATTCTCTGTGGCATCTAAGGAAGATGCTCCCATGAGCTATGAATGGAATTGGAGTTATTAGATGTTACCAGGAAGCAGGAGGCTGACCCAGAGGTAACAGCTTAGATGTAAGCAGGGTATTCCATTACACTGTCCATGATGTGGTGACTATACCGAGAACAGTGGACTGTGCCTTACAAATAACACAAAATGGATTTTAAATGATTTTACTATGAAGAAAAAAAACATTAGAGGGCATAGATATGTTTACTTTGATTTTAAAATTACAGAGATTTATATGTGTATGGGTATCACACATAGCATGCTCCATTAACATGTGCCATTGGCTAAAATTAGTTTAATTCAGTTTGTAAAAGGTTATAAAAAACTCCAAGCACTCATCCTTGATTTGTTAGCAGTAAAAGTGTTAGGGGTTGGTGTGAATACTGAAAAGACTGTTCCCAGTACCCCCTATGCTAGCTGTCTCTATCAGATGATGTTAGGATATGATGTATATTTTCCCACTTTTAAGAGAAATAACCATGTCAACTTGCTCTACCTTATTCTCACTGGAATATCCCACTCTCATTGTCTTCTAGAGAATGCTGTGCAAAGCTTTCTGCTGATGCTTCACTTTGAAATAATAATTTGGGCAGCAATGAATGGTGATGGCTTGCTCCCTCAAAGTCTGCTGTTTACCAAAATAGATTATGTAAGTGATTTAACAAAAAAACAGGCAAAAAATGCAGAAGGAGATTTGGAAGAATATCTTTAGACTATTAAGGATTTTTAAAAACCTGTTTCTTGCAAAGCTAAAAAAATGTAATTTGCTTTTCTGTGGTATCTACTGTTAAGAATTCATTATTTTCTTCTGACACTTGGAGCAGGTTTAAAGGGACAAACAAATCAGGTATATTCTGTCATTTCTGAAAACAACTAGGGGTCAGAATATTCATGATCTGGTTATCTTTAAAATATTGAAAAATACCCAATTACATTCTGTTGATATACTTCCTCATTATAAAAAAACAGCGAGTTCACATGTTTGAGTATGATTTCATAGGTACGCATACCGAGACTGGTATGTAGACATATTTAAAAAGATCCACCTGTCTTGCGTTTTTGCCCTTTGTTCCAAGAGCCTGTGAATAATCGTGCTTTGGAAAAACATCAGACACTTCATCATCTAAAAAGCCATCTTTGCTACTTCAGCAGATATTTGCATCCTAATTTATAGTAAACAGCTACTTCAGAGACATCTGCTTCAGAATGAATTACATGTGCTTCTCCTGGCTATCAACTCTGGAGTCCCTCTACTAACAGTCTGAGATCTACTACCTGTCGGAGAGCGAGAGCACTCAGTCGAGCAATCCACAACTGGAGAGGATTAGCTCACTGCTGCCGCTATCAGCAAAACAGCACGAAGCAGACAGTTCATTTTACAGAAACTTAATGGAGTGTATGGCACTGGCTGTTTAATACAAGCACTGTCAAGGCATCTAAGCAAAAAGTCTCAGCTGTCATCACTGACAAGCTGAGTGGAATTATTTGTCACAGGAGACTAGATAAGCACCATGAGAATGAGGCATGGGACTGCCACTATATATCTCCATATAGTAACTGGAGACAGCATGCTCAGGGTTGTCACCACCAGATGACAATGGCACACTCCCCAAAGACTTCTCATCATGTGAGAGCAATCTGACTTCACTATTCCACGCTTAGCATTTAAAAGGTCAGCAGCATTTAGAAACCTTACGTCATCTCTGAGCACAGCTGAGGAAGATATCAAACATCTAAATATTTTAATATTGAGAGAAACTTAAAACGCACATATATTCATATAAATAGCATAACAATGTCTGAGTTGGGTTGTCTCTAATTAACTTTTGTCTTCCAAATATGGAAACCACTTTGATTTCACTATAATTAAGATTGTGATGCTGGGTGCTGATTCTCTGAGTTAAAATTAATTCTATGAATTTAATCCCACACTTGGGCAGCAGAAGCAGGTGGAACTCTGAGTTTGAGGCCAGCCTGGTCTGCAGAGCAAATTAGATCATGGCAACAGAGGGACAGAGGATGATGTACGTATGGAGGAAAGAGAAGACTGTACAGTAAGACAACGAGGCCTTCAGAAAAAGTTTGCAGAGAGCTGAGCCTAGAGAAGAGTCAGAAGAGATGGGAATTCAAATGAAATTAGTAACCATTTATTTATATGATGAGGATTTTCCCCTCAAGTAACTCTTCCCCCTACCCTTGTTACTCATTGGCCAGATAAAGCAGATCAAATTGGGATAGAAACAGGTGAGAGGAAAGAGACTCAATGAAGAGTGGAATAAGGAGATCAAGGAAGTTAGGGTAGGAGACATGGCTATTTAGCCTGGCTCTATCCTGTAAGAACACATGGCTATGGTACTCGAAAACTTTATACAGAGTGCTAGAAAATGCTGAAAGGAAAGTGGCCACAGTGCGTATATTCACACAGAAATAAGCAAACAAGGTATCGTTTTATAGAGAGTTGCTTATTGAAAATCTTATCAACACATCACAGAAATGCTATCTAAGAGCAAACCAATGGCATCAATAACTATCTTCCTCATCAGCAAGGCCTTAAGAGGAACTTTTATCTGTTGCAGATATAAGACCTGAAAAGTCTCACAGCATCTAAGATGCATGTGGGTTTAATTAAGATATATGATCAAACTCCACTTCTAATTTCCAATCCTTGCCTTATCTTCAGAGCTATTTAGATCTCTGCTTAATCCATATATCCTCATGCTGCTCTCGTGGCCATCTAAATGAGAATATGTAGGAAAAAATGATATCTCTGTGCCCTCTGAAATTCTGATTAGCAGGCCACTCTGCAAAATCGTGTGATGCCTCACACTGTCTGGGCCTGCTGTGACTTACTGGTCTGAGTCATCAGAAGAACAGAGCTTACAGGCACAGCCCCAATTCAAGAATGAGAATTGTGCACTTGGGTAGCAGCACCTGTGTTAATTGGTGATTAATCAGCTAATCAGTTAAGCTTTTGTTAAGCAAAAGGAAGAAGAACCGTATATATCCTGGAGAGAAATTGCCTAAATAGCACAATATTCTCAATAAGTTCCTTAGTTCAAAAAGCCTTGGGACTATGTATCATGTCATTCTATCCATGAAAGGACCTAGTTCTTTTTCCTCTTCTTCTCTTCCTCTTTCTCTTCTTCTTCTCCAACTCTACCTCCTCCTCTTCTTTTTCTTCTTCCCCCACTTATTCTTATTCTTCTTTTCTCTTCTTCTTCTAATTGAAAAAACTAATGTTTTCATACTGTAAGGACATGACAGCTACTCCTAACCTAATGGCTCTGAGGTTTTGGCCACCCCAAAATTGACTGCACTCTCTCAGTCATTAGATTGCTCTGACCTGAATCATAATGCACCCAGTTTCCCCATGATGACAAAAGAGACTTAATATCAACCCTGACTTCCCTTAAGCACTGATCTTTTGCTCTGAAGTGCCTGGGAGATCCTAGTGACCTGCAGATAAGATAAGAGTGGGATAATGGGCTATGAGGTATCAAAAGCTGCTTTTGCTTCTGTAAAACCTGCTAATCTGATCATCACTATGGGAAAGGGGGTGAAATAGCTTTCTCTTACTATATAGCAGGAAGAAAATAGACAACTAAGGGGAGGAAAACAATTTTCTTGTCCAGCTGCTGATTCCATGGATATTTGTAATGCCCATCTTTCCAATGCCCGACCTTATAAACCCCTAAACCTTTACTTCTGCTCAGCATGCTCTATTGATTCTAAGACTGCCATCCTTCTGCTAGCAGTAAGATTCAATTCATCTAACCTAAATCTGAGCTGTGTCTACGTCTTTCATCTTGTCCAGTGGATTCTCACAACAATACAGCAACATATTCTGATGACACTTTTCCACCCTCTCAACATCTGCCAGATCTTTCCACCAACTCCCCCAATCCTATGCCCCACCTTTCAAAACAAACAAGCAGAAGACAAAAATAAACACACACACACACACACACACTCCAAAAATTTTGATATCAAAATATCTAAGAACCAGTACAACAAACAAAAACTTCCCCCAAAAGCTCTATGAGACACAAAGTCTACAAAAATACTGTTGAGTTATTTTTTGTGTTTGCATCTACTGCTAACTACAAGGCCCTGAGTGTATTGCATACTTAGGGAAAGAGGATTTAGTAGATGTGCTAATCCAACTAATCCGATAGGACAGGGAAGAGGTATTACCTGCTGAAGGTACACTTATGTTAACTGCTGAAGGAGAAGTTTAAACTCTATACCTTTACATTCCTATGAAATACCGAAGACGTTTCCCATCACTAAAACTATAGAAGTTTAGTGCCAGTAATTACATAAATGCAGCTTCTAAGGAAAGTAAAACATAACATGGACATTTTTCCATTTAAGAGATATTGTAAGACAATGGATTAAACAAAAAAGAAAAATTCTCAGTAAAGTTCACTAGCTATTTGCTATATAAAGTGTAAAAAGTACACTTAAACATCCATATTCTAGGATCCTCACAATAAAATCAATCATAAAAAACTGTACACTTCTTGATGGACTATACTAGTAATGGCTATTTCATATGTCAGAACTCTGCCAGCATCTACTACAGAGTTTCTTTAAACATCATTGTGTTAATTGATAATAATAAAAGAAATGTGTCTATCAAATTGAGAATGCAGGGAGGACATAGTAGAGGAGGAAATTACATCAATGTGATTTTCAAACACTGCTCAGGTAACTTGAGGTGCTACAACGATGCCCAGGCAGGGGGAAGTACACTAACTATAAATTGGCTTTTGACTAAGACATCTGTGCCAAGTGAGAAGGCAGAATTCCTTCATACACATAAATGGCCAGTAAGAAGAAATGAGCTGACCCAAGATGGCCCGCTTTCAGAATCTGGGGGTCCTCAGTCTGAGTGTTTCCATTAGACAGTGGTGTGACACTCTGATAGTGAAGTCTGTGGTCATTTTAGTGGCATCTAAATAACAAGCTAACATTCTGTACTCTACAAAAATCAATGTTCTCCCTTTTCCAGGAACAGAATGTAGCCAGAGTGACTGAATTACAGTCCTGACCTGGAAGATTTTAGGCAAATATAAAAAGTGTGTCTCAATTTCTCCGCTTGCACAACATATATTGACTTTCTCTAAAATGGAGGCTGAATTAGCTAAACTCTTAAATCATTTGAAATATGTCTGTCAGATCAAGATAGAAACATCTGTCTGCATATGTTCTGTTATACTGTTAAAGTAACTGTCCATGGATCTTGTTATGGAACAAAGGAATTATGAAGCTATAACAATGAATAATAATGTAATTTGCAAATAACAAAGTAACCAGCCAGAGAAATAAAGAAGTTAAGAATTTCTTAGAATATACAAGTTGAAACTATTCTGAAATCGGGAACTTTGTGTGCACCATCATGACACAAGTACAAGACTATACTACACGTGTGAGTTCATTTGACGGAGCACACACACAAATGCAGCCATTCAATGCTTGTTATCATATATACATGATGGAGAGAACACTTTCTTTTCTGTACTAACATCTGTTTTCAGACTCACACAGATTCTTCACACCATACGCATGCCTCTATGCTGCTTGGTTACCCAGAACATCTCTCTCTCTCTCTCTCTCTCTCTCTCTCTCTCTCTCTCTCTCTGTGTGTGTGTGTGTGTGTGTGTGTGTGTGTGTGTGTGTACGCGCGCGCGCATGTGTGTGTCCATTTATCTACTTCTCCTGTGTATAATTACAGGAGAATATGAGAATGTATATATAGACTATATAAATATATTTACTGTTAAGTACTTACATGAAAACATGTTATCACTCCCTGCTGGCAAAACTTAGAATTGGAAACTACAGTGATGTAAAGGACTGTTGACAGAGGACATTTACGTTCTAATGCTAGAATATTCATAAATACTTTCTTTGCAGAAAGTTAGGAGTTTTTTCATTTTGTGTGTCAAAAGTAAGTATGAAAGGAACAAATTTTGTGTTTAGATTTGTATCACCTCCCCCAAATATTTCACTCTGTAATGCAAATACTGTAAAACTTGAAAAATACATCCAGAATAATACATTTCTGATCTCAAGCATTTGGCATGGTACATATTCAAAAACCAGAGTTATCTTCTAAGAGACAAGAAATACTTTATTTTCCAGGTTGCACCTTCCGAAGAACTTGCAGACTCTGATTATGAGAGAATGAACACTCCTCAGCCAGCTCATTCACCAATGCGTGCTTGCTTAGAGTCTAGCAACAGAATGGAAACAGATAACTATAAAAAAGCAACAAAAACAAAACAAAAACAAGAGTTGTGGTCATTCTTTGAATTCACAAGGCAAGAACTTTCTTATATAATCATATTAAAATGTTTAGAGGTAATGAGATGATTCAATGGGTAAAGTTGACTGATGCCCAATTCAGTGATTTGAGTTCAATTTCTTAAACCCACAGTGTTCAAGTATAGAAATGACTTCTTCAAGACAAGTACTATGGCCACATACACAGACGCATGCATGTGCTCACACTCACACACATACAAGCACTCGACTGTACCAATACATGTAAATGTGTATGGATTTGAGTATAATAACAGATAAGTAACATACAACCCGAAGTTAACCTATAACTCCACCTTCTCAACCCTGGAATGATGGGAATTATAGTTCTTGGAAAATAAAAAAGCCTCATGGGAAAGTATGGTGGCCTTATGGGTTGATGCATTTAAGATTCTGCAAAAGGTATTTGGGTACACTCAGCTGGAAATTCCAAGTAGTGGTCCTAAGCAAAACCCATCCTAGTCCATATTTAATTAAAAGCTTTCTTCTTAATTGGCTTAAATGGTGGAATTGGTTTTCTCCCCAGAATCTCAGGGTTAATAGTAATAGCAACATTCACAATTTCTGTTTGTTAAAAGCCAATGTGGCTAGCTTTTCTGTCCTAAAATAATTTCTTTATGTTAAACTTTCAAATATCCTCTATACCAACAAGTTTATGTACTCAATTGTGAAAGCTGTTATATCATCTAAAATGTAATCTCAGACTATCAAATCCTCTCAGTTAGAGCAGGTCCACACCTTGTCAAATGGGTGGTCAAATTGTATTATTCAGTACCACTCTTT
This sequence comes from Rattus rattus, assembly GCF_011064425.1. Classification (NCBI taxonomy): domain Eukaryota; kingdom Metazoa; phylum Chordata; class Mammalia; order Rodentia; family Muridae; genus Rattus; species Rattus rattus. Next base: position 129,365,958 of record NC_046156.1, on the reverse strand, counting down.
CCATATGGCCAAAAAACAAACAAAACAAAACAAAAACACCAACTACAGCTTTTTTCTATGTCTTCAAAAAGAAGTTCCTGTAAAATGCAAAATTCTACTAGTCGATAAGATGGAAAATTCCAATCTATCTTTCCTCATAACATATATCATTAGCATCACTCAATCAGGTAACTTACATAATGAAGATTTGAGGAAGATTCATTATTAAATGAAATGTGTACTGAAATCCCACATAATAAATAACTCACTAGGTTCCTTTAAATCATCATTAAGTTTACATTAAAATGTTTAAGATGCTTTTTAAAAAGTCTCACTGACAAGTTCATAAGTCTCACCATAGCATTTGATAGCTAAACAAATCATTAAAAAACAAAACAAAACTAAAAAAATCTAAACGTTGTGATTTATAAACATCTGATCAATTAAACAAATACACAAAGACATCAAACAATACACCCTGTGAAGTACCTGTGCTCCTGTGCTAACAGTTCATTCTGGCACAGGAACTGGGATGGGCTGCATAGTTAAAGATCGAAGCTTGTGAGAGCCAAGCACAGTAGCCCTTTCGATAACAGCTGAAGCTTCTGCAAGGGCTTTAAGTGGGTAAGGTGAACTCTGTATTCTGCCTCGGTCCATTTGCTGCATTCTAAGGTCAGGCAGCAAGGTGTAAGAGATGAGGGAAGTTTCATTTCCATGTTCCATCTATCAGGAGCTCTGCCAACTACAAATGACATGTTTGCCTTTGCTTGAGTCAAGAGACATGCCCTCTGACTTCACTGTACCTGTGCTAGACAATTCTTCTGAAAGCCCATTTCCACATGTTACCAGAGAAGCGTGCAGTGGGAAATCTTTTTACACTCCGCTGTGATTTATTGTCATGGACTGTCCTTTTACATTTGTCCATTCAACATAAAAGTTCTTCTCTCTTGGACTATCATCCTTATCTTACAAACCAAGAAATACATACAGAGGGATAATTTGAAAAAAATACTAGTCAGAAGATCAGTAGAAGACTAGGGAGACTTGTATACCTCAGAATTAATATACAGAATTACTGTCGAGTAACCTTCCATTTGTCTATCTCCCAGGCACCAACCAGGATTCTTAGTCTGGCAATCTCCTTCATAGACTTCAGATAATGCATAGAGCCTGCAGCATCAGGAACAGCCCACTTGTTATTCTGCCTTCTCTTTGGTTCTAGCTGTTGTCTCTATGGAGATATTATGGGGAGAGGGATTCTTTTCACCTCTCTGGATACCATAGTAGGAAGAACTGTGTGTGGAAAGAAACACATGCTACTGACGGAAAGCTGGCCTTATTTCTTTTCCTTTCATTATTGACTACATCTTGTCTAATAGTGCTATCCCAACCCTCATACAAGTGAGAGAAAGCAAAAGTGATGCCTAGGAGCACCATTTACAAGTCTGTTTTATTGATGAAGACACTGGTGCTTTATAACTGCCCAGGGAATAGAAAGCTGAACAAACCAAGCCAAGGAGAATAAAGGGGGGAGGGACTTCAGGACCTAACCAGTATGTTATATCACTGCAGAGGCCGGCCACTGTTCTAGTTGCATTACATAACAATGGACCATATTATATGGATATTTAGTTTTATTGTATATTGACAAAATCAACACAAGGAACAAAAGTCACTTCTTTCTAAGTGATTTAAAGTATAACTGTAATTTATGTTTATGATCAGATTTATAATTTTAAATTGCATCAAGACAATATAAAGAGGGAAAGCTTTTTTCTATTATCCTTTAAAATCTGATGGTAAATGGTAAATGCTATGTCACTTTAAATATCCCTTCTTATAAAGTAGTTTGATCAATGGGGGCTCTACTTGGCACACAGAGTTAACTACTGTATGTGTCCTATCTCACATGGGGTAAAAAGGTGTTTTTAAAAATTCACATGGAAAATAATCCATAATTCTGATTGATCAATTAAGGGAAACTACAAAAGAAAGAGGCAGACAAGACATTTTTTCCAAGAAAAGAACATAGTTTTCCTCTTTCCTTTTCCTAATATTATTCTTTAAGGCATAATTGGAAATTTCAGCAAGAATATAAATCCACAAGATATTTTGTCCCTTGATAATGAATGTGAAAAGAACTAACGGTGCTAAACCTGTAAGTCAGGCAAATAGCCAGATTCTCTACTTGTGACATATTAAACTATGTGGACAATTACTTACCTAAGAACACTGCATGAGGTAATGCTAACAAGGTTTAGAAACCAGCATGGACTCTAGCAGCTAGTATTCTAGGGCTCCACTTGCTACACACTTACCGAAATAATTAACCTCAGTCGGGAATTTTTTAATGTTTAATGTATTGATTTATTCTCATATTTTCATTTACATATTCTAGTTTTCTAATACCAAGTTTTTGTTTGTTTGAAATGAACTTACCCTCAGAGTATTTTCACCCAGGGAGCTATACTCTCTCAAAGACTTTGTCTTCTGATTCCATTCATTATGGAAGTCACTAATAGTAACAGGATCTTTCTGAGTGGTAATTAGTCAGTAAGTGGTTAAAGCCTTTAGAATCTACTTACATTTCTACCCAGAAATTTCTAGTCATGTGGTAGGGAGATGTACATATACTTAGAGATAAGGCTCAGCAGTGAGGTCTTTTTTTATGAGATTATAATAACAAGAATCCTTATCATTTATTACTAAGCAGTCCAATCAAATGAAGTACAGTATAGACTAGTAATCTACCCTACTATTATTTAAAAGGTTAAATTAGAATATAGCAAGTGGCTCTCTACCATTACTAAATAAATAACAGGACAGTCTATAAATAAATAAATTTCCTGATATTTGCAATAGTATTTTTAAGTTGCTTAATGCAGCTTTATTGACGATGCATTTGTCATGAGTCTGTTTATTTATAAAATTGTATGGTTAAGAATAACAGAGAACATATGTAGGAGTGACTACATAAGGCTTTTCTGTGTATTAAACATGTGATCCTCCTACCTGTCTCACAGAAGGAATATTAGGATCCACATTCTAACACCTGCAAAGCAGAAAGCAGTCAGGATAAAGAGATGCTCAAAAGAGTTTTCCTCATGAGAACAAGAGCTGGGTTCAAATTTTTACCATTTATCTCCAAAGTCTGTCTTCCTAAACAAAAACTTGACTTGTCTAGAAGTTACTTCCAATGAGAATAATGTGATTATTTTCAGTTGTTAGATAATTAATATTTTTTGATATCTTCTTTAACTCTTTTCTTAAATAAAAATGAAGCAAATGGAAAAAGATAATAAATAAAAGTTCTATATTTGAATGGACAGCGATCACAGAGAAGAAACCTTTGTGGTTTAAGACAGAGAGAACTGCTAACAAAGACTACAGGAAGAGATTTCTCTCCTGACACTCTAAACCCCATACGTTACTATGGTACAAACTTGACAACAAATTCGAGAAATGGCTTTGGACCTTGACACCTTTCAGAGTAAAAGAACAATAGTGTTCTAAGCCATCAACATTTTTCTCTGCTCAAACCATTTGAAGTCATGTTATTGATGTGTATTTTCTCCTGTTAGGTTAGCACAACATTTTTATAGTTTTGGCCTGTCTTTTCCTAGAAGATTAGAATTGATATTTCGCAAGCTACCTATGATATAGTAAGCCCAACTGCAGCTCCTACAAATAGTCTAGCACAGACGATCTCAACCTAGGTGACTGGACTTCCACTTAGCCTGGGTTGAAGGTTTCACAGCATCATAATGTAGCTTGTCATACCACTGTAATATTTCACTGGTCAAAATCAGACCAGAGAATGAAATGGCTTAACAGTCAACTTAAGCAATGTACTATACAAATTGTTATATCCATCTAAAGACAGTTTTGCAGTTTTAATCAAACTGAGAATATAAATATGAATAAGAAAAATATGTTAGTAAACAATTCAATGAAGGACCACAGAGGTTTTCATGAGGATTAAACTGAAGAACTGATAAAAGTGCTGTGCTTGAAGTCAATTGTCATAAACTAATTTACTAAACTGAAACTTTATCTGATATAACTCCTATTGGCTTTTAAACAAGATCTGGATTTAATGAAAGTTAATGAAAGGCAAAAAATGTCAATAGAAAATAACAAAAACTAAAGTGACACAAAGTGAAGTTATGATATATCTCCAGTGATGATTAGGTTAATTACCAACTTGAAAAATTCTGTAAAAAGAGCTTCACTAAAGAATAACCTCCAGACAACTCTGTGGGCAGTTGCTCTCATTATGTAAATTGAAGTGGTAGAGGGCACATGCTGGATATCTCCGTTCATTGGACTTGGCTTCTAAACTATGCAAAGAAGGAGCAAGTGCACTGGGACAAGCATTGACACACAAAATCTCTATTACTGACAGTGAATGACTGCTTCAAGTTCCTGCCACCTTGACTTCCCTACTATCATGAACAACAGATTATTTTGTCTTCCTTTAGCTGCTGTTGTAGATATTTTATTATAGAAACAAGAAGGATAACCAGGACTCTTATTTAGGTTAAAGCAAACAGCACCATGACCACCACCACCACAAAATAACAATAACAAAGAATGCCAAGCAGGACACATATCTACACTTAAAACACATGAGACTCAAAATCACTACTTGTGAATTTCCCAGAGATCAAATATGAAAATAAATTGTAGGTTCGCACAAAAGTACTCAGTAGGGATTTTTCATGAGGAGAACATTAGTGAGAGAAAGTAAGAGCAAATCAAATTTAAAAATGAGTAGGACATACTTGCCAGTATAAATATGCATGATATTACATAAAATGTGTAAATAAGTCAGCACAGAACACAGAACGCTAATAAATTCAGTAGTAGGGAGCAAAACTATTCACAAAGAAAATCAGTGTTTTGTTATGCTAATAGTAGCAGACAACCCAAATAAGAAATCAGGTTACTATAGGTACAAAATAGCATGGAACACCTATGGATATAAATTCCTAAGATGGGAAAATCTATTGAACACTAAGGAGTAATTGTGGTGAACACATACAGACACAAGCAGTTAGGCATCCCCTGCTTGTAGACTGGTAGAATTTGTACTAAAATTTCCACATCACTTGATATAATGTATGGGCTCAAAATAAACAATACCGAAATAGCAATTTCATATCTCAGGTAAATTTCAATAATCCCTAGCATTCATGTGGAAGCACAACATGCCCTATATCAGTAAAATGATCCTGAGCAAAAGGAACAAGTGCAACCAGCTACCCAATTTCAAAGCATAGTACAAAGCTATAGTCCCCAAAACTGTGTGTTACTGACACAAACATAAAGAACACAAAGACCAAAAGACATAATACAGCAAACAGAAGTAAATCTACATAGAATATGTAGATATCCCTCACTGAGGAATGCACGTGATAAGTAAACACGAAGAAATGGCCAGCCTTACTATCAAGAAAATAGAAATCCAAGCTACAGTTCTCATTATTTCACCCACTTAGAATATAAGTAATCCAAAGAGACAGAGTAGCAGGTACCAGAAGAATGCTAAGAAAGGAGTGTGGGCATAATGCTCTTTTGCACTGTTTAAAGATTATCTCTTTATTATTCAAATGCTGATTATTCTGTCCCATATCTGGTTGCAGTGAGAGAGGGCATTGTAATTGTTTTTCTAAGAATCTCCTATGTCAATGTTGCTCCCCATTTATGATTTGATATGTGAATAAAACCTGGTCAGTCAATGACTGAGCTGACTAGAGAATAGGGCTGGACTTCTGATTTCAGCCAGGGGCTGTCCCAAAAGCTTTTGCCTGTCTGCAGGATATATTCTTCTAGCTGGGTTGGCTTGTCTGGTCTCAGTTGGAGAAGATGCACCTAGACCTACAGAGACTTGATGTGCCAGGTTAGGACGGAGGATAATCGAGATGAGGGGGATTCTACTCTATCACAGGAGAAGGAGAAGGATGGTGGTAGGGGAAGGATTGTGGGAGGCAATCACCAGGATGGGGGACATTGATTGGGATATAAAGTGAATAAGAATAAAAAAATGAAATCATTTTTTACAGTAACAAACACTCAACAGAAACTGAACTGATATCGATAAAGTAATATATATGTATATATATACGTATGTATATATGACTCTAACAAATTACAGTTTATGAAGAAATACATAAAAACAAAACAAAACAAAATATTTTCTGATTGCCTCATGTGAACATAACCTTTTCTGCAACTTGCAGATAACAACTTCTTCAAACCTGGTATGACCTGCTCCTTCTTCCCAACTCCTCATTGAACTTTGATTCTTACAGTGTAAACATCCTGATGACAGGGATGATTCTATGAACCTAGACTTTCATATGATTTTAAGGGATACTTTTTAAAGTTGTGATCAGTCATTGGACAACATGCTCTGACAAAGTAATTGAATTGCACTTTGCCATAGGAGTAGAAACACATTTTTCCGTTCTTTAATTTGTAGTCATAACTCAGAAACACACATGATCTTTAAGATGGGTCTCTTCTACATAAAGATCTAAAACACACTGAAAATTATTCTTTTTTCTGTATGGTCTGTGTCACTTTAACATTTGAGAATACGTTCCAAATATTCAAATAAGAAAGGACATAAACTCTTTCTTTTCTAACCAATTCGTAAACGGCAGAAAAATCTGAAAAATCAAGGAAAAGGAATACCTACCAGTATTAAACCTCTGTTTGTATGCCAGAGCATCAACATTGCTATCATGTCTCTATTATACCAATTGCTAAATTAAATGACTGAAGACTGGACCCTAAGCAGTAGACTGCAGAGTTCGTTGTGATGAAACATTGACTGTGCATGTCTAACCTGAAATAAACTCTATGTTTTTAAAAACTACACAACAGTGTTGGTGATTGTCAGGGTGTATTTATTGTCTAGGCACTACTGATGCCCCCTGTGTAGCATGTTTCTTTCTATAAGAATATGCTACTCTTCTCAATATTTACTAGAATTTTACACATCCAAAAAAAAATAAGAAGTCATGATCCTTTGGGAACTAAAGACTAAAGAACATAATTAGAAAATTATTCGTGGACATGTTTAAAACTGCACAGGTATCAACTATATCTGACTGAAACAATAGAATTGATAGCAGCCATTATGGATTTCCATTGAGCCGGCTATCATTTTATGTCTGCATTCACACGGACACAGACACTTCCTGTTTACTTTCTATCTACAGTTGACAGACACAGATATATCTTTCTTCTGTTCATAGTTCAATCACAGTCAATGGACAATGCTGTCTTGGTTTCTTTTCCTGTTGCTGTGATAAAATACCTCACAGAAACAATTCAACAAAGAAAAGGTTTTCTCTGTTCATAGTTTAAGAGTAGTACTTCTCCTTGCAGGACAGGGAAGGGGACAGGAGCTTGAGACAGCTGCCCAGACACCTGGCCTCAGGTTATCATAACAGAGCTCAACAAGTTGTGAGTGTGACAGCAACCATCACACTTGCAGACTAAACTGGGCTTGCATTTTTAGCCAGAAGAAAATTACATATTTTCTGTTTTATCTCTTAATAAAGGAAGTCTGAAAACCTAAGCATGTTTGGAAAAGTAGTCATAACTAAAAGTAGATGATAAATTAGTGTCATTGAAAATTTTAACTGTTATTAAAAACAAAATAGAAATGGGAATGGTACCTACTGTGCAACAGGGTGCCCTAGTTTTCAAACACTCTATCTTCTTGTCGACCAGTACCTACTGTGCAATAGCATGCCCTGGTTTTCAAACACTCGATCTTCTAGTAATTCGACCATAGGTTTGTCATTTGCTTGCTGGCTTATTTGACGCGTTTGATGCAGTACACCTTCTGAGAATATGGTATTTGGTTTTGAGATAGAACTAAATGTGATCTCATTTTTCAGTGTCAGACACTGCACAATCACCTGTCATGTTAGTCCATGCTGCTGACTTCAGCACTGCTGAGCTTTACTTCTTACCTCTGCTATTCTGTGGCATGTACTGTTCTGCTCATTCTACTGAGACTTCTGGGTTCTCTTGGATGTCACAAAGGCAATCAAACTACTACACTCATTAATAGTCTCTTACATAACTCATTAGCTGGGATTAATCTTTTCCACTTAGTGCTACTACTAAAACAATATTATTAATATTAATAAAACCAAAAATGTGTGTATTCTATTGATTTGCTGTCACAAACTTTGTCTGTCTCAGCCATCACCCAATTATGCTATAGAAGCAAGCAGGTTCCATAACGATGGACTACCATGGTGTCAGAAATAACAGTCATTCAGGGAACCAAATGGGCAATTAACTGCATTAACCTTTGCCTATTACAGCACCAGAAAGAAACTGATTTATTTACATCAGCATTCAAGACAGAGATGAGCATCATCATTTTATATGTCAGTGGTTAAAGTTGGTCTCTACAGAACCGCAAATGTTTGCCAAATAGATCCTACTGTGTACCTGGACCAGGCATATCCAGTGGAAAGGATGGCCAATATTGTAATACACTACTGTCCAGAGTTCCTGACTGTGAAAAAAGTCAAATACAGTATTTTTCCATTAACTCCTCCCCATCAATTTCTCCTCCTCCTCTAATTTCTTTCTTTATTTCCATGACTAAAAATATCTGTTATTGGGCTTTCATACTCAAATTTAATGTTCACTATGTAACTTTTAAATTAAGCAATAAGGCCATATGATCCCGCAAGCAGACAATACAAACAGGCTCGTGGAAATGTCAGATTCTATCTATTCTCCACTTGCTTGACAACTCATAATATAATATTTTACTTGCACTGTGAGTTGCAAGGCCACCTCATTGATCTTCTATCTTATTTTTTCTGTTTGTCTAATTTTTCTTCAGTTAACCAGAATCAAGAAGATGACATGAAACACAGGAGCGACTACTTCATCCTCAAAGTCCATACACCTTAATACTTCATCCTCACAGTCCATACACCTTAATACTTCATCCTCAAAGTCCATACACCTTAATACTTCATCCTCATAGTTCATACACCTTAAGGATGTTCCCCTCATGGCTCTTACTTATATAAATACCTGTTATCTTCATAATGCTACCCCAAATTCTTCAAAGCGAACATAATTGCTGAGAATTTTTGAGACAGATATTGAACTAGGTGGGCACTGGGGTCACACTGTCTCACCTTAGAGAAATTCTTTTTCCTACATATTACACATTAAAGACTAATATTATTAATTACATATTAAGCAATTTAACCTAAAAGGTGATACCAGATCAATAAGGTTTACTTGGGTTCTATATGCAAACTACAGAAATGGTATTTTGATCAGGATAAAGGAAGGCCTTGAGGGTTGGTGATAACCAGCCACTTACATTTAGTGTGTCACCACCTTGACAACATACCATTGTTTTTCTATGTGCAGGTAAGAGATTAATAACTGTTAACTGAACACAATGGAGGTATATTTAAAATTTAAAATGCTAAACTGTTTGCAATATAGAAGAATAAACTGTGAATTCAAATAAAGTGGGTTCTTACAACAAAGACGATTTTGTTGGGTAGAACAAACACCCTTAAACTGAACTATATCCTTCAAAACTACTCTCTGTTCTTAACTACAACACCCTTAAACTGAACTATTCCCTTCAAAACTACTCTCTGTTCTTAACTACAACACCCTTAAACAGAACTATAGCCTTCAAAACTACTCTCTGTTCTTAACTACAACACCCTTAAACTGAATTATACCCATCGAAACTACTCTTTTTCTTTTCTACATAACCTTCATCCTTTGTCTCGGCCACTTGGAGTAAATCTAAGCTGCACTTTTAGTAATTTAATATTCAGTAAATTATTAACATGTAAATTACTACCATGTATCAATAAATTACTGTCCTACTAACATTATTACTCATTTAAAATTAATTATAGAATGCATCTTCTTATTTTGTAGAGAATGGCATAAACAACAACAAAAATATGTTTCTCAGTGACAGAGTACTCATTAAATAATAACTAGTCATCAATAAATGGTAATTACAACTTGTAGGTCTAATCACTATGCATCTCATTTATACAGTAATAATCTCAATTTATAGCAAAACAAGCCTTAACTACTATAGGACTTTAAATAATTTTACTGATACGTTGTCAATATTTATATCAAAATGCTGGTGAGATTACAAAATCAAATTTGGATTATAAGATAAAGTGATGCTTCTCAGTGGCTAATATATTGTTTAACATTATTGAATGCTGAAAACCACCTTATTTATGGATATACCAAACAAACCATAGCAAAAGGCAAGGTGTTTGAAGGGATTTCACTGTATTACGTTCTGGCTAAATTCTATGAGCATCCCATGCATGGCTTATGAGCAACACCATTGGGTTCCCACAGTGGAGTCTTTATTCACGGATGCTTTCTTTGGTAAAGAGATTGTTGCTGTTTCTTTCTTCCCTCCATAAGCCTTGACCATGAACCAAATGCTGCTCCTATATGGATAATTTAAACACAATTATTTCACTATGGAAAACGTCTGCAAGCTTTCATGAATATTTTTTTCTTCACAACAGTAACATTCTTGGTTTTACTTTCTTTTCATTTTACTTTTATCTACACCTGCCTTAGTACTTTAGTAAGTTTCTCATCCACACACTCGATATGCGGTCCCTTTTCCATTAATGCCGTGGCTAATGTGTAGCTCATGGTGGGCACTTGCATAACACACATGAGGTCAGGGGCTTGGTGCTTGGCATCAGCATCTGATTTCCCATAACGACCACATGAAACAAAGGCTGGAAAGGTCTGACTGAGAGTCAGCCCATGGGAGACTGAAAGACCACAATGGAGGGCAGGGATGTGTGATGGGAGGAGGCTGAGGAGGGCTATGATCATTTTCAGAGCAATGATAGCTTCTCAGGCTCGTTTTTAAAACTATGCATACTGTACACTTTAAAATGTGAATTTTATATATGGAAATTGGGTTTTTTAAGTTAAAAAACTTTTTGAATTTAAACCATGGAAATTAGCTAGATATTTGTTTTCCATCAATGAATGATTTTTGACATCATTTTTTAAAGGAAAGCAATTATTCAAAAAACTAAAAGCCTTTCCACATGAAATCATTTGGAGCTACTGAAAAAGAATGTAACCTTTTACTTATTGCACAATTGTTCATAAGTGGCTTGTGTCAAATAGCTTTTTATCTGTTATATATTTTAACAAGATGAAATAATCATATTTACATCTTTATACATTTCCAGTTTTTGGAAATAGGGAAAATTCAAAGCGTACGGATGACTTGAAATTTTGAATTTTAGCTATCCACTAATCATGAAAGTGTGAAAGGTTATTTGGTTTCTAAATTACTCTAATAGTAACTTGATAAATATCTCAGTAAAATAAAGAAAACATGTAGGACTTAATTTGAGATTTAAAATCTCACTTTGAGTATTTAAAGTGTATTTTCTTTTTTATGGGATATTTTTTATTTACATTTGAAATGTTATTCCCTTTCCCGGTTTCCCATCCATAAACCCCCTATCGTACCCCCCTCCCCAATCCAATAACCCACCCCTTCCTGCCTTCCTGTCCTGACATTCCCCTACATTGGGGAGTTCAGCCTTGGCAGGACCAAGGGCTTCTCCTCCATTTGGTGCCCAACAAGGTCATCCTCGGCTACATAGGTCGGCCCATGTAGTAGTTTAGTTCCTGAGAGCTCGGTTGATTGGTATTGTTGTTCTTATGGGGTTGTAAGCCCCTTCAGCTTCTTCAATCCTTTCTCTAACTCCTCCAATGGAGACCATGTTCTCAGTTCAGTGGCTGGCTGTGAGCATCCACCTCTGTATTTGTCAGGCTCTGGCAGAGCCTCTCAGGAGACAGTTACATAAGGCCCCTGTAAGCATGCACTTCTTGGCATCAGCAATAGTGTCTGGGTTTGGTGTCTCTATGTATATGGCCTGGAACCACAGGTGTGGCAGGCTCTAAATGGCCATTCCTTCAGTCTCTGCTCCAAACTTTCTCTCATATCCCTCCTGTGAATATTTTTTTGCTCCCCCTGTTTTAAGTAGAACTGAAGCATCTGCACTTTGGTCATCCTTCTTCTTGAGCTTCATGTGATCTGTGGATTGTACCGTGGGTAATCCAAGCTTTTGTGTATTTTCTTTGAAAAGAAGAACTTATACTTCACAAAATAACCCCAAAGATGAAGTACCACATTTCAACTAAGATATTATTCCTAGTTAATTCATATTAACTTTATAAGTTAAGTTACACTAGGAAATTGGCATCCTTTCCTTGGTACATGCACACTGAACTTGGAGTAAAAGTTCACCAGTATCCTCAGGTGAAAACTTAGCATGTACCTAAAAATGACATTTCTTTGGGCACATTAGCACATACTTTTAATCCCTGAAACTGTAGAGGTTTGGGCCCATCTGAGCTATATATTAGTACTTTTTGACATCAAAACCAAATAAACCATTAAGCCCTTGACATTATATGTAAAACATTACAAAAGTCATTGTAAGTCCCAAAATAAGGAAAGAAAATAGGTCATTATACATAATTTTTTCATTTTTTTATTCATATGTGGATCTAGGCTCAAACTAGGACAATAGTAACTCTGAAAATAAATCTAGGTCATTGGGGTACAGTAGACTAACTTCCTAGGAGTAGTCCAGCTTGCGATTTACTGCTGAAAAGGTTATCTCAATGTACAACCTCAGAGAATCCCAGTGAGATCAGACATGGCTTCTGACTTTTCTCAAACCTCTCAGCCTTCTTGTGCATTGCTGTCACTGTGAGCGAAAGATGCACCTCAGTGCGTCCCTCCTTTCAAGGAAGTGCATAGAGAGAACCCACTTATCCCAGGATATGAGTGTGTGTGCATCTGAACTAGCCTTAACACACTGGTAATATTATATACCCAGACTCTTGCAGAAGTCAGGCATAGGGACTTTGAAGCCTCAAGAGAAGGTATTGTGTCTACTTAAAAATAAGTAATACAGTCACCAGAGGCTCTGAGCTGACTCAGTCCAACACATAACTGAGGAAAAAATACATGTTCATGTTAGCTATTGCTGCATGTCTTAAAGCAGTGAAAGTTTCACAGCCCTGTACCTACAATGTTGACTATCATTTGTTTTCCCTTTTTTAAAAGAACTATTAAAATTTTAACTGAATGAGTGAACGGTTACTAACAGGAACTGGCATCTGGTCACAAGCATGCCCACCAACATAGGAACACATTTATTACCCAGAAATGTCCTCCTGAACATTCCTCATGGCAAACATCTATTTGTCCAGACAGTATTTTAAAACCTCATATAAGTGCACATTCTCGGATGTCCAATTCCTTTCCTTAAGTCACGTGTTTCTGAAATCTATCTATGAATGTTGCATTTATTAGGAATATTTTCAATCTATTTGTGATTATTTTAACATGTAAATTGTTGATCCTCATGGAGTAGTAATTGTCACTTTCAGTTTAGAATCATCAATTAAGGTGCTGTGGAAATTCATGGGCAAGTCTTTCAGTTGACACATACCTACCTAGGAAAGTTGTTCCTTGGGAGAGTTTCATAAGAAAATGACACTCATCTTATGATTCATAATCATTTAATTATGTTACCACTCTGTCTACAAGCAATTGTGATGTTATTCTAGATTCCACCTTTCAACTTGTGTACAGTTTTCTTAGTAAACTTTTAATTCTTATTTTCTTGACAATTCATTGTATCAACCTATACACGAACATTTTCTATGAAGCATGCATTCAAATATTTTCCCTTTTTTCCCTTTATTCTAGATGATAAAGCTTTGATAAAATATAAATTTTGTAAATATTTTGGTCCTGATTGTGGTTTATTCTGTTTCCAACCAACTGTTTTACTGAGCTACATCTCACAGTCTATTCTTGCAGGATACAGGTTTTCTAAACTGGCCTCCAAATTCCATTCTTCTTTCCTCACCCTCCCACATCACTAAAGCCACAAGCAACTCAAATAACAACCCTTGATGTGTTTGCTGCTTAAATGTGGTCCTAGTTTTAAGTCTGATCACATTCATTTCTGTTTATATGTAGGTTGTTTGGCGCTCAAATCAAAAACAGGGATTTCATGTCTTTACATGACTGCCAAAAATGTCAAGGCAATATTTTAATGTGCAAGTTGCTATCACATCCGCTAATCTTTCTTGCTCTGTACACATCAAAGTTTGCATTCATTATATATTCTTTTACATTAAATTTTTTCTTTAAGATTTCTGGGGTGCAGACCTGCTCCTCACATTCCAATAGCTTTTAAATTGAAAATATCTCTCTTTCATCTTCAAATTGAAGAATATTTTTAGAATAAGATCTGAAGTTCAGGGATTTCTTTTAAGCATTTCAATGAGTTCACTGTCTCCTGGCTTCCTCTCCTCAGATCACCATCCCTCTAAGTATTGTTTTTCTTTCCAGCCTAACTCATTATCTTCTCTTTGTGTTTGATTTTTATGAATACTCTGTGATTTTGCTAGTACTCTTTATATTTACATTCTTCACATGTAAAAATAAAATATTTACATAAAATTTGAGATTTGAGGGCAATATTTCTCCAAACACATTTCTGCACCACCATGGTTTGTTTTTCTTCTGACTCTAACACAGTTAAACCACTGACCACTGAGAATGTTTCTATCTGAAATCTCTTGATTCCCTGTATTTCTCAGGCTGAATAATTCCTATCAACCTATTCTCCTTTCCATTAAGCATTATTATCACACTTTCTAACCTACGTTTAAAAACCACTGATACTTTATCTTATATTTTATACTTTCCAAAATTTCACTTTTAAAAATATAATGACAGCTTGTCTTCTATGATTGCCACCGACTATAATTAGGACTGACTTCTGTTAAAGTCTTATTTGCTGAAAAGGCCTACATTAACATTAAAATTCTATCATGTAAGGTATAGTTCTGTGTGATGTCAGCGTGATAGTCTGTTATTTTTATTCTTAATATCTCTGATGGTTTTTGAAGTCTTCATATATCTAAGAAATTGTGATTGTGGCATATAAATCATGGAGAATAAGTTGACAAAATGCTGAAGTATCATCCTCAGAAAAGTTTAATTTACATTGTAAGAGTTAATTTGGCAAAGTAAACTGCCTTACATTGATTATTATACATTTTCTCTTTCCAGCTGTTGATTCCACCATCTCTTCTGTATTCTAAGGATCACACACTGAGAATCTTCATGGACGTCCTCCTGATTCCCTCCCATGTTACACTGTACATCCCTGCAAGGTAAAGCCTAGGATTGTGAATATCATCTCTGATTTCTGTCTACGCTTGGTCACTCTTCACACTGCAATGCTCATTGTCATTTATGTAGGCATTATCTAGCACCACCTTCTACACAGGTATCAGAAACACTCTGTCATTTTCTTATACTGTATCTTAAGCAAATTTGCCTCTAAGTTTGCATAACTAGATGTTTGGAGTCTTTAAAAGTATCATGTGGGGGAGAGAGAGAGAGAGAGAGAGAGAGAGAGAGAGAGAGAGAGAGAGAGAGAGAACAAGTGGGTACATGTCATAACACATATGCGATGTCAGAGGATAACTTCTAGAAGTCAGTTCTCTCCTTCCACTGTGGGAGTTCTCAGGCACAAATGCAGATCACCAACTTGATGGCAGGTTCTTTTACCCTCAGAGCAATCTTGATGATGATCAAATATTTGTTTTCTTCAAAATACAATAGCAATGAATAACTTTTCTTACAAATTACCCTTTTAAATTTTTCCTTTATTTATATTTTATAATCAAATGTGGTATACTATATTCAATCTGGCCATCTGTGTTTGTACATGCTGGTAGGATGTGTTGAAGGAGGCAAGGGCAAGAGGAACATGAGTTAGAGGCCAACCTGGGCTGCACATTTATTCAGGCAGCAGTAATTCATGCCTTTAATCCCAGTACTGAGAAGGCAGAGGGAGGCAGATCCCTGTGAGTTCAGAGCCAGCCTGGTCTAAAGAGTGAGTTCCAGGACAGCCAGGGATACTCACAGAGAAATTGTGATTAGAAAAAAAATTCTGAGCACTTAATTTTTAATGTATAAACTTTTACATGAATTACTGATCACATGATATTTTATATGCAAAACGACCTCAAGAAAAATTTAAGCCATTAGCTGGAAGCTCACTGTAAATTTTTGTTTATTTTTATACTCTAGATTTTATTCCCATCTCAGTCCATTCCCTGACTGTTCCACATCCCATACTTCCTCCTCACCACGCCCCTCTATCTCTTCGAGGGTATCTCCCCACATGCACACATAGTCCTAAATTTCAAATTTCCATACTAAACTAAATGGACTGTCAGAGTAATGCAAATACCAAGCTAATTAAATGCATGCATATTTATTTTTACTCTTCTCAGAATAGGAAGCAGACTATCATTTAAAACTATCAGTTACTTAGTTACTTATTCTAATTAAAGAGCTCTCTTAAGAAGATGACAGTAAAGGTGGTGAACTATCAACCCAGAGGAAGAAGACCTATATATTCAGATGGACGTCACATATTTCTAAACGTGTATTGAAAGAGGAAATAATACAAAATGAACTAAAGAATGTTTAGCTATCATCAGTAAATCAGTAAAAATATAAGCAAATAAAAAACATTGAATAGTGTATTAATTTCTGCATATGTAATATATAATTGAAAGTATTTGATAGTTTTTTTCTTTTACCAACTCTATTTTAATTCTTATGGATCTAAAAATATCTATAGCTCACAAGATCACAACTTCACACATGCAAGAACAAAATTGTTCCCTGGTTCAGGCATAGAACTTGCCCCAAATTATTTATTCAATATTTGTCATACAAATCAAAAGTTCTTCTTGATTAAAATATCAGTTTTTAATTTTACTTATTTTTTAATTTTATTATACATTATATATTATTAAATATTTTATTATGATTCTTTAAAATATTATTAATGTATGCCTACTCCTTTAAATTTCTTTGATTCTCTCCTTAATTAACTTCTCAGACATCAGAAACCATTTAGTATTCTGTAACCTAATGCCTAGACCACTGCGCAGTGTGTAATAGTCAACAAACAGAAACAAATTAATACTGAGTTATGAAAGTAAATGAACACAGGCATATTTTCCCTTACAGGACTCCTTTCCTAATAACTTTAATCTTAATGAAGATATGCGATTTTAGTGACAGTAAGCTGAGAAAGCTTACAATACAGAGCATATATTTTAAAGAACCACTATTAGATAAACTTCCTATTTCTGGATAATGACAAATTTACTCAACTCTTCTCCGTATTAATGAAAGTTCCAAATTGTAACAAAAATAATATATTTCTAATTATAATCATTAGTGAACTAGGAAATGTTAGTCTAATCCTCTGCTAATAAAGGTGAAGTCTTTATTTCTAATAGTCAAGAGCCACATGAGAGACAATCGACCTTTGGATATGACTGTACTGAAGAGGGAGAATGCCCAATGGTAATATTTAGAAATAAGTATATTCCTGTTCTTAAGAGGGTGAATGCTCAACGGTAATGTTTAGAAATCACTATGTTCACCATTATAATTTTACTATCCTCTTATTTCACTTAAAATTAGTAAATTATCTACAAAAATCATTGATTCTTATTCATCCATTGTATTCTAAAATTGGTTTTAGGAAAATTATGAGTACTTTATTGAATATTACTCAAAATATCTCTATATACAACAAAAATTTATAATCATTCAAGAAAACTAAGTTTCAGTTTCTTAAGTGGTAAGTATGTATCCACCATTACATATGGAAACCAGGCTTCCTTACAAATGACCCAAAAGAAATGAAAGACTATCCAAAAGGGTCTTATCAAAGCTACAATAGAGCTTTATTCATAATCAACCCAAATTACAAATAATCAAGATATCCCTTAGATGGGAAATAAAAGTTTCTGTCATACATGTTATTAATAAACAAACTCAAGCAAATGAAACACCATACGTTGAACTGTAGAAAGTCACATTGGTAAGAATAACCACAGGCAATAGGGGTATATTCACCTATCAACAAATTAAACTTATGATGAATATTTTATTCATTGGTGAACATTGCCTCCTAATTAAGTGAACCTAATAAGATAATGAATATTTATACCTTAGTATCTATTTATCAAACCTGATTGCTTAGCATATATAATCCTCAAGCATTTCTGAATTAATATTGAATTATACTTTAATAAGAAATGTTACAGACAATTGTATAGCATATAATAACTATTTTATAATAAGAAATGATAACATAATAGCCAATACTATGGTAATAATATAATGTCAAAATATACATTCTTTATGATTTTAAAACACATTTTTTTACTCATTTTGCTTTAAGAAACATTAATAAAAAGCTCTTGCCTTATTCTATCTTACTTGTTTTGTCTGTTGGCTTTATTATCTGGGTGGCCAACTCTGTTCTGAAGGGAACAAGAGGACTGGATTTAGGAGAGAGAGTGGGGCTTTTAGTAGTGGAGATAGTGAAAACTGTTGCCTTCTGCGTTGATGTGTGTTTTATGAAAGAAGAAACTATTTTCAATAAAAAATATAAACATACAGTATAAGACTATCTCTTCAACCTATATATTAAGGGACAGAAGAAAATGCAGAAAAGGAAAAATAAATATTTAATCATTATTTGAAAGGAGTGCTATCTATCTATCTATCTATCTATATATATATATATAATAAAATGGAATGAATATGAAAATACAGTGTACATTAATAATTAGTTTAGTAATAGCATAGCACTAATACAATTTTGATCAAAACTCATGAAACTATACTATATAGCTCATTATGTACACTTTAAAAGGTGCCTAATGAAGTTCTGTTCACAGCAATTGACCTACCTTTATTTGAAAATGAAGAGGAATTATGCGGCATGAATTACAAGTCATAAATGGTATACTTGCTGATTACTTGTGGACAGGTTGTGATGGGTGACAAGAACTGGTTCTACAGAACTGTTCTCAGCTATTTGGCGTATGTCATATATTTATGCTAAAGTAGGATATTGTAATAATATTCACACTATGAAGGTCAACAAATACTTTAACTCAATCTTTCTCCCCCACATTACCAGTTGCTGGGTACTCAGAAGGTGATCACTTCCTAAACTACTTAACATAAGTTAAAATAACATGAATTCAAATAATGAAGTAGAGTTCATTCAAGAAGTCATGTCTTGAATACAAGAATTTAGAGCTGGAGCAATAACTTAACCTTTCTGATCTTCCTGCTCTTATGAGTAAAATTATAATTATTACCTATTCTATACAGTCTTTTAATCAGATAATAAACATATTTTACAGAAAAATATTCCTTGAACTCCCAGTATTTTAATAATTGCTAAGATTTATATCATAAGATCAAATATCATTATATGTTTAATACTACAGCCTAATATGAACATTTACTCCAGACATGTTTTAAAGCTACAGTTTCTAATTGTTTGCTCTTTTATCCATCAATACTACTGATATTTAAATATCAGACTTCTATCCTTAAATACGTCTGGACTCTTAGTAGATAGAGTAGATATTGGATAGCAATCTTCTGTAGGTATATATCCAATTACCCCACATTGGATAACTATATTGAATTTTTTGCCTGTTTAGTTTTTGAGGATATAACACACTGTACAGCATGGGAGACTGGAAGCTCATGATTGCTCAGTCTGCTGACCAGAATGATGACTGGTTTGGAATACTGCTGGCTGCCTATGCCATACCTCTTCTTTGCCCTATTTCAATCTTGTTTCTGACATTAAAAGAAACGCATCTAAGACAAGCTTACAGCTTGAACTTTCAAAGCATTCTTTATAAAACAGAGTAAGTATTCAATCAGAATCTCTCAGAGGTTTTGTAATGACATTTACTTAATCCTGACACTTTTTCAAGCTTACTGAATTTTTTTGCAATTAATTCTGAGTTTTTGAATATGTTGTTTGGGAATATATATATATATATATATATATATATATGTATACATATATATATTCATTTTCAATGATAAAGTATTTAGCTTTAGAATGAAATGTATTGTCAACTTCTGGTTATATCTGATAAAATACTTATCATTCATTAATATCCATCAGTACATTCATTTTAATACCAATTTATCCAATTTTGCTATCAAGTTTATTCCAGAATCATATAGAAAAAAGGAAGCAGCCTTTTCTATGACCTTCTTTCCAGAAAGAAAGCAGGCAACACAGTTGTTACCTTTGCTTGGAAGTAGCCTTAGAAAGTATGTTAAAACTAGCTCTTGAAAGTTGTAGCACTGCGTGTATTTTATAGCTGTGATGATTAATTCCATGAAATTAATGATTCTACATAGATGCATCAATTTATACTTAATTTTCTTCATTTGGCTCTACCAACCTAGGTTTGTATCATAGAAAATATTTTATTTCTAAAATCCTTCTGGCTTTGTCTTTGGTGCATCATAACCAAGCAAATGGTTTATTGCCCATTTGAATAATTGCTATGGCTTCATAAAGGTTTATAAGCAACCATTTTTACTCTTTTTATCTGCCAGAAATGATTTAAAGATACTGATAGATACCAACATGAAATGCTATGCAAGCTTCATCTACATTCATTGGTAAATCTGACCTGAGCTTCTATCCTTGGTCCTTTTGATCCTATGTTGCAAGTAGTCTCCCAAGTGAGACTAGCAAAAATATTCCTTTGGAATTTTCAACTTGAAATAATACGTTTTAAACTTTTCCATATTTTCTAGCCATACTGTATATAATCTACAATAAGCTCAGAAATATTTCCTAAGAGTGTTCTATAGATTCTTACTATAATTCAAGAAGAATTTTGTAAGCCAGGAACATATATATACAGTTCACAGAATGACAAAATCTTAGCTAACATGCTATGTCTACGAAGATAGAATTTATATTTACAAAGTTCAAATTTTTTATGGAGATTCATCTTATAAAAACACTGTTCCAGATCTCTAGCTTCAGCTGGTTTTAGAAATGGTCATGGGCTTAATAGTGATTCATGGTCAAATATACAGGGAATTACAGAATTAAACAATTTTCTTTAATGTGTTGCTTTCCAGATCCACCTAACAGGGGAATAGAAATCTTCCTAAATTGCTTTTATACAGGACACAAATTAAAATCACAGTGCTGAAGTAGCAAAGATAAAAATATTCAATCTCAGAATTAGGACTTTGAAGAGGACTTTTCTTTAGCAGAGTTGAAGAGACATAAAATGTCCGGGGGAAAGAAAATACAAAATCCTAAAGTTCACAGTGGAGTTAGAGGTTCTGAGGGGACTGGGTGCCTCTGCTGTTCCTTTAAGGAAAAGCTACTCTAAGTTTCAATCTCCTAGTGTGGACATGCTTACAGTTCCAGAGATCGGACATACAGCTGTAAAGATCAGAAGACTAAATCCATCAACGCAGTATATACAGTTTTAAAATAAAACAGTTATAAATGATACATAATAAACATTAATCATTGTGCCATAGCCAATCTAATTCTTATTTAATTATAGGCTCAAACAACCTAATCTTTAGATAACTATAATAATAGCAAATATACTTTTAACAATTAAATATGATTTACAACAAGCAAACAAACAACAACAACAACAAAGGTAGACTCTGCTGTATCTGCTGCAATCCATGAGAAAGTAAATAAAACAAGACCCAGAGGTCATCTTCACCACTGGTTTTAAACAAAGAAAGGAGAAGAAAACAAAGGCACTCAGGGTGGGGATATTTAAAAGGAATTGTTTTCATATGTTGACAAAGGTCATTGTGGAACTATGATGCCCCAAAGGGAAACAAATAGAAAACATGATCCTATAATCACCCTAGCACTCTGCCCAGAGAACATTCCAGGCACAGAGCAAGAGGTCTCAGAGAATGGAAAAAACAGAGCTCACTGCTCATGGAGGATGGGGATTGAAATTTTGTAGGGCAGTGTAGAGAGTTGATGGAACTATATAGAGAAACAGGGCGATAATAAGCAGTTCACACAGAGGGCAAAACCCCAGGTGGCTGAGAGAAACAAGGAAAGGAATCTGCAAGCTGAACAGTTCCTGGTGCTGACTTAGCAAACGCCACTGAATAACTAAGGCCTTCAACTGAGAACCGCAAGTGTTCTACTAAAGCAGCAGAACTAGTGTTGCCTATTTCAACTCAGCTTGAACCTATGTATCACAGAGCATTATTGAAACAAATCTTGGGCTCTCAGCAATGCAGCATCCACAGACACATACACACCCATTCAAGTTATAATGCATATGAAGATGTAGGTAAATGAGACAACAAAAAGATATCTGGGTTGGACAAAAGGAACAGTGTTAGTGCAAAGGAGTTGAAAAAGACGCCTGTCAACATGCTGGTGGTGACAATGGTTCTTTAAGTAGGTTATTTTAACGGAATCATTACATGCTCATATAGTAGGCAAGATTAGGCTCAGTAGTCTGCTCTCAAACTTAGATCCTTCTGATCCAGACTGTTAAATCCTAGTAGGGTGTGTTCTTGTCATGTATCAGTTAGAAAGTTAAATACTTTTGGTGTTTAACTTTTGATACACTGGATGTACAATATTTCATATATTTAAGGAGATATGCCTGAATCAATAAGCTCTTGTCTGTACTATTTCTGTTAGCTAATCTTGTAATCTTGTAACCTTTCCGTGCTAACAGAATTCATAGCAGTTATGAAGGCTATAATATGATACAGCAATTATGACATATTTGCACAAGGGAAGCTCATTAGATACTAGATATATGAACTAATAACATTTTTAATTGACAAGATTCAGCACATATTAAGTGAGTAATTGTGCAGTACTAATGTGAAAACTTGGACACTCTTCACTATAGATTTAATTTAGTGTAATTAAAAAATCCTATTTCAAAAACCAATCCAAATATATCTCAGAAAATACTATTCTTATTAGTGGTAAGTTCAAAAGAGTTCTTTTTTGTTATATCCATATTAAGAAAAATGATAATTATCCATACCCATATGATCTTATGTTCTAAGTACATAGATAGTACTCTGCAAGACCTAATATAACTATTATGTGTACATATTTTGTGTGTACATATTCATCTCCATATGAACATATATTTACACAGAATTGTTATGAGAATAACATGAGATGTGCCACAATTTATTGAATAGTCAAAGCATCTGACTTTTCGTGTGATTCATTTGCTAATGAGTCACATGTTGTTTCCTTATAGCCCCTCTTCTATCGTTTTCCATGTTTTTAAAATGTTAGAAAATCACTGATTACAAGTGAATGTGTTACATATACATGAGTTCTTTCTCTTCCTTCATGACAGGGACTGTATGTTGTTATAGGTAATATGTTGCAAAAAAATTGTTTTATAATAACACCAAAATCTTGAGCTCTAATTCTAAGCAGAGTTGTTCTTCTATTAGCAGAATTTCTAAAACTGATGAACAATTCATGAAAATTGAGTCGAGGATTTTTGAGGATCCATTATTAATTAATTTGACAAAGGATCATGACAATGAGTAGAATTTATGGTACCAAATACAAAGGAATATAAATTTGAGTATGATGATGAATTCTAGATATGAATGAATCCACTTTTCAAAATGGATATTGATTTTTTGAGATAAATACTCAAAATATTTTCACAGATTGGATACTGGCATTAAAATATTATGAATCTATCCTTGCATAGCAACTATTAATGCTCAGTTATAGTACACAAAATTAAAAAAAATAGTGTTTGTAGCATTTAGTGCCAATCTCCAAAGCCAAGGTCTCAAATATGCTATAGAAATTCTCTAGTCTTAAACTGCATCCCCAGGAGTTACTCATTTATATTTTGTTTTACCTTATGACACAGGTTTTCTGTTATATTAAAAAGAAAATACCCATAAAATGCAAAACTGTTGTAAATATCTAGAATCTATAAAACAATAGCAAGAAGGTTGTGACAATTCTATCTCTTGGAAAATTTTTGGATATTGGTACAAGGTAAGAAACTTTTTTAATGTAATATTTATAGTAATGTAGCATGTTTATCCTATTTTCATAAGTTGAAATATTTATTCAAACAAACTGAAAAACTGTTCTATGATAGTATAATTTCATTTACTTATTTTCAAAGAATACAATTTAAGACTCAAAATCAAGAATATAAAACAAGCTGAGGATCAGAGATGACACCTAGCATGTGCTAAGATCCAGTCCTACAAAAACACAATGATATCCTGACTTTCTTGTCAAGCCTGAAGTCTCTATTATACAAATGGTGATAGTCTCAAAATTTATACAAGTCTCACAAACTCAATTTCGTAACTAAAATATTCAGTAAAAGTTGTAAGTCATTTAGAAGAGATAATACCAGTAGTATCAAATCCATAATAAGTTCAAAAATGGATAAAAAAATAAACTGACACAGAGAACTCTAAGTATAGAACTACTGATTAATTGTTGTACATTAAATGCTTAAAATTAAGCACTATATATTTAAAATGATAAATGATACTGTATAATATTGCTTTAAATTCAGAAAACATAAATATGATATTTAAAATAGTATATTTGCAACATTAGCAGCTAAACTATCATAGTTAATATAGAACTTAAATAACAATTATGATTTCTGAAGCCTTGGAAATTATTAAAATGTTTAAAGTATATCCTATCATATATATAAGAAAATAAAGTCTTAGTCATGAAAGTAGTAACAACTGGCAGAACTAAAGAGTATTTGTAAAGAGGAGAATGTGGAAGGCAGCTATCATTTAAAGCCTCATAGGTAAAGACTAATTCAAATATAGTAGACAGAAAACCATGGAATAAAAGTGTAATGGTCCTTAGTAAATAAGTATACTAAGAGTTTTGTTTGAATACCCTATCTTTCTATAATGACTTTAATATAAATTTCTTAAATATTTGCATACAATTATTAAGCAATGGGCATATTTTATAAAGTAGTTAAAGGAAAAACTAAATACATCAAGTAAGAAAGGTGATCAAATTGTCTAACTGCATATTAATAAAATAAAAAAGTCAAAAAACAAATAAATAAATGCTTTCTAGGGTAACATGGATTAGAAAATAAATAAATCATTCATAAAATTTAAAATTATTAAGAAGTAATAAATAATGAAAAAGCTAGGTGAAATAATTTGAATGTCAGAGAACAGTAATAAATAATTACATTCATAGAATAACAGGTGTTTGTCAGGAGCCATCACAAGAAGAAGCTAAAAACTAGCAGGTACTCTTCCAGAGATGGGTCAGCCTTGGAATAAATCTATTGACAGAATTGCTCCAATAGGCAAGACCTATGAAAAATCTATGAGGAAATTTCCTGTTTTTTATTTGTTTTCTATGTTACTATTAATTATATATATATACATATATATATATATCACTAAGAATTAGCAGATCTCTGCAGAACAATGAATATGTATTATCTTAAAATGAAGCTATATAGATGAGTAGATGATTTCTTAATCTTTAAAGATAGTCCTATAAGAATTCTTAAATTTATAGGAATCATTAAGTTCTTTTATAATAACTGCTAAGAAATACTTTCTGATTGTCAAAACTATAATGAGAACTATGCCAGTATTCAAATGTCATGAGTTAATTGTTTCTGAGATAGCTGGTAAGCATCTACTCAGAGCACATTCCAACAAGTTGTAAATCATTAAGCAAAGTTCATACAAAGAGAAATAACAATTAACTATAGGTGCTAGGACAGAAGATAAAATATGGACCGGGTTAATCTATACAAAACATCACTAATTACTTAGTCACAGAAGTCGTGGCTTTCAATTCTCCATGAACTTTAATCTTTAATTTTGATGAGGTTATTGTACATAAAGTAGCTCAGTTTTCACTAGAAAAAATATTCATTGTGTGCTTTTCCTTTCAATTAAACATAAAATATCTCAATATCTAAAATTATGACTAAACTATTATTGGAATTTTCTTATAAATATGGTAGTCTACCAAACTGCACTCAATGAACATACATACATATATATGTTTATATGTTTGGAAGAGTAATAAATGTATGCCAAGTATACATTTAATAGATAGCACCAAAGATTGTAGCTATATATCAGAAACTTATATCCAAAAACAAATAATTTTTAATTAATTTTTTACTAGAAGGTCCAGTGATAGGTTTTATTGTAACTTTTATTTCAAACAAAATTTGTTTTTGTTAACTTTTCTGCCTCTTCTTCTCTGATGTCCTTTGTATCCTTTCCTAAAACCTAGAAAAGAAAGGACATGGAGACCACATTGGGGAGGAACAGGGTCCAATAATATGATGTGTATGTACATTGTGGTACCACTAATAGACACCTTGGCAAAATCAATGCTAGTATTTCATTGGTCCAAAATTATTTCAAAATTGAAGCACACAGATTACACATAAATTAAAATCATGCTATTAATAATTATATACTTTAAATCTGGATCATGTTACAACTAAAGCTCCAGAGAAAAATATTTCTTTTTCTTTATCCCATATACTATCAGCTTTCTGCTCTTTTACTTTAATAGTTCAAAATCTCTCTGTGAAATAAAACTATTGTCACATGATGGTGTGGATTTAGATTAACTGATATTTCAAATTATAACCTAATATTTTTGTTCATAATCTTAAAACACCAACTTTGTATAAATTAGCTTAGTCATAAAACTCTAAACTATGTGATAACTAATAATGTTTCTTGCTTATGATCTGTGATAAAAAGAAGTAAAGAAAATCACAATGTACTCTAACAAAACTCTTCAAAACTACGGAGATGCACTTTCATAGGAGAGTCTTACAGCACACATTTTAAGATTGGATTTTTTTTACATAGAGTGCACCTATATTTTGAAATAATTTAGTAGGGACTTATATGAAACAATAATTCAGTTACTTCTCATATAGCTTTAGGAAATATTTTGAAAATAGAATTTTAAAAAGTTTCTTTAAAAATTAGAATAGAAGTAACATATATTTGAAGAGATATGTTTTCAGTCAAAGATGAGATAATGTCAAAAGAGCAAATTGGAAGCACTGTAAAAACTAACACAATAGCACCATAATCCTCTTTGATTTATAAGAACAAGTGAGCACATTTTCCAGCAAAGGGGCAACTGATCTCACTGAGAATGGAAAATTACTTAATCATAGTCCATCATATGATTTTCTTCAAAATGGTGTTATTTGAGAGCTTTTTCTCTCATTGATGGCTGAGCAAGGACAAAGAGATTTTTGTGTTCTAGACTAGAATGGCACCTGAGAGCATACCAGTAGATGAAATAAAAAGCATTTATTAGGTACAGAGGAAAGAAATTGCTAGAAATGGACAGAAACTGAAGTTCTAAAAAGAACAGTTAAAGCCTCCAACAACCAAGGCCCAGGACCAGGTGAAGTGGAAACACTAAAGGCTACTGTGAAAACCATCCATCAAAACACAGCAATAGAACATCAGAACAAGCTAGGTTTAAAAAAAGGTTATTGGATGAAAGAGTGACTTAATGAGTTCCTCCAAATTTATTAACAACAAAAATAAAAACAAAACTCATCAAGCTGGAAAAGATAATTCCCTGTAATCCAGTCTGAACTACATATTAAACCACATCTCAAAAAGATGAGATAAAAATTGAAAGTAATTTTGTATATTGAATATTTATTAACCTAGAATTGTGTTGCACTCACTGAGGACACAATATGAAGAGGAGCAGTTGCCAAAAATATTCTCCAAGTGTTAGAACCATACTCTACATAGGCCTTTTTGTATTTGACAGGTATCATTTACAGATTCACCTTTCTAAATTTCTATGTGATCATGTATAAAAGGAGCTGTGAGGCATGAGCCCCTTTCATTTTTTTGAACCTACCTTAAGCAAGAATAGGCAGTGCATAGCTTTCTTTCTCTAGATGTTTAATGTAAAATGCAATTTTATATTTAGATGTGAAGATTATAAAACTATGCAAATCAAAACAGAAATAACAGAAAAAGAAACTTCTAATTCTCATCCATAACAAATCACTATTGAGATCTAAAGAAGGGACAGATTTTAAAAATAAAAATAACATAAATCCTCATAGATTAGAACACAAATCTGAATTAAAGTGAGAGTCTGGTAAAAGGGATTTAGAGGTTGTCTCTGAAATTATTGAGTGTGTCTTGTTATTTAAAATTCTGTGATGCAAAAACTTAGAATTGAAAAATTTACAGTGAACTGAAATTGAAAGATTCTGTGTCAGTGGTCAACTTACAGATTCAACATATTACAATTTATTTCTATGGATGGAATGTTTATCTTCCCTTCAAAATTTGTAGGTTGAAATGTTCATACCCAGTGTGACAGTATTGCAAGGTGACAACTTTTAGGGATAATTCAGATAGACATTTGAAACCCCCTTTGTAGAATTAGCAGCCTCTGAAGAGATTACAGCCCTCTCATTGTTCTTTTCTATCATTCATAGAAGGACACAGGAAAACAGCAATCTACCACACAGGGAATACTCTCATCTGATCCCAAATCAGAACTGTACCAAGGCCTGTTATTTACTAATCACCTAATTCTTGATAGTGCACTGTGAGTGTCCAATATTCATGTTTAGTTGTGAAACGTCCTGTCTGCCAGCATTCAACCTCTGTTGCTACAGTGTCCTATTCCTAGTTCATAAATGGAACCTAATCCTGATTCCAACTACAATAAAGTCACGTATGATCCTGTTTGTATAAAGACTAGAATCATATGTAAATACTGCTGCTTAATGGAATGAAAGTAGGAAATTGAAGTTATATGAACTGTGTCAGGATCTGCATGGGTTTGACTTAACTGACATTTAGCACGAATTCTCTCTGGTTCTGTTGTGCCTCTAAATTCTCTTCATCAGTCATCACAGTCAATCTCTCCTGCAAAGGATCTATTCAGCCTCAATAATTATAGTAATCAATCACGTCACAACTCTAATGTCTTAGTGAAAGATGTTGAAGACATAGATACCTAGCATTAAACCTCTAAGTATGTTTCTGTGTCTGTAAAAGAAGATAATGATTGTAGTTGTATATCATACTTGATGTTTGAATAAGACAAGGCTGACGCTGAGTTTGGACCTATAAAACTGCTTTCACAGTTACCTGAGAATGTTATCATAGCATCAGTGATTACAGTGATAAAAAGCTACTCAAGTCCAGGTCTACTTGGATCAAAGGGTTTGTAAGCTTAAATCTATGTATGTATACAGTTGAGTTATAGCCTGATTAATTCATGGACATTTTAAGTATTAAACATAAAAATGTAGTTAGTATAATTAACCTATGAATCATCACCAATAAGCAACACAACAATGTC
The DNA here is from genome assembly GCF_011064425.1 of Rattus rattus. Lineage (NCBI taxonomy): Eukaryota > Metazoa > Chordata > Mammalia > Rodentia > Muridae > Rattus > Rattus rattus. The sequence goes on along the minus strand of NC_046156.1, from coordinate 129,336,562 downwards.
CAAGTTTGTCTAACATTTTTGACAAGGTGAAGCAGTGCTATCTACAAAATGAGTACTCAAGAAACAATCGATCAAGTTCTAAAAACTTGAGCTTGGTCTAGGCTTCTGGGGTGAACATGCCTTCTAAATATGGGTTGTTTAAACTGGTGAACGCATGATTAACTGGGAGTTGCAACTTGCTGTTGGTACCCAGGCAGAATCACATGAAATTATCATACAAAGCATGACCAAGATTGAAGTTCAAATTCAAAACCCAAAGCACAGTTTCTCTGGCATCTACACCATTGTATTCTATATCAGACTTATCTATATGTGAAATCAAACAAGTACAGCACCAGAAGAAAACAAACTCATACATTTTGGGGTGACTATGCTTTTCTTAGTACTTATATTTCTGTGTTAGAACACCAAGACCCAAAGTAAATTGCAGAGCAAAGGCTTTTTTTTTTTCTTTTTTCTCTATCTTTATTAAATTTGGTATTTCTTATTTACATTTCAATTGTTATTACCTTTCCGGGTTTCCAGGCAAACATCCCCCTAACCCCTCCCCTTCCCCTTCTATATGGGTGTTCCCCTCCCCATCCTCCCCCCATTACTGCCCTCCCACCAACAATCACATTCACTGGGGGTTCAGTCTTGTTAGGACCAAGGGCTTCCCCTTCCACTGGTGCTCTTACCAGGCTATTCATTGCTACCTATGAGGTTGGAGCCCAGGGTCAGTCCATGTATAGTCTTTGGGTAGTGGCTTAGTCCCTGGAAGCTCTGGTTGCTTGGCATTGTTGTTCATATGGGGTTTCGAGCCCCTTCCAGCTCTTCCAGTCCTTTCTCTGATTCCTTCAACAGGGGTCCAGTTCTCAGTTCAGTGATTTGCTGCTGGCATTCGCCTATGTATTTGCCATGTTCTGTCTGTGTCTCTCAGGAGAGATCTACATCTGGGAGTAAAGGTTTTAGATCACCTTAAAACTTTCAGGACAGAGCCCATCATTGAAGGAATTCAAGGCAGGAACACAAAGCAGAAATGTGGAGACAGGAAAAAGAGGTCATGGAAGTACAATGCTTACTGGTTTGCCCTTCATAGTTCTCTCAGTCTGCTTTTTGATGCAATTTAGAATGACCTGCCTACCGGTAGCACTGCCCACAATGGCTGGGACCTTCCACATCAATCATTAATGCTTCTGGACAAATCAATCTGGTGAAGAGATTTTCTGGATTGAGGTTCTCTCTTTCCATATGAATATAATTTGTGTTGAGTTTACAAGAACTAAGCAGGACAAAGTTTCTCAAAGCATGATTATTAAAGAAAATGATCACAGATGGGGTACAGAAAAACATTACTGTAAAATATGGTGAAGAAAAACCTTTCACATTTCTCATTGACCAGCTCTTCCAAAACACAATGTTAGACTTACTCCAAGAGTAAATTCTGATACCCTCATTGCAACTGTTTTCTACCTGAAGGGAATGAATGTTACATAAAAAAGAAAAAAAAAAAGATCTGACCAAAGGTTCTGCTGAAGAACTCCAGCTCACTACTATCAAAAGATAGCCTTCTGTCCTCTGATCAATATTTCTGATCAATGTCTCTGAATTTTGTACTCCAGTTCTTGGTGTCTTCATTTCTTAAGGCTCCTATGCCATGTAAATGTTACATTAAGCAATTTGGTATATCTTTCTCTTAATAATACACCTTTTAGTATAGGGGTCTCAGTTAGGAGCCCTGCATTACTACTCTCTAAGAGCCACACCTTTATACATAGAAGGTATTTGCTATCAGGACTATTAATAAATGGAACCTTTGAAACTTTCTTTTTCAATCCACTTATATGCAATTATCCTAAATACATATGTAGCATGCTCATTGTATTTTTCTGAGAACATTTGTCATATTTCACAAAGATGAAGAAACGACAGGAGAAGTGCTCAACAATAAAGCAATTAAATGAATTGTCCAATTCATTCCACCATATACTTACTAAATTGCAGCCATTAATTCACACTGTAAATGGAAGGTCATATTTAAATGTTTTCATAAGATATTGTTAACTTTAAAAATCAGGTAACACAATCATTAAGCATATGAAACCACTTTATGTATATTAAAAGGCTAAATATATGTATTTATATTAAAAAGACTATAATGTATAACAAAATAGGTGTTTTATCTTTTTCTCTTTTTTACCCTAGATAATATATATTTAATTAAAATATTTGTTAAATATAATGTGAGTAACTAATACATTCTTCTGGCATGTTAAACATAGCACCTTAAAATCTCCTTATGTTACTGATGCTTAGTAAAAGTGAAACTAACACCTAGCTCCCACGGGAATTTAACCAAGACCTATAGGCCAAGTATAAAATTTATCAATACATGTGAAATTGATAAATATCAATGAGAAATACCATTACACAATGGATCCTGCCTCAAAAATTACCAATAGTGTTAGTGAATATTCTTGTTATCTTAAAGTCTCCAAAGAATAATACTGTAACATATCTCAAAGGACTGGGAAAATTAAATACATTGTTTTTAAAATTGTACACCAAAATAAATAAGTGAGTACAATAATGGATACTGTTTGGAACACAGGACAAACTATTGGCAACTTATACTTCATTAATTATTATAGGTGATCAGGCATAATAATGGTCTTCACTAATATACTGTTTACTATGAAAAAGGCACTAAAGTACTTAATGGATGCTTTTATAAATGTGTAAACAACTATAAAGGGTGAATATTATTTCTCTCATCTAAGACTAAAGTTCAAATATATAAGGAATGTTTTCAACTGTGCAGAAAAGCAGAATGTAAATTAAGAACTATGAACTCTACACCATGTTTTACTTTTGAGTATTCAGATTTAGTGATGAGCACCCAGGCATTCCTCACTGGATGGGTTATAATAAAACTACTAAAATCAGACATCAGAAAAGAAACTTGTCCTCTAGCTCCCGTTTCACTAAATATAAAAATAGGTATACTGTACACGTTGACTTAAAAAAGCTAAATATTTTGAAAATACATTAAATCCATGAGAGGTAAGCTGTCCTGGTAGGATAGAAAGTACTTAAAATATCACTTCCTGATAGACGAATGATAGAAGACTGCACAGTGAGTTGGAAGCGATGGGAACAGCAACGTAGATTCAGCCAAGTGCACTGTGCAAGCAGGTTATGGATTACCTTTCTGAGGAGCAGGTTATGGAATACCGTTCTGAGGAGCAGGTTATGGAATACCGTTCTGAGGAGGCTACACCTGAACTCACTGATACAAGTATGCTTTCTGATTCCCCACGTCATTTTATGAAAAATACGTTTGGCTTAAATAAAGTGTTTCTCGTATATTGAAAAGTATTTATTGAAAAATCTACATGAAGGCTGTGAAAAGTCTGTAGTATTCTAAGCATTACTAAATCTGAACAAACACAATAACCTTGGGGATGGGACAGTTCTCTATCACAGAGGAGCATAAAGCAGTGTCATTAAGGAAGGAATAGAAACCTATATCTACTCATTTTAATTTTTAAACAAATTAAGTCTAAAAATTTTACATTACTTTTTTTTCCAAAAAAATGAATAAAAAGCATTTTAGTTTAGAATACACATATCTACTGTGGAATACTTTTAAAGCCATGGTCTGAAAAGTAACTCAGACAAAAATACAGGGAATATATGCTATTCCTTTCATCAGACACATTGGTGATTATTTAAAGTTCCATAGAGTTTGTTTCAAGAAAAACAAAGTAAATTAGTAAAGTGCCCCCAGAAAGATGAAAGTCAGGGTAAGATCCTTCCTTGGAACAGAACACCCAGTTGGGCACAGAGTAAGCTTATTTTGAACTTTTCCATGGCCCATTCTAAGTTAAGATTCAGAGAGTTACTGCCTTTCTCTGAGATAACAAAGACTGCTGGCTTAAAGACAGATATTTGCACTGATGTCCATTTTACATCAGCCATAGTTCATTCAAATTACACCCTGTCTGTAGAAATTTTCCTGAAAAGAGGGGGAGGGGAAAGAGGGACAGGAAGGAACCTTCTTAAGAATGAAGTATTTTATCCAACAGAAAAAGGAAGGTTTTATCTGAGGTCTTTGTTTACCTGTGCAACGGGATATAGGAATGTGGTTACATTTTTTCATTTGATTATTTATAACTAAACTAAATCTCCTCACTGATTCTAAGCTTTGAGGTCAACAAATGGGAAAATAGAGCCCTGTGTTGGATTTGACGTCCAAGGAAATAAAAGCAGAGCATTGAACTAGTGCCTAACAGGAGCCTACACCATTGCTGACTAGTATTCATGTTCTGGAAGGCATTCTGGACCTCATTGCAGGAGAAAGAGAAACACCAACTGCCTATAATCTTATCCAGGATGGTGACCTATCTGCTTACACAAGAATGACAAAAACGCTGTGGGAGTAACTAACCACTTTCTGATCTGTTAAGGCTCACTCCACAACATGGAACCCACACCTGACACTGTTCAGCTGTCCTCAGACTAGACAGGTCATGAACCTAGGGGAAAGCAAAACACTATTGTCCTATATTCTGCTACACCCTACCACATTCTCCTAAACCCATAGTTCAGTATTTCACTCAGCCGCCATCAGAGAAGCTTCTTCTGCACTCAAAGGTAGCTAATACAGTGATCCGCAACTGGACAATATTCAGTGAGTGATAGAACTTAGAACACTCAGTCCTACACAGCATGTCTTCACCAAACCTGTCCCATCAGGGCTCAAGGAACTGTGTGGAAGAGGAGGCAGAAAGATTGTAAAAACCACTGGGGACAAGATTCCAAAGAATCTATGTCTCACAGACATGGCAGGCCTGACACACACATAACCTCTTGGACAGAGGCAGCAGGCACATGGCCTGCACATGTTCAAGTCAAACGATGAACCCGCACTGAAAGGCTAAGCAGACAGGAGCGTCCATCACTGAGAGCTTTATAAAACTGACTGGCAAAGGAAAAAATCAGTTTTCTCCAACGGGCTCTTACTGGGTGTACATAACTGTATTTAAGGACAGGTCCAAGGCCCAGAGTAGATAGTCAACACAAGATGGATTCAGTAGTATTTCTGGTGATGTTTGTTTCATGGCACTTTGTTTTGGTGCTTTTTAAACCTTACTCACCATTCTACTTATTGTTTTACCTTACTCTGTTATCTATTATGGTTTCCGGTTTTGTGATTTTATGGTTTATTTCCTGCTTGTGGTCCTTTGTGTGTCTGTGTTTGTCTGTTTCCTTTGTCTGGGCACTTCTTTACCTTGAGTCTCTTGCTAGTTTATTATGGTTTCTGATCTTGTGCTTTGTGTGTGCATGTGTGTGTATGTCTACATTTATATGGTGTTTCTCGTGCTTTTTCTTTGCATTATTTTTCTGTTCATTTTGTTTTGTTCTTGTTTAATTGCTTTTTCTTACTTGCCTCATTGTTTTCTAAAGAGAGAGAAAGAGAAGGCATGCAGTTGTATGATTAAAAATTATAAAAATTATTATTGTATAATAGTTATGGTTCAGTTAGATTGAGATGATATTTTAATCTAAGGATTAAAGAATTCTAAGTTTTAAAAGCTCTGTGCTCTTTTATTACCATATCATGTAAAAGAAGCTATGAAAGGTAATCTTTACCTCTACTCTAATGTAATATTTTAATAATTCTGTCTAAAGATAGCAATTTTCTAATATTTCATTATAATCATGAAAATACTAGGCAATGCATTTTGTAGCTCTACTTTTAATAGACTGAGTAAGGCTCTGTTTCCTGGGTGTGTGAAAAAATGTTTACACAGTGACTGTAGAAAAAGAGATAGATAATTTTAAATATTCATGAACATAGTGCTTACTACTCCCTTTCAAAATCTAAATATTTAATTTGATAAAATTATCTATGCTTTGAATTTTGATGTATACATGTTTTTAAATACTCACTCCAAAATATTCTGTCATTAAAATTGTATCCATAAAACTGGTAATGCAGTTCATGTAACTTTTGTTCTGGAAGCATTTATGTAGCTGCAGTTCATGGATTTGTATATGAATATATAGATCCACCCACTTCATTCCAGTTCAGCAACTTGCAAGCATTAATTTTCATTTTATAATTGATGCAATAGTAACTCAGGTATTTAGTTCTGTATAATTAGTGATTAAATTATGCAAAATGACTGTTTACCGAAAAGAAATTTCCAAAAATCTAAATTAATACTAATTATAGGAATTCGGATTTATTCACCCTTATTTTTATTATTAACAAAATCAAGTTATGTGCCTCTACCACAGTTGATACATAAAATCTATGATGATGAATTCCTTATTGTCATTTTAGGAAATATCTAAGCAACATTTCCTCTTAATGTATCATTTCTATACTTGTAATGCAAATCATTTTCATTTACATGCATATTTTAGGGTATGTATGTACACTGCACACATGCTCCATGCTTGCAGAGGTCTGGAGAGTATTCTAATCCCCTGGAACTGGAGGAATGGATCGCTGTGAGCTGTCATATGGGTGCTGGGAACTGAACATGGATGCTCTGCGAGAACAGATAATGCTCTTCACCCCTGAGCCATGTCTGCAGCCCCCTATGAAGCACTTCAAAGACAATTCACAAACAACACTTTTAAGAGTTAAAACTCTACTATATGCTTCCTTATATTTATGAATTCTGCCACTATAAGAATATCTCTTATATTTAATAACAGAGCTCAACATGTTGAAGATTTGTGGTTTATCTACAACTCAAGCATCCTTCTTTAGAAGAGGCTTCTAAAGTTAGATTTCTAGGCCAGGGACTTTTTAAAGTCCCTAGATGTAAGTGTTACATTTACCCCAACAATGTTATACCCATGTTTGGTTGGTAATTTATGGAAGCAGTTTCTCTCCCTCTCCAGCTTTACACTTCAACATGATTGCAGTGGCAAAATACAGATAAAATCATTTTAAGTTTTGTGCAAACAATTTATCATTTTAACATTTATTTTTAATGTCAGAAATGTCTTTAGACTCTCATGTTAAAATATAAGTAAAGCATGATCTTCATTGATCTGTACTTTAATGGGCTACTATCATCTGAAATTTACCTTAATGCCACTAACCTGGAAACTGTTACATACTCCTCATCCCATAATAAGTGACAATAGTAGACTGTATGCTGAAGAGGAGCGAGCGTCAGTCCCAGAGCTCATGCTTAGCATGGCCAAGGATCTGGGCTTGATGCTCACAGAGAGAGATGATAGGAAAAGACTTTACACTAAGAGTGAACAGCCACAAAGAACATTATTTTATTCTCAAAGAAAAAGTAAATTCACACCACATGATTCTGAAAAAACAATGACCAGAAGGAAAAGGTGAAGTCAGAGACTCTAGGACTACAGTACACAGTACCAGAAATCACAGGAATTAAAGATATGACACATAACAAGAAAAACAAGCAATTTCATTACAGCAGAGCAGAGGCAAGATCTTAGGTATTCAGGGGACATCAATAAGATTGAAAGGTTCAGCTTGAAATACCAGAGGTTACATAAAACAGAAGCCTGGGAATGGTCAAACATATGTGATCCAAGCTGAAAGTAGCTGGAGCAGGACAGTGAGTTCAATGTCTCCATTAATTACATGGAGAATTTAAGACAGGCTATGTATTAAAATCCTGAATCATCACTGTCACCACCACCACCACTACCACTATTACCACCACGATCACCATCACTGCCGTCGCCACTACCACCATAACCACCACTCACTAGAAAAATCACCACTACCACCACCACCATTTCCACAACAACCATCACCACACCCACTCCCATAATGTTTAACGCCACCTCCACCACAGCACCACCACCACTGTCATCAGCAGGAGGGAACTTCAGGAATAGGTGTTAAAATAGAGAGGCAAATTAATGTCCTGGAATAAAGTCCCTTTCTCAGACCATAAAACTGGGAGCAAGAAGTTTATTGCCTTTACACCTAACCCACAGGTCCACGAGAGAGTGAACGTTCTTGGTAATGGTAAACTTGGTAATGGTAAACTTGGTAATGGTAAATGCAAGTGCAGATGTTCAACAAAAGATGCCATCTACAGCTCAGAGAATAGCTGTTTCTTGACTCAATTTACCTTCATCAGTTTCCTCCACTTAAGACAAAAGACATTAGGCTGGAGGCAGAGAAGGCACTCAATCCAGGTTTTGTCATAAAGTCTGCCAGAAAACAAATCCAAACTAAGTTTTTAAGTGTTTTATTTTTCAAGTGTATGTTTAAGGATTAGATTTAGATGTATAATAAATGTTTCCATCAAATAAAAGACCAGAAAAAGAAAATTTCAAAAAAACAGTGTGTTATAAAATAAGAAAATAATACATAAGCGGAAAGTCACAGAAATCAATGCCTATAAACTACACATATTATAGAAAAGAAAACTCAAGGAACTCACTAAATACTAAAGGAAACTGGAAACAACGGGACATGAAAAGAGAAATAACCCGAATCCACTCAGTATGGCCAGAGTTTTCCAATAATCACCTCAGAAATAAAGAAAACATAAAAAAGAATTATCAAAATAATAATCCCACCAGTAACAACACAAAATGATCAAACCTTGTCAGATCAGTTTGAAAGAGGTATCAACCATCGGAATGGCCTTTGGTTTTAAAAGACATCCTGTAAGAAGAACAGAGCTTTCAGAATTCTGAGAAACAGCAGCTGCCGTGTCCAACCAAACCATCAATCAAGTGTGAGTATAGAATAAAGACATTTCATCCTGGAAAGAATGAAAGAAACCTTTCCCAAGCACCTTTCCTAGATGGCAACTGCTGGCAAGACACACAGAATTTTAATGAGGAAGAACGCAAAGTTGAAGAAAGACAGTTTTCTGGCTTAGAAAACATAGAATTGGTACACCCAGAACAATGAGAACACACAGGAATTTGGCTAGGTCCAAATCAAGAAGTTTAAAGTACAGCCAGATTATTGTTCTAGCTACAATGGATCTGAAGCTAAGCCAGCGGTACCAAAAACCAATAGACACACTGAAAATGGAGCAGTATGCTAGGACTTCATAAAAGCTTGATATAAAAAAGTCCTTCCTGTCTTCTTCAAACAACATTCACGTTATTGCAAGTGGGGCTCACCCACTTGATAAGCATCTTTTAATATTTTACAATTAACAAGAATAAATACTAGGGATTGCTTACAGCAACAAGGATTCAACAGACACATTTTATCAATGTGTTAAACATTGTATTAAACATCAGGAGTTACTGCTTTCGGTAAGAGCTACCAAGAAGATCCTACAACACTTGCAAACAGTTTAATTTATGTGAATGGAGAAAAGATATTATCCATTTCCATAAGCCTATATAATTTCAAAACAAATACAAAAATAAAAGTCATTGATTTGTAAAATATTAGTAAAAATCTACTCAAAATTTTTGTAATTTCATGAGGCAGGATGGGAACAAGAGGCAAAAATGGAGGCCTGGAGAGAAGCAGGAGGCAGGGACTGAAGGGAAAAGACATTACATAAAGGAGAGTCCATAAAACATCTTAGAGAACAGCCTTCTGAAAATGTTCTTAATTAAATGTAAAAGAGGTAATCAAAGTAATTTAACCTGATTGCTAATTACTGTCTCTGGAATGAGTTAATTGTTGTACTATATTTGTAAATAAGAAATAAGTATCAGTAAAATAAAGCTTAATTGCGTAGACGATATTTCTTCATTCACTCCTGTCGGCACCCTCACTCAGTCCACTTCGGCTCCCGCGTAAGGTCCACGGGCTGACATTGGCAAGAATATCATCATAATAGTACTCACAACTGGAGCTCTGGAAATGGCTCATTGTTTACTCTAAAGCTCATTCCTGCTTTGAAGGCCCATCCATCAGACTTCCTTGCATCCAATCTGTCTTCTTCCTGCATTGCCATTCTCCATGACAGGACCTGCTGCACAGCTGCGTCTCAACTCAGACTGCTTGTTGATCCCACAAATCTGTTTTCCTCATCATTGTCCCTAAGTTATGTTCATCCAACAGAGTCTAGCTCAAAATATCTTCTGCAAATTACATGCTACTATTTTGGGACTTTTGTCATTGGGCAGACATAACAAATGTCTAGTCCATCTTTATAGGATTCTAATAATAAAGTCCGTTTCCAACCTAGTCCAGAATATAGAACTACAGGGTACTTATGTAGAATGGCCATGGTTACTTATAGAAGCATAGTCACACCTACCCAGCAGCATGATTTCCAGATCGCTACTTCGATGGAGTCTCTACTTTCTGTTCTTACATTTCCTATATTCCCTATCTGCTCCAGAGACCACTAGGCTATGTCAAACTAGGATAGAATTATAGACAAGAGTAGAGTAGGGAGATGCAGGGGTCTCAGGGGAGGGTCCAGTGATATTCTCTAACCCTTCTAGTATAAGAGATCTTTGACAGTCAGCTACCCTGGATCTTGGGAGTCTTACATGCAGCCATAGCTGCTATCGTGTGAGTAATGGTTGTTTTGCTCAGGAACAGTACTGCACATATACATATTATAGCAGTCATATTTATATAGATAAAAATCATTTCATCATAGAAGCTGTAGTGAGTCACAGTGTGTCACACAGTGTATGCTTTTGTCCACAGGTCTATCCTAGCAAATGTTCATTGCAATGACTTATTGGTATGGGTTGAAGCCTCTGGCTTCTTCTATAACCAATACTGGATCATCACAGGTACTCTTCTAGGTTTTCCTGTGGTTGCCTTGTGTCATTGATATCCCGAAGCTCTAGTTCTATAGGACTGGCCCCTTCACATGTTCCAGCAGGTCAGAGTTGAGGTAGATGCTGGGGTGGGCCAATTTATGCCCTGGATCTGGACCTGAGTAGTAGCTGATCTGGTCAACTAGACAGGTCTCCCACCCCATACCACCAGGATGAGCTCTCCACATTGCCCTGGCTTACCCAGTGCTGCAGCCCCCAAAAGGCAAGGGCAGGTCTCTTGCTTTCATGCCATTGGGGCTACTCACCTACACCCATGCCACCAGAGCCAACTCTACTATGATGCCCAGGGAAAGTATAGGGTCCACTCTCCTAAAGCTGTAGACTGCAAGCACTGAGCCAGTTCTGCCTCTCTCACGCTCTTGGGCCTGGCCACTCCACACTTTTGCCATCAGGGCCAGCTCTACTGTGATGCCCAGGTGAGGTACAGGGGCCACTCTTTATGACTCCTGGATATCAATGGGGTCCCAGCGGCAATGGCAGCGTGGACTTCAGTTATAAAATGAGCCATCAACATGAATGCAAACCCCTGTTGCTGCATGGCCAGAGACCCAGACATAGCCCTCTACATAGCATGGGCTAGGACTTCACCATGGCCTCAAGTGATAGGACAGGCTACTCATAGCAGACTGTTTCTCTCTACTCTTACATACCCAGCCCCAGTCCCTCTTCAGTGTTCAAACTGTTTTGTTTCTCTTTCTTCTCCATCTGTCTACCACATACTTGTACATTAAAATGGCTCTAACTGAAAGTGGACAGGTGGCAGGCGAGCCTCCAGATGTCCTCCTCTGTCCATGCTACATGATGTGACTATGGCTGGGCCTCTGAGTGTCTACAGTCTGCCTGTGCCTTGTGGCAGCAGACTGAACTCGTAATTTCACTATTTTTTTCATAAAATTATCTGCAGTAGGAACCATTTTATAGTGTTTCATATTTTCATTTGTTTTTATGCTTTATGATTTATGAAAATTATAATTGGATCGAGGTTGATTCGTGTGTGTGTGTGTGTGTGTGTGTGTGTGTGTGTTCATGTTACTAGTGATTGAACTCAATGTCTTATGAATAATAGAAAAGTGTTCTAACACTGAATCACATCACCAGATCCAGGTCATCCTTTTAATTAACTGTAAGAAACATGGAGTATAGAGAATTTTAATGCACTTGCCACTCCTCCAAATATCTTGAATTAATGATTGATTGACTGATCAACCAGCTTTAAATTTACTAAATAAATGCATTGTACTTACAAAGCTGTCAAATCTCTTGACTACTAACTTTCATGCTATTTAACAATCATTTTTGATCATTCTGACAGAAAACTATGCTTAGCCACAAAGCCAGCTACATTATCTTACATTCTTCTTCTGTATTTTAGAAGAAAATAAATCAGTATAGAACTTTAAAAGATCATCCAGATAATATGATCAAAACACAGACTTCATCTTTATGCTTTTACACACACACACACACACACACACACACACACACACACACACACACACACACACACAGAGTGACATTGGGGAGAGACTGAGAATCTCACTACTTGTAGCCCTGGTTAGCCTACCAGCCTAGAACTCATAATGTAGACCAGGCTGGCCTTTGACTCTCAGAGTTCTAGGATTAAAGATATTCTCCAACATACCCAGATACCCATAATCTATATTTCTTTCTTCTCAATTAAAATTAAGTGGAATCTGGTGTCCTGAATCAGCTACGGGTAGGAGGGGTCTGCAAGAATACTTCTCTGAATTTTACTGCAGCTGCAAATGCTTTACTAATAATTACTCGGTGAAAGCTCAGAATTGATGAACACATGTAAGAGGAAAGGACATGAAGACGCTCAGCTTGCTGGGCAGCCTCCCTTCCAGCAGAACATATAGCCCAAATAAAAATGCTATTCCAGTTTTATGAGACTTCTGTCTGTCTCCATATGGAGCAGGACGCATGGATGGGCTGTAGGTACTTAGCCTATTTTAGATAAGTTACAAATAACTCTCGTTTCTAAAACTCACATGAAAACTGCACAGACTCCAGTCAGCAGGTGGTCAGAGCCTCATTGTCTGACAGGAAAAGGCTTTGTACTAAACCAAAAGAGCTGCTTTTGTCTCTCCTCCTGTACATTGCAGTAGCTGCATAAAGGAATGCAGAAACCAAATTAGACATGCTAGCATGAATGTAGTGAAGATTTATAGCCTTTGGAAGACAATTACAAACAATTTCAAGTTTCCTTTGTCAACAAGCCAGCTTCTAATGCTGTGTGACTCACAGGTCCCGCTGCCTGTAGCAAGCTTCACCATTGTGGTTCCCAGAGAGGTTTTATTTTGTCCCACTTGCTCTGGACATTTTTAAACAATTACTCTTGGTAACTTAAGGAGAAAATCTGGCACGGGAAGTTTGTTAAAATGTACATTAAGGCTTTCTGCCAAGAAAATGCTACAGAGCAGGTGCTGTCAGCCAGGACGTGGAAGCAGAGGGGAGGAAACCTACAGACCATCCTTCAGAAATGACGGCAAATGCAGAATTGCACCTCAGAGTGTGATCGCCACTGGCCCAGTAGAAACCAGCCTTGACCAGGAGCCCCACTTAGAGGGGCTTACTCATCTTACCCCGCAAGGTGGCCACACTACCTACCGTGTTTTCTTCCTCCCTTCCTTTCTTCCCTTCTTTGTTTCTTCCTTCCTTCCCTCCCACCTTCCTTCTTTCCTTCTTTTCTTCCTTCCCTATTTCCTTCCCTACTTCCATTTCCCTTCTTCTTCTTCTTCTTCTTTTCTCCTTCTCCTTCTCTTCTCCTTCTCTTCTCCTTCTCCTTCTCCTTCTCCTTCTCCTCCTCCTCCTCCTCCTCGTCCTCCTTCTTCTTCTTCTTCTCTCTCTCTCTCAATACTAAACTTCATTGTATGAATTGTGTGTTGAATTTCCTAAACCAAATATATTTTTAAATAAATGTTTGCTTCCTACTGATTTAATTCAATTTCCCTTTTTATGGTAAACGCAGTAATAATCTATTTTGATTATTGAATTTCTATTTACTGTTAAGGGTATTACATCTCTGTTAAAACGTGGCAGATTAATGAAGGTTCATTTGGACTCTCCTTTACAATAAAAGATACGTGACTTGACTTCACTTAGTACAAACTCACATTTCCTTCTTGATAAAAGCTCAATTTTATAGGATTTTGAAGATGGATAATATACTTTTGTGGGTTAAAGATCTAATTTGTAAGTGATTTCACCCAAACTAGCTGAAGACTGTTTATGAACTGCTACAAAGAAAGTAACATACCATGAGAGGGTCTGGAGCACCCGTGCACATTGGCGGGGTGAAATGGACTAATATTCTAATTTCTAACATTCTGCTTCAGCCATATTTCCAATTCTCAATGGCCTTTAAAAAGTAGTCATTCTTTACTTTTTTATTGGTCATTTTGTTTACTTACATTTCAAATGTTATCCCCCTTCCTGATTCTCCTAAAAGTTTACTCTTCTCAAACACCATTTTTCCCAGAATGACTCGACCTCAATTAGAGTAGTAGCCCCTGTAGACAGAAAGGGGGTCTATGTATCCCTATGTCTCTGCTCACAGGCACTGTAGGTCTATACTGCTTGAGTATTCTATGTAGCTAAGGTTATAACACATTAGAGGGTTTTTCCTAAATCTTGAGCCACCCTTTCAGTACTTTGTAATTTTGTATTTTAAATCTTAAATTGATCATATTATTTTCCCTACTCTAACTTCTCCAAAATCCCTCTGTCTTACTCCCAATCGAAAGCCATATTCCTTCACTCTTTCTTAAAACAAATACCAAGTTAAACAAAAGAACATGAAAACAAATATCAAAAAAAAGACAAACATAATAAGAGGATGAAAAGAAAATCAATAATACAAAAAAATACACACAAAATAAGATGGAGTTTATTTTGTGTTGGTAACCTACTCCTGGGTATAGGGTCTGCCCTGGAATATGGTTGATATACCAATTAGCATTTCATTGGGTTTATTATTTTTAATGTTCTATATTGTGATTTTGTGGCAGCATTAGAGCATTTTTAGTATTTCTGTGTTTACAAGTGTTTGTGTATGTGCGAGTTTATGTGTGTTTGAATGAATGTGCTATCTTTGTGTGTGGAGGTGAGAATTTGTATTTGTGTGTGGGTATGTAGTGTGTGTGTATTTGTTATATGAGAATATGTATGTGTGTGTGTATTTGTTATATGTGTATATATGTATATATTTGTTTGCTTATGTTTATGGGTACTTGTGTGTATGTGTGTGTATGTATACACTGAACTGAATCTGGCAGCCTTGTAAATATTTATCTGGAGCTTCACAGAATACAATATCAGCTTTCTTTTTTTTAAATAGTGTAGGGAAAAAGAGTAAGAAGCTGCTAATTTCTGTCAGCTCAGTGGCTTTCTTAGGTCATTTAAAATATTTGCCCGAAGTATATACAACTTTAAAAGCTATTTGCAATTGATACATGCTGGAAAATGGAAAACTAGTTTTCAACCGCTCCAACCCCTACCACACGCCCCTCCTTGCTCTGTCATCTCAAGGCATCTTTCTCATTCACTCTTCTTATTTACATACATACAGACAGACAGACAGACAGACACACACACACACACACACACACACACACACACACATATATATATATATATATATATATATATATATATATATTCACCTTGGTCTGTCTGTATAATATGACATGGATACACATTTTCCCAGCCGTCTTTGGATACTGAAAAAGCAATTGGCATGCTCCCTGGGGAAGACGATTTTTCCCTCTCTCAGAATTGCTTAGTTGCCTATGGTTCTTTTTGTAGGGACAAGGCCTTGTGGAATGTCCCCTTTCAACATTAGCATGTCTACTGTTGTTATAAGCCCTCTATCCCACCCCCTCCTTTCATCTATATCATTAACCGCCTCCAAACCCTGACATTTCCCTACTACCATTTAAGAAGGACTGAAGCATCCATACTTTAGTTGTCCTTCTTCTTGAGCTCCATGTGGTCTGTGGATTGTATCCTATGGGCTAATATCCACTTATCAGTGAGTGCATATCATGTGTGGTTTTTGTGATTAGGTTACCTCAGTCAGGATATTTTCTAATTCCATCCATTTGCCAATGAATTTCATGAAGTCATTGTTTTTGATAGCTGAGTAGTACTCTATTGTGTAGATGTACCACATTTTCTGTATCCATTCCTCTGATGAGGAATATCTGAGTTCTTTACAGCTTCTGGCTATTATAAATAAGACTGCTATGAACATAGTGGAACATGTGTCTTTGTTATGTGTTGGAACCTCATCTGGATATGTGCCCAGGAGTGGTATAGCTGGGTCCTAAGTTAGTGCAATGTACAGTTTTCTGAGGAACCTCCAGGCTGATTTCCAGAGTCCTTATAACAGCTTGCAAGACCACCAACACTGGTGGAGTGTTCCTCTTTCTCCACAACCTTACCAGCTCTCTTGCCACCTGGGTATTTGATCTTAGCCATTCTGAATGGTGTGAGGTGGAATCTGAAGGGTTTTGGGTTTTTTTGTTTTGTTTTGTTGGATTGAATTTCCCTATTGACTAAGGATGTTGAACATTTCTTTGGGTACTTCTCAGCCATTCAGTATACCTCTGCTGTGAATTCTTTGTTTAGCTCTGTAGAACATTTTTTCATAAGGTTATTTGGCTCTCTGGTATCTACCTTCTTGAGTTCTTTGTATATATTGGATATTAGCCCTCTAAGAGCTGTAGGATTGGTAAAGATCTTTTCCCAATCAGCTGGTTGCCAATTTGTCCTATTGACAGTGTCCTTTGCCTTACAGAAGCTTTGCAGTTTTCTGAGGTCCCATTTATGGATTCTTGATCTTAGAGCATAAACCATTGGTGTTCTGTTCAGGAAATTTTCCCCAGTTCCCATGTGTTGGAGGTTCTTCCCCACTTTTTCTTCTGTTACTTTGAATATATCTGGTTTGATGTGGAGGTCCTTGATTCAATTGGACTTAAACTTTGTGCAGGGCAATAAGAATGGATCAGTTTGCCTTCTTCCACAGGTTGACCTCCAGTTGAACCAGCACCAGCACTTTGTTGAAAATGCTATCTTTTTTTCCCACTGGATAGTTCTAGCTCCTTTGTCAAAGATCAAGTGTATAGATGTATGACTTCATTTCTGGGTCTTCAATTCTATTCCACTTATCTACCTGCCTGTCCCTGTACCAATACCATATAGTTTTTTTATCACTATTGCTCTGTAATAACAGCTTGAGGTATGGAATGGTGATTCCCCCAGAAGTCCTTTTATTGTTGAGGATAGTTTTCAATATCCTGGGATTTTTCATTATTCCAAATGAATTTGCAAATTGATCTTTCTAATTCCATAAATTGAGTTTGAATTTTGATGGGGATGGCATTGAATCTGTAGATTTCTTTTGGCAAAAGGGCCACTTTTACTATATTAATCCTGCTAATCCATGAGCATGGTGGGTCTTTTCATCTTCTGAGATCTTCTTCAATCTTTTTCTCAGAGCCTTGAAGTTATTGTCATACAGATCTTTCACTTGCTTGCTTAGAGTCACACTGAGGCATTTTATACTATTTGTGACTATTGTGAAGGGTGTCATTTCCCTAATTTCTTTCTCAACCTGTTTATCCTTTGAGTAGAGAAAGACTACTGGTTTGTTTGAGTTAATTTTATACCTAGCCACTTTGCTGAAGTTATTTATCAGCCTTAGTAGTTCTCTGGTGGAACTTTTGGGGTCACTGAAGTATAGTATCATATCATTTTCAAATAGTGATAATTTCACTTCTTCCTTTCCAATTTGTATCCCTTTGACCTTCCTTTTTTTTGTTTGATTGTTCTGGCTAGGATTTTGAGTACTCTATTGAATTAGTAGAGAGAGAGTTGGAAGCCTTGTCTAGACCCTGATTTTAGTGGGATTGCTTTACATTTCTCTCCATTTAGTTTGATGTTGGCTACTGGTTTGCTGTATATTGTTTTTACTATGTTTAGTTATGGGCCTTGAGTTTCTAATCTTTCCAGGACTTTTATCATGATGGGGTGTTGAATTTTATCAAATGCTTTCTCAGCATCTAATGAAATGAGTGTATGTTTTTTTTCTTTGAGTTTGTTTACATAGTGGATTGCAATGATGGATTTCTGTATATTGAACCATCCCTGAATCCCTGGGATGAAGCCTACTTGATCATGATGATGATTATTTTGATGTATTCTTAGATTCCATTTGTGAGAATTTTGTTTAGGAATTTTTGCGTCAATATTCATATGGGAAATTGGTCTGAAGTTCTCGTTTTTGTTGGGTCTTTGTGTGATTTAGTTTAAGCATAATAGTGGCTTCATAGAAGGAATTAAGTGATTGCTTCTCCGCCTTTTGGCTAAGATAAAGCATAGAAGGAACTGGGTAATGCTCCATCTGCTTCTATTTTGTGGAATAGTTTGGACAGTATTGGTATGAGTCTTCTGTGAAGGTCTGATAGAATTCTACACTAAACCCATCTGGTCCTGGCCTTTTTTTGGGGGGAGGGGAGATTTTTAATAACTGCTTCTATGTCTTTTGTAGTTATGGGACTGTTTAGATGGCTAATCTGATCCTGATTTAACTTTGGTAGCTGGTATCTATCTAGAAAATTGTCCAATTTGTCCAGATTTTCCATTTTTCTTGCATATAAGCTTTTGATGTAGGATCTGATGACTTTTTCAATATCCTCATTTTCTGTTGTTATGTCTCCCTTTTCCTTTCTGATTTTGTTAATTTGGATATACTCTCTGTGCCCTCTGATTAGACTGGCTCACGGTTTTTCTATCATGATGATTTTCTCAAAGAACCAGCTCCTGCTTTTGTTAATTATTTGTTTAGTACTTTTTGTTTCTACTTGTTTGATTTCAGCCCTGAGTTTGATTATTTCCTGCCTTCTACTCCTCTTGGTTATATTTGTTTCTTGTTCTAGAGTGTTTAGGTGTGCTGACAAGGTATTAATATATGCTCTCTCCATTTTCTTTTTGGAGGCACTCAGAATTATGAGTTTCCCTCTTAGCACTGCTTTCATTGTGTCCCATAAGTTTGGGTATTTTGTACCTTCATTTTCATTAAATTCTAAAAAGTTTTTAATTTCTTTCTTTATTTCTTCCTTGACCAGGTTATCATTCAGTAGAGCGTTGTTCAACTTCTATGTGTATGTGGTTTTTCTGACATTTTTGTTCTTAGTGAAGCCCAGGCTTAGTCCATGATGATCTGATAGGATTCGTGAGACTATTTCAATCTTCTTGTATCTGTTGAGGCCTGTTTTATAACTTATTATATGGTCAATTTTAGGAAGGTACTGTTGAGGCCTGTTTTGTAAAGGTTCTTAAATCTATATGGTTTCTCTGTGTCAAGCCCATAATCTGTCCACTGCTGAGAGTGGGTTTTCAAGTCTCCCACTATTATTGTGTGAGGGGCAATGTGTCCTTTGAGCTTTATATGAATGTAGGTGCTGTCTTAGTTAGAGTCTTATTGCCGTGAACAGACACTATGGCCAATGTAAGTTTTATAAAGGTTGACATTTAGTTGGGTCTGGCTTACAGGTTCTGAGGCTCAGTCCATTATTATCAAGGTAGGACCATGGCAGCATCCAGGTAGGTATGGTGCAGAAAAAGTTGAGTTCAAGCATCTTCACTAGAAGGAAGCCAGAACAGACCATCCCCAGGCATTCTACCCCACAGTAGCCATCCATCCAACAAGTGAGTTTATGGCCATTCCTTGCCAAGCATATGCAAACCATCAATTAAACTCCCTAGTGATAGTAAAAAAATAAAAAGTACATTTTTTCAACTTCCATATCTATATCAGTATAATAATGTTAAAAGTCCAAAGTTCAAAGTCTCTTCCAAGATCCATCTAATCATTTCACTATCATCCCAGAATTAAGACAGGCAACCAGCTGGGCAAAATTCAAATTCTCCCATCTCCATGTCTGATGACAAAGTGTTATTCAGATCTTCAATTCCTTTTTAATCTTTGTTGACTACAACAAATTTATTTCTCCTGAGCTGGTTACACACCCTGTTAGCAGCTTTCCTCAGCAGGTAGCATCTTTAACATCTTTGGGTCTCCAAGGCAGCTTCAATGTTACAGCTTGTTTCAGTGTCTGGGAAACACACAGGATCTTCCAAAGGGTTGGCTTTACTTCTCCAGCTCTGCCCTCTGTAGCAGTTTAACTTCAGGTTGATCCACACTACACTTTTGCTGTTGTTCTTGGTGATCCCGTGGTACTGACATCTCCAATACACTGGGGTCTTCCCTTGCATCTAGGCTTCACCAATAGCCTCTCCTAGGCTCTCTTCATGATGTTAAGCCTCAACTCTTTTCCCTGACCCCTTCAGTCCTGGGCCATAAATTACAACTGTGAGTTCATTTTCATCTGGCCTTCTGTGGCCTCTCAGAGTGCCCAGCCTCAGCTCCTCTTCATGACCCTTCATGCCTTTAAAACCAACACTACGTGGGTGACTCTTACACATTACCAAGTCCAGCCACAGCATGAGATACAACCTTGGCATGTCTGAAACAAAGGTCTCAAAATACACTTCCCAGAAGATTTTACCTCAGTGATGCTGATCTCCTTTTTAGTTCTAGCTAACCAGCACTAGTTATCCCAGTAGTCTTTGGCACCTCTTAAATATAAAGCCTGAGACACACGGTTGAAGCTGCTGAGTTCTGCTCCTTTCAGGAGCTGAAACATGGGCCCCTAGTTCTATTATGTTATCACTAGCTTCCTCTCTTCTAACTCCTTCACTGCCTAAGCTTAGATCTTGCTGTAGATTGACCTTGAATGTAGAGATCTGTATACCTGTATCCTGGGAGTAAAGGTTTATACTAAATTGCCTGGAGCTAATTTAGCTGGATAGGATCTTGGCCCACGGTCATTACACCCTTAATTCAATTTAATATCCTTGAACACAGGATTCAGCTCCATTTCAGTCCTGGGTGTCCCTTTAATGCTTGAACCATATATTTTGTATTTTTTTCTTTTTCAACTTCCCTTTTTTCATTAAAATGTTCTTCATAAGCATGAACTTTAGTAGCCACACAACAGAATTTACACCAGGCTGTTTTGAGACTTCCTTTTTCAAAGCGATTAATCTAAATCTTTTGACCTTAACCTCAGGCACAGTCTTTGGACAATAGCAAAGAGCAGCCATATTTTTCCTCAAAATACCACAAAAACAGATTCTAGGCCACACCCTGAAATTCATCTCTGAACCATCTTGGGCCAGGTCCAAACAGTTCAAATTACTTTCAGTAACAAAGTCTTCCACATTCCTACTAAGATAACCCATTAAGCTCCATTGAAAACATTCCACTGCTTTCCAAATCCAAAGTCCCAAAATCCACATTCTTCCAAATAAAAGCATAGCCAGGCTTATCACAGCAATATCCCACTCCTGGTACTAACTTCTGTCTTAGGGTCTTATTTCTGTGAATAGACATAATGACCAATGTAACTTTTATACAGGACAACATTTAATTGGGGCTGGCTTACAGGTTCAGAGGTTCAGTCCATTATTATCAAGGTGTGAGCATAGCAGTATCCAGGCAAGCAGGGTGCAGTAAGAATTGAGTTCTACATCTTCACTAGAAGGAAACCAGGAACAGACTGAGCATTCCCAGGCTGATAGGAGGCGGGTCTCCAAACCCACCCCACAGTGACACACTTCTTCCAACAAGGCCATACCTTCTAATAGTGCCACTCCCTGGGCCAATAATATGCATACAGGTTCTCTTGCATTTGGAGCATAGATATTAAGAATTGAGAGCTCATATTGGTGGATTTTTCCTTTGATAAATATGAAGTGTCCTTCCTTATGTTTTTGCTAACTTCTAGTTGAAAGTTGATTTTATATGATACTAAAATGGCTACTCCAGTTTGTTTCTTTGGACCATTTGCTTTGAAAATTGTTTTCCAGCCTTTTACTCAGAGGTAATATGTGTCTTTGTCATTGAGGTGTGTTTCCTGCATGCAGCAAAATGCTGGCCTGCTTCATGTATCCAGTCTTTTAATCTATATTGGGGAATTGAGTCCATTGATGTGAAAAGATTTTCTTAGTCAGCACTCCTATTTCTGCACAAACATCATGACCAAGAAGCAAATGAGGGAGAAAAGGGCTCATTCAGCTTAAACTTCCAAATTGCTGTTCATCACCAAAGGAAGACAGAACTGGAACTCAAGCAGGTCAGGAAGCAGGAGCTGATGCAGAGGACATGGAGGGATGTTATTTACTAGATTATTTCCCCTTGCTTGCTCAGCTTGTTTTCACCAGCCCAGGTATGGCACCACCCATAATGGGCTGGATCGCCCCCACTTGATCACTGAGAAAATGCCTTACAGCTAGATCTCATGAAGGCATTTACACAAGTCAGGCTCTTTTTCCTTTGATACTCCAGCTTGTGTCAAGTTGACACACAAAACTAGTCAGTACAGAGATATTAAGGAATAGTGCTGTTGTTTCCTGTTATTTTTGTTGTTAGAGGTGGAATTATGTACGTGTGTCTTTCTTCTTTTGGTTTCATTACAAGGAGATTACTTTCTTGCTTTTTCTAGCATGTAGCTTCTCTCCTTGTGTTGAATTTTTCCATTATCCTTTGTAGGGCTGGTTTTGTAGAAATATATTGTGTAAATTTGGTTTTGTTGTGGAAGATCTTAGTTTCTCCACCTATGTTAATTGAGAGTTTTGCTGAATATAGTAGCCTGGGCTGACATCTGTGTTCTCTTAGGGTCTGTGTGATATCTGTTCAGGGTCCTCTGGTTTTCATAATCTCTGTTGAAAAGTCTGGTATAATTCTGATAGGTCTGCCTTTATATGTTACTTGACCTTTTCCCCTTACTGCTTTTAATATTCCTTTTTTTGTTTTGTGTGTTTGATGTTTTGACTATTATGTGACAGGAGGAATTTTATTTTCTGGTTCAATCTATTTGGAGTTCAGTAGGATTTTTGTATATTGATGGGCATCTCTTTCTTTAGGTTTGGAAAGTTTTCTTCTATAATTTTGTTGAAGAAATTTACTGGCCCTTTTAACTTGGGAGTCTTCACTTTATTCTATACCTATTATCCTTAAGTTTGATCTTCTCATTGTGTCCTGTATTTCCTGGATGTTTTAGGCTAGCAGCATTTTGTGCATTACATTATCTTTGATTGTTGTGTCAATTTTTCCTATGGTATCTTCTACTGCTGAGATTCTCTCTTCTATCTCATCTATCTCTTGTATTCTGTTGTTGTTGCTTGTATCTATGGCTTCTGATCTCTTTCCTAGCTTTTCTATCTCAAGGGTTGTCTCCTTTTGTGATTTCTTTATTGTTTCTAATTTCATTTTTAAATCCTGGATGGTTTTGTTCAATTTCGTCACCTGTTTGGTTGTGTTTCCCTGTAATTCTTTAAGGAATTTTTATGTTTTCCTCTTTAACTACTTCTACTTGTTTACCTGTGTTGTCCTGTATTTCTTTAAATGAGTTATTTCTGTCCTTCTTAAAGTCCTCTATCATCATCATGTGATGTGATTTTAAATCCAAATCTTGCTTTTCAAGTGTGTTTGGATATCCAGTATTTGCTTTGATGGGAAAACTGGGCTCTGATGATGCCAAGTAGTTTTGGTTTCTGTTGCTAAGTTTCCTGGCTTGCCCCTTACCATCAGGTTGTCTCTGGTGTTAACTTGTCTTGCTGTCTCTGACAGCGGCTGTAAGCCTGTTTGTCAGCACACCTTCAGACCTGTTTTCTTTCAGCTGTATCTGTGAACAAAGAGCTGCTCCTGGGTTTGTGTGTCCTGAAGTCCCCAGGCTTGTCACTTGGAGCAAAAGATGTGGTCTTACTTTTGCTCTCACACGTGTCAGAGCTCCAGGCGACTGGCTTTCAGCTCTAAGCTCAGGCCGAAACTAGAAGGATCCTGCCCCTGACTGCTCCTAGGTTCTCCTATCCAGAGGGCACTAGGCAGGTCTCTCAGGGTGAGTAATGTGAGCAGAAGTGGCAGTCTCTGCTGAGCTCTCAGGATTGTTGTCACTTCTGAGAGTCTGGCTCTCTCCCTGACAGAATTTGTGTACAGAGAGCTGTGGGAGTGGTTCAGTTCAGGGCACAGGCAGAAACAGGAAGTGTCCTGTCCCAGATGACTTCTTCCTTTACAAGTCCAGAGGCCACCAGGCTGGTTGCTTGGAGCAGGAGAGTTAGTTTTACCTCTGCTCTCAGATGTGTAGGCAGTCCTGGGATCTGGCTTTCAGCTCTTGGTGCAGGCAGAAACTGGAAGGGTCCTGCCCCTGACTGCTCCTAGAGTCCTGAGCCCAGAGGGTACTAGGAAGGTTTCTCCTGAGTCAGGAATGTGGGCAGAAGTAGTTGTCTCCTCTGAGGTCTCAGGATTTTCTGTACTTCTTCGAGTCCAGCTATCTTCCCCATGGGATTTTGACATTTATTATCTTATAGGTCCTAATTAATGAGCTATCATTTCATCCTTCCCATTTAGGTGAAATCCTTCATTATTTTACTATATATTTTCTAGAGTTCAACAAATAATATATATATTCAATATTTTTATTTTGAAAAACAATTCTTCACTTATTTTATCCCAAATCATTTCCAGTTTTTTATAAATATAAATATATTTTTAAATATAAATATTTAAAGATATTTTATTGACATAGAATGAATTAGCAACTTTAAACATTGAATTTCATACTGATTTTCTTTACTAGAAGCCTTCATTGTAAATTAAAAATTTAAAACAGACATGGAAAAGAATTTGAATCCGCATCAACTGATCAGAAATTAGAATATTTGTCCTACTTAGTAAAGATTTGAGCAAGCCTTTCTTGGATTAACTTCCTGTTTTCTAGAATTTTTTATTTTTGATTTTAGGATTACATGCTAGAAATAGTGAGAGCCTGCTACAGGCAAAATAGTATAGTAGATGGTGGAAAAAAATCAATGCACATTAAATCATGTCCCTGCAACTAAGACATTGCATTCTACAAAATAATTTTATTTATTTGGATGTGAAATTCCTTCCTATTATGTTCAGGAAGCTGGGAGGTTTCACCAGCTTACTCGGACATCTTGGATCTTTCATTTTTGTTTTCTCAATTATATTTGAGTTCCTAAATATGATTCAATAGGATATGTCCTTCTCCTTATTTCTTAGACTACTAGAATTTATGCCAAAATGACTGTTTCAAGAATCACGATTTCCTTCCTTATAAAGAAGTACCAGCCTTCACCTTCTATTTTCCATCACTGCTTAGGCAGCAGACCTTACACTGGCTGAGGGGCCACCTGACCCTCACACTGCATTCACACTGACACAGCGTTTTCCACAACATACTTTAGTCCACTCTCATGCCTTCCTGGCTGGTCCTCTCAGGACTACAAAGCTATGAGAATAAACTTTGTATTCTTCACCATAAGACCCTCAATTTAAGGAAGCGAGTATTTACTAGTGTGCTGTTAATGTAGGTAAATGAGAGAGGAAATTGTTCAAAGTTGTATTTAACTAAGAGAAACAAAAATATTGCTAATTGTTCCATTCCATGATCTTTTACATCAACACTAGTAAGCTAAATGATCTCAAATGGCAGCACAGTCTAAAACTAATTATACTGATTAACATCTCTTTAAGTGTAATTATATGAAGATTTATTTTCCTTTCATTTTAATATCTATAAGAACTGCTGGCAATTACTAATTAGTTATCTTTATTCCAAATTCATATTAACTTAGAATCTAAGCACCACTGTAATACATTTACATAAGTTAATTCACATGATTGCTTACCACAAAATATGGCTCTGAGCAAACACTTGATAATTTTGGTATGCCTTGATAATGCTTGTAGTAGTGGGATGGCTTATAATTACAGTGGTAATAGTCTATTGGTGATATTTCTTCCAAGTTATAAAAATGGCTAATATTAAAGATAAGATAACACAGTGAGCACTTTCAATGACAGGAGAAGCATAGTCACATCTTTTTTTTACAAGTAACATTTCTTGTTGCATTTCCTAGATTAACGGAAACAACCACTTGAGCTCAAAGGATGTGGAATATAATTGTATACAGTGTCTTAAAATATATGAAATGAGTAAGTATGTGAGTAAATATTTGCTAATATCTGAATGCTTTGTGATCAAAAGAGCCGTTCAGAAGAGGGGCAGAGGTTTG
This sequence comes from Rattus rattus, assembly GCF_011064425.1. Classification (NCBI taxonomy): domain Eukaryota; kingdom Metazoa; phylum Chordata; class Mammalia; order Rodentia; family Muridae; genus Rattus; species Rattus rattus. The sequence goes on along the minus strand of NC_046156.1, from coordinate 129,310,603 downwards.
CTTCCACTTTCTCGAACTGTTCAAATGACTTTACAAATATTTTACAAGGGTCACCAATAGAGGGCTTAACTGAGGTCTCAAGAAAAAGGCCCTATGTCATCAAAAGCTATTTCTGACATCAGGCCAGAGATCTAAAACAGAGCAACAAAGAGAATCTATGGCAATGCCAACACAGTGTTCTTGAAGAAGTGAAATTGATTGTGACATTTTTCATTTATTTGTAAACGCCTCTTTGGCAGGACACTCACTCAAAAGGACAGTCGCTTCTTCCAGAATGGGCCGGGGGTGATGGTACAATAGAGGAGTCCTGACAGCTGCTTTAATGAGTTCTGAATTGGGGCTATTTTAAAACTTTCTCACAAGAAGGAGCTTGTCCCTCATTTTCAATATAATAACCCAGAACAAAATGTTACCTGTATGAAAAACCAATCCATCTAGTAATTAGCAGCAGCTGCCTAGTTATTTTCCCATCTCAATTAGAAGAAAAAGATCCTAAATGAACACCTAGTGATTATCAAGTCTACATCCAACCACCTCTTCTCCTTCAAGCACCACCACAGCCAGAAGTGTGACTGATCAACAAAGAAACATTCTCTACTAATGCAAATAACCATTTGAAGTTAGACGGGCAAATGATTTAAACATCCAGGATTTGCAATGTTGACATTTTATGTTCCTAAGAAAAACGAAATATTGGTAGGGCACTATTTCTTTGTCATTAGATCAACACTAAATTAAATCAACCTAAAGATGCCACTTTACTTATTCATCTGCTTTTTCTTGGATCACTTGCTAATACCCAGTGGATCTGCAATGCAAATCCTGAGGCTTACTTCTCTATACAGTATAAACTTCAGGATACATGGAAATTAATTGTTTACCCAAAACCCAGCCAAGCAGCTATCATCTGCCAGTTGGCTAATAGTTACCTGTTGAACTGGTAACCTCAAAAAATTATCTATGGCAAGGTAAACTATGGTATTGTGGGAAAACACTCCCAATCTTAGAAAAATTAAATAATTGAGAGCTTAAAGGCATAACAAAATGTCTGGGTTACAATTTCCTTACCACTGAAACAGTTTTATTACCTCCTATACAGACTTGTTGAGGAAGAGTAAACACTCTGGACACAGTAAATTGTCAGTAAATTGTAGGTATCTTACTGATGAAGCTTCACTCTGCTAAGTCAAATAACATCTTTCTCAAAACGAAGCAAACATAGGTAGCAAAACAATGAAAGACAGAACCCTGTTTGTCTGTGCTCTGTCAGGACCCTTTGTTCTACCTCTTCAGCTAACAGGTCATTTCACTCAGTTCTCTGAGTGCAAAATGGGACTGGTGCTGAATAGAAATCACGTACAAAACTGAAAACCTCAGTTCGAGTGGGCTTTGAATTCTCTCTTCAGTCTCTCTAAAATAGTAACTCTCAATGTTAACATCAAAATTAGCCTGGAATTAATTTTAAATGTGATTTGATGTGTGTGTGTCTGTGTGTGTGTGTGTGTGTGTGTGTGTGTGTGTGTGTGTGTGTGTGTAACTTTAGAGCAATTAATCAATTTGTGTTTTTACTAGCTTCCAGGAGGTTTTCAGTTTGTCACAAGTCTGTAATCACTGTCCTCTAGGGTAAGACTCTCATCTTTGCAAGAAATCCTATCTAATCTATACTTTACTAATATTGCCTTCCCATCACTAAACTGTAATTCTTCACCAATCTTTTTGTTACCCAGCAGCTCTGAAGAAGAACCTGTTGTTTAGAATCAGGTTAACCCTGATGAGCTATGTGATTCCTGATGGTCTCATCAGCCATGGAGGGACCGATTTAAAAGTAGATGTTCTGGCCAATAGCAGAGCGGGAGAGATGGACTGTGAGGTTCTGACAGTGACAGTTTTTCACTTTCCTAATCATGTACATTTCCTCCTGTGGCTGAGCAAGGACACAAAACTCTAACTAGTCTAAACAGCCTAAAAAGTATTCGGAAAGCAAACAACACTCTGGCGAAGGTAGAAAATAGGGCCAGAAACAAAGTTGATGACAATGAATTAACCTGTCCCACAGCAAGAATACTTTAATGAAATAAACTGAAGATTTATCAAATCATTATTTACATTTTGATTTTTTTAATGAATGCCAACTGGCAAAGGAAAATGTTTCACATTTCTTGACAAATTAAATACTTATTTTTTAAAAAATGGCTTGATAACACAATGTTAGAGTAGAATAAGTAGACAATCGGCATCTTCAGATTACTTTTTTGAAATGTGGTTAGTCACTTAGTTTGGAGCTCATGTATTTGGCTGGACTGGATGACCATCAGTCCCAGAAATCCTCTTATCTCAACCTCCCCAGATGTGGAGGTTTTAACTTAAGTGATGTGAATCTAAACTCAGGCTCACACATGCTGTAGTGTGTTAGTTAAGGATACAATTGCAGTGAAGAAATACTATGACCGAAAGCAATTTGAGAAGTAAAAGATCATTTTAAGTATACTTTACACTACTGCTCATCACTGGTGGTCATCACAGCAGGAATCTGGGGGCCAGATCTGATACAGAAGCCATGGATGGTTGCTGGTAGCCTGTTTGCTCCTTATGACTTGCTTATCATGCTTAGAAGCCATGACCACCAGTCTAGAGGCAGCACAATCCAGAATGCATGGGGTACTACCATGTCAATCAATAACTATGTAAATGAACTATTGGCTTGCCTATTGCCCCATCTTATGAAGGAAATTTCTTACTTGAGGTTCAATCTTTTCAGATAAATCTCCTGAGTCAGGGAGATAAAGCAAAACAACACATGTTGTAGGCACTTCAGAAACTAAACCATCTCCCCATTCCATTATATGATATTTTAATAAGAAATGTTCATGGTGTGCACATGTACATAATTTTCCAACAAATACATAGTTAAACATTAAAATAATTTTCTACAGCATGTATGTATGTATGTATGCTTCCATTTTTATAATTATTGCCAAGCCTTGTTATAAATCTCCGATTTGATGAAGACCTAATAGACATGAAGAAATCCATGCCTGACCCTATAATCTAATTTAGCAACATATGGAAGTTATAGGTCCTAGAAGAGTCATACCACTATTGTTTACTTAAATTGACACAGAACACCTAAGAACCAAGTTGGTAGGCATATAAATATTGAACAAAATAGATGTTAAATCAAAATTAACCACAATAAAAACAGAAGGACACTATATACTCATGAAAGGAAAAATGCAACAAGAGAACATTTTTATTTCTTAATATCTATGCCCCAAAGAAAAGGGCATACAAGTTTGTAAAAGAAACACTACTACAGCTTAAATCACATGTTGACACTCATTTACTGATAGTAAGAGTTTTCAGAACCACTCTCTCCAATAGACAGGTCATCCAGACCGAAAACTCAACAGAGAATGGCTCGACCTAATAGCTGTTATAAACTAAATGGACCTAACAGATATTTACTGAACATTTCACCCCAACACAAAAGAACATACCTTCTTCTCTGAACCTTATGAAACTTTCTTCAAAATTGACCACATAGTTTGATACAAAGAAAAATCTCAAAAGATACAGAAAGCACAAATAATTCCCTGTATTCTATAAGAACACCACAGATTAACGCTGAATTTCAAAAACAGGTACAAATCAAAGAAAACCTATAAACTCATAGAAATTGAACATAGAAATTTTCTTCTATGAAATAAAAATGAAAGAAATCAAAGACTTTCTAGAGTTGAAGGAAAATTAATACATAACATACTCAAAGTTTTGGGACACATGGAAGATGTTCTAAGATGCAAGTTCATGGCATTTAATGCTATGAAAAAAAAATTGAAAGATTCCATACTAGCATTTAAATAGCTCATCTGAAGAAGGATCTAGATAAAAAAGAAGAAATCATACATAAATGGTGTAGATGACAAGAAATAACCAAATTAAGTACTGGAATCAATAAAATAAAAACAATACAATGCATCAAGACGACAATGAGTTAGCCTTTTGAGAAAATTGATAGAATTGACTGTCGTCCACATTAAATAAAAGGCAAAGAAAGAATATCCAAATTAACAAAATGAAAAAAGAACACAGGAACATAAGAACAGACACTGAGAAAATCTAGAGGATCATAACAGTATGTTTTTTTTTATTAGATATTTTATTTATTTACATTTCACGTGTTATACCCTTTCCCAGTTCCTCCTCTGGAAACCCCCTATCCCTTCCTTCCTACCCCTGTTTCTATGAGGGTGCTCCCCTACCCACTCACCTTCCCAACTCTCCACCCTGGCATTTCCCTACACTGGGGCATCCCATGCCCAAGGGCTTCTCCTCCCATGCTTTTAAAACCTGCACTCCACGAGACAGGTAAATCTCAAGGAAATATATAATTCTCTCAATAGGTACCTCTTATAAAAGTTAAATTGAGACCATATAAGCAATTTAAACATACTTACAACCACTAGTGGAATAGAAACAGTCATTAAAACTCTCCCAATAAAAATAACCCAGGGCCTGATGGCTTTACTAGCCAATTCAACCATAATTTTAAAGGAGAGTTAATGGCAATATTCCTCAAATTATTCCAAAAGTAGATACAGAAGGAACAATGCCAAGTTCCTTTTCTGGTTACACAGTTACCCCGATACCCAAACCTCATATCATGTATATTCAACAAAGTAAGAATTACATACCAATTTATCTCATGAACATTGATATAAAAATATTCAATAAAAATACTTGTACACTAAATCTAAGTACTCATCAAACATATCACCCACAATGATCAAGTGGGCTCCATCCCAGAGATTCAAAGATGGTTTAATATATGGAAATAAAATCAAAACACCAATATAAACAAATTAAAAGATAAAACTCACAAGATCCATTAGATGCAGAAAAATACCTTTGACAAAACTCAACACCCCTTCATGACAAAGTCCTTTAGGGACATACCTCAACGTAATAAAGTCAATTTACAGCAACTTAATGAGCATCAACGTAAGTGGAGAACTCAAAATGATTCCACTAAAATCAGGAACAAAACAAGGCTGTCCACTATTCTATACTTACTCAAAATAATACTTAAAGTCTTAGCTAGAGCAATAAGACCACTGAAGGAGGTAAAGGGGGATGCATATTGGAACAGGAAAAATCAGACTATCTTTATTTTCAAATGATATGACTATACAAAAGTGACCAATAAACTTTTACAGGGGATCAACACTTTCAGCAAAGTTTCTAGACACATAAACAACTCATAAAAATCAGTTGCCATCCTATATACAAATGAGAAATGGCCTGAGAAAGAAATCATGAAAACAGCACTCTTTATATTAGCCTCAAATAATATAAAATACTTTAGGGGTTACTCTAACCAAGCAGGTGAAAGACTTGTATGATAAATTTTAAGAAATTGAAGAAAAAATTTCAAGAAGTTATCAGAAGATATGAAGATCTTCCATAATCATGGATAGGTAGGACTAACACAGTAAAAATGGACATGCTACCAAAGGCAATTAACAGACCTAATGGAATCTCCATCAAAATTCTAACACAATTTTTCACAAATATTGAAAGCGAAATTCTCAGTTTTACATGGAAACTCAAAAAGACCAAGACAGTTAAACCAATGCTAAACAATAAAGAACGGCTTGAGGTATCACTGTTACAGATTTCAATTTGTACTACAAAGCTATAGCAAGAGAAACAAACGTGGTATTAAAAGGGGCATGGTGATCAATGACTTCAAATCGAAAACCCAGACAAAAATCCACACATCTATGGGCACCTGATTCTTTTTTTTTTTTTTTTTTTTTTTGATAAAGCAGTCAGAAATATACAGAGGACAAAAAGTCAGCATATTCACTAAATGCTGCTGTTGGTGCCTTCCTTGTCCACTCGTCATCAGAGATGCTTCCTTCTCCAGCAGATGTAAAGAAATACTGAGTACATAGCCAGATATTATGAAGAGAGGGAGGAATGGAGAGAGAAATTGAGGGAGGGAATGAGGGAGGGAGGAAGAAGAGAAGAGAAGAGAAGAGAAGAGAAGAGAAGAGAAGAGAAGAGAAGAGAAGAGAAGAGAAGAGAAGAGAAGAGAAGAGAAAGGGAGTGATCTATGAGGTGGAGAGGAACTGAGATAAGTAGAGGAAGGGGAAACTGTAACCAATATGTGTTATGTAAGAAAAAGAAAAAAAGAAAGGAAGTTTGTATTGCATGTTTTTAGAAAAAAAATTAATGGTATATTTTGTTATTTGAAGATGTTTTAAATTTATAAATAATGTACAGTATTAACATTTTATAGCATGTATGTATGTGTGTATGAGTGTGCATGCATGTGTGTATGTGTGCATATGCACACACAGCTGATTGTTATAATTACTGCCAAGCTGTGTAACAGGAAACCAACCATTGTCTTATTTCACTTAAGACTCAATACATAGAAAGGAATCCATGCCTGGCACTATAATCTAGGTCAACAGCCTATGAAAGTTATAGGCCTAGATGGAACATAATAATGTTGTTCGTGTAAACTGATATAGCATTAAAGTTCATTCTAAATATTTATATTGAAAAGCAGAAAAAACACTAAACAGATCCTTAATCCAAGAAGCATCTCTTGCAATAAATAGTTATGAATACAGGGGCTAATGACTTCTCTATATGTTGAGAATCACTGACAATTGAGTGCTCAGACCCAAACAAAACATTTTCAGGGAGCATCACAGAAGAGGAAGGCATTGAGAACTTAAGAGAAAGAACATAGGAGGAAGGGCTGTAAAGTTCTATCTTTTGGTATGGCACAAACTCTGTATCCATGGCTTCCTAGCATTTACTGGCATTAAGCCTGAATAAGACTGGCCCAACGAGCAATTAGTTATGGATGGGAGAGGAGCTTATAGGAACTAAACTGCTTGATAAACTATTAGCTATTGACAGATTCTAGTAGAGTATAATTTATCATCTTCAAGTGTGTGCCCACCCATATCCAATGCTAGCTACAAAGCCATGGTCCAAAACATTGCCCCAGTTACATTCTTTTGGCAAACAAAACAAAAAAAACAGGAATGTCTTTGTATGGAGAAAATGGAATTGACAAGATTGAGAAGAGAGGATGAAGTAAGGGAATATATTATGTACATTCGTGAGATATTAAAAAGTTGATCAAAAATTTATGTCCAAGTATATGGTGTTTAAAGAGAATAAGAATACTTTAGTATCAAAAAACAATTACCCAATTTCCTAAATGTGTTGTGTCTTATTGTTAAATACCCAGACTTCTATCCTAGTTCATAAAATCTGCTCTTTATTTTAATCAATAACTTCTTGGACCAAAAGATATCCATTACTTTTGAAAGGATGCCTGAATTTTTACCTCAAAACTTGAATAAAACTACCTGGACTCCCTTGCAAAGCCTACTATAGAGTGTGAACAGGTAGTCACTTCACCCAAACCACCATTCTTCCATTTCATAATTCCTATCTGATACTCTCAGACACTAAATTACTTTATACTGTTTCTTACTTTCTTGCAACCCTCATAGATTCCTGTATTATCTGATATGTAAAAGAATGCCCTATTTTGCCACAAGTTGGTGGGCAATGGGTAGATGAGGGAATGGTTGTTAAATAGAACATGTACTAGGATAAGTATTTTCTGAGAGCAAAAAGTGATGATCAGATGCAGAGAAATGTGAAATAGAGCTGACAAGATCCTTCTCTGGTTTGACCCATTTCTCCTCAGGCCAGCAAATCTTCATTTCATTTGTAAATGTATTTCCCCCTGGCATGCTTAATGTTGTAGGTTGCTTGGGAAGGCCAATGGGACTGTAGTTTGTCATAGACAGGGAGAACATTAAAAGGGAAAGGTTAAGAAGGTACAACAAGAATACAGTGTTGCTGTAAAGACAGCAGAGCTCCCCTGTAATTGTATTCTCCACAAGCAGAGTGGGCTGTCGACAGGGGTCTCAACTTCATTACCCCTCTGCAATTCGAGAAATTTTTACACAGTTTTTAATCTTTCTTGCCATTCTACAAGCACCTGCGGACAATAGTGACTTCTTTATTTTTGAGTCATAACAAAATTCATTAGATGCTTATTTCCAATTAAAAGAATACCTCTAAAAGTTTCTTTCACCTCCTATACCTAAAGTTAGTTAAAGTCCATACCTCATTCCTGCTTTCCTCAAATATTTCAACCTGAATTCTCAGTAATGAAAAAAATGTCATAAATTTGAGTTTGGTTTGGCATATGTGTGCTTCTGAACCTCTGATATACAGACCATGTCTGGCTAGCATCCTGAGCTCCATTACTGTCTAGAAGTGTTCATATCTGATTTCAATCGCCTGCACATGGGGAAAAGAGCCTGATATCAGCTCTCCCTCAGGCATTGCCCACTGCTGCAAGATCAAGGTGGACTTCCACGAAGACTAGACTTAATGAATGTCTAGAGGCCATTGAACTGCATTATAAATGAAGAGCTAGTACCTGATCCATTTATACTGAAACTACCATTATATGATATATCTATGATATATCTATCATTTGGAGCATTAAAGGGCAACAATTAGAGTTATTTCAAAAGTATAAAATAAACACTGATATAAAAATTATAGATGTTAGAGAGGGAGTTAGTGTCCTGAAATGTATTTCTGGAGGCAGACCTTTATTTTTTTGAGGATAACATTTCATTCAGGGAAATAAATGATAAATCTTAAGAACCCCTGGCATTGTGACTGTAAATATTAAGGAATTCTGCCTTGCAATGTAGGCGGGTAAACCGGAGGCAACAGAGTAATACCGATGAGCAGCACACTCGAAAGGGAATATAGATTTTAATAATATCACTCATAAAAGCCATGCTTCAATGGTTACAAAACAGAATCAGGTTTACCAAAGCAAAGAAGTTAACTTGCTTTGGGGTTTCTCTTTTTGGGATTGATCCTGAAATAATCTTCACAGTCCCTAGAATATGCAAACTCATACTAACATGAAAACCAGCTGTAAGATTCAGAAACTCTTATGAAGAACTCACTCTCCAGAAATCCCCTCACTAAAATATTCAGTCCTCAATATTCACGCAAATTTGCTTTTTAAAAGAGAAATCAGAGCCTGGAGAGATAGCTCAGTTGGTAAAGTGTTTGCCTTGAAAGCAAGAGAAACTAAATTCTAGCCTCAAAACCCACAAATTAATGTTTGGTGTAGTGTCATGTGCTTACCACCCAATGTTGGGGAGGCAGAAACAGGCGGTTCTCTGGGGATCCTTTACCAGCTGTTCAAGTCTACCTGCTAAGATTCAGGCCAAAGGAAGAAAAATGAGGTGGGTTGTGACTAATGAATGACAACCAATGTCCTGTGACCTCACAAGCACTCATTTGAATCAATACTTGCACATGCAGGTACAAGCAGGAATGCACATACAAATACACAAATGAAGAAAAAGCAGGCAATTGGGATGAGGCCATTGCAGAGTTTTCAATTCTTTGATAATGCTAACTCACAGTTTCTCTTCCCAAGTATTCAGGGCTGAAAAGACTCTCACTGTCACATTAGAACTAGAGAGATCGGCTTCAGTGTTGGTATCAAATATGAACTCGAATCTCACAAGAAAACTAAAGAAATCAAATGAAGTTTATAGAATGTCATGAAAACAATGTCTATGCATGCTAGAGTTAAATGACCGAATTCAAAATAGAATGTGACTTACAGAATAGCAAGGACTCCGGAAAATCAAGCAACATGTATACATATTCATGAGCAAGCAGACGCTAGTGGCAGTTGTGGGTTTCTTTTTCACATCAATGGCAGCTAACTAGATAATATTATTTCACGTGAGTTCATTTTAATTACTTTTCTACATCCATTTGGCTGTGTTGTACATGTATGTGGAGGTCAAAGGGAACTTGTTGGACTTGGTTCTTTATATCTATCGTACAGGTACTGGAGATTTAATGCCTTGACTCACCAAGCTTGATAATCAAGACTCTTACCTGATGAGCTATCTTGATGACCCTATGAAACATTTCCCATGGCTGATGGCTTTGAAAATGTAATTTTTTTCCTCAGACAACTTGACCCAAATAGGTATATGTACAATAAATAACTACAGTTTTTCTGTTTGACAAAATAGTACAATAATACAAGAGAAGCATAATTTGCTTTATTTGATATTTTAAGCCACATGTCCTATTCTCTATGATTGTGATCTTATGTGTTTCAGAAAATAGGACAGCAGTAATAGGCACATGATAGGACTTCATAGTCTAAGTAAAGTGGAATATGTGGGCACATGAAACAATAACCAAATAAGGTAATACCATGTGACCACATGAAAACATGTATGCATTATAACAATAGTAAGAAAATGTAATTATAATCATGTATAAAAACACATTCTTTGATTCTTCAAGAGTGAATGTCATACAAATGAAGCAGACATTGATCCACAAATGAAATAAATAAGCATTCTGGGTCTCAGGTATGTTAATGTCAAAGCAACCTATTCTGTTTAGCAACAGGATCCCACAAGAGAGGCCTCATATTGTATCCGTTCTCAGGCATGTGCACACTGCCAACCATAGGATGCCATCCTGCTTGGCTGCTAGGCTGTCCTAGGCTCTGTTTTCAACTCCAAGTCATTTTATTATATACCTTTGTTGTGAAAAATCAACAAATATAGTTATGTAAGAAATGTAGATAATACTTTATATTAGATTGATCTCTGCTTTTATAACTGCCATCAACACTGCCGGAATTCTATGAAAATAATGAAAACAATTATGAATTAAAAATTTTGAAGTGTTAAATATAAAGCAGAATTTGTGTACCCGAGTGGTGTTACAGGAGAACCTCCATTGATTCACAGGGTATTAATACTGTATTTGATACGAACAACTGAGTTGGTTAGGATCTTAAACACTAACAATCCTGCAGTATTCCAGTCAGTGAACTGTGTGACAGGACTACCGGGGCAGCTCTTCTGGTAGGCTTGGGCTGCTACAGTAATACACCATCAGCTGGTTAAGTAATTGGAATCTTTAAGGGCAGGGAATCAGAAGACCTGGTTCCTAGTGATAGTCTCTCAGATTTGCTCTGTCCTCACATGGTAAGAACTACAGACAACTTGGAAATGTCTGTTATATAGACATGACTCCCACTCATGACAATCTTATGGGGTAAGCCTCGCCCAATTCTATGTCTTAAAACAACCAAGCTGGGTGTAGATTTACAAAATGTGAATTCTAGAGGAGCATTCAGTTTACTACACCCAAAAATTCAATGCTTTTATTTAATGAAACAATGGACCAAATACTTAATCTTTTCCTTATATTTTGTAGGATATATAGGATGACAGCATATATATCTTGCTTTTACCTATACAAGAAAGGCAATAGAATTGAAAAGAAATATTAAAATAAACCATCACACAGTGATTCATTTAAAAAGTATGCTCACAAATAAAAATTTCATTATTTATATATGAGTACTTATGAGACACTTATATCATATATATACATATAAATACACATATAAATACATGCACACAATATATATATATATATATATATATATATATATACATATTGTACCTTCTATACCATCCCAGCCTGTCCAAGGCTTCTCTATCTCTCTATCTTTCTGTCTCTCTCTGTCTCTCTCTCTCTCTCTCTCTCTCTCTCTCTCTCTCTCTCTCTCTCTCTCTCTCTCTCTATATATATATATATATATATATATATGTGTGTGTGTGTGTGTGTGTGTTTTGTTGCGTGTGTCTGTGTGTGTAAAATATAAAAACTCATGAACCAGGGCTGGAGAGATGGCTCAGTGGTTAAGAGCACTGACTGTTCTTCCAGAGAACCTGAGTTCAGTTCCCAGCAACCACATGGTGGCTCACAACTATCCATAAAAAAATGAGATCTGATGCCCTCTTCTGGTGTGTCTGAAGAGAGCAACAGTATACTCAAACATAATAAATAAATCTTAAAAGAAAAAAAAAAGAACAAAATCATGAACCATGCTCTAAGATCAGGAATCAACAAATGGGACCTCATAAAATTGCAAAGCTTCAGTAAGGCAAAGGATACTGTAAATAGGAAAAATGGCAACCAACAGATTGAGAAAAGATCTTTTCCAATCCTCTATTCAATATATATAATGAACGCCAGAACTTAGACTCCAGAAAACCAATAATCCTATTAAAACTTGGTGTACAAAGCTAAACCAAAAATGCTCAATTGAGGAATATCAAATGGCTGAGAAGCACCTAAAGAAATGTTAAACAATCTTGGTCATCAGGGAAATGCAAATCAACACAACCCTGAGATTCCACCTCACATCAATCAGAATGGCTAAGATAAAAATTTCAGGTGATAGCAGATGCTGTTGAGGAAGGGGTAGGAAGAGTAACACTCCTCCATTGTTGGTGGGATTGCAAGTCTGGAAATCAGTCTGGAATTTCCTTAGAAAATTGGACACAGCTATACCACTCCTGGGCATATACCCAAAAGATGCTCCAACATATAACAAGGACACATGCTCTACTATGTTCATAGCAGTCTTATTTATAATAGCCAGAAGCTGGAAATAACCCAGATGTCCTTCAACAGAGGAATAGATACAGAAAATGTGGTACATTTCCACAATGGAGTACTACTCAGCTAGTAAAAACAATAATTGCACAAAGTTCTTAGGCAAATGGATGGAACTAGAAAATATCATCCTGAGTGAGGTAACCCAGTCACAAAAGGACATACATGGTATATACTCAGTGATAAGTGGATATTAGCCCAAAAGCTTGGAATACCCAAGACACAATTCACTGACCATATGAAAGTCAAGAAGAAGGAAGACCAAAATGTGGATCCATCAGTCCTTCTTAAAGGGGGAACAAAATACTCAGAGGAATACAAGGACAAAGACTGGAGCAGAGACTGAAGGATATACTATCCAGAGACTGACCCACCTGGGGATCTATCCCATATGTAGCCACCAAACCCAGCCACTATTGTTGATGCCAAGAAGCCCTTGCTGACAGGAGCCTGGTATGTCCCCTGAGAGGCTCTGCCAGAGCCTTACTGATACAGATTAAGATGCTTGCAGCTAACCATCAGACTGAGCAGGAAGATCCCTATGGTGGAGTTAGAGAAAGGGCTGAAGGAGCTGAGAGGTTTACAACCCCATAGGAAGAACAACATTATCCATCAACCAGATCCCCCAGAGCTCCCAGGGACTAAACCACCAACCAAAGAGTACACAAGGCGGGAACCCACGGCTCCAGCCACATATGTAGCAGAGGATGGCATTGTCTGGCATCAATAGGAGAAGACCTTGGTTCTGTGAAGGCTCAATGCCCCAATGTAGGGGAATGTCAGGGTGTTGTGGTGGGAGTGGGTGGGTAGGAGAGCATCCTTATAGAAGCAGGGAAGGGGGAGAAGAAAGGGGGAAACCTGGAAAGGGGATAACATTTGAAGTATAAATACATAAACTATCCAAAACAAAAAAGTAAAAAAAAAGAAAAGAAAACTCATGAACCTATTCTGCTGTATGTGTGTATCACAAACCAGTGTCTGAAAAACAGACATAATCTAAAAGAAAAAGGAGACACGTTGCGGACTTCTCAGCATGAAGGGGGGAATCTTCTATTCAAAATAGCCCAAATTGCTGAACCCACATTTCTGAAGGGAAAGAACACAAAAAACAGAGGCCTGCCCTTTTCAAGGTCCTAAGTTCAAAACACAACAGTAACTCATGCTGTGACAAAAGGGGTGTGGGCTTTCTGCTGGTTTCTGGCAAAGCAACCAGGAGAACCTAGTGTTCAGTGCAATTCAAACAGGCCCAAACGTTGCCTGGCTCGCTTTTCTTCTTCATCCTCTGGTGTGAAACAGAGGAAATTGAAAACACAAATTTATAAAGGTCTGTTAGTAAAAGGATATCTCTGTCACCAGGAGTAAAACTATTTGATAGGATTTAAAGGATTAGAAGTTATGGCAATATTGGAGAATATATGTTACTGGGAGTGGGTTTTACAACACGACACTGGCTCTCTCTCTCTCTCTCTCTCTCTCTCTCTCTCTCTCTCTCTCTCTCTCTCTCTCTGTGTGTGTGTGTGTGTGTGTGTGTGTGTGTAGCTGCACCTCCTCCAGCACTACACTTGCCTAACTTCATTCACCTTGCCATGATAATGATGGACTAAGCCTCTGAAACTCTGAAATGTAAGAAAGCCCCAAATGAAGGATCTTTCTTTCATATGATCGTCTTGGTCTGAAGGAAATGCAGGGATGAAGATAGAGAAGAGCCTGAGGAAAAGAAGGTCCAGCAACAGGCCCAAAGTGGGTTCCAGCTCAAGAGGAGGCTCCAAGACATGATAACATTATGGAAACTATGGAGCATTCACAAAAAGGGGCCTATCATGACTGCCCTCCAAAAGACCCAATGGACAGCTGAAAGAGTCAGATGCAGATGTGTGCACTCAATCAACGGACAGAAGCTGCTGACCCCTCTGGCTGAATTAGAGAAAAGCTGGAAGAAGCTGAGGAGGAGGGCGACCCTGTAGGAAGACCAGCAGTCTCAACTAACCTGGACCGCTGAGATCTCTCAGAAACTGGATCACCACCAAGGCAGCATACACCAGCTGAAATAAAGCCTCCAACACATATACAGCAGAGGACTATTGGGTCTGGGTTCAGTCAGAGAAGATGCACTGAACCCTCAAGAGACAGAAGGCTCCAGGAAGTTTAAAGGTCTGGCAGGGTGGGGTGGGGATATCCTTGTGGAGACAGGGCAGGGGTGGGGGTGGCAAGAGATGTGGAACAGTCAGGGGGTGGACCGGGAGGGGAGTAAAATCTAGAGTGTAAAAATAAAAAATTAAATAATTAAAAAAATAATTGTCTTGGTCATGATGTCACTTCACAGCAAAAGAACAGTGACTAAGACACTAATACTAAAGAAAAAATTTAAGATATATTTTTACTTCTGTGCATATGTATGTTTGTGTGAAAGTGGGTACATGTGAGTGTGGTGCCTCTGGACACCAGAAGAGGATATCAGATATCCTGTAACTAGAATTATAGGTAGTTGTAAAGTATCATGTGAGCACTGTGACCCAAGTTCAAGGCCTCTACAGAGCAGTAACTGCTCTTGACTCCTAAAACATCTCTCTATGTACTCACTCAATTTTTTCCTTCCTTTTCATCATCGTTGTCATCGTCGTCGTCGTCATTACAACTCTAATTATTCATCCAGCTCACTGTCCCCCTCCCAGTCACCCTGTCCCACAATTCTTCCCACCATCACCCTTCCTTTCTCCTCTGAGCCAATGGGGAGCAGAGACTGAGGAAAAAGTCAAATATTAACAAGCCCAACTTGAGACCCAACTCATAGGTAAGCACCAATCCCTGACACTATTAATGATACTCTGTTATGAT
The DNA here is from genome assembly GCF_011064425.1 of Rattus rattus. NCBI lineage: Eukaryota > Metazoa > Chordata > Mammalia > Rodentia > Muridae > Rattus > Rattus rattus. The sequence continues at coordinate 129,295,180 of NC_046156.1, read as the reverse complement.
CAGGAGCCTAGCATGGCTATCTTCTGAGAGGCCGCACCTAGCAGCTGACGCAGATGCAGATATCCATAGCCAATGAATATCTTTGGATGGAGCTTTGAGACTCTTATGGAAGAACAGGAGGAAAAATTTCGGGCCCCTAAGCAGACAGGAACTGCACAGGAAGACCAACAGAATCACCCAACCTGTACTCACCTCTTGTTTTTTGAGACTGGGAATCACAGTGGTTTAGTGGCTAGGGAAGTTGAGTGGCAGCATCCCAGGGACACTCATGACTCTTCATTCCTTAGTGCTTGCACTGTATGTATGCACTATGAGCCCTGGCTTTTATACATTAATTCAGAGAATCTAACCAGTCCTAATGTTTGCAAAGCAAGGAATTATCTGTGTGAGCTATTTCCCCTTCCTTCAAATGTTTTTTGACCAAACTACCTGCCCTTGGCCAAACTGCAGAATCCCTTAAAATAATGGAAGCAAATAAGAAATACTATGTTGCATGCTGGATGACTCAGTACTGGTGTACTTTTTGTTATCCACAAACTAATGTACCAGTTGTACCAAACAAAATTTACAGTTCTCTGCAAGATGTTTAGTAAAAGTAGACAAACTGCTTCTATAACTTTTATGTTCACACTTAGGAATGCATATGTTCTTAGCAGCTATATTCATAATAGGAAAAGCATCAGCTACAGGAATATTCCAAATAGTGTGCGTGGAAATGGAGAAGTGAATGATAAAGCTACATAACTAAATGCTAGTCTGCAGTGAAAAGGATCAGGCATAGGAAGCTTTAAACACACTACAATGAGCAAACAGAGCTCAATAAGAATTTTTCAAACAGGTCGCGTGCTTGAAAGAGCAGAGAATGACCTAAAAGAGGTTTGAGGGAAGAGAGAAATGTGAAATTATGCAGTTATATCCTAAGTAATATTTAAAAAGGAAATCTAAATAAATGTCTTTATTTTCTCTCTCTTTTCTGAACACACATATACACTTGCACATATACATGTATGCATCAGTTTGGAAAGTGCACAGAAAACATGAAAAGAAGCAGTTCTTTTCTTCCTCCTTGTGTTCGTCTATAATATGCAAAATATTTATATTTAAAATGGTTTGTTAATGCCTGTTTACAATATATATTTTATATTGAGTAAAAAAAGTACATTGAGGCATTTTCTATTGAAAAAACTATAATTAGTAAATTTTCCATAGAATAAAATGCTAAGAAGACTTACTGAAAACTTGCCACATGAAATGTTACATAGAAGTGAGACCATGCCCTTCTCTTGTCCTCATCCTAATGTTTTGTGTTAGGATGACTTTATGTTGCAAATGAAAGCACAGACTTTAGGTTTCATTTCTTTGAGCATTATTGCTGTGCTAGGTTTTACAAAAATCAACTGCAACTGTGCTTTTTGTCTCATCTGAGAGACAGATAACCTTGAATCTTAAACCTCCTGTGGTATTTTCTCCATCTTCACTAACCATGACCAAGGTAGAATGGTCTCATCTGCAAATTACTAAGAATCATCAGCTCTGAGGAGTGACCTTGGGCGAAGCAATGTTAAATTGGCCAGGAAATTTTTTTGAGACATCACTATTATTAACTTGCAATTTTTTCATTTCACTTTGCCACTGACGCTTGGCAGGTTATAATTTTTCATTTTCGCACTTGGATGAAACTCGACGAAGTAGAGATTATAGAGATAGTGGTAGGGAATTTTTACAAAGGGATTTTCCCCTCTCAGTCCATGGCATTAGGATACAAAGTGGATCTCTATGTGAGTCAACTTATCAGGTGAAGATATATAAACATGCTGTTGAGATACCAGTAATGACCTAAGCACATTTTATGATTCTGTAAACTGCTAACTGCTATATACAGAGTCAATGTTATGACTGACTTCTATGCTTGGAAGCACTGCCATGTTGGAAAGGGTTTGGACCGAGTCCGTTTTTCTGATAATGTTATTCTTCTGTGCAGAAGTTTTCTGGGATTAAAGATGTGTTTTTGAAGACAGAAAACACTTTTGAATACAGGGACATTCAGTGCTACAGGTGTCAAATAAACTTGCATTTCTATGATGAGCAAGTTAGAGGAAGTCAGTAACTGTTTTCAGTTACCCTTCTTAACCCTACAAGGCCTGTGCCAACACTTGTAGTCTAGTTTAATGACAGCCATCTACACAAATCTCCCACAAGTTTTCCTTTAGGAAATATGTAGTGACCAGCTTACTAGAATTATCAACTAATTGTAAATTCACTCTTTTCAGGAGACGACTGGAAAGTCATGAAAGACACGCATAGAGGCATAATACACTGAAGACTTGAGCCACACGTGGAAAGAGCCCAGATATTTTTCCTTGGAACAGAGATTATCCAGTTATAAAACAAAATATTTCTCTCCCTATCTTCTGTGATTTTCACACAATAAAAATGTAGTGACCTCAATGGAAATTTTGGCAGCTTTCATTTGTGTAGACGTCAGAAAGTAGCTGACAGAATGTCTCCCTCAGGAGCGCTCTACAACGGGTCACTTCAGTGTTGAGCACCAGGTCCCCTTTACTGACTGGTGTATTGATATAAAAATTATGACAAGAAACTTCTTGTTATGACATGTTTATCCTAATCTACCAAAATGAAAATTCTCAGCCAAAGTACAGAAATGCCTTTAATTTCTGCAAAAGTTGGAGTTTTAAAGAAAAATTGTTTTTATTTGTCTGATGGTTTTGATACACTATTTTGTTTAATGTTAGTGTTGGAAGTGTGAAGTAAATGTTTATTATTTCTGAAAAGGCACTCTCAGTATAACTTGCATTGTTTGCATTATACTGAAACAACCATTGATGTCAGGTAGTTTTTTTTTTTCAGTTGTATATAGGAAATTACTAGAAGGTCCTTAAATACAATTAGTTGAAAGCAAAGAATGCAACCTTTGCAAACCAGATGCCCGCTTCCAGGCTAATGTGGAAAAGTGGAATAAGAAAAGACACAGAACTTTATGTCATCAATTTTATCCATTATTTCTGGCCCAGAAGAGAAAAATTTGTATCCTACTGTGTTTATTTGTCTCATTAGACTGCAAAATAAGAAACTTTACCAAAAGTAACTGACTAAACTCAATATTGCAACATAGTAAATAAATAAGCAAAATTTGATTTAAAATTATTACCAACTTATTAAAAAGGAAAAAAGAACAAATAAAATGTTAATTAAATGAAAGAAATAAGAACTACAATTGAGATGAGTAAGCAGGAATCAAAAATTACAGAAAATCCAGTGATATATAAAAACTGACTTACTGCAAAGATTAGGAGTAAAGGTGATGATTAGAGAAGATAGAGACAGAGAGTGGGGGATGCGAGGGGATATATAACCAATATTGTCAGTACAAAGGAAGTGAGCACGTTAGGGGAGATAGCTATAAGAAAATAGTATGAAAACACATCTGCCAATAAAGTCTAAAGCACAAATAAAATAGCAAAAACTTCAACTGCTAATAGTCATTAAAAATATCTACATATACCCCTATCTGAATTTTTGGGTAACATCATTCCTAAATATACAATAGAATTTCAGACTGTTAGACTTTGCTGGAAATTTTCCTACACACATATGAACAAAAACCATCTCAAATATCAAAAACCAAGCTGATGAGATGAATCAGCGTATAAGGGTTCTTTCTGCCAAGATTGCAGACCTGAATTCAATCCCTGAGCTCTGTATGATAAAAAGAGAGCACCGACTCTCCAAAGTCATTCTCTGAGCTTCACATGTGAACCATGTCCATCCCCATCCACACACACACACACACACACACACACACACACACACACACACACACACAGAATGAGAGACAGAGAGGTAAAGGGGAGGGACAGAGACAGACAGATAGACAGATAGACAGACAGAGACAGACACACTATATAATAAGTAAAGAAAGGAAGGAAGAAAAAGCTTTTTAAAAAGCTTTTACATCTGATTAATATTCCATGGCTAGTGACATAACACAGACATAGGACATTTGCCTAGAATATGTAAAGTTTCAGGTTGAATATCACAAAATAGTGTAAATGTATAAAATAAAATCTTCCAGAAAAACTTAGAGAATATTTCCAATTAATATTATGATTGCCACACTAGTCTGCTACCATCACAGTACAAGGGAAGGAGAAACTTGAAAAACTGCCAAGAGAATAAACTAGAACAAACAACACTTAAGGGATATGAATCAACAGAGAGAAGAGAAGTATACCCTGTTCAAAGGTCAACTGATTGAAACACGATGTCAGTTTTCAAATTGCTCTGAACGCTCAACAAAACACCAATCAAATCCCCAGAAGAATTTTTGTAGGAAGTTAAAGCATGAGTCATGTAGATGTGAGCAAAAATAAATCCTCTTCTTTCGATTACATAAATAAAGCAAGCAAGCAAGCTCAAGTAGAAATACAGAGGGACCACTAAAACAGCTTTGAAAAATATCAGCAAAGAGGGACAATTATATCTGCAATAGTGACCTACAACGAGACGATAGTAATCAAGAAAGCACGGCCACCTGCCAGAGCAGGCAAATAAATCAATGGAGGGAGGTAGAGATTCCAGAGACACTCGCCTACACAGACAACTGCTGATTTTGCCAAAGAAAGGGACAGTTTTATGGAGAAAGGCTTTTCAACCACAGAAGCTGGTCCAACTGAAAATCCACTGCAAACTCAAAGGAACAGGATAGTTGAGGGGCTGCAGAGATGGCTTCCTGGGTAAAATACTTGTTATGACAGCATGAGGCCTGAGTTTAACCTCATGTAGTGTCAGTACCAAACACCCGTCTGCAAGGCTGACCTTCTACTGCAATATGGAAGGCAAAGACAGGAAGTTCTCTGGAGGCTCACAGGCCAACCTCCCAGGGTACTGAGTACCCAAAATCAAGTGAGTACCTGTCCTCAAATAAGATCGAAGGAAGGGAGGTTGTCCTCCCACCTCCACAACAGTATTGGAAGAGTGCAAACTCACAAATCCAATCCCAGGGTTGGGTGTAATGCCTCCTACCTGTAGTCCTAGAACTACAGAGAAAAAAAAAAAAACAAAAAACAAAAAAAAAAACAAAAAAAAAACAAAAAACAAAAAACAGTGGAATTGTTGGAAGTTCTAGGTTAATTAGGGCTACAAATTGAGTTCTAAAATCCACCCTGGACTTACAGTGAAATTGTCTACACACTATAACAACAAAACAAATAAATCAAAATACTTCAGTAAATGTTTTAGCCAAAGGCCTCTAATTCGAAATCATTGTCATAAACAAACAACGGGAAATGAAGCTACTGTTCATTTATTGAATTTCTTGAATATTAAAGTATTGCAAGTTTCGAAGAATGAAAACAGAAAATAAAGGCTGGAAATTGGTGGCATTCAACTTCAGTCCCAGCACTTAGGGAGCAGGGGCAGGCAATCTTCTTGTATTTGAAGCCAGCCTGGTCTACACAGCAAGTTTCAGGACAGCCAGAGATGTTACACCGAAAAACCCTATCTCGAAATACAAAACAAACAAAAAAGACAAATAACATATAGAAAACAAGGTTAGTAAGGGCATGTTCTACCATTATGTCGCTGAGGTGATGCTAGAAAAAGTAAAGGCATGAAGATAATTTTCTAAATAAATCGGATATAATAAATATAAAGAAATGTTGCGTGGAGCTTTTGTTACCATGCCTTAACTCCGGGAACGGGCCACACTACACACATGGCTGAATCCCTTAAATCCATGGATAAAACACACACACACAGTTGTTCAAATTCAACTTGCTTTTTGACACAGTTGATGGGTGCTACTATCTCCCGCCTAGAAAAGTGTGCTCTTACCAATATTCTTATGACTTCCCCTCTCCACCTACCCTAAACTTTTGTTGCCAAGTTACATCTAGTTAGTTCTAAACATCCCTGACCACTCCCCTGTAGCTGCGGCCTGTCTGGTTACTTTGTTTTGAGATCTTACATAGCTGGTCAACTTTTCTCCATCAGAAGCCTGGCTAACTCTCCTCTCCTCTCTTACAGCTCTCCATTTGGCTCCGGGACATCCCATCTAATCCTTTTACTGACAGATCATGAACCAATTGGGGAACAGGACAGCATTAGAACCATCCCTGCAAAGAAGTAGCAGTAAGGCCAAGGCAAGTGACTAAGGGCAGAAGTTCTACTTAAGTGGAAGCAAGAAACACACCTAACAAAAAGGGAGAAAGAACTCTTTAAGAAGGAAGCTGTAGGCAAAGGGTTTTAACTGTAATATCACAATCTCAAGATGACTCCATGGTCATGGACCATAACTTTCTGGCAAGTCCAAATGCAGTTTCAGCTGCTTAAAGCTTCAAGGTGACCACTAACATGAGTATAAGATAAAGAGAGCCCTTGAAGACCGAAGAAAACCTGACTGTGAGAACTTCCTCATTTGCATGCCATGTATTTTTAATTTGTATTATTATTTACTCATGTGTGTATATGTATGTATGTGTATATGTATATATGTATGTATGTGTCTAGAGAGGTCAGAGCGGTGTCAGATCCTCTAGACCTTGAGTTGACAGGTTATTATAAGCTGCATGATATCGGTGCTGGGAATCAAACTCAGGTCTTCTGCCTTCTGCAAGAACAGTATGTGACTTTTTTTTTTCAAACAAACATTGATGTTCACATTCAGTTTGCGTTATTGAAATGTTTAAACTAAAGAAGTGATTAAAATTTTTAGTTTTAAGATACCTTGCTACTACTTCAATGCTTTTCCTATTTCTCTTTAAATAGACTGTATTTTATACAATATAGTCTGATAATAATTTCAACTCCTTTAAGAGCCTTTCCACCTCTGCTCTCAGCCAAGTCTGCACTCCTATCTAAAGAACAAAAAATAATAAAATTAAGTAAAATAAAATAAAAACAAAACAGAGTATGACAAAACAGAGGAAAAAGAGCCATCTTAACCACTGAACCATTGCTCCAGCCCATTTTTAAGACACTAAAATCTTCTTAGCAAGGTAACTGGCAAATACTAAAATAGTCTATTAACATTGAAAAATATAGATGCTTATTAAAAATCACATAAACTAATGAGTTCCCTATAGAAGAGCAAAAAATGGAACAAGAAAGAAATGAGCATCGAGCAGAGCCTATCTGAATACTGGATACATTTTATTTTCATCATTAGGATAAATTAATTGTTACACTAGTGAGCACAGTCAGTCTTGAGTTCCTTGTGAAAACATTTTAATTAACGGTTGCAAGCAGTTAAGAAGGAGAACAGTAATGGTCATGAGAGCATTCTAACACAATTTGGGTTTAGACTCATCCATTTCTTCTGTTGTTTCATTATTGTTCAGTTTATACAACAACGAGTGGTTACACAAAGGTCCAGAAGAACAATAAACTTTAGTACCCTGGGGGAGGCTTGAGGTAGAATTCTGCAGTTTTTAGGCCATCTTGGCCTATATAGCTACATAGTCTCTGCCTAAGAACAATCTAAAAATAAACAAATTAAGGAATTGAAATAAACAAAAAGCTCAATTTATTATCATCTTAACTAAGGATACATAAGTGTTTAATATTACCATACTTAAAATTTGAGTGGATGCTAAAATCAATGACTAAATTGGCTAAATAACTTTTCCTTTACCATTTTCTTGCATGCTTATATGAGATATAAGAGATAAATGAATATGTATAGAGAGATGTATACAACACAAGGTGACATAAATGAATTATTTAGAACTAATTCATCCCGTAATGAAACCTTATAATTATGAGAAAAATACCTGAGATTTTCATAGTGTGTTGAAGTTGCCTTATGAGGGCTGAAGACAAATGTTTATAGCTGTTTTGCAAAAAAACTATGTTGATTTAGTAAACTAGAGGTTATGGATTCTCCTCTGATAACCATGACTTCACTAGCAATGAGAAGTTATCTGGGTTTCCAGTTTAAGCTTGGAATGGGAGAGATGTCTTCCCCAGAGAAAGGCAGACCAATTGATTCTGAATGTCAAGAGTTCAGCCCTGAGCACATACATACATTATATGAACTGAACATGGTATATTTAGGAAAAAAAGTATACATATATGCAATAAGAATTTGTGAATTTGAAGAATAGGGAAGAGTATATTAGAGGATTTGGAAAAAGAAAAGGGAAGGAATTAATGTAATCATCAAAACTAAAATAAAAATATAATAAAAAATAAAATGAGTTTAAAATATGTATGAGAAACGAGACTAAAACCTTATCAATAACTAACGTCAACACAGGCAGAGCCAAAGCACTAATGGAAGTTACATTTTCTTTTTGGCATACGCTTGACTTTGAGTTGTGTCCAACTTTTTTACAGTCCATCAAACAGAAAAGCTTTAGTAGTAAGGAGAATATATGCATAGACTGAGTTGGGAAGTCCTGGGGCTGCGTAATGAGGTCATGGAACAAATCAACACAGCTGGCCTGCTGACTGTTCATTAGCCACCCCAGAAGAACCAGAGGTGTCCCAGCCAGAACAGCTGCCAACTGAAAGAAAGAATCTCTGGAGTTCAAGATCATAAACAGACAATCAGAACACTTTAGCACTGGCAAGGCTCCCAGGGGCCATGTAGCTCAGTATGCAAAGTTCTAGTCTGCTACTAGGTTTCTGAAGCTGTTGAACGTGCTGAGATTATTTTATAGGAGAAATATTAAATGCAAACATTTGTTGTTTCCAAGTTATTTTGTCATTGGATTTGGTAAATCTATTTTCTTTTTATATAGATGTATGCATTGTATATTAAATACAATCTTGCCAAATTGCCTTATTTTCTTTTCTCTCCCTTTTCCCATTAACCTGTTTTACTCTCCTAGAGATGTCCTTCAATACCACAGCATACAGAAATACAGGATTTTATGCATCTATATAAAATGTAGAAAGAACAAAGGAGGGAAATGTGTATTTATCTTTCTGATACTGCCTTAATTCTATTAATATGAATATAACTGCATGTACAACATAACTGAATTTTTCTTTATAATTGAAAAGTTCTACACACACACACACACACACACACACACACAGAGGTACACGTGCACTCACACAGCACTTTTTCTCTAGTCATCATTCTAGATCGAAATATTTGTGCTATGTTGACTGTGAATATGTGGGTAAGCACCCAGGAGAACCACAGATCCAATTCAATCATTCATTTAAAGTACAGAGAAACTATTCATTGCAATTTAGCTGTTGCTCACTGGTACTACTCAGGAAGGAGGTAGCCTCAAGTCCCAGTGTTCTGTCATTTTGCTGTCACAGCAGGAAGTCTCCTCTTAAGTACTAGAAAATATTAACTGTAGCGGCGAAGCCATACAGCAGGGATCTATAATTGGTTATTCTCAAAAAGCATCAGTATTCCCAGTGTAGTTACTCTAAAAGATCGCTGTACGTTCCTTCACACTTCTTTGTCAGAATGCCAAAGCTATATGAGCAGAGTTGGCAGCCATTGTAATTAAAACAATGTTTGATGTAAGCAGCTTATTCATAGTGGTATCTCAGAAACCAAAAGTAATCTACCACCATACTCAATGGTTATATTATTGGATATAAAAAGGTTTTGGGAATGTAATTGTTGCAAGACCTGGCTATGTAGTTACTTGTAATAAGTACTATGTAGTTGGTGTTCCTTCATTGTCAGTGGAACACTGTCATATGTAACAGAGTATTCCCAGGGGGAAGTGTGCTTATCCGGGAATTGCCCTCTTCTTGTGGCTACAGATAAATGTTCTTCTAAACCAGTTTTCCTTACATAGGTCCAACTATACAGATTAGTCATCCAGTTATTCCAAAACAGCTCGCAATTGCAGACAGATGCCAAGTTATTTACAGGCTTAATAAATTAATTCAGGACTTTTCTTGATGTTACTATTATAAAATTAGTATGTCTCCAGTAAGATATTTTGGCTAATGAATAAGAATCTCTCATCAAATTAATAACACCAATTAGGTTCACTTCCGGGTGGTTTAACAGTGGTCTGTTGGGGATAGTAACATATTGCTGACTTGGGCAAGCTGCCACAGGACTGAATATGAATTTGTATCAGTGAACCTCTTCATATGGAAACTCTAAAACTATCTCCAAATGATCATATTTAAATTTAAATGAGGAGTTTCCGCTATAAAATCAATCTATAATGTCAACTGTGATTCATAGCATCATACTCTAGTTCTCCAACACAAACATGTCTTAAAGCATTGACTCATCTTGAATATCAATCGATACCTCATCATATACATATAAAAATTATGTGTTCTAAAAGTCAACCTTATAGTTAATCCTACTTAAAATCTCTGAGTAATATCCTACCACATTCAAACACACCAAATATTTTACCTCAAAATACAGATCTGTGGTAGTCATGTCCAACAAATCTCAAAGGTTCCTACAAGCTTCTTAGACATCCTGCCTTCAAAAGCTTGTGAGCATTCCTGTTTCCTGCCATCTTAGCTATGGTTTATTAATGTCACTTTAAAATAATTCCATTTGGTTACTGTACCATTATAATATGATCTCTTCAATGGCATAAACTATATTTTGAGTGCAGAAACATCTGAGGAAGTTCTGAACAGCTAAAGTTAAAAGAAAATCTAGGGGAAGACTGAAGGAATAAAATCTGGTAAAGGACTAGGTTCCTTCCTAAAGTTCATAATTGGTTTAATCCTGTTTTCTTTTTTAACTTTTCACTTTCTAGGCTTTTCAGAATGGGCCTTCTCAAATGTGCATTAATCTAATGAAAACTGAATATATTAGCTATGACTATAACAAACTATGAATATGATACATCCCCTAGCAACAGAAAGTTTCCTTAGTTCTAGAACATTGATGACCAAGGCAACTGGGAGTGAATGGGCACTCTACACAGTTCTTCCTGACTTTTCTCTTCCTCTTTCTCCTCTTCCTCCTCCCCTTACTCCTCTTTCTTGTTCCTAAGAAACCATAGGGTCAGCAGTTTTGCTTTGTCTTTCACTTACTGTCATAGTTTGCTACTTCATTACAGGACCCAGAGCAACAGTATCCTTGGCTCATGTGCTGAACATCCCAAAGCAAATAGTCACTACATAAGTTGGTTCTCTTGAGGTCCTATTATCAAGTGGAAGGGCACCACATAACATTGCCATTCAACAGTAGGCTTGAGAGACTAACTGTAGGTGATAATATGGAAAAGTATCTATGGTTGATCTAATGAAGATGTCTGGAATATCTTAAAACAGCCAACAAGGAAAGCTTATGACACTATACAGATCATAAGGGGCAGCTATGGTAATGGCATAAAAGCTCAGAACCCTAGATGGAATCCAGATGGTGCTGGTTATAGTGAGGTTTTAGATGAAACAAACTTTATTGAAATTGGACAATTCGTGACCTTATGAAGCAAAGGAAATGTTAAAGTAGTATAACATTCAGGCTATAGTATGAATAGGAATGGGTGTTTTGTTTGTTTCTTTGTTTCTTAGTCACATATACTTTCAAAAGTTTGAATACAAAAAAAGAGAAGAAAGAGTTGGAAAGGTTACAGCTTGGCCAAAGAAGAAGCATAGACACATAACAATGCATCCTAGGCTACCATTAAGACTGATAGATTTAAGGAAATAATCCAAGTGATTTTCACCAGAATAATCCAGAGATTCTCTGAATGAACTGAAAGAATTCAGTTCATATATCTCAGCCTTAGTTTGCTTTCACAGTCTTATATGGATAGAAAGACCGATAGTGTAACAAACCTCCCAGAGATTCAGACACATTCCTTCAAGTTCAGATCACTAGGTGCTGAGAGGGCATTGCTGTCCTGATTTAATCAAGTCCATGTACAGCTTGAACTTGTGGTGGGCCTTGGAGTTCACAGCTGAGCTAATCTTGAGTCCCAAAGACTTTAAACGTGAAGTTCTGCACCATGTTAAAACAGTTCAGGTTTTGGAGACCCTTGAAGTGACATGAGTTGCTTCTTATGTTGTGAGATGAACATGAGACTCTGGAAGCCTGAAGCAGAACTCCACACTTTGCATCTTCAAAGTCCTTCAAAGGTCCAGAATGCAACTTCCAGAGGTAAGTGTGAATGTTAACATCTTTTCTCATTAGCACCTAGTTCTCAAAGTCCTGAAGCATACAGTCTTCACCACTGTGTCTTTCTATCCCAAATTCATGCAGTGAGCAGTTTGTCTGACCCCCCACACTTATACTACTGTGTGTTACCTCAGGTCAGAGCTACCGAAAAGGGACCACCTGATTATGGATGGACTGTCCAAAGCCTCTAAAAAGACTAAACTTTTCCCTTCTCATATAATTATTTCAAACGTTTGTGGTATTACCAAACAACAATATGCAAGAAAAGTGATTGAACTGACTTCCCCTTTAATCCATGAAATCAGAACTCTCATATATCTGGTCTTAGTTTTCCTTTAGCAATGGATACTGTTGGAGGAAACACAGAAAAGTCTCAAGGGTGATTCAAATTCAGTTGAGTCTGGAGATGTTTATACGAATGAAGACCATGAACCTGCAGGGTCTTTAGATAAACTTTATCCTTCTCTGAGGACAGAGGGATGCTGCCTTTAGCACACCCAAAAGCACACCTACTGTGGGTGGCCCCCAGCAGAGCCACAAATTCTTCCAAACTGATTCAGCAGTGAAGAATGTTCCAGGAATTAATTTTATTTTTCAAAAGTTAGCCCTAGAAAACTAACCCTTACCCCAGTGTATTGTAAGATTTATGTTTGTAAGTAAATGAATCAATAATTTTCATTGGATTCTGGGTTATAATATAAAATATACAATGTAAAGTTCACATACAAAATGGTATTTGAAAAGTCTCAACTAGTCATTTTAAAATTCAAACTTCCTTTTGTTTTTTCATTAGTTCATTGTGTAGTTCTGTTCTGTTCTGTTCTGTTCTGTTCTGTTCTGTTCTGTTCTGTTCTGTTCTGCTCTGTTCTGTTCTGTTCTGTTCTCCTGTTCTGTTTGTTCTGTTTTCCAAGGGTCTTACCGTTTGACAGAGAGTAGCCAAGTCGGTACTCAAGGCAACTCTCTATGCCTTCAGGTGCTGAGATTATAGGCATGTACAACCACACCCATGTTTGTACCTATTCTTTTTTTAAAAATCTAAGTAAGCATATAATAAGACGAGTAAAGTTATCCCTATAGGCACAGAAAAAGCAAACAAATTTGAAAAAATTAATTTTTCATTCAAAATGCTTTTAATACCTAGATATAGAAAGTAATGATTATGTATTTCAGTAAAAATTTTTGAAAAAGAATGAATGACTTATGCAAGTATTTCTTATGATGAGTAATAATAGAATACCATAGTATTGGAGGATATGTCAGGCACATTTAAAGTAAATTAATATGGGAGAAAATGGGAATGCTTCAAAATGTTGATGACACAAAGCATTCCACAAAATCATTATCTATATTAAGCAGCAAGCTAAGACAATTTCTAAGAATCCCAGTAATATACTGAATTAGTGTCTGTTTCTTTAAACATACCCTTGATTTCAAGGACAAGGAAACTGAACTAAATATAATGACTTCAACATTCAGTACTTAGCAATAATGTAAATTATTCTCAGAGAACTATAAATATAAAATATTTAGAACTTAAAATCTATGCATTTTCAATAAAATTTTATTTGTGTATTGCTATCATCTACAAATGGTATTTAGGCATTCTTAACTAGCAATGTTAAGTTGTATTTCCTTGTGGGGTTTCGGATTGGTTTTTCTGCTTTGTTTGTATTATTGCTTTTTTTGTTCGGTTGGTTTTGTTTTTTTGTTTTTTGTTTTTTGGGGGGTTTTGTGGTTTTTTGGTGTTTGGTTTTTAAGATTGTTGTTGTTGTTGTTGTTATTGTTTTTCTTTTTTCTGAAGCAGGATCTTACCGTATAAACAGGCTGTTCTGGAACTCCTGACTACTAGACACTTGGAAGATTTACAGACTTGACTAAAATGATTCTTTTTTATAGCTGAAAGGTATCAATGTGTTGTCCCTTTTCAACTCATGTTTAGGCAATTCCAGTGAGACGTTTTATGTAGAGTTCCTGACATCATGCTAAAGTGGATATGGATAAGCTCATGAAGCCTCAAACCAACACGAAGGCAAATAAAATATCCTGAGTGGGAAAAATTGTCTCTCCAAAGAAGAGCACACCAGTTGGTATTCAATACCACATAGTCAATGCTGAAAATAAATATACATACAACTAGCATTATAGGTACTGAGAAAGTTATATTAAGGACTGTATCTGCACATACATATGTGCATGTAATAAGAAACAATGGAAAAAAAAAACATAAACCTGAAAGAGAACAGTTGGGATATATGGGAAAGTTCGGTGAAGAGAGCAAAGAAAAAAAGTTGTAATTATATCATATTCTCAGACAAACAAGCAAACAAACAAACGAAGACGTGTGTAGAATAGGGTAGACTATAATTTAATTCAAGGCCTGTTATTGCAATGCTTAGTAGTTCATTTCAGTGCCAATGGTTTTATGTAAGATGGGGTAGAGAACATGATGAGCTGAGGTTCACAGTACTTTCTGAAAGTAAAATGAAAACCCATAATGAGAAAGCCTTCTTTTAAATTAATCACCCATTTTCCAAATGCTTCCTTGCAAGACAGTGTCCTGGCACTTTAATATACATGGCTTTTCTTCCTATGACTCTATACTTCCTTGGACCCACATATTCCTTCTTTCTTCAAAGGTTCAGGCTGATATATGAACTTTATATACCTATGAAATATCCCCATTTCCTTGCTTTCCCTTCTTCCTGTTGGGTCCCTGCTGTTTTGAATTGAGACTGGAGATTATACTAAGTATATTTTAAGTGTGGATCTCAAGTATGAAGATATCTAAACATCTTATATTGCCAGTTGTGAAAACAAATTAATGAGTTTGTCCTTAACCCATCAAGGTACTTGAGTCTTGCAAGGGGCCTTTAAAGGAGCTCCTTTTGAATAAAAAGGATAAAATAGTAAGCACTAAAATTGGTCTTACTTAATTATTTCACTCCTCTAATTGGGGGCAGGTAGCTTAAAGTTGTAATTGAAATGTGCCATATATATGCAACAGACATTATTTTCACTTATGAAGAGGGAAGATATGTTACTTTTAAGGAGAATGGGTTGAATAAAATCATCATATTAAGGAAATGAAGCAGTCTTGGTATGTTGTATGTTTTCCTTGATTTGTCATTCCTAGAATTTACATATACAACTTGTCTATGAACATATGACATGAAGGTAGAAATGAAACTTTCTAGAAGAACAAAGGAGATTCGTGGAAGAAGACAGAAGTGAGGTTTATGAAGTAGGAGACTCATGGACAATTACATATGCACATGTATGAATATTCACAAAGTTAATAAAAAATAGACTAGCAATCCACCTAAGATAGACAAGATAAAACTCAGGTGACAGCAAATGCTGGCGAGGATGTGGAGAAAGGGGAACACCCCTCAATTGTTGGTGGGATTCCAGACTGGTACATCCATTCTGGAAATCGGTCTGGAGGTTCCTCAGAAAATTGGACATTGAACTGCCAGAGGATCCAGCTATACCTCTCCTGGGCATATACCCAAAAGATGCCCCAACATATAAAAAAGACACGTGCTCCACTATGTTCATCGCAGCCTTATTTATAATAGCCAGAAGCTGGAAAGAACCCAGATGCCCTTCAACAGAGGAATGGATACAGAAAATGTGGTACATCTACACAATGGAATATTACTCAGCTATCAAAAACAATGACTTTATGAAAAATTCAGAGGCAAATGGTTGAACTGGAAAAATATCATCCTGAGTGAGCTAACCTAATCACAGAAAGACATACATGGTATGTACTCATTGATAAGTGGCTATTAGCCCAAATGCTTGAATTACCCTAGATGCCTAGAACAAATGAAACTCAAGACGGATGATCAAATGTGACTGCAGATCGCTCCTGAGAGACACAGCCAGAATGCAGCAGATACAGAGGCGTATGCCAGCGGGGAACCACTGAACTGAGAGCGGGACCCCTGTTGGGGGAATCAGAGAAAGAACTGGAAGAGCTTGAAGGAGCTGGAGACCCCATATGTACAGCAATGCCAACCAACCAGAGCTTCCAGGGACTAAGCCACTACCCAAAGACTATACATGGACTCACCCTGGACTCTGACCTCGTAGGTAGCAATGAATATCCTGGTGGGAGCGCCAATGGAAGGGGGAAGCCCTGGGTCCTGCTAAGACTGAACCCCAGTGAACTAGACTGTTGGGGAGAGGGCAGCAATGGGGGAGGGGTTGGGAGGGGAACACCCATAGGAAGGGGAGGGGGGAGGGGGATGTTTGCCCGGAAACCGGGAAAGGGAATAACACTGGAAATGTATATAAGAAATACTCAAGTTAATAATAATAAAAAATAAAAAATAAAATAAAATAAAAGATAGACAAGATAAAGTCAATTGTAAGAGCCTTCAAGTAGTAGTGAGTTAAATTTTCATATTGTATGTTTTTTACAAGAGGATAAACAGGGCATTGTAAAAGCTTAGACAGCATATTTTAGGCAACAATTTCTATAGGAAACAAAACATGTATTAAGACTTTGAATGCAGAGACTATATCTTAGCCACATTATATTCACTACATGCTATCAGGCTAAGATTTAAAAGGTAAAATGTCTATTCAAATCTATGTACAGGCATCAGAAATGACGTAAAATAGTCTACCTAGCTTAAAATTAATTATTTTTTGTAGCAGGGAATATGAAGTGAAACTACATCAGATCTGAGTTCAGTGATTTAATGTGTAAGTTGTACGAAACTTAGAAATCAAAGGCTACAGGTAGCAGAGTTGCTAATCTGCGCCAGTTCTTAGCATTGCTCCCATGTCCATCACCCATGTGAGAAGCTTCTGCGATCGCTCTGATTCCTCCATCTTCCGATGAATCACTTTTACTGAGATTACATTTTTCCATTACCTTTTTACATATCTATTTTAGTTCACTGCTACATTTAAACTTGACAATTTTAATGTCTTTCAAACTAATTTTCTCACATATTAGCTAGTATTACACAAGTTCAAGTGACTAACTAGTGCAAACGCATCCTCCAGTGCAACTCTAGTCAAGGCGTAGCTGTGCGCATCTCCCATTTTTATCGAGTCAAAAAGCACTCAATTCCCCTTGCAGCGCAGGCCTGTCATAGAGACACGATTAAGATCATTTCAGTGTAGATACTTTGAAATTCCTGTGACCAGGTCAAGAGGAAAGGGTGCTAAGTAGAGAGACAGACTTCTCAAGGAAGTGATAATTGTCTGCTTCAATTAGACACCTTTAATCTGTGTGTGAATACAGTTATTTGACTTGTCATGATTTAAACAAATTCATTCTATCACACTGTCTCCAAACTAGTTGTAATTAATTATTGAACTTCAGCCTTCCAGAGTAGAGAATAAGCAAGATCCAGGATCATTTTCTATTTCTTTATTGCTAAAGATTACCATATACTCATCTCCTGACCTTCCTATGTCAGGCTGACTCCCTGTTAACACATTTATGACATTTGGGTTCTTACAAGCACTAAGCCTTTACCTGGATAATTGCATTACATGAATATAACTACCATCTTCTTTACTTATGGCTTTCCTGCACTCTTGTAATTAGATATATGTCTGTCTAGCAAAAGATTCACAAGAAGGAGAGCAAACAATTTCTCTCCCCCTCCAGCTTTAGAGAACGCATCTGCAATTCCACTTCGCTTACTTTCACAAATGCACGGGAAGTGGCAACTACTCAGTTTGGTTACGGTTTCTCCTGTGTCTTGGACCTCAATTTCTCTCATAGTACGTTCCTTACTATTAGATGAGGAATAATAAAAGTTCAGAGAACTGTCTGTCATTCCAGAGGACTTGTGTTCAAATCCCAGCACACACATGACAGCCCACACTGTTTATAGTTCTAATGACAAGGCATATGGCACTCACATGCAGGAATACATGAAAGCAAATGAATAAATAAATCATTTTTAAAAAAGGAAAAATACAGTAAACCCCAAAACTGCAAAACTAAATAAATATCATATTTTTTCTATTTTATATTCAGTTTGTTCTTAATGGATTTTGTAGTAGGTGTTGCAAAAATTAGCATGTAAAGATTTATTTTTAAAATCCTTAAATAATGTATCAAATATCCATCCTAACAGTATCCCATATTTTAAATTCTATCATCGAATATTCCTCCAGTATAGATAAACTTGTACGGACTGAAGCCTAGAAGGGAAAGGGAAGGTGTGAATAAGAATGGAATATTCATGGTAAATGACACAGTTTAATTTCTAAGTAAAATCAGTCATTCCACATGTATTGCCAATAAATGCATAAACTCATATAAATAAAAATATTTAACAGAGAGCTGACCATGTGCACAGGACTCTGTGCTCAGATCTTGCTGGGAGAAAGCTAGCCTCCCTGGAGTGAGGATACACCTGAGAGAACACCACCACTTCTGCTCAAAGGGACCCGCCTAGAGCCCTCAGGACACAGAAACCAAGAAGTAGTCTGGGACAGGATCCTTCTAGTTTCCATATGCACAGGGAGCTGACCCTGTGTCACAGCTCTTTGTACACAAGTACCACTGGAAGGGAACTGGTCTTCCAGGAGTGCTGACACACAGGCTTACAGGAGGGTCAAGCCACTGACAGAGACAGCAAGACCAGCTAACACTACAGACAACAGATAGTGAGAGGCAAATTCAAGAATCTATGCAACAGAAACCAAGGCCACATGGCATCATCAGGACCCAGTTCTCCCACTACAGCAAGTCCTGGATGCCCAAAAACACAGGAAAAGCAAGATTTTGATTTAAAATAACATCTCATGATGATGATAGAGGTCTTTAAGAAGGACATAAATAACTCCCTTAAAGAAATACAGGACAACACAGGTAAATAGGGTAGATGCCCTTAAAGAGGAAACAACAATCCCTTAAAGAATTACAGGAAAACACAACCAAACAGGCGAAGGAATTGAACAAAACCATCCAGGATCTAAAAAAGGAAATAGAAACAATAAAGAAATCATAAAGGGAAACAACCCTATGGATAGAAAACCTAGGGAAAAGATCAGGAGTCATAGATGCAAGCATCACCAGTGGAATACAAGAGACAGAAAAGATACCAGTGGTAGAAGATACCATAGAAAACATCGACATAAGCATCAAAGAAAATGTAAGACACAAAAAGCTCCTAAGCCAAATCATCCAGGAAATCCAGGACACAATGACAAGTTAAAACCTAAGGATAATAGGTATAAAAGAGAGCGAAGATTCCTAACTTAAAGGGCCAGTAAATATCTTCAAGAAAATTATAGAAGAAAACTTCCCTAACCTAAAGAAAGAGATGGCCATAAACATACAAGAAGCCTACAGAACTCCAAATAGACTGGACCAGAAAAGAAATTCCTCCCTCCATATAATAGTTCAAATACCAAATGCACAAAAAAAATGCAGTAAGAGAAAAAATTCAAGTAACATATAAAGGCAGACCTATTAGAACTACACTAGACTTCTCACCAGAGACTATGAAAGCCAGAAAATCCTGGGCAGAGAAATGCAGACCCTAAGAGAACACAAATGCGAGCCCAGGCTACTATATCCAGTAAAACTCTCAATTTACCTAGATAGAGAAACCAAAATATTCCATGACAAAATCAAATTTACACAATATATTTTCACAAATCCGGCCCTACAAAGGATCATAGATGGAAAACTCCAAAACAAGGAGGAAAACTACACCCTAGAAAAATCAAGAAAGTAATCTTCTTTCAATTAATCTAAAAGAAAATACCCACACAAACATATTTCCACCTCTAACAAATAAAATAACAGGAAACAATCATTGGATCCTAATATCTCTCATCATCTATGAGCTCTAGTCCCCAATAAAAAGACATAGCCTAACACAGTGGATACATAAACAGGACCCAGCATTTTGCTGCATACAGGCAACACACCTCAGTGATGAAGACAGACAGTACCTCAGACTAAAAGGCTTAGAAAAATTTTTCCAAGCAAATCTTCCCAAGAAACAAGCATGAGTAGCCATTCTAATATTGATTAAAACAGACTTCCAACCAAAACTAATCAAAAAAGATAAGGAAGGGCACTACATACTTATCAAAAAAAAATCCATCAAGATGAACTCTCAGTTCTGAATATCTATGCTCCAAATGCAAGAGCACTCACATTCATAAAAGAACCTTTATTAAAGCTCAAAGCACACATTACATCTCATGCAATAATAGTGGAAGACTTAAACATCCCACTCTCATCAAAAAACAGATTGTGGAAACAGAAACTAAACTGAGACACAGTGAAACTAACAGAAGTTATGAACCAAATGGATTTAACAGATATCTATAGAACATTTCATTCTAAAACAAAAGAATATACCCTTCTTTCAGCACCCAATGACACATTCTCCAAAACTGACCATATAATATGTTACAAAACAGGCCTAAACAGATAGAAGATAGAAATAATCCCATGCATCCTATCAGATCACCACAGACTAAGGTTGGTCTTCAATAACAATAGAAACAACAGAAAGCCCCCCTCCCCCACCAGAAGCTGAACAACGATCTACTCCATGATAATTCGGTCAAGGATGAAATAAAGAAAGAAATTAAAAACTTTTTAGAAGTTAATGAAAATGAAGGCACAACATCCCCAAATTTATGATACACAATGAAAGCAGTGCTAAGAGGAAAACTCATAGTTCTGAATGCCTCCAAAAAGAAATCGGAGAAAGCATGCACTAGCAGATTGACAGCACACCTGAAAGTTCTAGAACAAAAAGAAGCAAATAAACACAAAAGGAATAGACTGCAGGAAATAATCAATCTCAGAGCTGAAATCATCCAAGTAGAAACAAAAAGAACTATAAAAAAAAACCAACAAAAACAGAAGTTGGTTCTTTGACAAAATCAATAAGATAGATAATCTCTTAGCAAGACTAACCAGAGGGTATGGAGACAGTATCCAAATTAACAAAATCAAATTTTGAAAAGGGAGACATAGCAACAGAAACTGAGGAAATTTAAAAAATCAACAGATGCTACCACAAAAGCCTACACTAAAAAAAAGTGGAAAACCTGGATAAAAATTTTCTAGACAGACACCAGGTACCAAAGTTAAATCAGGATCAGGTAAACCGTCTAAACAGTCCTATAACCCCTAAAGAAATAGAAGCAATCATTAAAATTCTGGCAATCAAGAAAAGCCAAGGACCAGATGGAGTTAGAACAGAATTCTATTAGATCTTCATAGAAGACCTAATACCACTACTCTTCAAACTATTCCAAACAATAGAAACAGAAGGAGCACTACCCAACTCTTTCTATGAGGCCACAATATGCTTATACCTAAACCATACAAAGACCCTAAAAAGAGAGAATTTCAGACCAATTTCCCTTATGAATAGTGATGCCAAAACACTCAATAAGTTGCTTAGAAACCAAATCAAATAACACATCAAAACAATCATCCATCATGATCAACTAAGCTTCATTCCAGGGATTCAAGGGTGGGTTAATATACAGAAATCCATCAATGTAATCCACTATATAAACAAACTCAAAGGGGGAAAAAAAAACACATGATCATCTCATTAGATGCTGAGAAAGCATTTGACAAAATTCAATACCTCTCTTCATGGTAAAGGACTTGGAAAGATCAGAAATTCAAGGCCCATATCTAAACACACTAAAAGCAATATACAAAAACAAGTAGAAAACATCAAACTAAATGGAAAGAAGCTTGAAACATCCCACTAAAATCAGGGACTATACAAGGCTGCCCACTCTCTCCCTAACTATACAATATAGTACTAGGCATTCTAGCTCAAGCAATTAGACAACAAAATGAGGTCAAAATGATACAAATTGGAAAGGAAGAAGTCAAAATATCACTATTTGCAGATGATGTGATAGTATATTTAAATGACCCCAAAAATTCTAACAGGGGACTACTTACTACGGCTGATAAACAACTTCAGCAAAGTGACTGGATAATAAGTTTACTCAAACAAATCAGTAGTCTTTCTCTACTCAAAGGATAAACAGGCTGAAAAAAGAAATTAGGGAAACGACACTTTTCAAAGTAGTCACAAATAATATAAAATACCTCGGTGTGACTCTAACCAAGCAAGTGAAAGATTTGTATGACAAGATTTCAAGTCTCCAAAGAAAGAAATTGAAGATCTTAGAAGATGGAAAGATCTCCCATGCTCATTGATTGGCCGGATTAATATCAGAGAACTGACCATCTTGCCAAAGGCAATCCACAGACTCAATCCATCCCCATTCCCCAAAATTCCAACTCAATTCTTCACAGAGTTAGAAAGAGCAATTTGCAAATTCATTTGGAATAACAAAAAACCCAGGATATTGGAAACTTTCTCAACAATAAAAGAACTTCTGGGGAATCACCATCCCTGACCTCAACCTATATTACAGAGCAATAGTGATAAAAACTGGTATTGGTACAGAGACAGGCAGATAGATCAATGGAATAGAATTAAAGACCCAGAAATGAACCCACACAACTTCGGTCACTAGATCTTTGACAAAGGAAATAAAACCATCCAGGGGAAAAAAAGATAGCATTTTCAACAAATGGTGCTGGTTCAGCTAGAGCATGCAGAAGAATGCAAATCAATCCATTCTTATCTCCCTGTACAAAGCTCTAGTCCAAGTAGATCAAGGACCTCCACGTAAAACCAGACAAACTGACACTAAGAGAAGAAAATTGGGGAAGAGCCTTGAAATAGTGGCAATGAGAAAAATTTCCTGAAAAGAACACCAGTGGTTTATGCTCTAAGATAAAGAATCAACAAATGAGACCTCAAAAAATTGCAAAGCTTCTGCAAGTCAAAGGACACTGTCAATATGACAAAAGGGCATCCAACTGATTGAGAAAAGATCTTTACTTATCCTACATCTGAGAGAGGTCTAATATACAATATATACAAGGAACTCAAAAAGTTTGACTCCAGAGAATCAAATACCCCTATTAAAAATGGGTTACAGAGCAAAACTAAGAATTCTCAACTGAGGATATAAAATGGCTGAGAAGCACCTAAAAATGTTCAACATCCTTAGTCATCAGGGAAATGCAAATCAAACTGACACTGAGATTCTACCTCACATCAGTCAGAATGGCTAAGATCAAAAACACAGGTGAAAGCACATGTTGGTAAAGATGTGGAGAAAGAAGAACACTCCTCCATTTTGGGTGGGATTGCAAGCTCTGAAACCACTCCGGAAACTTGTCTAGTGGTTCCTCAGAAAATTGACATAGTACTACCTAAAGACCCAGCTATTCCACTCCTGGGCATATACCCAAAAGATGCTCCAACATCTAACAAGGATACATGCTCCATTATGTTCATAGCAGCCTTATTTATCATAGTCAGCTGCTGTAAAGAACCCAGATGTCCTTCAACAGAGGAATGAATACAGAATATGTGGTACATTTACATGATAAAGCACTACTCAGATATTAAAAACAACGACTACATGAACTTCTTAGGCAAATGGATAGAACTAGAAAATGTCATTCTGAGTGAAGTAACCCAGTCACAAAATAACATACCTGGTATATACTCACTGATAAGTGGATATTAACTCAAAAGCTTAGAATACCCAAGATACATTTCAGAGACCACATGAATCTCAAGAAGAAAGAAGACTAAAGTATTTATGGTTCAGTCCTCCTTAGAAGGAGGAACAAAATACTCACAGGAGGAAATACAGGGATAAAATGTGGCCTAAAGGAAAGGCCATCCAGAGAACGCCCCACCAGGGCATCCATCCTGTATACATCCACCAAATCCAGACAATATTGCTGATGCCAAGAAGTGCACGCTGACAAGAGCCTGATATAGTTGGATCCTGAGAGGCTATTCCAGAGCCTGACAAATATAGAGTCTGACGTCTGGAGCCAACCACTGAACTGAGAATGGGTCCCCAATGGAGGAGTTAGAAAAAGGACTGAAGGAGTAGAAGTTGTTTGCAACCCCATAAGAAGAACAACAATATCAAGCAACCAGAACCCCCATAGCTCCCCAGGACTAAACCACCAAAGAAAGAGTACACATTGATGAGCCCATGGCTCCAGCCACATATGTAGTTGAGGATGGCCTTGTTGGGCCTCAGTGGGAGGAGAGGCCCTTCTTCCTGCCAAGTCTAGATGCCCCAGTGTAGGGGAATGTCAGGATGGGGATGTGGGAGAGAGTGGTGGTGGTACACCCACATAGAAGCAGGGGGAGATAGCATTTTTCTGAAGGGGAAAATGGGAAAGGGGATAACACTTTAAATATAAATAAAAAATCCAATAAAAATGTAAAAATAAATTAATAAACACTAGTAAGGCTGAAAATGTTCAGGTCATGATGCTTTCATGTAAGCTGCTGGGAAATAGAGAGAGTGATTACATCCTGTCAGAAAGAAGGCAAAACCTATTAGTTTATATTAGATATTCTGTAAAAGCTGAAATTCCTTCACAAAAAGGAAACTCACTAGAGTAAAAATATATCAAATATTTACTTTTCAGAAAGCACAGTAGGATATACTTTAAACAGTATTTTCTAGTGTTATTTAGGGAAAAAAGATAAATGTATGTAATTATAATGAATTATAAAATTAAGGATAATGCATAATTACCAATTAATACTTCTATTAAAAGTTTTAATGATATCTAGCAATGTGTTACTTTACTTTGCTGACAATCTCAATGATCACAATATTTTATAGAGAGGAGAAATCATCTCTCCCAAGTTTCTTCTTCTTTTTACTGATTTATATTTTACCACAGTTTGAATAAATAATGTCATAAACAATATGTTTTCTAATATACCATGGAGTATTTAAATTGCAACCTCAGTCATCCCATGATACTCCTGTGCTTGTCAAACACAGATGATTACACTCTTTGTCTAATGCTTAGATTTTCAGAAATATTGTTAAAAGCTGTCACTTGGGGAGAGTCTCCTTATCCAGAGGCTAAACAGAAATTACCATAAACCCCACAACTACTTGTATTTCGAAACTAAAATCCATCAAAGACACACCATAAGAAAAGATAAATATTTCTTCTTCTAAATATGTTTCTGAAATGGAACATGATGATATTTTGTTCTAAACGTAAATAGATTAAATACGAAATACCAGGTTAAATTTGACTTCAAGCACAAACTTATTTGGGTACATGGGTATTTTTCTTCACAGATAAATGTGGATCCCCTTAGTTCTCTACATCCTCCTCTTGCACACATGCAGCCATTACCTTTTCCCCATGAAATCTGTCAAATCTTTCCATTGTCACACCTCGATGCTCAATAGTTCTTTGACAGGTCTCATAGAAGTACTCACAGATAACAGTGAAATGGTAATATTTTGAAGTTCCTTAATACAATTGTATACTGTTCATACACTCGACATTGGGAGGTGGTAGTAAGAAAAGAAAAAGCCAAGACTTTGACATGTGTGTGGGTGGTTTCTTCCCCACACTACTTGCCTAGGTTTGCTTCTGGAAATAAGAATTGAACAACAGCTAAGCTAGAGTCTGCCAATGCCTGCCTCGAAGCATGATTCCTTAATGGTGCAGATGCTATTATTCAAAAACAAATTAAACCAGCAAGTTCTGCAGAAAACCAATCAACCAATTCAGGTTAGGCAGTAACTTAATTTGAACCAACGTCCCCTACATTCACCCAATATGATGTATTGTGATTCTGAGATGTCAGTGTTTAAGAGCATCATAACAAATCACTCAAAAATTCTATACAAGCATTCTACTGGAACATGGTTTTTGTTTTCTTGTAAGTCCTTATCTGTCCTGTAGCTTATTTCAATAGGTTTTATTCTTCTCAATGCCATAAAAACATAATTGGAAAATTTATACATAAAACAGAAAGCTAAGGATAATAAGAACAAGATTCTAGCCTGAAGAAATATTTGACCCAAGCTTCAGTTACACTTCATAATGCATACAAGAAAGATTATGATACAAATTGAAGAGCATCGGCATCTTAAAACCAAGCTATCAGTGTGCATGCTCTTTCCCTTGTTCTGTCCTTTTTCATAGATTTAGGCTCTTACTCTATGTTCTCTACAGATCTTGTCCCATTCTCCGTTTCATCATTAGCAAACAGACCAGCTCTGAAGGCATTGAACTCCCAAGCCCTCCCTCATCCATGACAGAATATTGAAGGGCCAATTCTTGTTCAAACCTAGGGAAAACATCCACACCTCCTAGGAGTAAGTAACTGCAATTTGTTGTTTTCTTTTGTTTTTCTCAGTTATCAGTAAAGGGATTTTAAATGCATTATTTTTTATCAAATACTATTATATTTAAAAATTATTATACACTAAGCTATTAGGTAAGAATCTATGAATTGACTTGATCTATGAAACTTTCTTTTTTTATTTTATTGGATATGTTTTTATTTACATTTCAAATGTTATCCCCCTTCCCCTGGTTTCCCATCTATCCCATCCCCTGTCCCCCTGCTTCTGTGGGGGTGTTCCCCCACCCACCCACCCACAAGTTCCAGCCTCCGTGTCCTGACATTCCTCTACACTGAGGCATCGAGCCTTTGCAGGACTAAGGGCTTCTCCTCCTATCAGTGCCCAACAAGGCCATTCTTTGCTTCATATGCAGCTGGAGTCATGGGTTCCTCCACGTATACTCTGGTTGGTGTTTTAGTCCCTGGGAGCTCAAGTCAGTTGGTATTGTTGTTCTTTCGTAGTTTCAAACCCATTCAGCTCCTCCAATCCTTTTTCTAATTCCTCCATTGGGAACCCCATTCTCAGTTCAATGGTTGGCTGTGAGCATTCGCCTCTGTATTTGTCATGCTCTGGCAGAGCCTCTCAGGAGACATTCACATCAGGCTCCTGTCAGCATGCACTTCTTGGCATCAGCAATATTGTCTGGGTTTGGTGTCTGTATGTTTGGGCTGGATCCCCAGGTGGAGCAGTCTTTGGATGGCCTTTCCTTCAGTCTCTGCTCCACACTTTGTCTCTGTATTTCCTCCTGTGAATATTTTTGTTCCCTCTTCTGAGAAGGACTGAAGCATCCGCACTTTGGTCGTCCTTCTTCTTGAGCTTCATGTGGTCTATGGATTTTATCTTGGGCAGTCCAAGCTTTTGAGCTAATATCCACTTTTTTAATACTATGAAATTATATTTCTCTTCTTAAGACTTGAGTTATCTCCTTTACAGACTATTTTTCTGTAGATAAGTCTTATTGATATGGCCATGTTTATAACAGATTGACAAGGACAATGGAAGAAACAAGCCCCTGCCAATGTTCTGAGCTGCTAGGTTCTTAATAAATAACCCCTAAATATAAATATTCTAATTCACTTCACCTGGTTTGAGTTCCAACTGCATCATTTGTAATTCCTCATGATGCAGTAGAACCTCTTAAAAGTAGGCGGCCAGGCTGACTGCGGATCACAAGCCACGTGCTTAGCTTAGTGCATAGCACAGACTTACACATGATGAGACATAGTACCCCTGCCAAGGAAGACTGTTAGAATAAAAGATATAAAAAAGGACCCTGCTGAGTAAGGAAAGATGTGGCTGCAGCAGAACTTTGTAATAATCCCAAAACAGTAGAAGTATAGGTGTTATCAGTCTCTTGTGCATACCAATTACTAGGTAATAATAGACAGGCTCTCAAGCAGTCTTTAGGCTTAGTTGGTGGTGTAGGTTTAAAACTCTAATGATGTCAAAACTCTCTGGCGTTTAGATTCTTATTCCTTGATAGTACACATTGAAACTTCAAATAGTCTTATTCTTAGTAAACTTAAAATGTCACAGATGAATGGAAATTTGTGATCACAGATATCAAACTTTGAAACTTCACAACTACATACAATAGATTCACTGGTTCTAAACAAATCTTAATTGTGTCAGTTAAAATTTATGAGGCAACAGCTGGAAAATTTTTTATGAAAAATATTACATTCAACTAGATATTATGTACAGGTCTCATTAAGCTGTGTTGTGAAAACATGAGATTCTATTTCATATTTGCTTCAAAATGAAAATATATCAAGAAAAGAGTCTCTGATTGAAATTACACCTAAGTACTAAATTCTAAATGGGCATGTTTGATCTCTCTTAGTTCATGCTAATATTATTATATACCTTCTCTTCATCTGCTGCTGGAAAAATGAATAAGTAAAGGCCAGTTTAGCTTATATGATTCTCACCAGAAAAAATACTCTATCAGCTGTACATAGAATGTCTAGGGCTGTAAATACACTAGGAACATATCCTGTCTTCTCAGTGAAAAAGGATTTGTAAAGCCAGGACTGAGGTCATCCAACATTGAAAGCAGTTTCATTGATACAGAAAGTGAAGACATGTCTCAGGAATGAGAGACCTTGAGAAGCATCAGTGGCAAACGCTCTTAATAACTCAAAATGAAAGATTAGTAAAAAGTGACTCTCTACATTCTGTAAAGAGACACCCAAGTGACCTACAATGATGACCTGTCTACCTTATATGCTGGTACAGCAGGGGCACAAACCGTGTGAGAGTAACCAACCACTCTCTAATTGAATTTAAGGCATGTTTTTTAAGATGGAACCCATGCCTGACACTACTTGGGTGGACAATAACATAAGACTAGAGAGGCCTCAGGGAGAACAAAACAGCACTGTTCTGCTTAGGAAGCATAACAATGAAATGACTCCTAACAACATTCTATTATCCCCATAGATCAGTGCTTTTCTCAGCCATTATCAGAGAAGTTTTGGAAGATCTTACAAAGTGAGAGACTTCAGAGGACTCAATGCTAAGTGGAGTGTCATTATTAAGCCCTATTCTCAGAGCTCAGGAAGCTATGCTGAAGAGGAAGCAGAAAGCCTGGAAGAGCCCGGAGTGATGGAAAACACTAAGGCAGCAGTGCTTTGCAGACAAACAGGACGACCCACAGGAAGACTCACACTGACTGCATGCCCTGGCTCTGCACAGCTCCAAGCCAGACTGAGTCCCAAGCACTGAGACACCTACACCTAACCCACACACCTAACCAAGATGCTTTCTGCAACTGTAAAGAAAAGTCAGTTTTCTCCAAGGAAGTCTCAACAGATATGGTAACCAACCACATTTTAGAGTAGGCCCATTCCTAAGAGTCAAAACAAAATAAAATCAATGCAATTTTTGAGGCTTTTCTCTCACATTAATTTGTTTAGTCATTTTTCATTCTATTGGTTTTTTTGTTTGGATATTTTTATGAGTGTAAATGGCATGCAGGATGTCCCAAGCAAGAATTCTGTAGAAGGGAACCTATGCCTCAGAAAGAGCTGAACTAGCCAATACAGTTTCTCTAAAATAAATACTGAATGATTTGTCTTACCAAAAAAAAAAAATCCTTTACTACAACAAATAAAGCATTACTACAGAAAGAAAAGAAACCTTAGGATTCCTAGGCATAAATTACAGTGATATTCCTAAGTATTAGCTTTAACTTTGAGAGATTTTATTTATATAGGACCTATTTGTATATATACCTTATTTTTATATATTATAATATTGTTGTGCTATTCATTTGGTTTTGTTTCTGGTACTAAATCTAAAGGCTTATACTTCCCTATTTAAATCACTTGATTATCATCTTACATAGTACTTTGGTATATGGAAATATCACTTCTGATTTAACCATTTCATAACTGATAACTATGTAGGTTATATGAAGTCTTTGCAAATATAAAACAATCTCATAACTACCTCTTATCTCATGTGAAAGAATATGCATGTAAAAGGCAGGCTGTCCTAATGTGCATATAGGTTTTTCAGAAATATTAATGTTTGTAAAGAATTGGTACTTATCATTAACAATAGATGGAAGTCCTTAAATTCTTTCAGCTTTAACCAAATTCCTCAATATTTTAATCTGAAATTCATTGTACTTACAGATAAAAATAAAGAAATGTACATGTATAAAATGTCCTGTGCATGAAACTCAAGTTCCCTTGAGGAACTTTTGAAAGCCAAATTTTCTTAAGACCAATAATGAACAGATAATTTTCCACATTAGGGAGAGTTATGTGGGCCTGAAGTACAACCTGGGCTTCCTAAGAATCAGTTCTTGTCATTGGGAGTCCAACTAATTACCACAGGCATTCCTTGCTATTAGGTCACAGCAGGAACACACTGGACAAATAGGAATGAGTTCTACCTCCTCCCCTTAATTCTTTCCTTAATTGCCACACAGAAGAAAACAGATAAAACTACCAAATAGCATGCTACAAACTGAATGTCCTGTAGTTCCTGGGTAGTCACCTAAAATCCATTTTCATTTGTTTCATGTTAACAGTTTTGCTAAATAGGTGACTTTCTTAGTCCAAAGAAAATGAATTTCCCAGGATCCTCTACAGCAATTATTATCATCTGTTAAGTTTCTACCCAATAAAATATACAGATCTTGACCACTGATTTTTCAATGAAATTGGCTTCCATTTACCTATGTATGTTTTCTTTTTCTTTTCCAAGTTAGCATAGGAGTACTGCAGCAACCCAGCTTTAGCCTGGGACAGAACACAGGGAACTTGAAATGCCTGAGTGCACAGCACAAGAATGTGAGATTGGTAACTTAGTGAGGTGAACTTCTTGGACATGGTGAACTGGATACACTGTAATGGAAGGAGAAATTAACTCCTAGCTATCTTATTTAAATCAATACATATGTCAAGCACCTTTACTATTATAAAGTAACTTTTGTATGCAAATACAAACACACAAATACACACACTGAACTACATAGCTATATATACACGCAAAGACTAGAAAATGATCAAACTGGGTATCAAACAAAAATATTTAGGCACCAGTCATTAAGACAGCAAGAGGGAAGAGTAAGTTTAGCCCAATATAGAACTGTTTACATTGATTTAACACTATAGAAACGCTAGAAGAAAACATCACTAACCGTCAGACATTTGTTTTTTACTCAGAAGATTATTATTTACAAGAGAATAGCAGCTATATTTGGAAATATTTAATTCCTATTTGGAAATATTTAATTCACATAAACTTTGAGTTACATCACAAATTAGGGATATAGGTCGAATATAGAGCACCTGCCTAGCTCATGCACAAGGCCTAGGTTCAATCCTCGATACTACAAAATTTTTCCATCTTAATTGCTGCTTGGAGCTTTTAAATTATCAAAGCACTGCTCTACCAATTTTTATGGGAAATATAGCTAACATCTTCTAGTTAGTTTAAATTACTTCATTATAAGACACTTTACCCAAACTTCTTCACCAAATGGTTCGTATGTGCCAGAAATTATAAGCATGCAAGAACCAGGGTCTGTGGTGTAGTTCGGTGGTATTTTGTTCGCCTTTTGGGCACAGGAGTTTGATCCCTGAAGCAGAGTGTAGGAGAAGATATTAGGGGTAGGTTATAGAAGAAAACAAACTACAGTGAAACTGAACAACTAAAGAATACTAAGAATGAACTAAAAAAACAATTTCTGAATTTAACTCACCGATAGTTTTTGGACTGTAAAATGTTTTATTTCTTAAACAAAAATTCACGCAATGAATAAAGTTTCAATTAAATTAGAAAAATTCTCACATGCATCATTTATTTTTAATTTAGCTTGTGTTAGCAATGGCATGTAAATAGGGCTGAGATAATAATCCATTCTCATACGGATAATAATCCGTATGACACTTGATGCTCTGTCTTTCTGTTGGAGATGGGTTCAATAAGTTCCCTCTCCCTACTGTAGGGCATTTCATCTAGGGTTCCCCCCACCCCCTTAGAGTCCTGAGAGTCTCTCACTTCCCAGGTCTCTGGTCCTCCCAACCGTCTTCATTCTGAGGTCACCTGTCTCCATTCTTTCTGCTCACCCTCAAAGCTTCAGTCCTTCCCCCCACCCAATATCAGATCATATTCCCCTCTTCCTCACCACTATCCCTTTTCCCTTCCCTGTCCCTCCCTCCCCTCACCCATTGTGGTTGCTTTCTTCTCCCTTCCAAGTGGGACTGAGGTGTCCTCACTTAGGCCCTTCAGCCTAATTCCTTAATTCTTCCTGTCTGAAAGAAATCCAGGGATAGAAATGGAGAAGAGCCTGAGGAAAAGAAGGTCCAGCAATATACCAAAAGTGGGATCCAGCTCAAGGGGAGGCCCTGAGGCCTGACACCATTACTGAGGCTATGGGGCATTCACAAAAAGGGACCTATCATGACTGCCCTCCAAAAGACCCAATGGACAGCTGAAAGAGTCAGATGCAGATATTTACACCCAACTAATGACAGAAACTGCTGAACCCTCCAGTTCAATTAGGAAAAAGTTGGGGGAAGCTGAGAAGGGCAACCCTGTAGGAGGACCAGCAGTCTCAATTAACCTGGACCCCCAAGATCTCTCAGACACTGGATCACCAACCAGGCAGCATACACCAGCTGAGATGAGGTCTCCAACACATATACAGCAGAAGACTGTGGGGTCTGTGTTCAGTCAGAGAAGGTGGACCTAACCCCCAAGAGACTGAAGGCCCCAGGAAGTTTAGAGGTCCTGTGGGGTGGGTGGGGCATCCTTCTGGAGACCCTGGGGGATATGGGATGTGGTACTGTGGGAAGTGTGGGAAGGGGAGTGGACTGGAAGGGGAATAAAATATGGAGTGTATAAATTAATTAATTAATTAATTAATTAATTAAAAGATCCATCCTCTCCTTAAACCACAATAATTCCAAGAATACAGCTCAGGTTATCAGGTGTGGCAAATGACTTTATCTTCTGAATCATGTGATTACCCCTTAAAGACGAAGATGCATCTTTCACATATCTAAAACACTTTAAAAGGACTAAGCCTAGTTAGGGGACTCTGCCACCAAAATAAAGACTGCACATCCTAAGAATATGACAATAAAGACACCAAGAATATTATATCTCAAATCATCAAAATGATTGTTCCTGAAGTGTCTTCTGTCTTTATAATGAAGTATACCATGTAATCACTGTGTAGCACTCTCACAAAAGAATGTAATAAATTTTCCTCAGCCTAGTGCTATATTTTTTTACAGATTTTTGAATTCACATGTATGTATGAATGCTGTGCCCTCCCCCTGCCCGATTCCTTTGTTCTGACCCAGCAAGTAACCTGTGTTCTTAGGTGCACGCGGTACTTTTTTTTATTTAGCATTCCAACCAAGGAAGTTGACTTACTCTAAGTATTAAAGTGTAAACTACTACTGTTCTCTTGAAATCCTGTACATTCCTGTAGCAAATTAGGCCCAGAGATTCGTGTCAGCTTACAGAAGCAGGCGAACAGACAAACAAAAAACAGGAGATACTTCAGGGACCATCTCCTTTTGATGACTTGAGCTGTAACATTTCTTGGTGTCTTTATTGTCAAATTCCTAGGCTGTGAGGTCTTCATTTTGGAGGCTGAGTCACTAACTAGCACAAATCCTTTTAAAGTGTTTTAGCTTATAAAAACATGGCAGAGCATCGTCAGTGAAGTATATGCATTACTGATTAGACTCTTGGTGAAAGCAAGTCTATTAGCACCTCTGTTTTATGATCAACAAATCAATTTTACAAACAAAACAAATTTTCCCAGATGTTGTCCTATCCCAAACCTACAATATAAATTGACTTACCTTTGCAGCTTCGCAGTTTCCTAGTACTTATTCCCAAGGATCCCTTTGCCTTCCCCATTTTCATTCAACGGCTAGTATCCCTAATTCAGGATGCACACACTCTGACACCTCTATGACAAGAGACTTGATTCACTACATTGTTTCTTCACATTCACGAATTTAGATTTTTTTTTTTACTTTTTCAGAATGAGCCATGTTATTGTGAGAGGTCAAACCTACTCCATCTTGAGACTGTCCTC
Organism: Rattus rattus; assembly: GCF_011064425.1. Taxonomy (NCBI): domain Eukaryota; kingdom Metazoa; phylum Chordata; class Mammalia; order Rodentia; family Muridae; genus Rattus; species Rattus rattus. The sequence goes on along the minus strand of NC_046156.1, from coordinate 129,261,251 downwards.
CATATTAAAAGAAAAATGGCCTGAGAACTTGACCCACAGCTGAACTCAAGCTGCACCCAAGTTCCAGGAAGAACCACATAGCTTGTCTCTGGCCCATGCCCCAGAGTTACTCCCTAGCAACAGCCAATCTGCATTAGCCTGGTAGTTTCAAATGTACTTTAAGCCGGTTTGTGACTGTGCACGGTTTTTCTTCAGAGCACCCTCATGTCAGCTTATAATAGTCATTCAATTAGATGTTTGCCAGGCTGCAACCTCTTGCGTGTTCGCCATTTCCTATAAAACCTTGTCCTGCTGAGGCATCAGGCTTCACTCTCCCATCCTGCTGCATCAGTGACAGCAGTGAGCCCAAGCTCAAGTTTGAATAAAGACCCTAGTGCGATTGCACTGAATTGGTTCCTTGGTGGTCTTGTGGGTTCGCGCATGCTGCCTAAACAGGCGCAACAGTTGTAATACCTATAAACACTGCAGATACTGCTGTATCAATTTTTCCCCTTCTTCTTAGATCCATGGCTACTTTTCCTATTTATTAAATGTTTTGTAAGTTGATCTAGTATAATAAACATAGGACAGAGAAGGAAATGTTTACCCTGAAAAGAATGTATTTGTGAAAACTGTTACAAATTCTGACTTGACTTCCTATTGGAAAATGGCGGCTAGATCCTCTTGCTCAAGTGCACAGGAAGCTGTTGATGTTGAGACCATAAGGGTTTTTCATCAGCAAAGGACAAAAGGTCTTAAAACAGTAAGAAATGATATTTAGAAAAAGTTCTTAAGGAAAAAATAAAAAAAAAATTCCAATGCTGTTTCTACCTTTTCTTGTGTGTTCACTATGAAACAGTGGCATTAAATGATCGGATAATGAAAACTAGAAATGCTGTTAAATGGGAAATCTTTTTAAAACATCATATATTACATGAAAAACTTCAAAGACAATATAACACAACACAGAGTTGCATTATTTCAGCCACAATTGTTCTTTTAATGAAATATGATGATATCTGTATGTTACTGTAATCTTAGATACAGAAAAATAATGATCCCACCCACATACGAGTGCATACACAAACACACAGGGGCACGAGGGTATAGAAAAGAACTACATCATATAGAATTTCAAGTGCTATTCTAAAACCACATGAATAAGTACAGACATTAATTAATGATCACACATCACATCTTCCCAAAAATCATATCAACACTTGAGTGTGATAGTTTTCACATATATTTTTAGAATAAATGATAATGGTGTCAAGTGAAAAGAATGTTGAAGAAAGAAATGTGTCCCAAAGGAATACATATTTCAATTCCTATGATAGTCAAGCACAGAGTCATAGCATTTTTCCAATAGAAATAAGAATTTCTGAACCTAAAAGAAAATACACATATCCCATAAGGATGCTAAAGGCCTTATCTTTTTCCCTCCATAGTAGTGCCTACAGTGATATTTATTTTTTACTATAAAGTGATGAATTTTATTGAAAAGAATTATTAAATTTAGATATGGCTTGGTATCCAATTTGATGTTTAGAATATAATATGGTGAAGCAGCTATGCTTTGAGATCAATATGAAGTAAATTATTCATAAAAATCAATACTAAGTTCACAGAGCCTTACTAATAATGGCATGAAATACTAGGTTTGCATAATAATATGATAAAAAATGTGTGATAGAAAAAATCCTGCAAAGTGAATAAGCACTTCTTGATTCTACAATTTTTATTCAAATTCTTGCAAAGATTGTCACCTAGGGTATCTAATTACAGGAACCTGTGTTGAGGTTTAAGGTTTAACTTGAGGGGAGGAACCTCATCCTCTTCGCCTATGTACAGCTTCAATGTGCTTACTCCAAGTGAACTCAAGCTGCCATACGGTGGCACAGGACACAGAAATCTATAGAGGAGGCAGAATAGGGAGAGGAACACGGCAAGAATTAGCTAGCATATAATGGGGAGAAGCGAAGGGGGGGAGGAATACAAATGTTCAGAAAAAAATATTTTCAATAATCTTACTCATTTGAAGGAATTCTCAAGAAAGTAAACTTGCACTAAATTAAGGGTGTAAAAATTGTGCAAACAGCTGAAATGGCTGACAATAGGACAGTAGATTAATATGTATGACCACGGTGAATAATGAGTCATATCACCACCAGACATTAAAATTTTTAATGTCTAAGATGTGACCTATACACTATGGTTAAAATCATAAAATTCCAAATACTACTATAAATTTGAAACTGTAAAAAGAAAATAGAAAAAGAAGAGAAGATTAAAAAATATACAGAATGTATATTGGTTGTAAAATCATTGGTTACTAAAGTGCACACGTTCTGGTGGATTGAAATGGCTCATCAGTTAAGGATTCCTGTTGCTTTTACAGAAAACCTGGGTTACATTTGCAAAACCCAGAGGGCATGGCTTGCAATCCTTTGGAAATACAGTGCTCTTCTTGCTGCTATGGATGCCTATATACCTGTACATACATGCACACATTATAGATACATACATGCATGCATACATACATATGTATGCACACATACAGAAAGAAAGAAATAATAACTAAATTTTTACAATTAAAACTATTTTGCTTTTTCTTTTTAAATATACTATCTATAGCATTCTGAACGCTCAGCAACAACTGCACTGTTTTAATAAAGAAAAATTATAAGCGTACAACGTTTTCTTTGAAGAAATTGTCTGAAATCAATTTTAAATAAAATTCTTTTAAGTAGATATACTTTTGTATCAGAAAATTCCCCTAAAAGACCTTAATTTTGTAGTGCATATCACTTAGTTCTTTCTATCAAATCATCTTAAAGTAGCAATAAATGCTACCTAAGGTCTGTCTTCCCTAGCTGTTGTCCACAAACAGTAACACTAATGTAAAACTGATACTTTATTTCCTCAGCTCCTACTCAGACTGAAGCACACTCAGGGGATAGGAAGAACTAGGGGCCAGTGTTAGTTTATTTCTACAATGTGCTTCAGTCTCTACCTACCATCGCTGGTACCATAACTCTTCTCTCTGAGAAATTATTTATGAGTCTTACTAAGAGAGAGGAGAGGAGAGAGAAAGGACTAGTTTACTTTCACTTGGCTTTTTTATTTTGTTCTAAGGAAACATGTTTATGTGGCAGAAAAACTATAAAACTGGTTTCATTTTTAATCCTAGCATGGCTGCCAGGATCTAATTAATAGGTTAAGGCATCTTTAAAAAACTTTACTTCTTTTTTTATATCACTTCGTAGTCACAGACATTCATATTACAGCATGGATTTAAACATGAAAACAAGATCTCTGTCACTGGAAGCTCTAATTCCACTCTGGGAAGCATCAGTTGGATACTATTTCAAAGACTGCACCAATGTAAAGATGCTATCTTTGAATTTTACAGTGGTCCCCTTCCCTGAAGATCCTAAAACGCAGCAGCAGTTATAGTTATGGTTTTAAGAATAAAGTATTGAGCAAGACCATTGCTCCACTACAAAACGACTGAAGGAATCCTGTGAGGGCTACTAGAACTCCTCCCGTGCACTTCTCCAAGGCAAGGCTGATGTTCAAATGCAAACCTTGCACATAAGTGGGCAAAGCAAACTAAGGTCTAATTCTTCCTCTTCCTGCATTGGTCTGAATGTCTTGCATCCTGGGTGGTGTCATGCAATCTTCTAGAAACAGGCTTCCCTGGCTTGTTTTTTGTTTCATTTTGTGTTGTCTTATTTCCTCTCTTAAGAGCACAGAAGATGATAAGTGAGAAAAATATTAAACTTTATAAACGCATATAAAATTTAAAACTAACCAAGGAGACAATAGAGTAGGATTGAGGCAGGGAGGCTTACCTAGCTTTTGTCAGTAACGTTAAAGGAAAACAACAGGTACAGTGACTGAAGAGAAAGGATAATGCAGAATCCCCCTTTTAACTCATTTTTGTCAGTGACCAGAAGAAACTGCCCGAAGAACGTGGGGCTAACTCCTCTGGATCATCCCTGCTCACCAACACAACTTGTCTCTCACTTGCCCACCCTCCCAGGATTGCGTATCCTGAAAGACAGCAAGCATGCTATTTTGATCATCATTTTATCTCCAAGGAACAGCAGAGATTTAAAGAAATATTAACTAATTTAGGAAGCAATAATAAGCAGCTCATTAGCTTTACGATATAAATGTGAAATAAGAATAAGAATAAGAATAATGTTTGTTGTACATTTTAACAAAAATACCACTACTATACCAAAACTTCTTAAAAATTAGGTTTAAAACTCCATTATCTACTCGTTGAGAATTTGAAAGTATTTTGACCATGTCCATCCTCTGTTCCTGCTTTCATGTTCTCCCGAAGACATCCCTGTGGAACCTTCCCGACTTCCCATTCTCCTATTTTCCTTTCTTTCCTGTAAGGGTTGAGAATAGTTGGGCTGGTATGTGCATGGGTGTAGGGCAATCCATTGGGTAACAGACAACCTAGGAGAGGCCACACCCCTGAAAAAATGGACTCCCCCACCATAGCAGCCATCAACGGCTAATAACTTTCAGCCAGGCCTGGGCCTTGTGAACCCTGTACTGAATGGATGTGGACAGCAGCTGAGATGACTCTCAAGACTATCCAGTCCTAACTCGTAAGCTTGTCAGCAATCCAATAATCAGCGTACAGACCAAATCAGCTATTCTAAGACACATTCAAGTGAAAAAAATCCTCACTCTTTATATCTCTATCTTTATATCTATATTTATACTATCTATATCTATATCATCTCTATCTATAATCCATATCTATCTATATCATATCTGTCTACATCTATATCTTAATCTATACATATTTATACATACACCCCTCTTTAAGCATGAGCTGAATAAACAGGCAAAGATTAAACAAGGCCATGCCATATAGCAAATGAAACCAGAGGCAGGGTATTTGGAGAGAACACACTGCGAAGTGTCCAAGTATGTGGAAAGATGAACCTAACCACAGCAGAGGGAAGTTAGAGGGTAACATCTTGGAGGAAGGAGGCACTTAAAGAAACACAAAAGCATGTTTTAACTCATGCTAAACTTGTTTGCCATTTAAAGAAGGAAAGGCAGAGGAATTGAATGCAAATATGTAAAAAGCAACTTTGGAGGAGTTGGAATTATGGGATGAATCAAAGGTAGTTTTTGACTATTTTTTCCATTTGTCTGGCTCTAGATTTAGTGCCTATTTCTTTTCTAATGAGAGAAAAAAGAAAAAAAATGTGGCTTTAGGAAAATCTGGAAAGAGCTGGGGCAGGGAAAAGGTGATCAGAATATATTATAGGAAAACTATTTTTTGATAAAACTTAAAATTACTGTTTTTAAAGCAAAGTTAGGATTTTGGAAAGAAATTGAGCAAAATTCTCTAATTCAGGTCACATTCCAATCAGCCTCACTGGGTGGGTAACAAAATACGATTCACTCACAAAACCGTGAGCAGTCACCACACATTTCCATAATACAGACATGTGACAATATGTGGTTATGTGTCAAACAACACGTAAAGTCTCTCATCTTTCAGACACAATGAAACACTCTCATGAACTCAAACAAAATCTCTACAATACTTGCCTACTGAACCCCTGACATTCGTTTGAGCTTAAGAAAGAATAGAGAAGAAAACAGTGATGCCCACTGGCCCACCCATTATCTTACCACGCTTTTCTCAATGACAGTAAAGAATGAAGGAAACCTGAAAAGGACAGGGACAGAGGAAGTATTAGGGCTGAATTCCTTGCATATATCAAAACCACCCTAAAAGGAGAAGATATAACTCGCATAGTAGAGAGTAGAGTATAAGTAAATCAAGCCACCGGGCACCAAGTAGAACAGTGAGATGGGAAACTGGGATTTAAACACACATCTGACAAACTCCATGCACACAAATGTCAAATGGTTTTGTGAATGCTATCTTAAATCATACACCATTCGTAACACTAGTTAAGTAGTGGGCTTTTATTAACATCACTCCATAAGTTAATACATTAAAAATCCAAAAGGAAATCATAGATAAAATAGATGAACAAGTAAAAGATAAGGTGAAAGACAAAAGGCAGATGTCCCAGAAGAGGCTATAATTGCTAAGAGAACAGCGGCTGAAGTCCTGCCATTACCCTTTGACATTCTTAAGGCTGCACTCATGAGCACTGCTTTAAAGGGTTTGTGCCATTGTTCAAATAGTAAAGCGAATGGTGAACAATGCAGACGAGGTCTGGACTTTGAAAATGCTTCCACAACCTATGTATGCAATACAAAAGGAAGGTGAACCAGACCGAGAAATGTCAAAAAGTACAATAGCAAGGCCATTTTAATCAAACACTAATTTACACGTTTTGTAGCTCTTTTGTTCCAAACACAATGTGAGGGACTTTTTGTTATGGAAAAAAAAAACTTACATGAGTTCAAAGTAGAAGCATGCAAAAAATGCCTGTACTATAATACAAACACATCAAGATTTTACTCGGAGGTTTTTGATTTGATTTAAAATTGAACCCTTGATAAGGATACAAAAAATCACACAATTAAATTTTGTATATAACATTGAAAAGAATAAAAGAACAGCTGGATTTAACATACATATGCCAGTCAATAATGAAACCAAGTAACTTTCAACATTAAAGAGAAGAATTGATAACGATGAGTTACTTGAATCTCAACAACGTCATTATTTTCAATTTGCAGTAGATGGGAATTAACACAGAGAGATCCACAGTGGAAAATATGCAGAGTATTAAAAACATCTGAGCATTTAGTCTCAAATGTTATGTCTTCATCAAACCTCTCCCTTCAAAGCTCAAGAATTGATCTACGCAGAAAACGAGGCAGGAATATTGTAAGAGACAGGTGATAGTTGACTCCGAGAAAATAGAATCTTCCATATACAAATGCACATACGAACCCGCAGATACCATGGCAGCATGCACAGGGCCTGCACAGGTTCAAGCCACATAGAGTCCCAGCACTGAGAGGGAAGAGGTAGATACCGGGTCCCACCCCTAACCAAGTATGGACTTTTTATTATCTATTTGTAAAGGATTCACAGTGCCTCTTAGATACTTTTCAGATGAAAAATCTAGAACATCTATTGATGGTTATCAAATCCTATCCTGTAATTAAATCTGAGAAAAAAATCCCAATATGATTAAAATTCAACTTTTTAAAGGTGATACAGCATTCATAAGCACGTTGCTAGGGGAATATCATGCTGAGTTGAAAATAGTTGGCTACTAGGCAAGATGAATCACCTTTTGTGTCTGCACTGTTCAGATCAAAATGTCAAAACAATTAAAGTACAATCTTGTCTGGCATCAATAGCCCAGGCAACAGTGAGAAACAGACACATGATTTCAGGTGTCCTGTTTGCTTTTAACTAGCAGACAAATTGAGCAATGAAACAAATTTTGCTAAAGAAAATGTGAGACAAGCTGCCAGATCATGAGGTCAAGGAATTCATCAAGACTAGCTTCCCATTCAAACTCAAGGGGGAACAATTATCCATCCCTCATACAAGGACAAGAAAACCTCACGGCAGGAATTTAATTAGCTGTAAATTAAATATAACTACAGAATTTAATAAATCTCAAATAAAAAGTGAGTCACATTGATCTTATAGGAATATCAAGTGAATACTTTGTGTATTGTATATGTGTTTATGTGTGCAGCAGGGACATAAACTTTCAACTTTCACCTATCACAAGTGATTTCTCCTATTTATTATATACAATCCTTAATTTATTACATACAGGGTAAAAACACATATAATTGTAACATTTTTAGCTGTAGGAAGCCCTAATTTTTTTCTTAAGTTATGGGCCATGCTTTAGAAGATAAAACAAAACAAAATCTAAAAAAACAAAGACCATAGAACAGATACAATCCACATTGTGTATAGACCTAGATTATACTCTGGATCTGCGTCTTTAGCTACTAATCTTTTCTATTAGTTGTACCACATTCTCAAGAGATGAACTTCTGAAAACTGTCAGTAGCAACACTGTCAGTAGAAATAATGACAAGTTCCTCTTGCAGTATCATTTCCTATTTAATTACTTTATACAGATTCTGCTTTCTAGGCCTGAAAAAAAAGTGAAGCCTTGATAGGACTTTCTATTAAGGCGTATTTGGACTTCACTGGTATTTAACTGTGATGTTCATTTAGAATAATCAGCTCTTAAATTCATGATAGAGAATTTTATTTGAACACAAATATGTATGAATTACACTTTTTGCTCAATGTAGCCAGAGTTCTATCCATGACATACATTTTCCTATGTACCAAATAATACTGTCCCATTAAAATTAAGGATACAGACAGTCAAAAAAAAAAGAGTACCTGGATCCATTATTTTCTGTAAAATTTTAGCAAGTTATTTCCTTTTTGGAAACAAAAATATGATATAATTACATCATTTTTCACCTTTCTTTGCCTCCCTTCAACTCTTCTGAAATATCCTCCCTTGCTCACTCACTCTCAGATTGATAGTCTCTAATTTCTTTGTTGTCACATACATAGATCTGCATCAGATACATATGAGAGGTCAAACCAACTCCATGTTGGCACTGGCCTCCATCTTAAAAAGAACTTGAGAACTTGACCTGCAACTGAACCCAAGCTGCATCCAAGTACCAGGAAGGACCCCACAGCTTGTCCTTGACCTATACCCTAGATTTACTCCCTAGATACTTCACATCGACAGTTAATCAAAGATTACTATGATTGTTTCCTATGTACTTTCAGACTGCATGTATTGTTGGTGGTCTTGTTTAGGAGCACCCACCTGTCGGCTTACAACAATTCTTCAATTAGTTGTTTGCAGGATAGATACCCGTCACTTGGTCCCATTTTTTATAAAACCTTGTCTGGATGAGAGTTTGGGGCTGCTTCACCAAACCGTCCTGCATGGCCCTGGTGAGTAAGCCCAAGCTCCACTTAGTAATAAAGACCCTCGTGTGAGTACATCGGAATAGTGTCCTTGGTCTTTTGGGGTTCACAAATGCTTCCTGGCACTACACATACATGTGTATATGTCTATATAATGTTACTTGTATGTATATGATATCAGGACTGACCACTTACCTGCACTTGACCTGCAACTGAGAAGACCATTTACTGCATTCTCAGCATCCTTAATTGCTTGTAGCTTTTCGTCTAGGATTGAAGTCCTATGCAATTTCCCCCTGAAAGTTCTTAATTCCCCTTATACATATATAAGTACATGTATATACTTATATATACATACATAACATGTATAGTTTCTTCATTTGTGAAAATAATAAAAGTTATCTGACAATACTTTGGTTGATATTAAATAAATTATCGCATTCTAAGTGAATGAAAAATTCTGGCCCTTAGTAAATACTCAAAATTATTATAGCTATTGTTACCAATTTTCAGTCAGGTAGTATATTAACATTGATGCTATTAAACAACATAATAGAACGAGTGTTCACTAACATTTGCAAGGGTCAGATAATTAGACATTTTCAGTTATAGTGTGGCACACGTGAGCAGAGAAAAGAAACGGGTAGATATGGTTGGGTCCCAAAAAAGCTTTATTTATAAAACCATATGATGGGTCGGATTTGGTCTATGGGACAGTTGCAGCCCCTTGATACAGAGTGATCTCCATATTCTTCAGGCAATCAGAGTAGATAAGAAGAGAGCAAAGCTACTCAGCTCACCACAGTCATACTGTGCTCAAACTTCTACCAACATCCCTAGAGAAGAGGTTTATAATAGATTCCCGCTCTGGTCCACTAACTGCAGTCTCTTTCCCCTTCCCTCCCTACAACACACAATCAGTGGAAAACTAGTGAATTCTTGAATCTTATGAGTACTTTGCTGTTCTTGTTCAAATTGGTCATTTTCATGTTAATTTTTAAGACCTTGAAAATATTTAGTGCTTGGCATGTGGCATTTTAATTCCACTGGCATGTTCCTGTATACCCTTCTTTTTCTAGCAGGAAAAATAATATGAAGGCAGACATAATCTCATTTACACAGAGGTTATTACATCCCCTGCCTAAGACTTTATACCATATCATATTTTATCCTAAGGATTCAAAAATAATTGGCATGAACAAAGAAAAATATGCTGAAACAATGTTCTTTCCAACTACAACCATTCTCCCAATCTTGATAGAGAAAGCCAAAAGTATCAGAGCTAGGAATGTAGTTAAGGAGCAGAGCATGGACCAAGGCCCTAAATTCCTGATAACTCGATAAGAAGGGAAGGAGTACTATAGAACTGAACAGGTTTTATAAGAAGCAATATAATAATCAATAAATAATTTTAAGATGTTCAACATCGTTAGCCACCAGATAAGCACAATTAAAACTACTTTTCATCTCACTCCTGTCGAAGTTATTATTATCAAGGAAAAAACAACAAAACAAATGCTGGTAGGACTGTGGGAAAGGGGATATCCCAATACAGTGTTGGTGAGAATGTGAACTAGGAAAGTACTATGGGAACCAACCTATGTGTTTCTCCAAAGAAAATATACATATATATATACATATACATATAATACATACCCAGTTATGCAGTTCCTGGCCCCTATGACAGAACTCTATGTCCTATTGTAGATTACTAGTCACAGTAATTTGGGAATGAAACCAGCTTAGATGTCCATCAACTGACAAATGCTGAAAATGTGGTACATAGAAACAATATAATTCTATTCATCACTAAAAGGAAAAAAAAAAAGGATGGAGCTGGAAAAAATATACTGAATAACCCAGCACAGAAAGACAGATATCATAGTCTCTCTTGCGTATCTACCCTAGCTTTGAACCTTATATTTCTGTGTTTGGTTGGGATATTCGTATAGACCAGGAATTAAGGAAGGCACAATGAGATGGACTGCATCTTCATGGGGAGGAAAAATGCCACTTGTCATATGGACGTCTGGATAGAAAGGAAATATAAGACATAAAAAGGCTTCAACAGAGATGGCAGGAAGCTAGCTGGGGGTGAAGGGAAGATTAACCAAAATTAAAGATACATTAGAAAGCTGTACAGAGACCAAACCTTTATACACTAACTAAAATATACAAATTTAAAAGTTTGTTAGTACAGAGATACTCTGCATGGTGAATAATGCTGTGCCCAGGCACCATGGAGTTTTAAATAAAAATGATTGTCTATGAGTTGTGTGCCAAAGGGATCCCCAGAGACCCACCCCACCCCCACCCTGGAGAATACGTTGCCTCTTCCCTTGGTTGCCTGCCAGAGCAATTGATAACACCCTGTTGCTGAAGACACCATTTTGGTTAGCGGACACAGAAAGCAATGTGGAACTGAGCTTGAAGCTTTCTTCCTATGAAATAATGCTCATGGGGACTAAAGGTGCTTATGTGGCCTGCTCCAGGGGAAAAGAGAGTTAGTAACATTGGACCAGCTGTGGACTCAGTGCTATTTATTAATAGTGCAGCGAAGACATGGTTGTTTGGAAGATAACAAATCATTTTCTGATTTGAGTCCCATTCCATGAAAAGAAACATCATGCCTGGTCAAACAGTAGTTCGGAGGCGTAATCTACTGTTGCTTGGTAAACAGATATACAGTGACTCTGTCTTCTAATATTTATGTTCACAGTCCCAGAAATGTCTGTGTAAGTGCTGCTCCATGCATTACGCACTCTTTGTTGATGGTACTGGTGGGGTCCCGGGGCACGGAGAGTGGGGACTGGCAGTGGTTAACTGGTCAAAATCCTGAGAATAAGTGACAGAATATTTATATCATACACTCCAAGGCCCAGGGCACATGAAAAAGGGGCAAAAAATTTTGCCAAAAGAAAAGAGTGAATACAATAGAAACAGTGAGTATGTGCAGTAGAGAGGGTTACATTGTTTTGAATGAAGAGAGAACATGTAACAATGTCCCACTACTCTGCCCACCTTTGAAACTCTGTAGCATATAAATTACAACCAACTGCCTGCTTGACATAACTTGAATATTCTAATGCATGAATGTCCTAATCCTAAAAGCACATCAGCGTCCTACCATACTCCCCAGCTCAGTAAACGAAAACTCTGCCTATTATGCTAATTCGTGTCCCTGCTATAAATCACTGCTTTTGTACAACACAGTTGCCCCCAACCCAGTAATCAGAGTGATGTTTTTAAACAGATGTATCATCATTCATTCCCTTTTTGTAAAAATACTCCAAAGGCCTTCCACATTACTTTAAGAGATATTGCAGTATCTTTTAAATTATAACGCCATACTTTCTAGCCCCTATGAGAAAGTTAGAAGCCATACCCACTACACTCTCCTCAATTCCACTCTGGCCACACAAACTTCTTTCTTTATCCTTGAACAAAACAACAGACAAGGCCTCTGTAGACTTGCTATTCTGTGCCTAGAGCGCTCGGGACCCAGACAGCCTTCGGTTCGCTCCCTCACCTGTTCAAATTTGTTGAAATATGTTGCTTTCTCTTGAAGATTTCCTTTATTAGCCGTTTTAAATTGCTTAACACACAAACTTAATTTTCTTATTGTATATGCTTCCTACTAGATCGTATAATCCAAGAAACTAAGAAAGTCTGCTCTACTTTAATGCCTAGGGCAGTGTTTGGTAGGTACTAAGCAATATCTGTTAATTACATTTATAAGCAAGAATCAAGCTCTTCATATGTCCTAGTAATGCTTTATGTAACTGATAAATTATATAATTCACTCGCACTGGAATTCTAAGAAAAACTCTGGAATACTCTATGTGGTATCAGACTGTATTAGATAAAGCAATTGTATTCCTGAGAAATTCTAAGGCCAGGGGTAATTGCTAATTGTAAAAGTGGGAGGGGTCCCTAAATATCCCATTTCCATGAAGAATTTCTGAGAGGTAATAAAGAAACGAGGAAACCCCTAATTAACTACCAGTTTAAAGTCCAACCTTTCCTTCAATCCCTTTTCTCCTACTGCCACTGGGGATGGGTTTGTCATCCTGACACTCAGGCGGTTCCTTTCAGCACAAAGAGCACCCAGAGGGCAGGGACAGAATTTTGCATCCTTTTCCCATCCCTGGTTAGCACAGACTCTCGCTCCTGGCTGACTGGAGTTAACATGCGAGTGTCTCGCTGCGAGAGAAGCAGTTTCCTAAGTTTCTGAGCCGCACCGCTGGACTAACATCTACCCAGTAACTTAGTTCTGGGCTGAGCGCCCTTAGCGATGCGGGGCCCTAACTAGTGCGAGACCGCCGAGCGGTGGGGATGCTTCAGACCCGACGGCCACTCGGGGAAAGCACAGCGACAGAGCGCGGGGAGCGCGGGGGCGGCCGGGAACCCCGGTCCGTCGGGCTTCTGCTGCTGGCGTCCCCACACCAGGTCGCCCGGGACTCGCAAGCGCAGAGGCCGCAGATCAGCGGGTGCGCGCCCGGCCTCGCCCCGCCGCCCCGCGGGCTCCCGCGGAACGGGGACCGGGACTCGCGTTACCTGAGCCGCGCCGCGGGTCTGCGGTACAGCGGCCGGCGGGGCCCGTTTTCGGCAGCCGTAAAGCGCGGGCGAGAGGCGACCCCCACCCCGGCGAGCACCTCGAGCCAAGCGTCACCTCCTCGCGGGTGTCAGCCAGGGCCAGCGATGGGCCGGCGGCTGAGTCACGAGAGCCCCGCTGCCAAGGCGGACCGAGGGCCGCGGGCGGGTGAAGCGAGCGGCCCGAGCGCAGGAGGAGGGCTCTCGGGGACGCCGCAGCGCCGGACACTTGGCCCCAAGGCGACCCCCAAAAGATAGGGGCTCTGTGCTATTTCAGCTCCTGTTTATTGTTTGCACTTCACGAAACGTTTAAAAGATAAAAAGAACAAGATTGTCTAGGCCAGATGTGCAAGTTCAAATCTGTGCCTCGGTTTCTCAAACAGTCCTGGTTTTTGTTGTTTTTTGTTTGTTTGTTTGTTTGTTTGTTTGTTTTTTTTTAATAGAGGAAACATAACTGGGACGTGGTAAGATGGCCCAGACCAGGGTCCTGGATACTAGCCTTGCAGAAACTGGAATGAATGTCCCTGCACTCTGGAGAGTAGGTAGCAGCAGAAGGATCTCAAGGTTGAAGTCATTCATGGGTCACAAAGGGAATCAGAAACAATCTGGTCTTCCTAAAATCCGCTTCAAAATAGCCAGAGAAAATAAAGACTTGGCTTAACAAGGGCCAGTTCTAAAAGGAAGTTATATAAGTGAAGAAGTTATTATTTTGTTCAAATATGGAAAATTAGATAAAAGTCACAGTGTAAGGAAAGAATGAGGTCACTAAGAGAAGGAATTCAATTAGAGAGGGAAGGAAGAACTGAGAAAGGAAAGACTAAAGGTAACCTGTGGACCACAAAGAGAAGGGTGCACAAAGCCGAGAGATGAGTTTACTTGCTCTTTGGATACTTCGGACAGACTCCTTCCAGTGAGCCAGATTGATTAAATATGTAAACAGATAAACAACTGCCTGCAAACGAGCCCCACGTGAAGAGTCTTTGCTCCAGTGAATGAGATCTGGCAGCTCTGCAAAATGAGGATATTCTGCATCTTGAGGGGTTGAGTCATCAAACCCACAGCAAAAATTAGTGGGCTGGATTCCTGAAAGGCACGACAGATGGGGCATTCTCGTCGCTTTTAATGACGGTGTGATGTTCCCTTCAGTGCTTCTGTCAATTTTAGAAGAAAGGAACACACACGCAAATTTGAGATGTGAATTTGGCAATAAAACCTAAGCCAGTTACTTAATACTGGAGTATCCACCCAGCCTGAGCTGCCAGTAAGGACGCCGAAAGAATCAAGTCTCCAGCTTTCGGTTTTTCTTTCTTCTTTGTTTCTGTTTCCACTGCATTCCATTTTATCTATTTACATTTTTTTCTTCCCTGTTACAGTGAAACTGTTTAAGGGAAAGGTGGTTTTAATTAATATGATGGAATGGAAAGAATTTTAGCAGGGCCTCTCTAAGTGGGGTGGAACTTTCTGAAGGAAAGGATTTTTCTAAAGTTTTAATGAGTGAGTCGCCAGATACAACATCAGAAAAGATTTGTTTTCAAACAAGGGAACAGTAATAACACTGGAGATTGAAACAAAATAGGATAGAGTGGAAATCACCCTAATTACTTGAAGAATTAAACACTAGAAGTATTTTCTGAGAGGGGAAATGCAAGCCTTCCTCCAGGCTTTCCCGTTGAAGGAAGGATAAGAAAGGACAGCTTACACCTATGATGGTCTCTTTCTCTCACTGGTCTCCTGCAGTGTAAGAGACACAGAGCTGTTTTCTTTTTTTTTTTTCAAGAACCCCATGCTTTTTTTTCAGTTTTGCTAACCCTTCAAGCTTATTAAGCTTTTATTAGTGTGAAACAAGGAGATAAAAAAAAAATCTCAAGAGTGGGAAGCTCTTAACACTTACAATATCTGAAGAGTTCTCCGATCTGAAACTAAGACTGAGAAACGTTCCTGAGGGGACTTTGGATGTAGAATAAGTACCTGTCACTTCCTTTCAACAAATAAGCAAGTGCATACACTAAAGCTAAGGACAAAAGCGTTTTATCAGGGCAGATTGCCATGCCTGAAAATCCTTGGCCAGGGAAGAAATTTCTCCTCTTCATAGGTGAATAAAATTCCTGATTTTACAATACAAATACAAATACAATACAATACAAAGCCTGGAGAACTTTCTGTTTAGTAGGCTACACCAGTAGGCTACAAAATGAACCTTGACTCACAGGTATGAGACCGTTGTAATTTTATTCAAAAAGAGCATTTTTCACTGATAGTTGCTGGTATTAAAACTCTGAAACCAAATTTTAACTAAGGTCAAAGATTTAATGTACAGCCATGAGGACCAGAGTTCAAATCCCAAAACCCACATAAAGTTGGACTCTGACCTCATAGGTAGCAATGAATATCCTAGTAAGAGCACCAGTGGAAGGAGAAGCCCTGGGTACTGCTAAGACTGAACCCCCCATTGAACTAGACTGTCGGGGGGAGGGCGGCAATGGGGGGAGGGAGGGTAGGGGAACACCCATAAGGAAGGGGGGGGGAAGGGATGTTTGCCAAATGTACATAAGAAATACTCAAGTTAATAAAAAAAATACAAAAAAAAATACAAAAAAAAAAAAAAAAAAAAAAAAAAGGAAAAGTTGGACATTTTAACATGTGCCAGCAATCCCAGTGCCATGTAAGAGAAATGACAGTCCCCAGATTAGAGGAGAATCCCCCAAAGCTCACAGGCCGTAGAGGATTCTAAGCCAGAAAGCAAGGTTTTGGCAGGCAGGCCCTTCTCCCTGTTTCCTCTGCCTTGCTACAAAACCTTAAATTATATTCCTAAAGCTAGCCAAATTCTAGCCTTTTATTCAGCCACTGAGGCTGACCACCAAGGTCCAGCTATTAAAAGCTCCCTTTGGCTCATCTAATTAATGTTCCCAAATAAAATTAAACACCTCGTCCTAACATATCCTAATAGGGGGTTTCCCTCATACCTTTATAAACTGCCATTTTCCTATATGCCATGTTTGTTTATCCCAATGCAATCGTTTGCTGCCCCCTCCCCCTCCAGGAAAAATACCCTTTTTCTTTCTCTCTTGTTTCCTTCCTCTTCTTCTCATTTTCTGTCTCCCATCTTTGTCTCTGGTTCTCTGCCCTCTGTCCCTGGGGCAAATAAATCTTTGTGCTGAGAACATGGTCTTGGAGATTCTGAAACCTATATTTGTCTTTTCACACAGTGGTGAGTAGAAACTGTCTAAAACATTGGGGAAGGCAAGAACCTTCACTCACCTAAAATTCCTCTAATATCAGCTCACGTGTTATCTCACAAAAGCATCCCCATTCACATACGTGCACTGACCAAACACATACACCTCATGGGTATGAGATCCCGCTGTAATTTTAAGCAACCACATACATACACCATACAAAGTTAAAACAAGAAAAACAAAAAGTGTTCAACTTTGATAGAGATGGAATGTCTCTGTTCAACTATAATTATATACGATGGTAAAGTTGATTATAACTGAATTCAACCTTGCAATGCTGATGTGGTCTGATTTTCATCATTTTCTACAAGACTATACAAGAAAAAAATTAGTTCTGTGAACTTCAAAAGTCTTGGTTATCTTCCTAATTTGAATGGTCAGTGCGGATTCCTCTCACAGGTCAAACATTTTGTTACAATGTTCCCAGTTGCTTAGTCACCACAGAGGCAATAGTTAAATATCAAAGCAGCCTCAGCAAATGGAAGTTTCTGTAAACTAATTTTAGAAATGTTGGTGAAACTCTTTGCCAGAGCTCAAATGTGGTTGTCAAACCAAAAGTTCGCCTAACTCAGAGTGTCGTGGTCTGAAATTTCTGGGTTGGCAAGGGACAGCAGTCCTTTTTCATGTTTATGTATGGGTGCTTTGGCTGTGCATAAATCTGTGTATCAGATGTATTTATGGTGCCTGCAGAACTTAGAAGATGGCATCAGATCTACTGGACCCGACCTTACGGGTGGCTGCCATGTGGGTGCTGAAATTTGAACCTGGGGCCTATTGGAGGTCAGTGAATGCCAACCTCTGAGCCCCAGGAAAACAGTCTTGAAGATTCTGGTTGTTATTCTCTATCTCTACAACTGCATGCATCATATAAACTAAAACGCCATATACCATAAACAATTCTTTTGCCTTTTCCCAACCCCAGGAATAATCAACATTCTGTCTTCTGTTTCTACAATTTTTAATTACTCAATTTCACATATTAGTTATATGTTGTTAACAATTTCATTGTACTTAGTATAACGAGCTCAAAGTTTTATCTGTGTTACAACTTTGTCAGAATTCCTTTCATTTTGCAACTGAATAGCATTCTGTTATACATATTTAACCACATTTGCCTTATCTGTTTGTCCTTCGGTGGAAACTTTTCTTGTGTATTTAAGCTTTTGTGCACACTATAGCTATGAATATCAATATACAAATATCTCTTGAAAATTCTTTCAGCCATTCTTACAATTGAATTGAACTAATGAAAGATGACAGGGTGCTTCTCCAATTCATACTTGAGTGGTCAGAAGTCCAGGTCATCATGTCCTTTGAAGTCAGAGGAAATCATATGGGACTGAGCTCTAAACCGTGGAACTTGACAATTCTGTAAAATGTTGCAGATATATTAACTCATGAGACAGACTGCTGGTACTGCAAATTCTGGTGTTTGAAACTGATGTTTGTGAATGGTGTAGTTAGATCTCTCTTTAGTTTTTTGAGGAACAATGCTGATTTCAACCACAGTAGACCACTTGATACTTCTGTCAGCCCTGAGTAAGATTTTCTGCTTCCCCACATACTCACTGTCTTTTATCATTGGCTTTTATGAGAATTGCTGTGTGTATCAGAGTTTTATAATGGTGTGTGTTTTAGTGTAGAATAACAACTACAAACCATGATAAAAACAGCTTGTTCCTTTTTTCCTATAGGTTATTTTATGTATGAATATTTTAAATGTTATCCCTTCCCAGTTTCCCTCCATAAACTCAGACACCGCCATCTCCCCTCTGCATCTATGAGGGTTCTCCACTTCATGCTCACTCACACCTGTCTCAGTGCCCTAGCATTCCTCTTTCCTGGGTCAGCGAGCCTCCAGAGGACCAAGGGGCTCCCCACACAGTGATGCCCAATAAGACATCTATTAGCTACATATCCAGCTAGAGCCATTGGTCCCCCAATGTACCTTCTTTGGTTGGTGGTTTAGTTCCGCGGAGCTTTGGGAATTCTTGTTGGTTGAAATTGTTGTTCTTCCTACAGGCTGGCAAACCCCTTCAGCTCCTTCAGTCCTTGCCCTAACTTCTCCATTAGGGTCCCTGCACTCAGATGTTTTGCTGCCTACATTCACATCTGTCTTGATCAGCTCAGGGGACAACTATACCAGGCTCCTGATGGGGGAGAAGTACAGAGGGTCAGAATTTAATGGAGGGGTATAGCAGTGAGTGAGGGGGAAAGTGGATAGCCACTAGAATGTCACAGATGCCCGGGACCCAAGAGGTTCCCAGGACCCAACAGGGAGAACATTAGCTGAAATACTCAACAAAAGGGAGAGAGAACCTATAGAGACCATATCCAGTGGATTGGCACTTGGTCAGCAAGTGCTTCTTGGCATCAGCAATAGCATCTGGGTTTGGCATCTGCAGATGGGACAGATCCCTAGGTGGGGCAGTCTCTGGATGGCCTTTCCTTCAGTCTCTGATCTATTCTTTGTTCCTACATTTCCTTTTGACAGCAGGAATTCTGGATTATTATTTTTGAGTTGAGTGGGTGGCCCATTTCCTCAACAGGGTGCCATGTCTATCGTTTGGATACGGTCTCTTCAGGTTCTAACTCCACTTTGTTGAGTATTTTGGATAATGTCCCTTGTATTGGGTCCTAGAAACTTCTTGGGTCCCTGGCATCTGTTACTTTCTAGTGACTACTCCCAGTTTCTCCTACACTACTCTTACACACTTGCTTTCAAATTCTGGACTCTCTGTACTTCTCATCCATCTCCTCCCATATCAAAACCCGCTCCCTTTTTCCCCTCCCACTCTTTTCTCACTCTCCCAGAGCCCTCTCTCTTTCTATTTCCTGAGATTATTTTCTTCCCTCTTCTGAGTAGGACTGTAGCATCCACACTTTGGTTGGTTTTCTTTCTTCTTGGGTTTCATAAGGTCTGTAAGTTGTATCTTGGGTATTCTGGGCTTCTTTGTGCCTAATATTCACTTATCAGTGAGTGCATGCCATGTGCGTTCTTTTGTGACTGAGTTATCTCATTCAGGATATTTTCTAGTTCCATCCATTTGCCTAAGAATTTAACGAAGTCATTGTTTTAATAGCTGAGTAGTAGGGGTTGGGGATTTAGCTCAGTGGTAGAGCGCTTGCCTAGCAAGCAAGGCCCCAGGTTCAGTCCCCAGCTCCAAAAAAAAAAAAAAAAAAAAAAAAAAAAAAAAATAGCTGAGTAGTACTCCATTGTGTAGATGTACCACATTTTCTGTATCTATTCCTCTGATGAAGAACATCTGGGTTCTTTTCAGCATCTGGTTATTAAAAATGAGGCTGCTATAAATATAGTGGAGCATGTGACCTTGTTACATGTTAGAGCATCTTTTTGGATATATGCCCAGAAATGGTATAGCTGGGTCCACAGAACTATATCTAATTTTCTGAGGAACCACCAGACTGATTTCCCAGCTTACAATATCACGAGCAGTGGATCTGCTGTCACCTGAGTTTTTGAACTTAGCCATTCTGACTGGTATAAGGTGGAATCTCAGTGTCAGTTTGCATTTCCCTGATGACTAAGGATATTGTACATTTCTTTAAGTGCTTCTCAGCCATTTGAGATTCCTGAATTGAGAATTTTCTGTTTCATTCTGTACCAGATTTTAAATTGGGGTTATTTGGTTCTCTGGAGTCTAACTTCTTGAGTTCTTTCTAGATATTGGATATTAATCCTCTATCGGGTGTAAGGTTGTTAAAGATCTTTTCCCAATATGTTCATTGTCATTTTGTCCTACTGGTAGTGTCCTTTGCCCTACAGAAGCTTTTTGATTTAATGAGGTTCCATTTGTCAATTGTTGATCTTAGAGCATAAGCCATTCATTGGTGTTCTCCTCAGCAAATTTTTCACTGTGCCAATGTATTTGAGGTTCTTTCCCACTTTCTCTTCTACTACATTCATATTATTTGGTTTTATGTGGTGGTCCTTGACCAATTTGGACTTGAGCTTCATACAAGGAGATAAGAAAACATCAATTTGCTTTCTTCAACATGCTGACAACCAGTTGAAACAGAACCGTTTGTTGAAAATTCTGTCTTTTTTCCACTGGATGGTTTTGGCTCCATTATCAAAGAACAAGTGAACAAAGCTGTCTTCAATTCTATTCCATTGATCTATCTGTCTGTCTCTGTACCAATACAATGCAGATTTTATCACTGTCATTCAGTAGTATAGCTTGAGGTCAGGGATGGTGATTCCCCAGAAATTCTTTTACTGTTGAGAATAGTTTTTGTTATCCTGGGATTTTTGTTATTCCATAGAAATTGAAAATTTTCACTTTCTATCTGTGTAAATAATTGAGTTGGAATTTTGATGGGGATTGCATTGAATCTAAGGATTCCTTTTGTTAAGATGACCATTTTTACTATGTTAATCCTGCTGATCCATGAGCATGAGAGATCTTTCCATCTTGTGAGGTCTTCTATAATTTCTTCCTTTAGACACTTGAAATTTTTGTCCTGAAGATTTTTCGCTTGCTTGGTTAGAGTCACACTAAGGTATTTTATATTATTTGTGACTATTGTAAAGGGTGTCATTTCCATCATTTCATTCTCAGCCTGTTTGTCCTTTGAGTAGAGGAAAGCTACTGATATGTTTGAGTTAATTTTGTATCCAACCACTTTGCTGAGGTTGTTTCTTAGCTGTAAGTGTTCTCTTTTGGAGTTTTTTTTTTCTACAAAAGGATTTATTATTTACTACAATTTTTTTAAATTACAAATGTAGATTTTAGTCGGATCCAGCAATGGTGGTTAAGATACTACTTTAGTTTTTATTTATTTATTTTTTTATTAACTTGAGTATTTCTTATATATATTTCGAGTGTTATTCCCTTTCCCGGTTTCCGGGCAAACATCCCCCTCCCCCCTCCCCTTCTTTATGGGTGTTCCCCTCCCCATCCTCCCCCCTTGCAGCCCTCCCCCCAACAATCTAGTTCACTGGGGGTTCAGTCTTAGCAGGACCCAGGGCTTCCCCTTCCACTGGTGCTCTTACTAGGATATTCATTGCTACCTATGAGGTCAGAGTCCAGGGTCAGTCCATGTATAGTCTTTAGGTAGTGGCTTAGTCCCTGAAAGCTCTGGTTGCTTGGCATTGTTGTACATATGGGGTCTCGAGCCCCTTCAAGCTCTTCCAGTTCTTTCTCTGATTCCTTCAACGGGGGTCCTATTCTCAATTCAGTGGTTTGCTGCTGGCATTTGCCTCTGTGTTTGCTGTATTCTGGCTGTGTCTCTCGGGAGAGATCTACATCCGGCTCCTGTCGGCCTGCACTTCTTTGCTTCATTCAACTTGTCTAATTGGATGGCTGTATATGCATGGGCCACATGTAGGGCAGGCTCTGAATGGGTGTTCCTTCTGTGTCTGTTTTAATCTTTGCCTCTCTATTCCCTGCCAAGGGTATTCTTGTTCCCCTTTGAAAGAAGGAGTGAAGCATTCACATTTTGATCATCTGTCTTGAGTTTCATTTGTTCTAGGCATCTAGGGTAATTCAAGCATTTGGGCTAATAGCCACTTATCAATGAGTGCATACCATGTGTGTTTTTCTGTGATTGGGTTACCTCACTCAGGATGATATTTTCCAGTTCTGACCATTTGCCTACGAATTTCATACAGTCATTGTTTTTGATAGCTGAGTAATATTCGATTGTGTAGATGTACCACATTTTCTGTATCCATTCCTCTGTTGAAGGGCATCTGGGTTCTCTCCAGCTTCTGGCTATTATAAATAAGGCTGCGCTGAACATAGTGGAGCATGTGTCTTTTTTATATGTTGGGGCATCTTTTGGGTATATGCCCAAGAGAGGTATAGCTGGATCCTCAGGCAGTTCAATGTCCAATTTTCTGAGGAACCTCCAGACTGATTTCCAGAATGGTTGTACCAGTCTGCAATCCCACCAACAATGGAGGAGTGTTCCTCTTTCTCCGCATCCTCCCCAGCATCTGCTGTCACCTGAGTTTTTGATCTTAGCCATTCTCACTGGTGTGAGGTGAAATCTCAGGTTGTTTTTGATTTGCATTTCCCTTATGACTAAAGATGTTGAACATTTCTTTAGGTGTTTCTCAGCCATTCGGCATTCCTCAGCTGTGAATTCTTTGTTTAGCTCTGAACCCTATTTTTTTAATAGGGTTATTTGTTTCCCTGCGGTCTAACTTCTTGAGTTCTTTGTATATTTTGGATATAAGGCCTCTATCTGTTGTAGGATTGGTAAAGATCTTTTCCCAATCTGTTGGTTGCCGTTTTGTCCAAACCACAGTGTCCTTTGCCTTACAGAAGCTTTGCAGTTTTATGAGATCCCCTTTGTCGATTCTTGATCTTAGAGCATAAGCCATTGGTGTTTTGTTCAGGAAATTTTTTCCAGTGCCCATGTGTTCCACATGCTTCCCTAGTTTTTCTTCTATTATTTTGAGTGTATCTGGTTTGATGTGGAGGTCCTTGATCCACTTGGACTTAAGCTTTGTACAGGGTGATAAGCATGGATGGATCTGCATTCTTCTACATGTTGACCTCCAGTTGAACCAGAACCATCTGCTGAAAATGCTATCTTTTTTCCATTGGATGGTTTTGGCTCCTTTGTCAAAAATCAAGTGACCATAGGTGTGTGGGTTCATTTCTGGGTATTCAATTCTATTCGAGTAATGGGGTTGTTTAACTGGTTTATCTGTTCCTGATTTAACTTCGGTACCTGGTATGTGTCTAGGAAATTGTCCATTTCCTGCAGATTTTCAAGTTTTGTTGAATATAGGCTTTTATAGTAAGATCTGATGATTTTTTGAATTTCCTCTGAATCTGTAGTTATGTCTCCCTTTTCATTTCTGATTTCGTTAATTTGGATACACTCTCTGTGTCCTGTCATTAGTCTGGCTAAGGGTTTATCTATCTTGTTGATTTTCTCAAAGAACCAACTTTTGGTTTTGTTGATTCTTTCTATGGTCCTTTTTGTTTCTACTTGGTTGATTTCAGCTCTGAGTTTGATTATTTCCTGCCTTCTACTCCTCCTGGGTGTATTTGCTTCTTTTTGTTCTAGAGATTTTAGGTGTGCTCTCAAGCTGCTGACATATGCTCTTTCCTGTTTCTTTCTGCAGGCACTCAGTGCTATGAGTTTTCCTCTTAGCACAGCTTTCATTGTGTCCCATAAGTTTGGGTATATTGTACCTTCATTTTCATTAAATTCTAAAAAGTCTTTAATTTCTTTCTTTATTTCTTCCTTGACCAGGTTATCATTGAGTAGAGCATTGTTCAATTTCCACGTATATGTGAGCATTCTTCCCTTATTGTTAATGAAGACCAGTTTTAGGCCGTGGTGGTCCGATAGCACGCATGGGATTATTTCTATATTTCTGTACCTGTTGAGGCCCGTTTTTTGACCAATTATATGGTCAATTTTGGAGAAAATACCATGAGGAGCTGAGAAGAAGGTATAACCTTTTGCTTTAGGATAGAATGTTCTATAAATATCTATTAAGTCCATTTGGCTCATGACTTCTCTTAGTCTGTCTACATTTCTGTTTAATTTCTGTTTCCATGATCTGTCCATTGATGAGAGTGGGGTGTTGAAGTCTCCTACTATTATTGTGTGAGGTGCAATGTGTGTTTTGAGCTTTAGTAAGGTTTCTTTTACGTATGTAGGTGCCCTTGTATTTGAGGCATAGATATTTAAGATGGAGAATTCATCTTGGTGGATTTTTCCTTTGATGAATATAAAGTGTCTTTCCTTATCTTTTTTGATGACTTTTAGTTGAAAATTGATTTTATTTGATATTAGAATGGCTACTCCAGCTTGCTTCTTCCGACCATTTGTTTGGAAAGTTGTTTTCAGCCTTTCACTCTGAGGTAGTGTCTGTCTTTGTCTCTGAGGTGTGTTTCTGTAGGCAGCAGAATGCAGGGTCCTCGTTATGTCCAGTTTGTTAATCTATGTCTTTTTATTGGGAGTTGAGGCCATTGATGTTGAGAGATATTAAGGAATAGTGATTATTGCTTCCTGTTATATTCATATTTGGATGTGAGGTTATGTTTGTGTGCTTTTCTTCTCTTTGTTTTTTGTTGCCAAGACAATTAGTTTCTTGCTTCTTGTAGGAATAGTTTGCCTCCTTATGTTGGACATTACCATTTATTATCCTTCGTAGGGCTATATTTGTAGAAAGATACTGTGAAAATTTGGTTTCGTCATGGAATATCTTGGTTTCTCCATCTATGTTAATTGTGAGTTCTGCTGGATACAGTAACCTGGGATGGCATTTGTGTTCTCTTAGGGTCTGTATGACATCTGTCCAGGATCTTCTGGCTTTCATAGTTTCTGGTGAAAAATTTGGTGTAATTCTGATAGGTCTGCCTTTATATGTTACTTGACCTTTTTCCCTTACTGCTTTTAATATTCTTTCTTTATTTTGTGCATTTGGTGTTTTGACTATTATGTGACAGAAGGTGTTTCTTTTCTGGTCCAATCTATTTGGAGTTCTGTAGGCTTCTTGTATGTGTATGGGTATCTCTTTTTTTAGGTTAGGGAAGTTTTCTTCTATGATTTTGTTTAAGATATTTACTGGTCCTTTGAGCTGGGAGTCTTCACTCTCTTCTATACCTATTATCCTTAGATCCTTAGATCTTCTCATTGAGTCCTGGATTTCCTGTATGTTTTGGACCAGTAGCTTTTTCTGCTTTACATTATCTTTGACAGTTGAGTCAATGATTTCTATGGAATCTTCTGCTCCTGAGATTCTCTCTTCCATCTCTTGTATTCTGTTGGTGAAGCTCAGATTACAGCTCCTTGTCTCTTCTTTTGGTTTTCTATATCCAGGGTTGTTTCCATGTGTTCTTTCTTGATTGCTTCTATTTCCATTTTTAATTCCTTCAACTGTTTGATTGTGTTTTCCTGGAATTCTTTCAGGGATTTTTGTGACTCCTCTCTATGGGCTTCTACTTGTTTATTTATGATTTCCTGGAATTCTTTCAGGGATTTTTGCTATTCCTCTCTGTAGGCTTTTACTTGTTCTCTAAGGGAGTTCTTCACGTCTTTCTTGAAGTTCTCCAGCATCATGATCAAATATGATTTTGAAACTAGATCTTGCTTTTCTGGTGTGTTTGCATATTCCGTGTTTGCTTTGGTGGGAGAATTGGGCTCCGATGATGCCATGTAGTCTTGGTTTCTGTTGCTTGGGTTCCTGCGCTTGCCTCTCGCCATCAGATTATCTCTAGTGTTACTTTGTTCTGCTATTTCTGACAGTGGCTAGACTGTCCTATAAGCCCGTGTGTCAGGAGTGCTGTAGACCTGTTTTCATCTGCAAATAGGGATATCTTGACTTCCTCCTTTCCAATTTGTATCCCTTTGATCTCCTTTTGTTTTCTAATTGCTCTGGCTAGAACTTCAAGTACTACATTGAAATGATAGGGGGAGAGTGGGCAGCCTGATCAAGTTGCTTTTAGTGGGATTGCTTCAAGTTTCTCTCCATTTAGTTTGATGTTGGCTACTGGCTTGCTGTATATTGCTTTTATTATATTTAGGTTTGGACCTTGAATTCCTGATCTCTCCAATACCGTGAGTAAGAAGGGATGTTGTATTTTGTCAAAGGCTTTTGTGGCATCTAATAAGATGATCATGTGGATTTTTTTCTTTGAGTTTGTTTATATAATGGATTACACTGATGGATTTCCATATATTGAACCATCCCGGCATCCCTGGAATGAAGCCTACTTGATCATGTTGAATGATCGTTTTGATATGTTCTTGGACTTGGTGTGCAAGAATTTTATTGAATATTTTTGCATCAATATTCATAAGGGCAATTGGTTGAAGTCCTCTTTATTGGGTCTTTGTGTGGTTTTAGTGTCAGCAAAGGTGTGGTTTTATAGAATGAATTAAATTGTGTTCCTTCTGTTTCCACTTCATGAAATAATTTGCGAAGTATTGTTACTAAGTATTTTTTGAAGGTCTGATAGAATTCTGCACTAAGCCCATCTGGTCCTGGGCATTTTGGCATTTTATTAACTGCTTCTCTTTCTTTAGGAATTATGGGACTATGTAAATAGTTTCTCTGATCTTGATATAGCTTTGGTACCTGTTCTCTGTCTAGAAAATCATCCATTTCATCCAGATTTTCCAGTTTTGTTGAGTGTAGGCTTTCTCCATATCTCTTTCAATCTTCTTTATCTGTGCATTTGGTATTTTAATTATTATATGACAGGAAGTATTTCTTTTCTGGTTCCATCTGTTTGGTGTTCTATAGGTTTCTTGTATGTTTATGGGCATTTTTTTTTGGTTATGGAAGTTTTCTTCTATAATTTTGTTGAAGATGTTTGGTGGTCCTTTGAGTTGAGAATCTTGACTTTCGTCTATACCTATTATTCTCAGGTTTGGTCTTTCTATTGTGTCCTGGATTTCTTGAACATTTTGAGTTAGGAGCTTTTTGCTTGTTGTATTTTCCTTGACTATGTGTCAGTGACTTCTATGGTATCTTCTACCACTGAGATTGTCTCTTCTATCCCTTGTAATCTCTTGGTAATGCTTGCATTTATGTCTCCTGATCTCTTTGCTAGATTTTCCATCTCCAGTGTTATCTCCCTTTGTGTTTTCTTTAATGTTTCCATTTCCATTTTTAGATCCAAGATGTTTTTATTCAGTTCCTTCATCTGTTTGATTACGTTCTCCTCTATTTCTTAAAGAGATTTATGTGTTTCTTCTTTAAGGGCTTCTACTTGTTTACCTGTGTTCTCCTGTACTTCTTTAAGGGAGTGATTTACATTCTTATGTCCTCCCTCATATTCATGAGATAGAATTTTAGAGTTGAGTCTTGCTTTGCAAGTTTAATGGGGTATCCAGGGATTGATGGGGTGGTAGAACTGGCTTCTCATGATGTCAAGTAGCCTTTATTTCTGTAGCTTATGGTCTTGTGATTGTCTCTTGCCATCTGGCTATCTCTAATGCTGACTGACCTTGCTATCTCTTACTGGAGCCTGTTCCTCCTGTGAGCTTGGTTGTGTCAGAACTCCTGGGAATCCAGCTGTCTTTGTGATCCTGTGAATCTGAGATGCTTTGATATGGCAAAGGTCCTGGAAGTCAAGCTGCATCTGGGATCCTGAGATCCTGGTGTGTCCAAATCCTGAAATCCTGTTGTGTCAAGTTCCATGGAGTCAGGCTTTCTCAGGGTGTTGCAAGATTGGGTGTGGAGACAGAGCCACTCTGGGTTTGCTCTGGGTATAGGTGCAAGCTGGAAAGAATATGTGCCTCTGTCTGGACACAGGTTCAGGTTTCCCTGATTCTTGTGGGAATCCCAGTTAAGCTGAGTGTTGTGGCCAATGTTGTGGCCTCAACTGTGATCTTGGGTGTGTCAGAGCTCCAATGATCCTGGGTATGTCAGATCTCCTGGGAGTCTAGCTTTCTCTAGCTAGATGCTTACTGGTTGTTTCTTTTATATTTAAAACCTTTTTTTTTTTTTTTTTTTGGCTTTCCTTTGTCTTATTACTCTAGTTAAACCTTCCAGAATTGTATTGAATGTAACAAAATACCAGGAATACTTTGTCAGTTACTGACTTATAAGAAAATGATGTTATTGTTTCCTGATTAATAATGTAATAATTAGTCAACTGTCATTAATAATTTAGCAATTTGTAATTGATTATTTTATTTCATATACCTTCATTGTATTGAGGTACATTGCTTTTCTTTTTTTCCTTTTATTGAAAATTTTCTTTATCTACATTTCAAATGTTATCTTCTTTCCTGGAAACTCCCTATCCCACCCTCTCTCCCCCTGCTGCTATGAGAGTACTCCCACCTACTGACTTTTTCCCACCTCCTTGTCCTGGCTTTCCCCTACATTGGGGCACGGAGACTTCACAGAACCAAGGGCCTTTCCTCTCCTTGATGCCTAACCTCTGCTACATATGCAGCTGGAGCCAAGGGTCGCTCCATTTGGTTGGTGGTTTAGTCCCAGAGAGCTGGGGGTGGGGGTCTGGTTGGTTGATATTGCTGTTCTTCCTATGGGGTTTCAAACCCCTCAGCTCCTTCAGTTCTTTCTCTAACTCCTCCATTAGGGACCCTGTTCCTAGTCCAATGGTTGACTGAGAGCATCTGCCTCTGTATTTGTAAGGCTCTGGCAGAGCCTTTCAGGAGACAGATATATCAAGCTCTAGTCAGTGTCCACTTCTGACATTTGCAATAGTGTCTGGGTTTTGTGACTGTATATGAGATGGATTCAGAGGTTAGGCAGTCTCTAGGTGGCCTTTTCTTTAATCTCTGCTCCACATACAGGACCACAGGATCAGAGGATTACAGGACCAGAGAGGAGGTACATTGCTTTTATTCTTATTTCTTTGAAACTCATTTGAAGGGATACTGAATCTTATAACAAGCATGATCATGTGTTTTTCTTATTCCTTCTATATATACTACATTATAATTATAGTTATTTTCTTGTAGCTACAATGAAAATTATGTCTAGCAAGCTAAAATTATAACATTTTCATTTGAATTTATAACTGCATAAATTCAATAATAAAACACTGTTCCTCTAAAGGTTTGTACTCATATTCTTCATTATGGATGTTTCAAAATTACAATTTTTTTACATGTTACACCCAAAATACAAATAAATGAAATGTCAAAAGACAACAGTTCGACTTTATAACATGTTTCTCCAGCAACACAATAAGTCATTTCATGCTAAATCATGATTATAAATGAAGGTTTACTGAGAGACAGCTCTCTGGCAAGTTTACTGATCTCATAAGTAGAGATCAATGAAGTTGAACACCCAGGCTAAAACAAGGGAGTTTTATAGAGCTTTAGCAAGTAATGGTGGTGGATCAGCTAGGAGCTGGGATTGAGCTCATATATGGTCAAGAACTGAGCCCCTGGCAGGCACTCTTGGGTGGTTGTCAAAGAGGGAATAAGAGTGACTATGGTTTTACAGCTCATGCATGTGCAAACAGGGGTTCCAACCTAATACCTTGAAGTTTAGACTGACATGGAACTCAATATGTCACCCAGGGTGGCCTCAAATTTGAAGTAGTGTTCTTTCCTCAGCCTATCAAATGAGGAGGTTAAAGGCATGAGCCATAATACTCATGGTAAAGGCATGACCATTCATCAACATTGCATGAGCTCCCACTATGATTCTAGTTGTTCACTATTACAAATTTTGGCCTAGTAATTAATTGAATCTATCAATGTTTGTCCTATCTATAAAAATGAATACTACTAGAAAATAGCAGGTAAATTTATTTTATTTTCAGTCATGAAGTTTCAAAAACTAGAAAAATATATCTGCATATATACATATATGTATATGTATATGTATATGTATATGTGTATGTGTATGTGTATGTGTATTGTATGTGTATATGTATATAGTGTAATAGACATTTTCTGGGGAGATGCAATATACTCAGATCTACTCAATGTAGAAAGAGAACCCACAACAGACAAAAATCCAAAGTCTAATTTGGTGAACCCCATGAGTATTTTTATTGGGATAACTATCAAGATTATGAACTAATAGTTACTTAAGAGGAGCCAGAATGATTCAAAATAGCTGCATCACCAGAAAGTCCATACAACATGGATAACAGCTCCCAGAAACCTACAACCCTGGAACTCTAAAGCAGCTTATTCATACACAGTTCAAACATCTACTTAGCTTTCTATGCTTTGGCTGGTCATAGTCTCTACCTCCAGCACTACTAATTCCATTTTTACTGCTGGATATAAGCTATCAAGTCTTCTTTTGGTCATGTGACCTTTTACTTACTTCCTGTTTGCCACCTGAAGTTTAAGAGCTACCCCATACCCTTCCTGGAGCAAATGTTTTGAATTTTGGCGAATGTTGTAATCCAAAGGAAAGTATGATATACCAACATATTATAGTATATATTATGATTATAAACTGTCTAGAAATTCTCAAATTTGTCTTCTTCATAAAAACAGTGTGTAGTAGCATATGGTAGTATTATAATTTTATAATATCTAAAGGAAAAATAATTATCACATTCAATTAGCTTTCAATTTGAATGTTTACTTGGTAACAGTGAAAAGTTCTTACTACTTTCCAGTAAATTCTTGGACAGGCATAATGTTTTTGTAAAATGAGTATAGGTTATTCCTGTGTTATTTAAATGATGATTTCTAAAGTGAATTACTTTTAATATAAATGTAAGTAGTAGATTAATCAAGCAGCTATATTTCTTTACACAAGGCTCTAACTTTTAGGTAATTCCTTCTGCAGTGATCATAGCAAATGCACTGGAAAGGCTGAAGTCCTAGAAAACAGTCCTGTATGCTTTGATCAGCTTCATGAGATAGGGTTTTATATTATAGCCTACCTTTCATAAAAGTGGGATGAACTTTTTCCAAATTGTAGGTGGGCTGAAGAGACATATGGCACTCCACATTCAAGAATATTATAATTTAAATAGATATTTTATTAACACAGGAACTTCTTACAGAGCAGAAACAGGCAGGTCCATCTTCCTTTAGGATCTTAGTAGGGGTAAGAAGTGGGAGTGGGTTTTTTGCAGTCTTTAGTTCCTTCCTTTTATTAACTGTTTACAAGGTGCGTGCTTTTCACTGGTGTTCAAGGAAAAGACATAAGAGCTTTCTTATCGACATGTGTGATGAAGTTCCAGAGTGGTATGGATTGTGAGGCTAAAATTTCAGAAATCAAATGTCAAGGAATAAAGTCAGACTATCCATCAGAAAGTGTCTGTTTGTAACTCAGAAGCTATGAGGAAAGAATTCACATTAGGGAGATATCCTGCTCATAGGAGGCACAGGAGGCTGCTGCTGGTACCCCAGAGAAAGTAAACAAAAGTTTACTGAGCAAAAATTCTGAGAATAATGAAAGTAAAACGAGTCAAAACCTTATCATTATTACTTAAATCTTGCTGAGAAACTACAGGAGTCCTTTCTTGACTCCACTATGTAAAGTGATGCGGTTAGCAAAAGTTGAAAAGTATCTCAGAACTGCGTACCTGTACTGTAGCTATGTATGCAGCTTTGGGTGTTTTACATAACAAAGGTTATTTTGGGAGATTAGATTTGTATCTGAGTTAATGAGCGAATAAAATCATAACTGCATTTTTACCTTTTGTGATTGCAGCATCTGTGCACATTCCTCTGCATGACTATGAACCAAAACAAAAAACCTCACACCTCGATATGTTCTCAGAGATATCCTCACACATGCCTCGCACACACGAAGGAAACACAGGAATGTCAACATAGCTTTTTTCATCTGTTGGTCAGGTCAATTTTCTATTGATTAAGTTGTAGTTAAACTTAACTATGTATAACTGAATAATGATATTTAAAAAAAAACCCTCGCCACTATCACCAATCCTTGTTTAAAGTAATAGAATAATAATATGGAAATGTGTGGAAGAGTTTCTACAGTCATTATTTCTGAAGGTACTCAAAGGAGAACTATTTATGACTTGTCTCATTATCCACTGAAGTTTTCTTTGACCTCACCCAGTGTCACACTTATCAACCCAGTAGAAATTCTCAGACATTTATTCTGGAAAAATCAATGATTCATTCATTCTGTCTGCATTGGAAACCCATAGTACGCACATGCTAAAATAATTCAGAGACTCTACAGGGTACTAAATATGATCCTCTCTATGCTCACGATGTAGCAGCTTCATGGTTTCTCTGTGAAAATCAACATTAATCTCTAATAAAAGCGATACTAGTATTATAAAATAGTTGTACCTTGAAAAGATAATGAAAAGCTCACAGGGGCCATGAGACTGATTCATTTTAGGTTCAAAAGTCTTAGCCCAAGTTGACATATTCCTTTAATCCTTAGGAATGAAGATCACTAAATTAGTAAAAAGTTTCAGCCATGAAGACACAGTTTTTAAATGGAAAAATCAATGTGGCAGTAAGAGGAGACATATTGGACATCTACCTCTTGGTTCTCTAACGGTGAGTTTTGGCTCTAGTCAACTGCATAGTTAGCAATGAATAGCTTAGTAAGGGCACCAGTGGAAGGAGAAGCCCTTGGTCCTGCCAAGACTGAACCCCCAATGAACGTGATTGTTGGGGGGAGGATGGTAATGGGGGGAGGATGGGGAGGGGAACACCAATATAGAAGGGGTGGGGAAGGGGTTAGGGGGATATTGGCCGGGAAACCGGGAAAGGGAATAACAATTGAAATGTAAATAAGATATAACCAATTTAATAAAGATGGAGAAAAGAAAAAAAAGAAAATATAGCATTATAAGTTTAAACATGTACAAATGGCAGAATACCACCATCAAAGACATGTGGAAGAATGAGTAAATGTCATTTTTCCACAACATTTTACTATAAAACAATATTGAGTACTACTTCAAATGAAGAAGCCAGGTGCTGTATAAATCATGAGAGCTCAGTTGAGCAAAATCCTGTGAGAAAATCTCTTTGCAGAATAAATATGCATTCCTATGAAGTCAAGCCTCAGTTTCCTGCATGGGCAGGGCATTAGATGAAAGGACCTGATCCCATGTCTTCAAATCCCTCCATAAGGTGACACAGACAGAGTCACTGAGTGACACAAAGAGAGTCACTGAATAGAGAAAGTCTCATCTGGCATTGTAGTGAGTGAAATAAATGCTGATTGCATCAAGCCATTGGAAATTTGGTTTTGTTTAGAATTATTTTAAGTACGAAAATTTTCTTCAATAATAAAGAATTGTGATGACCCATGAAAGAATTAAACTTAAAAAGTAGTTATTATGGGCTGGAGCCATAGCTCTGTTAGCTAAGCATGTACAATGCTATACAGCCCACACTTAGCACCCTATAACCTATGTAAAGTATTACAGTTATAATCCCAACACTGAGGGATCAGAAGTTCAAGCTCATCTTTGACTACATAGCAAGGTCAAAACCAACTGAACTACATGAGACCCTGCTGGAGGAGTAGTTTCTAAACAAAAATTGTTACTTTTCAACCTATGGTGTTAACAAATACATAAAAATTCATTCTAGGCCCATTGGTGTTTCTCTCTGCATCCAGAAATAATTTCTGGTATCTGAAGTGAAAAAAGAAAAGGTAACTTTCGAATTTTTATTGGTGGTACCAGCAATTATTTTTTAAACTTAAATGCACAATGTGGTTTTACTTTCTGTATAGTATTCAGTTACATTTTTTAAATTAAAGAATTACACATAAAAGGACAAAAGTTTAATTACAGAAAAATTATAATTAAAATCTTCTTTGTCTCTACTACCTCTCTTCTGCTATGCATAGTATATACATTCCTTAATGAATGTATTTACTAACAGTGTGCATGTGTTATTTCCAATATAATTTTACTGCAAGCTTTTAAAATATGATAGACTTCTGAAGACACACTTTTCACAAAAATTACTCATTCAAGGATAGGTAGAATGTAGAAATGAGATTTACATTATTTTCTTCTTACCTGTGCTGTCAATATACCAAGTGAATTGGAAAAAGAGTTTAAGAGGTTATGTGGAATCCAAGCTCTACCTCTCGGATGGATGGCTTGGTATAAATGTCCACAGAGGCTTTTATGATGACATTTGTTTCTAATAGCTACATCTATTTTTCCACAGCAAAGCATTGCAAAGCCTGATTTAGAAGCTACTCTGACACAGAAATAAAATGATTGACTAATGATTAAGGAAAATGACTGATGGAACATAGGAATGGCTTTAATGACTGTAAAATGAAGACAAAATAGATCATATTAAATATTAGGTGATATTTTTCTTCTAAAACTCTTCATGGAGGTGGAAGGTTATATTTAGTTATGCAGCTTTCTTCTCCTTCACCCCAGCCTTCTATTCTGTTCTGCACCACGGCATTTATCCTTCCTCTACTATACATCCTCACTCTTAGAAAAGTAGTTTTCCTCACTCCGCGTGAATCTGATATGCTATCTAGGAAAGGCTACTTAAACACAGTTCTTAAAGAAGGTGGCAATGCAATTCTTTATAAAGCCACACAGACCACAGGCTGAGCACATGAAAACTAGATTCTTCACTTCTTAGGCTGTGGAGGAATGTAGAGTCAGGGCAGGAGTGTGACAGTGTGGTACCCACACCTGTGTCCACTCACTAGACACCACAGTCGTGCCACTCAGATATAATCCATAAATTTTAAAACGATTTCATCTAAATTAGGTTATGGAATTAAACTGTTCATTTACTTTTTATTTCTTATATTTTACTATTTATATTGTATTTCAGAGCATTTTCCAACACAATGTGGAAAACACAAATATAAATGAAGCAACTAAAAGAAAAAATAATAAACAATTATACAATATTGCTTTATTTGTTTCTCTCTTTTGATACAGGGTTATTTATAGTAGAGAATAGCCTTAAACTCAATATGTACCTGAGGTTGACTTTGAACTCTTTATCTTCCTCCTTTTACTTCAAATGTTCTGCATCTACCAATGCTCTAAGGTGGTGATGATTTCATGAATCCAGAACAGGAAAGGGCAATGCCAAGCCATCCTTAGGTATTAGGAACAAAAAATTATGTTATGAGTGCTCACTACCATTGTTACATAACTTCTGGCCTCTTGCTTTACACAGATCTCTGGTTATTACCCATTTCTACATCCGGCATTCCAGCTCTCCTCCTTTGTCTGTCTCCTTCAACTCCCACACCAAGTTCTTCTATGGATACAGCATTCCCAGGCCACTTCTTCCAAGTCATGTGTTAGCCTATGTCCATAGGTAAGAATAGAGATCTGGATATTGTTTGACTAGTGCCAACTAGTTCTTTGTTAGGGAGAAGACTCTTCAAGGACTTTACAATGGGTAATACTTTCTGCTGCTCTTTTTCACATTTTCCTTGTCAACTTGGTAGACTTAAAAAAAAATCAAAACCAAACAAAATGAAAAACCTAAGATTGTAGGGGAAGGAAATTCTTCTATACCTACATTCCTTTTTAAAATTATTATTTCTACATTTATTTCTCTGGTGCATATGAGTGTTTTGGCTGCATGCATGTAAGTGAACCAGAGCAGGGTATCAGAGATCCTAGAACTGGTGTTGCAGATTGTTGTTAACCACCATGTAGGTGCTAGGAACCAAACTCCAGTTTTATGCAAAAGGAACAAATGTTTTTTTTTTTTTTTCTTTTCTTTTTTTTTTTCAGAGCTGGGACTGAACCCAGGGCCTTGTGCTTGCTAGGCAAGCGCTCTACCACTGAGCTAAATCCCCAACATGGAACAAATGTTTCTAATAGCTGAACTGTACCTATACTTTGAAGGCCGTCCTTTTTGTGCCCTCAATGAACTAGACCTCTAGCAATTCACCAAAAATAGTGTTTCATACCGGAGAAAAAAGCTCAGTGTAAAATTATGTGGTAGCATGTGCTGTGTTCCAGGTGTGTGTGTGTGTGTGTGTGTGTGTGTGTGTGTGTGTGTGTGTGTGGTGTGTTTTACTGGTAATTGGGTTTAGCTGTTTGCTAGATCTTGAACTATTATTCAAAGAATTGAAAATTGGTACAGATTCACAAATGTAGAAATATAATTTTATTTGAAGCAAACCATAACACAGATTAGAAAAGGATATGCTCTCACAGTTGTTAAAACTGTCACTCATGGGCCACTTGAGTAAGGATACCCAAAGTCTTTCGTTACAGCCTAGACTTCTTCTACTAAAGTCTAAATGGTGGAGGAGCAGATGACTAAAGGGAATAGTACAGTGGTTCTCTATTTTGAGTTATGGATTAAATCACATTAACTTTCACGGTGAGTGTACCATCCTATGGTACATTCAACCTCGACCCCATGCCCTGGCATAATTGAGATCTTTATGGGTAGAAAATGTATAAATTTGGTGGTCCATAAAAGAAACTTATTTCATTGTTTAAATAAGAGTGTTCATGTAGCCTGATGCAGGTAAACATCCCATGTTTGGATGTGAAGGTCTTCATTGTTGAGGGATAAATATGTGCATAATATATGCAGGTGGACAATATAAGGTAGCAAGTGCATGGGAGTAAGTTGTATATAGCAGAGACCAAGTTGAATCCCACTCTACTACACTACTCCTTGTTCTTGGTGCTCATTATATATTTTTCCCAGCTCTGGATCCCACTGGCTCTACTTTGTCTCTGTGGATATATCTCATGCTATAATTTGCAGGTTGCAGTTTGCCCTATCGCAGATATTCTGTTAGCTCTAAATTCAATTTTAACTTTGAGACTTCTATTTCTTCCTTGTTAAAAAATGCATAACATTAAAATCTGATTTCAAGGGACCCAAGGGAGGATGGTCAAATCTTTCTAAGAAGATGAAATAAGATAGATATTATAGATAAATGGAAAGAAGAAACTCAGGGAACAGGTGGGAGAGGAGAGGGTGAGAGGTGCAGGGTGTTGGGGGATGAGGTGAAGGGAGAGTAGGGGAGAGGAAATGGAAATTGCAGTGGGAGGGCAGGGAGATCATCTCTAGGGTGTGTCAGAGACCTGGAAGGGGGGAAGCCCCAGGATGTCTATGGCGGTGGATCTAGGTGAGACACTTATCAGTGGCATATATGGATTCTTAGGAGACCACTTCCTCTGGCCAGGCAAGACTCCCAATGGAGGGATCAGGATAGCAACCTATCCACAAAACTTTTCAACCCAAAATGTGTCCTGCCTACCAGATGTGCACGGACAAAGTTAGAACAGACACTGGGAGAATGGCCAACCAATGACTGGCCCAAATTGAGACCCATCCCATGGACAGCAACCAATGCCTGACACTATTAATGATTGTTAGCATTCTGTCTAAGCTCTACCTGCACAGTTACCTGGCAACAGCTAGCTATGCCTGACAGTGTAAAAGGAGCTGTTTGCCCCATCCTCACTCTCTTGTTCTTGCCTCTGCTTCCTCTTGCTCTCTCTTGTCCCTTTGTGCCTTCTCTCCCCATTCCTCTCCCCTCTTCTCTTCAGGTGCTCATGTGTGGCCTCTACTCTAGACATTATGGGTAATCTAGGCTTGTTTTACAGGATGCCTGCATTGTACCTGTACTGTAATACTGGTCAAAACGCATGGCTAGGGAAGTCAGTAGTTCTAGGGTAAATCTTGCTATTGTTATATTGTTAATTGTTTATTCTGTCAAAGTGAAATCTAAATATGTATGTTTATAGCCATACATTTGTGCTGCTCTCTACCTCACTCAGAGAGACTTCTTTTGAAGTGAGCAGTAGTCAATAGTGAAATACAGAACTGGTCAAAATCCTTAGAGTAAGAGTTCTCAGCCTTCCACTGGAGAACCATATCATCACAGTCAGCCCTCCCTGGCCACCAAGGCTCAGGACACAGATGCATTTTGACTTGAGCAGCATCAAGATATCCTCCAACTTTCTTGGATTCATCAGTTATAAAACAACCTCCTTGGAAAAGATAATTGTGTTCCTGAAAGCCATTCAACATGATTGGATTTATTTAGTTGTACTTACTGATGCTGATGGCTGAGCCTGGTAATATTCTCCTAGGATCTTGGTCCTGGTACCCTCCTAAAACCCATTCATGAAAATTAGCCCAGGGATACAGGGGCATTGGTAATTTATACAGCAGAGGACAAGGTTTGTACACATAGTTTAGTTCCAGCTCTGGGAAGTATGGGAATTATATGGTATCACCATTGTCTATTTGCGCTTATTCCTGCAACTATTTGATGGTGAGGGAAAGGAAGCTTTAAGAGAGATCTTGACTCTCCAATAACATAGGCATAGAACCCAGCCTTCAAGCAGATAAAATAGAAAGCTTTGGTATCCATTGTTCTAAAAATAAGGGAGCTACATTTATAGATACCATTTTGATTTTCCTTTTCAATATTTTTAAAGACTTCTGAAGATTAAAACTATTTCTGGATTTATAGAAGATTTTTATATATTATTGAAAAGAGTTTAAAATTATAAATAGTAGCAAAACTTTAAGGCTTGAATCCCAAATTTGTCTCTAGCAGTAAGGGAACAGGAAAGAGATG
Organism: Rattus rattus; assembly: GCF_011064425.1. Classification (NCBI taxonomy): domain Eukaryota; kingdom Metazoa; phylum Chordata; class Mammalia; order Rodentia; family Muridae; genus Rattus; species Rattus rattus. The sequence continues at coordinate 129,222,580 of NC_046156.1, read as the reverse complement.
AAGGGAAAGGAAAATGTCTGTGCAGTACATTTATGAGTTTAATTCATTGGAAACTGGTACTCAATTTCACAGGGCATGCTTATAAATTAGATTGTACATCCCGCTATCAAAACAGTGAGAAAGCTGAAGTGCTTCCTACCTGTAAGTTCTTCTAATTTGTTGAAGACCATTCTGAACAGTTACTCCCTAGTCTTTGTAGCCTACCTTGTACAGAAGTTAAGAATATTCCTGTGACCATGAAAAATTCAGTATGGTACTAAGTGGTAGGGACAGAATACATATGTGAGTGCCTGCAGGAGGAATGTGGGTGGGGTATCATCAGCATCTGCTATAACTGGAATAGGGTTTCCCAGTCTAATTCCCATGAGCCTACTCGGAATGTTTCCATATGGCTGTATTCATTTGTTCATTCCTGCCCTGGTTGGAAAGCCTGGCTGGAGCTCTGTGCCTGGGTTAGGTTTATTCAGAGGTCAGATTCTCTTTAAGTGTGTCATCAGACAGCAGGAATTCCACAAGATGATTACATCACTAAAGAAAAGTTTCCTGTGAGAGCAGAAACTCCTAGCTTCAGTTAGAGGGCAACAGTATCCTTCTTCTCTCCCCAGTCTTAAACATCTTTGATTTTCGGTTGTTATGGTCTGGGTTTACATCCAGCTACTTTATGTAAGTATATTAGTTTGAAATGTATTTCTGTAATAAAAATTGTGACAAAAACACTTAGGAAGAAAAGAGTTTATTTCAGTTTATAGCTTATAGTCCTTCATGAAGGGAAGTTGACCAGGAACTCAAAGTAAGAACAGGAAGGTAGGGACTGAAGCAGAGGCTTTAAAAGGATACTGCTTTCAGACTTGCTAAGTTTGTTTTCTAATACAGCCCAATACCAGATGCCCACAGGTGGCACCACCCACAATTCACTAGACCCACCTACATTAATCATTAATCCAGAAAATGTCTCACAGACTTTGCTGCATGCCATTTGATGGCTAATTAATTAATTAATAAATTTTAAAAACCACCAGAAATGTATCTCAGTATTCTACATTGCCATTGGGTACATATATCTCACCAAATCTCTTTCTGGTTTGTCTCTTAATCTAAGGTTCTTCTGATTAATAATTTAGTATATCAGATAGCACTAGTTATATGAAGAAAAACAAACAGAAGCCTTTTTTCTTGAGTCGTGTGTGTGTGTGTGTGTGTGTGTGTGTGTGTTTGTGTGTGTGTGTGTGTGCGCGTGCATGTGTGTCATGTTGGCTGTCTTGGACCTTGGTTGTCTGACCTTGAACCAGAAAAATCCAACCTGCCTCTGAGGCCTACTAAGTGCCTGGATCAAAGATGTGTCCCACCACTGTCTTGTTCTAATTGGAATTTCACTGGAACTACTTTAGAGGCTACTTGTGAATGTATGAGCATCAATATTTCCTCCACGTGTCCACTTATTTCTGAATAAGAGTCTCATCAAGAACAAGAGATTTGGAGTCCTAAATTCTAGGTCTCTTTTTCCAGAAATGCTGATTATCAAGGTGAGAATGGATGAGGAAAGGAGACAATAAATCAATTGTACACTGGTGCACTCTACTAGAAAACAGCAACTGCAAACTGGACTACTATAAAAAGGAACTGTGAAGCCCCAATAAGAGAGGGGCTCATATAACTTTCTAGAACAAGAAGGCTTTGGCTTTGTTTGGTTTGCAGTAATCTTAAGACCAATTTATGCCTCTTATGCCCACATGCAACTTAAGAAGGTCTTTAATGACTGCCTTCTACCAACGTAAGAAATAAAGAACTTATGCCTGTATATTTTTAGTTGGAGGCTCAGAGTGGTATATGATATCACTTTTTGTATCATTTTGATCAAAGGCTTGAGATGGGATCATCCTTATTTAAAAATATTATTGTTTACATGTTTATTTGTTTGTAAGTGTGAATACATACAGATATAGATATCAAGAGAGAGGGGTTAGGGAGAGAGAAGAAGAGCGAGAATGAGAGAGAGAGAGAGAGAGAGAGAGAGAGAGAGAGAGAGAGAGTCTTTCTGAGTCACATTCTATCTTCATTGAACCATTAAACCAGGGCCCATAAGTTGAACTCACAGTTTGCTTATAAGATTTATGTTGTTGTACATCTTGATGTGTGTTCTTGTCATATCTTGTCTTCACCTTCAGAGGACTGGAATTACATGTGTCCTATCATACCTGCCAGTGTTTTCATGGATTCTGAAATTTGAATGCTTGTTATTGTGCTTTCACAGAAAGCACTTTAATGACTAACTCAGTTATGGTTTTTATTTCTGTGATGAAACACCATAACCAATGTACTTGAGGAAGAAAGACTTTATTTATTTGCTTTAGACATCCAAGGACTGGAACACAAACAGGGCAGGAACCTAGAGGTAGAATCTGATACAGAAGCAATAGAGGGGTACTGCCTATTGACTTGCTCAGCCTTATAGACTCAAAGATTGAGCCAGACTAGGATTGGCATGACCCACAGTGGGTTGGACCCTCCCCCATCAATGAATAATTAAGAAAATGTCTTACACCAGATCTTACAAAGGCATTTTCTCAATTGAGATTTCCCTCCATTCAGCAAACTGTAGCTTGATAGCATTCAAGTTATTTTTGCCAAAACCATATATATATATATATATATATATATATATATATATTCAAAGTATTTGGCTGCTTAAGATTGTTTTTGTGGGATAAAGAAATGAATAGTAAAGACAAGTAACTGTTAGTTGTAGATCTCAGTATAGCCAAAGGCTTCACCCGCAACAATGATTTATTCATATTGACAGCTTCACACTTACAGTTTAAGACTAGAATTGAAACAAAATGGCAGTTGAGTCACTGTGCCCATTCTTATTTATTATAGGTATTAGATGAAATAATATCCTGAAGCTTTCAAAAATGAGATCCTCTTTATTACAACTATTTACAGTTGTTGGGATTAGTGACATTACCTTGTTAAAACACAGACTTCTACGTCTTCATTTCTGTAGGATGATTACATATATCCACATTACTTTCCAGGCGAGTTGAGGCAAAGTGTCCTGTGGAAAGAGAATATCCATCCCATTTGAGCTGTTTGTACCTGTGACAGAGGTAGGATGCACTACACAATGGCAGAGCTATACAATATGTGCACTGAAGAAGTTGGCCCATATGCATACCTGAGTCATGATTCTAAGCTAACATAAATGTAAGTGGCAGATACACCTTGGGTGTAAGCCACAAGAAGGGTAGAAATAGCTCCATAGCCCAGTGAGGCTGACCAAGACAGTCATCACTAATTACCATGAATCTGGAGCTGTACAGCACCAATGGGTAGGAGGGGGAAGACTGACTAGGGACAGAATAGAGAATGAGAAGACATAAGTACCATCATTTCTAGCATTTTAAGGATGCAGGGAAGATATGAATGTTGCAAAGGAGAGGAAGTATGATTGAACAGTAAAGGGTAAAATGTAGACAATGGATCAGAGTGAAAACCAGAACACTTTTCACAGCAGCTGTCTACTCAGGCTTCCCTCAGAAAAACACTAAATACCGCTAGCTAGTTATTTCAAGCTAGAGGAGATTTATTAGGAGTTTGGGAAATAATTGCTAAGATCACTGCTGCCCACATGTTTGTGGAAGGCTTTCCATGTACCCACTGATTCCAAGGGAAAATTAGTTGATTTTTACCTCTTTTCTGCTTTTTCAAACCCTGAGATAGTTCCCTTCATTTGAACATAAGTCACTTCAGGACTCTGACAGAAGAGGAATTAGGACATATACTTTCTGCAACTTGAAATACAAGGAGGAATTCATTTCCTTAAATTAAATGAAAATTTTTGACTAAAACCAAAACATGATTAAAAAGTATATACCTAGTACAAAATCTAATGGACAAATGATTTAATATAAAGAGCTGTTGTACCATTGACCTTAAATTATTTGCAGAAGTAAAATATGGTATGGTACAAGAAGTGCCCTTATAAATTGAGTTAGTAAATTATTGAAATTAGTTTACATGTGTTAGTAGATTATTGAAAGTAGTTTCCAAAAGTACTATATTGATGTTATATATAAGAGTTTACTTATTTCAAACAAAAATGACAAAAGGAAAAAAGCCAAAACTAGTTTTACAAACCACAGTATACTGTAAATATTCTATAAATAACTAAATTACATTGTTTAGAGAGAAACAAGAAAAAAATCTGTATATGATCACTACATATATAGAAGGGGTCTTTGTTTCTTTGTTTGAACACACTTGATATATGGAAATGCGGCTTGTTTCAACAAGGGGCCACATCTATAGAGTTGTAGTTTCTATGAATTTCTTAATGTACTTAATGGCCAGTTTAATTAACATAGTAAAAAAAATGCCTTTTAGACATGTATAAATAGCTTAGTCAGGAACCCCACTGTACCTATAGCCGCACCTGGTAACCTGGTGACATCACTCACTCCAGGTGACCAGCCAAAGTCCTAGAACCCCATGATGCCCACTGGATATAGGCAGAGTCCAAGATCAATGCTTTGCTCTGCACATCTGGAAAGAGGCTACCTTGATCTGCTTTGTGGCTATAGAGTCTCCCTCAGGATCCTGACCGTTGAATCAGAGACTTCTGTTAAAGAATGGTCTTAACCTTCAGCTGAGTTATGTGGCACGGTTGAGCCACATAAAATGAGCAGAACTGTCACAGGGTATGAAAGGCAGAAAGGAAGCAAAAATCGATTAATTTCCTTTGGAATCAGTGGGTACCTGGAAAGCCTTCTGCAAACATGCAGGCAGCAGTGATCTTAGCAATGATTTCCCAAACTCCTAATAAATTAAAATAAATGCCATCCTGCTCGAAATAACTAGCAGAGCTCAGAGTCTTTCTGAAGGAAGCCTGAGTAGACAACTTTCACGAAAAGCATTCTGGTTTTCTGATTTTATCTATCTAAAACGTTATCTACATTTTATCTTTTCGCTTTCAACCTTGCTTTCTTTCCTTTGCAACATTCATTTCTTCTCTGCTTTCTTAAAATATTGTGTTAGGACTGCAGTTAGGAATTTAGAGTCTGAAATTTCTGTGATGAAGCTTGGCATAATAACACATAACTTTTGTTATCTGAACTGCATGGATCTATCCTTTTGCTCAAGACAACCAGTCGTTCAAATAGTCAGACTTGGGGTGAAAAAAGAATGGCTTTCTGCTTTAAGGACTTTTGCTAAAACCCCTGATGCAGATGAAGATGCACAGAGTCCTGAGATTCTTCCTAGTTGTCTCAGTTAGCAAGTCAGTGTATTTGTTTAAGGACCATGTCATACTGCTTCTGTGAGTGTAAATTGTTAGCATTTCGTCTAAGGTCTGCCTCACAGTTACCTGGCAACAGCCAGGTTTCCCTGACTCACTATAAAAGGGGCTGTTTGCCCCCTCACTCTTTCTTGTCTTCCTGCTCTTGCTCTGTCCTCTTCTCCCTTCGCTCCTCTCTCTCCATGTACTCATGGCTTTCCTCTACTTCTCTATTCTGTCTCTGTCTCTGTCTCTGTCTCTCTCTGTCTCTCTCTGTCTCTCTGTCTCTCTGTCTCTCTCTGTCTCTCTCTGTCTCTCTCTCTCTCTGTCTCTCTGTCTCTCTCTCTCTCTCTTATTCTTTCTCTATTACCCTCTCAACTCTCCTCCTCATGCCCTGAATAACCTCTATTGTATACTATACCATCATGAGGCTGGCCTTCAGGAAGAAAGGATACCTCTCAGCATGGGCCCACCGACATATCCCCTTTCCCCGTACCTGACTACATGCTCACCAAATATATATTCCTTCTCTCCCTTATCTTTTTATAAACAGCACAAATGATGATCATTTCTCTTAGTTTCTGGATGAAAACTTGAAATGGTTATATTTGAGACTTGAGAAATCCTTCATATTGGTTCATTAAGCTCAAAGGAAGAGCTATCACAGTAGGAGCTTCTCAGTCATATTCATCTAGTTTACTAAGTTCACCACTGCAAAAGCTGTATGTCTTGTAACAGATATCTATGAACTAAGTCAATTTAACCAAGAAGTAGTCATGATAAAGTAGCTGATTCCACGGAAAAGTGCTTATTGCATGAGCCCACACAAAGCTGGGTGCAGTAATATTGCCTGTGATACCAGTGTCCTTCTAGCAAGTCAGGAGGTAGGGACAAGGGAATGACTGTGTCTTAGTTAGATTTGTATTTCTGTGATGAAACACTATGGCCAAAAACAACTGTGGTAGAAAATGGTTACTGAACCGTACACTTCTCAGGTCATACTCATTCACTGAAGGAAGTCTAGTCATGAATGCAAGCAGGAATTTGGAATTAAAACAGAGGTCACATAAAAACAACTCTAGTACTTGGGTCCCCTATGGCTTGTTCAGGCTGCTTTTTTTGCATAACTGAAGAAGATGTGTTCAGAAGCGGCACTAGAAGCAAACCTCTCATTCAGTCACTGATCAAGAAAATGAACCACAAAGTTGCCTATAGGTCAATGTGATGAACGCATTTTCTCAATAGGAGTTCCCTCACCCCAGATAACTTTAGCGTATGTTAAGTTCATAAAAGGAAAAATATCTAAACAAGACACCCTAACAGTTTATGATCCAGCTACTTTGGCTTCCTCAACTGTGATTAGCAAAGAAACCCTGTCTCAAACAAGGTAGAGGGTCAAAGGCCAATCCAAGGTAGTCCTGTGATCTATATGCACACGGTCAACCGCAGTGTCACATGCATACATCATTTACACACACACACACACACACACACACACACACACACACACGCACTCATGCACTCACACAGATATACATGTGTATGTGTACATGCATGTATACACACACATGCACTCACACAGATACACATGTGTATGTGTACATGCATGTATACACACACACACACACATACACACACACACACACACACATTCCATCTGACATGTTACCTGTGGTATTTCCCTACAGTAGGTTAATAGACACTCTGCCACATGAATAGGGCTCTTCTCCTCTTAAATAAAGACACTGCAGATCAGGGGCAGAATTGAGAATTGAGAGTAGGATATATTCATGACTTACCTCAGTGCTATTCCTATTGAATTGAGAATAGGATATATTCTGTTGAATTGAGAATACTGAATGGAGAATTGGATATATTCATGTCTTTCCTCAGTGCTCTATTGATCCAGATGTTCGCGGTCATGTCAGGCTCAACAGTGACCTGAATCATGTGGCATATCATAATACAATACATTGGTTCATTGGATTTATGACATCATGTTAATTGAAACTGATAAGCATGAAATGATGAATATTCTGGATGCCTTACTAGGACCTGTGGTCTAAGAGACAGGAGAGAGACCTATTGTTTCAGGGACATGATTGTTCACTGAGGTTATTAGTGGTCAGGTAATATATCTTTCACATACTAATAAAAACATAAATACTTTACCTGTGAATTCAACTGTTTCTTTTTTAGAATAAACAATCTGAACGTAGAATACTGCCTCAGACAATTAATAGGATGGACTAGAAAGCTGCTAGCTTTAAGAATAAACCTAGTGCAAGCAAGAACGCAACAGATGCATTTACGGTGGTAGGATATGGAGCTAATTGGACCAAATAAGGCAGCTTACTCAAGGGCACTAAAGGATGCTGTTCTTGGGCCAGTGATACAGCTGTGTGGATAAAGACACTTTTTCACCACACCTGAAGATCCAAGCTCAATCCCTGAGACCTACATGTTGGAAGCAGAAAGCCAGTAACCTGACCACTCCCACATGTGTAATGTCGCACATGCTCCTCCCTCACCACACACACACACAAACAGTTTATAAAATATGCTTTTAAATTGTGTTCTTTTAACAGAAGCAAGCCTGACAAGCAGACGCATGAAATAGACCCCTCTGAAGCAGAGAAGTAGGGTAGACCTAGGGATAGAGGCGAGGGATAGAACACTCCGGAGCAGAGACGCGGGATAGACCCCTCTGGAGTAGGGGCAAAAGATAGACCCCTGTGGAGCAGACGCTAGGGAAAGACCCCCTCTGAAGCTGAATATCAGTTTATTTTACCCGTGTTCCGCCTTCATACTTTTACCTGTTCCGTAATAACTGACCTGAGCTGCTTGAAGGATTTTCTTTTCTAACGCAGCACTGAAGTGCTTTCAATTGAGGGCTTTGCTGGACAGTGCAGGGACTCTGCCCCTCTTTCAATGTCCCTAGTCATCTCGCATGTGCACAGAGCTCGCCCTGCTGTACTATCAAGTGAAGCTTTCTCACGTACCAGGTTCCTGTAGTACTTACTGTTCCGGGGGCGTGTCCTCTCAGTACTCGCTGTCTATCATCACCCAGTGGCTACTAGCTCACCCCAGGTCCCTTGTTTAGAAACATCATAGTGAATTGACTTGAGTAAGACTCTTTTCTATACTGTGCCTTGAGGAAAAAAAAAAGAATCTCGTCTCCACTCCAACATCTCTTGCCTTCAGATAGCATCTGTGATGTTTTTCCAGACTCATGAGGAGCAAAGAACAGCATCTTCCTTCCAATCCTGCCTGATATGATTCTATCTCTCAATGAGCATGAGCTTCTCTCAGGTGTGTTTGATTTCTACAAAAAAAAGTCTGTGGTGTTTCCTTCCACATTATCTGAAATATTTTTTCTTAGTGTCCAATTTCTTACTATCTTAGTCCCACCTTGCTACTTGTTGTTTATATCTTATTTTAAAAACAATTCTATTGAGGCTTGATAAAAAGGTGCAGGAAGGAAGACATATGCTGACTTACTTGGCCAGGTGATTTCAAACCCAGGTACTAATAGTGGTTGGAGAGGCTTTCAACATCCCTATGTGCCCTGTGTCTGGCACATGGGTACACACACACACACACACACACACACACACACACACACACACACACCACAATAAGTAAATTCAATGAAAAAATAAATACTTTAAAAAAAACTAGTATGTGTAAATGTGTACCTGTGTTGATGTGGGTTTGCATATGTGAATGCAGTGTCTCCGAAAGCCAGAGGGCATCAGATCCCCTCGAGATTGAGTTATAGGTGGTTGTAAGCTACACAGTATAGACGCTAGGACTGGAACTCCCGTATTCTGCAAGAATTGCCACTGCTTTTAAGTACTAAGTTCTCGCTCTAGCTTCTTAGAATTATTATTTTCTCAGAACTTACATTAATATACAATTTAGAGAGAAAGTTATACACTAATCTTAAAACGGCTCTTGACACTAAAATACCTTAGCTTTTGAACCTAAATATGAAAAGCTCATGTGGTAGAAATGATCCATCTTGAGCCGACTGAACCACACATCATAACACATGAAAAATCTACTATTACTCTGCTGTAAATGGAAGTGATATGTTAAAGTTTAGGCTCAAATAGACACAGACAGCCCAAGAAAGATGGGAAAAGATGATCCAGTTTCTATGATCCAATCTGACCTGTAACTGTTGAATTCACAGCGTTGGGCCTCGTGGGAGGAGTTATTCATTGCTAGCTGATGGAGGAAGACAGTTTTGCTCACATTAACATCCTGCCTTCCTCTGTAGATCTGAGTAGATAATGAATGGATGCATTACGTGCTCCCTATTCAGGATGGTCCTGAAGCCTGCCATAAGTGATACTCTTCAAATGAGCAGAGAGAGCCTCAGCCAGTCCATCTGCTTATTTGCTCTGTGCAGAGAGAAGCTGTTTTAAACAAAACTACACCTGGACATAGGCAGTGACGCAGGTTTGTCTGTTAGATATCTGGAAGGAGAGCAAATATCTTTACACATGTAGAGGTGGGACAAACTGTGTAGGTACGCTCGTATAATCCGTGAGCACAGTGTCTGATGTCATATCCATCTACCAAATTAAATACATTGTAGCTTTCTCCTAGTTTCTATGCCCTCCTGTGTGTGGCGTAAGAAATGTACACCTCCACACAAGGGTTTTGCAGGAACCTGGAAGCAAACACAGACCTTCTTAGACGCGATTTTTTTTTCATTTGTTGGTGTGTGGGGAGGTTTGACAATTAAAACAAACAGAATCAACAGCAGAGAGGAGATATGGTCTGAAGTCCCATGTGCATCACGGGAAAGCAAGGAAAGAACAAGATAGAACTGTGCTGCTTCTGTTTAGGATAAGATAGTTCAAGTGTTGTCACTTGCCCATTAATTTTTTTAATCAATCTTTCATCTAAAATTTTTAGAACTTGCTTTTTTATTAGGAGTTACAAAATGATACTCTTAGTTTTAACATTCCTCTTGAATTTACTGTTTATTACTTTATGGGAGAAACCTATTATTATTTTTTTAGTATTTTGAAATATAAGAAAAGCAAAACTAAGTAGGTTTTTTTAACCTGATTTAATAAATTCTTATGTAAGCAAGGTTTTAAAGTAAAAGTAGTGATATAGAATATAACTATACTCTGCTACTAACATCACCACAGTTTTGGCTTCTTTCTTTAGAGTGAAAGAACACAGAGAAAAAAATATTAGGTTGTGAAATAGTTTCAAATAATGCTTGTGCATTTGGTTGTGATACCAGATACGCTTAGGGTAATTTGAAAAGTTTTGGCATAATTTGTTTTGCCATCTTTTGATTTATTGGTTTTAAAAATATGTATGACACTTATATGATTCTTAGTTTAAAGTTCCTTCTCCTCCTGGGCTATTTCTTCTAAACTTTCCTTTCATATGTAGGAAAACTATTCTTCTGTTGCCTTGCACCTGAGCTCAGGTAGAATGGTTTTGAGGTCTGTCTCAAACAAAATAATGGACTAAAACTCATGCATTAGAAATTACCGGGCCCACTATCCTTAGGGAGGGTGTAGTTGAAAATTGCACATTAAAACCAAAAAAACAAACAAACAAACAAACAAACAAACAAAAAAACAAAACAGAAAAGTTACTTACATTTATAATTTTTGTTTTCAAAGTAGTAAACTTGGGACATATTCCAGGGCTCTCCTTAAGTCCCTGTCTCACTCCCAACCCCCCAAATTCAAAACTGCTAGGCAGTAGTGAAAAGCTTCTTTTATGGCTTTTTTGTGTTCCAAAGCTTATAGCCTTAACCCTGATACCTACTTTAGAGATTCCTAGCATGCAAGCTTTGCAGATATTCTTTTGAAGTTTGCATTTATAAGCCTTTGTGTACTAGCCTCTGTAAATTTCCATGTGACCTATCTGAACTTCTTGAAGACAGAGTGTGAACAAACATTACAAGCTTTTTGTTAAAGAAAATGTAGGCTCCTTACAAAGGATTTTCTTCAAATTCCACTATGTCCCTGCAGCCCTTGCTGTATATTCGCACCAAGACTCGCTTACCTTAGTTTTATCACATCTTTTCCCTTGTCTACTGTTTGCACCTTCCTCCTCCCAGGGTCTCTAACCAAAAAGTCGGTTCAGTTTCACCCAGCATAAAAAGATGCCCACAATAGCTTTGGAGAGAAAAGTTCCAATGCTGAGGCCTCAGTCATGATCACATGCCCATTGTTCTTCGAGAATGTGGTTGGGGAACTCGGACATTACCCAGCCACCTGTCAAACTCATCATTACCCTTGACCTAAAACTTGACTAAATATAAACGTTTAATTATTACCCAAGTGTCCAACAATGCGTGCTTGGCTAAATAATGGCAATATTTATATAGGTCTAATGATAATGAATTATATTATGCTGTAAGTATTCCAAAAAAACACTCAGAAATTTGAGGGTACATTGTTCAGTGATAAAGTATGTGAAGCACTGAAGAAAACAGTGTGAGCATTAATAACGGAGGCAACATGCGTTTCTGAAATGTGTAGGCAGGACTTAGGCTGTAGCATACACACTCAACACTCAAGTATGAATAATGGAAAGAGCCTTATCTACAGAGAAAACATAAGGCTGATGAAGTATGAGTATTATGTTCTGCAGACATGGGGATTGCAAAAAACAGACATATATATCCGCAGATTGGCAAGAATACTCCCACTGTAGAAAGTGGCAGCAAACTGGAAACCCTCAGAGAAAAATTCAGACTATATAAGTGTTATAAAACTGTAGCATTGAAGCTTCAGCATTTAACCAAAATTTTTGTTTAATTTTAATATATGTGATAATAGGTACAATTGTGACCTAGCATATATTTTCTGGTGTATAAAGTACAATTGTTAACTTTAGTATATATGTATATATATATATATATATATATATATATATATATATATATATATATATATATCTTGTAAATATTAAGTGGCAGGACATTGTCATAGAGATATGTGATATACCCTATTTCCTCCACCATTGTTTCTTAATCTCTTGTTTCTCTCAATTCTCACTAGTTCCCTCCGTTTCTCTAGATAGCTCAACTTCTATTTCCCAGCACATATACTTATATGATTTTAATCATCTATGAAAATTTAGAAATACAAATTAGAGAAAATGTCATCAGATTTCTCTATGTATTTGCATCAGTTTGCTTAATGTGGTGACCACCAGTTACATCCATTTTTATGCAAAAAACATAATTTTGTTCTTTTTACATTTGAATAGCATTCCACTGTTCAGATATATGCGTTTTTTTCTACATGACCTGATTGTATAGCTTAGTTATTTGAGTATGCCTAACTCTAACACATGTATGTGCATAAGTACCCTAAAGCCATAGTTTAAAACATTATTTTATATCAAGAAAAAAAATGGAGCTGCTATGATGAGATTGACTTTACAGGGAGGAAAATGCTGACAGTGAGCTAAGGCCAGTGATACAAGGAAAAAAAGATCGAGAGGATAGTCTAAAAGATGGGGAAGAGTTTAAGACAGATAGGGAAGTTTGAGAGGCAAAAGGAGGGCCAGAAGTCAACATAGCCCACAAGTAGCCCTAAGAAAATGGTCTGAAGAAGAAGATTGAACTTTGCTAATGTGACATAGTCTCTGCTGAGTCAAGACGAGGGGGAAGCATGCTGAGTAATGTGATCATAGAGCAGGATGAGAGATGCTTTTATGGCCTAATTTTACATCTATTACAGTCAGGCTATCATAGCCCCCAAACCAGACAGACATCAGTATCAATTCATTCATGGATGTTCATCCTGGTTTATGAATATGGGTACTACTTTTACTAGTGCCTCAAGGTGTTAACAAAATTTATTTTAATTTATAACATAACTTGGGTCAATAGTTCACTTCTCGAGAATAAGTAGCTAATTTTCAAAGGAAGAATAGGATCTTTGCACCTTTCTGATATATATATTATATACATATAATATATATTAAAGGATTATGGTTTTTTATGTAACTATGAAAAGATGGAAGTAAGAAATAAAGAAAGTTTCCAATATTGAGTAAACATTATCTTTAAAGCTATTAAGGAAATTAGGACTCATCAGCTAGATCCTCTCTCATCAGAAAACAACACATTCATAGGTTTGTTCCCACAGTGCCTTCTCCAAGCAGATTAAAAAAAAAAAAAAAAGAAAGAAAGAAATCCTAACAATCTATCAAAAGTGAAGAGCAGCGGGAATGCACAGCATTTTCTGGCAAAGTCCGCCCTAAATAACTTCAAGGGTCTAAGCCATTTCCATTCTAGACGGGTGGCTGATGTTATCAATGGATGTCAAAACGAGCCTCTGGATTTTTTCCAGCCGAGAAAAGTCATCTCATCCAAGGCTGGTAATCCAGTGCAAGTCACTATGCAATGACTGCGGCATGTGACAATTCTCCTAAAGGTTGCTGCCATCCGTAACCATCTCATTGTTGTGGCAAGAGCGAGTCTTTCTCTCCTCCCTCTACAGCCTCATAGCTACTCCTCTCTCATTCCCAACATCTTGTCCTTTAACTTTCCTGTCACAAGGCTCAGGACAAATACCCATAAAACTTGACCTCATTCATTTTGTCATTCAGGCAGCTATCTAACATATATTTCCTTATAAAGTGACAGGTCAGGGTCAATTTCTAGTGTAAATACTGAACAAGAAAAAAAGTCAACAAGAAGATGAATTCCTTGCTGTCATGGATCTTGTACCCTGGCATTTAAATAATTTCAGTGATCTGAAAGAAAACAGTCTCAGGAATGGTAATGAAGCCAGTGTCATCATTATCCCTATCCATCACGTACATCAGATGCTCAGAGGAAGGCAATGTTAATTTTAAGGCATTGAGCAGAGTCCAGCATCTGGGTTAGATGGATTCTGTACTCTGCCCTTGATTGATACCAGACTCCGTGTCCTGCCTTCTCCTGCAGCTGATGAGCAGTACATCTATTGGTAAACTATAGATCTGCTCCTCTAGAGTAGAAGCCAAGGCTTGGTGAACAATGCTTGCTAACTCTTCTTCTGGTAACAGTCCCTGGTTCCTGGAGCTACCTCTGTTGATCAAAAGGAGCTATTTATAAATGCACTCAACTGTCTGCAAGAAACCACGGTTCTCTCTTTCTACAAACCTTCCTCTTTCTGATTTAAAATGTTCTGTTTAAAGGGGGACTCTGTGGGGACTCCAACATGTCAGCACCATCTGAAGACATATTCTCAGGTGGGAGAAACAATGAGATATAATCATATAATAATTTTTCTGAGCAGGGAAGTAATTCTGTTTTCCTCTCGCCAATGACAAACAATTAAATTATTTGAATTAAAGAACATGGTAGTATTACAGAATCTGCCTAGCTTTACATTTCATTTCCACCACTTACTAAATCACTTTATTTGGAAAGAAACAGGGAGTTCACCTTTTACCTTACTTTGTCCACCTGTAAAACAGGAAACACACACACACACACACACACAGTTCTGGCGCTGGGGTTCTCTTTATCTGGCTAGGTGCTCAGCTTCCGGTGAAGGGGAGAGAGAGCTTGGGGGGGGGGGCTGCTTCTGCTGCCTCCTGCTGCTGGTCCTTCTCTTTCCCGCAGCCTCCTGCTGCTTCAGTTGCTTGGTCAGAGCTGAGCCAGCAGGAGACTGACTAGCCGGTGAGGGGTGCAGGGGAACTTCTGGCAGTGATGAAGACCTCTTCCCCACGCAGCGTTGTTACAACAATCATGACAGACGCTCTCAGAAAATGGAATAATTCCTGCACACCTTTAATTCTCAACAGGACACTTTAATACAGGTTTTTGGATGGGTCAGTGTCTGACAGCAGGTACTTCCTATTGGTTTGGCCTGAGAGCTTGGGAAGGCCTCATCTACATATTCAGGGGTGTGGTCCTGTTTCTATGACTGATTTGTCTTGAGCCTATGTGACCTGTGGTCACATCCTCACCTGTGGTGGTGGAATTTGGGGCATTGTCCTCTGTGACTGATAAGTCTTGAGCCAATGTCACATCCTCACCTGTGGAGGAGGGACTTGGGGCATTGTTCTATGTGACTGACCTGTTTCAAACCTCTCTACAGGAGTTTGTGGGGGCGGGGGTGTTGCAGTTAGTGAGACACTGATCTAGGAAGCTGGAAATGCACCTGCCATCCCTTTTAGGGTTCCCAGGAATTCGACCTGCCTCAACCAGGAATCAGGGTACCTTTCACTGCCCACCTATACACACACACAGACACAGACACAGACACAGACACACACACACACACACACACACACACACACACACACACACACAGAGAGAGACATACACACACAAACACACACCCTGAAGATCAGTAAGAAAAGTAGGCCCATCTCTTTTCTAATCTCTTTCTGTAGCAACTCTCCTCACCATAGAAGTATGGTGGTATTGATAGAGTGAGCTCCCAAAAGTTCTGCTTTCTGAGTAAGATCAGCAGACATAATCTGCTTTGTGTTTCTGAGCACTTATGGCCTGAGATCTAACAAAAAGTCAATTTGACCCCATAGTCATAGAAATATGAGCATAACTTCCCAGGCCTTAGTGAGGCAGAGCAAAGCAGAGTATGATTTAGCCTGAGGACAGGACTGAGACATGAGGACACCTGGAGAAAGGCTGGCAGGGATGCTGCATTCAGGAGAGCTTGGCCTGTCTCCCACCCATCTGTGCTGCCACCTGGCTTTTGGGTGTCCATCCTCTACTGATAAGCTGTCTCATTTTGGCTTTAGGCTTTGTCTTTTATTGGCTTCATGACCTTGGAAAAATAATGCACACCTTCTGCATCTTAGTTTGCTCATTTAAAAATAGAACTTCAAGTAGTTCTCAACTTATAAAGGCATTACACCCCAACAAGCCTATCCTGAACTGAAAATGCATTTGATATTCTTCTGAACATCAGAGGTGAAGTTTTGCATCTTACATATGCTCTTAGTGCTTAGCACTGGACAATGGGAACATTGTTTAACCAAAGAGCTCTATATAATATGGGGTTGACAATATATATAATTTAAAGAGTACAGTACATGGAACAGGGTGTTTACCATGGCAGCTGTCTGACTAGGATCTGTGGTTACTATTGTTCCCAGAGTCTCCAAAACATTGCACTGTACATCACTAACCTAGGAAACATTCAAAGTGCAAAATTGGAATTTTTCATTTTATGTTTGTACCATTGTAAAAGTGAGGGAAAAAAAAAAGTCACATCCTGAGATGTTGACACCTGTAATCCTAAACTCTCCTCCATGAAGTGTTTTCATGGATTAACCGAGTCAATATACCAAGTGCGCTCAGATATGTGCCTGTAATACAAGAAGTACTATTCAATAGTGTGTTGTGGCACTTTTAGATTATTCTCAGAACTTGGAAAGATTTTCTATCCACAATTGATATTTAAGTGAAAGGAAGCACTAAAATCATTGAAAAGAAAGTATTTCTCAGTTGATAGAGTACTTGCCTAGCATACATAAATCTCTATTTAAACCCTACATGCTGGTGTACACATGAACATGGAATAGGTAGGAGAAACAGAAGTTCAAGGTCATCATGCAATACCCAGTGTGTTTGAAGCTAAAGTTGGTTACGTGAGACACTGTCTATGTAGGGAACAAAAGGAAGGAAGGATGGAGGGAAAAGACAAAAGAAAAAGGAAAGGAGGAAAGAAAAGCATCAAATGGGAAAATATGTAAGTCTACCCCCCACCCCAAATAAAATAAAACAAATCAAATAGATCCTTTAGTAGTTCATGTTACAGGGGCCCTGTGGATTTCATTCTCTCAGAAATTGTATGCTATTACACATGGAAGTTGACATACTGGAAAAACTACAGGATCACGGTACCCCAGGTTTGCACTGGGGTTCAGTTGTGTGAGTATGTAGTCACACATGAAGCTGGCTATATGACAGAACAAATGGAGCTTTTCGCCACAAATCACATTTTTAACATAGATTATCTAACTAAAGTCTGGCTCAATCCCAAATATAGAAAAGGTTTCCTTATCAGGGAAATATGCCAAGGGGTCAGAGACATCACCCAGGAGCTTGTGAAAGGACAGACCTCGAAACATGCCCAAGTCAGGGCAGTGTAGGGTTGTAGATACTGGGATTTTGTCCCAATATTATTTCTCTTACTGACCCAGTGATGCCTAGACTTTACTATCTCTAGAAAAAGAGAAGCCCCGTGAACAAGCTAAATTTCTACTATCAAATTAGAAACATCATGGTCAAAGATACAAATTTTAGAGTCATTATTACAAGATTTATACATTGGTTTTCACTGTGCAGCCCAGGCTAGCCACTCTCATTTGGGATTTTCCTCTCAGAATTCCTAGTATGCTGGAATTCCAGGCATGTTCCACCGTGTCTTGCTAGGTCATAGAATTAGCTGTTATTTTATACTATTGTTTAGAGTCTTTCAGTTGAGAATTGTTTCATGAGACACTATTTTTGATATCCAGGATATAGTTCTTCTCAGTGTTATCCGTGAGAAGTCTCTGTCTCACACAGGAGACATGAGAGGATGGAGGAACAGTCAGTTCCCACTATCGCTTGCACAGTGGTTTGAATATGCTCATCCTTCTTGGTCAAGCCACCCCTCTCTCATTCTTTAGGAACATTGGACTATCTCCTGATACTGATGTTGCAGCTCTAGGGAAATGTCACGATTCCTTTATTATCTGACCTACAGGCCTCAGAGCACTCATGACCATCTGTAACTCTGTACTCATATTCTCTGAGCTGTCCCAAGAGGCTTAGCATTTACAGGATGATTCGACCCACACTCGGTTTTCTTCATAGTATGCTCACTCTGCATGGAGCCCTGTACATTTGCTCAAAATCTTTGTTGAAATTATGAGGTACTTGAGGATTAGTTCTAAGTCATTCCATTCATATG
Organism: Rattus rattus; assembly: GCF_011064425.1. Lineage (NCBI taxonomy): Eukaryota > Metazoa > Chordata > Mammalia > Rodentia > Muridae > Rattus > Rattus rattus. The sequence goes on along the minus strand of NC_046156.1, from coordinate 129,204,388 downwards.
GATTTATGTTGTATCTGTTTAGTTTTTCTATGAAATGGTTATGAATTGACCTAACATAGTTTAAACCCTTGCTATTGTGTAATAAAAATAGCAAAAGGAAATTAATAGATGTTACACTAATGTATATGCATCAAAATTTACTCAAATTGTTAAAATATTGTTGAACATACCAGTAGGTACAAGGTAAATTAGGTTGACAAAACATCCTTCCTTCTATAACTACATTCAAATTTCAGCACATGGTTTCTTTATGTGCCCTGTGGGCTGTGTGGTTTAATGGTATCAACTTCAGAGAATCTACCATCACCTGGGCTGGAAGCTCCTAGCATGTTAATGAGAGAAAATTTCCATCAGGATAATTGAAATAGGAACCGTACAAGGAGGGTTCTGCTTGGGAAGGACAGTGCGAGCTGCGCAAAGGCCTTCATCAATCTCTGCTTCCTGGGTGTAAATGTGATGTGAGCAGCGGTCCCAGTCTCCTGTGGGTGTGATCTCCCTGTTTCCAGAGACTGGGACCTTGAAATGATTTGTAAGTTTTCTCCTTAACTTCCTGTTATCAGAATATGTTATCCTAGCAAAAGTACTGAGTAGTTATATATTTCAACAATTAATAAAATAGGAATCCAAGAATTTGAAAGAGAGAAAGGAAGACTATAAGGAAGACTATAGAGAGAGTTTTGCAGGTAGGCATAGGAAAATTATATATATATATACACATATATATATATATATATATATCTTCAAAGAATTAAAGAAATAATAAAAGTCAGAAAAGCAACTTACCTTCGAGTGATACAGAAACAGCCTTAGAAATTTAAAGAAAAATAAATGAAACAATGTGCTGAAATTTGAATACAGTTATGTAAGGATCCTAATTTTACTTTATACAAATAGGGATACCTAGTAGCACATTCAACAATATTTTTACAAATTGATTAAATTTTGATGCATATATGTTAGTGTAACATTTATTAATTATCTCTCACTATTTTTATTATGAAATGAAATTGGGGGTTGGTAAGCAAGCAGAAATAAAAGAGAATAGCATTAGACACAAGAGGTAGGATATTAGTTAAGGTTTTACTCTTCCTCCTCTGTCTCTTTTCAAATACTTGCTTATTTTATTAGTCAATACCAAAAAGGATTATTATACTTGATATTAATGTTCGATTGCAGTTCCTTACTTAGTCTTTTGTTAAATAACTGAATGTAATACAATTTTTATAGATGGTACAAGAGGCTACCAAGAGTTCCTTCCTCTGATTTTTACATAACAAGAGAGAAAATGTCCAATCTGAATGTCATATGTTCTCTGAGCTTCTTTTCAGTTTCTGTTTGCTTCCTGGGAACAAAAGACTGAATTGCAGGTGCACTCCTAGTTCACTTGAAATCACTCCCCGAGATCTCTATTGTAGGCTGGGAGGATTGTGAGGAAGCCATCTGAGCTGGTGTTTAGAAGTCAAGGATAAACATATCCACCTTTTGCATAACAACGTTTTATTTTTCTGGAATAGGAAAGCTCTTACACAGGGTTTCTATTAGTTTAAAAGAAACAAAAAATTGCCAAGTGTTTCCTCTTAACCAATAGTAACCACAGAATGTTTGTGTTTTGGAAAAAGTCTGTCAGTTAAACAATGAAAACAAGCCCATATAGATAAAACCTAAAGACTTTAGTGTGGACACAGTTTCTCCCTAAATGTCACAAGCCAAGGCTCTTTGCACCTACCAAACTGGGGACAGCAGCAGAGCAACAGCAGTGTGGAAGGGTCACTCACTGTGAGGTGCAGCCTTTGTTCTATTCCATTAAAAACCCTTCCCTGCTACTTTGGCGATTTTCTATATATTTCCCTTTTAGGTTTTTTTTTTTTTTATAACTTTTTAAGTTAGGCTTTGCTAAAAATAACCTTAGGAAAAACACGTTTAAGCCACACAGAACCAAATTCACAAAATGTGTGGTCCTCACCAAAAATGCTCAATAAATTAAAAATTTTAAAAGTGTATCCTTCTTCTTCTTCTTCTTCTTCTTCTTCTTCTTCTTCTTCTTCTTCTTCTTCTTCTTCTTCTTCTTCTTCTTCTTCTTCTTCTTCTTCTTCTTCTTCTTCTTCTTCTTTTTTTTAATATTTACTTGTTTTCTGTTTTGTATATGTGAGTTTGATTGTATGTGCACCAAGTATGAGCAGTACCCACATAAGCCAGAAGAGGGCATCAGTCCCCGGGAACTAGGAACTCAACCCAAGTTCTCTGCAAGAGAAATTAAGTGTTCTTAACTGACGGGCCATCTCTCAGCCTTCAAAACGATGCATTTTGTTGTTGTTGTTGTTGTTGTTGATGTTGTTGTTGTTGTTTGTTCTTCATATTCAATATATCAAATTATAGCACACACTTTCAGTTTGTTTATGGATGTTTGTTTACCAAAACTCTATGAAAAAAAATTCTCTACTTGAAATAATGAAGATATCATTTTGTTTAGGATTGGCTTAATGTTACTGTGCCTATATGTAATACGTTTGCAAAGGAGAAAAGTGAATTATCTAAAAAGTTGTTTACATTTGCAAATAAAAGCAGTAGAATGAATGATCACTATATTTGGGTAAGGCTGTCATTTTTCTAATAGCTTATTTCCTGCATTTTCATGAGGTGGTAAAAAAGAGCTACAATTATTTATTTATTTTGCTGTTTATTTATTTTATTTTTTATTAGGCCAGGTATTGAATCTTGATCTTCACTTATTTGACGATAGAGTTGCTATCTAAATCCAGTCATTGAATTATGGCTATACTTTTGTTCTAACTTTTTGTGGAAACTTAAATACAAAATGATACATAGACTTTCATTCTATCATTTGTATAGAATTAAATACTGCAAAAAAACCCAAATCAATAGGAAAAAGAGGCCAACTTTGATGGCATCGACTGTTTTTAATGGTTTCAGTTAGACAATACAATCAAGCATACTTCCCAACAGAAATGTGATTTAAATAGACGCATCCTACAGTAATTTCCTGCTTCTAGCAGATTTCCATATATATTGGCTAAAATGGAAAAAATGTAGCAAAAGGGGAATCTTTTTCATAATGATATTGAAAATGTTAATGTTTAAAATATAAATTAGTGCAACTATTATAGAAAACAATGTGAAATATGTTTCAAATATGTAATTGGGCATAAATCCAAAGTAAATGAATTTGATCTGTTGAAAAGATGTTTTTTCTATCATGTTCATTACAATAATATTCACAGTAACCAAGAAATAGAAACAGGTAAAGTGTCCACCAAAGTGGGAATGGATAAGGAAAACATGATGCATGTGGATGATAGAAAGCTACACAGTTATTAAAAATGCTACATCTTGGCACAAACTATTTTGACAGGAATAAGGCAGACAGTAGATACAGAGAGACAAGTACAGCATATCTCATCCATATGTGGAATGTAAAAGAGTTGTAAATGAGAGTGTAATGCTGGTTATCAGAGAGAACCTGGGAAGGGGTCAACAGGAAGAGGAAAATGGAGAAAGACTCATCTGCAAATCCTGAAACGTGGCTAGACAGAATAAGAACGTGCTGTGTGTGATACCTATATAGTGAAGTGACTGTAGGTAAGAAATCTCAAAAGTTAGAAGAAAGTTGTAATGTTTTAATCATCTCTGATGACTATTTGAGGAGACACTAATTTAAACTTTAAACTGTGTACATAAAAAAAGCATAAAGGAAAAAAAAATATATGGCAAATGCTTACCATCTTGTCTTAGCTAAAGCCATCTTGATTTCTACTTCATTCCTTTAAAATCTTATGTCAAAGTACCCAACCCTGTTGTAGAAACTCAGGGTTGGAATGCCCCATCTATTTTTGTGTTCATGGCTCCTGTTAAACTGCTGGCTGGCTTGCTTCCCACTGCAAATGCCAACCAGCACGTAGATTTTCCGTGTTCTTTTTCTTTAAGCTCCCTGTAATTTGCACAAGGGATTGCTTTGTGAGATGTGTTTCTCTCCAGTCATCAAGAAAGAGAAAACCACCAGTAAGTCACAGTGATGTCACTGTTACTTGAATTCTGCTCACAGTTCCTCCTCACTGAAAGGACCTCAAAGTCTTTACAAGACATCCCAAGATCAAGTTCTCAACACAAACGAGATTTATTTGCCCTAGAGGGACAAAGGCCAGGGAAAAAGAGACAAAGACAGGAGATGGAGGATGAGGGAGAAGGAGAAGGGAGCAATGGAGATGGGGAAGGGATATTTTCCTTGGAGGAACAAAGGACTGACTCTGGATAGAGAGGAGACAGGCATGGGCCATAAGCCATAAGGCCATGCCAGTGTTAGGATGAGATGTTTGATTTTGATTGAGCTTGTGTATTAAGGACGCCATAGGAGGCTTTTCATTGCTATACTTCAATACTTTGACAGTTGGACCTTACTGGTTAGCATTAGTGGGAGGAAGCAGTCAAATTATAGATAGATCTCGGTGTCTAGCTTAAGGGTTTGTATCAAAATAGAAGGAACGTGTGTAGGGAAATGCCTGCCCGAGCCATGTTTTCTGTTTTTGGATCCGTTAGAGCCCCTTTACTCAGTGTCCAGAAGAACTAATAGAGGAGGCGTATTTTCTTAGGTGACATTTCAGAGAAATGTAGAGAAGTGACAGGGGTCATACCAACTATGTAAGAAGCCACATATTTTACACTGAAGTACAGGAGCACCATATCCTGCATGGTTTCATCATGGAGACCTGACAGGGGTGACAAGGAAGAAGAAAAACGAGACACGCATACAGGTATACAAAATCTGAGGTCAGGGGCTGTTCTCTTTCTAATAGAGCAGTACCAAGTGCACAGCCTCCTGGAACTTTAGGCCTTTGTCATAAACAGCAGAGAAGGAGGAGTCAGGTAGTCTAAACAGGAGATCTCTATGCAGGAGCAACGTTAGGCTGTAAACATCCAGAAGGAGGTAACTAAAGCTGCCTGTTTCACACACACACACACACACACACACACACACACACACACACACACACACACACACACACACACACCAGTTTGTAAACACTTGTGTTCGTATACATTGTCAATCTTGCAATTGGACCAGAGGAAGGTTCTTCCAGTTGAGAGCTTGAGGCATACCAAGAAGGATTTTCCTCCTCCTCCTCCTCCTCCTCCTCCTCCTTCTCCTCCTCCTTCTCCTCCTCCTCCTCCTCCTCCTCCTCCTCCTCCCCCTCCCCTCCTCCTCCTCCTCCTCCTCCTCCTTCTCCTCCTCCTCCTCCTTCTCCTCCTCCTATTCCTCCTCCTTCTTCCTGATCCTGCGTCTGCTTCTGCTGCTTCTTCTTTTTTATTGGATATTTTCTTTACTTACATTTCAAACATTATCCCCTTTTTTGATTTCCCCTCTGGAATTCCCCTATCATTTCTCCCCTTCCCTTGCCTCTATGAGAGCTTTTCCCCACCCACCCACCTGGGATTACTTCCTGACATGGTTGTGCAGGTCAGAAATGCATATCCACTTAAGACTTTATTCACTCCACATTTATTCAAGTCTTCTTCAGCTTCCCACATTGGAGACTTCATAATGTTGTTTAAATTTTTACACAGAGATAAGGCTACTCTTTAGAACTGATGTCCCACAAGCTTAAATCTGAGGTAAGAACATAGAAGGCTTTACATATCTTTTCTCTTCCTGAGAAATGACTATTAATGCTTTATAATGTTTTACAGAAGAACACAAAAATATCAACAATATGAAAGCTTATAACTTTAGGGGGTAAGTTTATGGAATCTGTGTTGCTATGGAAATTGCCCTTGAGGAAGACAACATAGAGCTATGAAATCCTAGCTCTGGAAAAAATCAAAGTGGATTAAATAGTAGCTAGTGGGTGCTAAGAAGCATAGAATAATTTCTTTTGGAAAATAGGACAAGTTCAAAGATATTTTGTATACTAAGAAGAAAACATTGGTATTGAGAAAATGTCTGATGTAAGGGAGATTTGGGCAAACAGCCACACTCACCCCTGGCTTCTTGTGGGATAGCATGTCCTCATGCTGGACTTTTACTAAAGAAACAAGATCCAGACATCATGATATCGAATCTAAATACCAAAGTTCTGAAATAAAAGCAAAACCTTTGGAATTCCTGCCTTTTACACAACATACATGAAATTTAGATTATAATTTAAGTAGATCTCAAGAGATTGGATATTTTAAGGGGAAGTCCAACCAATTTTCCTCGTTGAATCTGTTGTGTTTTAGAAAAAGAAAGAGAAAACAGGAATATGTGTGGTGGAGGTGCAGTACGTTTTGGGGGAACAGGTTGCCTCTAGGGGCATCCCTTCTCTCTGAGGTAACAGCCCCATGATAGATACAGATACAGATGGGATTTGAGAGAGTCAGAAAGAGAGAGAGAGAGAGAGAGAGAGAGAGAGAGAGAGAGAGAGAGAGAGAGAGAGAGAGAGAGAGGGCCATCCATGAGCACATGGGCATGAGCACATGGAGAGGGGGGTAGGGGAATGGGGAGAGAGAGTGTAAGGAGCTGAAGCAAGAGAGTGAGGAGGCCACAAGCAGACCTTTTTATTGTGAATCAGGCACAACACCTGGCTCTTGCCAGGTAACTGTGGGGTGGAGCCTAGACTAAATGCCAACAGAATCAGAATGAATTTTATAAACAGTTTAAAGCCCAACACACACACACACACACACACACACACACACACACACACAAACACAGGCACACAGACACACACAGAAACTCACACACAGAGACACACAGACATACACACACACAGAGAGACACACACACATACACACATACACAGACACATACACACAAACACATACACACATATACACATACACACACACATACAGAAACTCACACACAGACACACAGACACACAGACACACAGACACACACACACACACACACACACACACACACACACGCACGCACACACCTATATATGTTATTGAACAAATATAATGGTCCTGCTTAATGCATTTTCATAGTGAGCAAATCCCAGTAGTTGCTGCTCAGAATGATAGTATGTGCGAAGAAACTCCATGTTTCTTCTTCCTGTCTTCTGTCTACAGAACCCCAAGGGTGATTTTTCCCACATGGGAGGTTTGCATGTTTGTAACTTTGCCAACTTTAGGTAATCATAGATTAATCCTTTTTCTCTGTCTTAATGTGCACTGTTTTTCAGTTTTGTTGTACAGTGGGTAAATTTTTGCCATTCTCGTTGCTTTATAGTACTTCATTGTATGTAAATGCTCCCAAAGTGTGGAAGCATTTTCTGCTACGTTAGCATTTGCTTAGTTTCCAGTTCAAAGAATAACAAGTTATCATAAACATTCTTACTCCTGCTTTTGGTTTTCTACAATAACACGTTTCTCTTTTATGTACATTTGAGAATTGAAATGTTTCTTTTTTAACTGCCAAAATTTGTTTAGACATTTTACCAGTATGGAGAAACAGTGACATCTACTGTGTGCAGCAGGAATTTCATCCTGTCTTACTCAACCTAAAAAATTTAAGGAAGTCTATCCTTAAAGGTAGTCTGCAATTTTGCAAGAATTTATTTATAGAGTACTTATAACTCCTGTTGCACTTATTAAAATAAAACTGTATTCACCTTGTACAGTTAAAGAGTAATAAATTTCTAAACTTTCCTAAAATAATGGATGCAACTGAGTAATTAAGGAAGATTAATACATTACAGAAAAATGCTATTTTAATGTGTGCTAATGGCACTATTTAAATTCAAATTAATACTTTTACAGCTGCCACATGGTGGGAGGCCTTCATGATTTGTAAACTACAGAGTTTGCTTTCTAAATTAAACTGATAAAGACTGAAGAAAAGGAAAATTCATATACATACCTTGTACACCTACATGCTAAGAAGATTAATGAAAACAAAGTAAGTATAAACAATTGGAGTTCTGTAAGATCCAATGGAGAAAATTCTGTGTCTTTTGTCACATTTTTCTGTGTACCTTGACAGATAAATATCTTTTTCGAGCTTTCTTATTCATAAGCAAGTATTTTTGTGCAGGTTACTGTTTCATTTCTGTGTGAGGTCTTTTGCTAAAAATAGACAGATGGCTCTGGTTAGATGTGGCATGTAATTCGACATTAGAATTCATGCCTGGAATTACAGAACTCAGCTTTCTTTTTTGACATCAAGTAGTTCATGAATTATTACACAAATTTAAACTCTTCAACATTTGTTTAAAATATCTATTATAGCCTTTCATCTTCTCGAAATCTGAGAGATACTTATATTTCTGAAAGAAATTTCTCCTCTTTGAGTCCTCCCTCCCCTCCTCCCTCTCCTCCCTCCCTCATTTCCTCTCTCCTCCCTCCTTCCCTCTCTCCTCCTTCCTCCCTTCCTTGCTTGCTTCTTATCTTTCCTATATGTTTCTCTCTAGTCTGGGAGAAACCAGAGGAAAATTAACTCTTGACAACTGATTAAGAGAGATGTTGAAGACACATAGGTACTACTGTTGTATAAGGAGAGTAACTAACAATGGCAGTCTTTCTAAGAATCCCTTGCTTCCTGTATCAAGGAGAAGAAGGAAAGCACAGTGGCATGCCAGGGCATGATGGAAGAGGGTGCATGTCTTAGTCAGGGTTCCTATTCCTGCACAAGCATCATGACCAAGAAACAAGTTGGGGAAGAAAGGGTTTATTCAGCTTATTTCCATGCTGCTCATCACCGAAGGAAGTCAGGACTGGAACTCAAGCAGGTCAGAAAGCAGGAGCTGATGCAGAGGCCATGGAGAGATGTTTCTTACTGGCTTGCTCAGCTTGCTCTCTTATAGAACCCAAGACCCCCAGCCCAGGGACAGCATCACCCACAAGGGGCTGGATCCTCGTTCCTTGATCATCAGCTGAGAAAATGCTTTAGAGCTGGATCTCATGGAGGCATTTCCTCAACTGAGGCTCCTTTCTCTGTGATAACTTCGCTTCTGTTAAGTTGACGCACAAATCCAGCCAGAAAAACATACTACTACTTTGCATGAAGGAATGATTGAGGTGGGGTTCTAACAAAGATGCAGAAAAAGTTTGTTAGCAGTGTACAAAAGTATTCTGGCCATATCAGGAGAATTAGAATGAGTAAGTAACAGAAAGCACTAATGTCAAGCTGGGGGGAAAGCAATGAGTACTTCTTGCTATTGTCATTCTGAGATAAAGTTTCAGTCTGTAGCTCATACTGGCCAAGACCTCACTGTGCTATATTTGAATTCAGGATTAGTTTAGTATTAATACAATAGAACAAAAGAAAAACCACACTTTTTTTTTTTTAAATTGGTGAGATTAAGAATATGATGCCATAGATGTATGAGCTGGGACTGGGTTCTGGAACTGCACTGTGACGAGTCGTGATTTTCAGTAGTGGTGCTATTTAAGCTTCTAAGGAAAATCAGAGAAGCTACACACATGATGTATTCCCAACTCAGATGCCTACACATGACCTGAGAAAGGCTGACATAATTAGAAATGCTGATGAAGAGGGAGTTTCCAAAGCTTCAGCCCTAAGCAAAGAGTTATTGGCAACTAAATAATTCTGAGAGAGGGAGACCTAAGTTTCCTCAAAATGAGCCAACTGGTGAGTTGGTTATCCAATAGTAAGTAGTCAGACCTAAATATATATATATATATATATATATATATATATATATATATATATATATATATGGCCATAAATTAAATTAGGGATGTGTAAAAGAGGTTGATGAAAGAGAAAATTACTTAATTATACTATATTCTGAAAAATAAAATCTAATAAAAGCATTATTATTAATGATTAATAAAAAAGACACATTGTAGTTGACAAAAATGCTCATCATATAAAGGTGAAGACTAAGCAAGCTTGTAGGGTGTCTGTTCTAGACACCTTTTAAATGTGGAAGGAGAAATATGACCACCCGTGCTCCATTGGTACAGATGCCAGAGCAAACACATCATAATATACATGTGTACACATGTGCTTACACATACACTCATACACACAAACACATACAATGTACACAAATATGCACAAATAACATGTTTAAAAGAAAATATAGTGTAGTACTATGAATAGCATGGACTCAAACATCTGGAGAACAATCTACTATTATTAAATATGGAAGTCTAGGCAGGTAGGTAGGCTTTTGGGAAAATTATAAGGAGGCTATTGAAAAATCTCTTCAATTCCACTTAAAATAATCAAACTGAAGTCTAGTAGAGTCATTGGTGTCCTGTTACAGGAAAACTCCATTTTAACTCTTTATATATGAGTATGTATACAGAATTTACTCATATACATATTTATATATGTACAAATGTACTTATTTGTATATATGTATATACACAGACTATATATATGTGTGTGTATATATATATATATATATATATATATATATATACAGTTCTAGGGGACCTAGCACTGTGTTCTGGTTTCAAAGATACCTGCATGCATATAGAGTATGTATATGTGTGTGTATGTATATATATATATATACATATATATGCATACACATATACAGATAAACAATAAATATTTTAGGAATCACTGATAAGAATTTTGGTTTATAATTTTAAAAAGAGCACAGGATTTATCCCCTTATTAGTCATAATGAAAAATTTGGGAGAATGTTAAACTGAATTTTTTTTCTCGGAATAACCAAAGTAAATGGAGAACGGGAAATTTTGAACTTTGCAAGAAAGGAAATTGTGTAGACTTTAAAAACTCCATACTCTGAACCCTTAAAAGCCCAGTCTCCAATCTATTTTCTGTATCCTCCATGAGAGACTCCTCTTGGCTCTGTTGAAAATCCAAGAATGATTGCTGTTGAAAGCCAAAGTGAGAACGGGGACTCTCATCAATTGTTTTTACTTCTCCCCTTAGGAAGGAATCCTATGCAGTTTATTGCCCACATTCTGAAAATAGTTGTTGCCTATAAATTTCTATTTCCTTTGACAGCAGAAGCTACTTCTAGACTAGCTTATTCCCTCGTGGACATCAGAGGAAGTCTCACCCAGAATTCCAGTTTGAACAGGATATGCTTTTAAAATGAAAGCCAAATAAAATGTTTTCAGAGAAATGGAAGAGAAAAGAGTTTGTTCATGGCAGAATTTGATACAAAACATGCTAATAAGAAGCCTTCAGCCCTGCCTCGTGCATAAAATAAAGACTCTCTCTCTCTCTCTCTCTCTCTCTATATATATATATATATATATATATATATATATATATTCTGTAAATACAGATGTCTCTAAAAATTTCATAGACTCACTCATTGAGTATATAAGCAAAACTAGAAATGACATAATGTAGTGTTTAGAATGTTGAGAAACTCACAGCGGAAATAGGCCAAAAGTAAACAGCTACAGTAGTGATGCCCTGAACTATCCCAACAGGGAATAGAAGAGACCGTGTCGGAAGGGAAACATTGTGATAACCCCAATAGAAAACAGAAAAAAGAACAAAGGAAAGCTCAGCAAACCCATAGTAAATAACACAGAGGCAGACAACGTTTCAATTATATCAATACTTTAAGTTCAGTTTATCAAACTGCATAAAACGTAAACCCACACTACCTGCTACCCCAAAGTGACCTACTGAAAATACAAAGACGAAAGAGAGACTCAGAAAGGATGGAGGACACAGCACCTGAATGCTGAGCAGATGAGCAGATAAATGCAGGTGTACTACATCAATGTCAGACAAAACGGACTTCCAGACCAAGAACAACACCAGATACAGGATTGCTTTATAATCACAAAATGGTCAATTCATCAAGAAGATAAACAACCCTGAAGTGAATAAACTCCATAGCAATCATTTATGTTGTGTGGAGGGAATATGCATAGGATATTTCCAAAAAGGGAAAAAGTGATAATACCCTAAAGGTGGAAACCTTAATACTTTGCTCAGTAATGGATAGAACAAGCAATGAAAGTGTTAGTGCATGCTATGGTACATGACGTAAACAGCACTGCCACTGACACACTTATGCAATAGGATGCCTTGTTGCTTTCCAGGTCTTCTACGCATACATGAACATTTACTAGCATAAGGAATATGCTGGACCATAAAACAAGTACTAATTTTAGTTATTCTCCCTTTTGTGGAAACTAGAATCTTTTCTCTTACATTTCCTAATTACACTCTCCTCTTCCTCTACTCTTCTCAGTTTCTCCCAACTACCTCCCAACCCACATTTATTTCCCTTTAGTAATTCATTAGAAAAGGACAGGCTTCTATGAGGTAACAAACAAATAAGATAAAATAAAATATGGGAAAAAACACAGAAGGAAAACCATCACATCGATGTTCTACAAGGCCAACCAACAGAAGGAAAAGAGCCCCAAGAGAGGCACAGAGACCCACACAGTCACACTGCCATAAAATACTAAACTAAAAGCTATACTGTAGAGCCAAAGGGCCTATGACCTATTTACAGACTGTGTAGATCCCAGGCTTCCTGCTTTAGTCCCTGAGTTCAAATGAGCTTTGTTTAGTTTATTTTAGGGTGTTGTTTTCCTGGTGTCCTCTATTCCTTCTGGTTCTTACATTAATTTTGTGTCATCTTTTGTGGGGTTCTCTGAGCCCTGGGTGAAGGAACTTGATGGATTCATTCCATTAGAGGGGTTTGTTCCAAGGTCTCTTTCTCTGTCTAATGTCTGCCTCTGGATCTCTGTATTTCTTTCCATGTGCTCCAGGAGAAATCTTTTCTGATGACGGCTGAAGAAGGCACTGATCTTTGAGTATAACAGAATATCATTAGGAGTCGTTTTATTGTTACTTCTTTTTTAGGCCAGTAGTGTTCATTTTCCCCCTAGGTCATTGCACTACCTAGTTACTGCTTCTTTTTCACCTAAGCAGTGTTGGGTCTGTGTTCCATTCTTTGGAGTGGGGTCTAGTGTCAAACAGACATTCATTGGTTAACCCCACAAGCTCTGAGTCACCATTGAGCTAGTATATTTGTACGCAGGACAGTTGTTAGTAGATCAACAATTTGGTGGCTGGTTTGTTTATGTTTATATTTTGATAGTGTGCAGAGTACGTTCCAGCACCAAAGGCCCTAGAAAACAGGACTAAAGGCTATTTGTAGGCAACAGATTGACCACTCCATTATCTATGAGTTGTATAGGTCCTGTCTTTTTGCAATGGGGCTTTGCTGACCATTTAGGAAGAGCGACCAGTTGTCTTGGCAACAACCTGTGTTGTTTGGGGGATTTCCATGGAACCCCTTTGTCAAACAACTCTTTTGGATGTAACTCAATCACAGCATTGGAGGGCACGGTAATTGTTATTTGGTGACAAGAGGTGTACATTTGGGACTCTGTCTTCCTCATTATTTGGAGCCTTCACATACTTTAGGAAGTTTCCACTGTCTGGATTTTCATACCGCCCTTAAAATGTGCCTCTATTCTAGCTTCTCTCTCTGCATGTGCTACATCGACCTCATCTCCTCTTCCCCTCCCCTCCTCCCATTCCTCTCGGCATATGCCCTCAGGCCACCCATAAAAATATATATTCTATTTCTTCCTTGCAGGGATAGCCACACCCCACACACCCCATCCACAGTCCCTTGTTTCAACCTAACCTCTCTGACTCTATGGTTTATAGCTTGATTAATCTTTATTTAATGGCTAATATTCACATTTAAGTGAATGGATACCATGCTAATCTTTCTGGGTCTGGGGTGCCTCATTCAGCATTCTAGTTTTACTTGCCTGAAAATTGTACCATTTTCTCTTATTTTTATTGATTATTTGGGCATACCATATCATATAGTCTGATCAAACTCACCTCCTAATCTTCCCATGTCTGAAATATGGGACTTATCTATCACCACCATCATATCTCCAGTTCTGCCTCTTTCCATGGTGCCTGCATCACTTGGTTTGTATATCTTTCCAACTTTTCCATTACATATTTGTTTATAATAGTGGCACCTGCTGCTACCCCCAGCCACAATACCAGGGCGATGAGGTAACTTTCTTACCAGTTAAATAATACTCAACTATGTAAATGTAACACATTTTCCTTATCCATTCTTTCTGACTAATATGAATAGAGCAGCAATGAGCCTGGTTGAGCAAGTGTCCTGTGGTCAGATGAAGTTTCCGTGGGGTATACGTCCTGGAGTGGTATAACTGGCTCTTGATGTAGGTTGAGCCCCATGTTTCTGAGGGTCCACCATATTGATTTCCATCATGGCTGTATAAGTATTTATAGCATATTCTCTCATTTGAACAATAACAGAAGAGAAATAAAAGTGAAGTGTAGCTGAACAAAATATATGGTATGATCCTTTGTATATTAAATAATGTTAATTCAACAAGCTAAAATTTTAACCTGAATATTTGTATTCTCTAACCAATCCTTATCATCAGGACAATGGGATGCCAATAGGCTCTTAGAAGGGAAGCTAGTTCATCCAAATAGAGCTTTCATAGAGGAAATTAACACATTTATGAAGGGTTACCGAAAGATTCTTCAGACCTACTATCCAGTGAGGACAGTGGAAAAAAGTCATTCAGTTGTAAACCAGAAAATGGCTCCCTTTAGACAAAGGGTTCTTAACTATGGGTTAAGAAATTTGGGGATAAAACATCTCATTCATAGACTCTTAGAATCACTTAAGATCATTGAAAAACAGATATTTACATTATGATTTATGACAGTAGCAAAATTAGTTATGAGGAAGGAACAAAAATAATGCCATGGTTAGATGTTACCACAACATAAGGAGCTGTATTAATAGGACAGAGCATTAGGAACATGGAGATCCATAGTTCTAGAAACTCAATCCATTGAACGCTTGATATGAGAATTCACATAAATATGAATAGAAAAATGTTACAGCAACTCAGTTAATATAGTATACTGTTACAGAAGTCAGAGCAGATTAGATAACTCGCATTCCAAAACAGCAAGGACCAGGAACAAAACTAATTATTACCGAATGGATGCACACTAGAAACCATTGCAGAAAGTGGCAAAGTACTGTATGTACATACAAATTATTCACATTTTCCCATATTTTGCAAAATGATTTATACTTTTATACAGTATTTTTTCATCATTTTACCCACCAGATCCACTCTTCTCTTTCTCTCTCTCTCTCTCTCTCTCTTTCTCTCTTTCTCTCTTTCTCTCCCTCTCTCTCTTTCTCTCTCTCTCTCTCTCCCCCTCTGAAAAAAAATCCACAAAACAAACAAATACTCAAAACTAAAAAAAAAGAGTGAAAGTTAGGAAGAAAACCAAGAAAAAAAATCCTAAGTCAAAAAGTATCTTTTGTGTTGGACCGTTTGATGTATATATGTACATTCATACATTCATACATACATACATATACATACATACATACATACATACATACATACATACATACATACATACATAATGACACTCTGTGAGAAAACTGGTTTTCCTTTTTTACCCCTTTCCCAGCGGGTATCAAATGCTTCTTGTTTAGGAGCAGCACTTTAGGCCCATTTTCCCTTCTCAATTCTGGGTTTTTGTTTGGTTTGAACCGGTGTAGGTCTTGTGTATATTGTCACAGTTTTGTGAGCTAGTTTATACAACAGTCTGGAGTACAATATTTATTCAGTCATCTACATGTGCATTTCATTTTCTATCTCTAGGTCTATATCGATTTCTAAGCCCCAAGAGGAGGAGTTTGATAAAGATATCTCACTTAGGGTTGCATGCATTAAAAATCTCTTACTGTCTGTACTTCGTCCAGTGTGGTCTCTGTTTTAATTCCCATGTACTCCAAAGAGAAGCTTCTCTGATGAGGGTTGCTCAAGGCACTAATATACAGATAGAGAAGTATGTCATCTAGAGTCATTTTATCACTATGTTCCTTAAGCATAGTAGTTCTTAATCTTCCAAATGCAGTGATCCTTGAATACAGTTCCTCATGTTGTGTTGACCCCAAACTATAAAATTATTTTTGTTGTTATTCATAATTCAAATTTTGCTACTGTAATGAATCATAATGTAAATATATGTATTGTCCAATGGCCTTTGGGAGTCATGACCAACAGGATGAAAATCTGTGCTTCAACAAGAAAATAGTGCTAGGTTTTTTCCCTAGGGTCATGACCTAGTTTGTGTCAGGTTCATGGCCCTGTTAGCAATGTCATGTATGGGTTCTAACTTATTGAGTCAGCTTTAAACCAATAAAAATGTGGTCAGTTGCTCCCATAACATTTGTTCTTAATTATGTTTTCACCTTGAAGAGACACCATGACAACTCTTATAAAGGAAACATTTAATCGAGGATTACTTACACTTTCAGAGGTTGAATCCATTATCATAATAGTGGGAAGCATTGCGTACAGGCAGACTTGGTTCTATAGAGGTGGCCAAGAGTTCTACATCTGGATCTGCAGGCAACAAGAAGAGAGAGTGACATAGTCCTGGCCTGAGCATCTGAAACCTCAAAGTTCTCCCTCCCATAATGACACACTTCCTTCAACCAGGCTACATCTAATTCCATGAGGCCATGCTTCCTACTAGTGCCACTTCTTCTGGGCTTAAGAGGACAATTTTCATTTAATACACCCACTACTGCACCTGTATGTCTTGCGGGAATGTCATTGCTGTAGTCTGAAGTTTGAAGGGAAACACATCACTGTATATTCTTGTATCATGTACCAGTGCTGATAGTACCTAAAAGAATAAATACTTTTAACATAATTTTATATTGCTGAGGGAATAAAACAAGAAGACATTGTACCTGTTCAGTACAGATTCACTTTCCTTGAGCATTTTCAAGTTACACTTGGGTGAATTCAGAAAAATACAGCCCTAAGTTTGAACAAATATAGTGTGTGTGAATATAAAAAAAGAATAGAAACATTGTAGATAAGAAATGACTTGATCAGAAAAACGGGATTAGAAATTAAAATTGAAGACCAGTGTTCATGCTTTATTTATAGGCTTAGATATATTCTTAAATTATATTTATTCATATAAACCATATATTTTGAATAGATAAATCTTATAAATAATAAATATGTTGACATTCAATAAAGGACTTGAAGGGGAAGAATAGTTAACAAGGACCTCCTTTCTTACAATAAAAAGCTTTTTGTTAGGGTCCAGTGAGATGATTCAGTGGGTAAAGGTGCTTACCACCTGGCCTGATGACTTGAGTTTAATACCCTGGACCTATATAGGGGAAGCAGAAAACCAGTTCACCCAGATTGTGAGTTAACCTCTATATTTTGTTATATTACACACATTTACCTCCATTAAATAAACAAATTTTAAATATTCTTTGTCTGAGTGTGGTGACATTCAATTATAGAACTAGCAGTCAGATCACGAGTTCAAATTTATCATAAATAAAAGGTCATTATAGGGGCTAGAATATAGACTGTAATTTATGCCTGAGTATCTTCTCTGTTCACATTTTAGAGTGCAAATATTTGACACAAATTAAATTTGTGAACGAGCTATAAGCCTAGGGTAGACAAGTTTTAAGATTTTTCTAACCCTCTAAGTTGTCGACTTTCCAGCTTCAGGTTCTTTACCTTCAGTTTGAGTCTTTTGTGGTTGACTGTGATCCACATGTGTTGTAATGTCTGCACTCTCATCAAGATCTCCTGGCAAATATTCCTGGTCTCTCCACATGGTCTCTCTGCCTCATGCTCATCTCCTTTCTTTTTTCTCTCATTTTCTCTATCTCACACACCTGCCTGAGATCAGAACTCCAACCTTCCTATTTCTCCTACCCAGTCATAGCTGAATCAGCTCTTTATTGACCAATCTGGGATAATGAAACATAATCTTTACGTAAGATAGAGACCAGAGATGCTTGGCCATGCCATTTTTCAGACTGTAGGCAAATGTCTCGGCATAGAAATCAACATCTAAATATACAGTACAGAAGACTAACCTCCAATATCCTCCATTTTTAGTATAATAAAAGACTCTTTCTCCAACATAAATAAACTAATTACAAAAAGAACAATTATGAAAACCATCAGGTAAGAATTACATTCATAATAGCCAGTCCTTTACTATTTGGAAACATTGGATAAATTACTTCAATGTCTAACTCATCTAGGTGAGTTGAGTTTTGTACTTTCATAACTTGCATTTATAAATCTAAGCATACCTTTTTAGACCTTGAAATACTTTCCTAAATCATAAATAACTTAAGTTTAATTATGATACTATAACTATCTAGTCTTCAACCCCATCAAAGACCTAAGAATAAATATTACCTGAGTATGCAGGAAGTATGGGTATGCAGCTTCCAAAAGTATAGAAATAACAGAGAAACCTGGTTGCCTAGACAGTTACCAAAATTTTTTCTGAGTCACTGGGGCATCCATCTTCAGCTTTCTGGCACAAGAATAACTGACAGACTTTTCTGTGACACAGAAAACATGAAGGACTGTTTATCCTGTTTTGGGAAAGCTCAGTAGTCAGTTTCTCTGCAACTCATTTGTCCAGTATGGACAGCTTGCTATCATTAGTTGAAGCAGGGACAGTTTGTTGCCCAAAGACTAGCTTGCCACATTTGAAGCAAACTCTGCTGTTCATCAATGTTCGCCATCTTTTTTGAAGTAGAGTGGGGTTGCTGCCAGGAACAGAACAGTCCCTTAGTAAAAAAGGGGGGATTTTTAGTAATAAAACAACTTTAAATGCCATATTCTGTAGATATCTGGGGTTCTTGAAGACCATCTCTCTATCTACAGTATATCTGAATAGGCAAGTGTTATGGGTTTCTAATTATTTGCTATCTATTCAACCTAGGAAACCTATTTCTGTGATTAACTAAACTAGTGTCTAATTTTAATTTAAATTTGATTGACTAACAATTAACTGAATTTCTTATTTATTCTAAACCATTTGTAATTTCAGCTTTCAAAAGTATTATAACTTAACATTGCATTTTTAAGTATTATATATCTATAATACCTTAAATAAGAGTTGATGTGTGTGTTTTTGTAGTATGTTGTAGCACAATATAAACTTAAACTTGCTCAAAAGTCCATATCAGTGTAAAACTAATTGTTTTGTTGATATTTTTGGTGTAAAAGTAGATTCAATAATCCACCCTTTCATCCTACCTTTCCAATATCCACCTTTTTCTATCATCTCTTCTTCCATCTTTCAGCTTAACATTAGATTGGAGAGAAATAGGAGTGAAGAAAAGAAAAAAACAAACAGAAAGAAATCTCTGAATCTATCCTACTTTGCATTGTTCCTCCCTGGCCAAGACCATTACAAATTCACACTGAATGCCCAAAAACTGCCTATCACATTTTCTTTTTTTAGAAATGGGATGTTATTTTCTTTTGGGAGCCCAAAGAAACTTGGGATGATTGCCAGTCTAAAAGATCTAGATGAAAATAACATTTGTTGTCCAGACTCTATGTGCTGTAAAAGTGCCGAGCTTAAGTGAAATACTGCTGAAATAGTCTGTGATTCTGGAGAACCTAGAAGCTGTTTTAAAATTGTCCTGGATGCAGATTTTTGATGAAATAGCATGGAGACAGTCTGAGGTAGTAGCAATAAGGATGTGGGAATAAATTTGTTTCAGTGTCACATCATCCTTCCCAGCATCCTCGATGGTGAATCTTGTCAGGGCAAATTTAACTTCATTGGTGTCCGGGTTGTTTCTCTCTATCAAGACATAAACATTCATAGGTAATATACATTTCTGCATTAACATGTGTATAGAATGTGCAGTGTGCACAATTTATCTAAACGTGAATTTCTATTCTCTGGATGAGCAGGTAAGGTAACTGTCTTTCTTTTATAAGCAAGTTTGGATAGTATAGCCAAATGGCAATAAGAGTATCAATAATATTTTACATGTTTTGTTGTTCTTCCTGATTTCTTTCATTTCTGCAGCTCTTCAGGGGGCCTATCGTGGTCAAATATGATTGGGATAGGATCCATAAATTTTCTCCTCTTGTTGTAACAAGGGGAAAAAACTCTTCCCTATACAGCAAGTTTTCATCTCTCAGTTCAGAAGTTAGTATACTCTTCTTATAAACAGACTGATTTAGTTCAGTTGTATTTTCTGCAGTCCAATGTCTCTCAGAAGCACTTGCTTTTTATCATTAGCATTTAAAAAAATTACAGTTAATAAAGCACTGTGTAAACTATCTTGAATGGTCTTTGTTATCCCTTTTTGGTTTGTTAAACATCTCTTTTAAAGTATGCTTGGATGTTTCTATAATTGCTTGTCCTGTAGGATTGTATGGTATACTTGTAATATTCTTTAAATTATAATATGCAGAATTGCTTTATTTTGTTGGAGACATATGCTGGAGCATTGTCATACTTAACTTTTATAAGTATTCCCATAATTGCCATAATTTCCAATAAATGTGTAATTATAGAGTCAGTGTTTTCAGAACTTAAAACTGTTGCCCATTGAAATATTGAATATGTGTCTATTGTATTGCACACCTATTTTAATTTTCCAAATTCTGAAGAATGAAACACATCAATTTGCCAACTTTTATTTCTTTGGTTATTTTTTCAGTAACTACCTGCATGTGCTGGAATTGGTTACATAAACAACACGTAAAACATTTTTTTTATAATTTCCTTGGCTCGTTGCCAAATGAGAGAACTTTTCCCTTTTAAACCTTTGGTTTTAACATGGTGTTTCTTATAAAATTCTGAAGGTTCTAGTACATGTATTATTAATAGTTGATCAATTTCATTATCACTTTGCTAGAGGCCCTGGTAGACCTATATGTGTTATGATTTGTGTGATATACAATAGATGATTTCTATTTCTGATTACTTCTTTTAGAAGAATAAACAGTGAAGTTAATTGTGAATCATCTTGAATAAGTTCGGGAGTTTCTATATGCAAAACAACTCTTTCTGCCTATTGAAAGTCAGTAACTCTATTAACAGATTCAGTTAAACCAATAAAACCATACAAATTACATACAAGTCTGATTTTAAAGTATAAATCCTATTGACTTTGAATATTTTACTCATATTTTCTTATTTTTTTCTTTTCTTTTTTCTTTTTTTTTCCGGAGCTGGGGACCGAACCCAGGGCCTTGCAGTTGCTAGGCAAGCGCTCTACCACTGAGCCAAATCCCCAACCCCATATTTTCTGATTTTTAACCTGCTTTTCCTGACTTATTTACATCAGTGTATAACGCACAAATCCAGAAATCAGTGTCCTTTTTACTATATGAGGGGGAATCTAATTCATTATTTCTATAAACTGAAGTCATTTTCTTTTGGGGTATTTGTTAGTTTCTCCCAAAAATTACTGCAAGCCCTTCTCCAATATTCATTTTTCTGTCCATATTGAGGTAATTTCTGCATTAGTAAATGGTACCATAATTTTACAATGACTGCTGGATCTATTACTGCTAATTATGAAGTTTCATCTTTTTCTTTTTTATAATCAATTCAGAAGCATTTTTATATAGGTCTAAACTTTCTTCATCTGTTTGCATGCTAAAAATATCTATTATAGGATATAATCGTCTCTTTGCATGTGAATTTCTATAGGAGAATGAATAGAAAGCAAAATAATGAAAATACAAGCCATCTTTGAATCCAAATGATCTACATGCACATCTTGTATTACTTTTTACCTTAGTCAGTTCTCTCTCAGTCTCATCTGATATTGGGATATTTAAATTTTTATCACCTTGTTAGGTTTCAAATAAATTACTTATTTTTTGAGTGTTTAATCCAATTCTGGGTCTTAGCCAATTAATATTTCCCAACAAGTTTGGAAATCATTAAGAGCTCTTAATTGGTCTTTCCTGATTTGTAGCTTCTATGGTAGAATCTTTAGAACACTTACCATATATCTTAGATAATTAATAGAATTTCTACTTTGTTGTTTCTCAATAGCAATTTGTAATCCCCAACCTGACAAAATTATCATTAATTCATCAACCATTTGTTTTTTTTCTTTTGAATTATTTATTTATTTTTTTGTTTATATGAGAATTCTGTCACTGTCATCAGACACACCAGGAGAAGGCTGGATTCAATTACAGGAGGTTGTGAGCCACCATGTGGTTGTTAGGAATTGAACTCAGAACCTCTCGAAGAAGTTTCTGCTCTGAATTGCTGAGCAAAATCTTCAGCCCCTCTCTGCCAAGAAAAAACAAAAAAACAAAAAACATTTTTTCTAAGGTATCTCTATTTGTATCAGCCAGAAAATATGCATACAATGGTAAATTGTTGATTGAGAAATTGCTTTTAGATTATTTTGAATGTCTGCTGTACAAAATATTGCCATAAGAGAGGACTGTTCAACCTTCCTTGTGCTATACACCTCCATTGGTACCCCTTGGTTGTCAAAGGTTGGTAAATATTTACACAGTTAAATTAGTCTTTCTCTATCTTGCTCTTGTGAAGGGATTATGAAAAGGCAATTTTTAAAATCAATCATTTTAATAGACTGTGCCTTAGATTACAATGAAGGCAATGAGATTCCTGGCTGTAAAGACCTTGTAGTCCAAATAATTTTATTAATTGCTCTCAGATCTGTCAACATCAACCATTTGCCAGATTTCTTTCTAATGACAAGTACAGGGGAATTAGAAGTGCTGGTAGATTCTTCTCTATGTTGAGCCTCCAGTTTGTCTTGGACTAGTTGTTCTAGTGCTCATAATTTTTCTTTTTGTCATATGCCAAGGTTTTATCCAAATAGATTGATTAGTCAGCCACACTAATGGTAAGGCCATTAGTTTCTTGTCAGCATTGTCTCAACCAAATGAAGTTGGAGATCCAGGCTCTGTTGTGTCCCATTACAATTTGGTCAGTCCTTGATTGTTCTTGATAACATTGTTTTAACATTTCCATAAGGAACATCTCTTATTTTACGACTTGTTCCTGAAGTTGAAGTAATGGTAATCTGTGCCTCCCATTGTTGCAACAGATCTCTTCCCCATAAATCCATGACTATATCACCCACACATGGTCTCAATTTTGCTATCTGGCCTTCTGACTCTACATTTAAACGATTTTATACTTTGATGTATCTGGGACAAACTTGCAATCCAGAATCTATATAAGGCAGTTCACAACTGCCTATACCTTCAGCTCCAGTGGATCCAATGGCATTTTCTGGTCCCCTTAGGCATCTGTTCATACATGACATATATTCACAGAAACACACACACACACACACACACACACACACACACATAATTATGGTCATAAAATAAGAAAATAAAAAAGTATTTTGCTGTTGCTCTTGTTGATTTTTGATATCATATACATCCTTATCCAGGTTTCCACATCTCTCTAATCAAAGAATATATTGAACTTCTGACCTTCTTGTCTCTGTTTCTGTTTTGCTGGGATTATAAATATGTGGCACTTTATCCCAGTCATGGGATTTTAGATATTAAAAGAATTTTTGGAAGCTTTTTCTTGTTTTGTTTTGAATATTGAACAAGTTTTCTACCAACTGAATCCCCAAACTCTGCCCCTTGCCATCTTTGTAGTGTGGCCCTGAGACTTATTAGGGTAGATTAAATGTAGGGAGCAAGAGAGGTTTCTGTGGCAGTTCACACAATGTGACCTTTAGCCAATCCTTACTGCTATTACAAAAGCAGGCAGGACTCTCTGATAACAATTTATAGCACCAAAAAAGCCTTTTTCAAATTATAAAATA
The DNA here is from genome assembly GCF_011064425.1 of Rattus rattus. Lineage (NCBI taxonomy): Eukaryota > Metazoa > Chordata > Mammalia > Rodentia > Muridae > Rattus > Rattus rattus. The sequence goes on along the minus strand of NC_046156.1, from coordinate 129,180,764 downwards.
ACTAAATACAAAATCACAACATTTGATATGAAGAGAGATGATGGGAGAAGTTAGCCTTGATGCAAAGACTTTCCCCTTGATATAAACAATTCAATTAGCTTATTTTTAACTGTTATATGTGGACTGCTGCCAGTATTCTGAGTATACTTAGAATGCCCTTTCTAAATACATCTAACTGTATTGGAGAGGCATTATTACTATATTATTATTATTATTATTATTATTATTATTATTATTTAAAGTAATGATAAGGGAGATTGAGTGCTTTGCAAATGCATACATTTAACTAGTAATAAAGCTGAGCATATCAGTTTGCCACTCAAGCCCTCACTGCTGCTTCTATGTGACATAGAGAATAGAATTTGTGGTCACAAAGATTTTTTAGTGGAAAAAGAAGCTGAGGAAATTATAACCAGGAGACTTTATTCTAGAAATAATACATGTCTGTACCATATGTTGTCAGCAAGGGCATTAGTGGAGTAAGAACATTGAAGGTTTAACTGTAGTGGGCAAAACTGAAGGAGGCTGGGATGATTTTGACATTGTCCTTTTTATCTTTGTACCACAGGGAAAAGATACCATTGGATTCTTACTGAGGTTTAATTCAGTAGGCTAGGCAGAAATCCCTGTGTAACATACAAGAGACCCACAATAACATTCATCCATTGCAGATTATCATAAGAATTTGCAACTTGAGAGCCTCCTATTTAGAAAAGACCAATTTTTATCTATTCCCCAAATCCCATTCATTTCTGTGTTCTATTAGAAAGAATGTGTCATTGAAATTTTTATTTTGTACTCCTGAGAGCAGGATAAAAACTTTGAAATATAAAAAGGAAGTATAATTTATAAATGACTGTCATTGTACTCTCTAAAGTATTGATAAATTTGACTTTTCAAAAATAGAGCCTCAAAGACTAACTCACTGGGTTGGTGATGCACTTCAGTTTCCTTTTCCAACCTCTAGCTCTGAAGAGAGTGAGGCAGTATATGCCAGTAATCAGGAATCCAAGATGACTCTCTGCTATACAGTGCATTTGAGTCTAGCTTGGGCTGTAAAAGATACCTTTGTCAAATAAATGAATAAATAGATAACCAAACAAATGAGTAAATGAAAAACCAACACTTGCTTATCCTTCTTACTATCTCACTTTTTTTTAAGATTATATTAAAGGGAGGTTTATTGGGAAGCTGTTCTCAGGTGGGTGAGTTCACTTGCCCCAAGGACTAAGGCCAGAGAACTAACCATGGGGAAGGAGCAGGGGTAGAAGAGAGAAAAAGAAAGAAGGGGGCAATCATTCAAAGAGAGAAAAGGAGAGCGCTTACTCTCTTTTATTAAAAATTAATTTATTATTTACTTTATATCACAATATCACCCCCCTTTCCTCCAAGTACTCCCTCACAGAGATCATTTCCCCCATTTTACCCTTTCCTTTTCCTCTGAAATTGGGGAGTCCCCATTCAGGTATCACTGGCCCCCTGACTCTTCAAGTCACTGCAGGACTAGGCATATTCTCTCCCACTGAAGTCAGTCAAGGTGTTCCTGTTAGGAGAACAGGATCTAAAGGTAGGCAACAGATTCAGGGACAGCCCATACTCTAGTTGTTGGGGACCCTCATGAGGACTAAGCTGCACTTTGTCTACATATATGTAAGAGGTCTAGGTCTAGCTTTTAGGCTGCCTTTCTAGCCATCCTAAGTATTACTTCTTATTCCTTTATTATACTATGCCTATAAAATTATATATATATATATGTATATATATGTCAGTATATATAGTGTATATGTGAATATTGGAACATGAGGATATTTTAGAATGTTGATACATATTTTGTATTTTCAACATAAAGCAGCATATCAAGTATAGAATGTTAACAGTAGGAAAGTTGAGTCTTTATTCTACATATTCTCTTTTAACTGCCCCTTCCAGTTTTTCTGTGTATAACTCCTTTGAATAAAAATAAAAGTCCTATAGTCTTAAAATAATATTATTAATATAAAAATTTTCTAATACATAAATCTAATGTTATGTTTAGGTCATATAAAAATATTTGAAATTAATGGAACTAGGTTACAAAAAAGCCAAACAGCTATAACCTTAACTAGTGGAGACATGTATAGCAAACATGTAATGAGAGAGTCCCTGGATGCAACCTAGGAGCTATACGGTATTGTGTCCTCAGCATAGAAACATATCTTCCCACAAGAATGCTCATTACTCTATAGTTCATTATCCACAGGTCGGTGACCTTAGTTGCACTTCACAATGTTAGTTCACTTGTGTACCTTGGAATCCCAAAGGAGATAGCGAGCCAGCAAGTGATCTTTTGAACTTATATAAGAAAAGAGTACACATCACTAAACAGAGTATCTGAAACTGAAGAGGTACTGTTTTAGTAAAAGCAGGACCCTAAGATTACACAGTCAACATTTTCCAAACAGCAAACAGCATCAGCAACTAAGTAACCAGTTTGAGGTAACCTGCTTTCCCTTTACTAGGCAGAGTAACTACACACCAAGGCTCCTATAATAGTCTATTTAGGAGATTTTATCCCCAGAGCACTCAGAGAAATGAAACCTTTGATATTTTGGAAGGCTGCATCTTTTTGTCTAGAGTTCAAACATGAGGCCACATTTTGGGAAAGCATAGCTCTCTCCTCAGGGAGACCCATCCTTCTCAGGTTGCAGATACTCTGTTTCCCTGCACTCCCTGACAAGCACCTTTATAAACAAGGGATAACTTTGCTGTCAGGGGCAAGTGTACTCCTGTCAACTTGACTGGCATAAAACTATTGTTCTCATTTACTTGAAAACTTAGACAAAGTTTTACAAATTTATCTGGAAATGGATAGGAATGAACATAGTATTTGCACAGTATATTTGATTGAGGTTTTTTTTGTTTTTGTTTTGATTTTTGGGTTTTTTTGTGCTGTTTATTTTTAGGAGAGTTGTAGATGTGATTTTTACCTTTGGTAGAGACTTCATAGAGAATACCAATCATATATATATATATATATGTATATATATATATATATATCTTACTATTTCCTGCTATACTAAAGAATATCCTATTTCTCCATATAAAAAAGAAGGGCTAAATAATATGAGAAATTGTCTACATTTTCTTTTCATTTTTAAAATACCTTTTCTTCCGTAGTTGTTTATGATTCTCAGGTAAAAACACTGTTTTGACTGTCTTCAGCAAAATGTGTAAGGGAGATTCCCCTCCTGCAGTGTGTTTCAGTTCCTTTCCTTTCCAGCGCAGTGATGCACATGCATCTGAAATTTCCTTTGCTTCTTCTGCAGTCTTCAAAAATCTTTGATAATTGTAGAATCATAAATAAGCCTCAGAGATATTAAAAATACATTTCCTATTGCACGTTTTTGTTAAAAATAAATATTAGAGGCTTTTGTGACAATGAAGTTATCATGAACACATCCCTCAAATTCAGTTAACAAGGAACTACCTTCCCTAAACCAGCAGCTGTTGAATGAACTCATGGTGGCCTAGAGAATTTGAGGAATGCCTTGATTCTACCATGAAAATGGAAAACAGCTAAAAATTTCTGTTCCTGTTTTTAAGAGATTCGTTATGAACTGCTTGATTAAAATTCTGTAAACTCTTAGCATAATTTACCTTCTGAAGGTTCGCAATTCTCTAGGAAAGAAGTATGTCTTGGAAAAAAATAACTGATTTGCCTTATATTGGAGGACAACTAGATAGGAAGTATGGCTCTTTCCTAATTCTTGGCAAGATCAGAATCTACAAGAAGAGTGGAGTTTTTAAGATGCTTTCAATAGGGAGGGACAACAAGGCAGATGGCATGAGCTATGCAGAGGTTTGAACCTGACACCAGAGGTGATGTTCCATTGGGAGCTCCACAAGAAGTCATGTCATCTCAGATAGACTGAATCAGAATATTTGGCACACAAATATGTAGACACTGAGCACTATTAAGAGTTAAGGTAAGGAGACCATATAGGCTTGCCAGCTGCAAGCTAAGTGAAGATTCATTCGGAAACCCTTTCTCAAAGTAATAGCATAGAAAATAATAGAGCAGGACATCTGACATCCATGTTGGTCTCTCAGTACACAGATGGAATCGGTGCCTGCATACATACATTCTCTCTCTCTTACACACACACACACACACACACACACACACACAAACACACACACACACACACACACACACACACACAGTACACATTTTAAAATGCCTCACTAAAGGATGGAGTGATGATTCAATTATCGAGCATGAGAACCACTCTTATGGAAGACAGGAGTTCAGTTACCAGCACCCATGGTAGACCTCTCCACAGCTCTAACTCCCACTCCAGAGATCCAGTGCCTTTTTGGGAAACTCACGGCTACCTCTAGCATCATGTGTATATGCCAGAGGCCAGCTCTGGTTTTTGATAGTTCCTTTGGTACTTAAGTGAAACAAGAGTCAGATTAAGACTAACTACTGATGATCCCTGACCTTATAATGTTAATATTTGTGGTTTAATAATCTCTGGATTCTTTCATCTTATTACTTTGTGCTTTAATAACCACTGGTTTCTTACTCTTCTATGGCTGAATGCTCTCATTTCTGGGAACAAGCTACTTTTAGTAACAGGGTATGAGAAAAAAAGCTTACATGCTAGGCTCTTTTCTCTCTGTCTTAAATTCTCCTCACTGGCCATACAAGAGTTTGGAACTCATTAACACCTTGGAAAACAGAAAGAAAAGAAGAGAAAGAAAATCTTTTACACAAGCAATTTATATAGACACACACACACACACACACACACATTAATATACACTTTGGTTGTGCCCAACAGTCTGTCCCAGCTATTTAACAAGTGTTTATACATACTTATATACAAACATCTATACCTAGAAATGTATGCATATACATACATATAAACAGACAAGCATATACACATGTACATTTGGTAGATGTAGCAAAGGCTCAAATGAACAAGCTCCAACACAGAAAAAGCTCACTCACTCTGGGTTAAAAGGAAGTTCTAACATTTATTGCTGAAAGAAAGAAAGAGCTTCTCCCTTATTGTCATTCTTAGTTCTTATACTTTTTCAGGATATTTGATCATATGGTTTTCCAACCAACTTTTTTCTGTAAGTCCATAGCAAGTTTAAGACACTAATTCAAGTCACAAATTGATAAGGTGTTAAAGCAGAAATGTAATGTTTACATGTGTTTCTGTAAAGCATAGTACGTGTCTATCGCTAGCTCCATAAGTTCATTATAAGTTTGAAGAAATAATTTTTGTGTCATATGTCAGCACAGTCTTAAGAGTCAAATCATTTGCCTTGTAGCCCATTAGTTTTGAAGTCTTGAATAGATAGACAAGACTATATTTTATTTCCTGTCCTTGCACCTAGTATAAATTGTCCATTCCCAGTTTGTGGCCTTTATTTACCAGATAGTGGTCTCACAGTTATTCTAGAAGGAATGATTTCACTGCTCATAAATTTGTTCTAAGTCTGCTTTCTTATCCTAGTTCTATTAGCCCATAAAACATGAAGGTTTACAGAACCCTATTTTCAACTTTCATACTATACAGGGGTCAAAATTTTTGGAAAATCTATAAAACCATCATTAGGAATTATGAAATTATCAATTTGTCTACACAGCACTATTATATAATAGTAAACCTTCATAGAAGTGCACAAAATCTTTATAATAGAGTAAGCTGCTGTCCAGAATCAGTAGACTATATAATAGCTACAGGAAAGGCATATCAGTACCAAGAAGCGATCTTCCCATAAAAATCTCTGAAAGCTCTGCAATTCAGAGGTTATACATTGCAGCAATGCAAAAGTTGAGCCATTTCCAGAAAAAGGCCTCTAGCCTTTTCTAGATAGCTCCTTCCATATACTTTTAAGCACATGCACAAATGTAGACATACATTTAAAATTTTAAAAATGATTAAACATATGCTCTTTAAGTAGTATAGTGGGTATTCCAAACTTTTTACCTAATATCCACTTATCATTGAGGACATATCATGTGTATTCTTTTGTGACTAGATTATGTCAGTCAGGATGATAATTTTAGTTCAATCCATTTGCCTGCAAATTTCATAAAGTCATTTTAATATCTGAGTAGTACTCCATCATGTAAATGTACCATATTTTTTGTACCCATTCTTCTGTTGAGCAACATCTGGGTTGTTTCCAACTTCTGGCTATTATAAATAAGGCTGCTATGAACATAGTGGAGCATTTATCCTTATATGTTGGAGCATCTTTTGGGTATATGACCAGGAGTGGTATAGCTGGGCCTCAGGAAATACTATGCTCAATTTTTTGAAGAACTACCAGATTTGAAATGTACATGATACAACTTACAGACCATGTGAAGCTCAAGAAGAAAGGAGACTAAAGTGTGGATGCTTCAGTCCTACTTAGAAGGGGAAACAATATAATCATGAGAGGTAGAGGGTAGGTGGGAGTTGGGAGGAGAGAGAAGAGAAAGGTGAAAAGGGGGACAGATCAGGTATGAAAGGAGATGGGGATGATATACACAGGGTCAGGAAATTGAATAGAGGTGTGTAACAATGAGGGATGGGGAATGGGGTAGCCAACAAAAAGTCTCAGATACCAGGAAAGCAAGAGGTTCCCAACAGAGATGATGTTAGCTGAAATACCCAAAAGGGTAGAGAGAACCTGCAGAGATCATCTGGAGACATTAAGCACAGCCCCAGATAGAGGTATAGGGCCACCAACCTTTCTCAAAAAAGTTTAACCAAAAATTGCTCCTGTATAAAGAAAATACAGAGACAAAGATTGGGGTAGAGAATGAAGAAAAGACCATCCAGAGACTGCCTCAGCTGGGGATGCATCCCAAATGCAGCCACTAAACCTAGTTACTATCGCTGATGCCAAGAAGTGCTTGCTGACAGGAGTCTGATATAGCTGTCTCCTGAGAGGCTCTACCAATATAGATGTGGATGCTTGCAGCCAACCATCAGACTGAGCACAGGGATTCTAAAGGAGGAGTTAGGGGAAGGACTCAAGGAGCTAAATGGGTTTGTAACCCCATAGGAAGAAAAACAGTATCAACCAACCAGACACCCCAGAGCTCCAAGGGACTAAACCATGAACAAAAGAGTACATATGGAGGGACCCATGGCTCCAGTTGCATATGTAGCTTAGGATGGCCTTATCTGGCATCAATGAGAAGGCAGGCCTTTGGTCCTGTGGAGACTTGATGCCTGACCATAGTATAGTACTAGATCAGTGAGGTGGTAGTGGGTGGGTTGGTGAGCACCCTTATAGAAGCATTGGGGAGGGGAGTAGAATAGAGTATTTGTGGAGAGGAAACAAAAACGGGGGATAACATGTGAAGTGTAAGTAAATAAAATAACCAATTAAAAAAAGATTAAACAATCTCACTGATAATGGCTCCTAGTCAAGTACTTCATCATATGAGTGATCAAGTTTTAGGTATTGTATATGATATACATACCTGAATCATAAATAAATAAATTCTATCAAGAAGCTGAAAATTGAACCAGAAATGTTAGATAATTTAAAATTTTATGTCTGAACTAAGAATGCTAATGAACTGCTGTGAAACACAGTTCATTGTTAAAACCTGAACTAATAGACTCAAAGATTAAATTAAGAAACATTTCAAAAAAGAAAAAAGCAAATTCTCAAAAATGGCAATAACAAGAGAAATACAAATGGCAGTAAAATCAGACATTTAGAAATTCAGTTTATATAAGTTCTGGGTGGGGATGGGGGGAGAAGACAAGAAATTGATGGAGAACGTGTTCTAGTAAATGTTCTATTGCTATAAAGAGACATTATGACCATGGCATTTCTGATAAAGAAAACTATTTAATTGGGCTTGCATGCAGTTTCAGAGGTTTAGTCTATTTTCTACGGTAAAGAGCATTGCAGCATGCAACAAACATGGTAGGTGAGTGAGTCCAATCTTAGCAGGTAGACGGAGACACTGAGTCTGGTTCGAGCATTTGAAATCTAATAGCCCACAAATTAACACAGTTCTTCTGGTAATGCCATACCTACACCAAAAAGGCCATACTTCCTCATCTCTGTCAAGTACTGCCACTTCCCAATGATCAAGCATTCAAATACTTGAGTCTATGGGGACCATTCCTAGTCAAACCATCATGAAGTGGGAAGATTTTATGAGCAAAAAAAAGAATAAGCCATACTCTATTTAAAATTGTTTAGTCTATTGTTGAAAAGAACTGAGTAAATATCATAAGTGAATGAGGAGCAAAGAGATAAGACACATTATAGTAATAATCTATGAATTATAGATGAAAATATGGAAATAAGTTTTCTAAGTCATGTAACTGAGATTACATTGAATTTCTCTTTATGAGGATCTGATGTGGCTACAGATAGAGACATGGAAAGCACAGGATAGTAATCTCACCAAGCATCATCATCTTTTTGTGCAGAGTTTGAACATTGTGGGCCTGACTGACGCTTTATTTACCTAGGGGAAGAAAAGACATTATCACAGCAATAGTAAATCAGAGGTAGTTAAAAAAAAATAAACATAAGGAGCTGGATAAGTAGATGTATTAACTTTTTTTTCTAAATATGAATTATATTTACTGGGAAACTTCATGATAAACAGAAAAAACAAATGAAAAATAGTAAGATCTACAGCCTCTTTCATGTGTAATATGTGTAAATCAAAAGCATTTATGGTTTTAGCTCATTAATATAATCCACTATATAAACAAACTCAAAGAAAAAAGTTACATGATCATCTCCTTAGATGCAGAAAGAGCATTTGATAAAATACAGCACCCTTTCATGTTAAAAGTATTGGAGAGATCAGTAATTCAAGGCCCATACCTAAATAAAATAAGGCAATTTACTGCAAATGAACAGCCAATATAAAATTAAATGGAGAGGTAGTTGAAGCAATCCCACTAATATTGGGGATAAGACAAGGATGCCCACTCTCCCCATATTCTATTTAGTACTAGAAGTGCTAGATAGAACAATAAGACAACAAAAAAGAGATCAAAAGGTTACAAATTGGCAAAGAAGACATAAAGGTATCACTATTTGCAGAGGATATGATAGTGCACATAAGGAATCCCAAAAATTCTACCAGAGAACATCTCCAGATGATAAATAACTTCAGCAAAGTAGCCAGATATAAACTTAAGTACAGTAAATCAGTAGCCTTCCTTTGTACAAATGATAAACAGTCTGAGAAAGAAATTAGGGATACAACACCCTTAACAGTAGCCACAAATAATATAAAATATCTTGTGGTAACTCTAATTGAAAAAGTTAAAGATCTATATGACAATAACTTCTAGTCCCTGAAGAAAGAAATCAAAGATCTTAGAAAATGGAGAGATCTCCAATGCTCATGCATTGGCAGAATTAACATAGTAAAAGTGGCCTTCCTACCAAAGGCAATCTACAGATTTAATGCAATTTCCATCAAAATCACAACACGATTCTTCAAAGACATGGAGAAAGCAATTATAAAATTCATCAGGAGAGGCAAAAAAAATAACAAAACAAACAAACAAACAAACAAAAAACAGAATAGTGAAAAGAATTCTTAAAAATAAAATCACGATCTCTGACCTCAAGCTCTAATACAGAGTAATACTGTTAAAACCTGCATGATATTTTGTACAGAGACAGATAGGTTTATCAATGGAATAGAATTTAAGATCCAGAAGTAAAACCACACAGTTACACACAATTGGTCTTTGAAAAAGAAGCCAAAAATACACAATGGAAAAAAAGAAAAAATCTTCAATAAATGGTGCTGGTCTAACTGGCTGTCTGCATTTAGAAAAATGAAAATATTTGTCACCTTGACCAAAGTTCAAGTTCAAGTGGATCAAGGACCTCAACATAAAGCCAGATACACTCAATCTAATAGAAAAGAAAGTAGGAAACAGCCTTGAACTCATAAGCACAGGGGAATTTTCCTAAACACAACTGCAATGGCTCACACTCTAAGATCAAGAATTGATAAATGGGATTTCATTAAACTAGAAAGCTTCTGTAAGTCAAAGGGCATAGTCAATAAGACAAATAGACAACCTACTGATTGGGAAAAATCTTCACTAATCCCTCATCCAATAGATGGCTAATATCCACAATATATAAAGAACTCAATAAGTTAATCACACACACACACACACACACACACACACACACACACACACACACACACACACACATACAAAAACCCAATCGAAAAATGGGGTATAGAACTAAACCAAGAATTCACACAGAGGAATCTTGAACGGCTGAGAAGCACCTAAAGAAGTAATCAAAGTCCTTAGTGATCAGAGAAATTCATATCAAAACAATCCTGAGATTCCACCTTACATCACCTTTTATCTTATGGTTAAGATAAAAACCGTAGGTGATAACACATGTTGGCGAGGATGTAGAGAAAGAGGAACACTCCTCCATTGCTGGTGGGTTTGTAAACTAGTACAACCACTCTGAAAATCAATTTGGAGGTTCCTCAGAAAATTGGAAATAGATTTACCTAATGACTCAGCAATACTCTCTTGGGAATATAGCCAAAAGATGTCCCACCATGCCACAGGGCACGTGTTGCACTATGTTCATAGCAGCCTTTTTTGTGACAGCCAGGAGCTGGAAATAACCCAGATGAACCATGACAGAAGAATGGATACAGAAAATGTGGTTCATTTACACAACGGAATACTACTCAACTATTAAGAATGAGGACATTCTGAGTTTTGCACGCAAATGGATGGAACTAGAAAATACCATCTTGAATGAGGTAACTCATACCCAAAAGGACACATACATGGTATATTCTCACTAATAAGTGGATATTAGCCAAAAAATATTACAGAATACCCAAGATACAGTCCACAGAACTCAAAGGTCAACTCAAAAAGGTCAACAAGCTGAAGGACCCAAGTGAGGGAAAGGGGATGGAGGTTGGTAGAGAAGGGAACATGATCTGATATTGGGTGGGGGACAAGGACTGAAGCCCTAAGGGCCAGCAGAAAGAAAGGAAACAGGTAACCTCGGAAGGAAGGGGTTTGGGAGGATCCTTTAGAATGTACCAGAGACCTGGGAAATGAGAGACTCTCAGTACTCAAAGTAGATGAAGTACCTTAAAGTGGGGAGAGTGAACTTGTAGAGCACACCTCCAGCAGAAAGACAGGGCATCAAGTGAGGAATAGGGGTTGCTATCCCACAGTCAAAACTCTGACCCTATAATTGTTCCTGTCTGAAGGAAATGCAGGGATCGAAATAGAGAAGAGCCTGAGGAAAGGAAGGTCCTGTGGCAGGCCAAAAGGGGGATCCAGCTCAAGGGGAGGCCCCCAAGGCCTGACACAATTACTGAGGCTAGGGAGCACTCACAAAATGGGACCTATCATGACTGCCCTCCAAAAGATTCAACAAAGTGCTGAAAGAGTCAGATGCAGATATTTGCACCCAACTGATGAACAGAAGCTGCTGGTCTCTATGGTTGAATTAGGGAAAAGCTGGAGGAGGCTGAGGAGGAGGGAAACTCTGTAAGAGGACCAGCTGTCTCAGTTAAACTGGACCCCCTGGATCTCTCAGGCATTGGATCACCAACCAGGCAGCATACATCAGCTGATATGAGGACCCCAACACATATCCAGCAGAGGACTATTAGCTCTGGGTTCAGTCAGAGAAGATGCACTTAACCCTCAAGAGACTGGAGGCCCCAGGTGGGGTGAGTGGGTTGGGGACATCCTTGTGGAGACAGGGGGGTTGGAGGGAAGGAGGTATGGAAAGTGGAACAGTTGGAGAGTGGACCAGAAGGGGAATAAAATCTGGAGTGCAAAAACAAATAAATAAATGGATAAATAAATAAATAAATAAATAAATAAATAAATAAACAAAATCATGATTAGAAAAAAGGATTTGTGGAATGTGGCATCATTTCTGAGGCAAATAATTGCTTCTGGTTTTCTTACTTGGGAACACATATTCAGCAATTAAGATTTTTAAAATGTGATAATGACTAATCAACAAATACAAACAAATGAAATAACATTCTAAATTAGCAAGGAAAGCTGGAGGGATGTTGGGGTCATATTATTCTTGAAGAAAACTCAAGTTCTTTTCTCAGAACCAAATTAGATGTCTCACTACTACTTGGTACTCTATCTCTAAGGGGAGGAATTTGATGTGCTTTTCCAGATGTCTTTTCCAGACCAGCACAGATACATGTAGAGACCCAGGCAAACATAGAGATATATATTGAGTTTTAAAAATAATAATAGTCAATCCATAAGTGTGTCTCTAGCCTCATTCCATATTCTGTGCACTTGGTATCTTCCCCCAATCCCATTAAATTCCTGCTGATCAGGTACAAGCCATACCAGTCAGAAGAACAAATATGTGTCATGCCTGCCAGCTGAAACACTCCAATCCATAGACTTGGTTCCCAAAGGCCCCTTCTACATTCTCCCAATCCCACCTGCCTGCCCTCTGACAAGGTACCTATCTCCAATAATGTCAGTCTCCTTCTTCTCAGGTGAAGGCCACCCCAGTCACAAGAATAGCTAAGTGATATGCCTGCCAGATGAACTACCCCACTACTAAGACTCAGATTTCAAAGACACATTCCTCCACCCCCCTACTCCTTTCTCACCATCCGTAGTGCAGCCACTCTAGTCAGAAGAACTAAGACTCCCTTCTGCACCAAATGTCATGTAGTTGCCAGAAGTCCAGGCCCCAACTTGATTAGAGTAGAGGTCAAATTGGTAACCAGAAACTCAAGTCACAAAGACCAGAGAACTAAAGAGGAAATGGAAGCCAAGGAACAAAACACCTATGCAACAAAGACAAACCCAGAAATCAGCACCTAGAACTATACTGATCCTAAACCCAGACACGTAATCACCAGTGTAAGAATATCATCAACAACAGAAAGGTCAACATGGTACCACAACAATCTAGCTATCCTGAGACAGGAAGACCGGAACACCTTTATGCAACTAAAGTACAAGAAAATGACCTTAAAACCAACTTTCCGAAGATGATAGAGGTCTTTAAAGAAGAAATGAAAAAGAATCTCTTAAAGAAATGGAGGAAAGATAAACAAAAAATTAGAAGAAATCAATAAACCCCTTAAAGAAAGTCAAGAAAACCAACAGGTGAGAAAATAGTTCAAGATTTGAAATCGAAACTAGAAACAATAAAGAAAGCATAGAGAAAATTTTAAAAACAGAAAATCTATGTAAGTGTACAGGAAATACAGACACAAACATCACCAACAATATAAGAGATGGAACAAATAATTTCGGGGGTTGAAGATATGATTTAAAAAAAAAATAGAATCACTGGTCAAAGAAAAGAGAAAAAAACGGGAAAAATATTAGCAAATATCATCCAGGAAAGCTGTGACAATATGAAAAGATTAGGAATAATATGAAAAGAAGAATATGAGCTCAAAAACCCAGAAAACGTACTTCACAAAATTATGCAAGAGAGTTTTCCTAACCTAAAGAAGGACATGCCTATAAATGTTCAAAAGCTTGCAGTATACCAACTAGCATTGGGTCAGAAAAGCAAGTCCACTTGCCATAAAATAATCAAAATACTTTACAGAAAAAAAAGGAAGAATACTAAAAGCTGCAAGCAAAAATGGCCAAGCATCCCATGAAGGCAGACCTATTTCAATTACACACCACTTTTCAATAGCGACTCTAAAAGCAATAAGAGCCAAGACAAATATCTTGTAGACTCTAAAGGACCGTGAATGTCAGCCCAGGCTTCTCTATCCTGTGAAACTTTCAATTACCAGAAATGGAGAAAACAAGATATTTCATGATGAAATCAAGGTCAATGCAAAAATCTAGCCCTAGCAATTTCTGCCTGCGACCAGAGCTGAAAACCGGTTGCTAAGGAGCCCTGAGGTAAGACCAACTCTTCTGGTCTGAGAGACTAGCCTGGAGCCCTCGGACACACAAACCCAGGAGCAGTTTCGGACAAGGCCCTTCGGGTTTCTTCTTGTGCCTGGAGCTGAAATAGTCCCAGAGCTCTCTGAATCCAAATCCCAAGGCGGAGAAATCCAGACTCTCAGAAGTGAGGAAAATCCTGAGAGCACAGGGGAGACCACCATTTCTTCTCACATTCTGGGCCCAAGAGGATCCCACCTGGAGCATTCTGAATAGAGGGACCTAGGAGGAGTCAGGGACAGGATCCTTTAGGTTTCTGCCTGTTTCCAGAGCTGAAAGCCAATCTCCAGGAGCCCTGACACACCTGAGAGCAGAGGTAATATCCCCACTTCTGCTCCTGAAGACTCGCCTGGAGACCTCACTACACAGAAACCCCGGAGCAGTCTGGAACAAGATTCTTCTGGTTTCTACCTGTGCCCAGAGTGCCACAGTTCTCTGTAACCAGATCCCTTAGGAAGAGAGCAGGACCCTCTGAAGTGCAGACAATCCTGAGATCACAGGGGAGACCACAACTTCTGCTCAAATTCCTGGCCCAAGAAGGAACTTGCTTGGAGCCCTCTGGAAACGGGGACCTAGGAGCAGACTGGATCTTCTGGTTTCTGCCTGTGCCCAGAGCTAACCCTATGACACAGCTCTCTGTAACCAAATCCTGCTAGGAGAAAGTGCTGACACACAGGATTACGGGAGGGTCAAGCAACTGTCAGAGAAAGCAAGACCAACTAACACCACAGAAAGCCAGATGGCAAGAGGAAAGCTCAGAAACTTAAGCAACAGAAACCAAGACTACTTGGCATTATCAGAACACAGTACTCCCACCAAAGCAAACACTGGATATCCTAACACACCAGAAAAGTAAGATTTGGATTTAAAATTACATCGAATGATGATGATAGGGGACTGTAAGAAGAATATAAATAACTCTCTTAAAGAAATACAAGACAACACAGGTAAACAAGTAGAAGCCCTTAAAGCAGAAACACAAAAATCCCTTAAAGAATTACAGGAAAATACAAACAAACAGGTGAAGGAATTGAACAAAACCATCCAGGATCTAAAAGTGGAATAGAAACAATAAAGAAATCACAAAGTGAGACAACTCTGGAGATAGAAAACCTAGGAAAGGGATCAGAAGTCATAGATTCAAGCATCACTGACAGAACACAAGAGATTGAAGGGAGAAACTCAGGGGCAGAAGAAACCATAGAAAACATTGATACAATAGTAAAAAATGCGAAATGCCAAAAGGTCCTAACCCAAAATATACAGGAAATCCAGGACACAATGAGAAGATCAAACCTAAGGATAATAGGTATAGAAGAGAGCGAAGATTCCCAACATAAAGGACCAATAAATATCTTCAACAAAATTATAGAAGAAAGCTTCCCTAACTAAAGAAAGATATGCTCATAAACATAAAAGGAGCCTACAGAAGTCCAAATAGATTGGATCAGAAAAGAAATTCTTCCTGTCACATAATAGTCAAAACACCAAATACATAAAACAAAGAAAGAATATTAAAAGCAGTAAGGAAAAAAGGTCAAGTAACATATAAAGGCAGACCTATCAGAATTACATCAGACTTCTCACCAGAGAAAATGAAAGACAGAAGGTCCTGGGCAGATGTCAAACAGACCCAAAGAGAACACAAATGCTAGCCCAGGCTACTACATCCAGGAAAACTCTCAGTTAACATGGATGGAGAAACCAAGATATATCATAATGACAAAATCAAATTTACAAAATATCATTCCACAAATCCAGCCCTACAAAGGATATAGATGGAAAACTCCAACATAAGGAGAGAAACTGCACCCTAGAAAAGGCAAGGAAGTAATCTTCTTGCAACAAACTCAAAAGAAGAGAGCCACACAAACACAATTCCACCTCTAACACCAAAAATAACAGGAAGCAACAGTCACTAGTCCTTGGTATTTCTTAACATCAATGGACTTATTCCCCAATAAAAAGACATAGAATAACAGACTGGATATGTAAAGAGGACCCAGCATTTTGCTGCATACCAGAAACTCAACTCAGTGACAAAGACAGACACTATCTCAGAGTAAAAAGCTGGAAAACAATTTTCCAAGCAAATGGTCCCAAGAAACAAGTTGGACTAGCCGATCTTTTTTTTTAAACATATTTATTGCAAGTTTCTTTTTTTTATTGGATAATTTTTAGTTACATTTCAAATGTTATCCACTTCCTCTGTTTCCCGTCCATAAACCACCTATCCTCTCCCCCTCCCCTTTCTTCTCTGAGAGTGTTACCCTACATATCCGGCCACACTTTCTGTCCTCCCAGTCCTGACATTTCCCTACAATGGGGGATCCAGCCTTGCCTTCTTGGGTTTCTCCATCCATTGGTGCCTAACAAAGCCATCCTCTGCTACATATGCAGCTAGAGCCATGGGTCTGTCCATGTTTCCTCTTTGAACCGTGGTTTAGGCCCTGGGAGATCTGGTTGTTGGTATTGTTGTTCTTGTGGGGTTGCAAACACCTTCAGTTCCTGCAATCCTTTCTCTAACTTCTCCCATGGGGACCCCACTCTCTGTTCAATGGTTGGCTACAAGCATTCACTTCTGTATTTGTCAGGCTCTGGCAGAGCCTCTCAGGAGAGAGCTATATCAGGTTCCTGTCAGCATGAACTCTTGGCATGAGCAATAATGTCTGGGTTTGGTGGTTAAAGGGGATAGGCTAGATCTACCAGGTGGGGCAGTCTCTGGATGGCCTTTCCCTCAGTCTCTGCTCCAAATTTTGTCTCCATATTTACTTCTACTAATATTTTTTTTCTCCTTTATAAGAGGGACTGAAGCATCTGCACTTTGATCGTTCTTCTTGAGCTTCTTGTGGTCTGTGGATCTTGTGTAATCTCAGCTTTTGGACCAATATCCATTCATCAGTGAGTGTATACAACGTGTGGTGTTTTGTGCATGTGTGTGAGATATTTTCTTTTTTGTGGTTGGGTTACCTCACTCAGGATGATGTTTTATTATTCCATCAATTTGCCTATGAATTTCAAGAAGTCATTGTTTTTAGTATCTGAGTAGTACTCCATTGTGTAAATGTACCACATTTTCTGTATCCATTCCTCCGTTGAGGAACATCTGAGTTCTTTCCAGCCTCTGGCTATTAAAAATAAGGCTGCTATGAACATAGTGGAGCATATGTCTCGTTATATGTTAAAGCATCTTTTGGGTATATGCCTAGGAGTGGTATAGCTGCTCCCTCAGGTAATGCAATGTCCAATTTCTGAGGAACCTCCAGACTGATTTCCAGAGTGTTTGTACCAGCTTGCAATCCTACCAACAATGGAGGAGTGTTCCTCTTTCTGCAAATCCTCTCTAGCATCTCTTGTCACCTGAGATTTTTATTTTAGTCATCCTGACTAGTATGAGGTGGAATCTCAGTGTTCTTTTGATTTGCATTTCCCTGATGACCAAGGATGTTGAAACTTGCTTTAGGAATGTTTCAGCCATTTGATATTCCTCAGTTGAGAATTCTTTGTTTACCTTTGTACTTCATTTTTAAATATGGTATTTGATTCTATGGAGTCTAGCTTCTTTAGTTATTTGTATATATTGTATATTAGCCATCTATCAGATGTAGGATTGATTTTTTTTCCAATATATTGCTTGCTCTTTTGTCCTAATGATAGTATTCTTTGCCTTACTGAAGCTTTTCAATTTTATAAAGTCCCATTTGTCAATTCTTCATCTTAGAGCATAAGCCATTGCTGTTCTGTTCAGGAAATTTTCCCAAGTGCCCATGGGTTCAAGACTCTTCTCCTCTTTCTCTTCTATTAGTTTGAGTGTATCTGTCTTAATGTTGAGGTCCTTTATACACTTGGATTGAGCTTTGTACAGCGCAATAAGAATGGATCCATTTGCATTCTTCTACATGATGACCTCCAGTTGTACCACCACCATTTGTTGAAAATTCTTTTTTTTTTTTTTTGGTTCTTTTTTTTTTTTTTTTTTGGGGTGGGGGCCCGAACCCGGGGCCTTGGCCTTCCTTGGCAAGCGCTCTCCCCCTGGGCTAAATCCCCAACCCCGAAAATTTTTTTTTCCACTGGAGGGTTTTAGCTCCTTTGTCAAAGTTCAAGTGACCATAGGTGTGGGGGTTTTTTTCTGGGTCTTCAATTCTATTCCATTGATCAACTTGCCTGTTTCTGTACCAATACCAGAGAGTTTTTTTTTTAATCACTATTGCTCTGTAATATTGGTTGAGGTCTGGGATAGTGATTCCTCCTGAATTTCTTTTATTGTTGAGAAGAGTTTTCGCTATCTTGGGTTTTTTGTTTTTCCAAATGGATTTGCAAATTGCTCCTTAAACTCTAAGAAGAATTGAGTAGGAATTTTGATGTGGATTGCATTGAATCTGTAGATTGCTTTTGGCAAGATGGGCATTTTTATATATTAATCCTTCCAATTCATGAGCATGGGAAATCTTTCCATCTTCTGAGATCTTCTTCAATTTCTTTTTTCAGAGACTTGAAGTTCTTGTCATAAAGATCTTTCACTTGCTTGGTTAGAGTCACTCTGAGGTATTTTATATTATTTGTGACTATTGTGAATGGTGTCATTTCCTTATTTTCCTTCTCAGCTTGTTTATCCTTTTAGTAGTGGAAAGATACTGTTTTATGTGAGTTTATACCCAGCCACTTTGCTGAAGTTGTTTATCAGGTCTGGGTTTCTCTGGTGGAACTTTTGTGGTCAGTTAAGGATACTATCTGCAAATAGTGATAATTTGACTTTTTCCTTTCCAATGTGTATCCTTTTGACTTCCTTTTGTTGTCTGATTGCTCTGGCTAAGAAGTCAACTTCTATATTGAATCAAGAGAGAGAGAGAGAGAGAGAGAGAGAGAGAGAGAGAGAGAGAGAGAGAGAGAGAGAGAGGGCAGCCCTATCTATTCCCTGATTTTTGTGGAATTGCTTCAAGTTTCTCTCCATTTAGTTTGATATTGACTACTGGTCTGCTGTATATTGCTTTTACTAAGTTTATGTATGGGCCTTGAATTCCTGATCTTTCCAAGACTTTTAACATGAAGGAGTGTTGAATTTTGTCAAATGCTTTCTTGGACTCTACTGAAATGATAATGTGGTTTTTGTCTTTGAGTTCATTCAGTTAGTTGATTACATTGGTGGCTTTCCATGTATTGAACCATCCCTGCATCCCTGGGATGAAGTCCACTTTATCATGTTTGACAATCATTTTGATGTGTTCTTGGATTTGGTTTTCAAGAATTTTATTGAGTATTTTTTGAGTCAGTATACATAAGAGAAATTGGTCTCAAGTTTTCTTTCTTTTTTGGATCTCTTTTGATTTAGGTGTAAGTGTAATTATGACTTCATAGAAGGAAGAAGAAGTTTCTGGCTCCTTCATATTTTCTTGCTCATTTTGTCTCTACCTGGTTCTTACTTGTCCTATCTGTAACCTCTCTTGGGTAAAACTGCCTGGTAAAAAGTACCTCTGATCTGAACTCAACCAAACTCAACTGATGCTATTCTACTCTCTCCCTCTGAACTGCTCTTTTAGTAGCTTGTCTTTCCTGTCTGTTTTAATGAGAGCCGGGTACATTGTATCTCTGACTTATTAGGTCAAATCTTTCTTTCATTCCTCAGTTACCTTCATTTTTAGGGATTGAAGGTGTATAATAAGGGTGTATCTGTATTTCAGCCATGTCACATTATATTTCAGAGTGGATCTGCTCTTCAGGTGTATCGTATAAACTTAGAAGGTCTTTGGATATAATTTTTTGCCAGAATAGCCAGGTTTCTGAATTAAAATTACGCTACAAAATGTGTTTCCTGATTTCCACATATACACTGTGTCATAAATGCCTACACATATGTACACATACACATTCACAAAAAATTAATACAAAAAATAAAATGTGCCAACTCCTGCATATTTTTGGGTTCTAGAACATTGAAAAAGGAGATGAAGTAATAAGGCAATCACAGACACATACATAGACAGTCACATGGTTTGGGTTCCTAGAGGGCAGCAAATATACATCATACCAGAAGTTCAGTGTTTTTATATATATACACAACAAGGATGCATCATTATTACATACATATAAACAAGGAGGCAGGATTATTAAGCTAAAGAAGGAGGTGGGTTTAACTAATCTCCGTAGGAGCCATCTCTGTGTGGTAGTCTTCAGGCTATAAACATCCAGAAAGACAAAGATGTGGTAGACATTTTCTACACAAACTTCAATATCTACACCTGGACCAGAAAATGGATTTGCCATGCCTTTGATCCTTACCTATAAAAGGCTTTTCTCTTTCATGAATTTTAGGCACTAGGGTTCTTGACATGACTTCGCGTATCTCAGACAACACTCCCAGGGCTTGCTTGCTTCCTATAAATATGTTGTTAAAAATGCTTTTAAAAACATGGAGGTATTTCCCAATGCTCGCTATAGCATTACATCTTTGTGCAGACGATTTTATCTCACTTTTCATTTTAGCATTGTTTTTTGTTTTTGGTATTTTCTGATTACTCATCTTCTGTTAACTTAAAAGATTGAACATTGACTGTCCATTGACATACATTGCTTCTATTTATTACTTCATTACATTTTTAGCATTTTTATACATAAAATTAACATGTACTATAGTTATTTTATAGCTATTTAATAAAATAGATAAAGTTTGGTTGATCTTATTGAGTAGACTTATTCTAATTGCTATTTGTACATTAATATATTTTGCTTAATATTATCCAAAATAGTTAATAACTTTACATGTTAGGGTTTTTTTGTAGTTTTAGATATGAAAATTCTAGAAAAATGTGATTTCCCCAAGTCACACAATCATTTCTTCAAAATTCATTCTAGGCCCTATGTAGGGAGATTGAAAGGAGTTAATTAATTCACGACAAATTGAGAAGACAAAGTGTTATAAGCAAAATTACTAATAAACTTAAATTATATATGGAACCACAAGTGATCCAGGATGTCTGATAAAATCCTACATAGTCAAAAACAAGTCCTAATGAAAGTTATCAGTCTCCTAGGTTTGAAGGAATCACCATTCCAAAATTCAAGTTATAGTACAGAAGCCAAAATAACAAAAAAACATGATACTGATATAAAACCAGACATCATGATCAATGGGTAGAATTATGGCCCAACAATAATGCCTTATTCTATTCTCAACTGATTTTTAGTATATCTAAAGGTAAACAATGTACACTTGAAAAAAAAAGGTAGTATCTTCAACAAACAGTAATAGTCAACTTTAATAGCTAGCCCCCTGTAGACTAATGAAATTTGATTTTACTTGCTACATTAAATCCAACTTTAAATGTATCAATATTTTCATCATAAGACTGGTACCCTGCCACTGATTGAGGAGGGAGTATGCAATACACATGAACTTCTAGATACAGAAGGCTTTTCTGGTAGCACAGGTGGTTAGGGCAGTTAAGCCATACTGAATCATCCCTAAGGAGTAGTGCAGTGCAATAAGGTCCTGGACTGGCTCCTAGGTAAAGGAGTTCTGTTGTGGGAGGAGAAGGACTCACCACATCCAGGGTCCCAAGATGTTTTTTATTTTGCTGATGATGACAATACTTACAGCCTGGAGCTCTTTATAGAGATGAGTTCAAAAGAGTTCTGATTCCCCTCAAACTAACTTGGACCCATGACAAAATACTCTCTTCGGTTCACTTGGCTTACACTTCAACTGCCACCATTACGTCTTGTGGATTGCATTTTCCTGACAGCCCTCCAGGTGGTGACAACCTCTTTACTACTTCTGAATCCATCGTTACCCAAAGGTAATTGGGATGCTTTTTACTCAGCCTCTGCTTTCCTGGCACGTGACTCTCACACAATGGCTCAGGCATCTCTTGCTAGGTATCATGGGAAGTGAGATAATCATTTCCATAACCATATTTTTTCACCTCTCCTATGATGAGTGTGTCCAAAAACCAGTTTGTTTTCTCGAGGAAGTCCCGCAGGCTCCCTCCAGCTTCACACAGGCCTCTAAGGATGGTTTTGGTTACATTGTATACGTATAATTGAAACAAGACTTCAACCATTCAGGTCAATTAGGTGAATATGCTACCACTGTAACCAGATCACTGCTGTTAACTGGTGTCAGGTAGACCTGTACACTTGGCTATGATCCAATTATAGACAATCACTGAGCAAAGGGTTTCTGTTTGCCTTTTTATATCCAACATGTACATTCTCTTCTTGATATCCCAGATGTAATCTTTCCAGACAACCAAGTACAGGACAAACTGGTTTCTACCTTTTTGACGTCATCCTTAAGACAATCTCACTTCCGTAATTCTTCCTACTTGTTACACAGACTTTTCCCTACTAATATCCCATACTATAAACGTTTGGTGTGTGCCTGCTCAGTCTGCAGCCTGTTCCTTCTTCCTTTTCAACTACTGTAGCCTGGGAGTGTCAACCCCTGAGGTCTTTGCCCCTAACTCATTATGACAAATAAATGTCACACACATTTCTGAGTTTGAACACTTAAAATATGCTTATGTCTGAAAAGAAACATTTTCTTATGCTTTTGCTATAGCACAAGCCAAGGAAAACACCAAGATGGTGATTGTCACTATGAGAATGTCCATGTTGGTCATGGGTTTTCTTATACCCTAAAGAATGATAATGACCAAACATTTGTCAATTCATCCTTTGCATCCTTTACAAAAACTGGGGTATCTCCCACTTAATTGGATTTTCACATAACCACCAAGGCCCAGCTACCATTGCATAGGCCCACTCCTCTCTCAAAAAACAATTAGAGAGGGCGATACGGGGGGCTCAAACACGGGACATAAATTTTTAAAATATTGACAAACAAGGTCTCTCCCCAGCATATAAATATGGGCACTATGCTACCACAAATAACTGCTTTGCCCTTGGTGTATTGGAGAGACCCTTTAGATAACACCAGGATGGGTAGTCCCTTTGTGAACCATTGGATGAGGGTCTGCTTGTGTTTTTGCAGAAGAAGCAGATAAGCACATTTGCCACATCAGATCCATGAAGACTTGCACTGCCAAAGGTCCAGATGGAGCTGCTGAGGACAGCCTTGCAAAATGACTGCCACTCATAGAGCAACACCCTTCTGACAGACAAACTCTAGGAGGAGATTCACAGCTAACCATCCTGGTAACCTGGGGGAACCTGAAGGGTCTCATAAACCAAGCATGAAGAATGTATTCAGAAGGACCAGAGACAGGACCACTTTTCTACTGACATATGCTATCATAAGGGCTAATTCTAAAGCACATGCTAAGCCACTTTTGTGGGCTGCCATTAGTAATCCTTTCATTTTTCCCTCTGTTAGTTGAGATTCCTGGTTGCCTATCATGTATAGTGACAATCCATCAATGGAAGGAGCCAAATCCCTGTCAAGTCTACCACAGCATTTCCATTTGATGGGTTCTTTTGTCAGCCTGTCCATAGGGATGGTGGACTTTGGTCTATGTTGCAGATAAATGGGATACTCAAAGTCCCTTGAAATATTAAAGCACATTAATTGCACATCAAGTCACTCCTCTTAGAATAAAAAAGAGAAACCTGTGGAAGGATGTGGAAATTTATCTTGTAAAAGTAAAAGGGGAATGGAGAGCAACGGACCACTGGCTCCTGTAACTTCTTGAAGAGTCCTAATCTGTGGTACACCACATTAGATCTAAGATGGCTCCCAGTGCTCCACTGAGACAGCAAAAAGGGATCAAGGTCAGGGGTTGTGACCGCTTCCCTTGTTTTCACAGAAGTCCTCACAAGTGAAAATTACTCCCCCATTCCTTCTGAGTTACCTCATTGGGCATTAGAGGATGGTGGTGGTGTGGCAAGAAATGGTTAGCCAAGTATTTAGGGTCTTGTGATTGCCTTAAACAGTGTACAGAGGCTACTGAGATGGACAATAAAGTCAGATCTGCACCTGGTGCTGTCCTCTAGAGTTGGATTTCCCAGGGATCTGTCATGTGACTCCATTACCTCTCCCCCATTCTCAGTCCTGTTCCCATAGCTAGATTTTCTTTTATTTACTCATTCATCATTCCTTCATTAATTTTAAAGATATAACAAAATAAAATACAAGATACAACAAATATATTCAATAACTATAGTATCAAAGTTGGATGAGACAAACTAACAAAGGAAAAGAGTCCAAAAGAAAGCACGTGGCACTGAAGAGCCATGCAATGTTTTTTTACTATTTTGTCATATTTTCCAAATTAGTATATATGCGTACAGTTTTATTGATAGTTGACTAGAACTTTATCAATATATTTGGATACAACTTTAGCTGGGATTTTACTTCTGTTAACAGACACCATGATCTAGGCAACATTTAATTGCATCTGGCTTACAGGTTAAGAGGTTCACTCCATTATCATCAAGGCCGGCACATGGCAGTGTACAGGCAGGAATGGTGTAGGAGGAGCTGAGGGTTCTGCATATTGTTTCGAAGGCAAACAGAAGACTGGCATCCAGGGAGCTAGGATTAGGTTCTCAGTACCCAAGCCCACAGTGACACACTTCCTTCAACAAATCCTCACCTCCAGATAGTGCTACTCTCTGGGACAAGCATATTTAAACCACCAAACAACCCATTTATTTTTTGAGTATGGACAGTTTGCATTCATGTATCTCTGTGCATCATGTACATGACTGGTACCCAACAAAAGTAGAAGAGAATATCAGACCTTTTGTAAATGGCATTAAAATGTAGTTGTAAGAAACAATGCCAAGCAACCAGAGCTTCCAGGGACTAAGCCGCTACCTAAAGACTATACATGGACTGACCCTGGACTCTGACCTCATAGGTAGCAATGAATATCCTAGTAAGATCACCAGTGGAAGGGGAAACCCTTGGTCCTGCTAAGACTGAACCCCCAATGAACGTGATTGTTGGGGGGAGGGCAGCAATGGGGGGATGATGGGGAGGGGAACACCCATAAAGAAGGGGACGGGGAGGGGCTAGGGGGATGTTGGCCCGGAAACCGGGAAAGGGAATAACACTCGAAATGTAAATAAGAAATACTCAAGTTAATAAAAAAAAAAAGAAGTTTTGTGGGTACAGGGAACCAAACAGATTCTCTGGAAAGGCAACCAGATAACCACTGTACAATGTGTCCAGTCCAGTCCCTTCTTTGGAAGAAGTTAAGCTTGTTGCCAAAACTTAATTCTAATTAGTTATGAGTGTGATATCTATGATAAAAAGACTTCCATGCTGCATTTCTGGCTTAAAATGACACTTAATACATAGTAGGCTAAAAAGAAAACTCTGTTGCAGTTTTTGAATGAATAAATAATGTCATACTGAGTACTTTCATATAAAATTCTATCACATTTCTAATTTTCAATTTTTTTCTAAAGTTTGAATGTCATAGACCAAACAGTTAGAACTCTGTTTCTATTTCTCGCCATATGCATTTTCCAGGTTATTTAATTCACTTACATTTTTAACTTTGACAAGAGAAATGTCTTGGTACCCATGGGAATAACTCACAGCGTATGACATTAATACATATCTGGTAAAACCATTTGCACAGTTTCTTATTTATTCATAAAACCCAAGAAAACTACATTCATTATTTAGATGTACTTTAAGAATGCTTTAAAGAAAAATATTATTTTGAAATGAGATGGGAGGAATGTATAAAATGTGAGAGACTCAAAGAATCCAAGTATCAGTTTGGAAAGACCAAGGCACAACTAACAAAATAGCTTAAAAAGAAAAGATAGAACCAATGTATAAAACAATTTATGCCAAGTCCCTTACATGAAGACACTTAGAATTCCCACTATGACTTTAAGCCACTTCCAGTGCTTCACGCAACAAACTTCCCTTCATGTTTATGCTGCATTTAGTTAATCTTTATGTCATGGTATTGGGGTATACTTTAGTCCTCTGCTTTGTAATATTCATGACTTCACTCCCATTCACACTTTTATCCCATTTCTGCTCTCCTCTGAGAAATGTATCTTTCCCCTCACACTTCCAGCTGCTGTGTTCTCTATCCAACCATCAAACAGCATATGTGACTGTCTTAGGACATTGCCATCCGGGTGGCTTCATTCTGCCTAAATGTTACCTGTGGGAAAGTATTTTAAATTTATTTTATTTTTCATTTTTTAATTGTTTCAAGAATATTTGCTTTTATCATGGTCATATTTTCCTTCCTTTCCCCCTTGGCTTTTCTGTGATAAGACAGTCCTTCTACAGGGCCAGGCTTGTCTTGCACTTGGGATGCTTTTGCTTGAAGCTCTTGAATGCAATCAAACCAAGTTCCTATTACTTTTACCTATCTTTTCACTTCAATTGCCTTAGCTGAATTCTAAAGCACTTTGAAGGCACGTCCTAAGCAGAAGTCAGAGTCTCACGTTCTAAAACTCTTCAATTGGTCACAAGCTAAAATATTTAACTGCCAACTGTCATTAGAGAGCTCCCAGGTTCAGACATTAGAAGCCAATATTTCATTGTCTTGTAGCCTCCTATTTGTTTTATTCTCCTTTTAATTCATTACACTTTGCCTTCTTTTTATTCGGAAACACCAAAGACTGAAACAAAATGCCTCTGTAATAACTCTCCTCTGATTCATGAACACAGTTATCTCCTGCAGTTCATTCCGATTCTAGCTCCAATGCTCCAATGTAATGTCCTCAGATCGATTTGCCTACCTGAAGCAATCCTCTTTCTTCTTGATCCCTGCTTCAATTCTTTGACTTGATTAACTTGGTTGCTATTTATTATTTATTTACAAGAAAATAAGGATGAAATCTTTCTTTTCCACTGTGCATCTTCAGCAAATGACAACATTTTGGGACGTAGAGCAGTGTGAAGTGGTAATATGGTTATCCATTCTAAATCCCCCAGTGGATGTGTGCATGCTTCTCATCACCTACCACATGTTTTTGATTCACTAATGGAAGACACACACATGCTGCCTTATATTGATTTAATACACCTTAAACAAAGCAATTCCTGGGAACTTCCAAACCTCACCATAGGTAAAAATACTTCTCTTTAATATTCCTGAATTATTACTTACTAAAACCTATTCTTCATTCTGGCTACCATGGAACCAGGTGCGTTCCAACCCACCCTCATGGACTACAACCCCAGACTCTTATCTTGCCAATATCTTTGTCGTTCTGTCTTACATTCCTCAGACTGGGACCTTCTCTTCCACAGCAAAGGTGATCTCCTCTTCTCCATGTTCCTTGCCCAAGAACCTCAAAGTCCAACCTCTGTCTCTTCCCCCAGAAATTGGCTACCTGTAACTTTGTTTATCAATTAAAATCGAGTAGAGGCATGAACTATCAGCATCTCACATGAAGACGTGCAAATTCTCATGGAATTTGGAAACCTAGTTAACACAATATGAGCAATAAATTGAATCCACATATCTCACTCTTTGTGTTTATGAAAAAAGGTCTTTTCTCCCAGATATACACTGAACATAGTTATAACAGTTATGTTAACTATAAGGTACGATATGCACTGATAATGCCCAGACCATCAATTTTATCTATTTACGGGTATTACTCTAACATCTACTCTAACTTAAAGAGTTTCTCATTCTATATTTAAATCATGTTCTTTCTTTAACTTTCATTACCATCTGAAAACCATCCTTTCAAATCTATGTCATCATCCTCAATGCTAAACAACTTCAGTTTGATTATGAGAGTATAACTAGACTTCAATTCCATCAGAGATCCAAGAAAAAATTAAATACTATCTGTATATATAGGAAGCACAAAAACATAGCTTCCAAAACTTAACCAATTTCTAGAGACAACTGAGTATATGAACAGTCTCCCATTCTTCAAAACATTGGAGGATCTGTCTTCAGACTTCTGGCATGGAATCATCAGACACAACTTAAGTAAAACAGGATTATAAAGGTATAGCTTACCCTATCTAGGCAGTGCTAAGTAGTTGACAATACTATATCATGTGTTCTTTCTTGGACAGTATTTTTTTTGTCTGAAGATGAATTAGGGTGACTCTTGTTCAGTGGCTACCTTGTTACAACTAGAGCAAATCCATATGAGGTTATGATGTTCAACATCTTTTTGAAGTGTGGAAGGGAAACTGTCAGGAGCCAACATACCTCTTGGTGAAAAATCTAATAATGAAATAAATGTAAATGTCATATTCTGTGGATTTCTGATGTTTTTGAAGAATATCTATATAAAGTATATTTGAACTGTTAAACCTTGAATATTCTTAGCTATTTCTATTTGAATAACATTGAAAACACTTTATTATAACTAAGTCATAAACTAATACAAGCACAAGTTTACTATCTGGCCCTTAATTTGTATTACTTAATCATCCTAAACAGTTTATAATAGTGACTATAGGAGGACAGGGTCAAAACCTTGTATTATTAAGTGAATTATAAGGCAACTACCCATCCAAAAGTAACAATATTAATTTTAAATTTCACATCAATATGTAAATATTTATATCTATAAATCTTAAATTTGTATCAATATATAAATACTGTTATCAATGTAAAAATTATAACTTGATTTTTGTATCAATTACAAAGATTTTTATCATATAAAATTATGGTTACCCAATGTATTGTTCAAGAATAAATTTAGCAATTTTTCCCGTCTATTTCCTCCCTGGTTAAAATTATGACCATTTCTAAACGATCCTTTCACATGACAACTTACTTGTAACTCATAAAATAACCATAACCAGACACTGATACCCAAGGAGTTGGGATGACAACATTCCATAACTTCTTCTTACTGTATAAGTGTTATGAAAAAAATTTAAAGATGTGGGAAAGGGTAGGAAAATTAGAAAAAAAAATGGTTAAACCTAAGAAAGCTAGTTTTAGCATCTGTTATCTAGTCCCTGTATGTTTAGAAGACTCAGAATTTGATAGGAGTTCTGACCAAATCTTTTGAAAAGGCTGGATGAACAAAGTCCAGAGTTGTACATTCAGTAATATCTGAATCTTATAATCAAAATTTTAGTACTGTTAAGGTATTTGTATGGATTCTGTAAGGTACACAGATTAGGTAAGCATACATTTTGTGCCTTGCTTTAGCAGGTCAAAGACAACTATTCATTTATGAATTAATTTGTTCAATAACCAAATGTAATGAATCTTCATTCATAACATGTGAAAGATGGCATGATGAACCTTAAGGATTCTACAACCAACAAGATGTATTGTCTAATCTTAGCTGAAGTTTTGGCTAGAGACATTTTTATGTCTAAGTCAGTTACAGAGCTGTTTTCATGTGTAGAAGTCAGAAAATCAAGATACAAGTCCAGTTTGAATTCTTCAATTGTTTTTATCATTTTGGTAGTCAAGATCTTCATAAGGAATTCCTCTGTCATATCTGATTCATATCATTCTGGGAGGGTTTCAAAGTCGTGTCATTTTTCCTATTAATGGAAATGCATTGTATCTCTCCCCCAAATAGCATGTCATTGGCTAGTAACCTGAAATCATCAAAGGTATAGATTCATTTTAAATTGCAGTTTGACCTCTCTCCCACAGGTCTTTTTTTTTTTTAAATATCATAACCACCAAACCTATACCCATACACAGTTTGATAATTAAAACAATTAAAAGCAATTAAAGTGATCTAAACAAATATTATTACCTGTTGAGACAATGCTTACTAACTCCTACCTCATTCTTACATGACATTAAGGCCTAAGTTTCTACTATCTGTCTGACATAAGGTTACTCTCTCGCTATCTGCTCTTGACCTACAATTTAAGATCAAAAGTCTCAATTTATTTATCTATGTATACTTAAATTCTAAATTCTCTGAAATTAATAACCTTTCTTGGTAAACTTTCTGTCACTTCCTATGTATTTAACTTCAATTAAATTACCTTCTACTTACTGAATGAACCTATATTAGGCTATTAATTTGTCATATCAGGTTAAACAATCCCATAATTCCCATGAAGACCATGTTTAAAAGAACTCAATTGCTGCCTTGGCATAGAGGTTTTGAAATTTCTTTTGATGTATTTTTCATTTATTTTCTCTTCTATTGAGATCTGTTAGTATCTGTCAGAACAAAAGGAAGCAAATTCACACAAGAGGAGTAGACAGCAGGAAATAATCAAATTCAGAACTGAAATCAACTAAGCAGATATGAAAAGAACTATATAAATGATCAACAAAACCAGTAGCCGGTTCTTTGAGAAAATCAATAAGGTAGATTAAACCCTTAGCCAGACTAACCAGAGAACAGGCAATATCCAAATTAGCAAAATTAGAAATGGAAAGGGAGACATAAAACAGAAATCAAGGAAATTCAAATTATTAGATTCTACTCAACAAAACTGAAAAATATGGAAAAAATAGAAATATTCTATATGGACACCAGGTAGAAAAGTTAAATCAGGTTCAGATAAACCATCTAAACAGTCCTGTAACCCCTAAAAAGATAGAAGCAGTTATTAAAAGTCTTCCAACAAAAAAAGTCCAGGACCAGATGGGTTTAATGCAGAACTCTATCAGGCAATCAAAGAACATTAATACCAATACTCTTCAAACTATTCCGCAAAATAGAAACAGAAGGAACACTACACAGTTTGTTCTTTGACACAATTACTTATACCTAAACCACACAAAGACCCAACAGAAAAAGGGAACTTCATACCATTTTTTCTCATGAATATTGATGCAAAAATACTCAATAAAATTTTCATGAATAGAATCCAACAGCACATCAAAGCAATCATTAACCAAGATCAAGTAGACTTCATCCCAGGGATGTAGGGATGGTTCAATATACGGAAATCCACCAACGTAATCCACTATATAAACAAACTCAAAGAAAAAAAACTTATCACTTCATTAGATGCTGAAAAAGCATTTGACAAAATTTAACACCCGTTCATGATAAAAGTCCTGGGAAGCTCAGGAATTCAAGGCTCATTGCAGTAAAAGCAATGTACAGCAAACCATTAGCCAACAACAAACTAAATGGTGAGAAACTTGAAGCAATCCCACTAAAATCAGGGACTAGGCAGGGCTGCCCACTCTTTCCCTATCTATTCAATAGAGTACTTGAACTCCAGATCGATTAGACAACCAAAAGAGATCAAAGAGATACAAATTGGAAAGGAAGAAGCCAAAATATCACTATTTGCAGATGATATGATAAAATAATTAAGCGACCCCACAAATTCCACTAGAGAACTCCTAAACCTGCTAACTTCAGCAAAATGGCTAGACATAAACTTAACTCAAACAAATCAGTAGTCTTCATATATTCAAAGCATAAACAGGTGAAGAAAGAAATGAGGGAAATGACACCCTTCACAATAGCCACACATAACATAAAATAAAAATACCTCAGTGTGACTTTAACCAAGCAAGTGAACGATCTATATGACAAGAACTTCAAGTCTCTGAAGAAAAGAAATATAAGATCTCAGAAAATGGAAGGAGGTCCTATGATCATGGATTGGCAGGATTAATATCATAAAAATGGCTATCTTGCCAAAAGCAATTTACAAATTCAATGAAATCCCCATCAAAATTCCAACTCAATAATTCATAGAATTAGAAAGAGCAATTTGCAAATTCATTTGGAATAACCAAAAACCCAGGATAATGAAAACTATTCTCAACAATAAAAGAACTTCTGGGGGAATCATGATCCCTGACATCTAGCAGTATTACAGAGCAATAGTAATTTAAAAAAAACCTGCATGGTATTGATAAAGAAGCAGACACTAGATCAGTGGAATAGAATTGAAGACCCAGAAATGAAAATACATACCTATGATCACTTGATTTTTTTTTTTACAAAGGAGCTAAAATAATCAAATGGAATAATGATAGCATTTTCAAAAATTGGTGCTGGTTCAACTGGCAGTAAGTATGTAGAAGAATGCAAATTGATCCTTTCTTATCTCCTTGTACAAAGCTCAAGTCCAAGTGGACCTCCTTATAAAACCAGTTACACTGAAACTAATAGAAGAGAAAGTAGGAAAGAGCCTCGAACATATGTGCACAGGGAAAAATTTCCTAAACAGAACACCAGTGACTTATGCTCTTAGATCAAGAATTGACAAATGGGAATTCATGAAAATTACAAAGCTTCTGTAAGACAAAGGACACTGTCAACAGTACAAAAGGGCATCCAACGGAATGGGAAAAGATCTTTACCAATCCTATAACCTATAGAGGGCTAATACCCAATATATACAAAGAACTCAATAAGTTAGACGCCAGAGAACCAATTTACCCTATTAAAAAATGGGTACCAAGCTAAACAAAGAACTCTCAATTGAGAGATATGGAATGGCTGAGAAGCACCTAAAGAAATGTTCAATATTCTTAGTCATCAGATAAATGCAAACCATAGGAATAACAACAATATCAATCAACTAGAACCCACCATAGCTCCCAGGGACCAAACCATCAACCAGTAAATACACATTGAGGGACCCATGACTCCAGCCACATTTGTAGGAGAGGATAGTTTTGTCCAGTTTTAGGTGGATGCCAGGGCATTGAGTTTGGAGTAGGTGGATGGGAGTGGGAGTATCCTGATAGAAGTGGAATGGAAGAGTGTTCCTATTTTTCCACATCCTCACCAGCATATGTTGTCATCCTGAGTTTTTGATCTTAACCATTCTGACTGGTCTGAAGTGGAATCTCAGGGTTGTTTTGGTTTGCATTTCCCTGATGACTAAGGATGTTGAACATTTCCTTACGTCTTGTCAGTCATTCAATTTCTTCAGCTGAGAATTCTGTTTTGCTATGTACCCCATTTTTAATAAGGTTATTTGGTTCTCTCGAGCTTAACTTCTTCAATTTTTTGTATATATTCAATATAACCCTTCTATCAGATGTAAGATTGATAAATATATTTTCCCAATCTGTTGATTGCCATTTTGTCCTATCGACAGTGTCCTTTATCTTAAAGAAGCTTTGTAATTTTAGGAAGTCCCATTTGTTGATTTTTCATCTTAAAGAATAAGCCATTGGTGTTGTTTTCAGGAAACTCTCCCCTGTGCCCTATGTCTTTGAAGCTCTTCCTTTATGTGGAGGTCCTTGATCCACTTAGTCTTGAGCTTGTACAAGGAGATAAGAATGAATCGATCTGCAATCTTCTACCATGCTGACTGCCAGTAGAACCAGCACAATTTGTTGAAAGTGTTGCTCTTTTCCCACTGGATTGTTTTAGCTGCTTTTGCAAAGATCAAGTGACCATAGTTGTGTGGGTTCATTTCGGGATCTTCAATCCTATTCCATTGATTTACCTGCCTGTCTCTGTACCAACACCTTGCAGTTTTTGTCACCATTGCTCCATAATAGAGCTCATGGTCAGGGACGGTGATTCCCCCAGAAGTTCTTTTATTGTTGAGTATAGTTTTAGCTATCCTAGGTTTTTTCTTATTTCGAATGAATTTGCAAATTGCTCCTTCTAATTCTATCAGGAAATGAGTTGGAATTTTGATGGGGATCGAATTGAATCTGTAGATTGCTTTTGGCAAGATGGTCATTTTTATGATATTAATCCTGCCAATCCATGAACATGAGAGTTATTTCCATCCTCTGAAATCCTATTCATTTTCTTTCTTCAGAGACTTGAAGTTCTTATCATAAAGTTCTTTCACTTGCTTGGTTAGTCACAGCATGGTATTTTTATTATTTGTGGCTATTGTCAAGGGTGATATTTCCCTCATTTATTTCTCAGCCTGTTTGTCCTTTGAGTAGAGGAAGGATGTTGATTTGTTTGAGTTAAATTTATATCCAGCCACTTTGCTGAAGTTGTTTATCTGGTTTACAAGTTCTCTGGTGGAATTTGTGGGGTCACTTAATTATTGTATCATATCATCTGCAAATAGTTATATTTTGACTTCTTCCCTTCCAATTTGTATCCCTTTGATCTCTTTTTGTTGTCTAATTATTCTGGCTAAGAGTTCAACCACTATATTGAACAATTAGGAAGAAAGTGGGTAGTCCCTGATTTTAGTGGGATTGCTTCAAGTTTTTCTCCATTTAGTTTGATATTAACTACTAACTTGCTATATATTGCTTTTACTATGATTAGGTATGGGCACTTTATTCCTGACTTTCTGCATCTTTTTGTGTGAAGATGTGCTGAATTTTGTCAAATGCCTTTTCCGTATCTAATGAGATATGATTGTGATTTTTTCTTTTGAGTTTGCTTATACAGTGGATTATGTTGATGGATTTCCTTATACTGAACTATCCTCCCTACATCACTCCAATGAAGCCCACAAGATCATTTTGAATGATCATAGTGATTTATTCTTGGATATGTTTTGTTAGAATTGTACTGAGTATATTTTGTATCGATATTCATAAGGGAAACTGCTCTGAAGTTCTATATTTTTGTTGGGTTTTGGTGCAGTTTAGGTATAAGCATAATTATGTTTTCATAGAATAGATAGAATAGTGTTCCTTTTGTTTCTATTTTGTGGAATGGTTTGAAGACTATTAGTATTAGATCTTTGAAGGTCTGAATTCTACACTAAAACTGTCTGGTTCTAAGGATTTCTTTGGTTGGAAAACTTTTAATGACTGCTTCTATTTTTTATGAGTTATGAGATGGTTTGGACAGTTTATCTTGTTCTGATTTAGCATTGATACTTTGTATATGTCCAGAAAATTTTCTGTTTCCTCCATATTTTCCAGTTTTGCAGAGTAGAGGTTTTTTTAGTAGGATCTGATATTTCTTTGGATTTCCTCTATGTCTGTTGTTTTGTATCACTTTCCTTTTCTGATTTTTGTCAATTTGGATACTATCTGCCTTACAGTTAGTCTGGCTAAGGATTTATATATCTTGTTGATTTTCTCAAAGAACCAGCTCCTGGTTTTGTTGATTTTTGTATAGTTCTTTTCTTTTCTACTTGGTTGATTTCAGCCCTGAGTTTGATCATTTCTTGCTGTTTACTCCTCTTGGGTGAATTTGTTTTTTGTTCTAGAGCTTTCAGGTGTGCTGTCATGCAGTTAGTGTATGCTCTCTCCAATTTCCTTCTAGAGGCACTCAGAGCTATGAGTTTTCCTCTTCTGCTTTCACTGTGTCCCATAAGGTTGGGTATATTGTGCCTTCATTTTCAATCAATTCTAAAAAGTCTTTCACTTCTTTCTTTATTTCTTCCTTGACCAAGTTGTCATTGAATAGAGAGTTGCTCTGCTTCTAGGTATATGTGGGCTTTCTGATCTTTTTGTTGGTATTGAAGACCAGCCTTAGTCCATGGTGATCTGATAGGATGCATTGGATTATGTCGATCTCTTTGTATCTATTGAGGCCTCTTTTTGAACAATTATATGATTAGTTTTTGAGAAGTTACCATAAGATGCTAAGAAGAAGGTACATTCTTTTGTTTTAGGATGAAATGTTCTATAGATATCTCTTAAATCCATTTGGTTCATAACTTCTGGTTCATGTCTCTGTTTAATTTCTGTTTCTATGATCTGTCCATTGATGAGAGTGAGGTGTGGAACTCACCTACTATTATTGTGTATAGTGTAATGTATGCTTTGAGCTTTAGTAAAGTTTCTTTTATGAATGTGGGTGCCATAGCATTTGAAGCATAGATGGAGAGTTCATCTTGGTAAATTTTTTATTTGATAAGTTTCAAGTGTCCATTTTGATATCTTTTTGTTGAAAGTTTTACTCGATATTAGAATGATAAAGAAGTGCAGGCCGACAGGAACCGGATGTAGATCTCTACTGAGAGACACACCCAGAATACAGCAAATACATAGGTGAATGCCATCATTAAACCACTGAACTGAGAACGGGATCCCTGTTGAAGGAATCTTAGAAAGGATTGAAAGAGCTTGAAGGGGCTTGAGACCCCATATGAACAATACCAATCAACCACAGCTTCCAGGGACTAAGCCACTTACCCAAAGACTATACATGGACTGACCCTGGACTCCAACCTCATAAGTAGCAATGAATAGCCTAGTAAGAGCACCAGTGGAAGGGGAAGCCATTGGTCCTGCCAAGACTGAACCCCCAGTGAATGTGATTGTTGGGGGGAGGGTGGTAATTGGGGATGATGGGGAGGGGAACCCCATATAGAAGGGGAAGGGGAGGGGCTAGGGTGATGTTGGCCCAGAAACCGGGAAGGGGAATAACAATCGAAATGTAAATAAGAAATACCCACGTTAATAAAAAAAAAAAAAGGAAAAAAAAAAGAATGACTACTCCAGCTTGCTCCTTGGAAACATTTGCTTGGAAATGTTTTTCCCAGTCTTTTACTCTTTGATAGTGTCTGTCTTTGTCACTGAAGTGTATTTCCTGTATTCAGCAAAATTGTGGGTCTTTTTTACATATCCAGTCTGTTAGTTTACATCTTTTTTGGGAGGAGTGGAGTCCATTTGTGTTAATAGATATTAAGGAATAGTGATTTGTTCTGTTATTTTTCTTGTTAGAGGTGGAATTATTTTTGTGTGGCTATCTTTTTGTTGTTGATGTTGTTTCTTACAAGAAGATTAGTTTCCTGCTTTTTCTAGGGTGTTGTTTCCCTCTTTGTGTGTTTTCCATCTATTATTCTTTGCAGGGTTGGATTTGTGAAAAGATATTGTGTAAATTTGGTTTTGTCACAGAATATCTTGGTTTCTCCATCTATGGTAATTGAGAGGTTTTTCTGAATACAGTAGCCTGGGCTGGCATCTGTGTTCACTTAGGGCCTGTATGACATCTGCCCAGGATTTTCTTGTCTTTAGAGTCTCTCTTGAGATATCTGATGTAATTCTCATAGGTCTGTCTTTATATATTCTTGATCTTTTCCCCTTACTGTTTTTAATATTTTTATTTTGTGCATTGGGTGACATGACTATTATTTGACGGCAGGAATTTCTTTTCTGATCCAATTTTTTGGAGTTCTGTAGGCTTCTTTTATGTTTATGAGCATATCTTTCTTTAGGGTAGGGAAATTTTCTTCTATAATTTTGTTAAAGATATTAAGTTGAGAATCTTCTCTCTTTCCTATACCTATTATCCATAGGTTTGATCATCTCATTGTGTCCTAGACTTTCTGGAGGTTTTGAGTTAGAATCTTTTTGCATGTTGCATTTTTTACTATTGTATCAATGTTTTCTATGGTTTTTTCTGCCCCTGAGTTTCTTCCTTCAATCTCTTGTATTCTGTTGGTGATTCTGAGTCTATGACTTCTGATCTCTTTCCTAGGTTTTCTAGCTCCAGGTTTGTCTCACTTTGTGATTTCTTTATTGTTTCTATCTCCATTTTTAGATCCTGGATGGTTTTGTTGAATTTCTTAACCTGTTTGTTTGTGTTTTCCTGTAATTGTTCAAAGGATTTTTGTGTTTTCTCTTTAAGGGCTGCTCCTTGTTTACCTGTGTTGTCCTGTATTTCTTTAGGGCAGTTATTTATGTCCTTCTTAAATTCCTCTATCCTCATCATGAGACGTTATTTTAAAGCCAAATCCTACTTTTCTGGTGTGCTAAGATATCCACTATTTGCTGTGGTGGAAGTACTGGGTTCTGATGATGCCAAGTAGTCTTGATTTCTGTTGTTTACATTCTTATGCTTGCCTCTTGCCATCTGATGTTGGTTGGTCTTGTTGTCTCTGACTAGATCTATTCCTTCTAGTTGGCCTGTAAGCCTGTGATCCTGTGATCTTAGAAGTGAGAGTGCTTCCGGCAGACTAGCTCTCTAGCAGGTTGGGGTCTGAGAGCTGTGGGACACCCCCAGTTCTGGGTGCAGATGTAGACTTTAAGGATTTATTCTGATGCTGCCCTGTGGTTCCTGTGCTTTGTGTGCTTCATCTGAGTCTCTCTTTAGACAGTCAATGGACAGAAAGTGGGTTCTCTCCTTTGGGTTTCAGAGGGAGAACACTCCTGGCAGACCAGCTCTCTGCGGGCAGATTTTGTGTTCAAGGGCTGTGGAACAGCCCTAGCTCTGGACACAGATGGGTACTAGAAGGCTTAACTCCCGATTTTTATTTGTTTTTGTCAACTTGACACAAATCTAGATATATCTTCAAAGAGGAAACCTCCATTGAGACAATGACTCAACAGATTGGCCTGTTTGTAAACCTATGCAGCATTTTCTTGATTCATGAATAATGTTTGAGAGTACAATAGCGCCACCACTGGGAAGGTGGTTTTATAAAAGAGCGAGCTGACTAAGCTGTGTAGAGCAAGGTGGCAAATAGTGTTTCTCTGATCCTTTCCAGCTTCCCTCAGTGATGAACTATAAAACGTAGTCAGAAATAAGCCCTTTCCTTATAACCCCCAAAAATTCTGCACCATTTATTGTACCGAATGTAAAAATAGGGGATTGAGTAGAGTTTATATGCCATGATGTAGGTGCAATTTTTATCTTTTATACATAGACCCATATTGGGTGATCAAATGAGGCACTGAGGATTCATGAAAAATGTAAATTTTCCATTTCATATTTTTTGCTTAACTTACAGAAATAGGAACTACTGATTCCACTTTTTAATGTGCTCTCTATTTGGAGCACGAATAAGAATTGAATCTGTTCATATATATGCCACTGAATTTCAGTTGTTTTCAAAATTGTCCCTAGTTAATAACCTGTTTATATAGTAAAGACATGTGTCAAGCATCAATTGGCTTGATGTGACGCTATCATATTTTTGAGATTCTGATTTCTTCTCTCAAAACAAAAAAATCTGTCCCACCTGGGGATCTAACCCATATACATACACCCACCAAACCCAGACAATATTGTTGATGCCAACAAGTGCATGCTGACAGGAGCCTGATATAGCTGTCTCCTGAGAGGCTTTGCCAAAGCATGACAAATACAGAGGCAGATGCTCACAGCCAACCATTGAACTGAGAATGGGGTCACCATTGGTGGAGTTAGAGAAAGGATTAAAAGAGCTGAAGGGGTTTGCAACCCCATAAGAACAACAATACCAATCAACCAGAGCTCCCAAGGACTAAATCACCATCCAAAGAATACAGATGGACAGACCTATGGTTCCAACTACAGATGTATCAGAGGATATCTTTGCTGGGCACCAATGGGAGGAGAAGCTTTTGGTCTTGCCAAGACTGAATCCCCGAGTGCAGGAGAATGCCAGGGTGGGTAGGCAGGAAGGGGTGGGTGAATGGATTGGAGAACATCCTTATAGAAGTAGGGGGAATGGGATAGAATATGGTGTTTATGGACAGGAAACCGGGAAAGTGGGTAATATTTGAAATGTAAATTTAAAAATCCAATAAAAATGTTTTAAAAAACTGCAATCATTTTCAATTTTGAAAGTAGAGAACTTTTATTCTGTTGTGTCTTCAAGTTACTTCTGAAACAAATATGGCATGGTTACAATTTTAAAAACCACTATACATAGCTTGAAGCCTGATAGTATCCCTTTTTGGACCACAGTATATATAAACCAATTTGCATTTAAATAATTTTTCAAGATATTCAAATTGGCAATAGTATTGTACATTCAACTAAATCATTGCTAGATTTCTCATCTAAAATCTAAGAACTTTGGTTTGTTTTTAATTATCCTTTTACAGCATGACCATTTGAAATCATTTTTTATATTCCACCTTAAGATTACCTACATATAGAACGGTGTTAATGCATTAATTTTTTTGATAAACATGAATATAAATGTATTTGTGATAAATGGCTCAAGAACAATTCTGGTTGTTGAACAATTTGCTGAAGAAACTGAAGTCACAATACTCTTGCCTTGTTTCCTGGACATTTCTCATGAATATTCAAAAATCTTCCCCTACAATTACATTCTTGAATCTTGTTCTTACATTTTCTCCTTTTTATTTTTTAATAGCAGGATATACAGTGTGGTTTTGATTTGAGATGTCATAGAAAAATCTAGTAGTTATGTGATGTATGAGTATTCTATAAGCCCGAAAATTATATTGCAACTGTGTAATCATTGTGTGTAATACTCTGACACCAAGAATAGAGATCCTATTTGATGCTATTAGTTATATTACTATATTGATGAGAAAAATCTAGAGATTAGATTGAAAAGAGGCCCATATGATTAGAGATTAGATTGAAAAGAGACCCATATGATTAGTAATTCTGATCTCTTGTAGACTATAAGCACATATTTGCCTTTATTAGGAATCCAAATGTATAAATGAGATATCTTTAAATGTAAATAGTTAATCTATTAGGTATATTTCTTTACTTTTGTCAGTTCCCTATGACCACACAGAGAAACAAAATATATTTAAAACTGAACCTCAATAGCTGAGCAATGAAATGATCTCTCTTTACTTTCTCCGCTAACCTGACAACTTCCTAGTCCCATTCCATTATACTTGTTTATTATTGTTCATCCTGATCTTTGGACCCCTTCATGGCTCTAGTTTCTTCATCCTGCTTGATCCAAATCTCCCTCTCTTTATTCTGGTTGTTGGGTGTCCCATCCTATTTTCTATTCTGCCACGCCATTGGGTGATTAGCGTTTATTGACAAGGCAAATAACAAATGGTAAGAATTATTAATACAAACCCGAGACAGGAGATTCTTGGTATAAGCATTACAATGCCATGTTGAGATCTGAGGGAGAAGAAATCAGCATTGGAATAACATAAGGGTAAACTTTACACAGTGTACAAAAACATTATGCCTACACAAATGTTATGATATCTTATGCAAATAGAAAGTGACTTAATTCCCAAGAAAAGATTAAATGCAGTCCCTTCTCGTTCAAATGAACGAGTATATTATGATCAATTAAGTCCAGCCATAAGCACAGAGTCATTTGAAAAGTAATTTCTTTCTTGGTGGATAGGTCCTTAACACGGCCCCAGGTGCACAGACTTGACTTCTGATGATATGGTCAATATTTTCTTTCGGCATTCTGCCTGACATTTGCATTCTTTTTCTGGTGATGTTTGAGGGCACCAGATAGTCTTTCACTTGACATTCTTCAGAACTACAATTAAAACAGTAAGGCTCTGATCTTTTTACCTTTACTGCTATTTCTAGCCCTTTTAAGAAAAACAATGAACAAAATTTTTGCTGACAGCTGGTTAGCTTTTGTGTTTTAGTAAACAGAATCTCTTCCTTTACCATAAGTTATCATATTTTGTCGTGGCAAAATTAATAAAACTCAAAGTGCATTCTACCTTGCTACAATTTCCCCTTTTCTAAATGACAAAACATTTGTCCCTTTAATAGTCTACTTCTGACACTGTTTTGAATGATTAATACAAAAGGTTTGAGGGACTCTTTAACACTTAATTTTCATACCCTAACTCAAGTGTTTTCTCTTAATTTTATATAAATTTCTCTATTTTTGAATGTGATTTTATTGACAAAATATAATTCACAATAAAAATTTTAACAAAGGTCCATTTGTCACAGTTTGTTCATCAATATTCTGCTATGTTGTAATATAATAGACAATTTACTTTTAAAGTATGGATTCTTGGTGTCAAGCCATTCTCTGGTTTATTCACAGTGTGGATCAGCACCCATAGCTCTGTTGTCAAATCCACCTCTTCTCTTCCTATTACCATTACATGGAGTGAGTGGGCTTTAGAGTCTTTCTCTCCTTAATTAGCTTTCATAATTCTCAATATCAAGACCAATTGGCACTTTTATTTATGGGGTTTCAATTCTGTAGTAGGGTGAGGGTAGAAGTTTCTAATACAGTATGAGAAAACACTTTGCATAGTTCAGGTGCAAAATCTCACTATCTCTCTTTTTTAATTTAGTTATCTACTTCTGTATTAACTCGATAACTTCTTAAAAATAACTTTTTTATTGTTTTTTTTCACCAAGGTTAGTTTCTTTTGAGGAAGATTTTGGTGTTGATTGTTGTGTTGCTAAAGGTCCTGTGACACAGAGAGCTGGATCCTGGGCTTTTCTATTGACCAATATAACTTTGTAAA
Organism: Rattus rattus; assembly: GCF_011064425.1. Classification (NCBI taxonomy): domain Eukaryota; kingdom Metazoa; phylum Chordata; class Mammalia; order Rodentia; family Muridae; genus Rattus; species Rattus rattus. The sequence continues at coordinate 129,138,928 of NC_046156.1, read as the reverse complement.
CACTGACTTTTGGAACTAGAGTCTTGGATATAGATAGAGCATGAATGTTTTCAAGCCAAAAAATAAATACCCACTTCTCAGGCAGCTTAAGTGATGACGCCTCTCTCTCTCTCTCTCTCTCTCTCTCTCTCTCTCTCTCTCTCTCTCTCTCTCTGTGTGTGTGTGTGTGTGTGTGTGTGTGTGTGTGTGTGTGCTTTTGCATGCATGCGTGTGCTTTCCAATAAGAGAACCTTATGATAGGCTGTTAACTCTCTGAGTAATATCAACTGTGGTACATTATACTGTTTTTATTCTGACAGTAACAGTACCTAGGTTACCCCAAGACTTTCTATTGTAAAATCTATCAATATCTACACCTGCCTAGCAAACAGATAACCTGCTGACAGATTTTCCTTCCCTCCTTCTTCTTCTCCCTCAGTCTCATCATCATCTCTGTAGCAAAGAAACTTCTCTGCCCCAGTTCATTCCAGTATCCCAGACTCTAACACCAGCAAGCATTTCCTATGAAAACACCAGGGGAACAGGTAAGCTAACTGTAAACTTTTATCACTTCATTCTCTCCTCGAAACCCAGTTTCTTTCTTTCATCCTGTTCTTTGCATAAGACCAACCATTGCAGTCTTTCTTACCCCCATCCCAAAGGCCATCCACTCCTATTGTCCCTACCCTCCTCATTTACCCACTTGTTGCTTTAGAGCAGGCACTCCTCGTAGCCAAAGGAAAAATGCAGGTAAGCTTTTTGTAATTAATTCCCTCTATTCTTTTTCCTCTAGATCCAACCCTGAGTTCCGCTCCTAGTGCTATAGCAGACTTTGTGGGAAGCTCTCTTGTCACTGTTTTCTCCCCAACCCCTGATTCCAAAGAATCCCCTGTGGCCATAACTGTCAATTCCAAAGAAAATTTCTTACCAAGCCACCCACAGCTATTAAAAATCTCTGAAAATCCAGAGAAGAAGCAGAAACAAACAAGCAAACAAAAACAACAACAACAAAACCCACAAAGGGCACAAACAACAAAGGCAAATACAGCACCTAGACCTAGAATCATCCCACTCCCAAATGCCTAGACACTAGCTTAAAAACACAACCAACAATAGCCAGAGCAATATGTTCCCACTAGAGCCCAGCTATCCTATGATAGTAGACGGTAAATATTGCAACATGGTTAAAGCACAAGAAAATTCCTCTAAAACCATGTGTATGAAGATACTAGAGCTTCTTAAAGAGGAAAATCTAGGAAAACACAAACGGTTTTAATACCCTTAAAAAGCCAACGAAAAACAAAATCTTAAAAAGCAAACAAAACTATTGAAGATCTAACAATGGAAATAGAAGCAACAAAGAAAACACAAATTCAAGTAATTCTCGAAATGAAAAATCTAGATTGGTAAACAGGAACCACAGACACAAGGATCACCAATGCAACACAAAGATGGTAGGTAGAATCACAGGCATTGAAGAGATAAGAAATGGATACATCAATCAAAAAAATGTTAACTCTAAAATCCTCCTCATACAAACCTCCAGGAAATCTGGGACACTAGAAAAGGACCAAACCTACGAATAATGAAAATAGAGAAAAAAATTGCAATCCAAAGACCAAAAAATATTTTCAATAAAAGTATAAAAAAATGTTTCCTAACCTAAAGAAAGAAATGCCTATCAAGGTATAAAAGTACAAGTAGACTGGCTCATAAAATAAATTCCCTTTGACACATGAACAATAACTGAAAAAACAAAATCATATATTTTAAAAAAATATTAAAACTTGCAAGGGAAAAAGAGAAAATAACATGTAATTGCAGACAGATTCAAAGATAACAGCTACCAGTCCAGACTACTATGCCCTGCAAAATTTTCTACATCATAGATTGAAAAAAATGATATTCTATGTTACAGCAAATTTAAACATCTAATTTTGAACCATTTAAAAGAGTATCCAATAAATCACCAAATCTATGTCTCATTATGCCTTTATACTGTTTTTCTTTAAATTTATCATTTTTAAATTATGTATATTTTATCTATGAATTTTCATGTATATTCTCATTCCCTTTTAGCATAAAAGCATGGTTTTTAAATATGTTTTAGTTTGGTCAGAAATTTGGCTGCTTTGGATTTCGTCTGTATATCTATCTCTAAGTCTGTATTCGGCTCTGACTGTGTTGTGCTTGAATATGCTTCAGGCCTCTGTCTTTCAGCTCACAGATAAGAGGCACTTCAGCCTTCTATGTGCAGGAGCTGCCTCAGCAGACCCTAACCCCTCCACTGCTCTGGGGAGTTGGGCTCAATAGATTGGCTTTTTAGCCAGCATGAGTCAGGCCAGCATGAGTCCCTTCAGCTCTACCTCCCTTGTTAGCCTACCCTGACTATAACCTCCACTGGCTGTGAAACTGCTTTGGGAAGTTTTCGTCTGTGGCCATGGCTGTATTTGTTGTTGTTGTTGTTGTTGTTGAGGTTGTTGTTGTGGTTGTTGTTGTTGTTGTTGTTGTTTGGGGGGATGTTTTTTTTGTTTTGTTTCTTTTCCTTCATTCCATCCTTCCTTTTCTTTCTTTGTTTCTTTCTTTTTTCCTTCTCTCTCTCTCTCTCTCTCTCTCTCTCTCTCTCTCTCTTTCACTATCTATTTCCATTCTGCAACCACCTATGGGCCTTTGAGTACCATCTATTCTATTAAAGAAGCTTGTAAGCTCCTACTTGAAAAACAACAGTTGCAATTTTATTTTCTTTTTAATTTTTTAAATATACTTTACATCCTTATCACAGCCCCTTCTTCCTCTCTTCCTAACCCACCATTAAAATTCCTTCCCTCAATTGCCCTCACCTTCTCTGAGGAGAATGGCAACTCCCTTGAGTATCACCCATCTTGGGTCATCTAGTCCCAGCAGGTCTAGGCCAATCCTCTCCTACTGAGGCTCATCCAGGCAGTCCAGGTATCAGGAAAGGGGATCCAATAGCAAGGAAGAGAGATCATGACAGCCTCTTTCCCACTTGTTAGGGGAGACACATGAACAGCAAGCTACACATTTGCTACAGATATGTAGGTCCTGCATGCTTCTTGATTGGTGGTGCAGAGTCTGAGAACCTCAGTGGTGTCTGGTTAGTTGATCTGTGGGGCTTCTTGTGTGGTTGACCCCTCCTACTTGCTCACTTCTATTACCTACTTTACTTCAAGACACCTCAGATTCCACTTGATGTTTAGCTGTAGGTTTCTGCATCTGGCTTTCTCCTTCATCTACTGCTGGATGAACCCTCTCAGGTGACAAATATGCTAAGTTCCTGTCAGCAAGCATAGCAGAGTATCAATAATAGTGTCATGGGTTGACTCTCTCACATGAAATGGATCTCAAGTTTGGGTCACTGGTTGTCCATTCCACAATCTCTTCTCCCTCTTTATTCCTGTGTATCTTGTAGGCAAGACAACTTTTGGGTTGGAGGTTTTGTGGATTGATTGATGTCACCTTCCCTTCTCTTGAATTTCTGCCTGACTACAAGAGATAGCAATTTTAGCCTCTATCTCCCTCATTGGTAGATATCTAAGATAGGGTCATCCCCATAGACTTATATCTTCTTGGATCCCAGTACTAGAGCTAGTCATTACAGATGACTTCCCTGCTGATTTCTGTTTTAACTCCCAGGCTGATCTCCTACCTCTTCTCCCCATACCTGACCGCCATCCCTATTGTCCTTTTCAGGTCCTCTCCTACCCAGTTCCAGTTCTTTATCTACTTCATATTCTGAGTCAGATTCTTTCATTCTCCCTTGGGACCTCCTTATTATCCAGTTGCTTTGGATTTGTGGATTAAAGCATGGTTATCTTGCAATTTAAGGCCAATGTCCACTTATAAGTGAGGATATATCATTTGTGACTTTCTGGCTCTTGATTACTTCATCCAGAATGATATTTTCAAGTTCTGTCCATTTATCTGCAAAATTCGTGATGTCTTTTTTTTGTTAAGCTGGATGTAGATGTATGACATTTTCTTTATACCTTCTTCAGTTGAGGGAAATTTAGTGTTTTTTTCAATTTTTAGCTATTTATGAATAAAGCTGCTATAAATATAGTTAGCAATGTCCCGATGGTAGAGTACAACATCTATTGGGTATACGCCCAGGAGTGGTGTAGATGTGTGTTGAGGTATAACTATTAGCAGTTTTTTGAGAAACTGCAAAATTGATTTTCAAAGTGGTTGACCAAGTTTGCACTCCCACCACAATGGAAGAGTGTTCCCCATGTTCCACGTCCGTCCCGGAATATGCTGTCACTTGAGGTTTTGATGTTATACATTCTGAATGAGGTAATTTAGAATCTTAGGATCGTTTTGATTCCCATTTCCATATTTACTAAAGACATTGAACATTTCTTTAAGTATTTAGGTCACCATTCAAGATTCCTCTGTTGAAAAATCTGTTTAGCTCTACCACATGTTCTAATTGGGATATTTAGATTGATCGTGTTTAATTTCTTGAGTTCTTTACAAATTTTGGATAATAGCCCTCTCTCGGATGTGTAGTTGGTGATGATGCCTTCCCAATAAGTAGCCTGCCATTTTGTACGATTGACAGTGTCCTTTGCCTTAGAGAAGCTTTTCAGATTCATTTGATTCCATTTAGTAAGTGTTGACCTTAGAGCCTGAGCCATTGGTGTTCTGTTGAGAAAGTTATCTCCTGTATCAATCTGTAAGAAGATATTTTCCACTTTCTTTTCTATTAGATTTCATGTATCCAGTTTTATGTTCAGGTAGTTGATCCACTTGGACTTGAGTTTGGTGCAATAGATCTACATGCTGACATCCAGTTAGACCAGAACCATTTGTTCAGAATGGTTTCTTTTTTCCATTGTATGGTTCATGTCCTTGTCAATAAAACAAGTATGCATAGATGTGTGGGCTTATTTCAGGGTGTTGGACTCAAATCTATCCATCAACATGTCTCTTCCTATACCAATAACATGCAGTTTTTATTATTATCATTCTGTAATATAGACTGAGGTAAGGGATGGTGATACCTCCAGAAATTCCTTTTATTGATCAGAAATGTTTTATCTATCATGTTTTTTCCCCATGGGAAGTTGACCATGTCTGTAAAGAATTGGGTTTGAATCTTTAGGAGAATAGTAATGAATTGGCAGATTACTTTTGGTAAAATGGCCATTTTCATTATGTTAATCATACTGATCCATGAACATGGGAGACATTTGCATTTTTTTGATGCCTTCCATAATTTGTTTCTTCAGCGACTAGAAGTCCTTGTAATAGAGGACTTTCACTTGCTTGCTTAGAGTTATGTGAAGATATTTTATATTATTCATGGATATTGTAAAGGTGTTGTTTTCCTAATTTCTTTCTTAGCACATTTATCATTTGTAAAAAGGAGGAATACTGATTTCTTTGAATTAATTTTGTGTCCAGCCATGTTGCTCAAGGTGTTTGTCAATTGTAGGAGTTCTCTGGTAGAATTTTTGGGGTCACTTATGTATTATCATATGACCTACAAATAGTGATACTTTGACTTCTTCTAATTTCCTCTTGATAACTTTTAGTTTTCTTTTTGCTTTAGCTAGTACCTCAAGTATTTTATCGATAGATAGGTAGAGAGTGAACAGTCTTGTCTCTAATTTAAATAGCTGCTTTAGGTGTTTCTCAATTTAGTTTGATCATGGTTATTGGGTTGCTTTATATTGATTTTATTATGTTTAAGTATGCATCTTGTATCTCTTATCTCTCTAAGCCTTTAACATGAAGGGCAGCTAGATTTTACAAGAGGCTTTTTCAGCATCTAATAATGTGATTATATGTTTTTTCTCACACAAACACACACACACACACACACACACATATTGATGGATTTTTGTATACTGAAGCATCCCTGAATCCCTGGGATGAAGACTACTTGAACATGGTGAATATGTTTTTGGTGTATTCTAGAATTCAGTTTGCTAGTATTTTATTTATTATTTTTACATAAATGTTCAAAAGAGAAATTTGTCTGAAAATATCTATCTTTGTTGGGTCATTGTGTCCTTAGGTATCAGGATGACTGTGGCCTCATAGAATGAGTTTGGCAAAGCTCCTTCTGTTTCTATTATGTGGATTAATTTGAGGAGTATTAGTATTAGTTCTTTAAGTATTTGGTAGAATTCTGCTTTAAAACCATCCGGCCTTGGCTTTGTTTTGGTTGGGAGATGGTTAATGACTACCTCTATTTATTTACGGGTTATAGGGCTGTTTCAACAGTTTATCTGATCTTGATTTAATTGTGTAAATGTTATCTGTCTAGGAAATCTTCTATTTGTTAAGACTCTCCAATTTTGTGGAGTACAGACTTTTGAATTTCCTTGCTCTCTGTTGTTATGCATCTAATTTTATTTCTGATTTTATTCATTGAGTACCATTTATCTGTTATTTTGTTAGTTTGGCTAAGCATTTGTCTGTCTTGTTCATTTTCTCAAAGAATCAGCTCTCAGTTTCACTGATTATTTATAGTGCTTTCTTTGTTTCTATTTGATTGATTGCACCCAGATTTTGATTATCCTGACTTCTAATCCTCTTTGGTGTGTTTGCTTATTTTTCTTTTTCTCTAGAGTTTTTATTTGTACTTTTAAATAGCTGGCATGAAAATTTTGTAATTCCTTTATGGACTTATTTGGGCTATAAATTTTCCTTTTAGAATTGCTTTCATTTTGTCCCATAAATTTGGATATGTTGTGCCTTTATTTTCATTGAAATCTAGATAGTCTTTGATTTTTTCTTTATTTATTCTCTGACTCAAAGATCATTGAATAGAGATTTGTTTAGCTTCCATGAACATGTTGGCTTTCTGCTTTTCCTATTGTTGTTGAAGTTCAGCTTTAATCCATGGTGGGCAGATAAAATGTAAGATATTATTTGAAATTTTTTGTATCAGTTAGGACTTGCTTTGTGACCACCTATATGGTCAATTTTATAGAAGGTTTCATGAGATGCTGAGGAAAAGGTATGGTTTTTGTATTTGAGTGAACTATTCTGTAGATGTCTGTCAGGTCCATTTGATTCTCAATGTTGGTTACTTGGATTATTTCTTTGTTTAGGTTTTGTCTTGATGACCTTTCGATTGATGAGAGTGGGATATCTCTCACTATTAATGTATAGGATTCACTGTGTAATTTAATTTTAACAATGTTTATTTTACAAATGTGGTTGCCCTTCGGTTTGGAGTATAGATGTTCAGAATTGAGATATCATCTTTTTGCATATTACTTTGATGAATATGAAGGCTCCTTCACTAGCTCTAAATTTGCTTGAACATCTATTTCAATGGCCACTCCAATTTGCTTCTTGGATCTGTTTGCTTAGAAAACATTTCTCTAACTCATTAGTCTGAGGTAATGTTTATGTCTATTTTTGAGGGGTGTGTGTGTGTGTGTGTGTGTGTGTGTGTGTTTGTTTATGCAGTAGAATGATGAGTCCTGCTTTCACATCCATTTTGTTAGCCATGCCTTTTCATTTGGGAATTATTATTTACTTCCTGTTTTTTTTTAATGTTGGTGATTGTGTGTGTGTGTGTGTGTGTGTGTATTTCACTTGTTTCCTGTGTTTTCTTAGATGCAATTATTCTTATTGTGTTGGAGTTTTCCTTCTACTATCTTCTGTAGGACTGGATTTATAGCTAGATATTGTTTACACTTGAATATGTCTTGAATTAGTTTATTTTCTCCATCTATGTTGATTGAAAAACTTTTGGGATATAGTAATCTGTGATGGCATCTGTGGTTTTTTTTGGGGGGGAAGGGTATTGTAAGCTCTAATAGGTTTTTGAGTTTCTTTCGAGAAGTCAGGTATAATTCTGACAAGTTTGATTTTGGATGTAACCTGACATTTTTCTTTAGAGGTTTTTAATATTCTTTTTGTTGTTGTTGTTGTTGTTGTTGTTGTTGTTGTTGTTCTGTAGATTTTGTGTTTTGATCATTATATGTCAGGAAGATTTTCTTTTATGGCCCAGTATAATTGGTGCCTTATATGCTTGTTTTATGTTTATAGAAATTTCTTTATTTACACTGGAACGTTTTCTTGTATGATTTTGTTGAAAATATTTTCTGGACCTTGAAGCTGGGACTCCTCATAATCTTCTATTCCCATTATTAGGATAGCTCTTTTCATAGTAATCCATATTTCATGGATGTTTTGTGTTAGAATTTGCTTAGACTTAGAATTTTCTTTGATTGATGTATCAATTTCTTCTGTTTTATCGCCCATCCCTGAGATTCTCTCTTCTGTCTTATGTATTTTGTTGTTGATGCTTGCATCTGTCTTCCTGTTCTCTTCCATAGGTTTTCCATCTCCAGGATTCTCTCAGGTTGTGTTTTCTGTATTTCTTTTATTTCTATTTTTAGATCTTGAGCAGTTTTATTTATTTCCTTCACCTGATTATTTGTATTTCCTGTATGTCTTTAAAGGATTTATTTGTTTCATCTTTAAAAGCCTAGAACATATTTATAAGATTGGATTTAATGTCATTTTCTTGTGTTTGACTTGTTTTTGGATAGGATAGGAGCTTGCTCTAGTAAGGTAGCTGTGTTGTGTATGTGATATATTGTTCTGGTTTTTGTTGATTATGTTCTTTTCAAGGCCTTTAGCCATATTTATGATTTGAATCCCTGGATGTTTCTGTTGTAGTATTAGGACAGAGCCTAATCCCAATTATCATGGATTGACAGGCTTCTGATGGATATTCTTGGGCTATCCAGTTCTAGATAAACAGGTCTGATGAAAGTGGGCTGTGAGGTAATACAAGAATAGCAGGCTTCTCAGCTTAGCTGGTAGTGCCCCAAAGAAGATGGGTGCAGGAAGAGAATCTAACCTGTATGGTTCTAGATCAGCAGCTGAGTCCTCTGGGGTACACCCTACCTGCTATCCTCCACAGAACTCCATTATCCCACTACCTCTCCTCCCACCTTCATTATACCTGTGAACCCAGAAGCACACCAGTTAGATTTTTCTACCCACACCTATCTTCCCAGCTCATTGAGTTCTCAGAAGGCATCTTTTTTTACATATTATAATACACAGAATATTACAGGTACACCACACAATCATATAGGACAAACAGTTGTAGAGAGATCTAATTGTACTTTTAAAAAAATGAACAAATATAAGTGTCTAGCAAAACCCCTAAGAGATAGATTATGTAGTGCTTTATTGCCTTTAAATTATTTGCAAGGCTAAGGAACAAAAAACAACAGCTGCTGCTCCCTAAACATTGGGTTTAGGGAAAAACTGCTGAACTAAATCTCCTCTTTATATTAAGGATGCCCTAACCTCAACATGGAAGGCGGGAAATATGTTATGCTGGGGGAGAGGTTATTAAAATATTTCTTCACGAAAAGAGAAGTCATGAATTCCTTCTCAATTGATAAAAGTCTGATATAACTGGGGAAAGCCCCTGAAGATCTTGGCTGCAGACATAAGGCAAGAAATCAAGAAGACCAAATACAACAGCTAACATAATTTGCTGAACCCTTTATATTGGAACAACTCAGAAACTGAGACATAAAGATCTTTCTAGGCAGAATCTTATCTATACATGGCCAATGAATCTTTGACAACATCCTCAAAGCTTATCATGCCATTCTTTCAAATGGCATATATTAAATTTATATTATAGTTTAGCTATACTATTCAAACTGACTTATAAAGAAAGACACAGGACTCACCTGTTCATATATAGAGCAAAAAGAAAATATCACCCTTAGCAGAATTACTAACATTATACATTTCATACATGGGTTAAGGTAAAAGGTATAATATCTATGAAAGTTGTATGCTTGTGAATACCAATGAAGTCAATATAATCCTGACAAGATACATCCTAAGAGGATGCTGAGATGCTGAGGCATATTGTTTCAAACTCTGCCTGATCCTAACCTCAGATTGCCTCAATACTGTTTCATCAAAAGACTTGTTTTGTTTTCAGGACAACTTCAAAGCAGCTAGTTCACTCAGTCCAGCCTTTTAGACTGTTCTAATCATGACTTCATTTCAGTCTGCATTTAACAACATATAGATACTAGACAACAACTATTTCTGCCAACTTCCTTAAGACTAATCACTTTCCCAATTTTCTTGGGTCCCCAAAAGAAAAACAAAGCCCCAAATCAACAGAGAACAATTTTAAGAGAACAATACTCCCATTTTTAAGAGGTGAGACTGATGATTTTTGGTCATTATATGAGTAATCAATGTTTGGCACCATTGAAGGAAGATGGTTAGGAATAGTTATGATCTTGGACAGGAAGGAATCAAAATAGAGAAGTTAGATTCAGGAATTTGTTTTTATCTTTTTTTTTCCTTTCCTCTATTCTTTGTTTTTCTTCTATCTAGTATTAGGGAGAAAAGGTTAGGTATGAAAAGAAAAGGGGGTAAATATAAGAATAATAGAAATAAAGAGTAAAAAAAATTACTAAACCATTAAGCTAACATTGGTATAGATCTTCGTATATCAATATATATTAAGTTTATATCTTGTTGCATGGGTATAAATCTTTGTATATTGATACAAAATCGAGGTTGTATTTTGCTACAACATATTATGTATTTATGCCTTTTAACTTTTTTTTTTTGGTTCTTTTTTTTTTCGGAGCTGGGGACCGAACCCAGGGCCTTGCGTTTCCTAGGCAAGCGTTCTTCCACTGAGCTAAATCCCCAACCCCTTAACTTTTATTTGAGGCATTGTACCTGTATAATTGTTTAAAATACAATGTGAAGTTCTAGCCCTTTTAAAATCTCATATTAGAATCTAAATATAAGTAAGACATGAGACTTAGTAGTCGATTAATATATGATCTTATAGGTATTAGTTTAGGTATTTGTAAAATTAAGCTTTATGTAGATGTTTTCAAAGTCAAACAGATAGTAAATAGCTAGAAACAACCAATTCAGACATAACTCCAGATAGACTGGATGAGAAAAGAAATTCCTTCCATCAAATAATAGTTATAACACCAAATGCACAAAATAAAGAATATTAAAAAGCAGTAAGGAGAAAAGGTCAAGTAACATATAAGGACAGATCTATCAGAATTACACCAGACTTCTCAAGAGAAAATCTAAAGGCCAGAAGATGCTAGGCAGATGTCATACAGACCCTAAAAGAACACACTTCCTTCCCAGGCTACTATGCTCAGCAAAACTCTCAATTAATATAGATCCAAAAACCAAGATATTCCATGACAAAACACAATTTACACAATACCTTTCCACAAATCCAGTCATACACCACACCTGAAAGATTTAGAACAAAAGGAAGCAAATATACCCAAGAGAAGTAGACGGTAGGAAATAAGAAAACTCAGGGCTGAAATCAAACAAGCAGAAAACAAACAAACAAACAAAAACCTATACAAAGAATCAACAAAACCAGGAGCTAGTTCTTTGAGAAAATCAACAAGATAGATAAACACTTAGACAGACTAACCACACAGTATCCAAAATAACAAAATGAGATATGAAAAGGGAAACACTACAATAGAAATGAAGAAATTTAAAAAAAAATTGTCAGATCCGACTACAAAACATATACTCAATAAAACTGGAAAAGATAGATGGAATGTATAATTTTCTAGATACCAGACACCAAGTACCAAAGTTAAATCAGTTTCAGATAAGCATCTAAACAATCTTATAACCCCTAAAGAAATAGAAGCAGTCATTAAAAGTCTCAGACCCCCAAAATGCCCAGGACCAGATGGGTTTAGTGCAGAATTCTATCAGACCTTCATAGAAGACGATACAATACTCTCCAAAATGTCCCACAAAATAGAAAGAGAAGGAACACTATGAATTTGCTCTAGGAAGCCACAATTATGCTTATACCTAAACCAAACAAAGACCTAATAAAGAAAAAGAACTTCGGACACATTTCCCTTATGAATATCCATGCCAAAATACTCAAAGAATTCTCGCAAACAGAATCCAAGAACACATCAAAATGATCATTCATCATAATCAAGTAGGCTTCAACCCAGTGATGCAAGGATGATTCAATATAAGGAAATCCACTAATGTAATCTGTTATATAAACCAATAAAAAATAAACAAAACAAAAAACAACAACAAAAAAAACAATTATCATCTCATTACAAGCTGAGAAAGCACTTGACAAAATTCAACACCCCATCATGGAAAAAGTGTTGGAAAGATCAGGAATTCAAGGCCTACACCTAAACATAGTAAAATCAATATATAGCAAATCAGTAGCCAACATTAAACTAAATGGAGAGAAATTTGAAGCAATCCACTAAAATCAGAGACTAGATAATGATGCCCACTCTCTCTCCACCTATTCATTATCTTACTAGAACTCATAGGCAGAGGAAACAGACATCAAAAGGAGGTCAAAGGGATACAATTAGAAAGGAAGAAGTAAAAATATCACTTTTTGTAGATGATATAATAGTATACATAAGTGACCCCAAAAATTCCACCAGAGAAATCCTAAATCTGATTTCAACTTACAAAGTGACTGGATATAAAAGTAACTTAAACCTTCTTCTACTCAAAGGATAAACAGGCTGAGAAAGGAATTAGGGAAATGACATCCTTCAAAATAGTCACAAATAACATAAAATACCTTAGTGTAACTCCTAACCAAGCAAGTGAAAGATCTGTATGACAAGAACTTTAAGTCTCTGAAGAAAGAAATTGAAGAAGATCTCAGATGATGGAAAGATCTCCCATGAGTTTGAATTGGCAGGGTTAATATAGTAAAATGACCATCTTCCTGAAAGCAATCTATAGATGTAATCCCCATCAAAATTCAAACTCAATTCTTCATAGAGTTAGAAAGAGCAATTTGCAAATTCATTTGGAATAATAATAATAATGATGATAATAATTGTAATGATAATAATAGTGGTGGTGGTGGTGGTGGTGGTGGTGGTGGTGGTAGTGGTGGTGGTGGTGGTGGTGGTGATGATGATGATGATGATAACAACAACAGGATACCTAAAAGTTTTCTCAACAATAAAAGAACTTCTGAGGAAATCATAATCCCTAACCTCCAGCTGAATTACAGAGCAACAATGATAAAACTGAAGGCATTGGTACAGAGAGAGGAAGGTAGATCAATGGATTACAATTGAAGACCTAGAAATGAACCCACACACTTATAGTAACTTGATCTTTGACAAATGAGCTCAAATCATGCAGTGGAGAAAAGACAGCATTTTCAACATATGGTGCTGGTTCAGCTAGTGGTCAGCATGTAGAAGAAAACAAACTGATCCATTCTTATTGCCTTGTACAAAGCTCAAATCGAAGCGGATCTAGGTCCTCCACATAAAATCAGATACACTGAAACTAATAGGAGGGAAAGTGGGTAAGAGCCTTGAACACATGGACACAGGAGCAAATTCCTGAACAGAACACAAATGACTTATGCTCTAAAATCAGTATCAGCAAATAGGACTTCATAAAATTGCCAAGCTTCTGTGGGGCAAAAGACAATTGCATTAGGACAAAATGACAACCAACAGATTCGGGAAAAGATCTTTACCAATCCTCTATTAGATAGATGGCTAATATCCAATATATACCAAGAACTCAAGAAGTTAGACTCCAGAGAATCTAAAAACCCTTTTTAAAAATGGGCTAGAAAGCTAAACAGAGAATATCAACTGAGGAATATCGAATGGCTGAGAAGCACCTAAGGAAATGTTCAACATCCTTAGTCCTCAGGGAAATGCAAGTCAAAAGAATCCTGAGATTCTACCTCATGCCAGTCAGAATGGCTAAGGTGATCAAATACTCAGGTGACAGCAGATACTCTCGAGGATGTGGAGAAAGAACCACACTCTTCCATTATTGGTGGGATTGCAAGCTGGTACAATCACTTTGGAAATTAGTCTGGCGGTTTCTCAGAAAATTGGACACTGGACTACCTGAGTAACCAGCTATACCACTCCTGGGCATATAACCAAATTATACTCCAATATATAACAAGGACAAGTGCTCCACTATGTTCATAGCAGCCTTATATTTAATAGCCAGAAGCTAGAAAGGACCCAGATGCCCTTCAATAGAGCAATAGATATTGAAAATATGGTACAATTTGCAGTGTATTATTACTTGTGTACTAAAAACAATTACTTCATGAAATTCTTAGGCAAATGAATGGAACTAGAAAATATCATCCTTTGTGAGGTAACCTAATTCAAAAGAACACAAATGGTATGCATACACTGGTAAGTGGATATTTATCCATAAGCTTGGAGTAACCAAGATACAATTTACAGAAGCTCAATGGGAGGAGAGGTCCCTGGTCCTGTGAAGGCTTCATGCCCAGTGTAGGGGAATGCCAGGGAAGGGAGGCAGGAAGGAGTGGGTTAGTGGTGGGGGAGCACCCTCAAGGAGGTAGGGGTGGGAGGATGATATGATGGGGTTTTGGAGGCAAACTGGTAATGGGATAACATTTGAAATGTAAATAAAAATATCCAATAAAAGAAAACGAAGGGGGGAAAAGGGAGAAGTAAGAACAAAGTGTTGAAGTTTTAGTTCTTCTTAGAAGGGGGAACAATTCTCAATCTCATCTGCCACACACACACACAAAAGAAAAACCCAGTATAATGGAAACTATTCTCAAAAATAAGAGATCTTCTGGAGGATTCACTACCTCTGACCTAAAGCTGTACTATTGAGCAATAGTAAAAAAAAAATGGCGTGGTATTGGCACAGTGACAGACAAGTTGATCAGGAGAATAGTATTGAAGACTCAGAAATAAACCATACACCTATGGACACTTGAACCTTGATAAAGAAGCCAAAAATATACAATGGGAAAAAAGAAAGCATCTTCAAAAAATGTGCTGGTCTACCTGGCAGCTGATAGGTAGAAAAATTAAAATAGATACATATTTCTCACCTTGAACAAAGCTCAGGTCCAAGTGGATCAAGCAACTCAACATAAAATCAGAACAGTGAATCTAATATAAAAGAAAGTGGGAAAGAGCCTCGAACTCATGGGCACAGGGCAGAGGGTTGCAGGTAAGGGTTGGGGGGGATTTCCTAAACACAATTCCATTGCTCAGGCTCTAAGATCAAGAACAGATAAATGGGAACTCATGAAACTGAAAAGTTCCTGTAAGGTAAAGGACATAATTGATAGGACAAATCAGCAACCTAAAGATAGGGAAAAATCCTCACTAACCCCACATCTGATTGAGGGATAATATCCAAAATATAAAGAACACAAGAAGCTAAACTCCAAAAGAACCAAACAAATGAATCAAAGAATGGGGTATAGAATAGAGAATTCACAACAGTGGAATCCGGAGTGTCTGAGAAGCACTTAAGAAATACTCAAAGTCCTTAATGGTCAGGAAATGCAAATTAAAATGACCCTAAAAATGGCTAAGATCAAATTTTCAGTTGATAGCACATGTTGATGAGATCTATGTGAAGACCTAGCTATACCACTCCTAGGACAAAACAACCACTAAACACAAACTTTAAAAAAATTTAGGAAAAGAGATATGGGTGAAATACACTACTGGGCATATACCCAAAAGATGCCCCACCTTGCCACAAGGGCACTTGCTCCATTATGTTCATAGCAGACTTATTTGTGATAGCCAGAAGTTGGAAACAACCCAGATATCCCACAGTCGAATGACAGAACAACAATCTCTACTAACTTGACCCCCAGAACTAAACCATCAACCAAAGAGGTGGGAGAGACCCATGGCACCAGCTGCAGGCCTTATCTGACATTAATGGAAGGAGAGACCCTTGGTCCTATGAAGGCTCAATGCCCCAGCTTTGGGAGATGCTAGAGTGGTGAGGGGGGAGTGTGTGGGTGGGTAGGGGAGCATCCTCAGAGAGGCAGGGTGAGGGGAATGAGAAATTTGGAAGGGGAACATTTGAAATGCAAATGTAAATAAATAAAATAACCAATAAAATTTTTAAAAAATATGGGAAGGCAATGGTGGCATAAAGTTTGTAGATGTAACCAACTAATATCTAATTTGAATTTAGGGCCACTCCATAAAATGGCACCCACACCCACCATTGCAGGTGTTACCAAGAACCTGAGACTAATTAGCCCAGATACCAAAAATTTGTCAATACATAATACTGATGTTCTAAAACAAGGAAGCAATCAAGCAAGCAAACAACAACAACAAAAACACCACAGCAATAAAATGACCCCAATGACAGTGTTTATCAAGCTTCTTAATGCTATGATCCTTGAATATTGGTCCTCATGCTGTGATGACCTCCAACTATAATTATTTTCATTACTATTTCCTAATTATAATTTTCTACTGTTAAGAGTCATAAATATCCATTTTCTGGGATGCTCTTAGTTAATTCCTGTGAAAAGATAGTTTGATGCCCAGGTTGACAACTACAGTGATATAGTCATAGATCAGTGCCTTGTTCAGTCATTAACAAAGAAGCTTCCTCCTGCAGGAGATGGGACCAAATCAGAGACCCATAGCCATGTAGAGAGTGAGAGACCTTGGAACACTAAGTTTTCAACGGTATGTCCATATCTAATCCATTCCCTCAGGGGAAGATGAGGAAGACCGTAAGAACAAGAAGAGGTGGAGAACACCCAGAAACAAATCTGTCTAAATCAATAGCATGAACACACTTATGAACTCATTAAAGCTGAGGCAGCTTTCACAGGGCCTGCACTGGATGAGGGCCAAGAGCTGACTGGAGAAGAACACGTGTCTCCATCACTAACCCAGAAGTTATCTCCAGTTGATATTCACTTCCAAGTGAAAATTTAGTTTCCTCCAAGAAAGTCTCACTGGGAAACAAACTACTCTAAACGGTAGGTTGCCTGCCCTGCACTAGACAGCCAACAAAAATGAAATAAAGGGCATTTGGAGGTTCCTTTATTCACAATGTGCCAGGACTCTTTGTTCTTTTGATTTTAATTTTATTTTGTTACCTTAATTTTATTCTCTATTATCTCAGATGTTGATGATCTAACTGAGGAAACCACATTTAGTTCAACTGTGATGCATATGACTTAGCTCTATTGTTTGTGCTAACTGCTATTAACTGATTTACCATTTTATTCAGCCTTATATTTTGTATGGTTCAGTGTTCCCTTCATTGAAAGGATTGGTTCCACTGAATGTTTAACATCAATATTCCTACCATAGCACACGTCTAGGCTTCAGTATTTCAAGTTGGATAAGAAATATCATGGATGTACATCTCAGGGCTGAAGAAAAATGAGATGAAAAATAACCAAAATGTAGATATGCATTGTTAAAAATTTAATTTGTTCTGTATATCATTTTAAGTATGTATACTTGTGAGGATGAGAGGATATATGCATGTCTGTGTAGGTCCCGTAGAGCACAGAAGTGGGCGCTGGATCCTACTGGAGTTACAGGTCTTATGAGCAGCTAAATATTGGTGCCAGAAACTGAACGCAGGCTCTGTGTTAAGAGTAGCAAATGCCCTTAATCATTGAGGTCTGTTTTCCAGCCCTGAAAAAATGTAGATATTCATTAAAATATATTAATAGATGGTTATTAGCACAGACTGCTTAGATAGAGCTAATGAAATGATTAGCATGAGCCAGAAAAAAAGGAAAGAATGCACAGGGAGGAAAAGTTTGGATTTATTTATTTATTTATTTATTTATTTATTTATTTATCTGAAAACAGATTTTTTTTTTACTGAAAACTCGATAAAAGTGTCACGCTAGAGATAGATGGATATTGATTTGGAAGGAGAAGAAAATGAACTATTTGAGTGATCATCTTTTAAATATATAACTGTATAGAAGAGCAGAAATGGAGTACATACCCTCGCTGGAGCTAGCATCCTGTGAGACAGCACTGATCTCATTGAAGACACAGTAGTTCCAGTAGCAACACAAAGTAAGCTGATTGTCACAGCAGAAGTTGAAGAAGTCACATGAGTTTCGTAGATTTTTTTAGCTCCCAGCTAAATCTTCTCAATTACTAGGACCACCTTTTTGAAATTTTGAGTTATAATTGATTAGGTCTAAGGCAACTAATGAGTGAAAATTCTAAGAATACAAGACTCTGAACATTAAATTCCTGAAGACAGAAACAAAGAGCCAAAGTCCTTCACTTAACATTTGTAATGGAAATGTTGTTGAAAGGGACAGTGGACAGGATAAAAGTGCTGGCATTAGTCAACCACTCTTGTATGGAGGACCAAAGAACCTGTGCTCTTTAACTGTTTTAAACTCTGGGAATGTGAAGTTACATGAGGTCATTGAAGAAGTACAGTACTTACCTGGATTTCTCAGGGATGAGTGACTCTACTCAAGAGGAAAATGAAGTGGGTTGGCCTGATGCTGCTTGTATTCTAATGCTAATATTGCTTCCTCAAGACCTGGTTGCCTTGGTCAAGAAAGTCTATATGTAGACACAAGTGATGTGAGGCTAAGTGACCTTGTCCCCAAGTTATTTCTGATTGGTGAATAAAGATGCTGACAGCCAACAGATGAGACAGGCAGTATTTAGGGTTCTGTGACTTGTAGGTCAGAGGAGAAGCATGAGGGTGAGAAGAAGGGAATGATAGAGAATTTGCCATTGACTTAAATGACATTGACTTAAATGGCTATGTGGGTTGGCTAATTGGAGTTAAGAACAGTCCAGATGAAACATGACATATTACACAATGGGATTGACTATTGGCTGGGAAATAGACATGATAGCATAGAGGACAAATATCTGCCCACCTCGTGCAATGATTAGGGCTTATTGTAATAAAAGTTGTGTATATTTTTTTCCAGTAGCTGAATGGTCAAGGTGGGTTAGAAACTCTGGATTAGGATTAAAATTTTCTACAACAGGAGATGAAAACATAAATTTAAAAATCTTATAGAATCATAGAATGGAAGATCTATCTGTGCTCTGGCTCTTACTGTGATAGTGACAATTTCCATTGGATATACACCTAAATCATGGGGGACAGTGTATGACAGAAACTTCTGGAAGAATATGGCCTGATATTCTCCCATCTCATAAAAGTACCACTTAATTCTGATTTTCTATTTCCTTTCCCTCAGTAAAAAAAAAAGAAATTAAAAAAGAGGAAAAGAAAGGAAGGACCAGATAGAAGGAAGGAAGGGAGGGAGGGAGGAAGAGAAAGAGAAAGGAAGGAAAAACAACAGAGAGACAGAAGAAGGTAGAGGGAAACAAAGAAGGAATGACAGAATGAGGGAAGGAAACATACAGGGAAGTAGGGAAGAGAGGAGTGTAGGGAAGAAAAGAAGGAAAGAAGGAGGGAAGGAGGAAGGAAGGAAGGAAGGGAAGAAATAGAAAGGGAGAAATAGAAGTAGAAAAACCGAGATGCCTTGAAACCTATTCAACCCTAACTTCTTGCTAGATATATATGGAAATTTCAATGTCATTGATGCCGTCTACAACTCCATGGGTTCTTCTCTCAGAGGTAGTAGGTAAAACTATGAGAAAGTCAAGGTTGATAATAGGAATTCAGCCATAGAAATACTACCCCTCCTATAGAACTGAACTACCGTGAAAACCTAAATAAAAATGAAGATTAAGTGCTTTTGACACCTCTACTCATTGAAGTGATTTGATGCTGAAACATCCAGAAGATATCATAAAGTAAGAAGCAGTAATCTAGCTTCAGATTTGGGAATGGTGGGTCCTCTGAGGGAGAATTTATCCACAAACTGCATCAAATCGTGGCCAACACCAGGTGCTCTTAAATATGCACAGGCAAAAGTAAAATGATCCCCAATCTTGCCTATTTTGCATTGTCTTAAAAATGCCAGGAGAAATCCCATTTTTAGCTTGAGTAGAAGCAGAGGTTGAGGTGAGAACTGAAATCAATTCCCTTGTGCCTGGACTGTGGGATGTGCCCAAGAAGAGCAGCACAACATTATGTTAAATGGCTCAAGGGTATTTCTAGAACAATGTAGGAGGAAGGCTTTGTAGAGATTAATGGCAGAAGGGGTCATTTTGAAGAACTGTTGGTTAATGGGATCATTATTGAATCATAGCCCATATGCTCCTCCAATTGAGGTACTAAAAATGAAGTCCGGAAAAAAAAAGATGAGAGTGTGAATTATAATACTGTTCATTGTAAAACGTAGGGTGGGCTATAGGCCTCTCACAAAGAGAATCTAGATTCTACCTTACTGGTTTTACAGAATGGTTTTCAGCAGTTAAAACTGATGGTGATTGAGACAAAAGATTTTCTGTGACTAGCAAATTTGTACATCGAGATGATGCATTGGTCCCTCACCAGGTCCTTCTGTTGGGTTTAAACAGACAATGTGGTGTGTGGCAAGAGCTAGAAATGAAATTGATGTCCCCTCTACTGAAAACATCTGTGATTTCATAAGAAAACACATGAATTGCTTCGTATGAACGTGCTACTGCATTTCCCTGCTCACACTGATGCTTCCTACTCAGTATTTACTTCTATGCTGAATGCTGCTTACTAGGAAAAGGTGCAATTATCTAGTAAACGAGTTTATTTTTTCTAGCTTTGTATCAGGCTAGACCTGCCATAGAGTTGAGGCACAGGCAGTGAGAGGACCACATGGTGAACACCTAAGACATCCACATGACTGCATCTGGGAACAGGGCCTGCAAAGGGTAACTGAGGTTAGAAAATACCATAAGAGTAGGACACTCTGGTAGGGTTTCTGTTTCAATAAAAAGACACATCCAAGATGCCTTATTCAGGGAAAGAGCCACATGGGGCCATAGAAAAAAGATAGCAATCTGAAGGCTAACTCACAGGAAAAAAACAAACAGAATAGCAATCAAGTTTCAATATTATGAAGGTGAATTTCCAGGTTAAAATTGTTGATAGAAGTTAGTGTTGAAATCCACTTGGAATTGAGATCCAAGAAGCTGATCTCCAACTATGAGCATTCACATGTCTCTTGAGAAAAGTTTGAGGCATCGTCATGTAGAGACCTCCACAGTTAGCCTATGAGTTTAGGCTTCATTTGCTTAGTTCATTACCTAAGGGTTTTTTCGGCCCTAGTACGTACATACATAAAACCCATGCCCTCATATGATGCTGTAAGAGACTGATGTCTTTGGGATGCCCTTATGTAACTTCACACTTCATTCCACCTTGTAAGAAAGGAAGAAGTTGTAAATAGCCCAGAAAAGGGCTTTTCCCAACATCATACCGTGCTGGGATTTTGATCTTGAACTTTTAATCTTTAAAACTATATTTATGTTGCTTATAAATTTCCCATTGTACAGTATAAGAATATTTTGTTATAGAACTCTTGAGATTCACCTGTCATATATATATTATATGATATTATACATAATATCATATATATTATATTTATGACTTCCACGCTATAGTTTAGTCACACCTGGAAAGAGCAAACTTCATTTAAAGTAGTATCTTCCATTTAAGTGACCTATGGGTATTTCTGTAGGTCATTTTCTTCATTGATAATTGATATAGGGGGACTCAGATCTCCATAGCTGGTACCAGTGTGGAAGCATAGCCTTGGAATAGCTTTGGCACTGATGGACAAAGTGTGTCAGTTTTTCTTCCTGTTGCCTTCAGATCCTAATGTAGAACTCTCAGCTCCCTTTCCAGCACAATGTCTGCCTGCAGGTCACCATGCTTCTCACTATGACAATAATGGTCTAAACAATAAGTCAACAACAGTGAAATGTTTTACAAGAGTTGCCATGGTTATAGAATCTCTTTAGAGCAAGGAAACCCTAACTAAAACAAATACACAGTCAATCTCATAGTTAGGAAGTCACAGCCACAGAAATCTAAGGGAGTTGTTTATATCACATCCCTAATCAAGACAAGAGTAATGAATGCATTCCCATTTGTGCTCAACTCCTTTGCTCCATTTTGTATGCAGTCTAGGATCCAAATCCATGAAATGTGCTGCTCATTTTTAGGCTGAGTCATCTCATGTCAGTAATTAGAATAAAGACTATTTCCAAAGAACTGCCTCTAGACCAATCTAATATAGAGTGCTTGATTTAGACTCTCTTCCAGAGTCTATAAACTAAAACATCAAACTATTGGATGTGCCTACCTGAAGAGCATGAGTACATCAATGTTTATACCTCTTCTTTTTCCACACTTAAACCAATAGAAAGAAGAGTAAGAAAAATCAATGATTTCAGAAAATATTCTATACATTATCTGTCTACTGCTTACCTATCATCACACCCTGAAATGGAAAGAAAATAAATGACTAAATATATATCATGTAGGTTCTGTAGCTTCTTGAATAATCTGCTGTTTGAAATTTAGTTTCAATATCCCTTTGCAATTTGTTAGAGAGCAGAGTTTCTGACCTCACTCAGACCATCTGAGTAAGGGTCTGAATTTTAAACAAGAACTGCAGGGTCATGACATATGCAGATTACAATAGGAGTATCATGGGCATTATACATGTCGGACCTTTGTAATGAAAGGGAATTATCATTTATTTCTGGTGGGCATAGCCAGTAAGGCTGGGCACTTAACTATATGTTGAGCATTCCATGTCAAATAAACCCACCAGGAGTTCAGTTACACACTGAAATCAGAATGTAAATGAAGTTTTATAAGTTGCCTCATTGTTTAATGAGCTGCCAATATCCCTCAGCCAAAGACTATCAAAAATCCTTATTCAAAACAGCTGGATTTATTACTGAAACATCATGGTGATTCTCCAATATCTTGGTTAAAGTATTTTGTCTGTGATTGACCATTTCTTGGAAAATAAAATCTTTTTTCTTGCAATATATCCTAATTACATTTTCTCCTTCCTTTAAAAGTGCTATTTATTTTACCATCTTTCCTGACCTCCCGATCCACTCTTTTCTATCTCTCATTAGAAAAGAACAGGCTTTTAAGAGGTAACAAGAAAATGCAATAAAATAAGATAAAAATCAAAATATCCATATAAAATACTTCAGTGTGACTTTAAGCAAGCAAGTGAAAGATCTGTAAATGATAAGAACTTCAAGCCTCTGAAGAAAGAAATTGAAGAAGATCTCAGAAGATGGAAAGATCTCCCATGCTCATGGATTGGCAGGATTAATATAGTAAAAATGGCCATTTTACCAAAAGTGATCTACAGATTTAATGCAATCCCCATCAAAATCCGAACCAATTTGTCATAGAGTTAGAAAGAACAATTTGCAAATTCATCTGGAATAACAAAAAAAAAAAAAAAAAAAAAAAAAAAACCAGGATAGCTATATCTAACCTCAAAAATAAAAGGACTTCTGGGGGAATCACTATTCCTGAACTCAAGCAGTATTCCAGAGCAATAGTGATAAAAACTGTATGGTATTGGTACAGAGAGAGGCAGATAGATCAATGGAATAGAACTGAAGACCCAAAAATGAAGCCACACACCTATGGTCACTTGATTTTTTTGCAAAGAAGCCAAAACCATCCAATGAAAAAAAGAGAACATTTTCAGCAAATGGTGCTGGTTCAACTGGAGGTCAGCATATAGAAGAATGCAGATCGATCCATGCTTATTACCCTATACAAAGCTTAAGTCCAAGTTGACCAAGGACCTCCACATCAAACCAGATACACTCAAACTAATGGAAGAAAAAGTGGGGAAAAATCTTGAACACATGGGCACTGGGCAAAATTTCCTGAACAAAACACCAATGGCTTATGCTCTAAGATTAAGAATCGGCAAATGGGATCTCATAAAACTGCAAAGCTTCTGTAAGGCAAAGGACATTGTTGTTAGGACAAAACAGCAACCAACAGATTGGGAAAAGATCTTTACCAATTCTACAACAGATTGGCCTTATATCCAAAATATACAAAGAACTAACGAAGTTAGACTTCAGGGAGACAAATAATCCTATTAAAAAATGGGGTTCAGAGCTAAACAAAGAATTCACAGCTGAGGAATGCCTAATGGCTGAGAAGCATCTAAAGAAATGTTCAACATCTTTAGTCATAAGGGAAATGCAAATCAAAACAACCCTGAGATTCCACCTCCACTTGTGAGAATGGCTAAGATCAAAAACTCCGGCGACAGCAGATGCTGGCAAGGATGTGGACAAAGAGGAACACTCCTCCATTGTTGGTGGGATTACAGACTGGTACAACCATTCTGGAAATCAGTCTGCAGGTTCCTCAGAAAATTGGACATCGAACTGCCTGAGGACCCAGCTATACCTCTCTTGGGCATATACCCAAAAGATGCCCCAACATATAAAAAAGACACATGCTCCACTATGTTCATAGCAGCCTTATTTATAATAGCCAGAAGCTGGAAAGAACCCAGATGCCCTTCAATATAGGAATGGATACAGAAAATGTGGTACATCTACACAATGGAATATTACTCCGCTATCAAAAACAATGACCTTATGAAATTCATAGGCAAATGGAGGGAACTGTAAAATATCATCCTGAGTGAGGTAACCCAATCACAGAAAAACACACATGGTATTTACTCATTGATAAGCAGCTATTAGCCCAAATACTTGAATTGCCCTAGATGCACAGAACACATGAAACTCAAGACGGATGATCAAAATGTGAATGCTTCACTCCTTCTTTAAAAGGGGAACAAGAATACCCTTGGCAGGGAATAGGGAGGCAAAGATTAAAACAGAGGCAGAAGGAACACCCATTCTGAACCTGCCCCACATGTGGCCCATACATATACAGCCACCCAATTAGACAAGATGGATGAAGCAAAGAAGTGCAGGCTGATAGGAACCGGATGTAGATCTCTCCTGACACACCCAGAATACAGCAAATACATAGGCGAATGCCAGCAGGAAACCACTGAACTGAGAACGGGACCCCCATTGAAGGAATCAGAGAAAGGACTGGAAGAGTTTGAAGGGGCTCGAGACCCCATATGAACAACAATGCCAAGCAACCAGAGCTTCCAGGGACTAAGCCACTACCCAAAGACTATGCATGGACTGACCCTGGGCTCCAACCTCATAGGTAGCAATGAATAGCCTAGTAAGAGCACCAGTGGAAGGGGAAGCCCTGGGTCCTGCCAAGACTGAACTCCCAGTGATGGGATTTTTGGGGGGAGAGCGGTAATGGGGGGAGGATGGGAGGGGAACACCCATATAGAAGGGTAGGGGGAGGGGTTTGAGGGATGTTGGCCCAGAAACTGGGAAAGGGAATAACTATTGAAATGTAAATAAGAAATACCCAAGCTAATAAAAATGGAGAAAAAAAAGAACTTGTAAAAAAAGAAAAAAAAGGAAATATCCAATTTAATTAATATGGAAAAATACCACAAAGAAATGATATCAAGTCTCAACACAGCAACTGAATTGAAGGAAAGGAGCCTAAGAACAGGCACAAGTATCAGAGACACCTTCTTTTATAGACTCGGGTTTTTCATAAATATACTAATCTGAAAGATAGCCAAGCCCTGTCCTTGATGCTTCATTGTCTGTGAGTTCATATGAGGCAGAGGGTCTTGTTCTCCTGATGTCCTCCATTCCCTCTGGCTCTTAATCTGCCTCCACTTCCACAAGGTTCCTTGAGACCTGAGGGAATGGATTTAATAGAGACATTCCATTAGAGTTGTGTTTTTCAGACTGACTGTGTTGAATGTCTGGCCATGGGTTTCTGGATCTCCTTATCTACTGGGAGAGAAACACTTTCTGATAGAAGAATGAAAAAGGCACTGGTCTATGAGTAAAGCAGAGTATTATTAGGTGTTATATTATTGATACGTTTTTTTAAAAACAATTAGTGTTTGGTTTTACCTGAGGTCTTTGTGCTATCTATTCTCTGGTTGCTGGTCAACCAAGCCATGTTGGTCATGGGTTCTGCATGCTGGAGTGGTCCGTAAGTCAAATTAGACATATGTTAACTACTCTCACAAGCACTGTGCTGTTAGTACCCTAGCATACCTTACAGGCAGGAAAGATTGTAGGTCAAAAGTTTTGTGGACATATTGGTGTTTATCTTTTTCTTTTGGTAGCCTGAAGAATAACTTCCTGCTCCAAAAACACTAGAACACAAGGAAGACTCCTTGTAGATATCAGGCAGACTTCTCCATCTTCAGTGAATTGTTTGGGTGTTTTTCTTGAAAATGGGGATCCTACTGTTATCTGTGGAAATCAACCTATTGCTTGGGAAACAGCTTAGGTTGCTTGCATATTTCCATGGAACTTTCATGGCTAACAACTCAACCCAGTTCTTGACATGACCAGTTGGGATTCTCTTTCTCATTATTAGGAAACTTCAGTAGGATTGCCTTCATGTATTATAGAAAGTTTCCATCCCCTTATGCTTGAATAATATTCCTCAAGTGTCCCTAAATCCCATCTGTCTCTCTCTACATTCCCTTCCATGACAACATCTCCCATTTGTCTCTGGAATATTGGAATGAACTCTTCTTAGAAAATATGGCAGAATTTTTTGTAAATCATTTGACCCTGAGGGTTTTTTTCTGTTTTCTGTTTTTGTTTTTTTTGTTGTTGTTGTTTTGTTTATGTTTTTGATTTTTGTTTTGTTTTATTGTTTTTCTTTTGTGTTTGGTGGGGTGTGTGTGTGTGAAATATTAACAACTGTGTGTACTTCACTAGGGTTGATAGGACTCTTTAAATTGCTTATCACATCTTGATTTAACATTGGTAAGTGGTAACTATTGAGAAAATTATCCATTTCTTTCTCTATGATTCTGTTTTATTGATTTCTTCCTGAGATTGATCACATCTTTCTGTCTATTCTTGGGTGTGATTCCCTTTTGCTTTAGAGATTTCAAATATGACATTAAGTTGCTAATACAAGATCTCCCTCTAGGATTTTTTTGGCTCTTAGTGCTATGAAATTGCCTCTTGAAACCACTTTCATTATGTTACATAAATTTGGGTATTTTGGGGTGTGTATTTATTTTTATTTCAATTCTAGAAGGTCTTTAATTTATTTCTTTATTTCTTTTGTGACAAATTTTTCATTTGGTGGTCAGTTGTTTAGTTTTGATTAGTTTGTAATATTTCTATGATTTCTCTTGTTATTGTCCAGTTTTATCCATGGTAGTCAGATAGGATATACTCTGCTATTTTTATTTTTCTTGTATTGGTTGAGATTTCTTTATAGCTAACTGTTGGTAAATTTTGGAGAAAGTGCAATGAAATTCTGAGAAGAAGGTATAGCATTTTGTATGTGTGCTAGAATGAAATATCTGTAAATATCTGTTAATTCATTTGGTTTATAATATCAGTTAACTTCAGTATTTCTTTGGTTAGGTTTTTCTAGATAATAATCTATTGGCATGTCTGGGGTATTTAAGTTTTCAGCTATCATTCAATGAGATTCACTATATGTTTCAAGCTATAGTAGTTTATTTTATGAACCTGGGTTTCCTTGGTTTGGGACATAGATATTAAGAATTACAATGTCTTTTGTTGGATTTTTTTTATCATTTGATGTGCATATAAATACATTCTCCCTCTCTTCAGATTAGTTTTGGTTTGAAGTCTACATTGTCAAATATTAAAATGCCTTATAGCAGCCTTCATCTTAGGACCATTTAATTGTAATATCTATTTCCTTTCTTTTATCCTGGGGAGATATCTATTCTTTTATGATACAACTGTTGAATATTGTAGAAAGATGGATGTTGTTTACACATCCACTCTGTCTGTGTCTTTTTATTGAAGAATGAATACCATTAATGTTAAAAGATATCAATGTGCTGTGTTTATTGATTACTGTAGTTTTGTTATTGTTGTGGTGGTGGTGGTAGTGGTGGTAATGGTAGTGATCTTTTTATCTTGCAGCTTTAAATATTCTTTTGTTGTTACTGCTGCTGAGATTGTTGTTCTGTATAATTAATGTTTTGATTATTATGTGCCCAAAGGGATTTTTTGTGCTCTATTCTATTCAATCTTTATATATTTCTTGCACATTTATAGGCATCTCCTTCTTTAGAAAAAATCTTCTATGACCTTTTAGAAAATATTTTTATGACTTTGACATAGATTTCTTCTTTCCCCTGTATTTTTATGGTCCCTAGGTTTTGTGTGTTTGCACTGTCCTATATTTCCTGGATTATTTTATCCAGGAGAATTTTTAGACTTAAGATTTTAATCGACTAAATTATCCATTTCTTCTATTGTGTCTTTGATGCCTGAGATTCTTTCTTCCATCTTTTATACTGTTTGTTAAATTGTTTGTGAGGCTTACCTCTTAGGTTCTTGTTTGAGTTCCTAAATTTTTCACTTCTTGATAATCCTAAATTTATGTTTCCTTTATTGATTCTATTTTCACATTAAGGTCTTGAATGATTTTTATTCATTTCCTTCCACTCTTTTTGTTTTCATAGACAATTTTAAGGGATTTATTTGTTTATTTACTTGTTTAAAGATCACAATCAACTTAATGAAGCCTATTTAAAGGTCTTTTTGTTGTGCTTTAGCTTTGTTGGAATAGTCCTAGCTTATTTTGGTAGGGTTTCTGGACTCTAGCAGAGACATATTGGACTGCAAGTTATGGAATGTGTGTTTACACTGTTATCTAGGCATCTGGATTTGGAAGGATTGTACGTCTGGATTTGGGAGGATTATAATTTTAGGTACTGATACCTGGTTATGTCTTTATTGGATAGTGTTTTGCTCTTGTTTTTATGTGAGTTAGTTTGCTCTGTATTGCCTGGGAGGAAACTCATTGATATCCTCATAGTTGTGGCCACTGAGATTTAGTGTCAAACATATTCCTAAGTATTAAGAGTTGACACTTAAGAATGGGGATGAGCTCAGGAAACAGAGAGTCTAGATGAGGAGGGGAGGCAGGGTCCTTTAATTAACACACTTGACCCCGTCTTAGGCTTAAAAAGCCATCTTGTAGTAAAGACAAACTAGGCTCATTCCTGTTTATGATTACATTTCTCTTTCACAAGGATTGTGCTAGGCTAAACCTGTAACCTTAGCTGCAAATGGCTCTGTACCGCCTGTTCCAGGAAAGGACAACCATGTCTTTGTCTCCAAAGGTTATTTTGATCACCCCATAACTACCTTGTTATAACTACCTGTTGTTATGACTGCCTTGTTATAATCACCTTGCAATCATGTCTCTGTTTCAGAACATTGTTAAGACAAATTTGTTATGCTTGTGTTCTACTCCTGTAGCCCTACCTATTTTGCCCCTCAAATCCCCATCTTGAAAACCCTAACACCTGAGCTATAAAAGCCTTTTCTTCTTCACAGCCAATGCTTGAGCCAATCTCTTGCACCCTGCTTTTAGGGAAAGACAGCTCAGTATATAAATAAAAACTATGCTCACTTTAATTAATTGATTAATTAATTTGGGCAAGGTGATTTGGGTCAGTGATCTTTCCCCTCAAATCTTTGGGTTTAAGAACTTCAGCAGGCCTGTGGGTTGGTTCCCTGAAAGTGGGGACTGGGATGGAACAATGAGTTGGGGGAGGGAATCTTAGAGTAGAAGATCTGTGTGATCCACTAGAAATTGGAATGAAAGAAAGGCTACAACAGGTATTCTGCTACAGAGCTGGGAATGAGACTCTAGGGATTAAATTTGGAGACATGAAGGGAGAGGTGAATATCTGCAGTTAGCCTACCTGTTTCTGTGTCTAGAGTGGCCTGCTGGAGTGGGAGCTAGGATAGAGCAATGACTGTCGGGAAAGGCGATGTGGAGGGGAGATCCATGTGATGTACTGGAGATGGGGGAGGGGAAACGAGGATGAGGCAGAGGTTCTGCTGTAGAGCTATTCACATTCTTACCCACAGTTGCTTCTCACTAAGTGCCTTATCAATCGATGATGCATGATCAGATAAGGGGGTGCTCTTTGCTGACAGTTGCAGGAGAGTACAGTTTAACTCCAGAAATAACAAGCAGTTTGGAAAGCCAGTTGTTTGCACTGTGTTCCCTAAACATAGCTGGTTAATTTAAAGTCCACAATAGAATCAAACTAATACACTGCTATCACATCCACAAGAAGTGGCTCACTAACTAGTATGTTCACTCTGCACACTGTGGCTACAGCTTCATAGCCAAGTGACCCTACATCCTATCTCCTCCTAATTTGGACTCCCTCAGTGAATAGATTTTTCCATATTAGTCAAATCCAACTTTTTTTCTCTGTGTGTCTGTGTGGGGAATTTCTCTAGAAATTTGAGGCAGAGACAATCAGAGAGATTTTTCATGGTTCACAGATTAAACTTTCAGTTGTTTTAAATTTAATGTATCTATTCTTTAACAAGTGATACACGAATGTAACATATTCTTGTCATACTCAACACCAAGCTTCTCCCACACTATCTCATGTTCCACCCATTATTTATTTTGGAGAAAACAAATAAAAATAAGAGAAAAATAGTTTGGTTGACAAAAGAGAGAAGCAGAAAGAGACTTTACATGACTGAACATCATAATCATATGATAAGGTATTGTGAGTTTTCCAAAAGTAAAGTTCAACTTTACATCTATCTGATGGAAATATTGTTCAGTCACACTAAAGAGAAACTTAATATTCAGGTCATATAACAAGAATGTCTCCAAAATCTGCCTTGGTCAGTACCCTTTCAAGAACCTTCAATAAATTATTACTTACCATGGGTGTGGGCAGCAAAATTACATATGGCACATGAACCAAATCCAATCTTCTGCTTGCTTTCATAAATAAAATCTATTGGAACACAGGAAGATTTATTCCTACACTTATTATTTCTGGATGTGTTTGTGCTACCATTGCAAAGCAGTTTTTGCAGACATCCATCCTATGCTCTACCAAGCCCAAAATGAAAACTACTTTTTCTTTATAGAGAAAATATTAGCTAAACTCTGGATTACATAATGCAATAAAATGACACAGAATGGTATTTATGGCCTTTCATATACATAATGAAGTTTCTGTAAAATGATCACGGAAGGTACATTGTTAAATGAGATTTTTCTACTGGTGCAGATCATCCTCTCTTATTCCCTGGTGGTTCCCTTCAATGCCAAGCTGCCACAGATTAGAATCACCTCGGTAGGTCGCCATACCTAAAGAATTGTTCCCATTGTCATGGTTGGCATGGGGAACCAACACTGATTGCAAAATCTGATAGGGTACATATAAAAAACAGAGAAAGATTCCTTTTGCCACCAGATGATTCACTTTCTTGCTGGGGCTGATTCTTTTCTTGTGGTCATAAGCAGCAGTCCCAGGCTTTCATTGTGGATTAGGGATCAGCAGCTCTCCAGAGCTTCCAGCAGGAGTTTAGCACTGCTGAGACCCAGCACTGTGTACTGGATTACTTAGACCTCCCATGCCTAGGCTGAGATAGCTATTGAGGAACTATGGCAACTGCTACCATACTTGTTATGGTCTGATGCTCCCAGCATAGCTGTAGCCATTTCATTCCATGCCTCCCAAATATTTTATACTATTGCTGTAATATGCATGCTAGTCATTGATACAGAAAAATAGTAACTTGACTCAGTACAGGGTCATGAGGACCACACCCCATGTTATGCTATTTATATTATATTTGTTATGTTATGCTATGCTATGTTCTGTTCTGAGGTTTCTTACTCTTAAGAAATTCCGCAAAGCTTCACACAGGGCCCACAAAGTGAAAGTGAATATGAACTGTTATGTCTAAAATGGTTTGAGTCAGAAGTGACCACCACTTTCTGCACTTCCATATGAGTTCATTGTGGTTTTGTGTTGTTTTCCTTTATAAGCCAAGAGAGAAAGATTTTCACTGCCATAGTTCAAATAAGTCTGAGATGTGTCCCGGGTTTGACCAGAATTAGGATGTGTATTCAATAT
Organism: Rattus rattus; assembly: GCF_011064425.1. Lineage (NCBI taxonomy): Eukaryota > Metazoa > Chordata > Mammalia > Rodentia > Muridae > Rattus > Rattus rattus. Next base: position 129,107,202 of record NC_046156.1, on the reverse strand, counting down.
ACTATTCTTGCTTAAGTGAAATCAGTGTTCATATGGTTTGTGTGGCAATTCTGAATCCCAACTCATCCAGAATGAAGGACCAAATGATTGGTCTCAGATTTCAAATGGGATTCTGCTGTGATTATTATTTTAAAACTCACTTTAAAAATTTTTTATATGTTGATACCATTGGCTCTTTTCTTCTGGGAATTTAAAAGAATCCCTTTTATAGTGTGGTAGCCCTACAAGTCTCATATCCTGTTGTCTGTTGCACACATAGCCAATGTCAAGCATTTTGCTTGTTGGTTTGTTTGTGTGTTTTTTCTTTTTCAAGATGGTAAACAGGTGTGGCTGTTCTGGAGTGTGCTCTATAGACTAGACTGTCCTTGACCTCACAGAGGTCCACTGCCTCTGCCTCCCTAATCCCTTAAAGGTGTGCACTGCTACAATGTCCAGCTGTATCTTTTTTTTCCATGAAACTTTCAGTTTTTGGAAACAGAAAAAGTACATTAAGTGTAGACATGAATAATTGTGCTCTAAGTGTAGATGGGAATGACAGTGCACTAAGTGTAGATCTGAATGATAGTGCTCTAAGTATACACATGAATGATAGTGCTCTAAGTGTAGACATCAATGATTATGCTCTAAGTGTAGACATCAATGATTGTACTCTAAGTGTAGACATGAATGATTGTGCTCGAAATGTAGATGGGAATGACAGTGCACTAAGTGTAGATCTGAATGATAGTGCTCTAAGTATACACATGAATGATAGTGCTCTAAGTGTAGACATCAATGATTATGCTCTAAGTGTAGACATCAATGATTGTACTCTAAGTGTAGACATGAATGATTGTGCTCGAAATGTAGATGGGAATGACAGTGCACTAAGTGTAGATCTGAACGATAGTGCTCTAAGTGTAGACATGAATGCTTGTACTCTAAGTGTGGATGGGAATGACAGTATGCTAAGTGTAGATGTGGATTATAGTGCACTATGTGTAGATGCGGGCATAGCTTTGTCGGATATTCATCTCAAGTTCTCCAGGCACATACCCAGACATGCTATACATCTATATGGAATTACTGCTTTCCAAGGAAACTGTCTACTGGTTTCCACACATACTGATTTTCTTCCTCTTAATAGAGGATAAAATAGCGCATCCTTCCTCCCCACATCCTGGCCATGGTCTCTTACTTGTCTTGCTTGTTGTGCTGATAGGGGTGAGTTGCAATTTCAGTGTTGCTTGACCTTGCTGTTCTCTAATAAGTAAGGATGATGATGTTTTCAAGTATTCATTGACAATTTATGTCTCTTACTTTGAGAGTTGGCTGCTCATTTTTAATGTATCAAGTTATTAAATTGCCTATTTTTTATTTTTTGTTGGATTTCTTTATGTATTCTAGATATTGATCTTCTGTCACATTCATATACCTGCCAAAGATTTTTCTCCCATTCTATATGCTCTCTTTTAAGTCAACCAATTGTTTTATTTTCTACGAAGAAAAATCGACATACAAAAATCAGTAGCTTTGTTACAAGTATGAAGAACACAAATGCTCATTGGAAAACAAGCTCATCCATGACACTTGAAAAAACATATAGAGATAAACATACCTTTGTAAGGGAAGGACTTCTACAGTGAAAACTTTAAGTCACTGAAGGATGCTAAGGAAGTCTCTTGAAGATAATCAGACTCTGGCAATAAACCAACAGAAATTAACACAGCAGAAGCATCCATATTATCAAGAGCAACACATTGAATCTGTGCCATCATGAGTATTCCAATGACATGCTGAGTACAAACAGGGAAAAAATCCAAAATGTCACCACAATAGGCCACAGAGACTATGAACATTTCTAAACAAAGAATAGCGGCTATTCTCTGGGAACAGCTAAGCCTTTTCTTTCTGTACTATTGTTAATTGCTTATAACATTTCATGTGGGATAAGGCCCTGTGAGTTTCTGTCACTTACGATAGCATACTACCTATTGTTGGAGTTGTCCAGGCCTTATATAGGTAGATGTGTTGAGGAGATTTCATTGGTATAGCTTCTCTGCTGTAGTTACAGGTTTCAATCTCTCTGTAGATATCTTGGTCCTCTGCCTCTTGCAATCTTTCTGCTACCTCTTCTGTGATATTCCCTGAAGCTCAGGTGCAGAAAGTCTCTTGTTTCTGTAACAGTTGGGTCTGGGCACGCTGTAGTCGGCTTTTCTCTGCATTTTAATCAGTTGTCGATTCATATAATGGTCTCCTGCTTCAAAACGATGCTTAATAGAAGACCTGTGGTGTGCCTTTGGGTATAAGGTAATCTATACCTGTGGGCATAAGGATAAGGGTTTTAATGCAATTAGGAATTACAATGGTTTAAGAAAATGGGAGTAGTGGGTTCTCCTCTAAGGTCTATGAGCTTATTAACTATGGCTAGGTTTACAGGACTAGGCCTGATTTCCCACTTGCTATGTGGACTTTGAGTTGAATTAGACATTTTTTGGTTATTGTCAAAATATAAATGCCACCACTGTACCGTTAGAGATATGTTGGTCATCATGTTCATAAGCCATCACCTCTCCATAGGACTATTGGTAGCCATTGTACATTATCTTCTTGCTTACTATCTCTCAGTAATACAAGAGCTAAAGGAGGAAGCTTTCAGGTTAGTTCCAACTCAAATTCTGTATTCCCCATTGCGTGGTATTTTCATAAATAGTGACTTACCTTCAATTTCTTGAAGGCAACCAAGGGCAATGACAATGGGCTTTATTGTTTTAGGAGTCTTCAGGGCACTCCAACAACTTAAAAAGAAGTTTGTCATGCTTGGTACTTGGGATAAATATTATCAACCCATGTTGTGTAACTTCTTTCAAACTATGTATTATTAATATTTTCAACATGTGTGTATTTAAGTAATAAAACTTTATGTATCACATGAAATTTTGGGTAAATATAAACTAATGCTTCCCTGTGTCTCACTGAAGCATCTTTAGAGTTATATATTCCTTCAGTTCTCCATCTCTTTCTGTAATAACACCCCTAACACCTCTTCAACTAATGTCCTCTCCCATTTTCTTGTTACATGATTCTTGTCATTTGCATTCTGCTATTCTTCTCTCCAGAGCTCCTCCAGTCCCCTTCCCCTTCTGTACTTACTACAGGTTATATACTCACATCCAAATATGTGGAGGTGGAAACTGCAGATGAAAGAATTGGTAGCATTTGTCTTTCCGGATCTGAGTTACCTCAATTAATATAATGTTTTACAATAGCACGTATTTACCTGCCTATATTCATTATAGATGGAGTGAAGTATATTTATTGTGTATCATTTTTATTACTTATTCATCATTTGAAGGACATTTATTTTGTTTCAATTTTCTAGTTATTGGGAATAAAATATCAGGAAACATTTTCATTTATGAGTTCATCAGGTAAGTTGCTGGATACTTTCATAATATGTTAGCTGTTATAGCTTTTATGGTAGATTTTTTGTAGATCTTTGAGAAGTCTCCAGGCTGATTCCCAAGGTGGCTATACCGGTCTGCAATTCTGTCGGCTGCGAATATGGGTTCTGTTTGGTCAGATTCTCTGTAGCATTTGTTATCTGGAGAAGAATTTTAATTGAACAACTTGGCACTCTGGCAGGAGATCATATTCAAAGACCTGTTATGTCTGTATGTTCTGGATGAATACAGATATGCCTTTAATCCTGTGAGACAGATACAGGGAGATCTCTGAGTTCAAGACAAGCTTGGATAAAGCAAGTTTCAGATAAAGAAAAGTTTAGGTCCCGGTGTGGTGGTATAACTCAGACACAGAAAGATAAACACTACAAATTCTCTCATCTGCAGTTTCTTCCTCTATATACTTGGATGTGAGTATATAACCTGTAGTAAGTGCAGAAGGAAAACAGGGACTGTGGGAGCCCTGAATAGAAGAATAGTAGAATGCAAGTGATTAAAAAGCACGTAACCAGAAGATAGGAGAGGACTTTAGTTGAAGAGGTGTTAGGGATGTCATTAAAGAAGGAGATGGAGAAGTGAAGAAATAAGTAACATTGAAGATGCTTCAGTAAGATACAGGGAAGCATTAATCTATATTTACCCAAAATTTCATATGATACATAAAATTTTGTTTCTTACCTTCAATCTTAGCACTCAGGAAACACAGGCATGCAGATGTCTGAGTTCTGGTCAGTTATGCCTTGTTTGGTCATTTGAGAGTCAGTGCACTGAGTGCAATAAAGGGGAGTTGAGTTCATTCATGAGTTCATGCAGTTCATGCTAATTAGCAGAGGTGTTGAAACCAGAGAATAAAGAGGAGTCAGGAGATTAGAACAAATTGACAGAGTTAGTTTGAGGTGAAGCAAAGCATTTCAGTTTGAAGCTGAGAGAAGTCAGATTGAGTCAGTGATCTTAGAGAGGGGTTCGAGCTAATACAGCTGAGTGTAAGGAGCCAGTCAGCATTCAGAAAGCTCTAAAAGGGTAAGCTTATTCAGCAGTCATCCTCTGAGATGACAATTACATATGCAATTAAAGGATACTTTTTAGTTACCAATTTTGACCTAAAATATTCTGACAAGGGTAAGAAGAAATCTCAGAGTTGTTTCAATTTGTATTTCCATAATTATTAAAGATACCAAACACTTTTGAGTATACTTCTTAGTCATTTTTATTTTTTCTTGCTGAACCCTGTGTTCTGATCCATAACCCTTTCTTTAATAGGTTAGTTTCTTTTCCTGACTCTGGTTTTGCATTCTCTGCCATGTGGGTTTTCTCTTACTCAGTTGATACTTTTCTTATTTCTATAGACGGCTTTCACTTTCATGATGTTCAGATTGTAAAGTTCAGTCCTTCAATCCTGGGCAAATGGAAAATTATTCATAACATCCTGTTCTATCCATTTCATCCTTCAGGTTTATTATTCAGCCCTTTGATCCAAGGTTTATTCCAGGATATTTATTTGTTTGAGGCTGTTTGGAGTGTGTCCATAGTTCCTTTATCAGTGTGTTTCTTCATGAGTTCAAGATGTTAATGATTTTTAAAAGTTGATTTTGCCACTTTGCTTAAGCCGTTAGACATTCCTTTAAGTAGCCTTGAAGATATTTGAGATATGTTGTGTGTAATATATCATTTGCAAATAGGAATAATTTGACCCTTTCTTTTCCTATTTTTATTCCTTTATTTTCTTCTTTGAGTACTCCAGCCACTGCTCTGTGCACAACATTGAGTTGGAGTGGCAAATTGATGAATGTCTGTCTTGTTCCTGGTATTTATGGGATTGCTTCAAGTTTCTCAGCATTTAGAATGAAGTTTATTCTGGGTTTATCATATGTAGCATTTTTTTTAATGTTGAAGTAGGACTTTTGTCCTGAGGGCAGATTGGATTTTGTTGAAAAATTTTAACATCTATTTCAATGATTATATGTTTTTTTGTCTTTAAGCCCATTTAGATGATTGATTTATTACATCATTGACTTAGGTAGGTTGAACCATCACTGCATGTCTGGGATACGGTCAACTTGACTCAGTAACATGATCTTTTTGCTATATGCCTCCAGAAAGTCTGCAGATATTTTATTTAGAAAACTTACATCTGCCTCTTGAGGTTATTGGCCTATAGAGTGTGTGTGTGCTTGTGTGTGTGTGTGTGTGTGTGTGTGTGTGTTTGTATGTGTGTGTGTGAGTGTGTGTGTGTGTGTGTGAGTGTGTGTGTGCGTGTGCACGCGCGCTCACACACACGTGCATATGTTTAAATTTTTTTGGTATTTGAATGAATTGCCTTAACTGACATCAGTGGGAGGGGAGGCCCTTGGTCCTGTGGAGGTTTGATGCCCCAGCATAGGGGAATGCTAGGAAGGTGAGGCAGGAGTGGGTGGGAGGATAGGTGGGCGAGCACCCCCCAGGGAAGCATGGGAAAAGGGGAATGCCATAAGGGACTTGCAGAGGGGAAACTGGGAAGAGCGGTAACATTTAAAGTGTAAATAAATAAAATAACAAATAAAAAATTAAGAATTGGTTTTAGATCTCCTTTGAATGCTTGATAATATTCTGCTATAAAGCCATCTGTGCCTGGGCTTTTGTTAGTTGGATGAGTTTATTTCTGTTTCAATATTCATGTTTCTTATAGGTCTCTTTAAGTTGTTGACCTCTTCTTGGTTTAGCTTTGGTAGTTTGGATGAATAATTCATTTCTTTTAGACTTTTCCATCTTAAGGTAGTACAGGTTTTCAATGTATTTTCTTATAATAATCTGAATATTTTTCAGTGTAGGTTATATGGCTTCCTATTTTTAAAATTATTTCTGACTATTTGTTTTGGCCATTTATCTTTAATTAGTTGAGCTAAGAGTCTGTCAATCATGTTTATCATCTCAAAGAACAAGTTCTTAGATTTGTTGATTCTTCATATTGTTTTCTTTGCTTTTATTTCATAGAATGTTGCTTTGACATCTATTCTTTATTTCCAGCTAGTAAAAGTGCGCCAGTTTGCAGTTGTTTTTTTCCAAATTCTTGCAAAAAATAGTTAACTCATTTATTTGTGCTCATAATGTTTTAAATTAAAGGTTCTTAAGGTTAAATATTCCTACATAAGATTGCTTTTAATGTGTTCCTAAGGTATTTCTATGTTTTTAAATTTTTTATTCCATGAACATTTAGATGTATTGATTTTTCCTTTGACCCACTCATCATTAGCATTGAGTTGCTTACTCTATGTTTCTTTATTTATTTGAGATTTTTTTAATGTTGACATCAAGTTTTAATGAATTATGATGATATAGAGTACATGAAGTTATTTAAATTTTTACAAATTGTTAAGACTTACTTTGTGTACTAGGGTGTGCTTTATTCAAGGAAAGCTTATTTCCACTGTTCAGTAAAATATATATTCTTGATTTGCATTTCCCTGATGACTAAAGATGTTGAATATTCCTTTAGGTACTTTTCAGCCATTCGATATTCCTCAGCTGAGAATTCTTTGTTTAGCTCTATACCCCATTTTTAGTAGGGTTATTTGAGTCTCTGGAGTCTAACTTCTTGAGTTCTTTGTATATATTGGATATTAGCCCTCTATTAGATATAGGATTGGTAAAGATCTTTTACCATTCTGTTGGTGCTGTTTTGTCCTAGTGACAGTGTCTTTTGCCTTACAGAAGCTTTGTAGTTTTATGAAGTCTCATTTGTGGATTCTTGATCCAACATGAGCCATTGGTATTTTTTTCAGGAAATTTTGCGCAGTGCCCATGTGTTCGAGTCTCTTCCCTACTTTTTCTTCTAACAGTTTGAGTGTATCTGGTTTTATGTGGAGGTCATTGATCTTCTTTGACTTTAGTTTTGTACAGAGTGATGAGAAAACAAAAAAACCACACATGGTATGGTTGAATGAGAAGTGGATATTACCCCAAAAGCTTGGGTTACACAAGATACAATCCACAGACCACATGAAGCTCAAGAAGGACAACCAAAGTATGGATGTTTCATTCCTTAGAAGGAAGAACAAAAATATTCCTGGGAGGAAATACAAAGTTTGGAACAGAGACTGAAGGAAAGGCCATCCTATAACTTTCCCACCTGGGCATCCAGCCCATCTACATACAGCCACCAAAGCCAGACAATATTGCTGATGCCAAGAAGTGCATGCTGACAAGAGACTGATATAGCTGTCTCCTGAGAGGATCTGCCAGAACATGACAAATACAAAGGCAGATGTTTCCAGATAATCATTGCACTGAGAATGACCCATTGGAGTAATTAAAGAAAGGATTGAAGGAGCTGAAGGAGTTTGCAACCCCATAAGAACAACAATACCAACTAAATAGAGCTCCAGGGACTAAACCACCATCCAAAGGGTATGCATGGACTGACCCATGGCTTCAGCTGCATATGTAGCAGAAGATGGCCTTGTTGGGCACCAATGGAAGGAGAAGCCCTTGGTCCTGCCAAGGCTGGACCCCCTAATATAGGAGAATGTCAGGGTGGCGAGATAGGAAGGGGTGGGTGGATGAGTGGGGAAAAACCATCATAGAAGGGGGAGGGGGATGGAATGGGGTTTATGGATGGGAAGCTGGGAAAAGGGATAACATTTCAAATGTAAATAAATAAAAAACAATAAAAAATACCATATATCCCTATCTGTCTGTCTGTCTGTCTGTCTATCTATCTTCTTCACTGCTTGGATACAATATTCTCTAAATATCAATTCAATTCGGTGAATGATAACATTTATTTTTGATGTATCTCTGCTTATTTTTTTGTATTTTTAGTCTATTGGAAAATATCAGCTTTTAAAATCACTGTGGTTGATATTAATGTATCAACAGTGACACAACTATACAGACCATGGGGTGGGGATTATCTCCATCACTGGCCCTCCCCTCTGCCCCATGCACCTCTCCCTTCCCCCTCCCTCATCAAACAGAATTCTCACCCATTTCCGAATAGCTGATTGACCTGTTGAAATTTCTGGGGTCTGATGCTTTTGCCTCTGTTGCTACAAGCTGAGCATTTAATCTATGCTTAGTTGCAGCTATCTGTTTCTATGTTTGACCACAGTGATCAAGTCTGTAAAATTATAGATATAAGAAATGAAGGAAAGGGAGAGAAATCCTCACTCTTATACCCATAGGACCAACTATGATTAAAATGAGAAACTGTTGAAACCCCATATTTTTTATTGCAATGGAGAAATGAGGTTGCTGACCATTTTGCTAGAAATGTGTAGAGACACAATCCTGTAAAGCTATGGTCAAAGTTTGCTTACATGGAGAAGAGTTAAATGAAGCTGTGAATTCATATGGATCTTTTGCAATAACAATTTAGACAAATTTAATATTAATGGTAGTTTTATTTGGAAATCATACTAATCTGGAAACAGCCAAACTACAATTCATTTGTTTAGTGGATATGAAAAATGAGCTTAGTTCCTATAATGCAATATTACAAAGTAGTAAAAATGTTATCAGCATATAAACAACATTTGATTTTTAACTGTGTATTGTTAGGTAAAAGAAGCACATGCATGAAAGTTTCATAGTGCACAATTCCAATTATATGGCTTTTGAGATTTTTTTCCTTATTTTTATAGAAACAGTAAAGCTATGGCAATTGTAAAATATTAGTCTACACCTAAATAATTTTTTAAGAGGAAACATAATATGGAACTAAAAACATAAATAACTTAAAGCATAAGGAGAGTCTAAAACATTACAAAGTTTTCTAATGTTCTTTTGCATGAAATGATTGGTTTTTCAGTTTCTTAATTGACCAAACAGAAAACAAAACAGTAAAAAAATTATAATATGTATAAAAATTACATATGTACATATATGTTGTATAATGATTCAGGAGGCACTTCTTTATTTAGGCTTCCCATGAAAAGTATTCAGCTCTACAATCACTAATGTGTTTACTATAAATACATAAGTTTAAATAACATTTTTAAATATACAATGATTAACATAAAATATATTTTACTAATTCTTTCTGGTAGCAGTACAAGATAATGTTTGCAAGTACTTGCTAAATCACAAGGGTTGCCCTCTTAGATGGCCCCGGCCTTGTAACAGGTTCTACAATGTACTGTTACACTGGTTATACATGGTGTATAGTAACCCCAAGACAGGTTGGAACACTATATAACTTTTTAATCTTAGCTTCCGTAAGGTTCCCGTCTCAAAGAGTCTTTCCATTTACAGCTCTATAAAAGAAAGGATTCTTTTTGTTTCATTGGTTGCTCTTTTTTAAAATTTTTGCTTTACTTTTAGCATTATTTTTTAAAATGATAATATAATTTCCCCCTTCCCTTTCCTCTATCCATACCCTGACATATATCCCTCCTTACTCTCTTCAAATTTTTGGCCTCTGTTTTATCAATTGTTGCATTAAATGAAGAAGAAAGGCACCATCCCTTACTGTGCCAGGGACTAGTGGGCCACATGGCACCATGGGACTGTTCTCATCTTCCTGCACTCGATTCTCTATGATCCCATGGATTGTTGCTGCCACACCAGCCCCATGTATCTAAATTCCACGGCTGGCTGGGATGCTCTGTATCTTTCTCTGGAGCTCAGTCTCCGGATGAAGGAAAAATCCACACAATCTTAGTTCAGAGTCAACAGGTAACTCAATCACTGGCACAACTGCTAACATCCTAATTAGTAAGCCATACTAAATGAAATCCTTCAGAGGCAGAACCTGGCGGATCCACCTTCTATCGAGGCGGGGGGGGGGGGCTCTAGAGCCCTCTTTCTTTGTTTCAAGTTCCCACTTCCCACGCTAAGGTATGACATGACCAGACTCTGCCCAGCTCGCCAACCTCCAAATTTCCAACTCAATTTATGAGCATATTTAGGACTTTCTAATTTGTCATGACAGTATATAAACCCAGAATTCCTGTGGAGCCCACGTTAGAGAATGAGTTTGTTGTAGACTTTAACATAATCTATCTGTTATGCTCTCTACCTGGAGAATAGACTTCTATTTATTAACAACTTTTATATCAAGCAAATGTCACTGCTCTCTACTTGGAGTCGGTGACTTAATTTTCCCCATGTTAGTTCCAAAATGTGGATGAAATTCACTACGTGTTTCAGACAAACTCTGTAAATAAATCTATTATAAAAGCAGATGAACCAGCCGTTGAATGAATCCTACTCCAGTCAACATCTGTTAAGGACAGCTTCCACTCTCTGGCTCTCTGACTCCGAGCAGCCATCTTTTTTGTTTTCACAGTACGGGACCTCAGAGCCTGGGAGCAGAGATTCCTCTTATGTCTGTTTGTTTCAAAGTTCCCCTACTAGAGTCCATGTGACTGGTCCGGTACCACCTTTCTCTCACTTAGAAAATTAAACTCTAATTCTCAGGCTGATAATCTGAAATTTCTAGTGGATTCTTGACTACTATTTTGGATCCCCACCTGTTGCATTAAATAATAAAAAAGAATGCACCATCCCATGCTAGTCCTGGCTACTCTCTGGCTCCAGCAGTCTCGTTGCCTCCACGGCTAGCCCTATGCCGTGATTGCCCATATCGTGATTAGTTGTCACAAATTCCTGTAACCCAATAAAATCAAAATTCTAGAAGCTTGTAATTTATCAGTCAGATTTTTATCATTATATTCAAAATCCACAAAACACCCAAACAAAGAACTCAGAGCCAACTGATATTGATATAAGCTGCCCACTTAGATTGGAAACATTGTCCTGTAATAATCCATCCCTTTTATGATATTCATAGCTACCTCTGCCTATTTAAAGACACATGGATCTGGGTCGTCTTTCTCTTCCTCTATCTCCCTTCCCTCTCCCTGGAAGTCCTGCCTACTTCTCATCCAGTGATTAATCCCCTGAAATCTTTATGCATTAGTGGAAGATCCTTGCCACAAATTGTTATTGCACATATACATATATATGTGTGTATATATCTATATCCATCTCTATATATGTATATGTAAATTCATGTGTATATATGTATTTGTATATGTATATACATATATATTACACATACATATATATGTATATGCTTGTGTATATGTGTGTGTATATATATATTTTTTTTTCAAACATAACCTGAACAGTCTGTATAAAGTTACTTATGTGAATATTTTCAGGGCTAACCTTTGGGTAGTAAATAACCAATTGGTGTGTTTGCCCCTGGGGAAGAGTATTTCTCACATTCTCTCTCTAAAGTGCCTTTAGAACTTTGTATGGGGTTGAGGCCTTACGGGCTTTGCCCTATCCTCTTGGGTTTGGGCTTTGCCCTATCCTCTTGGGTTTGGGCGTTGCCCTATCCTCTTGGGTTTGGGCTTTGGTATTGTTCTTCTTTGGCTCATGTTTGCACAGCCATGTGGTAAGACATTATATATGTGTCTTCTGATGTTACCAGGAGACATTGTCTGAAGTCTGGTCTTCTGACTCTCACTATCTTTTCTGTCCCCATTGTCACAATGGAGCCTTAAGTGCAGGAGCATTTTGAAGATGCATCCATTAGGACTAGGCTCCCCAGTTGTGCATTTGCCTTCTTGTGGTTTTCTGTAGTTGTCTCTGATAAACATATCTGTGGGAACACCTCAATACACTTATGGGTAGGCATGAGGACAAAAACTTACAATGTCTTCCGAGATTATGCTGGTGTAGTAAAGTAGTGGTTATAGGTTATCCTCCATGATCCAGGATTTCACTAGCACTGAGTATTTGACTAGGTTTCCAGTATCAGGCATGGTTTCTCTCTTCTTGAGTGGTTCATAGGTTTACTTAGAGAGATGCCAAGTTACGTCTGTCACTACTGAACCCGTAGGGCTATTCTGCCATGCTAGCCGATGATATGGTTGATAGGAGTCATAGGTGGGCTAGGATTGTCAGTTGCCACTGTGCTTTAGAAGCTTTCATGATACCTTCTGTTACCATGGAAGGTAATCATCTGTGAGGAATGTTCAGGTCAGTTTCTTCAGAGGTCTCTGTGCGGTGTATTCATCAAAGGGGAGCTTCTACCTCTGTGGGGAAGCCAAGGTCAACAGTGATCAGCTGCAGGTTTTGCAACTCTCTTAGATAACCCCTGCTAGTAACTCACGAGACTGCTTCTCATATCTAGTACTAGAGTTATATTTGGTTGTTTGCATTTGTAAAGGATATTTTACCTGAAATCCACCTCAATGCATCTCTCAAATCTGAAAGGACACGTTTTGTTGTTGTTTGAAGAAATACTGTATAATCCAAGTTTACAAATCACAAAATGACAACATGTTTCCGAAAGAAAAGTTTTTATTTTTGCTTTGGTTTTGAATTACAATTCCAGAACTTCTAAGTGATGAAAACCTGGTTAAATTGGAAATGCCTTAGTATGGCTCCAATTTTTATTTTTGTTCTACAATTCTGAATATTCTAAGTCAAGTAACATAACTGAGTTCTTAAAAGTAAGAAAGCAAATTCCATTTGGTGCTTTTGCGCATGCACAGTTATGGACAGGTTAAGACATCCATCATTGATGTTCTCTTGTGGTTTTGACACGGTCAGATCCTACTCTGGCTGTAAGTCTATCTTCAGTGAGCAGCTCCATCTGTAACTCAGAAGGCTTTCATATTTATTAACCTGAGGTTGTTTATGGATTAAAATGTATCTGTCTTCAACAAACATGCCTCTGCATCTTTCTGAGACTGGTTTGACTTTCTAGTCTCCCAGAGGTAAGGAAACATGTGAGGTGGTACTAGCAATGCTTAGGTGGTCTTGTACCATATTTATTTCCATGAGAGATCTCAGGTGGCAGCAGAGTTGGGGACTGAAAATCATCAAGGTTAACACATGAAAGAAAGCAGTTATCAGGAAGACTAGAAATCTTGTCACTGGGGTTATATAAATGCAGGAGAATGCAATAGCCATTTTAAATAAGCTATCATGGTCATGGTATTGGGAGTCAGGGCCTAATGAGTGTAGGACCTATAACAGCTGGCTAGGCTAATTCTGTGTTTGAGCATATTATTGTCTTCCTTAAGAAGTGGTCTCTATTTATGTCACTATCAATGGGTTCTTGGTACAATTCTTTGTTCTGCAATGTAAAAAAACAAACAAGTAAACAAACCCCTAGAAGACTCATTGGGTATCCTTTGACCTCTAAACCACACTGGTAGCACTCAAGTTACACTTACCCCAACTAAGAATAGAAATGGGGAGGGCTAATTTATTCTAAGTAAGGAAGAATATCCCAGAGTCTCCCTGCTCCAGGTTGTGTGAGTCCTTATAATTTAGTTGATCAAACAGAATCAAATTAGATGATCAGATAGAATCATCTCTAGAACTTGACAGAAAGTTATTCTGGGGTGAGATTCTGACTAGAGATGTGTGCTGGTGCTTTTACCCTTTTCTGTCATTTGTCATGTTTTCCTAGTTCATCAGTACTGTTTGTGTAAACAGCCACTGCTTAATCTGTAGCTCTTTTAGGACATAGAGCATTGTATTCCCAGTCAGAGGTGACACCTGAGGAGGTGATTGGCAAGTTGACTAGACCTCTTGTTCCTTGGGTTAAAAGACCAGGAGTCATAAGCTCTTCAATATGTAATTTAGTAGTCTGTGCTTTGACTCACTGTGTGGGATCTTATTATTTTGTCAGGTTTTAAAAACAGTCTGGTAAAACTAAACATTAACCTTTTGGTGTTTGTTGGAATAGAGTATTATTTAATTTAAGATAGCAATTCCTATTCCCAAGCTTCCACTGTTGGTTGAACCAGGAGATCATTTTTCCAAAATGATGCTCTTCCTTTCATCAAATCACTTTTAGTGTATATACACTTCTCTGAAAATGGATTTCTTCTAACATAGTTGTTCCTTTAAAAGGCACCATTATTTAGGAATTCCTTTTCTCATTTATTACTTTAAAATCTTAGGAGAGTATGATAACAACACTAGTTTAATCCATACAAATAATATATATATATATATATATATATATATATATATATATATATAATTCCATTTTATTAGTAAGTAACAAAAAACCTGGCAATAGGATAGTATGGCAGAGGGGACTTGAGGTAGTGTAGTGATACCACATAGATGGAGACTAGGCAAAATGAAATTTCACATACAGAGTAGGTGGCTAAGGAACCAGGAAAATAGCAGCATAATTTTAGTGCGACACAGAGTGTATTAAAGGGACTTCAAAAAATAACTTTACTTTATGTGTGCATGTCTGGTCTATATATTTGCATGCCTACATATGTGTGAATATAGACATACATACAGAAGTATGTAGAGGTCAGGGAACAAGTTTGGGAGTTGGACTTTGCCTTCCATCTTGTTGTTTTAGGAAAGGTCTATTCATGTTTCAGATACTCTGTGCATAGCAGACTGGCTGGCCAATGAGGTTCTTCTGTCCTTGTCAACCATTTCATTCTAGGCATGCTGGAATTACAGATCATACTATTTATGTGGCTTTTTAACTTTAGTTCTTGGGATCAGACTGAATTTAGGCCTTCAGACTCACATGGCAAGTACATTTTATATTTTACCCACAGAGCCATCTCCCTTTACTGGGACTGAGGGGACTCACTTAATCTAACTGAACTTATCACGTTCAAGATTTCCTTTTTTCCAGACCTCTTAGCTGTACTCTACCTGCCCCTCCGCTCTCGCTCTCGCTCTTGCTCTGTTCTGCTCTTTCCATCCATGAACTTTGTTATCTCAGTTTGGTTTGGTTCATCAGATAATTTGCTTCAAGTATCCCTCCCATCATCTCATTATTATATTATTATTTTATCTATTTACATTCCAGATGTTGTCTCTCCTCCTGGTCCTCCCCCAGAGTTCCTCATTCCATTCCTCCTCCTCTCTGCTTCTGAGATGGTATACCTCCCCCACCCCTCACTGTGGGCATCCCCTTTCCCTGAGACCTTGTCTCTACACGGTATTACATCTTCTCCCACTGAGGTCAGAAAAGGCAGCCCTCGGCTATATATTTGCTAGCAGCCACAGAAAAACACTGTATACTTCCTGGTTGGTGGCTCCATCTCTGGAAGCTCCCAGGGGTCTGGATTATTTCGTCCTGTTGGTCTTCCTAAGGGGTCGCCATCCCTTTTGGCATCTTCAATACTTGCCCTACTTCCACAGAGGTACCAAACTTTAGTCCAATAGTTGGGGGTAAGTCAGTATCTACATCTGTTTCAGCTGCAGGTGGGGCCTCTCAGAGGAGAGCCATGCTAGGATCCTGTTTATAAGAACATTATAGCATCAGTAATAGTGCTACCCCATGAGATGGAACCCAAGTTGGGCTGGTCACTGGATAGCCTTTCCTTAAGTCTCTTCTCCATTTTGTCCCTGAAGTTCTTTTAGACAGGAACAATTCTGAGTCACAATTTTGACTGTTGATTGCTAATCCTATCTCTCTACTGGGGTACCAGCTATCTAAAGGAGGTGGTATGTTCAAGTTCCCTCTCAGTTGGGCTTTTAGCTAAGGTCACACCCATTGTGTCCTTGGAGTCTCTCATATCTCAAGCCTCTGAGGCTTTCTAGAGTGTCCCCGCCCCCATCGCCACCCCCAACCGGAGAAGTTGCATATTCATTCTCCTGGCCCTCTAGGTTTCTCTCCTATTCACTCCCCATACTTGATCCTGCTCCCCTTTTACCACCGCCTCCCCTCTCCAACTCTTAGCCCTCCCTCTCTCTACCTTCTGTGATTATTTTCTTCCTTCTTCTTAGTGGGATCGAAGCATTCTGATTTCTTCAGAGACTTGATGTTCTTGTCATACAGATCTTTCACTTGCTTGGTAAGAGTTACACCAAGATGTTTTATATTATTTGCAGCTATTGTGAATGATGTCGATTCACTAGGTTTTATCTCAGCCTATGTATCATTTGTATAAAGTAAGGCTACTGATTTGTTTGAGCTAACTTTATATCCAGCCATCTTGCTGAAGCTGTTCATCAGCTGTAGGGATGTGGAATTTTTGTGGATGTTTGGGTATACTATCATATCATCCATAAAGAGTTGTACTTTTACTAATTTTTTTTCTAATTTGTATCCCCTCATACTCCTTTTGTTGTCTAATTGTTCTAGTTAGAACTTCACGTATTTGATTGACTAGACAATGACTAGAGTGGACAATCTTGTCAGTGATTTTAGTGGGACTGCTTCTAGTTTCTCTCCATTTAATTTGATGCTGGCTGTTGTTTTGCTATGTATTGCTTTTATTATGTTTATGTATCTGCCATGAATTCCTGATCTCTCTTAAGTCTTTTAACATGAAGGGGTGTTATACATTGTCAAGGGATTTTTCAGCATCTAATGTAATGATCATGCTGTTTTTTCTTTGAGTTTGTTTATATAGTAGATACCATTAATGAATTTTCTCATACTGACACATCCCTACATCCCTACTTGACTGTGTTGAATAATGGTTTTAATATGTTCTTGAGTTTGGTTAGTGAGAATTTTATTGAGTAATTTTGCATTGATATTCATAACTAAAATTTGCCTGTAGTTCTTTTTATTGGGTCTTTGTGTAGTTTATGTATCAGAGCTAACTGTGATTTTATAGAATGAATTAGGTAGTGTTCCTTCTGTTTCTAATTTTCTGAAATAGTTTGAAGAGTATTGGTATTATCTCTTCTTTGAAGGCCTGATAGAATTCTGCACTAAATCCATCTGGTCCTGTGCTTTTATTCTTTGGGAGATTTTTAATGACTGCTTCTCTTTCCTTGGGAGTTATGGGACTATTTAGTTCATTTACCTATCTTGATATAACTTTGGTACATTGTATTTGTCTAGAAAACCATCCATTTCATCCATTTTTCTAGCTTATTTGAGTATAGGCTATTATAGTAAGATATGATAAATTTTTAAATTTCCTCAGGTTCTGATGCTATGTCTCCCTTTTCATTTCTTTTCTTTTCTTTATTGATTTTTTTTAACGTTTAGTGTTTGGCGATTTTTTTAACTTTTTTTCTTTTTTAATTGGATATTTTTTATTTACATTTCAAATGTTTTTCCCTTTCCTGACTTTCCATCCAGTGAGCCCCCTAACCCATTCTCCTCCCGTTTTCTATATGGGTGCTCTCCCTCCCCAACCACCCCCCTTTTCCACCTCCCCATCCTGACATTTCCCTACACTGGGGGTCCAACCTTGGCAGGACCAAGGGCTTCTTCTCCCATTGCTGTCCAACAAGGCTATCCTCTGCTACATATGCAGCTGGCACCATGGGTCTGTCCATGTGTAGTCTTTAGTGCTTTAGTCCTGAGAGTACTGGGTGGAAGGAGCCACTTCAGCTCTTACAATCCTTTCTCTAATTCCTCCAATAGGGACCCCGTTCTCAGTTCCATGGTTTGCTGCTCACACCCAACTCTGTATTTGTCATGCTCTGGCTGAGCTCTCAGAAGATAGCTACATCAGGCTCCTGTCAGCATGAACTTCTTGGCTTCATCAATATTGTCTAGTTTTGGTAGCTGTACATATATATATATATATATATATATATATATATATATATGCGTGTGTGAGTGTGTGTGTGTGTGTGTGTGTGTGTGTGTGTGTGTGTGTGTATGCATGCTGGATCCCCAGGTGGGGCAGGCTGTTAATGGTCATTCCATCAGTCTCTGTTCCAAACTTTGTCTTCATAGCCCCTCCTATGAACACTTTTGTTCCCCCCTTTTAAGGACTGAAGCATCCACACTCTGGTCATCCTTCTTCATGACCTTCATGTGGTCTGTGGATTGTATATACTTATGGTCACTTGATCTTTGACAAAGGGGCTAAAACAATCCAGAGGAAAAAAGATACCATTTTCAACATATGGTGCTGGTTCAACTGGATGTCAGCATGTAGAAGAATGAAAATTGACCCATTCTTATAGCCTTGTACAAAGCTTAAGTTCAAGTGGATCAAGGACCTTCACATCAAACCAGATACATTCAAACTATAAGAAGAATATTGGGGAAGAGCATTGAACACATGATACCTGGGGAAATTTTCCTGAACAATACACCAATGGTTTATGCTCTAGGTTCAAGAATTGATAAATGGGATCTCATAAAACTGCAAAGCTACTGTAAGGCAAAGGGCACTGTCATTAGGACAAAACAGCAACCAACAAATTGGGAAAAGATCTTTACCAATCCTATATCTGATAGAGGGCTAATATCCAATATATACAAAGAATTCAATAAATTAGATTCCACAAAACCAAATAACCCTACTAAAAATGGGGTACAGAGCTAAACAAAGCATTCTCAGCCAAGGAATATCAAATGGTGAAGAAGAACCTAAAGAATTGTTCAACATCCTTAGCCATGAGGGAAATGCAAATCAAAACAACCCTGAGCTTTCACCTCACACCAGTCACAATGGCTAAGATCAAACACTCAGGTGACAGCAGATGCTGGTGAGGATGTGGAGAAAGAGGAAAACTCCTCCGTTGTTGGTGGGATTGCAAACTTGTACAACCACTCTGGAAATCAGTCTGGAGGTTTCTCAAAAATTGGAAATTGCACTACCTGAGGACCCAGCTATACCTCTCTTGGGCATATACCCAAAAGTTGCCCCAACATATAACAAAGACACGTGCTCCACTATGTTCATAGCACCCTTATTTATAATAGCCAGAAGCTGGAAAGAACCCAGATGCCCTCCAACAGAGGAATGGGTACAGAAAGTGTGGTACATCTACACAATGGAGTACTACTGAGCTATCAAAAACAAGGACATCATGAAATTCATAGGTAAATGGATTGAACTAGAAAATATCATCCTGAGTGAGGTAAATCCCAATCTCTCTCTCTCTCTCTCTCTCTCTCTCTCTCTCTCTCTCTCTCTCTCTCTCTCTCACACACACACACACACACACACACACACACACACACACATATACACACACACATATACACACACAAAAGAAAAAAACCCACATAGTATGCACTCACTGATAAGTGGATATTAGCCCCAAAGCTGGAATTACCCAAGATTCAGTCCCTTTTCATTCCTGATTTTGTTAATTTGGATACTATTTTTGTGCCCTGTAGTTGTTTGGCTAAGGGTGTTTCTATCATGTTTTTTTTTTCTCAAAGAATCAGCTCTTGGTCTTGTTGATTCATTGTATCATTGACTTTGTTTATATTTGATTGATTTTAGCCCTGTGTTTGACTATTTCCTGCCCTCCACTCCTCTTGTGTGTATACTTACTTTGGTTCTAGAGTATTCAGGCATGCTGTTAAGTTGCTACTATAGGATCATTCAAATTTCTTTATGAGGGCACTGAGTGCTATTAATTTTCCTCTTAAGACAGCTTTCATTTGACTCAGAAGTTTGGGAATGTTGTTCTTTCATTTTCATTAAATTCTAAACAGTCTTTAACTTATTTATTTCTTCCTTAACCAAGAGTCATACAATTTCCGTGAGTATGTGGGTTTTCTGTTATTTTTGTTTTTTTTTTTTTTCTTTTCTTTTTTTTAGAGCTGGGGACCGAACCCAGGGCCTTGCGCTTCCTAGGCAAGCGCTCTACCACTGAGCTAAATCCCCAATCCCATTTTTGTTTTTATTGAAGTCCATCATTAGTTTGTCGTGATCGGATAGAATGAATGGAATTGTTTCAATCTTCTTTTATCTCTTGAGGCTTGTTTTGTGCTCCATTATTTGGTTATTTTTGGAGAAGGTCCAGTGAAGTACTGAGAAGAAAGTGAAGTACTGAGAAGAAGGTATATTCTTTTGCTTTGGGGTAAAATGTTCTACAGATATCTGTTAAGTCCATTTGGTTCACCACTTATATTAGTCTCAGTCTCTCTGTTTAGTTTCTGTTTCAACGACATATTCAGTCATGAGATTGGGGTGTTGAAGTCTCCTACTATTATTGTGTGAGGTTCAATGAGAGCTTTATTAAAGTTTCTTTTAAGAATTTTGATACCCTGCATTTGGGGCACAAATGTTCAGAATTGAGACTTCTTAGTGGTGGATTTTTCCTTTGATGAAAATATGAAGTGACCTTCTCCATATCTTTTGGTAACTTTTGTTTGTAAGTCTATTTTACTGAATATTAGAATGGCAATTACAGCTTGTTTCTTTGAACCATTTGTGTGGACAAAATTTTTCTAGCCCTTTTCTTTGAGGTAGTATCTGTCTTTTCCAAGGAGGTGTGTTTCTTGTATCCAGCAAAATGCTGATTTCTCTTCACATATCAAGTCTGTTAGACTATGTCTTTTTATTGGAAAATTAAATCCATTGATGTTGAAAGATATTAAAGACTAATGCTTATTAGTTCCTGTTATTTTTGTGGTTGAAGGTGGTATTATATGCGTGTGGTTCCCTTCTTTTGGATTTGTTGTAAGATGATTAATTTCTTGTGTTTTCTTGGGTGTAGTCATCTCTCCTTTTGGTAGAATTTTCCTTCTGTTATCCTTTGTCGGACTAGAAAATATTGTTTAAATCTGGTATTGCCATCAAATATCTTGGGTTCGTCATTTATCGTGATTCAGAGTTTTGCTGGTTATTATAGCCTGGGGTGGCATTTATGTTCTCTTAGGGGCTGCATGACACCTGTTTAAGATCTTCTGGCTTTTAGTGTCTCTCTTGAAATATCTTGCATAATTCTGATGGTCTGCCTTTATATGTTACTTGGCCTTTTTCTTTATGGCTTTTAATATTTTTCTTTGTTCTGTGCATTGTGTTTTAATTATTATATGACTGTAGGATTTTCTGTTCTAGTCCAATCTATTTGTTGTTCTGTGGGCTTCTTGTATGTTTATGGTTATCTCTGTTTTGGGTTAGTGAAGATTTCCTCTATGATTTTGTTGAAAATGTTTTCTGGCCCTTTATACTGTTAATCTTCATTTTCTTCTATTTCTGTTATTCTTAACTTTGGTCTTTTCATTGTTTCATGAATGTCCTGGATGTTTTGGGTTAGGAGCTTCTTACATTTGTTATTTTCTTTGGCTGATGTGTCAATATCTTCTATACCTTATATTCTATCTTCGATCTTTTGTGTTCTGTTCATGACGCTTACATGTAGCTCCTGATTCTTTTTTAAGTTTGTCCATTTCCAGGATTGCCTCCAGTTTTGATTTGTTTATTGTTTCTGTTTGCCTGTTTAGACCTTGGATCATTTTGTTCAATTCATTCACTTGCTTGGTTATATTTTCCTGTATTTCTTTAAGGGACTTATTTTTTTCCTCTTTAAGGCCTTCTACCCGTTTGCCAATGTTTTACTGTATTTCTCTTAGAGAGTTATTTATATCCTTCTGAAAGGCCTCTATCATCTTTATGAAGTAAGATTTTAGGTCAGAATCTTGCTTTTCAGTTGTGTTAGGGTATCCAGGGCTTGCGATAACGGGAATACTGGGTTGTGATGGTGTCAGATTCCATTGGCTTCTGTAGCTTATGTTCTTGTGCTTTCCTCTCATCATCTGGCTATCTCTAGTGTTAACTGGCCTAGTTGTCTCTGACTTCAGCTGGCCACCTTGGAGGCAGGTAGAACTTTGTGACCTGGGTTAGAACAGTCCTTCTGGGAGGCAGTCAGTGCTTTCTCTGGTTGGGGTTGGGGGAGTCCCTGTATCCCTTTTTAAAGCAGGCCTTCTGTGTTCCTGGTTAGATGAGTCTTCCTGTGTTCCTGGTTAGGGCAGACCTCTTGTGTTCCTGGTTAGAGCAAACCCCTTGGAAGACAGTCAGGCTTTGTGATCTCAGGGCAGGATCTGCTCTAGTCACAGATATAAGTGCAGAGTGAACGGATTATGTGGCTCAGACAGAGAAGGATAGATCCTATGTATGCTGGGTTCTGTGTGGGTCCTAGCTGTATGGCCATTGGGATGGGTGTCTCACCTGTATGCCTTGTTACATCAGACATTTTGGAAGACAGATAGGCTGCAGGGTGTGGAAGGAGTGCAGCACATCAATCTGTCTTCAGTAGAGGTGCAGACTGGAAGCTTTCCACTTTTTCTAATGCCTTATAAACATCTATGCATTTCTTAGTGGATTCAAAGTAGGATCTTAACATTTTAAGTCTCAATACCTCACTAACTGTCTTTGTAACTGTTTCGCAGTCATTATTCAGTATTTTCACACTTTTGACTTCTGCACTTACTGCACCACTTCCTACATAAGCATTTTCTATCGCCTCCATCCACACCCACACACATACTCACATACCTCTTTTGGCTAAGACTACTTTTTAGGTTCTTACTAAGCTCTCTTTCTTTTTTCTTTTAAATGTTTCTGATCTATTTCTTTGATGGCTTCTGCTTGCTTGACCTGAGAACATGGAGTTTGCCGTTCCTAGTCTTCTCAACAGGCTATGCTGAGTGAATTCATCCATTACCAGAACCGCAGCTCCCACTAATGTGCTGATGAGCCTGGAATCTAAATGGATCAGACAAAGGAAAGTTGGACTGTATTAAGAAGAAAAGGTGGACACTTTGGGGTAATAAATGTGGAAAGATAATTTCAGGCAGATTATGAAAGCACACTCAATATATTTGATTACAAAGTTGATTTATAGGCGCTACCTATTAAAGAAGAAAATTAACCTAAGGCAGTAAATTTAGAGGATGAAGAAGATAATGGAATTACCGAAATTAAGATCAAAGAGTCAATGTGCTAGTGCTCAGAGATGGTCTCTCTCCCAAAGAAGACACGGACTCTTATTGCCTGCCCTACAGCATTCAGGCAGACAATACTAAAAGCATGCAAGAAAGAGCTGATCAGGGAGTCAAACTTTATGGGAATTATGATGCCATTATAAACTAGGACTTCGGAATCACTTATAAGTTATATTGTTGCAGTATCAAAGATTCAAGGTGAGAGGAATAGGCAGATAAGAAATCTAAGCGTGATGCTCCAATATGTTCTCACACATTTACAAGAATGTTTGAACTGAGATGCTGAAAGGATATGCTGAACACACCCAGGGAGCTGTGTGTGCATGTGTGTATTGGAGGCCCTATCATGCGACAAAATAGAGTTCTCCTACGGGGACTTACCAGGGCTGCTGGAGTGGGTCCACATAAAGTACTGTATTAACTTTCACATTTCAAACATAAAGGAAAAAGAGATGCTCATTGATCAAACAAATTGTCTGAAGCCAAGGCAAGTGTTTACTTACAGCCTGGTCTTAGAATTCAGATTACTGTCTGGCAAGCCGTCCTAGCTGGCAGCCTCTAAAAAATGTGACAGGATTAGAGAAATTTAAGAAAGTTTTTGTGTTTGAAAATGACTATAATAGTGCTTTGTCCAAACTAAGTAAGCATCATTTATTAAACAAGACCATAATTTTCAGACGCTGCTGTAAGATTTCAAGAGCAGCTGACAAGTGTTTCACTTTCTCCTTACCATCTCACTTCCTGGAGTTCGTTCAGTGGTTTTGCCCTCACAAACAATTCACTCTTAGTTCTCTGAATTTAGAATTGAGCTGCACAGAAAAATCATTCATCACACGCAAATAAACAGTCAAATTATTGTTTTGAAAACAATGATAGTCTTGGGAAAGAACTGGAATGCATTTGCTCTTTAAACACTGCTATGTCCTTACAGCAGAGGTCCTAGCTGGGAAGACTCCTTGGCCTTTGGTCTAGGTAACCCCTAGTTTCTTCCTATTTGAGAAACTATATAATCTTTCCAGTGGGCTTATTCTTCTCAAAATTTTCTTTGTCGTTTAGTTGTTTTATTAACTTAGAGATATAAAGAAGTATTGTAAATTGAATAAAAATTCATTTCACACAAGAGGCTTATTTTCAGTGAGATTTTGTAATGAAGTCAATCTGCGAGTTACATGGACTCCACTAGAAGCAGTCCATGCAGACACTGGAGACTGATCTTTGGATGATGTTTCATTTTATTACCTGACATGGATTTTATCCTTAGAATATTTGAGCCCTCAAAACTAGTTCCTAAACATGTATGAAAATGTTAAATGGCATCTAAATATTTATATATCAGCATGGACTTAATCATATTATGTCCCATCTATACTCAGCTGGCCCCTGAAATAAGAATATGTCTGTCTGGAGAAACAGCAAATAACAATATATGACATTTATATTGTTATGACCAGACCTAAGTCGAACCCCAAAGAGAAATTTACTATAATTTGATAAAATATATTTATAATTTTTGTTTGATAATATGCTGGCTAGTTGTATGTCAACCTGACACATGCTGAAGTCATTTGAGAGGAAGGAACCAAATGTGAGAAGACGCTTCCATAAGATTGGGCTGGCTGTAAACCTATAGAGCACTTTCTTAATTAGTGCTTGGTGGGGAGAGGTTCCACCCCATCCTGGTTGGTACCACCCTGGGCTGATGGTCCTGGGTTCTATAAAAAAGCTGTCTGAGCTAGTATTCTGCTTAAGAACAATGCTCTGATTAGTTGCTATAGTCTGAATGTAACTTTATTTTTCTTTAGGATTTGCCCTGGAAACTACTTCCTGGGCTCTCCTTACAGTTTTAGGAGTTTGCAAACCGTTATGTTACATTTAACTTAAAAATACTTTGCATTTTTAGGTATTACAAGATTCTTCCCAAGGTTACTTTGAATAATCTTGTTTTGTTTTGTTTTTCTGGAATTTTCTGTTCTACTCTCCTTACTAGGTATCCAGTTGTTCCAAAGACAAAGATGCTGGAATGGGATGTGTGTCGGAGGGAAAGGTCATATCTTTCTTAAAATGAGTTCTAGCAATTCGTCTGACACAGGTTCTAACGGCAAGCTTCCAAATCCTGCTTGATACATGAGTATCACTTTCTGGCAGACTGCTTAAAATTTCACCTCTTCTTCTACAAGGCATATTTCCAGAATCTTCCTATGCCGTTGTCCTTTTGGCTGAGATCCCTAAATTCTGAGTGGTCCATTAGGCATGAAGAAGTTGAGGCATGTCTTACTTGGCAAACCATAATACACCTAATGTAAGCCTAATACATAGGGTATCCTGCTGTCTCACCTTGCTAATCAGTTTAATCCTGTTCTAATGCTCCGCATCTTCTAGGTGAGAAAAAGCATCACTGTGTATTGGTATTTCCCCGGAACACATGTCACCTGTGTAATAAAATGCTAATATCTCTTTATTAACACTGTAGTATTTATGCTAATTCTTGACAATTTTCTACTTTTTATTAAAGGAGAATACCATACCCCCACAAGTCTGATAACTTTACCTTAAACCTCCTTATAAACAACCTTTTGTTTTTTTGGTTGGTTTTTCTTTTGTTTTAGTTTTTGTTTCTTTTTTAATGTAGTTATGTCTTGGGTTCAGTTAATAGATTATTTTTGTTGCCTTAAGGTATTTCCCACTGGTAGATATTAAACATCTTTTTTTTTTCAAATACAGGGAGCATCTATCATCTGTTTATCTTTTCAGAGTGTGTGACAGTGTACTTCTGTGAATATACATGTGTGCACAGGTATGTAGATACAAGAGAAAATTTTTAGTTATTCCTCAGAAGTCATCAACAACTTTTTTCACATAGAATCTCTAATTGGCCTGAAATTTCTGAGATAGTCTAGGCTGGATAGCCTGGGAGCCCCAAAGATTGTTAGGTATCCATTCCCTAACCCTGGGATTACAGGGGTAGACTGGGATCTGGCACTTTTAAATGTGAATTTTGAAGGATCAAACTCAGGTCTTTCATGTTTGCAAGGCAACCATCTATTGCCTCGGCTTGTGTACTAGTCATTGTTTACAGAATTAAATTAATTTATTGTAATAAATCATATATAATTATATAATATATCATATACAATTATATCACACCCATATATAATTTATTAAAATGACTTTCAAGCAGTGGTCCAGCTAATCCACAAAATGGTCATCTTAAATGAAAAATTCAAGAATCCATAAGTTGCGAGGTTCATGAGGTTGGTTGTCTTATCTGGTCTGCAGTATATGCTAGAATCCTGAAGAAGGAGGCTCTAATGCCAGTAAAAGAATAGGCCTACTAGCAAGGTCAGAGTAAGCAGGCAGAGAACAATTCTCCCCTCTTCCATGTCCTTATAAAGGCTTCTAGCAGAAGGCACGGCACAGATTAGATCTGGATGAAAGATCTGGA
Organism: Rattus rattus; assembly: GCF_011064425.1. NCBI lineage: Eukaryota > Metazoa > Chordata > Mammalia > Rodentia > Muridae > Rattus > Rattus rattus. The sequence continues at coordinate 129,080,723 of NC_046156.1, read as the reverse complement.
TTAAAGGTGTGCCTCTCCTACCTCAAAGATCAGTCTTAGAAGTAGATATTTCTACTTGTGAAATCCCTCTTAGGTGTGTCCTGCATTTTTTGTTTCAGTTAATCAAGTTGACAGCTAAGAATTGCTACCACAAAGCTATTGGTTACTGAAGCTCTATAAAGCCTCAAACACTGCGAGACTTTGCCAATGCTCTGGCATCATCTTTAGAACTAGGTGGTGAGACATTTTGTTGAAGACACTTAACATTTGAGTCATAAAACACATAGTAGTATATTATTTTTGGTAAATATGCACACATACATATACATATCACAGTATGTATGTATTGTATAAAATATATTATATTATAAATATATAATATAAGTATATAAAATTTAGAAATATAGCTATAAATTTTACTTTTCCTAAAAACAATTCTCACAACTAGCTTCAAGAAGACTGAACTGACTGGCATTCTCTCACAATCTGGACTAATTTAGAAAATTTGTGTGACAGTAATATATAAATGTATGAACTCAGTGAATTTCAGCATAACTTTCTCTACCTTTGTTATGTTTTCTGCTACAATATAACATTAAATTGCATATAGAGACTACCAGAATGTCATTATTTTCAAGCTCAGTAATATTTTAACTCACTGTTGTAAGCAAGTACTAATCACATTATCCTGCTTTCTTTGCAACATTTTCACTAGGTGCTCAACTGAAAGCATTCTACAAAGAACCGCTAATTGCAAAATGGTGTGGGTTTCATTACTATACTTAGTACTATATGGTTGTCTGAACTTGGTAAATAGTTAACTTCCTTTCAACTCAGACTTCCTGATATTAAAGCCTCTTAGTAATTAATCTTTATAGCCACCAAAGGTTAACCATGCAAAGACTGCTTAGATCAACCATTTCAATGATGCACTGAGATTCTTCTAAATAACCATCTGAGCTATTCACTAGAAAATAGCCCTTAATGGATAATATATCTGGACAGGCCATTATCCAGGATGGGTTGCTTTGATTCCAGTAAAGTGAAGTGCTAATCTAAGCAGTTAGTTTTTGTAAGGCTTTAGAGACCAAAGTGCACAAAACAAAACAAAAATCTAATACAAATCAACACTAAGTATTTAGTTTGCTAAACTGATGGCATCAATTTAATGTGTGTGTTTGCAAATCGATCACCTCAAGTTATTCCTAAAATATATTCATATGTAAAGGATAAAACAAACACCTCTCAAAGCACTGTATTCATGGGCTTGAGGATAAATCCCTCCGTAGCATAGTGACATGGACCTTCAGTGACACGGCATCTGCCTACCTACTGTTCTTTCGCCAGTCCCTAACTCACACTCTCTCCTTTAGCTTGTTCTTACACAGAAACAGAAGAATACTTTGAAGCCTCCAGTTCTTACAATTCTCCCTTGTCTATTGTCCACCATCTGTGGGGTTGGTCCAGTTGCTCCAGTGATTGTATTGGTCCGAGGAGTATTTGGAGCTTAGCCAGGATGTCATGGATTGATGGGGTTGGGGTGAGCTATGTAGAATATCCAATGACTGAGCCTTGCTCACCCATGTATTTAGCAGCTTACCTTGAAAGACACAAATGACTCTCATCTGTGATCACTAACGCTCATTTCTTTTCACCTGGTCTCTTGAACATGGTACGTCATTTTACTCAGCTTTCTTATTCAGCTTCCCAAGGATTCCAAAGTATATGTGTCCAACTAGAACAGAGAACCATCTTTCCCAGTTAGCCTGAAGGGACATATAACCTTGCTTCTGGTGCTCTGTATTCCTTAGAATGGAGTAACCTCCAATAAGCTACATCTGAGAGGAAGTGAATTAGATTTTGTCTTCTGGTATCAGAATGTGTGGGTACAATTTCCAGCTACTAGATGTGCATAGCAAGTAACTGTCATCTCTTAAAATGTACCCCAGTACTCCTATGCATTGTGGAGCTCTTGTACCCCTACTCATTTCCTCCTTTTGATTTAATTATTTGTTCCTTTTTGACTCTGCTGATGATGTACATTATGATATCGCTAGAGGATATAATGTATACTTATTTAAGTTTGTGTGGCTTGTGAGAATCCAAGTTTTGCAAGAATGGGGTCTATTTCCATATCTCATACTTTAATTCTACACTATAAAAAATTTGTTAATTACACAATGAATGCACTGGATACAGTGATTCTTAATAAACACAAAAGTATAGAAGGATCTTTAAATTTGTCAGAAAAATTATTCATTAAAGACTTACCTTTGAAAGTGGTGATGCCTTGATATTTCTTTCAATGCTCCCAGCACTTGGCTTATAGTTTTGGAAAAATAGTAATTTGCTTGCTTACTATTAGGAAAAATATGGTGAAAATTTCAAATTTATTTTTTTCTTGATAGAATCCATTGATAATGAGGTAATATTTTCTTCTCTGTGTGGTAAACCTTTTGGTGTTGAGACAGTATTCTTTAGAAAGCTCACATTCAAGAACTATACAATATACTTATAAAAATAAGATATTTTGAAGTTTTATATAGATTTATAATTTGTAGCTGTATGAACTAAGACTGCGGATGGTTTCCTCCTTGTACATAAAGTAGGCATTGGAAAAATTTAAATCACAATCCTCTTTTAGAATTCCAGTCCATCTTAATCATGTAGCTTTTCGAGATCTAATGATGAGAACCATCAAATGTCCATAAAAGTCTAGTACAATAATTGAAGACAGAACTTTTCCAAGAAAAGTTTAAGAAGTGATAGATTTGCAAGATAGAACAGTTAACTTCCTGGCAATTGTGTGATGTATGATAAGCAAAAATTAAGCAATGCACTTCTATTTGCTTAAGATTTATATGTGCGTCTTTTGGGACTTGTTGGCCACTGAAGTAGACAGCATTAATCTTTGCCATCTTGATTTTATCTCCAATATAAAAGCTAGTATCTAAAGGTGCTATAACTCTCGCCCAAACTATTTGGAGAAGAGTTATTTATATTTAATTTCCCCAAGTGCCAGGTTTTCACTTGCTATGTATTTGTGTATCAATATTAGCACTTTAGATGTTGAGAAATTTTATAAGCTGGAGAATTTACTGGAATATTTTGGACACTCAAGATCTCTGCAACTCAGAATTAAGTTTTCACAGGGAAAGGATATTTTTTCTTTAAAAGCAGAATAGTAAGGCTCACACTTGGCTCAGTGCCATGACAAACTTCTTTATTTAATATCATGTTGCAGTCATTCTTTTTGCATATGTTAGCAAGAAAGAGGATAAACGCAAGTGAGCCTGGTACATTGCCACAAACAGGCAGAGCATTCATGTGCTTGAGTATCATTTATTTCCAAGAACACTTGAAGACACTTGGTGTTATGTTATGTCACCTTAAAATCATAATGAGTTTAGGAGAAAAAAACTGTCATTAGAAAAAATATACCTGGTTATCTGTTAGTACATACTTGAAGTTTTGGTAAGATAAAAGCTAAATCATCTGGGGTATTACATGTTTGTCTTAGATGAAATCTAAAATATTGAATACTATAGTTGCCCAGCAATTTATTAAGGATGGCATACAATAATGACATTCATGAAAATCTAGTGATAAGTAGCAGCTCTATGATTTCACAAAAACCTGCACTGGGGTCTCTTTTCCCAAATATTTTGTTCTTCAAATGTTATATGACAAAAATTTCTGTGCTTCCTTTCTACCATTTCCGTTTTTGTGTTTGAATTTGGGAATTAGCTATAATGATTTTCAGATACTTTGATTCATAATTTATTGCTTAATTACATTGTAATATTTATGAAGTGTTAAGCAAAGCCAAAATTTCATAATCCAGGTCTCTGAAGTGTTGGCTGTCACATACACCCCACCTAAATGACAAAAGTTTTCTAGTTTCAACTCTCTAATAGACATGTCTCCTTCCTTAATCTTTTCCAACACAAAAATATATACCTCATTGTGATAAAGAAAACATACACACACATGCACACACACACACACACACACACACACACACACACACACACAACCTACTAAGGCTGCTTCTGAGACATAGTTTCAGCCAAGAGCTAAATTCCAAGTGCTTTTTCTATTGTTTATATAAATAAATGATCTAACTCATCTGCCTAGCTTATTCCCAGTCTTCTGCCTTTCTTATCACCATGTCCTAGTCCCCAACTTGTCCTGAGATGCCCTGTTCTACCAAAGGCCACTCTGAGCAAAACAAGTCCAGTTAGGTAGTTCACTCTCACATGGCCTTCCCCTAACCTTTCAGTGTCCCTCCACTAACTCTACAATCTATTCCAACCCCCACTTCATCTGTGTCACTCACCTGTGATATGGGAAAGGGAGACAGCCTTAGTACCTTAACCCATGTCTGTAAATCCTGTTCTGTATGCTGAAAGGGAGCATACGCATGGAGGTTGAGTGGCCTGACATGCTCTATGATAGTGAGTGATCTAAGAAGAAAATATTCAGGACTATTTTAAAAAACATGGTAATTATGTAATTTCAAGGAATCATAAAGGATTGTAATTTTTAACAGCTGATGATTAATCAGATTGCAGGGGTATTGGGTATAAAGTCAAATGAGTTTTAGTAGAAGTGATTATGTTGATGACAATTTTTTTAAGGAAAAAATCAATTCAATCTCTTCATGCATGAAATTGAATGTATTTGGATTTTTGATTGGTTCAAATACTCCTCCTGCACCAGGTTTAATACTTGTAAAGAGCAGATAATACAGTGTTGAAGAATGTGAAACTTAGAAGAACTACGGTTTGAGACCTCTGTAATCACTCAAGACTAACCCAGTAAACATGTTGTCACCCTGTGTACATTCATGGCTTTTGTATCAATTACAATTTTACAATATTAAAAATCTAATATTAGAAAATAATTGATTTTTTATCTAATAATGTTTTGACCTCATATATTTAACTGTTGATGGGCTCTTGATATGGTTCTTTAGATGGAAGACATGTAAATGTGTAGATTGTGTTAGTAGGTGGCAAAAATTATATAGGTATAGGAGTAGAAACAGGGGAGCAAATCTTGAGAAAACTAATGAGTTAGATAATCTGCCTCAGTGGTGAGCTTGTGTGGGAAAAAAGAGGCATCACGTTCTCTTTGGCCTCTCAAGAGAACATAAAGCTGAAGGATACATACATTTATAGATAAGGAGTTAGGAGTGATGGTGACCTTGCCAGTTCACTTACATTCTCAAACAAGATAGGAAGAAAGGAAGGCTGACAGACATTCCCTGTCACGGGTCAAGGAGAATCAGTGAAATAATTAAGTGCTTCAAGACCTTTTAAAGACCATGACAAAACCAATCAATCAAACAAACAAACAGGAAAAAAACAAATAAAAAATATGGGTGTCTTCACTCAAACTAATAGAAGAAAAACTAGGGAAGCATCTGGAACACATGGGCACTGGAAAAATTTCCTGAACAAAACACAAATGGCTTATGCTCTAAGATCAAGAATCGACAAATGGGATCTCATAAAACTGCAAAGCTTCTGTAAGGCAAAGGACACTGTGGTTAGGACAAAACGGCAACCAACAGATTGGGAAAAGATCTTTACCAATCCTACAACAGATAGAGGGCTTATATCCAAAATATACAAAGAACTGAAGAAGTTAGACAGCAAGGAGACAAATAACCTATTAAAAAATGGGGTTCAGAGCTAAACAGAGAATTCACAGCTGAGAATGCGAATGGCTGAGAAACACCCTAAAAAATGTTCAACATCGTTAGTCATAAAGGGAAATGCAAATCAAAACAACCCTGAGATTTCACCTCACACCAGTGAGAATGGCTAAGATCAAAAACTCAGGTGACAGCAAATGCTGGCGAGGATGTGGAGAAAGGGAACACTCCTCCATTGTTGGTGGGGTTGCAGACTGCTACAACCATTCTGGAAATCAGTCTGGAGGTTCCTCAGAAAATTGGACATTGAACTGCCTGAGGATCAGCTATACCTCTCCTGGGCATATGCCCAAAAGATGCCCCAACATATAAAAAAAGACCGTGCTCCACTATGTTCATACATGGCCTTATTTATAATAGCCAGAAGCTGGAAAGAACCCAGATGCCCTTCAACAGAGAATGGATACAGAAAATGTGGTACATCTACACAATGGAATATTACTCAGCTATCAAAAACAATGACTTTATGAAATTCGTGGGCAAATGGTTGGAACTGGAAAATATCATCCTGGTGAGCTAACTTAATCCAGAAGAAACATACATGGTATGTACTCATTGATAAAGTGGCTATTAAGCCCAAATGCTTGAGTTACCCTAGATGCCTAGAACAAATGAAACTCAAGACGGATGATCAAAATGTGAGTGCAGATCGCACATGAGAGACACAGCCAGAATACAGCAAATACAGAGGCGTATGCCAGCAGGAAACCACTGAACTGAGAACAGGACCCCTGTTGAAGGAATCAGAGAAAGAACTGGAAGAGCTTGAAGGAGCTCGAGACCCCATATGTACAGCAATGCCAACCACCCAGAGCTTCCAGGGACTAAGCCACTGCCAAAGACTATACATGGACTGACCCTGGACTCTGACCCTCGTGGAGTTACAATGAATATCCTAGTAAGAGCACCAGTGGAAGGAAGCCCTGGGTCCTGCTAAGACTGAACCCTAGTGAACTGGACTGTTGGGGAGGGGCAGCAATGGGGGAGGTTGGGAGGAACACCCCATAAGAAGGAGGGGGGATGTTTGCCGGAAACCGGGGAAGGGAATAACATTCGAAATGTATATAAATTACTCAAGTTAATAATAAAAAAAAAAAAAGAGGAACAAGTAGAAAATCACAATGCGAGTGAAGGCTTGATTTCTGTGGCCCAGCTTACAATGTGACTTTGGGAAGGCACCACCTTTCTTGATCTCTGTTCTATAATACATCGGATGAAACCTGAGAGGAGATGGGTAGGATGGGATTCTGAAGAGGAGGGATGAAAGAGGAAGGATCTACATAAGGGGTACTGGGAGAAGGCTGATATGCCTTATAAAGTGAATAAATAAAGCACATATACTAAAAAAAAAAAATATGGGTGTCTTGATCACTATAAAGTAGAAAATTCTTGTTTACAAAACTGAGTCTGAGGAGCTGATGTCTGTATCCGGTTATTCAATATGTCCAGCTAACACGCTCAGCAAGACATTTTAATAGGTTTTATGTCTCTTAGAAATGGAGAATTGGATTAAAAAAATCCAGATACCCCTTCAAATATAAATACATTTTTATTTAGTTTAAAACTGTTTAATATGTAGTTCTAAGTTGGACTTGAACTTGCTATGTAACTGATAATAATCTTGAAACCTTTTTAACTCCATGCCCTTGAGATCTAGGATTGGCATTTTTTATCATTATGTCTGGATACTCTTTTAACTTTGATAAAGGTAAATAAAACTATAATCTTCAGAACATATATATCTACAAACATGTGTCTTGCTTTGACCATCTGGGTGCAAGAGACTTAAATATAACTTCAATTTGGGGCAGAATTTTTATTTATTTACAAAATATTTAAACATTCTTATTATGATGCGAAAAAGTTCTAGATGTTATATGAGGAAGAAAAGATGCTTTGAATGGATTTGCATCCTTCAGGGAATGCACAAACTATTGAAAGACTGGATATCCGTCTTTGAAATGTTGGAACTATAAAAGCAAAAGACACAGAAGACAATAAACATTCCAGGATGGAGTAGAGCAGCGTAGATAATCTTTGTTCCCAGGCTGTTTTGTTAATTTTGGGACATTTTTTAGCTATTAATTAGGCCAGGACATTTTCCAGTTCAGTTCATGTGATATGCCTCTAGTTCCTCTTGTCTACTAAATTGTTGCTGTGTGGTAGCCTGGAGAGATTCTAAAAAAGTAGTCTAGAAGACTGCAGAAATGGTACATTCCTGCAGAGGGAATTAGTTTGGGTATGAACCCGTGAGCAGTTTGATGCCATTTAGCTTATGTTGCATGTGATCCATGAGCTAACTAAACTCTTATACCACATCAGAGCTGAGGCTGCTGTATAGGGTAAAGGAACTGAGGAATCAGAGAAAAATATTCTATTAGAATAAACATTAACTCATAATTAGCATCTCTTAAATCAGTGGAATTCAAAAAATCCTTCAAATCGTCTCTCCTCTTTCCTCTGTTTTTTTCCCTGTTGCTTCTCTTTATTTGCTCATCTAGTCTATAAATGTTATTCCAATTTTGTTGCATCCTGTGATGGATGATAATGATGTAAAGATAAATGTCTCTGAATTTTTCACAGAATTTGTCATCATGGGAAGGATATTTAAATAATCAGGAATAATAGATGATAGTAACTCTTTAGTTTTTTACTCAATGAAGAGGCAAAAGAGTTTAGCATATGGAAGCATTAATTATATTTTGGTTCATAAAAAGGTAATGTATTAGCTCATATATTCTCTCTCTCTCTCTCTCTCTCTCTCTCTCTTTCTTTTCTCTCTACATATGCATACATTTACTTGCTAGGAAGTTTCTGCACATATAGAGTTTAAGGCAATAAAAGGACTTACATGATGAAACATGAAGATCTGAATATATCATCTCTACTCTACATGGTAAGGGGTTATTGAGCCTTTGTCCTACCTCTGTTTATTTACTTATTGAACATGAATTATTCCTCTTCTCTCATGTGCAGTCCTTTTTGCTTTCTTCAAATAACAGTTTTATCAGGAGAAAATGACTCCATAAATCCAGGGCGCTTCTCAGATTTTTGTCTTAATCTGCCTGAGTTATGAACAGGAAAATAATTGAAATAATTGAAACTTTCTTCCATAGAAGGGTGTGTGTGTGTGTGTGTGTGTGTGTGTGTGTGTGTGTGTGTGTGTGTGTGGTGTGTGTGTGTGTGTGTGTGTGTGTGTGTCTGTGTGTGTGTGTGTACAATCTTTCACTTTACTAATCAGGCTGCTGCTGATGTCAGGAGGCGTCATTAGGGGAAGTGACAGTGGTTTTAAGTAGTGGACAGTACAAAACAGAGTGAAAGCTAGATCTAGTCACAGTGCAGTCAGGAACAGTCTTGAGTTCCCATATGGTATTCTGAAAAGAGCAAAGCCAATTAGAGCATTTAAAGAAGAGGCACATTGATACCCGTGTCTTACACTTATCATGATTTATTATATTTCATGATGCTCAATAAAGAATTTGGTTTAATGTAGTAGGATGTGATTTTGTCTGTTTTTTTTTGTTTGTTTGTTTGTTTTTTGTTTTTTGTTTTTTTTTGCAAAGACTGGTTCACTAGATCCAAAGGGGTACTAGCCATGCCAGATAAGTTCAGAGTATGGAGTGACTTCATTAGAAGAATATGTTTTTACCTATTTTGGGCTTTTATTCCTGTGGTATCAGTCAATCTTGAGTTTGCAATCAGCCAAATAAAAATCATTTATCAAAAATGCCTATTCCATGGAGCTAAAATCTAAAAGGACAGCATGCTAGGGAATGCTTGAGTTCCTATAGAAGGGTATATTCCATGCACAATCTATCACTCATCAATGTCAGAAAAACCATGAATCCTGGATCTGGGAAGAAGACCATGAGAAATCATGTTTGAAACTTTTGTAAAACTCTGCCCAGTGTATGTCTCTCTGGCTGGTTTTAATTTGTAATCATTCTCTTTCTAATCATGAGTAAAATTGATTCCAAAATACTCCATATAACTGTGTGTGTGTGTGTGTGTGTGTGTGTGTGTGTGTGTGTTACTGAACCTAAGTGAGTTTTGTGATTGCCTCTTCTCAATATATAGTTAGTGCCCAAAGTGAATGCAATTTGGGGAATCTGTGTCTGCTAAGCTACAGTTGGAACTTATTGTATATGTTTGAAAGCATGTCTGTGGGGTTGGGGGATTTAGCTCAGTGGTAGAGCGCTTGCCCTGTAAACAGAAGGCCCTAGTTCGGTCCCCAGCTCGAAAAAAAAAAAAAGAAAAGAAAAGAAAGCATGTCTGTGATGGTTTTGCACATACTTGGATCATGGAATGGCACTATTAGGGCTGTTGCTTTACTAGGGTGGATATGTCACTGTGACTGTGGGCTTTAATGCATTCATCATAACTGGAGGCTAGTCTTTTGCTGCAATAGAGGAGTGTTCCTCTTTCTCCACATCCTTGCTAGCATCTGCTGTTGCCTGAGTTTTGATCTTAGCCATTCTGACTGTTGTGAGGTGGAACCTCAGGGTTGTTTTGATTTGCATTTCCCTGATGACTAAGAATGTTGAACATTTCTTTAGGTACTTCTCAGCCATTCGATAATCCTCAGCTGAGAATGTTTTTTTTTTTTTTCCGGATCTGGGGACCAAACCCAGGGCCTTGCGCTTGCTAGGCAATAGCTCTACCACTGAGCTAAATCCCCAACCGCGAGAGAATGCTTTGTTTAGCTCTGTACCTCATTTTTAAGTATGGTTATTTGGCTCTCTGGAGTCTAACTTCTTGTGTTCTTTGTATATTTTGGATATTAGCCCTCTGTCAGATGTAGGATTGGTGAAGATCTTTTCCCAAACTGTTGATGGTTGTTTTGTCCTAATGACAGTGTCCTTTGCCATACAGAAGCTTTTCAGTTTTATGAGGTCCCATTTGTCCATTCTTAATCTTAGATCATAAACCATTGTTGTTTTGTTCAGGAAATTTTCCCCAGGTCCCATATGCATGAAGCTCTTTCCTACTTTTTCTTCTATTAGTTTGAGTGTATCTGATTTGATGTGCAGGTCCTTGATCCACTTGGACTTAAGCTTTGTACAGTGTGATAAGAATGTATCGATTTGCATTCTTCTACATGCTGACCTCCAGTTGAACCAGTGCCATGTGTTGAAAATGCTATCTTTTTTCCACTGGATGGTTTTAGCTCCTTTGTCAAAGATCAAGTGACCATAGATGTGTGGGTTCATTTCTGGGTCTTCAGTTCTATTCCATTGATCTACCTGCCTGTCTCTAATGAACAGGCTTTCCTACCTCATTATCGTAACCAAAATCACAACACCCCTTCCCCTGAATTCCCAGGAGATTCTCGATTTTTTCAAATATTTGATATTAACCATCACAGGCCTCAAATGCATTATTACTGACATCTGTGTGGGAAAAGGAAAATGGAATATACACACAACCAAGTCACTGCTTAGGAAGAGATTTGAGGAATGATGACAACTATGAGAAGTTAGGAACAAGAAAAGAAAACACTATCTAGAGTGCTCACAGACACCATGACTTTGTTGACATACTGCAGCCCTAGGGTTTATGTGGTAGCTGCCCTTTTTATGGTTTTTTATGGTGGAATCAGGAAACTAACAAGGCTAAGTTCAAAAACAAGAAGAGGAAGCGCTTGGGTTTACTGTCTTGTGAGAGGGAAGTATATTATGGAAAGAAGATACTGTAAGGTGGTCAATACTACGCTCAGAGAGAGGCCCAGAGATTTGTTTCAATGGTGATTCTAAATCCCATCAAGTTGGCAATACAGACTGTCACAGGACAAAATAATCTCACTTTCTAAGCAGTGGTGAGAATAGAAATAAGGATAAAGGAATACAAAATCATAAGTGACAATAATGGGCCAATTCATTACTCTTCTCTAAAAGTTTAGGAGGTTCATGGGGATAATTAGTATAATACTTTAAAGAGGAATGCTTATGCATATAAATTGATTGCTGAGTGGACTTACTAATTCACTCAACCTTCTTCTCTAGTTCTTCTTTCAAGTTGGGTAATATGTATGAGCAATTTTGATGGACTTTCTTGACTCCTGGCTTCAATTGTCCCATGGTGAGTCAGAAGATGAAGAATCATTGATAACTTAGGTAGAAAAGTTGCACATCTTTTATGCTGGGGTAGTGAATCTTCCACAGTTGTAGGTTAAACTTTGCCTAGTTCTTCTCCATGGATTTACCTGAAGTAAATGTAAAGCAATAGCTATCATTATGGGTTCTTATATTGACCCTTCATTATTTCCCTTTCAGACTTATGGGTAGATATAAAATTACCATCTACTTTATTTGTTTCTCTTTGCTTTGTTTATATTCAATATATAATTTTTTATTAATTGTTCTTGAGTTACTACATCTACATGTGCCGCAATTATAAAAGACCTCAATATAAAAAGGCAGCTTCTATAGTTGGTATGGGTAAATTGAACCTGTGTTGTTGATAGTACATTATTTCAAATACATTTTTAATTTTATAGGTAGACATATCACCAAATATGGCTTATAATTTTCAAAGAGCATCAGTCAGGATCCCATTTTTATTCCCCAAATTCTCCAGAACTTACTGTTGCAGGAATCAATTTGGCCTCTCGAAGGTATTCCTTAGGAAGCTCTCTGTCCTCGGTTCCTGTTAATTCTCTATAGTCGTAAGCAGACCTTGTCTTGGGCTTCTTAACTGTTTCCCCTGCTACATCTATGTTTAGATTTACTGGAAAACTCTTCTACAGATGTCATACTAAATGCCTTCTCTTTCCTTACAGTCTCTGATCATTTACCATAGATCACTGTGATGACCGTCTCTTTAAAGTAGCATATTTGCCCCCAAATTATCTGTCTTCATATCAACTTTATTCTTATGCATAGTCTAATGCTATAAAAATCTTATACTTGAATATAGTCTCTTTGACAGATACTCTTGATCTCTTTCATTTCCTGTTCCAACAGAATGCCAAGAGTAGAAAAGATCATGCAGTATGTCACCAGCAATACTTTTGAGTGAATAAACAGAACATTTATTTTGAATTAATTTTCTGTTGAAATAAGTTCTTGTAACATTGATAAAGCAATGTTTAATCATACATCAATTATTCCATCTATCACTTGTCAATCTAGCTATTTATCATATATATCTATATATCATATATGTGTGTATATACACATGCTTATACATATGTATGATTTACATGTATATGATGTAATATACATATATTCATATATATATATGTACATCATATACACATGTATACATACCATATATGTGTGTATGTGTGTATATATTTACATCATAAACACACACACACACACACACACACACACATGCAGACTGTATAAACCAGGTAGAGATTGATAGCTCCTGTTATTGTGAAATGAAGTGCTATTCCATTTTATTCTAAAATGCCAATTTGGAGCACTTACATTGACGTTTACATGAACATGCACTTCAGCTTGACACACATAGCTTCAGCTGCTTTGCTCATGATGATGCAAACATGCTGTCCTCAGCTGATAAAAAGAGAATAGCAGAAATACTATGGCAGCACCATTTCTGAGGATGCAAACCTTATCCAATGGGAAACAATTTAGGATTAAACTTTTCAAAGTACAGTCTAGCCTTTGGCTTTCCTACTCTCTCTATATTTTCATCCTATGCCTTCCATAACTGAAATTTGTCTTGAAATGCCTTGGCTTTTCCAACATCCCCAAAGAATCCCACCCAAACATGTGTTAACTCCATCCAAACTTCTGGTTCCTCGGGAAGCCTTTTCACCATAAATTCCAATGTATTAAAACTCCAGTTTCTAAATTAGTGCAGATTCCAGAAAAGAATATCTTCATTTTTCAGCTAACATATACACATTCACAGTAATGTATGAATTGTTCATGCTATACATGACTGATCTTTTCTCTTCCAGTATAGTTATTCCTTAGATGAAAGAAAACAAAAATATCCATCATAAGCTAAAGAGATGAAAATATGCCCACCATCTCTTCATTTGAGTATAATACACCAAACAACCACCAAGGTATTAGTAGAAGGTCTGCCTAAGACTCCATCCAAATCATCACTCAGTGTGTATGTGTGTGTTTGTGTGTGCAAGACGGTGAGAGTACAATGATGTGTTGCTATTCTGGGTTTAGGGTAACAATGCTGTATTGTTTGATTGATGCATGCAGTGTCATGTTTTAGTTAGGGTTTAATCTAATGAACAGCATAAGATTGTAGACTCATTTCCAGTTTTGAATTGCTCCTCTCTTCTGCATTTTGATTTTGGATTGATTCTTTCTTCCTCAGAGTCTCATTTAAAAAAATTCTCTCTCTATTTTAGAAATTGCATCTACTCCTCTCTGAAGTGGAAATTTCTGGTTTCTGTGAAGACTCAGTTGTGTCAAGTGATGTTTTTCTGGAAACCGTCTTGGGCCAAGATGTTTATGCTGAAGCAGACACATGGAAGGATGTTTTGCTGAGAAGAGACATGTGGTGTTTCCCTCAAAGCAGCCTGGAAAAAAAGGCATGTGATGTTTTGCTAAAGCAAATACTTGAGAGAACACATGATATTTGGCACTGGTATAAATATAACCCAGCAGACAGTGGATGGTGCTCTGTGGTATTGGTATGCCTTACCATGCTTTGCTGATAATCATTTGTCATGACTTCATAAAGAGAAATGTACCAAAGAACTCCCAGTGGTATTCCAGCAGCTTCTTGCCTTTTCTGTAGACTCAGGTCTGTTGACAGAGTCTCATAGTTTGTTCTAGATTCAACTGCCTTTGCTGATTCATGAATGGTGTTTGTGAATCGATTGAGCTACTGATGATTTGTGTGAACTTAAACTGATAATATCCTGACAATAAAGATTGCATTAACTCCAAAGAACTATTTCTTTACAGTTCCACATCTTCTTTTGCCCTATTAACTTTTCCTTTCCACTACCTCTGGTGTGTGGTGGACTAGAAGGGAGGTTAAAGCATTTAAGTACTCTAATTAAAAACAGGTTTTGAAAATCAAAGCCTACATCTCTCTTATGGATTTCATTATAAAACTTAATTTCTGATCAACTATATTCTATGTTAATAAGTAAACAAACAAAGATAAAAACATATATCTCTATGTGCATGAATTCAATTAATGTGAAAACAGATTGATACTATTACATACAACTAGGAATTTTGACTGTAGGATTTAAAATATACGATATTCTAGTGTTTTACTTGGCACTGAGTTGTGTAAAGAAACAACTAACAATGAGTGGATAAATAACTTGATAAATGGATAACTGAAGTGAGGTACAGCATACCTTCTGAAATACAATTTTTGTCTCAAAATTATATATAATAAAGATATGTCATATTAAATTTATCTTTTTGTTATTTATGGAGTTTATATTATATTGACATGATTCCTTCCTTTCTTTTTCTCCCTCTAAGTTCTCCCATAGACACTTATTTATTTATTCCCTTATCTTCTCCCAAGACTTTCCATATACCCTTCCTTGAACTCTTTCAAATGTATGACGTCTTTATATGGGATTGTTATTAGATATATGTATACATAAATAAATATATTTATATATAAATATCATGATTATACAGATATATGTCTAAAATCTGTATATTAGTACATGGAACAATATACACTTATATTCTGAAATACAAATATCTCAATCTGTATAATGTTATTGCGTGTATGTTTTCAGAACTGGTCATAATGTAATCAACAAGTTGGTATGTCCTTCCCTGGGGAAGGCCACCTCTCCTGGTCCCACCTTTACTCCTTTGTCTATAGTTCTTTGTTCAGGGTTGAAGCTTCATGGGCTTTTCCTACATTTGGACATTTTGATTGGTGCAGTCTTTTTTCGGCCTAGATTGGTCAGTCTAGTCATGTGGTTAAGACTTTGCTCATATATGTTTTGACATTAGGGATACAATCTCACAGAATTTCACTGTACAGATGAACTAATTGAGTCCATGATCATTCTGCCTCTGTCTTTCAATACTCCAAGAAATTCATGTGTATAATGTCACTCCCTGACCTGTGAGACATTACCATTGAAGTTTAAACATGTGTAGGCATAGCACACAAAGAGCATGACGTTGACTTGGCATCTAAAGATTTTTATATCGCTCTTTTAGTTAATATAAACCCAAATGCATCTAATTACATTTTATCAAACTCATTCTGTTCTTTGCATATAAAGGTTTACCAGGTCATTTTATGGGCCATATCCTATCTATATTATTATATCATGTCTAAACATCGGATCTACTGTTGGTAGTACTGTTGGAAAAAGGTACTGGCTGGTTTTGTGCGTCAACTTGACACAAGCCAGAATTATCGAAGAGAAAAGGAGCCTTTGAACAAATGCCTCTACAGAGATCCAACCTTATGCATTTTCCAATTAGTGATTAAAGATGGAGATCTCATTGTGGGTGGTGACATCCCCCAGCTGGGAAGTCCCAGGTTCTATAAGAAAGCAAGCTGAGCCCTTGCTCTCTTGCCTTCTTGTTCCTGCTCTGTCCTCTAGCCTCTCCCCTTCTCTCATTCTCCTCCCCCCTCTCTCTCCACATGCCAGCCTCTACTCCCCCCACACACTGTTCTCTCTCTCTCTCTCTCTCTCTCTCTCTCTCTCTCTCTCTCTCTCTCTCTGTCTCTGCCTCTCTCCCACACCACCTAGACAACTCTATTCTGTCTACGAGGGCGGGAGCAGAGGTTGTAGCTCAGGAAAGCAGCAGTGGTGGTGCTGCCATCCCTGGGCTGGTGGTCCTTTGCTGTAAAAGGCCAGCTGAGCAAGGCGGGGTAAATAAGCCAGTAGCCTCCATGGCTGCCAAGTCGACGCCTCCAGGTTCCTGCTGTGTGAGTGCTGGGCTAATCCACTTTGTGATGAATAGTACGGAAGATACGTGAATAAAGCCCTTCTTCTTTCCCTAATCTCAAGCTAGTCAAGTGGTGCTTTCCTGCCGGAATACAGAGCTGAAGCTCAAGGCAGATGTTATCTACATACTGCATACCTTGATCATGGTGTATCTCAACGTATTTAGACATAAGTTTAGTGGTAGAAAACATCACATAGAGTGATGGCTTCACTGATCATCAACTTGATAGGAACTAGAATCTCCTTGGCTACAAATGTCTGGGCATCTGTTGTGGGTTTTCTAGATTAGGTTAATTAAATAAGACACAATTCCTAGTGTGTGGAACCTCATCCTAAGGGCCACGTCTAGATTCTGCAAAAAGCAGCTAAGTTGAGCATTATCATTAAACTCTTCTGCTTCTCCCTGACTATAAGAAGTTACAGAGCAGTTATTTGATACTCCTTCTACTATGAATTTTGTGCTATGGTAACGTACCCTCAAACCGAAAGGAAACAAACCATTTCTTTTGGTGCTTCTTTTTGCCTTTAATTCATTCAATTGAGAAAATGCCATGGTTGATCTTGAGAGTATTTGTTCAAGAGAGGTTTTTTCTCTGTGATAATTCTGGTTGGTCAAGTTTATTGGCCAAAACCAGCCATGTCATCATCAAATAGCACTACCAACAGATTACCAGGATATGAGATAAATAATATAGATAGGATATGGCTACAAATGACTTAGTAAAACTTTTTATATGCAAAAAAGAACAGAAGAAATGATAAAATGCAAATTAGACGCACGGGCCACATAACTAAAGACGATATAAAGGAATCTTCCTTAGATGTGTCCCAAATGCCATGCTCATGCAAATTGCCACATACTAAACTTCAGCAAACAATGTCTCACATAACAGATGTGATATTATATATATAAATTTCGGGAGCATGAAAGACAGAGGAGAAACCACCATGGACTTCAATGGTTCATTTGTGGAGTACAGCAGGAATTCCTGCAGCATCAAAATCCCCAATGTCAAAATGTCTTATATGAGCAAAGTCTTAAATTCATAATATCTATGGGCATGTCTGCTTGGGGAGGAGAGTGAACGTGAGTTTGATTTGTTTATCCTATACAGCAATTGGTGTTCTAAGGAAGTGTTTAGGTACTGTTTGTGTGTAAGTTTTATCTGAGATTTATATATTTCAGAGATGGTCTCAGCAAACCATGCCTGCAATGAGGCAAGGTCATGTTCCTCAGACCTGGGTACCTGCACCACTGGGATCCATGGAAGAACAGGAGAACAGAGTCAAGGGCTGAGGGTTAGGGAGCAGCTTTTAGCCCCTGTGGCAGAGCGTGGTTGGGCACAGAAGGGGGCAGGAGGCACCATGCCCCGCCCACCGCCACACTGTCTCTGACTCTGGCTGGCAAGGCCTTAGTGGCAGTTAGGATGGGATTACAGAGAGGCCTTTCTGCTGGAGTTCTGCAAGAAGGTTTTCTTCATGGATCTCCAATGGGGATCTTGATGAAAAGGACAGTCTATGTTACAAAACAGTTTATTACAAGTGGCATAAAATGGATGGTTAAACCTCAGAGGGTCTGAGACGTTAAAATATCTTTTACAGAGTAATGTCTGCGAACAAAAAGCTTATTGCTGCCTCCAGGGTCAAGCCACGCAGCATGGAGAACTCTGCTGGAACCCATGGACAGGCATTTCCTTCTTAAGGGGAGAAGTATGGCACATGCACACCACACACACACTTAAGAGCTAACATATAGTAATAAACACACTTGTCTCCAGATTATCTTTTAAGAGTGTTTTCTAGGGATTCTAAGGAATTGTTTTAAGGCTGTTGGTCATAGCTTTACAAAACATTCCAAAAACAGATAGTACATGACAGTGAAGCAAAAACATATTAAACTAAAGGGAAACTATTGATAAGACACATAAAATCTAAAGAATAGAATAGAAATAAAAGGAAAACATAAATATTCAGAAAAATTTGCTAAGGAGGGGTATAAGAAAACCTATCTTCAGCAATAGATTCTGAAGCATTTTTAATTTTATATTCGAGGATGCTTTAGATAGAGCCAACAAATCATTGTATGAAATTAATTACTAAAGGTATAAAGATGCGAGGAAAAATTAGATTTAAATATTAAATTGATCTAATGTGAGAAAATATTGCTTCATCTACTTTCTTACCCATCTTTCTAAGTTAAATATAAATAAAAAATAGCGATAGAGAAACATTGTTAGAACTTTATGTTATAAAATAAATATTGGCTGAATTTTATTGCTATGTTTCAAATCTTTACCTTATGTAATTTGTGAGAGTATTTTAAATTGCAGAACTTAAATAGAAATAATGTAAAACATGGTTTAGAATTATATTAGGTGCTGTTACCACACACACACATATGGATAGAGTTTCCATTGCATTGGCCTTGTCTCTAGGACCGAGTCCATTTCTAGCATTCAAAGGTGACTCTAACCATTATATCTCTAGTTTAGGATCTTTATTCTTCATATGTTAGGGTACTGTATGCATGTACAAAGTATACAGGCTAAGCACAGAAAAGAAAATAAAAATAGTTAAAATATTTGTACTATGTTGTAAAATAGATATTTCAGCATATCAGATATATATGTTGGCGTATATCAGAGATAATATGTTTATTTTACATTCATCCACTACATCTTTCACAGGGTAAGCTAAGTTTCTTATTTTTAAGATGACAATTTGATTACAATATCTTTTTTTCTTTTCATTTCAAAACTTTCAATTCCTTTTTTTCTACTTTTCTTCCACCAGGACCTTTTTTCCTCGAACATTTTTAGTGTTTAAGGAAAACTACACACCTATAAATTCGCAATTATAACTAATCCATAGAGTTCTACCTTGTAAACATTTTTTTTCATATTCTTGGTAATAGGACAACAGCTGGTACACTTCCTTAGAAGGGCACCCTGCCACTCCTGCCTCCTTGGCTAATATTCATGTTCTTTGTCATCAGGTTTTTATTAGTTCTATTTCTCTAGTAAAACACGGAGGTAAAGGAGAAATCCATGTAGAATAAATATCTTACCACACTGTTAGGGCGTCTGTTTTGAGACAGGGGCTTACAGGTCATGAGTGCTTTGTTATTCGAAATCACTGTCGTGTCATGAACTGATGAGAGCAGAACATTGCATATTAGATAAGGAGACTCTGTCCTTGGATACTTTAAAAGAACATTGTAAAAGTTAATGAGATTAAGTATCAATAAATACCTTTTCTAAAAAAAAACCAAAAGAAAATTGAACCATGTAAATCAATGGTAACATTAAATGACCATCAGCGTATACTTTGGGAATGTGGGATTGTATTCCACTAAAAATTATTAACTCAAAGAAATTAGCTTTTATAATGCTACATTTTACTTCAATTCAAAAGTTGAGTTTAAATTAATTTAGCTGTTCAGAGAGAGATTACTAAAAAAGAATTTTTGCTGTGTTAAAAAGATTTAGCTCAAAGGAGCTGTAAATCAAGGGAAATCGCTGACTGCAAGGAATTGAAGAAGAAGGCATACTACAGATAAACCCAGCCTGTTGGGCTCTGGGTCAGTGGTCTCATTCTCCTCATGCCGCTTTTGCTGCCATTATTACATAAGTTTTTCTTATAAGACAAAATTTATTAAATATCAGCCTTCATGTTATTTCAGCCTATAAAGACTAGAGTAAAAACATTATTTTCCCATAGGAATTGGAAGGACCTAGTTGGTGACTTATTTTCCGTGACAGTAATTCTACATTGTAAAACGAGACTCATATTCATCACCAGAGTGTACTAAAAAACATTTGTTGCAGGAGTGTGTGTGTGTGTGTGTGTGTGTGTGTGTGTGTGTGTAGAGGAATGGTCTTTCAACACTATGGAAAAGAGCTCCAAAGAAAGACTAAGTTTTTCACTATAGACTAAATTAGCAGCAAAGTTTCAGCCTAGCTGTCATGCACAATTTTGACATTTCAATTGACTGTGATTGTCCATACCTCTAGTTGTATCCTGAATTCAATCATGCCTCTGATCCGTCAAACACCACCAATCCCTTGGTGGATCTAAGGCATAATTAGCTTACTGGGGAGGCAGTAAAAAGACAGGAGAGGAACCTGAGGCTATACATCATGGGGGTACACATATTGGTGCCGTATCTTCCCTCACTTCCATATTATCTTCGGCTTACCTGTAGGCTTATCATGCAAGAATAATGAGTAAAGCAGCCCAGCCGCACATTGAACTATGATGCCCCTGCCCAAATGCAGTGATCCAACACTTCAAGAGTCCATCACTGAAGCTAAAGACAGAACACTTACATTTACCCCATCAGTTGATTCTACAGCACCTTGGCAGGACACAATGAAGAGTAACAACAGCAATATAGGATTTCTTTTCTTCGTTTTTCACTCATTTCACAAGTCACTGAAGAAAAGTAAAAAGTTCAAAACCCAATTTTTGTTTTTTTAACAGATATGAATGGTTAGAAGGTTGTATTCCTAGGTGTAAATTCTCCCAGATCCAGTAAAACTAATTTTCATTGATTTTGCTGACCTCAAGTTAAAATATTGGCACTTTTCAGTGAAGTAACATTAATGTATCGCTTAACCATCAGAATACCTTGGACCCACAATTGAGCACCCACGAACATCCAAGCCATGGCACATGACCCCTTGGTTATATGTTAATACGTTAATTAGGAGGGAGAAATAAGGATATTTAAGAGTTCCAATAGGCACAAGTAATCCATCAACTTGTTTTAATCTCTAGAAAAATATATCTGACAAATGACAATTTAGAATTTAAAGATGAGGAACAAAATAAACATCTTATTATGCTTCATAGAAAAGTAGGTTGAAGGCAAGCTAAATTACCACAGATGTAGGTTTTTCATGGGCCATTTGATTTTTACTATGGGATTAATCCTCAGTAGGAGAGGATTTTCACATCATCAACAAAGGCAACCAGGAGCATGGAGATTTCTAATCACTGTAATACAATCCAAAGCCACTATGTATAGGGGTGGAACTATTACTAGAAATATCCAAGAAATGTAACGTAAAGCCTAAGCAAGGAATAATGGAGCAGATGCTTATGAATACATTATGAGAAAAAGAAACACTGGCTTCATTGAACAAATGTAAGTAATCATGAAAGCCTCTTGGAAAAGAACAATCATTCTGGGAGAAAAGCAAGTTTAGGCTGTTGACCACAGCATCAGTCTAGCCACTGACTGCAGAAAAGGCAGGTCTCTTGGAATGGTGGACAAGACTCTTAATCACTACATATGTATTTGGACCAGAATGAGACAATGCCGCAGCAACCTCTTGGATCTTCTGTGTCTTCCACTTTCTGCCACCTCCACAGTGTCGAGGGCCTTAGGTAGATATGCTCTGTAGATGTATAAATGGATACTAGTCCTCATTAGCTCTGCATTTGGATTTGGCTGTGGTTGGTTGTACTGTCTCTAAGGTACAGTATAATTTTGATGAGAATAGAACAGTAATGGCAATTAGCTTTCTTTCACCCTTCCCAACTCCTTCCCATGCCTTTTACCTCCTGCTCCTTTTTCAGATTATATTTCAGTATATAAGGAAGTAATATAGTATATTCATATATCTATGTGAAATAATACATATAGGCTATGTTTTATACTGCACGTAAAAATACACATAATATTTATGATATTTACATGATCAACACCTACAAAACTCAATTTTTCTCTCTATCGAAACTTAAATGCCTGTAATTTTCATAGTCATGGGTCCTTATACACTTTTCAACATCAACATTTTATGTCAAATGAAAGGATAATTTTCTAGCCTGGTAGACTCATATTTGAGATTTCAAGTACAGCAACTCATATCATATCTAGAATTCAGTCATTCTACAAAGTTCTCTGTATCTTTCATGTCTGATATTTCCAAGCTACTTTGTTAGCATTAGGTAGTAAAGGTTGGGATGCAGACATATCAATTCAATTGCAGTGACATTGTACGTTGTTTGTGGTTAATTTGACTACTGCCTTCAAATGCCTGTAGTCTATCAAAGAAACTTTGATAACGAGCATCTGTGTAAGTATGGAGGGTAAGTATCCAGAATGCAGTTAGGAAACTGTGTACTGTCTCAGAGAAGTGGCAGGATATGTTCTTTGAGCCTTCAGACCTTCTGGGCAATTTTGTGGTTGATTAGATTCTGTTAACCAGCAATGTTTTTATCTCTTATGAATCTTGACTGTAGTTAATTAGAGTAGGTTTTGGTTAGTATCAAGATACAGTTGTCACTGTCACACCTTTAAAGAAGACCTTTGGCCATGTTGGGACACAGGAATTGTCACGGGGTTGGAGTGCTTCTTACTTTCAACCAATATGAATGCTAATCTCAGAAGTTTTTGTCATATCTAGCTTAATTTCTTCTTCCTGAGTATAAAGTCTTTTCTTTAAAATTTTTCCATGGTTTTCTGGGGGATACAAACTTCATGATAGAGTGCTTTATGTTATTTTAAGGCTTTATTTCCAGATATTTATTTCCTTTCTTCTCTCTGCAAATGGGGTTAAAGCACCATCTTTTCAGAATACTGTTGAAGAAACACAGTGGCTTTAGAATGTATCTAAATGACTGATGGCTCTGTAATGACAGTTTCTTGCCTACACGTAGTGTTAATTCTTCAAATAAAGATAAGCCTTGAAAAATATATAAAAAATTAAATTTGTGATATATATTTTATTCATCTTCTAGTAGCAAATTGTTTCAAAGTAAAATAAACTTGTAGAGTTATGAAACAGTGTCAGCAAAGAAAAGAGACAAATGGTGTAAGATGAATTCACGTCTGCAAAGAGTTTAAAGGTGTTTCCTTTTGAGTGCCATTAAAACTACATCTTTTTTATCTCTGCTGTATTGTTAGATGATTTGGTATTCTTTCACTGTGATAAAGGGTTAATATTTACCACATTTTGCTTTTATTCCCTACATAATGATGACTGGCACATACATACAGCATTACTACAGAAAAAGAACATGAAAGACTTTGTAGACTTAGAACTCATAGATGAAATGCATTTGCACCCTGGTATGTCATATGCAGTCAACACAGAACTAAAAAGTTAGGATCATGAAGAGAATTGAGAAAAAGACTATTTTTTATTTAAGCAAACCATTACATATGACTTTGACTAAGAAAAGAGTTCAATGGTTCAATGAGTTGTTTAAAACATTATATTAAAACCATTTTTACAAAAAATTAATACTATATATATATATATATATGATTTGTTCTGTTAATTAATTCTAGACATTCTCTGCTACCACAGACTTCATTGTATTTTATGTTTATGTTTACAGTTTCACATGTATTAATGTTCTACATTAACCTTTTTCCATTTTTGAAAACAGAATTTACTATGACTCATCCAGACCGGCTTCAACTTTACTTTTCTGGTCTGGTCCCTGAAATGCTGGAAAATAGTAGCATGTCTTCATGCCTGCAGTATTGTCACCTTTTTGTAGAGTTTTCCTAGAAAGTAAATTCCACTGGCATCCGGCATATGTTAAATGTTCTTTAGAGAAAAGGATAAAGAAATACCAAGTTGGCCAGGCAAGGAAGGTGTAAGGTTAAGGATTTTGAAAAAAGTTAGAGTGGAAATAAATATGATTTAAAATATTGTGTTTGAAATTCTGAAAGTACTAATAAAAACATTGTTGGAAATGTGTCCTTCAGTATGAGCTTTAGAAAGATTTGCTTCTCTCACATCTATTTTTAAATCGTTTCATATTGTCTTTAACACTGACACCTTTCTTTTTGTTTCGTAGAAAGTCTCTAAGTCCTACATTTACTGAGTATAACCATGGTTGAAGTTTTTAATAACATTTTCTAGGGTGCGATTGTCCTTCAGGATATGGCGGAACAATTCCCTGTCGTTTCTGTTGAGAGATGGGTCTTTCCTAAAGTATCCATGAGGGACCATGAACAGGAACAGGACTTAGGCCTGCAAGAGCTGAGAACCTGACTAGTTGAAATATTTTTCCTTGCCTCTCATATAGTTTCGCTTCAGGAGAACACAGCTTTGCCCTTCAGCTTTTTGTTCCATCACATATGAGAACATCCAGGATGGCACCATCTGTAAGGATTGGGTTTCTTTCTTACATCTTTTCTTGTGAATATTGGATTTCTGCCAGTCCAAACTTACAAGAAAATAATTTTTTGTTCTTTTTTTTTTCATTAGACCGTAATCAGGCCTGCGCCTGTAGGCAAGCGCTTTCTACCACTGAGCTAAATCTCTAACCCAGTACAGTCATATGTTTTAATTCTTGAATTCACCAAGTCTGCTACACCCATTTTAATATAGATATATAAAGTAGATTTTATATAAAATATATACCATATGTCATTTTACATCATATATTATTAGTCTAAATATTTCATACTATGTATAATAGTAGTATAGTATATTATACGCACATTATTATGTTTTGCACTTAATTTTTTAAATTTTTTTTCTAATCTTTTTTCTTTCATTGTTTTTAAATTACATTTGTAAATGCTATCCTTTCCATTTCTCCTGTGAAACTCCTTGACTCATCACTTCCTTAATAACCGAGACTTGACTAGCCTCCCAGTTTTACAAGGAACGCAAACACTCTTATAAATCCCTCTGATACTCTCTGAAGTTCAAAGTATATTGTAGAGTCTCAGAGTTCAAACTACAAGCTCAGGTCTCAGACACTGACCCAACTTCCTGGTCCTATTCTGATGACTATGTAGCATGTCAGCAACAGAGCCAACCAATGCAAGTATACTGTGGCTGGCTGTTTCTCAATGTTACTGCCTCCCGGGATCCCACTGTACATACTGTCTGCTGCCTGAGCATGGCAGCACCCCTACACCATGGAGAAACTAAATTGTCTACATGTGTTGCAATGACCTTTCTTCTCGTGGGTTGATTTCACTCATACTTTGGTCAGGCTAACACCACAGCAACTAGTAAATAATATACTTGCTTTCTAAAAAAACAAGACCATTTGTTATCAATATATTAATCTTATTAATTAATTTATACTGTACTCTAATTACCAGTGATTGTTCTGCAGGGCATCCCATTGGAACTTTCATAAATTAAACATATTAAGACATGAAGAAAGCCGAAAACTGGTAAAATTAGTCTACATATTCATTCTACTGATGAAAAGTTCCACTTTGTTTCACAATGGAATAAAGTTAATATCATACAACAGAAATTAAGAAAGTATGCTAACTCTTGACAATAAGTAAACAAATAATAATACTGAATGAGAAGTATGTCAAGAAGAAATCAAGAATAAAATTAAATATTAAATGAACAAAATAATAAATATCAAATGTCAAAATCTATGACAGATGAAGGAAAAATTAGATAGTGTATGAGACATCACAAGTTTGAGACATCTTCAAATTAAAACTTCCACAAATACATCTATTATCCTTAGAGAAAATAAGAACAACTCAAAATAGAAAGAGAAAGAAATCAAAATCAGATAGTAAAGGAAATTAAAACAAATAAACAAAACAAACAAACAAAGCACCAACAACAACAACAGAGCTGTAGAGGACAAAAGGGAGAAGAATCACGAAACAAAAGCACAAGTCCACTAAGGAAATAAAAACCCAGGGCCAAACATGGATTCACTGTAAAATTATTTTGGCTTTTAAAGATTAACTAATATCCAAGTAATATACCCAACTATGATTTAGTGCAAAGTGAAAGGGAAGCTCTGTCCTATAAGGACTGAACCCCTATGGAATCAAATAGGGGAGGCTGCAGTAGGGGGAGGGGAGGAACACCCATAAGGAAGGAGGGGAGGGGATGTCGGTTCGAACCGGAAAGGAATAAATTCCAAATGTATATACAGTATTCAGTTAATAAAAAAAAGCAAAGTGAAAGAATGCTTCCAAATTATTGTTTTTGCTTTGTAACACCTTTCAGCCTATGTTGTTTCAAATATTTTTAGTAGAGAATTTCATTGATATTTCCCATAATGTATATTTCAAATATTACCCTATTTTCTAGCCATCCCAACTCATCTCCATCACTTTCTTCCCTCCTGTCGTGAGGTGCTGTTCCCTCCCACCCCAACCACACCCACCTCACCTCTCGGCATTCCTCATACCAGGGAAATCAAGCTTACAGACCAAGGCTTTCTCCCACTGATATCACACAATTACCTCTGCCAGCAGGCGCGGCTGGAGCCACAGGTCCTCTCCATGGTACTTTGTACAGGTTTAGTCCCTGAGAATCTAGGGGGCTCTGTTAGTGGATGCTGTTCTTCAGATGGGATTGCAACCCCCTTCAGCTCCTTCAATCTCTCTCTCCCCAACTCTCAGACTGTCGTTTGACTGTGGAGCATCTGGGATCGCATTTGCAAGTGTTCTGGTGAGCCCAACAGAAGACAACTAACAGGCCCTGTGTCAATAAGTTGTGTTCTGACTCCAGCAATGGTGTCTGGGGTTTAGGAGTCTGTGTGTATGGGAAGATTCTAGTATGTTAATCTGATAAATTCTTCTTCAGCCCTGCTCCATAATTTGTCCCCATTTCAGTAGACAGGAGCAATTTAAGTAAAATTTAGAGATGAATGTGTGTCCCATCCCTCAATTGGGAGACATGCCTAACCTCTTTATATTTTCTCTAGGTTCCCATTGTTGGGCATTTTAGTAAACTCATCCTTGTTAGTCTGAGCTCTCCTTCCTTTCCCTGACATCTTGGGATTCTCAGTGTCACCAGAGTTCCCTATTTCATTGTTATACAACAGAAAGCTATCAATATTTTGTCTTCCTTAATCTTAGGGCTTTCCATATGATCTGTGAATTTTTCTACATTCCTGCTTTTAGTCCACACCACTTATTAGTGAGCATAACACCATGTGTCTTCTTATGACTAGGTTACTTCACTCAGGATGAGCTACTTAGTTCCATCCAGTTTGTCTAAGAATTCTAAGTGAAGTCAGTTGTTTTAATATATGAGTAGTACCAAGTAGTAAAATAAACGTACCACATTTTCAAATTCCATTTCTCTGCTGAAGAGCATCTGGGGTTCTTTCCAGCTTCATTATTATAAATAAGGCTGCCATGAACACAGGAGTATGTCCTTGTTACATGTTGGAGCACTACTGACATGTCTAGGAGGTGTTAGCTGTCTCAGGTAGCAGTACAACGTTCGTACTTTCTGAGCAAACCACCAGACTGATTTTCAGAGCATAGACTACCTTCAATCCTACCAACAATGGAAGAGTGTTCTTCTTTCTCCACATCCTCGCCAGCATCTGTTGTCACCTGAGTTTAGATTCAGCACCAACTGCGGCGGTAGCTCAAGGTTGTTTTGATTTGCATTCCCTGGTGACCAAGGATGTTGAACATTTCAGGTGCATCCAGACATTTGATATTACCAGTTGGTAAATTGTTTAAATTGTACCCATATTTTTTAAACAGGGGAATATTTGATTGTCTGGAGTTCAGCTCTCTCTCTCTGAATTTTGTACAGCATTGGATATAGGCTATTATGGATGTGATTGGTAAAGATATGTTATTATTTTTCCAATCTGGCTGCCATGTTATTGCATATTGAAAGTGTTTGCCTTACAGAAGATTGTGCTTCCTCATGAGGTCCCAAAATTGTCAAATCTCTTTATCTTCAGAATAGTTGGTGTTCTTTTTTGTTCTTTCCAGCCCATGTGGGGTCTAGGCCCACTACTCTTTCTTATTAGTTTCTATGCATTCATTCAATATATGTCCTTGGTCCACTGAATTTGAGTTTTAAAATATGAAATAGCGGTTGAATCCATGCCTTTCACATGCTTAACTTTGGTTAAACTTGTTCATTTATTGAAATATTTTTTTCCACTGATGGTTTCTGAATCTTCTAATGATCATGAAATATTTCTGGTCTTCCATTCGACTGATTCAGTCTCTCTGTCATACAGTTTTTCCATTAGTTGGTCTCTAGTATGTTTATAACTAGATAGTGATTCCAGCAGAAGTTCTTTTATATATTTACATATCATTCTAAATGAATCTGTAAATTTCTCTTCTAAACTGATGGATCACCAAATCCAGATTGTTTACTATTCTATTCTGTCAATCAATGATATCAGGAGATGTTTCCATTAGATAATCTCTCCTGATTTTCTAGAAAACCTAGTTCTTCACACATCTTTTCTTAAGTAAGAAGCACCAACGATTTTAGTATTGGTCAGACTATTCTGAAGGGTGATACCAATTTCTACCCTCTCAGAATGTTTATTTTTTACAGTGGTTCATTAATTTATTTATTTAATTTAGTATCCGTACTGCATTTCTTTATGAAAACTTTCTTTCTAAGATAGCACATTATGAGTTCTGCGGAATCTTTGTATTACCTACAATTGTCACATCATCCAAAACCATTGTTATTTTGACTTTTTCCTTTCCAGAACCGCATCCCTGACTTCCTTTTTTTGTTATCTAATTTGACTAGAATTTAAATTGCATATTGAACGCTACAGAGAGAGGGTAAGTTTGTGTTTAGTTCTTGATTAGGAATTGCTTCAAAGTTTCTCCACTGATATTTTGACCGTTGATGCTACTGGTTTGTGGTATTGCTTTTTTAACATTTTTATGTGTATTAATTTGATTTTCCAAAACTTTTACCATGAAGGTTGTTGAATTTTAACAAATGCTTTCAGCATCTACACTTGATTCTGGAAAAGGGTCAGAAGTTGTATCTTTTTCTGACCCAACGATGGTCATATGTTTTTTTTTTCTTTGAGTTTGATTAAATAATGTAATGCCTTTGATGGATTTCTACATACTGAGCCATCCGAATCCTCTGGATGAAGCCCTCCTCACGGTGAACATTATTTTAAAGGTCCCGTTCTGTTTGTAAAGAATTTCACTATATTTTAACATCATATTCAAAGGAAATTGGTCCATCTTTTTGTAGGACTTTTTAGTGGTTTTTCTAGGTAAAAGGAGATTTGGGCTTCATAGAAAAATTGGCTAGTGTTCTTCTGTTTGCATTTTTATGGAAATAGCTCTTTGAAGAGTATTGTTATTAGGCATTCTTTGAAGGTCTGATAGAATTTCTGAACTAAACCATCTGGTCCTGGCTTTACTTGTTTGGGAGACTTTGATTACTATTTTTCTTTTAGGATTATAACGTTTAGATGGTTTATCTGATCCTGACGAACTTTGGAAAATTTCTAGTCTAAAATTGTTTATTTCATCTATATTTTTCAGTATTGTTGAGTTTAGGGCTTGTAGTAGGATTGATGATATTTTCAATTTCCTTGCTTCTGCTGTTATGTCTCCCTTTTCATTTCTGATTTCACTACCTGAATATTTTGCCCCAGCCCTCTGTTAGTCTTTCCAAGATTAATTGATTTTCAAACAACCAGCTCATGCTTTTGCTGATTTTTGTATAGATCTTTTTGTTTCTTTTGGTTGATTTTAGCCTCAGTTTGATTATTGTTTCCCGCAGTCTCCTCTGGGTGTATTTGCATTCATGTTCTAGAGCCTTCAGAGATACTGTCAAGCGAATTATGTGCTCTTTTTTGGAGGCACTAGCCATGAGTTTTCCTCTTAGGCTTTTGCTTTTCATTGTGTCCCCCATAGGTTTGTATGTTAGCCTTCATTTTCATTAAATTCTAAAAGTTTCTAATTTCTTCCTGACCAAGTTATCACTGAGAAAGCATTGTTCAGTTTCCATGTATGTGAACTTTCTGTTGTTTTTTTTTATTGAAGAGCAGCCTTGGGGTTGTTAGATTTAAATAGGGTGAGCTGCTTGGTTTAGGGGAAGCGCAAGGCCCTTGGTTCGGTCCCCAGCCCCAAAAAAGAACCAAAAAAAAAAAAAAAAAAAAAGAAGGAGCAGCCTTAGTCTGTGGTGATCTGACAGATGACAGTAATACTTCAATCTTTTGGTATCTATTGAGTCCTGTTTTAGACCAATTATATGGTCAATTTTCTGTGAAGGAACCATAATGTGCTGAAAAGAAGATATTCTTTGTTTTTGATGAAAAGCTTAGATACCTCTGTTAAATCATTTGTTCTATACTTCCAGATGTTTCACTTGTGTTCTCTTTAGCTTGTTTCCAAGACCTGCCCATTGATGAGAATGGGTGTTGAGACTCCCACTATTATTTTGTGAGGTGCACAGGCTGAGTTTCAGTAATGTTTTAAATGGTGACTTTGCATTTGGAACATAGATGTTCAGATTTGAGAATTTGTCTTTGTAGATTTTCCTTGATGTATGAAGTGCCCTTCCCTTTTATTTGATAACTTTTGTTGAAATTAATTTAATTTGATATTACCACGGCTAATTTTTGTCTTGGGACCATTTCTTTGAAAATTTTCCCAGACTTTCACCTGAGGAAGTGTCTGTTCTTTGTACTGAGGTGTGCCTATATGCAGTAAAAATGTTGGGTCTTTTAAGTATCAATTTGTTCAATATCTTTTTATTGGGGACTTGGGTCCATTGATGTTAAGAGATAATAAGAAAACATGATTGTTGTTTCCCGTTATTTTGTTAGATTTGAGGTTTTTTTTTGTGGTATTCTTTCTTTTTATAGTTTTTTGGGAACATTACTTTCTGCTTTTTCTAGTGGTAGCTTCCCCATTGTGCTGGAGTTTAAAGAACTAATACATGTTAGGATCCATCTGTATTCAGTAGAAGCTAGACAAACCCAGTCGAAGATATGTATCAAATAACAACTTGAGATAACCAGAGTGAGATAAGAGCAACCCAAGGAAGAACTTAGTTGCTACTTGGCATCACTAGAACCCAGTTCTAATTACAAAAACTCCTGGATACCCCAACACAGTGAAAAAAAAACGTTAAGATGCTCTCTTTTTTATGTTTTTATGGTACTTTCTACCAGATCCTCTTTTGTCTTTAATTTTGCGATGCCATCTCTGACCCCTAACGAAATGTATTGTACTTTATGAATAAACCTATCAAACACAGGCAAGAGTAAGTAGATTTACAAGAAACTATAATTAATTTCAAAATATAACATCTAATGCGCTATCAAAATTCTTTTTAAGTTATCAAAGAAAACCATAATCAACTCCTATAGATTCCAAAGCATGCATAACTGGTAAAATCCCAAGAATGTTTCCTCATTGTTTCCAGACATCACATGCTTTGATATAATATGCCTATGCTTGAAATGAGATAATTTTTAGCATCAAATTCTATTACTTTTATCCTGAGAAAAGTAGCTGCTTTTTAATTCAGTAAATTTTTTAATATAATCTTAATGTGATGTGCGCTGGTTTTTATCCATCATACACGAGAGCCAATGTAGTCATTGTTGTTGATGTGAAATACCAATGGTGTCATACCAACGGGCTGAAATGTTCTGGTTCTATTGTCTCTGATGACTTGGTTAGGAAGAAAGAGTAGAGATTCATTTATCAATTCTTGTTTCGTCGTAAAACAATTAATGTGAACTCAGTTATATTTCATTGAATAGAAACTGTTCCAACTTATTTCAACAGTGATGAAATATTTGTATAGCATTGCTGTCCATTACAAGCATAACTATATTGCAGAGGTAAAGTGGTGTGCACGTGACAACACAAGATGAACCCACAGACAAATCCTACAGCACTCTCAGTTCTTTTTGTTCTATCAGTGTGTGTCTTGGAGATATTTCAACATTGTTGGACTGAAAAATAATTGAGTGTTAATAAACTTAGGTAAGATCAGTCAAGTATTCTTGATTTAAAATTATATCAAGTAGTACAATAAAATTAATTGCAAAAAATAAGAATAAACAATATTAACTATGTTATTAATCATATCCTGCCACGGAAATGTTTGTAAGATGCTTACCACCTGGAGATGTCCTATATGTGAGGAATGAAGTGACAGGATTTTTTAATTGTAGTAATACTGATTAATTGTCGTAACCAGAAAGTGTGCTTAATACCTGTTTATTATTTTTCAAGTTGTATACTACAATAATAAGTTTGTGCTAACATATTTTATTAATGGTCCCTATGGATGTCTACATGCAGGTTTTACTTACCTGGTACTCTGCCCAGACCATCAGAATGGTATTAAAGGGTTATCAGGCTATCCTGTCTCTGATCAAGTTCTTTCCTAAACATTGACTACTCTCCCAAAGGATTAATTTACACAGCTGTGTGACATCCTTGTTGTCTTTCTCTGATGTCATCTTAAGTTCTTGCTATGGACAAAGTTCACTCACCCTCGTAGCCTCCCCTATCTCTCTGTAATAGAAGGAATTTACAGAACTCACGGATTGCTTCCCACTCGCAGCTTTGTTCCAAATGAAAAATACGACACTAAACCTCTATATTTAAAGATATGCCTTGTTAAGCTAGACAAGGACTGTTCAACCTCCATGCTGTTAGACCTCTGTTATCCACTGGATAAGTCTGAGTTACTATTTACTAATTTCTGTCCTGTTTGCCAACGCACCATTGAGCAGCTTCTGAGCTTCCCAGCTCCCTGACCCTTTACGTGGCACCTGCCTTTCTCTTTTCCACAGCTCAGGCATGGTTTCTCCTCTCCCTTCTCTGCTTTCTCCTTCACACTCTAAAGGCATGAGGGTTCTCAGGTGTCCCAGGACCTCAACCCAGTGTCTCCACAGTTTATTAGTCAGATGCATCTTTGTTTACCAATGAGAATTAACTGGGGGCAGGTTCAGAAGTTTTGAGCAGGACTCCTCAGAAACTAAATTGGAGAACACAAATTAGCATTAGAATACAAGCAGCTACAGTGTGTGTGTGTGTGTGTGCCTGTGTGTGTGTGTGTCTGTGTGTGTCTGTGTGTTTTAAAAGTTGTATTTTGTAGAAAATAAAATTTATAGATGTTGTCAAATTCATATTCACTTGTCTTTGACAAATTTAAAATACAGTGGTAATAGAAAATACAGAAACAAACATCAAAGTTTATCTAGTGTCTAGTTTATATTAGACTATGAAATAGGAATTTTTATACTTGATTTTTCACATACAATTTAATAAATGCTGAAAGACCCCCTGCAGAGTGTGTGTGTGTGTGTGTGTGTGTGTGTGTAGGTAGATGTTATCAGGTCACTTTTTCTATCTCTTTGTCAGAGCATCTGGATACAAGTTTCTAACTCTGATGTGGAGCTTGGTCAATGGCCAACTGGTTTGCCCAGTGAATATTAATGTTCTTGCCATTCGCAGATATTGAATTTTAAATGGCAGAGATAGAAGCCACTGTACTTGGACCATGGATAGTAGATACGAACCTGTGGTTTCATATTTTGCCAGCAGCTAATCACTAATGATTGAGCCATCTCTCCAGCTACTATAATTTTGGTTTTAGTAATAAATTTGAATATTTATGTGACTACCTTAGTGTGCTACATGTAATATTTGCAAAACTTAGTTTTAAAGTTAAGCTTGAAAGACCAAGAAACAATAGGTTTGGCCTATATACCGTATAATTTTCCTTTATAGTCTATTCCCTTACTTGATAGTGAAACTGCAGCCTGCTATTATTACTAGTTTGGGAGTTTCTTACACTGATACTTAGTATTCTATGTATTAATTATGACCGTATCTTTTAGTTAAATAATGCATAATTTTAAAAATCACTATGTGAGCTCAAAGATATTTTGCCCTCAAGAGAGATTTTGATATTGCTGATTTGGACTATTGATTTTCAATGACAGAATATAACTTGAAAGCTATTTTTTTGAGATTTCATTATAATCCAAGTACCTCAGAGGCAGTATGCTGTTATGGACAAAAAGGAAGAGGTAAATATTAAGAATCCACATGAAATTTCAAGGTTTCTTTTCTTACATGAGAGAACTATTTTAGATATCATTATTTGAGACAATATTGGCTTTTGGAGAGGCTGTTTTATGGGTTTTAATTGAACCAAATATTAGTTTTGAATTTTAATTTCATAACGAAGCTTTGAGAGTGCTTGTACCATTCATAGGAAATTAGATTGAATAAGAAATGCCCATAGTCAAGAAATTTTGACCTTCAAAGCCTTCCTATCTTTTCACTATCTGTTTATTACCCTTTTCATGAACATTAATTCTCATAGCATTAAGAATGATATTTTCAGGATATTTTAAACAGGAAAATTTGTTTTCAAAGTACAAATTCCTTTCATGATCACCAACTTATAAATTCTTTTATTCCACTTTATCAGTTTCCATCTAATTTTAAACTTGATCTCAAATGCTAGTTATTAAAAGTCCAGTCTGATGGTACTTCTCTTGATGTTGTTGGAGTCTTGTTTGAATAAACCATGAAGAACAAATTATGAATACATTGGGATTTGTGACAATATTTGACTAAAAAGAGCTATGCTGTACAGACAAATATCCCATTGAAATATTTGAAGCATTACTTGTCAATTAGTCTAAAAAATCAAAGTGGATGGCTATTAAATTGTCACTTTTTAAATTTATTATGTTTTGGACATTTATAAAGATAAATGTCAGACTTAAATTTTCACTTTGAAATTTAGGATTGATAAATTGCTGAAGGTGAATAAATACAATTTGAGTCTCACAGTTATGTAGAGTGAGACACACAGATTCCAACCTGGGGCTCCCTTAGTAATGCTACACAGACAATGAGAAAGTGGTAGAGTGGATTGCTTATGGATTTTATCCATTTGAATATATACATTAAGCTGTGCGAATGACTTGAATATTTCAAGTGATTGTAAAGTTTATATTTATTATTTGCAGCAAAATATTGGAACAAATTAATATTGCATCACAGGATACTGTTATGGTGCAGAAACACTTACTTGAAGGCAGAATCATGACTCCTGTTCCCACATTTGTTAGATAATTAAACTGAAACACGCTACTTAACCTTGTGTTTTCAACGTAGAATGAGAATGACATCTACTTATTGTGGCCTATAAGGATCAAATAGATTAATGTCCATCAAATATCTGAATATGCCTGGCATGCAGTAAGGAACGCCATAATTATAAATATATATAGCTTGTTTGATAGAAGTAAAAAGAGTTACTACATTTGTGAATTAGGGAATAGTTGGGGTGGAGGATAAAGGATGCTTATATAGCTTTTATAAATACCTGAAATATTTCAAGGACACTTGTAATGAATGTTAATTTTGAATTGGTATTGAAAACCGCATACAGCCAATTGTCTGTCGTACTGTGTATAAGTTTGGCAAGTAGATATATAGATAGCTACTAGACAGACAGACATACACAGACTGAAGAACAGAGGATGAAAAGAGAAGAGAAGTAGGTAAGAGGGAAGAGTTAAAGAATTGTTAGAAAAGAAAGTGTACCTGAATATGTGCATTCGTTCTCTCACAGAGACAGTTTGATTAGAACTGATTGGGAAAAGAATGGTTTCTACGGGCGGCTACTCTCCAAAGCAGAGATTGAAGAAACCAATAAAATGGAGTTCTTAGTTATATCAAATAATCTTGTTAATCAGAACTAAATATATAGTAAACTGAAATTCAAGATAGAAACACGAAAGAGCAAAACCAATTGGGTACAAATATAGAAAATAATTTCATTTGTACTGATCTTCTATATGTTTAAACCCACCTCAAAGCTTCTCGTTTCCTTTTCTACAGTGATTTCTTTCACTAGAATTACTAGTATATTAGACTAGACCTGGGCAACTCTGGAAGTCTAGTCAAGAAGCAAATAAGAGACAATTATCTATTTCAAGTTAAGCAGAAAGCATAAATGTTATTGCCTAGTAAAGTGTTGTTTGTAGGGAATGGATCATGAGTGAATGAAATCCTATTCACCAGCTTAAAACAAAGGAACTGTGTATACAAAACAAATGAAGTTTCTTAATAATTGGTGGGTTTAATTTTTTTATACATTCTCTAAAAGTTTCATAAAATCTATCTATATTCACACACACTCTCATTATCTAGGATCCTATATATCTAATTGTTCACTTTGGTTTGTTTTTAATATCGAGGTCAAATAGGCTGTTCAAAATTTTGAACAATTCATTAGATAGAACCAATTAATGAACAAACTCTTAGAGAAAACTGTCTTTTCTTCTTCCAATTGCCAGCCTTTTTTCAGCTAAGGAGTAGTATGGTATGGACAATGGCCCTTCCATGGGGGAATATGGCATAAGTGGATTACACCAAATTCTCAGTCAGGTTGTCCCAACCACTACGAGTTAATATACAGCTGCCTGGCAACCCAGATGGCTGTACTGCCTTTCCAGCAGCTTTAGCTCAATGATAACCCCAGGGTAAAGCCATCTTGTGTGATGGGATGGATGTAAATATAATTAGAAAGTAGCTGATTACTGTTGTTCTTGCCACCATTGTGCCAGTAGAGATGAGCCTTGACAGGCTAATAATGAGGAAAGAGGTTGTGCACGATGTTACTTTTCTCTTCCGCAATTGTAGGACCCTTTCTGAAATATTATGTAGTCTGTCAGTAATGATCAAGCTTCAAATGGTAACATTAGCTTGATTTTATCATATTCATTACTCAAATATGTAAAGTCTTAAGCAATAGAGCCTTACCATCAAATTCTGCAGGGTAGCCGGAGTAATGGTATTTGTTCATGGTTTCTGAAGAAGGTCTATAGACCACTTTTGACCAACCCAAGAAAGATGCCTTTCTGATACCAATATCTTTATATGTTAGCCTGATGTGTCTAGTAAGAAGATTGTTGGTTTTAAAGTTTCTATGCCTTTTCTTTCTTTTGTTGCATTATTCTACCCCTGCAATTGTACTGCAAAACTTTCAGATATTACCGCAAATGGATAATGGAAATTATTTCCCAAACTTCATCTCTAGCCTCTTCTGCAAACAAAGGTCCTTGAAAGGTCTCTTTTAAAAGAAGAATAATACTGTAGAACCATGAGTCTCCTATTACGAAGTTTGTTCCTTGCTGGTTCTATAGTTTAACTATCACAGCACAATGTTGGGAGCTAAAGAACTAAAATTCTACCTGACATACAGTTGGCAAAATTAAATAAGCCAACTTAGGAGACATGCAGGCATGTAGAGAGTAGGAGGAAGCAGAGAGACTCAGAGATAACTAGGGCATGGTGCCTATGTGAAAGGGGGGCTTGGAAAATATGTTAAGCCATTTAGAGTTTATACTGTCCCAAAGAAAAACACCCTGTGCTAATGCTCACACATATTTGTAGAATTACTAATAATTTGCACAGATAAAAAATGCAGTAATATATATATATTTTTCTATCCTGCTTCTTTCTTTGTACAAGGACATTTTTTAAGATAATTTTGAGGTCAATTTAAAATATTAGCAAACTCTCAATAAACAAGCTTGCACTTCAATTGCACACATCAAATTACTTTAATTGAATTGTATGGACATTCATAATGGTATTTTAAAGTAGGTACCAGCATTATCAGAAACAAAATAACCCAAAGATATAAAACACATCTAGACCTTTTATAAACATATGATTTATTTTGAAGTGGCTGTCATTTAGAAATTCATATTTCTTCACATTGGAGAAGAAAACACCACCTGGGCTAAGGAATTTACTTGAGGGATCTTATAGAAGTACAGACTGGAAGACTTAATAGAAAATATGAAGGCATAAGCAATACGTAAACGGAACGAAGTATACTGA